>NC_059336.1:136491665-137716665 GCF_018350155.1 Leopardus geoffroyi
GCAAATAGGAGAGAATCCTGTGACTTGGACAATCAGGCAGGGATACAGATGAGGGGGTGGGAACTTACCTTTTTTTTGTTTTTTGGTTTCTGTTTTCTTTTTAAGAGAGGGAGAGCGAGCATGAGCGGGGGAGGGGCAGAGAGAAAGGAGACAGGGTCACAAGCGGGCCAGTGCAGAGCCCGATCTGGGGCTCGTGTCCATGAACTGGGAGATGGTGACCCGAGCCGAAGTCAAGAGTTGGACGCTTCACCCACGGCGCCCCCCCACCCCCAGGCGCCCCGAGCGTGCGGAGCCTTGGCAAAGGAAAGAAGCAGGTATTTCAGATTTAAAAGTAAAGTTCAGCTCGGAGAAAAACACCCACTTTCTTAGGAACTGTCATTTGTTTCTGACGACTTTGGTCTGTATGCGGTTTGGAAAAGAACCGTCTCTTTAGAAGATAACACGCGTGTGGCTACACCATATCCGTAACATGTGTAGAGCATGGGTTGAAATCATTACAAAGCGGGTACAGTACTTTGTGCTGAGGAAGTTAAATGCACTTCAGGGACTGGAGTGTGCCGGAGCCATCTCTGGGCACCTTGGAGGAATGGTCAAATCCAACATTTAACCGACAGTCACTTGTCCGTCACCCACCATCCGTACCCCTAGGAAAACTGGGAATGGGGCTGTAACCCTACCTCATGCAGCATTTCCTTTTCCTTTCTCATTTCGTCTGTATAGGATATATGTGGGTTTTACCAAGACAGAAGCCTCTGAAAATGAAAAAACAAACAAACAAAAAAAAAAAAACCAACAAACAAACAAACAAAAAAAACCCCAGGCTTCGTAACCAGTGAGACAAGGCATCTTGTCTTGAATTACAGATGCCTTCGAATTACACAGGAACCCGGTAAACACAGGTACCAACATCAGACACGAATGAGGCCACTCGTGGTTGTCCAGACACACTCTGGTGTCGAGTAAGGTCCTGGCTTCCAGACACTGCCTGTCCCCGCCCCCACCGCCAGACTTGATCTTGACTGGCAGAGATAAAGTGTTCAGAGCCTTCGGACAAGAGTTGGAAAACTCGATCAGTGACCTTACAAAAATAGACATCATTGTTCTTCAGTTGGCCAGGTGATCTAACACAGGGCTCCGAGTCGGCTTTCTGTGAAGGAGCCAGTGGGTTTCAATTTGTGGAAATGAGCCGCAAGGAGAGGTTCAAGGTGATGCTCAGGTGAGAATGAGCTGGGGTTTTCTCCCACCGAAGGCTTGCTGTTTCCTATACGGGCACACGAAGCAAGAGTGCAACACCCAAGGAAGATACCTACTGGGTACATTTTGGGCGAGAGCATTACATGAGGGAGGCAAGTCGCGGGACATTCAAAAGGAAAACAGTAGATTCATGCTGCAGGGAACGATATTTACCGGCTTGAAACAAACAGGCTGTCTTCGTTTCCGCAAAATAACATTTTTGGTGTCAGGGAATTGTCATGGCTGTCCACTCGGTGGCACAGGCCATCACTTACCACTTTTTTTTTTTTTTTTAATGCTTTCTCCAGAGCCAAACAAAGGCAGTTTAACTTTTTTAATGTTTATTTAGTTTTGAGAGAAAGAGAGAGAGAGAAAGAGCACGAGCAGGGGAGAGGCAGAGAGAGAGGGAGACACAGAATCTGAAGCAGGCTCCAGGCTCTGAGCCATCAGCCCAGAGCCCGACTCGGGGCTTGAACTCACAAACCGCGACATCATGACCTGAGCCGAAGTCGGACGCTTAAGTGACTGAGCCACCTGGGTGCCCAAAACAAAGGCAGTTTGAAGGGCAGCCTATGGAAACAAGGCCTGGGCTTAGCAGTTTGAGGCTAACACCCCAGATTTTCTCTTTGAAGGCCACTTGTGCAAAACGGGTGGCAACAGTAACTTCACAGTGGCACAATTTCTGAGTGTGGTTGCTGCTTCCCTTGGGGCACGTCGGGTAGAATAAAGTAGGCAAAGGAAGCCAGGACGTGCATGCTCTGGGGGAAGGTGGCTTAGGCACTCTGGGAAGTGAAGCAGAGGACAGGGTTTGTCTTCGAGGCCAGAGCTCAACACTCTGCACACCGGAGGCCAAAGGCATCCCAGCCCCCGAGTTATGGATGAAGCCTTACAGGAACACAGCCGTGCCCACTGGTTTGCGTATTGCATATGGCTCTTTTCAAGTTCAAGTAACAACAACAGAGCTGAGGAGCTGTAATGACGTCCTTGTGACTTGCAAAATCGATGTTATTTACTACCTGGCTCTTTATAGAAAAGGTCTGCCGGCCCCTACTTGTAAGCAAGGGACAACTGCTAAAATGCGTCTCTCCATAATGACATGGGATTAACAAAAGAGGCTAGAAACGCGAGAAGTAGGCGTTCAAGGCCATTTTAAATTCTTCCCGTTCCATAAATTTGGGGTCTCTTGCTGATTTTAGAAAAATTACACGAGCAACAACAATGTATCGAACCAGCATGCTAGGTAGTAATTGAGTTAAGCTATTTCTTGATCATTGCAATCGATTTTCTTTCATTATTTCTCACTCTTGATTCTCTAAAGAGTTGTGCACCGAGCTAGAGCCAACTAACGTGTGTAGATCAGTGCGTGGTTGGGGCACAGTTGATTCCTGGGACACAGTGGCAAGCAGCACATCCTGTGTTCTTCTCCAAATTGCCAAGGCTTTGTTATTTAAACAGACACCTTTTACATCTTTACCCAAAAGAAGTGAGCCAGGGAGCATTTCTGGGTCACTTCCTGGGTTTCAAATACTATTGCAATTTACAAAATTGGGGGCGCACCTCCAGAGCCCAAGTAATATGGAATAGGTTATACAGAGCACTGGGTCTGAATATTTAAATAAGAAGCGTGCTCATCCGCTGAGTGGCCAAAAGCCAGCTTTCGATACGGATTTCCTTAATCGAGAAGACGTGCTGTGTTCCAATTAGACTGTGTACTGTTGTGTGTTCTTAGCACAAGCCCAAGGGACTTATTTTCCATTTGAACATGGAGAGAACTTCTCCTTTCCCGTGCGATCAGGATCTTCCACTGCGGTTTCCGGGAATCATAATTCTGGGCAAGAGCAGAGCTTGGTTGAGATATGGGTTATTCGTATCTTGTGGCATCTCAAGAAGAGTTTGCATGATGCCAATGTGTTCTATTTTTTTTTTAATTTCTTTTGAGAGAGAGAGAGAGAGAGAGAGAGAGAGAGACAGCACAAGTGGGAGAGGGGCAGAGAAAGGGAGAGAGAGAATCCCAAGCAGGCTCCGGGCTGTCACTGCGATCTTAATGAACCCGTGAGATCAGGACCTGAGCAGAAACCAAGAGTCGGACGCTTAAACAACTGAGCCACTCAAGTGTCCGCTAATTTGTTCTAAGATTTAGTCAGTAACCAAAGGGAATGGCCTGTGGGTTTGTAAGGCTCTGAGGAAGTGAATTTATATATCACCCTCTCGAAACATGGAGTAACGCATTGCTGAATATTCACTGGTCCTCATGCATTTGGTTGGTTTCTTTTCTTCGTTTCTTGTCTCAGGTATCAAAGTTCATGAACAAATTGATCCTGGTTTTCCCCTCAGAAATAAGCCTTTTTTTTTAATTTCTCACTTTTGTAGCACGTTTTTCCAGCATTTTGGAGAATTCTCATAAAGCATTTAACTAAGAGATGCGGGAGAAAGGGAAAGGCTTTTGAAGGAAGTCAAAACAACATGTGCATCCCCAATGCAAGTCTCACTGGCTGGCATGATCTTGGGACAGTAAACCTCGTTTATCTCTTTGACCTTCTTCTTACCAATCTATAAAACAGGTAGGATCTGAGAATCACAGGAAAAGCAGCAAAAGTAGCTCGATTCTCCTAGGCTTCCAGAAACCTGCGGTGGGCAGGCAGGGTCAGAACAATACTCTCCAGCCCGGTTTCCTCAAGTCATTGAAGCGGGTGCCACCACGGAGCATTTGGCTCCTGATGCGCCAACACGGTGTTCTAGACAAAGTCACCTTATGAACCTTCCAACCTCTTGCGTATATTGGGGTGGCAGACGCCCCTCCTCACCGTGCTGTGAGACGTTCATGGACCATGGCACTCAGAACCGGGTCACCGTGACCCTGACCCGGCATTCCCCCTCTCCATGCTGACCAGGGCTGGGTTGGGAGGTAGCATCTATGGAACTTCATCCTTCTTTCTCATCAGTCACCATTGAGAAAGCTGCTTTACACTTCTCTGCATATTCCTGTTTTCAGACATTGCACTGACTGTATCACCAACAACCCTCGGGCTGAGGTTCCTCTCACCAATTTTTCTAACACTTTCTAATGTGAGAGAGCCTCGGTGCAAAGTTACCGCCCATCTCTTCTCTGGGGGCAGCTTGGGCTACTGGAATGAGACAGCCGAGATGGGACAGCTTAAAAAACAGAAGCGTGTTTTCTCCCAGTTCTGAAGACTGGAAGTCCAAGGTCAAGGTGCCAGTAGGGTTTGTTTCTGGGGAGAGTGCTCTCTTGCCGGCTTGCGGATATCTGCTTTCTTGCCGTGTCCTCACGTGGCCTCCTCTGTGTGGGTGTGCAGAAACAGAGAAAGTTCCGGAGTCTCTTCCTCTTCGAATAAGGACATCATCCCTGTAAGATCAGGCCTCGCCCCTGTGATGCCACCATAACTTAGTTACCCCTTAAAGGTCCTGTCTCCAAATATAGTCACATTGGGGGTGAGGACTTCAGTCTATGACTTCCAGGGGACACATTTCAGTCCATAACAGGGCTTCGGGTTTCTAAGAATCCTAAGAATTGGCCTCACACTGGTTCAAATCTCACGCGACCTGTGGCTGTAGTCATGCGAATGGATGAATACATAATCCAGGGTGCAGCATACAGAGCCCTGGCCGTGAAGGTCAGCCTTTTCCACCACCACCCCCTCTTATGCTCAAGAAAGTCTAAACAATGCTTTAAGAAATAGAATCTGTTCCTGGGATTTCTTCATGTCAAGAGAGAGCTACTGTTTATAGATGGCCCTGGAATGATGCCCGCTGTTGCCTGGTTACATCGCCTCCTGGACACCAAGCTACTGACACCACTTCATGTGCCAACTACATGATCACCAGGTGCCTTGTGTCCCTTCACCTCCCTTCGAGGATGACTTTTTCCCCATCAGTGTTTGGGAAGGACCTGTGAGGCGGAAGCCAAACCACTCAGAAAAACAGGATGATGCGCTTGAAAAAGCGTGACCCTTTGGCACAAACAGGGGGTCCCTGCACCCGCAGGTGGGACGCCACAGCTGGCCAGCCTGCTCCGGGAGCGCTAGGGTATGGCTTTCAAAGACAGCCATCTCGGGAAGAAGGGCTTGTCTATGTTCAGAACAAGGGTCTGGTGATCAGCTGTGTCCACATGAGGGGCATAAAGCTTTAGCTTCAATAAAGGGAGAGATCAAATGCCTACGAAGTCATGAGGAATACTGTGCAAATCAAACTTATAATTAAAACGTAATTCCTGTCCTTCTCCTGATGCACAGAATGCTCTTTTTTTTTCTGGACTGATGCCAGGGTATGCCATCAGAAGGCAGATCAGATGCTCACATAGAACACCCTGATGCCTGCCTGGCGGATCTCTGCGATGTATGCGTTTTCATGGATAGAGCATGAGACCAGGTGAAGAGAAGACAGACAGGGCACAGGAAAAGGTGCCGACGGCTTCTTTGAACAGTAGTGAAGTTTATGCAAAAGAAGCCACCGTTTTTAATCCCCCAACTCCCTCCTATCACCCACCGCAAGAACAAGGATTTGAAGTCAGTCAGAAAAAAACTGGAATGATTATTGATGAAAGGTTCGAAGAAGATATCTCATCAGAGAGCTGAATTTTCAGCATGAGGTCAAAATATCCTACCCCAAGGACCCATGCTGGCGGTAAGCTTCCCAAGGAGCAATTTTAGAATGCAAAAATTTACCATGCTGACTGTTAGTCAGAACGCACTTTTAAAACCAAAGAGTTTTCATTCATTTTTCATTGAAACTGACTGGGGCCCCACAGCAATATTGGCTATACACCAAGGAGTGGGGACCTCTGTCACCAAATCCAGTCTCTACACTCAATCACCCAGACTCAGGCCAAAGAAAGAGATGTGGAGGTCAAAATTCTCTTTTCTATAAATAGCTTCCTTTCAGAAGAACACGCTTCCTCCTTTACTGCTCCCACAGACACCTCCCAGGACTCATGTTTTCAAAACAACTATTCTCTTTAGTTTCAGAACAATTTTGGAGAAACTTTGCAATGCAGCCTTGCTTTTCAGAGACACGTGTACCCAATGCTCCTTTTGGGCAAGTAGAGAGTTCACATTTTTGAGATCGTTCTGCCTTTTTCTTGTTTGTGTCAGACATTTCCATCCTACCAACTTGGGACCACTTGGCTTCCGCGGGATGGTAAGGAGAGAGCGGCCCCGTTGTTCTGGAATCCCATATTCTTTTTTTTTTTTTTTTTAATTTTCTTTTTTTTAACGTTTTTATTTATTTTTGAGACAGAGAGAGACAGAGCATGAACGGGGGAGGGTCAGAGAGAGAGGGAGATACAGAATCGGAAGCAGGCTCCAGGCTCTGAGCCATCAGCCCAGAGCCTGACGCGGGGCTCGAACTCACGGACCGCGAGATCGTGACCTGGCTGAAGTCCGACGCTTAACCGACTGCGCCACCCAGGCGCCCCAGGAATCCCATATTCTTTCAGAACACTCGGTTGAGTAAAGTGATAACGATGTTATGTGCAGGCCTGTTGTCATGTGTCATCAAGTTCTTTACCGAGCTATATAACCTCTCCTAAAAACTACCTGCATGGTACAGTTCGGAGAAACCTTTGAACAGAGCTATTCTGTTGCTTCCAGAATTCATGAGGGTGGAGGTGTTGGGGTGCAAAGTTTGAGGGGCTCATAGTATTCACATGGAGCGATTCTTAAATTCTTTAAGAAAACACAAAACTTAAAAAAAAAAATCCTCATCTTTCGCTATAAAACCTCACTCAGGGCATAAAATGATGCCTATTTTCATTTATTTCCAGAGTGAAAAGAGGCACTTGAAGATGGTACCTTTTTTTAATTTTTTTAAATGTTTTTATTTATTTTTGAGACAGAGAGAGACAGAGCGTGAGCAGGGGAGGGGCAGAGAGCGGGGGAGACACAGACTCCGAAGCAGGCTCCAGGCTCCGAGCTGTCGGCACAGAGCCCGACGCGGGGCTGGAACTCACAAACCGTGAGATCATGACCTGAGCTGAAGTCGGATGCTCAACCGACGGAGCCACCCGGGCGCCCAACATGTTACCTTTTAAAAGTTGAAATGTATCCACTGTGTCCCATCTTCCAGGCCCTGTTAGGCCAAGTGTCCTACATGCGTTAGCTCGTTCGATGCCTGTGACAACCCAGGCTATTAATTCCACTCTGGAGATGAGGAAATCAGGGCTTTAAGCAGACTCAATATCATATCCAGGGCCACACAGGAGAGAAAACGCCTCTGGACTTACCACGAATAGGGGCCATTAAGGCTAACCATCTGTCTGCATCGGTTAGAGTTCCGATGGGAGACATGCTTCAAACAGGAGAACTCAGAAAGTTATATCCACAAAGGGGCTAATCACAAAGGTGTGGGCGAGGTGTCGGGGCCTGGAGGCCGCCTTCAGCCCAGCTGTTCCCTCCCCGACACGAAGCAGGGGGAGGAGGGGACAGAGCGGCTGCCAGAACCTGTGAGGAGACACAGGTATACAGAACACGGTGCTGTGGGAGGATCTCCAACCTCCACGCCTGGGAACAGCAGCCCCAGGCGACCTCGAAGGAGGGGAGCCAACACACCCTTGTCTGCCTCCCCCACTGGGGACACCCACCACCCCAGCCCTCCCTGCAGCCGAGAAGGCGCAGAGCACTGCTGATGGACCCCCAACCAACCCCCGCCTCCTCTGACAGCTGGGTCTCAGGGTCTGTTCTCACTTCCCACCCACAACCCCCCTTCTCCCCATACGGTTCAGCCACGCTGCCTGCCTGCCTGCCTCCCGCCTCGTGTCTCCTTCTCTCTCCTGGACTCACAAAGAGAGGGATTCGGGTGACCCACGATGATGACAGAGAAGGCACCTTTGTTTTCAGGGGCGGACCCAGTGGAGCGGAGTCCGGAGGAAGCTTGGAACGGCACAGGGAGGCCCAGGAAGGCTGGGCCAGGTGGGGAACTCCTTGCCCTCAGAGCCGCAGGCCCTGGAGGTGAGCCTGTCCCGCCTGGTTTGGGTACCGGCACTGGGACGACGTCCTGGGCCGTTCATTCATGCTGCAGCCATCAGGGGTTTAGCACCGTTAAACAGAACTCCTGCCGATGCGCGTGCAGGAGGTTGTGCCACACTCGTGAATTACCCACGTGCGTGTTCTCTCACCCACTCGCCCATTCATTCGTTGGCAAACACTGAACGCGCAGGGAAAACTACACCAGCACCACGCGCAGGAACTCACTCCGTACAGGAGCAGCAAAGGTAATTGCCAGGTGGTGCGCCTTTTAAGAATTTCCAGGCTACTAAGAGAGTAAGGAAATCCCCAGAGATCACTGCGATTCACTTTGGAAAGTGGCAAAACCCACGGCCGATGAAATCTATTAATTGTCGAGAGAAGGGGAGATTGTTTCTGTCTGTGAATCAGAGGCTCAAGGTTCAAGTTCATCCCCAGTGGACAGTTGAGGAGAAACTCGGGATGATTCCGTCCCCGACGTGGACTCTTGACTGTGAATTCCTTCGGAAAGGGACACTCTGCCCCACGCTGTCCAGCACCAGCGGGCACACTGCCTGACCCTGTCCCCCAGTGGGTTCTCGTATGGCCAGCCCTCTCGTGACACTTCTCTCCCGAGCGATTGTAGTGCCGGGGCCGGTTCTGGCCGGGGCTAGCTCAGTCAAAGACAGTTTCGGCTGCCTGGGAGGGGTCTGAAACGTAAGTGAGTGAAGCCACGTCCCCGGGTGATGCCGCAAGGCCAGGTCAAGGCCAGGTCACGCGGCATTCTGTCTTCATCATCCCACGCGGGGCTACGACTGGCCAAGAGGAAGCGAGATGGCATGACGCGGATCTTCCCTTGTGTTAAGTCAAAATAAGCTCGTATTGGACACTGACGCTGCCAGGCCTCCGGGTACACCGTCTTCTCTTCTCTTACAACCTCCGTGAAAGTGACCACGACGTCTGAGAAGTGTCTCTCTCCATGTCTGTGTTCCTTACTCTCTCGGGAGCCGCTGGGGACCAGAATCGGCATCTTGTTGGTCTTGGCGTCGCCTGTACAAGGCGGTGCCTATCGTGTGAACGCCATCTGCCTACTGCTGCTCCGGAGAGCACTTGCGCTGGCCCCGCCCCTTTTTACAGCCTTTATAAACCTGTAGCGACTGCCTTTTACCGATGTCCGTTCACACTGTTTCTCAGGTAATTCTTATTAGACGCTGTCAGGATATTGCATCAATTGCCACCTTACAGATAAGGAAAGGAGGGCCGTGGAACACTGGACAATAATAGTGAACACTTCTCCACCCGACTATGTCAGGGAGTTTGTAGGTCCTGCCCTACTTAATTCTCACGACAAATCTAAGAGACAGTCCAAGTGTGATCTCCAGATTTTTAAAAAAAAAATTTTAACGTTTATTTATTGAGAGACAGAGCGAGACAGAGCATGAGCAGGGGAGGGGCAGAAAGAGGAGGAGACCCAGAATTTGAAGCAGGCTCCAGGCTCTGAGCTGTTAGCACAGAGCCCGATGCGGGGCTCGAACCCACCAACTGCAAGACCATGACCTGAGGCGAAGTCGGACACCCAACTGACTGAGCCACCCGGGGGCCCCACTCCACCCCCTTCTTTAACGACAGGCCAAGGGAGCAGAGATGGCCAGCCACAATGCACCCCGCTCTGGTTAACGACTGGCTTTATGAGAAGGTCTCCACCTCTCAAACCTCGGCTTCTCCATCTTTGAGAAGTTGTACTAAAACCCACCCCACTCATACGGGTCTGCCTTTCTAGATCGCCCGCCCAGCTTGCCCTGTGCGTAGAACACTTAGATCTATCCGTCTCACTTCGGCTTTCACAATGCCAGCATCTCTGATTGCGTTCTTTGATCCTCAACCCTTTTTAATACGCCAAGGAAGTAAGCCCACCCTCTGTCCAGGCCTGGACTCAAGAAAAAAATACTTTTTCAAATTTTGAAAGTCAGGAGAATGTTGGAAAAGAACTCACAATTTGAAATCTAAATGCTACCAACACTTCGTATCTGTGTGACCTTGAATAGGTCACGTCTTCTACACATTTACATTCCTTCATCTGAAAAATAATAATGACAGGAACAGTTACAACAACAGTAATGTCCATCCATGGATTAATATGAAGATAAACGAGAGCCCGGTGAACAGGTTTTAGAAATAATAATGACCAGTTAGATGTAGGATTATTATTATTTTTTTAATGTTTATTTATTTTTGAGAGAGAGAGACAGCCCGTGAGCGGGAGAGGGGCAGAGAGAGAGAGGGAGACCCAGAATCCGAAGCGGGCCCCAGGCTCCCAGCTGTCAGCACAGAGCCCGACGCGGGGCCCGAACTCACGAACAGTGAGATCATGACCTGAGCTGAGGTCGGACGCTTAACGGACTGCTTATTATTTATACATATTCATTAGCTCTGCATTATTGGAACTCAGATGGAAGAATGTTGGACTCCCCACCGGCTCCTCCCGGAAATAATCCTTCCCAGCAGTGTGATGTAGAAGAAAGGTCACATAGTCTAGAATTAAACACCACGCTGTGGCCTTAGGCAACTTACTTGGCGTTTCAATATATCCGTGGATATTAATACTCACAAAATGGGGGTTATAATAATTCTCAGGGCTGCTGTGGGAATAAAAGGTGATGCTAAATATATAGCACTTAGCTCAGGGTTAGACCTGAAGAAATATCTTTCTTCTTCCTCTGGATAGAACTATTTTTATGAAGCGGAGGGAACTTATGGGAAAATTGAAAGCATGTAGTTACCTGGTGTTGCTGTTAACAAGTAAAACCGCTGGTCCTTCTCTCTTCCCCTTGCCAACACTTTGATCATTTTCTTGATTTCAGACTCCATTTGCAAGACGGGAAGTGTCCAGGAGAAACATCCCCAGCAGAATGTTTGCATTCTTACAAAATAAGAGCTGCCTATTTGATGAGAGGAGAGAGGATTTGGAGTAGTTTCCTGGTAGGAGCCGAATTCTCGCTCCTTCTTCCAAACTACCCATGTACCTGTGTGTCTCTTTTCACACCTTATGTAAGAGCCACCCATATACATAAACCCACGGAAGTGAAATAGGTTTGGGAGCTGAAAGACATAATTTCAGCTCAATGGTTTTTATTCCTGATACCATGGGACCATCATTGTCGTTGAATGAGCCTCAGTCTAATCATCTACACAAAGGGGATCAGATGAGGCAAAATGTATAAAAGTTCTTAATGCAATATCTCATAGATAGGTAGGAGAAGGTTTATAAATTTCTATCTCCCGTCGTCTTTCCCCACAGGAGCATAATTTGAATTTTGCGTAGCTGTGTAGACCCCATAACGATGAGCAATGTGTCCTGCACAAAATATGCTCTTGCTTAATGTTTAC
Source organism: Leopardus geoffroyi (assembly GCF_018350155.1). Lineage (NCBI taxonomy): Eukaryota > Metazoa > Chordata > Mammalia > Carnivora > Felidae > Leopardus > Leopardus geoffroyi. The sequence continues at coordinate 136,503,242 of NC_059336.1, forward strand.
AGAATTAAACTGAATTAAAAATACAGAGATCGTGCGAACGTGGTAGAAATGCAACAATATTCTTTGTTATAAAAAGAACAAGCAAAGCACATAATTTCGTGTATCTTGAATGTAGGCATGGTAAGTTTAGCTCAAAATCCACAGTGTTCGAACGTTTTTTTGTTGGTTGGCTTATTCCTTGCAGATGATCTTGAGAGAGGAGGTGGCTTCAAGGGAAGAGTAAACTATTTGGAGTCAGAGTTGAATGTAAACACAACTCGGCGGCTATGTGAACTTGAGGGATTTATAATCTTTCATCGGCTCAAAGGTGCCATTAGTTATAAAATGTATATGTACCCCTGAAATGAAAGAAAACGCTGCCATGGCCCTAGGTCATGACTGCTAATGCATTAACTGCAAGACGAATCCTGACTCAAGGATACATTTTATGGAACTTCTGCGATTCTCAGTTTTTCCATCAGAAGAATGAAAGTGATGATCACTAAGAGGGTACTGAGAGAATCACATGAAACAAGAGTATGAATGTCCTTTTCAAACTCGAAAATACTGCAAATATTATTTGTAAACAAAGATGGCTTTTAGTGAAAAACCGAGCTTTGAGATACGAAGCTTCTGTTGCTCTCCTGGTCTATTTTTGTGCTAAATGTTTTTTGATCTTTTTTCCTCCCCCTGGTCATGCCCTCTTTGGCCGTTTACGGAATGTCATGACCAGAAAGCGATACATTTTGTGTTTATTTCAAAATATAAGCATAGAGATCCCTTGAATTTGTGTTATTTGGCTTAGGTGTGGACCTCTGAAAGTTTTGTTTTTTTTTAATTCTCTTTGTTTTTAGTAATTATCTAAATCCAAAATTTATAGTTTAGTGATTACTCAAGAAAAAGTCAATAGCCTATTAAGATTATTCACTTAAAAGCTTAACATTGAATCCAACCAAATCCAGAAAACACAAATAAGAAAGCCAAAGTCTCTCTCTCTCTCTCTCTCTCTCTCTCTCTCTCTCTCTCACACACACACACACACACACACCAAGAAAAATATCCAGATCAGGGAAGGAACTGGATTACTTAGCTAATGAACTATTTGGGGGAATTTTTAAAGTACATCCAGGATATCATATATGAACACTTTTATGGCACCCTCAACATATTCATTTGACTTCAAATTTTGGGACTGGGGAGAAAGAGAGAGGGAAGTGGGGAAGGTAGAAGGTTTGTGGGATCTCTGTTACACTCAGGGTCGAATGACACACGTACAGGAGTGCATGTCATTTGGAGAAAAAAGTTAAATGTTGCATATTCATGGTCTCCTGGGCTTTGGCCAATACCTCTTGATATGACAGACACCGATGCCAAGAAATACTATGATTAATGCCTTGTGAGTCCCTCCTGGGTTTCTGATTTTGTGACTCCGTTCCTGCTGCTGCTGGAAGAGACGGTAAACATTCTCTACATCTGATTCATTTGGGGTAAAGCTCAAGAAGCTAACGAAGCTCACACGTTTGGGGAGTTACAAAGAGCATGGAACACTGTAGAATACGATACCATAATGAAGGCGTTAACAACGTCATGATATTTGACAGGAATGATTTTTAAAACTTCGGAAAGAGCAAGGCCACTGTGCATAGTCCAACATTCGCCCTGGGGGTGAGTCAGGTTTGTGCCCAGACTGCATTCAGGTTAGATTCCGCGTCCGCAAGCATCTGAGTCGCGCGTTTCCTTCACCTGGACTATCGTCCTCCCTGCCTCTCCCCTGCTGGGATCCTAAACACGATCCACATTTCGACTTTGCTTCCCTCCTTCCGTAAAATGTTTATCTCCATGTGTCTCTCTCTTAGAAAGCCTCCCACTTAACACATTCTGGAAGTGTTCGCAATAACACTTATTCCAGGAACTCAGGGATGTAGAGATGTCTGTCTCCTTCATAGATGTGAATGTCTGCATTTCATTCATATTTATAATCCCAGAGCTTATGCATACAATTCCTCAATATGTGTTGCTTCAATTTGACTTTGCGTTATAGGGAAAAAACCACTGATATCATGGCGATCGGGAAGAGGATGTAATTTAATGCCATAAGACAATGGTCGTCACAGAAAACAATGGAAGACACCACGCGGTTGCTTCACGCTCTGTGCCCAACGACTGGCCTCGTAAGGCCAACTCTGCCTTTTCACTCCCACTAAAGAAAAAGCACAGCTGAATCCAAATAAGTGAGAATGATGTTATGAAAAGAGAAATCACGAAATCTGCCAACTTAGTATTTTGTTTTAGTAATCGAATACTTGAAACACACCTCAGCTTTGGGCACGCTTGGTTCGGCATTTCTATGCTTGAGAACTATTGCCACGGGGCAGTGCTCACTGAGTTTCCCACAGTCACTGTCTCATCCCTCACTCACTGCCTTCCAGTCACCCGACCCCCTCCAGGTTTCAGAAAATTACTTTGCTTCCTCTTTTATCCATCTAGAACAGGGTTTGTCAACATTGGCTCTATTGACGTTCGGATCAGATAATTCTTGGTTGTCTGGGCTGTCCTGCATATTTGTTGTACGATGTTTAACAGCATCCCTGGCCTCCTTCCGCTAGATGCCGGTAGCCATCCCCAAGTCGTGACAATAAAAAATGTCTCCAGGGGCGTCCGGGTGGCTCAGTTGAGCGTCCAACTTTGGCTCAGGTCATGATCTCGCGGTCCGTGAGTTCGAGCCCCGTGTCGGGCTCTGTGCTGACAGCTCGGAGCTTGGAGCCCGCTTCCGGATTCTGTGCCCCCCTCTCTCTCCGCCCCACCCCTGCTTGTGCTCTCTCTCTCTCTCTGTCTTTCAAAAGTGAATAAACATAAAAACAATTTCAAAGAAAAAAAAATGTCTCCGGACATTGCCAAATCCACCACTCGGAGAGAAGCGGTCTCCTAGGTTTCCAGTGACACAGAGACTCCTCGGACGAAGCTCCCTTGAAAAAGATGATCGAGATGGTACAACTAGCAGAGCTGAGAGGAGCCCCAAATCTAGGGGTCTAATCGCACGTTAAGAGAAGCCCCAAACGATTGTGTACAAGAGTAAATTTCTAGAATATAAACGTGAGCATGTCACTCTTGTGTTTAAAACCCTCCACTAGCTGGGGCACCTGGGCGGCTCAGTTGGTTAAGCGCCCGACTCTTGGTTTCCCCTCAGATCATGATCTTGTGGTTTTGTGCGTTCGAGCCCCGCGTCGGGCTCCGTGCCGACAGCGTGGAGCCTGCTTGAGATGCTCTGTCTCCCTCCCTCTCTGCCCCTCCCCAACGTGAGCTGTCTCTGTCTCTCTCCCAATAAGTAAATAAACTTAAAAAATAAAAATAACCCCGCCCCCCCCCCCCCCCAGTAGCTGTCACTGGAGAGAGAAGGCGGCAGAACATCGGGTCAGGGCTCACGACGTGCTCTCTCAGCGTCCTGTCCTCCAGCTCCATTGCCTTCCCAAGCTCCTCACACACACCTGAGTGAGCTGTGTCCCTTCGTGCCCACCTTCTTGGAAAACATCTCTTTCTCTAACTGCCGTATTTTGAAGTCTCCTTGTATGAGTGCCGACTCCCCACCGCTAGAGTGTAAACTCCAGGAGGGAAAACAGTTGGAGGACCAAACGACTTAACTCACCATTTTGTCCCCAGCGCCTTACTCAATAAGGATGGTGGGAAAATGGCCGAAAATCGTTCTATTCCTGCGAAGAGCTTGGCCAGCCTCGGATTTCCTTCTCCTCCGCCCCCTCATCTATTTGTTCATTCATGGAACTTCAGTCTAACCCCACCGAGAAGCGTCCAGAGACTTAAAGCCTCCTCTTTGATTTGAACAGGTCCCCTGTGTGCCTCCCAAGGGTCTTAACGTGCTGATTCATTCTCGTGTCAACCAGATGTGCTCCCTCCACACCGTCCATTCCTGAGAGCGACGACCAAGTGGCACAGCCCTGGGAACCCCCGTGTTTAGTGCTAGTGTTTGGTTCCCAGACAATGCTGTATTTGTTTATTTTTTTAAAGGACGCCTGCATCACCTCCTTTTAACTTTTCTTTTTTGAGCACAGCATAAACCATGTCTCATTCTCCTGTGTATTTTCCACAGAAAATACACATAGCAGGACACCTGGCAAAGAGTATACTGTTAGCGAACATTCTGGATTGGTGGCTTCTTTACCATTATTTGAAGCTTTGGGAGAACGTGACGCTTGAAGTCTTAGTGAAATGTTCTCAGGCGTAGAAAAGATTGCTGCCTGGTGTCAGAGGGATTGGCCTCTATCCTGAAGGCCGTCGGTGCTCCGCCCACACCTGCTCGAGCTCTCTGGATGTTTAGCGTTTCCCATGCCCAGCTTCCAGGCGCTTCTGTCTCCAAAGGTCTGCCCTGTGACCGTTTCCTGAGGATGGCCCTCGGCGAGCGGAGTCCCCGTGACTGTGTGTGCAAACGGCTGGACATTCTTGGGCCATCCTCCACACTCGCTACTCCTGCCTCAGAGAAGGGGGACTTGGAATCTCAGCTACTCAGTAGGGTCCAGACAAGTGTGAGCACGACTTACCCCGCCACAGCCTCTCAGCCTGGAGCAACCCTCTGGGGGCTTTCTTGAAGTCACATTCTGGTTTTTTGAAGTTTATTCATTTATTTTGAGAGAGAGAGAGAGAGAGTGTGTGTGTGTGTGTGTGTGTGTGCGTGTGTGTGTATGTGTGCAAGTGGGGAAGAGGCAGAGGGAGAGGGAGAGAGAGAATCCCAAGCAGGTTCCATGCCAATAGCACAGAGCCTAGGGTTTCAATCCCAAAAACTCTGAGATCATGAGCCAAAATCAAGAGTTTGACACTTAAGCAACTGAGCCACCCGGGTGCCCCCTGAAGTCACATTCTTGCTTTGCTCCTTCCATTTTCCTGTCCTGGTTCCCCCAATCCCACACCTGCTTCTCCTTGGAACACTTCCTTTATAAATCCCTTTTACACAAACTCTTGTCCTAGGGCCTGCCTCTGGGGAGCCAATCTAGAACAATCTCTTCCTCCCTACTAATTGCTTGCTCACAGGGAAGGGAAAGAGGGTGAGCCTGCCTACCTAGCTTGTGGGGCCCACCGCAAAATGACGGTATGGGTTTTCTTCAAAAGTATTAAGAGTTTCAAGATCGGCAAATGCAGACCATTCAACTGAGACTCACGAGTTACAGGCCTTGATGTCTGCTTGGCCAGATGAACTTATTCAAAAATTTTTTAATGGTTATTTATTTTTGAGAGACAGAGAGACAGAGTGCAAGCAGGGGAGGGGCAGAGAGAGAGGGAGACACAGAATCCAAAGCAGGCTCCAGGCTCCGAGCTGTCAGCACAGAGCCCGATGCGGGGCTCAAACTCACAAACTGTGAGATCATCACCTGAGCTGAAGTCGGACGCTTAACCGACTGAGCCCCCCGCCCCCCCCCCCCCCCAGGGGCCCCAGATGATCTTATTCAAATGTTCCATGTCTGGCCAGCCTTCAACTGCTAACAACTAACTAGTTAACACAGATGTGCAGAGCTTGGATGAATGATTTCATGTTCTCTAACCAGCTTTTATTTAAAGTATTATCAGTGCAAGATTAGCTGTGGGGGTGCCTGGGTGACTCAGTGAGTTAAGAGCTGGACTTTTGATTTCGGTTCAGGTCTTACTCTCACAGTTTCTGGGATCAAGCCCCAAGTCAGGCTCTGCTGACAGCCCAGTGCCTTCTTGGGATTCTCTCTCTCTCTCTCTCTCTCCCTCTCTCTCTCTCTCACACACACACAAAATAAATAAGTAAGCAATCAACAACAGCTGTAGAAATGGAAGACCTATGGGGACATTAAAAAAATAGGGTCAGCAAAATGATTTATGACACATAGGGAATTCCGGGATTCATCTCTCCCAGCAAAATTCTGAACACATAGTAGTCACTCAGTAAATACTCATTGGCTGACTAAGATGTTTAAAGAATTTTTCGACTTCTTTTTACTAGTTTCCTTTCCACCTGACGTTGCGAGAGGCACGTAGGTTTGGAATCCGTGAGTTAGAAAAGATGATGGATCTCGGTAATCACAGGGACTTTGCAGATGGCAAACCTGAGGCATTTTCATGAATTCTGTGTGGTCACACACCTGATTTATGGTACCAGAGAATCATGGAGCCCATTGCTTGTGAGGAACAACAGGGTGTGATTTATAATTGTTTGTGGAAATTGTATTAGTGTGAACTTGAAATATTACCAGAGGGACCGGGAAGCTGTGTCACGAGTCTGCACGTGCGTGATTAATCTACGCCCGTGGAACGAGTCCCCACAAAACTTAGCAGCTTAAGACCACACACATTTGGCCTGAGGCGGGGGTGGGGCATGGAGAGATGGAGAAAGTAGGAATTTCGCTGGGCAGGGGCCAGGCGGAGATATGGCGAAGTTCAGGGGCTCGTGGTGTTTGCGTGAGAACAAGTCCCTAGCTTCAGACAAACAGCCAGTCCTTACCTGCGTGACACTGGAAGACGTGTCAGGTGTTTGTGTATGCAAATGGCGTGTTTCGTGGTGTTATTTCCAGGTGACTTGAGTCAGCTGCGGGCATGGACACCTGAAGGGTGTTGAGAAGTTCGCCCGAGAGCCACGCAGGCGATCCTAAAGACGGAGAGGTGTCCGAACGGACAGGACGAGGACGGTGGAGGCAGAAGTGACCAGATTCGGCCTTGGGGTGACCGCGGGACCGGAAGGAGGGAGGGCTGTTAGATGACCAGATGGCATGGCAGCTCAGGTCTGGGCACCCCGTGTCCGCTCCTCCTCTCCCCAGACGCCTCACAGGAACAAAATTATGCGCTAGGGAACCTGTTTCCAGGATGAAGAGAAAATGTAGGAAGAAGGTTGTTTGAGCGAATCCCTCAGATGCCCACGAGAACCCCAGGCTCTGGGTCCAGGTGGTCGTGCACTGGTTTAGAGATTTGGGGGCCAAGTGGGACCCATTAACGATCCACAATGAGCGGTCGTGCCAATGGACGGACCAGTGAAGTGACGTCAAAGGATGAGTCCAGGGTAGAGTAGTCGTCCACGGTCTTGTAACAAAATGCCCCCAAACTTCGCAGCTTAGCACCACACACAGTGTCTGAGGTCAGGACTCCAGGAACAACTAACTCAGCAGGATGTTCTGGCTCAGGGAATCCCACAAAGTTGTGGTCAGGCCGTCGGCTGGGGCTGCCGTCTTCAGGGGGATCGAGTGTCAGCTTCCAAGGAGCCAACTCACATGGCTGGAGGCTGGAGACATAGGTCCCAGGCATGGGAGCCCCTCCTCAGGCAGCTGGCTTCCCCCAAAGCAAGTGACGGGAGACAGACAAAGAAAGACAGAGGGGGAGAGACAGGAACGGGGACAGAGAGAAGAGAGAACAGAGAAAGAAAACTAGAGAGAGGAAGAGAGGAAGAGAGGAAGAGAGAGAGAATGAGAAAGAAGCTGTTGTAGCTTTGGGACCTGGTGTCAGTGTCAGACTCCATCATGGCCCCCTTATTCTATGTGTTTCAACGTTTATTTATTTTTGGGACAGAGAGAGACAGAGCATGAACGGGGGAGGGGCAGAGAGAGAGGGAGACACAGAATCGGAAACAGGCTCCAGGCTCTGAGCCATCAGCCCAGAGCCCGACGCGGGGCTCGAACTCATGGACCGCGAGATCGTGACCTGAGCTGAAGTCAGACGCTTAACCGACTGCGCCACCCAGGCGCCCCTTATTCTATGTGTTTGATGAACGCCCAGCTCACGCTCAGGGGGAAGGAAATTTATCCACCTTTTCAAGGAAAGACTATCAAAGAATTTGTGGATAGATTTTGAAAATTACTGCAGGACGCCTGGGTGGCCAGTGAGTTAAGCCTCTGACTCTTGATCTCAGCTCCTGATCTCATGGTTCGTGAGATCAATCCCCACATCAGGCTCTGTGCTGACAGCCTGGGAACCTGCCTGGGATTCTCTCTCTCTCAGTCTCTCAGCCCCTGCCTTGCTCATACGCTCTCAAAATAAATAAATAAACTAAATAAAATAAAATAAAATAAAATAAAATAAAATAAAACTAGGAGCCAATGGCCACGTGCTCACTGGCCTTTGAGATTAGGCATTATCTCAGGCGCCTGAGTGTTCATCTCCTCTCCTCCGAATTGTTCCGGAACCAAACTCCATCATCAGAGAGTAAGGAAATGGTGTGGGTGCTCCTGAAGGTGCTCCTTTCTCAAGACTTGTTTGTTTTTTTAAGTTTATTTATTTAGTGGGCCGGGGGGGGGGTGGGGGGATAGGGGTAGAGAGAGAGAGGGAGAGAGAGAATCCCAAGCAGGCTCCGAACTGTCAACACAGAGCCCAACGCAGGGTTCGAACCCATGAACCATGAGATCATGACCTTGGGATGCTTAACCCACTGAGCCACCCAGGTGCCCCCTGTCTCAAGACGTTACATTGGGAGATGTCAACACAGACGAGGCACCAAAGTGGGCTTTGCACTCACAGACGTTCTGGAGGGTGGGCCGCGCTCATCCCCCGGGGCAGGCCCTCCTCCTCCTCTGTACTCACCCCTTCCTGAGGCTGCTCATCAGACTCGCCCCTTCCCGGGGCTGCCCATCTACATCTGCAGCAGCGTGGCGATCCTGCTCCTCCGGGCCAGGAACCGTAATGGACGCACAAAGTACACGGTAGGATGACTAGTAAATAACCGCGTGTAATCTCCTGGTTCCCAGAAGAATCCCACAGCTCATTTAAACTTCTATGACTCAGGGGCACCCGTGTGGCTCAGTCGTTGTGCGCCCGGCTTCGGCTCAGGTCATGATCTCGCAGCTCGTGGGTTCGAGCCCCGCGTCGGGCTCTGTGCTGACAGCTCAGAGCCTGGAGCCTGCTTCGGATTCTGTGTCTCCCTCTCTCTCTGCCCCTCCCCTCCATGCTCTGTCTCTCTCTCTCTATATATATATAATAAATACAGATTAAAAGAAAGTTTTTTAAATAAAAAAATAAATAAACTTCTCTGATTGAGATGCCATGACAAGACAACATGATCTTATTGTGGCCCCTCCCTGTGAGGCCAGGAAAAAAAAAGTCAACAACTATTGCAGAGCATTTATCGCCGAAACATCTGAGACCACAAGTTCCATTTCCAGTGGTCGGGAGACAGAAAAGCCGAGACGATGCCGAGGAGGAAGCCTTAGACCTTAATCCAAGCCTGGGTCCACGGGCTTTGCAGCCACCTCACTGCCAGATCTAGAGGGGTAGATCCCTCAGATCCTGAAATGAGCGTGCTCCGTCCTGGGCTGCGGGTCGGTCACGGGCTCTGACTGGTGGTTGCCGACGTCTTGGCCACTCCTGGCCTATGGGCGTCTCCGTGGGTTGCAGTTCCTGGGTTCTGCCTCCGTCAGCAAGATGGGGAGACTCCCCCCCCTAATGGAACCTCCAGGGTTGCATTATTAGTAGTAGTAGTATTTAATCTATGACATTTGGCTCCCATATATGAACCTGAACCTTTGTTTGCAATCCCTTCTGCCAAGAAACAGAAATACGTCCATGCTGTAGGACGTGCTCCTGCCTTGAGCCCACGGCACACCTCCGGGAGGCACCTATGACCCTCCACCCCGGCCTCCAACACCTCCAAGAGACTTTCCTGCTCATTCCGCTTCTGCTCCACCTGTTACTCCCAGAGGTCTCTGAGGCTGAGCGGTGTTACTGCACGTAGGGTCCTCCGCCCTCTGGTTCGATATCCCGGGTCTCCCGGGACCCACAGGCGGAGCCCCCGCAGAGTGTGGTGGGAGATGCATGCCGTTCGTAGCTGCTCAGTCTTCACGCCGCCTGAGAAAAGAAAAAATAAAGAAAAAATAGGATGCACGGTGTTCCGTTGGCCTCCCGGGTCCCGAGGCCACATTTTTCTTTTCTGCGGGAGGTTTCTCAGAGTGTCGAGAAACGTGTTTCAGCAAAGGGAGGCCAATTTTCAAAACCACTCATTTGGCAAATACACAAGCTCTCGAGCTGGAAAGCCCTGCTTCTGGTTCCTCGCAGCTTACCTAATCCAGAAGCGGTGGTAATCATGTTGAGAAAAAATTATCAGCTCTGCCAATAGCCCTGGGCTGTGCTTGCCACGGTAATGCACGCAAAGAGGGATGGTGATAACAGGTTGCTGATGCAACGGAAAGGCACGGCCATCCACACAGAACACGGGTGCCTGTTTGAAGAGCTACCGGGCACCAAATTTATGGCGCCTTTTATTTTACAACTGCACCGCCCTCCCTATAAATGCTTTCATGGGATCAGCCGGTTTATTCCTTGGCTAATAACCCATCCATTCAAGCTGGAACGTCTGAACAAAGGGTTCTACAATATGCAGCATTTGATCAGACAATAATCAATATGTCTCATTTTTCTGACACCGTATCAACGTACAGAGTGAATTGCTCGCTGTTGTACGGATCAGGTCCCCTCCCCAAATAATGAATAACCTGGGAGAACGCTGGCACTTTTAAAAATCGGCTAGCATTCAAAGTCTGCAAGAATCGCTGTAAATCTGCTTTCCAGCATTATAAAATGATGCGTCTTCAGCATATTCTTTTTTTTTTCTTGATGTTGAATTGCACGTGCTTACCAGAGCAGAATCGATGAGGGATAAAAAGGCGACAAGGATATCTTACTACAGCCATTCTCTTCTAAACCATCCATTTGCAAGAGATTGACTAATTAAATCACGCCTTGGGTCTTCCTTTTAGCAAGAAAATGCACTTAGCTAATCTGAGCTCGTATGCTAATACTAGAAATAGGCATTTTTCTCGTAGGACACATTTCCCGAAATCCCACAGAATGTTCTCACGTAGTTGTATTTAGTGCCTATGGACAAGCCCACACGAAAATGGGCTTCTGACCCCTCACATCGTTCAGGGCCTCCATACAAATCACACAGCATCACTCAGCTTCTTGACCTTTATTCATGAATTAATTTGGTAGATGTTCATGAAGCACGTGAAGTGCACGAGGCAACATTGACCGCCTGACCTATTTTCTGGCTGTGGCTTCGCGGGCTTACGGTTCTGTCTTGTTCCACACCTCTGGCCCTCAGTTTTTGTTTCCTTTCTCAGTGCTTACATGAAGTCAAATATTTTCAACCAATCTACTGTCTTCCTAAAGAAGTAATGAGATGATATAACTAAAGTGATTGACCCTAAGATACAAGACTGAGTATTCGGGTGCTAACACCTTCTTGACTTCTTGGGGGTGGTGTGGGAGTATAGACGCTCACATCTTGCCCGTCTTGAGGAAGACTTTCCGTAGGTAAACAACTAACCCAAAACTAGTCTTAAGATTACGAGGGAGACGCAGGGGACCCAGGATTGCCAGACAACTTTGAAAAAGAACAAGTTTGAAGGGCTCACACTTCCCCAAAGCTTAAGGCAATGTGGTCCTGGCAGAGGGATACACAGAGATCAGCAGAATAAAATGAGAATGCAGTGAACTCTTTTTTACAATCAATGAATAGATCAGCATAACGGTGAACCCTTATTTATCATCAATGAATTTTTGACAAGGTGTCAGGCAAACTCAGTGGGGGAAAGAATAATCTTTTATACAAATGATGCTGGAGAACTAAATACCCACACTCGAAAGATGAAGTTGGATCCCTATTTCATATCACATACAAAAATTAACTCAAAATCAGTTATACATTGAACCCTAACAGCTGAAACTAAAAGTCTTAGAAGGAAACAGGAGTAAGACTTTGTGACCCTGGTTTAGGCGGTGGTCTCCTAAACAGGACACCAAAAGTGCAAGTGACAAAAGAAAATATAAATAAATTTGACCTTATCAAAACGTAAACTCTCCATGCGCCAAAATACAGCACCGAAAGGTGAAAAGACAAGTCTATGACTTGGGAGAAAGTCCTTGTAAATGATTTATGGGATATGAGACTCATATCCAGACTATATAAAGAATTCTTACAACCCTACAATAGAAAGATGATCCAATGCTTTTAATGGGAAAAGAATTTGAATAGACTTGTTTTCAAAGAAGACATACCAATGGCCAAAATTCCCATGATGATAATAAACAATAACAAATGTTGGTGAGGACTTGGAAAAATTGGAACCACTTGTACATTGCTAGTGAGAAGCAAAATGGCACAGTGACTTCGGAGACTCAGTGTCAGGTTCTCAAAATGTGAAGGACAGATTTACCTTATCAGTATTCTACCCCCGAGGTGCACACTCAAGGGGTTTGAAAACATATGTCCACACAAAAACTTGGACGCAAATATTCCAGCAACATTATTCCTGATAGATAAAAAGGAGAAACAACCCAAATGTTCTTCGGCTGACGAATGGATAAATAAAATGTGGTCTGTCCATACAGTGGACATTTATGCAGCCATATACTATGACATGAATGAATGAGCCTCGAAAACATGCTCAGTGAAAGGAATCAGACTCAGACGGGCACCTGTTGTATGACGTCATTTACATGAAATGTCAAGAATGGCCGAATCCGAATCAAGACAGAAGGTAGATGAGTGGTTGCTAGGAGTTCAGCAAGGGGGAATGGAGGTTGATAGCTAATTGGATGACCTTTCTTTTGGGGGGGCGATAAGAATGTTCTGAAATTAGTGCACAGCTTTGTGCACAGAATGAAAACTACTATATTGTAAACTTCAAAGAATGGATTTTATGGTGTGTAATTTAGATCTCAGTAAAGTTGGCATAGAAAAATCCCACTCATTTATTACCTGGCCACTCTATGAGTCCAAACGTGGCACGACTGAGTTCAATGCTAGCGACTCACAAACAAGGCAAAACCAAGGCGATGGTGGCTGGGCTTTCTTCTGGATCTTGGGCCCCCCTTCCCAGCTCACTCTCGTCCTTGGCAGAATTCAGTGCCCTATGGTGGAATAGAGCTTTGGGCCCTGTGTCCTTGCTTGCTGTCCATGGCGGTCTCCCACCTTCCTCGCCATTTGGCCCCCTCCGCCTCAAACCAGCGATGGAGAAGCTTCCTGTGGGGTGAAACCCCAGCTCCTGCTTCAAACCTCTTTGTTCAGGACGGGGCTTGTCTCTGTTAAGCGCTCATCTGAATGAGATCGGTGCTGCTCAGGGCAACCTTCCCTTCCTAGAGCCAACTGTACTATGTAACATAACCTTGCCACATTCGCTGTCCCAGGGATAGTTCCCGGTGTGTGTGTGCACCAGCGGGTTAGAATCTAGGTGGGCAACCTAGAATTCTGCTTATCATGACCCCTGGCTTTAAATGTCCCCGGCCTCATGCTGACCTACCCTGCTGTCCTCTTACACTTCCTCTTACAGGAATTATTCTGTGGATTCTCTGGAGTACCATCGCGTGGCCCAGCACAGAGCAGGAACTTATAAAAAGTACTTTCAGGCTGAACGCTATGGGCGACGGGTGTGCGTGTCCTCGGGGTCAGGGGGCTCTGGACCACGTGGAGGTCAGTGGGCCCGGCGTCCCTTCCATAAGCACTCTGCGAACGGTGCTAAGTTCCAAAGCTTCTAGGGATGGTCCTACGATTGCTCTAGAAATTGCAATCTTATTTCCTATATTTGGAAACTCGACACTCCCAAGAATTATGCGTGTTTGTGTGTATGTGATGGAGAGAACATGTGTGGGGGTGAGAGCGACGGAGACGGCTGACGGAACCGTTGCTTTATTGCCGCGATTGCCTCCAGCCATCCTGCTCAAAAATAGGAAATAACATGAAAATCAATAGGATATAATAAAAGTCATCACCGAAGGTGAAGAAGGCTGCAGGAAGACAAGCAGCTTTCATGGAATGCTGGCCATTTTTTGTTTTGTTTTTTGTTTTGTTTTGTTTTTTGGGTTTCCCTCTCTCTCTCTCTCTCTCTTCTCCCCACCTTTTCAGATGCTGTGGATTTATCCACAATATGCCCAGATTCTGAAAACCCGAGGGGAGGGGTGAACCTTAATTGCAGCCACATGAAGCCTTGGAGGGACTGGCTTATTGACAAGGCCTCCCTGCAAGTAATAGAGGGCCGGCCAGATGACGGTAATTGATGCAGACAGCAATCGCAGAGCATTTGAGTTTTGCAAAGTGATTTTATTCACCGCTTGTGATGCAAGAGGAACACTATGACGCGATGATTTGTCTTTGAAGAAAGGCTCTTATTTACTTAGCAAAAACGTCCTTGAGTTCAGCTCTCCCGTCCACCTAATACGGGGGGCTAATATTGACCCGGGTTTTTAGGAGTTAAATGTTAAGAGATGTGTATTATTTAAAATGTGTGTTCACTTAGATAAGAATCTGATTTCAATAAATAACTTTTTCCAGATTTAAAAAAGAAAAAAAAATTTTTCCTGTGCACCAGTCAGGGGGTTTTATCTATGATACATGTGCAGGCCCTAAAATAACTTCTGGAGATAGATTTCATTCTCATTCTTTACGGATCGGGAAATGGCATTGCTACTGATGGAGGCTGAAATGTGAGGGACCCACAAGGTGGCCTGATGCATCGACTGTATTTTTCCTCCTGGAGCACCACAGGTCTCTGTTGCCCCTTGAGAACATGACTCACTGTTTTCCCACACACTTCAAGAAGATAATGCTGCATTTTTTTTTCCCAGAGAAACCTTAAAAATTTTTTTTTTATCATTGCATATCTTTTGTCTGGAGAAGTCATGTATAACTAAAGACACCTTGGACCATTTTGTCATGGAGAGTCCTAAACACGTGAATTGAGTCTTTCTGTCTTCTATTTTTTTTTTTTTTTTTTTAATTTTAGGTAGGGTCCATGCCCAACATGGGACTTGAACTGATGACCCTGAGATCAAGAGTCCTGTGCTCAACCAACTGAGCCAGCCAGGTGCCCCATGAATTGTGTATTTTTAACAAAATTAGCAGAAGTTGTACATTTTTCTTTTTGCAAAGAACCACCTCAGAATCTTTCCAGGTCAAGGTTTGATATAAATAAATGTAACTGGCTGTTCCCTATTTTTCCATTTTTAGAGCCTTGTTAAGGCCATTGAACTATGAAGAAAGGTAACAGTCCCTCATTTTCTAAAAATGGCAGCCAGACTCAGCCACTGCAGGAATTGCTAAGAAGTGGTCAACCTTGTTCTCAGACACTCCCTCAATTGCTCTTCTTTGGACTTCAAACAAGAGGACAAGGGAAACAGATCAGAGCTGGAGCGAAAAGAGAAATCTGGGTGTGCAGGGCCCGAGAATCGCCCGCCATCTTAGCAGCGTGTCGGAGGGGAGCCTTCTCAGAACTGCAGACAGGGAGTGGGGGATGTCTGGCAAGAGAAAAGCCTGAAAGCTAACCTGTTCCTCAGCCCCGTTTGGAAATAACCGAGCTGCCCACACAGTGGGGAACAAGCTCATGGGGACACCCGTC
The DNA here is from genome assembly GCF_018350155.1 of Leopardus geoffroyi. NCBI lineage: Eukaryota > Metazoa > Chordata > Mammalia > Carnivora > Felidae > Leopardus > Leopardus geoffroyi. The sequence continues at coordinate 136,518,559 of NC_059336.1, forward strand.
TTCTCCCAAAGTGGAGCAGGGAGAGCTCTCGGGAGGTACTTAGGTTTCACCCGGGGGCGAGGGGGAGGAGGCTGCATCACCTTTGGAGAAGACGTGGCTCCTGTCTGAACTTCCTTTGGAAGGGTCTGCGCTCCTATAAGGACGTGTCTGCGTTTCCACCGGAGGTGAACACGTTAACATTGGGAAGGGGTCTATGGTTTCAGTCCCAGGAGGTGTACTTTCTGTGGGAAGATACCTGCACTATTTCCCTTGGGACCTCTCTGTCTTTCCCATTGGGAGGCATGGGCATATCCAGATTCTCAAGAGCAAGGATGCCTGGCACTTCCTATGAACAAGAGAAGACTCCCAGTAACAGCTGGGCCAAAGGGGGTTGATCGTCCATACGAGGAAATGATGTACTCTCAGATACGTGGGGCCAGGAGGCGAGGAGGGCAGGCAGTCAATTATACCTCCAGGAAACCCACAGCATGCGGCCCAGGGTGACCAAGCCAACATTTAAGAATGCGCGCAGAGGTCCCTAATCACACAGGACCTTGCCCTTACGTCTCCCATTACAGAAAGCAGAGGCGGTGATGGTGTAGGTGGCACAAGATGCGGGGAGAAAATAAGAGTGGATGACACCTTGCTTTCCCTTTGCGGGCAGGAGAGCCCGAGTCAGACCGACACCCTGGACTGGGGTGTGGGGTAGGAGTGCTGATCTAGACCAGCCTGGGGCTTTCATAACTGAAAATGACTTTGTTGTAATGCCTGAGCCTGATCCGGAAGGCTACGATTGCTGCCCATTCGGGGATGGGGGGAAGAAGACCAATCAAGTGGGTTTGAACACCGCAGGACACAGGTTCTTAACTTGTGTCTGTCCAGCTCAGCCGGTGCAGCCTGCCACGCATGCATACAAACGCATTCGAGCAGAGGCCGCGGGAGTACAAACGGCATGGGAGGAATACTGCTGTCAACACTTGGAACTCTATGAGCCAACACCATCCATGTCTACACCCACTGTCCGTACTCCGCCTTTTTGCCTTCCCCTCCTATCTGCTGCGTATTCAGAAATAGGTTACGGAACTTCCAGATGTAGGAGAATTCTGTCCGCTGCGGAGGCAGTGAGAGCACGGCTCAAAATAGACATCACTTCATAAAAATAAGAGATGGGCTGACCATACTCAATGTCTCAAAGATAAGAAACCTCAAATTTTCAAAATTTCCATACAGTCATCATACTGAGGAAATGTGTTTAAGCGCATGACGAGTTGGGATGATTATGCAAAAAAAAAAAAAAAAAAAAGGAGGGGGGCTGGGGGGTGGGGAAAGGTCATTAAAGGGACAGCAAGATAACGAGAAAAATATGCGTCGGTCAATCCAGACTTCTTTGAAAGCCTGATTGCCATTTCACTAGAATAGCGATTTACCATTTTTCCAGCTGTGTTTGGGGAGAAAGGAGAGTATGTTGAGTATCATGATCCCAGCTCTGCATTAACTACCTATTTGATCTTGAGGAAGTCTTTTAACATCTCCAAGCCTACTCTCTCTATAAGCAGCAGATCTAAATCTCAACACGCATTCTCAGATTTCCAGCTTCGAGAAAGCAGTTTTAATTTCCTGTTTTGCAATCTACGTATTTGAATGCTTATGTTGGGTCTTTTCCATGACAATTCCAGGAGGTAAGCAAATTCACTCGTATCCAGCCTCCTAGTGCATCTTTTCCAAAAGATACACTGAATTTTAGGGTAACAGATGTTTGCTTATTATAGGAAGACAATGCCGTGAAATTCTGGCAGCCTGGCGCATTTGTTTCCAAGCCTGAGAGTTTAAGACACTCTGAACGTTCGTAAGGCTTCAGAGGCTCCGGCTGGACAAGATGTGGTCCCTGTCAATGACCTCTCCACGGCCCCAAAGCCCCACAGAAGTAGTCACGGAGGGGAGAGTGGAGTCAGTAGAGAGTATCTGAGGGATGCCTACCACAGTCAGAAAATAGGGCAATTTTTAACGAAGCACGATCGTTTCATTTGAAGTCGCGAACGGCCAGCAGGGTAACTTTTTCCAGCTTGTTATGTTCTGGGTTCTGCAGGGCAGCGAGCTGAGCGCAAATGTGATTGGCATGCAGAGCCCCTGAAAACTGTCAGGCCAGCTTGCAATTAGGCAGGATGCCACCCGAGCAGACGGAGTGAATGATGGCATGCCAGACAGCCAGCGCACTTATCAGCATCGAGCATTCGGGGAGAATTTCCGCTCTCGGAATGTCAGGATGTGGGTCCACGGCAGAGCGAGGACTCAGGTATCTCGCACGGTATACAAATTGTAGAAGGAATAGTGCTGTTTTTCTGTAGGGCTAGATACCGAACTGGAGAATCATAGACTAATAGATTCCGTGAGTTCAGAGCCACTGTGAAGGCCATGAATTTCGGTGACCCATTTGATGCTCCATCCATTCATCCATCCATGCCGTAGATGTTGGACATCCATGATGAGTGAGGCTCTATCATCACCCAGCCAGGCTCTGACCACATTCACTACTGTTACAATATCCATATCACCCTCCCCAGAATAACTTTAAATTTGACCGCACCCTCTGAAGATACAACATCCAGGGGTGCCCGGATGGCTCAGTCGGTTAAGCACCCGACTTCAGCTCAGGTCGTGATCTCACAGTTTGTGGGTTGGAACCCCACGTCGGGCTCTGTGCTGACAGCTGAGAGCCAGGAGCCTGCTTTGGATTCTGTGTCTCCCTCTCTCTCTGCCTCTCCCCTGCTAGTTCTCTCTCTCTCTCTCTCTCTCTCTCTCTCTCTCTCTCTCAAAACTAATTAAACGTGAAAAAAAAATACAACATCCAGAGCCAAATTCACTGCGATATAGGCAATTAGTTCTAAGATGGCAAACAATAGAGTAGCTTTAAGTAGGATTGTAACAATTGGGGGTAGCTTTTCTTCAAATATGAGTACGGCTTATGATTCAACGCAATCACCTCCTAACTTCATTCCGTTTTTATAAAACACAACGGGCTTTGTTCCAGGAGAGACGGCAAAAAAATTACGGTTTTAAAAATTGTCCCCGATATGACCTTATGTAGCACAGTGATGTTGGAAACCACGGTTTCAGGGTCGGTTACGGCTTACATCTCAGCGCTGGCATTTCTTGGCCGGGTGATCTTGGGACAGCTACAGGAGCGCTCTGAGATTCCATGTCCCCAGCTGCAGAAGGCAGATAAGGCTGTAATATACCTCGCATCGTATACATCTACTCCTTTAGTGGCAAACGTATTTTGTAACCACTGTGTGTGTGCAAGGGCACAATCTAGTAATTATGGAACGGGATGAGTTCACGTTATAATAGGCGAATAATAAATATTGCTACTGAACACCGATGAAGTCATTTGGTTGTCCAGCATCATATGCAGAAAATATCTATGGAATGAAAAGTAAACATCGGGCGTGGAAGTAACCTTATGACACAACACAGGCATATCTGTCTATACCTGCAATATGGTGTAAATCTTTGCAGGAAGTTACTGGAAGTGAACTCTCCTACAGGAAGAAAAGGGTGAACCCATAGATCTAAATCATTTGGATAATGGGCTATGACGGATCAAGGGGATGATGGCAAGGAACACAGTAGTCCTCGATGAAAGCCGTGAGGGCTCAAACACCCACATTTTCCTTATGCCACTGCCATCCTGTGCTACTGCCCCAGAATACAGTAGACTTTGGACAAGAAGGAGAGGAAATTGAACCAAACTCCCGAGGAACTCTAATGGCCCAAAACCACGTGTGTCTTTTCCTCCCCTGTCTACCCTCCGCAGAAAGCAGGCATGGGGAACATTGGGGCCAAGCAAGGATCTCTTCCTCACTAGTTCCTTCTCCAGGCCTGTGGGTCATGCTTGGCTCCTCGGCCAGATGGATGCCTTAAAGTCAAAGCACGAGTGGAAGATGCTCTACGGTCTCCTGGGATGGCTGGACACCTGAGATCTGGCGGTGTTGTGCCAAAGGTTTGATGCATGGGTAACGCCACCCTTGGAAGAAATGTCCAATGCCATGTTGGCACAGGCAATAGTGGACGTCATCCACAGTGATGGTGATGCTCTCCAAGTGGGCTATTGGTAGTACCTTCCCCACCATTGTTTATATATGTGCTTCTTTGGGCAGTAACTGGTGTTATGGTTTAAGTTGCATCCCCTAAAAATTCATATGTTGAATTCCTAACGCCCCGTATCTGAGTGTGGGAGCTTCTTTGAAGATAGGGCTGTGGCAGATAAAGTCATAGAGGAGGTGGCCTCAGTCTAAGTCTTATAAAAAGGGGAAATAGGGACATAGACGTGCACACCAGGAGAACACTACACGAAGATAAGGCAGAGATCGAGATGATGCAGCTAAACACCAAGGAATGGCAGAGATTGGAGCAAAGCACCGGAAGCTACGGAGAAAGCCTGGGAGGGACGGTCCTTCACGGAACCCTACCCTAGATCTCAGATTTCCAGCTTCCAGGCTATGAGATCATCCGTTTCTGTTGTCCAAGCCACCCAGCCCGTGGTAGTTCGTTGGAGGCCCCTGAGGACACTAACACAGGTGGAGAAAGAGACAACCCTCCGGTTGGCAAAGTCGGGCCAGAGGACGATGGCAGAGCCTCCTTGGGACCAATGTTGAGTTTTGCAGTTCTGTGGTCATATTCTGAGACACATGCATATGTTTTCTCAAAGGCCCCAAACAGAAGCTAGATTGTGGCAATTACCAGTTGGCCGAAGAAGGCATTTCATCAAAAGGGCCACCTTGGTAAGGAAAACGGGGGAGAAAAAGCCAACATCAGCTAAATTTCATTGCCCTTCACAATGGCACCAAAGGGATAGAGGATGGCTTAGGGACCAAGCCCAGTCCTGGTACTTGACACAGAAATTTGCATCACACAGACTGGGATGTGCCTTTCTGCCACGGTCCACGTTCGCCTATACTTCTGGCTGGCGGCCTTGATCATAATGATAACTATTTATAAACTCTATTTACGGTGATGATCGCTGTCCCTGGACAATCTCCAATACCGTGACAGATGGGAGCCTGACATTAGGTGCCATATATACAAATATATAAAAATAAGTAAACGGATGCGTATATGAGTTAGCCTCTAGACTAAATCTGAGGGCAAAGGTAGAAGGGGGCATCGAGTTTGGGCCTTTTTTTTTTACCCATTGTGGTTATGTAGTTCTTTACACTATAACCCAGCATAAACAATCCTCAAGGGTTCACGCGTATTTAACTCCTTTCTGTATTCTAAGTAAATTCAGGACGAGGCACAGGATAGGCATGAATTCTCAAAGCAATGTCCTAGATCATAGGGCTTCTCTTGTATTCACTCTGATTAATGGCCCATGCAAATATCATGTAAAAAGGCACACTCCAGCGATTTAATGAGAGATTAAGTCATTTTCAAAGCGTTACAAATGCAAGTGAAATTCCATCCAAAAAGACAGGTATATGCTGAATTTCTGTGTGCCGATTGCTCAAACGAATAAAAAGAGGTCCCACACCCGCAGGGTCCAGGAATGCCTTGCACGTATTGAAACTGGGGGGGGGGGGGTTCTTTTGCTCTTTGCAGCGAAGTATCCGCTGTTCCCTGCCCCCTCCCTGCGCTCTCCCCCACACAAGGCAGGAGCTGGCTTCTCTGGAGAATGGCTAAAGGTTTTCGGCCTGCTGGAGGGAGGGCATTGATGCCAAGGCCAAGGGCAGGTGCCTACACTCTGTCAAGGCAGCAGGCCTGGTTTCCTGGGAGACCATGAAAAAGCAGAGAGTAGCCTGCGGTTTTTCTGTATTCAAAGAAAGAAGTTCTGATTCAAACACAATATGACTAAAACCTGTTATCCCACCACTGGATACAGGTTTCACGGCCTTGAAATTGTGTCTGCTAAGCTCCCCTTTGGATCTCAGAGTCAAATCTCTGAGCTTTCAAAGCACGGCCTGATACCCTCTGTAAGTTACACCTCAATTTTGAAAGCGATTACCTATTTGAAGACAGAACAAGAAAAAAATCTCTTTAAATCCTTTCCCAACAGTATATTGTACAGATGTACAGTACTGTTTTACTAAAGATAAACGAGCATGGACTTACGTTTAAAATTTTGTTTAATGTTTCCTTATTTTTGAGAGAGACAGAGACAGAGCGTGGGCAGCGGTGAAACAGAGAGAGAGGGAGACACAGAATCCGAAGCGGGCTCCAGGCTCCGAGCCGTCAGCACAGAGCCCGACATGGGGCTCGAACCCACGGACCGCGAGATCGTGACCTGAGCCGAAGTCGGATGCTTAACCGACTGAGCCCCCCAGACGCCCCGGACGTGGACTTCTGTGGAAGCCACGTGTCTGGATAGTAGCCTCAGAAATCAGCGCTCTGGCCGCACCTCAGAGAAGATAATGCAGCTTACGCCGCATTTAGGAGCTGAAGGTACGTTTCCAACAACCACAGTGGAGCCGGATGGGTACTATTTTCATGCACTTGTGTGAGGCCTGTCTGCAAATAGATGACAAGGACCATCGTCTCTGACCCCAGTTTGCTCCCCTGGGCAGAAATTCCCGACCAGGGGCAGCTGTCTCCTGACTTCCTGGGTCCTCTTCCTGAGCCTGTCGTGTGACGCGCCCTCCTGCCACCAAATACTTTTCTTCGTATCCCCGATTAAACACTGCACCCCCCGGTGGTGTGTGGGGGCGTGTTTTGGAGACTTTATGCTACACCAGGGTAAATAAAGAGAAGGGTGGAAGGTTTCCACAATGAAGCGGGAGATTCACAGGCACGTGGAAGGCCAAATGTGCCATGTTTGTGGCAAAGGGAAGGGGTATGTGCGGGATCTGGAACAGGGAGGAAGATGCTCTGAGCCCAACCCAAGAAAAGAGGACAGATGTGGTCAGCAGGAATTAAAAACCAAAAACAAGGGGCGCCTGGGTGGCTCAGTTGGTTGAGCGTCTTGACTTCAGCTCAGGTCATGATCTCACGGTCCGTGAGTTCGAGCCCCGAGTCGGGCTCTGTGCTGATGGCTCGGAGCCTGGAGCCCGCTTCGGATTCTGTGTCTCCCTCTCTCTCTGCCCCTCCCCTGCCCATGCTCTCTCTCTCTCTCTGTCAAAAATAAATGCACATTAAAAAAATTAAAAAAAACAAAAACCATCAAGCAGTTTCTATGAAGGATCTCAATTATTCATCCACTCATTTCTTCATTCATTCATTCATTCATTTCATAAGGATTTACCGGACAATTGCTATTTTCCAGGCAGGTGTCAGGCTGTGGGGAATCACTCGGTGAATAAGGCTAAAGCATCCTGTTCTCATGGCGTTTTCGTTCCAGCACAAGTGGAAGAAGGGCCAGGAACAAGCAAGCCAGTAGGGAAGCAGGATCCTTTCAGATCATGATCGGTGCTCTAGGAAAAATGAAACAGGGCAGATGAAGCAGGAAAGACACTAGGGAAACCCTCTAGGTCACCTGGCCGGAGCAGCATGTCTGCCGAAGGGCAGAGGCCTGAAGGTCCAGAAGGAGATAAATTGAGGCAGGACTGTTCCCAGAAAGGGCAAAACGCGTCCAGAGGCCTTGGGCCAGGAACGCAACGAGCAGTGAGAACTGCCATCAGGAATTTTCCAAAGGCCCGAGTATACAAAGAGGAGACTTTAAAATGCTTCTCAGATCCACATCGAGACCGATTCTGCTGGTCTCTTAATGAGAAGAAAGAGTGGTGCAAAATGTCCTGAGTACCCATTCTCCCATTCAGCGTGGGGTGGTGGGCAGGGCACCCCTACAGAGCAAAGGACCCCCACTGATCTGAGACCCCACCTCGGGAGCAGGTGCGGAACAGTTAGGGGCACAGCCCCGGGGTTTCGGTGCAAACAGCTGCAGATGTGAGAACTGCGCTCAGCCAAACTGCCTTACGCTGTCATCAGATTTACAAGCACTTTGAACCCATATCCACCTTGTATCTGTCTGGAAGATAATAGAGTGCCCTGGGAGGATGAGGGTGAGTTGGGGGGAAAAAACGAAAATCAGTTCCTGGATCTCAAGGGACTGTGAGGCATTATTTTGAAAAGACAATTGGTGGGGCACCTGGGTGGCTCAGTCTGTCGGGCGTCTGACTTCGGCTCAGGTCACGATCTCTGGGTTCGTGAGTTCAAGCCCCGCATCTGAAGCCCGCTTCGGATCCTCTGTCCCCCTCTCTCTGCCCCTCCGCTCCTTGTGCTCTCTCAAACGCGAATAGATATTTAAAAATCTAAATAAATAAATAAATAAAAACAGAGGGTTAACCACAGTCTCGGGACCCCACGACTGTTCCTCGGGAGCGTGAAAAATCATCCCTGCGAAGCTTAGCCTGGTGAGTCGGGCACAGCGATGCCTCCATCAGTCAGCTTGGGTTCACGACTGCATCAGCCGTTTAAGAGGAGTTTCCGCACACATCGTTTCCCCTTATTATACGAACGTTCTGGGAATGAAAGCAAAGAAGTTCATCTGGAAGGGTCTTTCTTTTGGACGATATAGACACCGAACGAGGGGCTCTGATAGGACGTGATCTCCAGCTGCGCCTCGGTCCAGGGACTGTGAATGCCCCCATCCACCCAGACTTAGTGGCGTTAAGGCCAGACCCACGTTCGTTTTCTCCCTCGCCGGCTGGCCCCTGGGTGGGCCTCTGTGGGGACAGCTTCACCCGGGAGGTGGGGAGCAGCATGTACCCCGGAGCCGCCGGGCCCACCCTGGGCTCCTCAGGCTTCTGCACCTGTTGGTGTCTCTGGCCGGGGAGCATCGGGACGGACGGCATCCTGGACGCACGTCCCAAGGTCGGTGGGGGGAGCCCAGCCCAGGGGGACATTGGGCGGCATGGTGTGCGAGTCCCGCACGCTCCTCCTCAGAAGGGAGCCCCCCAAGGCCGTCACAGGGTCACGGGGAGGCCACCGTGATGACAGTCACACCGGAGGCTGCACACTGGCGTCAAAGCCACCGGTGCCTGGAAGAAAATGTTGACAGAGAAAATGCACAAATGCGACATCAATAGACATTTCTTCGCTCATTGTGTTTTCCCAACACCCTTCAGTAAACTCCTGCTTTTTTTTCAAAAACTAGTTACAATGAGGATGGCGATAACTTAGGGAAGCCTTTCTTCAAAGCCTGCCCCTCACGCCTCTCCTCCACATCCTCCCTGACTTGTCTCTTCTCGTATCCTGCTTCGGGATCTCCTAAATGCACTTCTCTCTCTCTCTCTCTCTCTCTCTCTCTCTCTCTAATGTTTGTCTATTTTCAGACGGAGAGATGGGGGAGGGGCAGAAAGAGAAAGAGAGAGAGAGAGAGAGAGAGAAAGAGAGAGAATCCCAAGCAGGCTTCACACTGTCGGCGCCGAGCTCTACATGGGGCTCGAACCCATGAATGGTGAGATCGTGACCGGAGCCGAAATCAAGAGTCGGTGGTTGAACCTACTGAGCCCCCCCACCCAGGGGCCCGCACACCATCTCTTAGAAATAATATACGACCCACGCGGAATTGGATGACAGCTGGTAACGACCCAGGAGGAGGCAAAAACATGCAGGGGGAAACACATAGATTCACATCCTGCCATTCACCAGTTGCATGAACTTGGGAAGTCTGTCCAACTGCTCTGAGCTTCAGGCTCATTCAAGGGAACTCAAAATACCTCGGTCAAGGGGGTACGGTGAGGATGAGTCAGACAATACTTCCAGAACTCTTGCAGAAGGCCACATACCCTGGAAGGGACTCAGCAACCCAGGCTAGACTTGAAAGTGTCACAGAGCACGCTGAGGCCCAGATGGCCGCTGTGTCCCTCCAGGGGAGCGGGCGAGAAAGATGGCCCTGTGGGCAGCAGCTTGAAGCTAGCACAATGCTTGCTCTTTGCACTGGGGAGAACACACATGTGAGCGCACACACACACACACACGCACACACACAAAACACCAAAGATAAGGCGGTGTTACCATCTTTCCCGACTGGGCTGGAATTTCCAATTTCAGAGCAAAATGGTGTTTTTCTGTCTGTCCAGAGAATACTCATCTCCTAATCACCGGTTGCAAAAGGAGAAAATTAATATGTAGCTTGCAACAAGCTTGAAGAGGGAAAGAACCGATCAATTAGCCCACGTGGTGCCCCAAGGAGAGCATGCCAGAAGCCACGGGAAGCATTGCGTGCAAACCCTTTGTATCACGGCAGAAGCGGACCGTTCTGCCTAATGATGGGGAAGCCCACTGTGAATTAGCGAATTTCACAAATTAGCAAATAAGGAAAAAAAAACATAATTAAAAGAATTAGGGACATCGGATCTTGGCATGTGCAGCGTTCATCTATTTCGACAAGTAGAATTTAATTTTTCTTACTTAGGGTAATATTTCATAGTGTACTAATGAGTCTCTTGTCCCTTTTGCAAAAGTAATGAAATACCAGTGATATGAAACCTCACCGCTGCTCTCCGTTACTCAACTGCTCCTGACAGGAGGTGAGACCACAGGAGGCTGAGCTCGGTGGCTGGGGTGCGGGAGCAGCCACGGGAAAGGGATCGAGCATTCACTGAGGGACTACAATGAAGGCTGAGCCGTGTTCACTGACACGTGAGTGCACACAAATTTAGAGATGTATTAAGTGACTTGTGGACGGTAGCCTCCTTCCGGAACTACCTAAAACTGATTCTGGGGGCGTCTGGGTGGTTCAGTCATTGGAGCGTCAGACTGTTGACTTCGGCTCAGGTCATGATCCCAGGGTCATGAGATCGAGCCCTGTGTCAGGCTCTACACTGAAAATGGAGCCTGCTTGGGATTCTCTCTCTCCCTCTCTCTCTCTCTCTCTGTCAAAATAAATAAATAAACACTTTTTAAAGTAGATAAAACTGACTCTTCTCTGTGAAATCAGAATTATTTTAAAGGCATTTTAGGGACGCCTGGGTGGCTCAGTCATGATCTCACCATCATGACTTCTGCTCGGGTCATGATCTCATGGTTCATGGGTTCGAGCCCCGCGTTGGGCTCTGTGCTGACAGCTCAGAGCCTGGAGCTGCTTCGAATTCTGTGTCTCCCTCTCTCTCTTCCCCTCCCCCACACATGCTCTGTCTCTCTCTCTCTCTCTGTCAAAAATAAACATTAAAAAAATTTTTTTTAATAAATAAAGGCATTTGATATGCCAAGAAGCAATACTTCTGGATTTACCCACTTCTGCTAATGAATCTCTCTTCCTCCAAGACAAGAAGGCAGAAAACTTAGGCTTCTTCTCTACTTCGGTTCTCCCCAATCACTCATGGACACTATCCTCACGATTCTCATCCAGTCCTCTGCATCCTAACTCTTTTACTGACCCTTATCGCTGGACTGTGGGACAGCCCCGACCTCAAGTCCAGCCTTCCCAACCTTCGTGTCCCTTCCAAGGCACGCTCATTTATGTGAGACTGATCTTCTCAAAATGTTCTTGTGAACACGTCAACACTCAGCCCAAGGACCTTCAGTGGCTCTATGTTGCCAATGATGGTAGCAATTAACCCAAGTCTGGATTCCTGGCCTGGAGTTCAAGACCTTCCACAAGACCCTGTTTCTTTCCCTCTAAGCATGTTTTCTATAATCCTGCATAGAAACCTGGGTTTCTGGAATACGTGCGCCGTTGGCTAAAAAAGTCATCGGACACCGTCTCTCCATCTACAAATGAACCAGGTTAATTAACTTTAGGCTCCCCTCTACCTCCATTTTACCCTCTTGGTCTAGTTTGTCTAGCTTGTCTAGTTTTCAGCCTACCCTTGAATCCACTGACACTCGTCATGCACAGTTCCCCTGAGACCTCTGAGTTGCAAGTCGAGCGATGGGGTCCTCCTATTCTAATGGCTGCTTTCCAGGACATCTCTCCAAAGCAATCTCTGCTGTTCATTTTTGTGACCTTTCTCTCTTCTGGAGCTCCTACTGCCTTTCTAACCACTTGCTTCCAATCTGCCTCCCTGGTCTCTTTCTTCCTCTTTTCTTTAAATTTTATTATTCCTAGGATTTTACCATTATCTTTGCACTCCCTTTATTCTCATGGTTTATACCCCCGGTTTATGATTGCTCTGGAAAGTTTCTGATTTATGTGCCTACATTTCAGCCCAGGTCTGGGACTCTAGGACCTTGTGGCCAGCTGAATGTCTCGGGGACACCTCAACTAAAGTTGACCCACACGGAAATCACGATGTCATCTTTAAAGGCTGTCTTTTCTCTACATTCTATGATTCAATGACAGCATCAGCACAAGGTATCCCAACTAGACTCCAAGCCCCCTTCACTCCCCCTGATCCCACTAATGTTATCCTTAAATTACCCTAGACTCAACCATCCCTATGTTAGCACAGACCTTCAGTGTCTCTTTGCCTTTGAAAGAGTTCCCTCAACTTGTCGAATCTCATTTTTCTCCCCCATTGAGTCCATCCTTGAACACAGCCATCAAGGCATGAAGTCATCCTCAAGGTTCCCCTTGGACGTTCCATCTGGAATCTTTTCAATAGTTCCTCAAGTCCTTCGGTGGAAGCCCACGCTTGCACCGTAGATTGGGTGGCCCTCTCTGATCGTCTAGGCTGTGCTTCCGGTCCTACCTCAATTCTCTTCATTCTTCCAGCTGATCGTCACACAGCTCAAAGGTCACCTTTGCCGATTCCGCCCCTCCTCAGAGTCCTCAGGGCTCCTGAGAAGGCCTCTCTCCCAGCCCTCACCATATCATCCTCTAATAGGCTACTTTGTCTTTCTTTCCCTCCAGATTGCGTACTTTCAGAGCAAGAAACATGTCTTATGATTCATTATGGCCCCAATATTTTTCCCAGTGTCTGGCACATGGTAGATGAATAAACAAATACATCTATATTATATTATATTATATTATATTATATTATATATTGTATTACCGCATTTTGCACTCCCCTCCTTGAATAACAAGCTAGAAGAATCTGCTCTCCTTCACCACGTATGCTCTGGTTCCTAATCTTACGTTTGGACAATAGCTGTGGCTCAGGGCTGAGCCCAGTAGGGTCTATAACCAGGATGCACCTGGCATGAGTGGGGGAAAATCCAGCTGCAGAGTTCCCAGCCAGTTCCTGAACACTGTCCTTGTTCCCTCCCTTTTGGATTCACTGCCCCACCATTTAACACTTGAACTCACAGCTGCTGAGATTTGGAGTGAGGGGCTAATTAGTCAACAAGACGTGACAACATCCTGCTACGGTGAGATTACATACACCTACGGGTGTTAGCAGACGCAGAGTAAAACCCAGCAACTCGAGAGACGCGAAAACGGTGTTATCTTCCAACAGCACACGCGAGAATGTTCCAGGAGATAAAACACACAAGACAAATGGTGTCTCTAATGGAAATGCAATGGAAGAATGGGGCGCATAGAATTCTAAATACACTCTCTGTTCCAGTGTTCCTCCTATATGGGCATGGTGAACCGGATTAACAAAGAGTTGTGAATATTTTTAAACAGCCAGACGGTTGTATTCTTTCTAGAGGGGCGTACCTCAGGGACCGTAAAAATCTACAGACATCGCACCACTGTGTTATCATTTCTGCTCCGTTTATAATTTAGTGTTTATTCCTTAATATTAATGTGACATGCATATGTCTTTATTTGGTGAGGGAGAAGTAAGATGTTCAGAGACCCCAGGGGATAATTATATTTCTAATTATGATAGTACTTGTGACGTAACAGAAAAATGGAAGCCCTGTGGATTCTGGATCGGGTTCCCACGGCCTTGAGAGTACACAGCTAATCCTCATCCGACCTGGTCTACACCGGGCATGCTCTGTGTTGCTTATACTTTATAACCTTTACATCACAGCCTCCCTTCAGGGACATCCACGTGGGCAGCTGTTCTGGTCAACCGTCAACATGCTGGCCTGGTTGCGACATGGCTCCCCTCTCCTGGTTCGTGAAACACCCTGTAAGGTATTCTTCCACTGTGGTCCTGGAGACCCCGTAGAGGAAAGCGCCATGGGATTTGAGCTCTCCCTGGTTCCTGACCAGACAAACTTGGTGGTGTGCCATGCCCAGGCTCTGGGGAGGCATAATGAACGCTGCTGTCTACTGGGAGAACCAGGGAGGACCGCATAGACAAGAAGACAGATAACAGAAGACAGATGGTGCCTAAAGACGAAGAAAGTTTAATACCATAAGAAATGGGGAGGAAGGGGGGCGCTGTATTACGTGAGAAAATCGGGGAAGGTTTCTTTGAGGAGTGATATTAAAGACAAGGCACAATAAAACAAGTCGCACAAACACCTGAGCAAGGAGTTGTGACGTTAGTCTACTAATGCTCTTGTACCTTCCCCCTCATCCATCTGGCCCAGGACGCCTGCCCGCCTCCCTTCTCTCCTTCCAGGGCCCCTGGGCAGCCTGACAGGCCTTACTCCCAATCTCTTCTCTCTCCCTCTCTCTTTCTTTCCCCTTCCTGCTCTCTCTCTCTCCCTCTCCTTTTCTCTCCCTCTCCCTCTCCCTCTCTTTCTCTCTCCCTCCTTCTTCCTCTCCATCTATCTTTCCTTCTTCCTCTCTCTTACCCTTTTGTCTCTCTTTCTCTTTCCCCCTCTGTATCTCCCCCTTGCCCCCTATTTCTCCATCTCTCTCTCTCTCTCTCTCTCTCTCTCTGTGTCTCTCTCCACATTTTCTTCTTTCTCTCACCAACCCCTATGGACCAACCTGTAGAAAATGCTGTGATCAGATCTAAGCCTTGATATGCAGAAAGGGGGACTGAAAATTTGACAACCTCTTCTCTCTACAAAGCCTGACTTTCAAAACTAAGTCTGGAGAAGGAGATCAAGAAAACCAACATTTCCATTTGGAGTGTATAAGCTCTCTTGGTCCTCACCCGGCTGTCTGCTCTTTCCTTCTCTGGCACCACAAGCCTCACGGCCTCACCTTACAAGTAACTGCTGGAAAGGAACATAATTTCAGGGGGGACTAAAAGCCCATCAATTTAATATGGTCATACAATTTTCTTATGATTCTACACACTTCTACACAGAGATCCATACACTACCAGGCACACTGCCCTCATCTTTGTCCCTAAAAGGTGTTTTTCATTGGAGGGAGTCAGGTTTGATGTTCTCTTTGATCATGCGGGCTTCCGGAGTGACCCTCAGCCATCAGCGTCCCCCACGGGGAACACAAGGAAGACACGGCCGTCAAGGGGCAGAGCGCATGCTGGGCTCCTCTTCCTGAGGAAAGAGCACAGATGTCACTAACCTTTGGACTCTGCAAAAGAGCAGGGACTGCTTACCCGGCCATTTGGGGCGTCCTTGACAACAACTTGCGCACAGGTCATCAGGGGTCACCTATCTGACCTCCACCTCCATGAGCACCGCCCAGAAGTCGACTGTCACACCCATTGTTCCTGCATATACCACCATCTTCCTTTGTACATGGTCTGCTTTTTCTCTCCGGTGTCTTTGAAGATCATGTCTTTGTCCTTGGTCCCATGCGATGTCACTGTGGTGTGGGTTTGTTTGAATGTATCCTCCTAGGACTCGCTGACACTCCTGATTCTCAGACACAAGGCTTTCGAAAGTTGTGGAAAATACGCATTCATTATTTCTACCCATATCGTCTCTCCATTTGTCGTTGTCATTGTTGTTGTTGTTGTTGTTCTCTTCCCTGGGTCCTCTCGCTACAAGGCAGGTTATCTCTAACAGGTGGCAGGTGTAACCTCGGAGTTACAGCTCCTAGCTCTTTGCTCCACGCATATGTGACGAATGATTCCAATCTATCTTCCCGGACACGGATTCTCTTTCCGTGTGTCAGATATGCTATTCAACTCATTATAATTTTCCTTTTTTTTTTTTAAGTTTCTTTATTTATTTTTGGGAGAGAAAGAGAGAGAGAAAGTGAGCACAGAAGCAGGGGAGGGGAAGAGAGAAAGGGAGACACAGAGACCAAAACCAGATCCAGGCTCTGAGCTGTCAGCACAGAGCCTGACGTGGAGCTTGAACTCATGAACCGTGAGATCATGATCTGAGCCGAAGTCGGACGCTTAACCAACGGAGTCACCCAGGCGCCCCCAACTCGTTCTAATTTTCTTAATTCCAGTGATTATGGTTTTTCTTTTTTAGCAGTTTCATTTTTTTTCTCCAAAATCTGTTCTGTTTTTGGTTTTAAGCACTTGTTGTCTTTTCTAATGACTTTCTTTCTTTCTTTCTTTCTTTCTTTCTTTCTTTCTTTTTATGAACTTTGGATTTGGGGCTGGTGGGCTTCCTGTGGTTGCCCTGGTGTTTCTAGAGTGGCCTTGCATTTGCTTTTGCCAAGCGTTCTGGGAGCTGCACTCTGAATCCCTGTTTGGGCCCCAGCCCCCCATAAGGTGGGCTCCCAGTGAGGGATGTCCAGGGGACTTCGCACCCTCCGCTCCTTTCACTGAACCCTCATCTCAGGTAGAGACAGACTGGCATCCTTGTCAAACCCCTGAGCAGGGCGGGCAGGGTTTTCCTGCCGAACTTTTCACTAAGGTGTATCCCGTCCAGTACCCAGCTTTACTGGGTAGGTGGGCGGGGGGGGCGGGGGGAAGAGTGAGTTCAGACTCTAGCTTTCAACTTCCGTCTCCTCCGGTCATTACACTCAGGCCCCTTGATGTGTAAACTCCAAGACCGTCCCTGTCACCTGCACTGCCGGGTAAACTCCGAGCGCACTAACACTTTGTTCTTCGTTCTGGTTGTGGCAGCTCCGTCCTTTCTTGTGACCTCAGCCGTGCACGCGGATGTGGTTGTAGTCGTGTGTCCAGAATTGCCAGGAGGTTCTGCAGGTGGGGTTTTCAGGCACCACGTCTACCACATTGTGAAAGTTGAAATTAAAAAAAAAAAAAATGGGGGGCGCCTGGGTGGCGCAGTCGGTTAAGCGTCCGACTTCAGCCAGGTCACGATCTCGCGGTCCGTGAGTTCGAGCCCCGCGTCGGGCTCTGGGCTGATGGCTCGGAGCCTGGAGCCTGTTTCCGATTCTGTGTCTCCCTCTCTCTCTGCCCCTCCCCCGTTCATGCTCTGTCTCTCTCTGTCCCAAAAATAAATAAACGTTGAAAAAAAAAAAAATTAAAAAAAAAAAAAAAAAATGGGTGATATGGATGAGTATCACGGCCTAGAGCGATCTCTGCAAAATTGCCTGTGATAGAGATACGTTAGGAGCATGTGTTTCTCAAACTGAAGAGAAAAACTTGCCTATTTCTCAATGGATTACAATGTCCTCATGTATATATCGTTATGCTTTCCTAAGACATTCACTCTATCATTTGAAAAAAGCAAATTAAATTAAATTAAATTATACGAACACCAATGCACGACGGGTACCTTCCGCTTCATGATTTAACCAATTGCGTCAATTGATTTAATTGAATCTGGACAACAGCCCCTGAGGCAAGTATTCTTCTGTGTTTTCTAAGAGGAAAATAAAACAAAGGAAACCAAAACTCGAGGTCAAAAATTTCAAGTGATTCTTCCAAAGTTAGAGAGGTGGTATATGCGGCCAAGGTCAGATCTGAACTCGGGTCCATCTGGGTGTAAAGTCAATGCTACTCCCAAAAAGGACTTTCAGAGTGAGAGCCCCGTCAACAACGCATACATCGAACAAATGTGTACCCCTTAAATGTATACAACTTTTATTGTCAATTACCTGGCCATAAAGCTGGATAAAGGGAAGCGTTGTCTTGACACCCCTGGGACTCACTCCATCACAACCGCTGGAGATGAGGCCAATCACATTTTTCAAAAGGTCTCCCAGGTGGTTCTTTCCCACTGAAGTCGGACCAACTTTGCACAGTATCACGCTGCATTTGTATCTATGCCTTCCATCAACCCTCTCAATCAGTGATTTTTTTTTAATTTTTTTTAACGTTTATTTATTTTTGAGACAGAGACAGAGCATGAACAGGGGAGGTGCAGAGAGAGAGGGAGACACAGAATCCGAAGCGGGCTCCAGGCTCCGAGCTGTCGGCACAGAGCCCGACGCGGGGCTCGAACTCACGGACCGCGAGATCATGACCCGAGCCGAAGTCAGACGCTCAACCGACTGAGCCACCCAGGCACCCCTCAATTAGTGATTTTAAATGAGTGTCGTCAAAACCTCTCGGAAGCATCAACTATGACTATTACACATTATTTCAGTCAAGACGCCAAAAACAAATGTGAAGTCAATATCATATAAAAGGGGTGCCTGGGTGGCTCAGTCGGTTGAGCGTCTGACTTCGGCTCGGGTCATGATCTCGCGGTCTGTGAGTTCGAGCCCCGCGTCGGGCTCTGTGCTGACAGCTCACAGACTGCAGCCTGCTTCAGATTCTCTCTGCCCATGCCCCGCTCGTGCTCTGTCTCCCTCTGTCTCTCAAAAATAAATGAAAACGTTAAAAATATTTCGATATTACATAAAAGGCATGGTGAGTCAGCGTGAAGCTGGTCCTACGTGTAGGTGTGCAAGCTGATAACTCCCAGGGGGACTTTGGAGAGGAGGTCCCTTCTGGTGGCCCACTGGCCTCTGTCTACCTGCCGTGTCCTCATATTTCTGCATTTTATGTCACCTGGCACCTGGCGCCGGTCGGAGGAAGGCATGGTGTGGGGTGAGGGAAAGGGAAAGGTCTCAGAGCAGCTGGAGACGGGGCAGGAGTAGGGAGAACCAGGGGGAAGAGGGCCAAGGGGAGGGGAGAGGCAGGAAGAAAGGAGGCAGTTCTCCAACAAGATAGACGGGGTCGGGGGAACGTGGGGTTTAACCGCTGCCTTGAAAAAGCCCTCCTCTCTGAAGCTCTCTCCCGTCACTTGTGTAATGAGCATAAAACCCAGGGTCCTGAGTAAGAAACTGAAGGAGAAGTGCTTTGAAAGGAACAAAGTAACAATGCTAATTGTGTCGTTACAGCTAATAAGCACGTAGCCTACTGTGGAACAATGGTGGCTGTGCACACACCATCCCCCTGGCAAGAGGAAGAATCTGGACTGGGGCTTGATCCCAGGCCCCGAGACAACAGTCACACAGAGGCTTCTGGAACCATCCCAATGTGCGGCATCCAGCCCATTTACCTTGAGCCACGCTAAGCTGCACAGGAGAAAGGGCAGGGCATCCAGAGCTGGAGACGGAAGTGAAGGCTCGCGGGGAGCCTTTTACTTCGATTCACAAACTCCAGCTGCATATTCCATAGAGCATAGTATATGGCATATACCACATAACACAGACCACATAGCATATACTACATAGAATATACCATATGGCCTGCATTAAACAGCGGTAGCAGAGATAACATTTAAAGAAGGCTTGAAAATGTATTCTACCAAGCAGACAGGAAAGCCACTCCAAATTGCCAAGCCTGAGCACAGCGTCGTGGGCATGGGGTGCAGGTCTTAAAGAGGGCCTGGGTAAGTGGGAGCCTACACAGGTACACGACTGATGTAAAAGCCCGCACGCAGAGCCTCGAGTGACAGGCTGAGGAACTTATTCCATATGTGCTGGAAAACTCAAGCTTCAATTACGAAACATCAGTTTGAAGGCAGGAGGAAGACAGACTGGAGGGTGAGGGGCGACCCGGAGGTAGGGGCGACCCAGAGCCCGGAAGGCGCCTTCGCAGCCACAATGGCAGGAATGATGCAGACCTGAACTTGAGCAGTGAGTGGTCAGAAGAGAGACCACCTCAATAAATTGAAGGGGTGCGTGTAGGAAGGGACTAGGTTTCCAGTTTGGCTAATCACGGGGATGCCGTTGACTAAAGGTGGGGCGATACGGGGAAGCAGCAGGTGTGGAGGACAAGGTCAGGAGCAGAGAACACAGGAGCTCCATCCGTTTGGATGCTGGAGGCTGAGGGGCCTGGGGGCCCACAGGCAGAGCTGGCCAGTGGGCTTTGAAGCTGAGTGTTCAGGACTCCACAGGGAGATATAAGCGAGATACAAAGGTTTCAGAATCACGATCGTAAAACTGGGAATGAAAGCCTGAGCTGCCAAAACGAATGCTGAGAAAAGCGATAGAGCATGAGGCGAAGGGAGGGATAGAAGGAATCGTGGAAAACAGCAAGTCTTAACAAGCAGGCTTGTCCCAGTGAGCAGGATTGGGAAGTGAGTGGAGGAGGAAGGAGGGAAGTCCGGGGATCTCGCACCATGGTCTCTGGATGTGTCGCGGGCACAGCAGTCCTGCTGGACATGGGAGAGGGAAGGGCTGGGTCAGGGTCTGGCACGGTCACGCCCCCACACAGCCGTGAGGCCAGCCCAGTGCGAGACCCCATCCACCCGCAGGACCCTGGAGAACCCCAGCTTGGCCAGATGTGGTCCCTTTCCTCCGGGAACCCTCTGTTTGTACCCTCCTAACTTGGGTGTGTGTGTGTGTGTGTGTGTGTGTGTGTGTGTGTGTGTAATTTGTGAAACGGAGCCCTCTGTTTCATTGTGGAAAGGTGCAGACCTCTCACAGGACGTAAAGAGGTCCCACCTGAATGTGAGAACATTCCTTGTCTCTGTTCTCTGCCTCTATTTCACAGGCACATTATGTGCCATTTGAGAAGCCAGACCTTTCTTGGTGGATCTCTCTCTCTGTGTCTCTTCCTTTCTCCCCCCAGCCGCCAAATTAGACCCACTCTGGGAGATGGCAGGGACCTGTGCCTGTCTGAGAGGAGAGATAACAACCATCGGCCCACAGTCTCCAAAACGGTTATTCGTGGCAACAAGGGCTCACAGTCTATTTGAAATGCTGAAAATCACGAAGCTTATCCAATTTGCAGATTTTCCTGAATACCTTCAATCGAATCATAGTTTTGTTTTCAAGGTCGCATTGCAAACTTGAAATTCAATTTCAAACTGGAATTGCATTTAAGTCTCCCTTTTTCTTTCGACAGCGGAGATCTGAGCCTAGGCATCTTTTCTCTAAATAATTAAAACCATATAATAAAAACGCTCTCTCAGCTTCATAGACCCAGTGAGCTTTGGGCCGATAATGGAATAATCAAACGATCAGAGAACAGGGGTCCCCGTGGAGGTCCTGAGCCAGCAGAGCGGTGCTGAATGAAAGGTGACATCAGGGATGACGTAAGGACACAGGCGGAGGGGTGTGTCCAGGGCACGCGTGAGGGGGCGGGGCAGACAGCGGGGGCGGGGCTGGCGGCCTGGAGAAGTGCGCACAGACAGAGGGCCAGGCTTGAAGGAGCAGGTGTCTAATGGGTGAGCCCATCGGGGGGCAGTTGCCCAGGTAGGGAGGAGAACCACGTCCTGCTGTTCCCTTTATAGCTTCTCAGGGGCACAGTCATTTTTCCAGACAGGGATCTCTGACTTGCACTTTCTTTGTATCCTGCGCAGCTTCCAGAAGGACCTCAGCTTCCATTTGCTCACAAGGGGAAGCGCTTCTCCACGGGGCACCGCAGTAGGGACGGGCTGGTCCTCAGGAGCCAGCCGCCACAGCAGCTTGGCCTTTCTAGGGTTCAGCAGGCAGCGGGGAAGCAAGTCGGGCTGGGCTGGGTTTGCAGCCGCCTCCCTTAGATCTGGAGACAGCAGGCCTGTGCGTGAGAGGGAGCCAGCACATTCAGGGTCCCTCCCTGCGAATGCACCAACATCTGTAGGGCGGGGGCGGGCACTGGAACCACGCTAACACAGTTCTGGCAAGGACAAGTTTTCCAGGAGCGCAGACAGGTGCATCCTGCCGCCTCCCGGCAGGACAGGGCCTTATGCCCATAGCAGGCCTGGTGAATGGGAACCATTTGCAGAGCGGAATAAGCACCAAACAGCCTAAAATAGCAACCGCCACGGCCCCGGCCAACACAACCGGCCTGTTCCGAAGGTGACACGACCCTAAGTCACGGGCCCTGAGTGTGTATCACCCGCCGAAAACAAAAATCGTCTGGTAGAGGAAACTCTGCTGTGTTCCAGCTTTCAGGCACAGATGTAGTTTGGGGGATGACACGGAGACTAAGTAAATCGCGGGGACCCTGGGGTTCATGCCTCGCACGGAAAGCTGGTAGCGTGCCTGATGTTCCCGGAATGAATACTGTTCCCGGCCTTCTTCCTTCGCTGCACGGAGTTGCTTGGCCCCCACACTTTCTAATGTGGTTTCCACAGAATCGTTCCGAGCAAGGAAGAAAGACAAGGAGCGGGCCGGTCTGTGGGCGCCTCCCTGGCCGCGGCAAAACTCTGAAAGTAACAGCGCGAAGCTACTCGCCCGCTCCCCGTTTGGGGTGGCAGATGGGAGGCAGGTGTGCTTCTGCAGGATGAGCCGGAGACGAGGGGCTTAATTAAAGGACGAGCTAACAGCGTCCGAAAGATCTTGAATTGCCACCGTGTGGGCCAGCCTTTCCCTTCCCCAGAATCTTTTTAACTCCTTTCACGGCGGGTCATTGTCCTCACGGCAGCCCAACACAGTGAGGCCGGGGCTATTATTTCCCTGTGATCAAATGGCCGGGCAGAGACGACAGTCAGGCCAATAGGCCCTTCGCCACCGACTCTGCAATTGAAATGGCTCCCGGGGACGGGGCCTCAGCTGCAGCCCGCTGGGCCGCCTCTAATTATCACTGGGACCCAGCCTGCCGGTCACCTTCAGTCCTGCCATCTACGCTGACTGCTTTTCCTCCCTGGCTCACGCTGCCCGGGCTCCCTTTTGTTCCTCGTGGGATCCGACTTCTGGGTCCCTACAGATGGAGGAGACGGTTCCTCTGCCACCAAGGCATGCTACCCGGAGTCACCAGCTTCCCGCCTCTCGGCTGCCAGGCTGGGCGTCCTTACTGGCTCTGATTCGAAATGTTTTGGAAGGAACCTGGGGTCTGCTGTCTCCTGTTAAGGGTGTGGGACTCGAGGATCCGGGAGGGGAGTGAGTCGGGGGCCAAACCACAGTGTGAGCAGAGGAATGCTGATTCCCAGGGCCTCAACCGGGGGAGGGTGCGGCCATTTCTGGGAGGTGCGGACTCCTGACCTGGAAGGTAGAGACCCGGGGCTCCAGGTCAAGGGACAGGGCATGCCGAGTGCAGGGGGAGGCATGCTGGAGCCAGGCCGGCCACCGCCCCAAGCCTTGGCTGTCTACTCCCGAGGACCGAGGACCTGGACGAGCCCTGCCTTCGATGGCCTGGAGACAAGGGAAAGTTGAAAAGAAGGGCCATTGCCTCCAGAGAGGAGTGAGGGGCAGGTCTGCAGGAACCCGTGGGCAGAGAGGTGGGCACACAGCCAACCCAGAGGCCTCTGTCACACGTTGCTTGCACTTGCTCTGGCTGTTTAGCATGATCTAGAACACAGCTCTGTTTACAACGGAAAGCCAGGGCGGTGATAGAGCTCGTTAAGCTTCCGTACCTAATTAGTGGCAGAGCTTCAACCCTGCTATCTTATCTCCTTATTTCAAGCTTTGCAGATGTTCCAAGGAAGTAGGTCTCTGGCATTTTATGACCTTTTTCCTCTTTAATCCAGAAGAACGTACTCGCTTTCAGTCAAGATGAAGGACATTACATACATTGATATGCACACACAAGGTCAGTAATAATTGCTGGTCCTTTATTAAGCTTCTATTGTGTGCCACCTGTTTCTCCTACATAAACAGAACGACCCAGCAAGGCGGGCATCACTGGGCGTCATCGCAGATAAAGAAATGCTCCCCGGAAAGGCTGACGTAACAGAGAGGGACAAAAGACCAAGCGCCAGCAGTCAGGGGAATCGGGATGAGCACCCAGGCCTACCTGGCTCCAAAGCCCACCCTAATCACTTCCCTGACGTCCCAGACCTCAGGGAGTGATGAGATTTATTTTTAACAAAGGAGAAACCCCACCGAATCATTTCAATAGGTTTTCCTCTCTTAAGCTAAGGAATGAAGGCGGGGAGGGTATAAAACGTGGAAATGTACTAACAGCAGCGGAGGTCATTAAACCAAGCCACCTTCTGAGAGTGGTCAAGCCTTTCTTTCTGCCCCGACAGGGGCCCTGAGGCTGGGTTCTCCTCGGGAAGGTTTTCTATTCAAATAGTCAGAGGGGCTACTTCCTGGGTAATTGTTCACAGCCGCGGGGCAGGGCTCCTGGAGTTAACTGGGCACAGACACACACACACACTCACACACACACCCTTGCACCAGGGACTTTATCTGGCTCTCGGTGCGCCCTTCCAGGATCTGACGTCGCAGCCCAGTTAGAGGGCAGGCAACCGGATAATCCGATTTGCAGGGGGGTGGGGGGGAATCATCTGCTATGTACATACCTCTTGTCTTTCTTAACTGTCTTTATTGTCACTCTTCTCTTCCATTCAGCCCCTCCCATTTACACATATAAACAGAGCCAGAGGAAAACTTTTATTACGCAAGGCTGCATTATCTGAGATTTCCTCTATCATTCCCAGGAAGTGCCTTGACTCATGACCACCCCTGAATACACACAATGCAATTAGAGCCCTTTTAGACCCCGGGCTGCATTTCACATGTGCACATACACACAGGAGGGCCGGTAGGCGGTTTTGCCCCCAGGAATAAACATCAAAGGTTCCCATGGTGATGCAAGAGAAGATAAGGCTTTCATACTGCTGCGATTATGAAAGGGATTGTAAATTTGCCTCAATTAATCATCACTACTTTTCGGAGCAGCAGTGACAATGGTGAGTAGTTTTCACTTATTCCCTTAACCTTTATTAAACGCCAACTGGATGCTGGTAGCCATGGAGTTTTTCCCTCTGCATTCCTCCCGCCGCACACATAGGTGTGATGTGTGCTGGTCGTGTTGGTTTGAAGATTTTTGCACGAAAAGCATCCCTCTCTTGAGGACATACGAGAAGATTCCATTTCATCCTGAGGCCATTGGCAAGGGGAGCAAATTTTCCACAGACTTAATTTCTTCTCTTTACATCGAGTTTCCTTTGTGAGATAAAGCCTCAAGGATGGAAATTAGCTGCCTCTGTCCTGAGAATCTTCTCGACCCTATTCTTTCAAAGGGATTGTCCGGAGCACTTGGGGACCACCACAATGCAGCCACGCACGGCTGCCTAAAGGCCTCGCTTCAATAGAGAGGCTTACAAAACGTGCTCCCGGGGTCCTGTCTTCTCGGGGGCTCGGGCTGGGGAAAGGGAGGCAGGAGCAGCATAGATTCTGTGCTTTTCCAGGTACGAGAAGACCCGAGAGCATTAAAAACGTAGGAAATATAAAAATCACTTTTGCCCGAGGGGTGGGGGAAAGGAGAGGAAGTGGAAAAATAGGCCAGTGAAGGCATCGTCAGGAAAACATTTCCTCTACCTTGCTGTCCTTCGGGGGTTCACCCGAGACACATGCCTCCTCCAGACTTGGGGGCGGGGCCCATTCCCAATCCCCCCTTATTCCTAGAAAAATAAAAACCAAGTGGTTAGCGCACGCCGACAAGAAAAGGCACATCAGCTGAATCAGCAATCCGCCCCAGGTGCGCCCCGACTACCACCGGAGCCCCAGCGATGATCTCCAGCCCTGTAGACGGCAGTGAATCCTTTCCCTGCGGCGAAAACCCGGCCATCTCTCGGAGGGTTGAATCGATTGGAGGCCACCTTTTGTGAAAGTGATGCTATCATTGTGGTTGTAATGTATGCAAAGAAATTCTGCAGCCCACGATGATTAAATTATAGCAGACAATGCAGGGTTTCTACAGCCTGCGCCCCCTCAGGGCTTCTCACTTTTATCTACATTAAGATCAGGTCTGGGAAAATTCAGCGCACATGGCTTTGGATCTGAAAAATGCGATGTTTCCACATGTTTCTGTATGTTTCTGCAGCAGAGAGAGGCGCACCACCCCTTTCACGTTGAACGGAGTCCGGGAGGCCTGGGCAACGCGATCCCGTTAGAGAAGCGGCCAGCCAGGGTTCTGCCTGAGACGTCCAGGGGTGAGGCTGTGCACAGACTTGACTAAAGAGCCCTGGGAGTCGGCCCCCACCCCTGGAGAGGTGTGCTGACCACGCGCCACGGGCCGACAGGAGGTGGGCTTGCAAACGCCTGTCCCCGCCCCGCCGTCCTGTCTGGGCCGCAGCCGCCCCTGTCCCCACCGGCCACCACCTTGGCAGAAAGGGGGGCAGGGCTGCGGCCGGCTCCCCTCCCTGGGTGACACTCTCGGCACCTGCCTCCTGCGGAGGGTGCGGGAAGCTGGACAGCGAAGGCTGGTGACACACGGGGCTGGGCTGGGCCCAAGGCGCCTCCTCCTTAAAGCATCACGAGGTGGGGTTTCAGCGGGCCATTTGCTATCGGGGGATTTTCAAATGTACCCCTTACCCACATGGGGCTGGTGAATTCCCAGGCCACTGCCTTTCTGCCTCTCTCCCCAGATACATGGCACTCCGGAAGAGGTCTGTGCGAGCGCCCGGCGCCCCAGGAGCCTGCCAGGGGGTGACCGCCGTACAGGGGGCCAGGGGGACAGGGCATCCCCCTCCAAGCCCCACGCAGCCCCGGCCCGCACCCTGTGCCCTGCCTCAGCCACAAAGAGGGCTGCTTCCATTCAGCCCAGGCTGGAAGGGGAGGCCGCGGGTCAGAAAGCCCCTGAGAAGTGACGGGCAAAGGTTCAGGCCACTTCTGGCTGTCCTGGGGACCTCGGGCAAAGAATAGCCCCACATTGATTCCTCAACGCGCTCTGACCTTCCGAGCATTGGGTTGAGGCTGCGATCTATCACGGCAGGGAGGAGGAGGAGGTGTGTGTGTGAGTGTGTGTGTGTGTGTGTGTGTGTATGTGTGTATTTAAAGAATATTAACTCACACTGAAATCTCGGAACGTTTAGCAGCTATGGAGTGTCTATCCCTAATGAGGGCAGGCTTGGGACTCAATAAAAGGTTTATATGGCCGGGTCTGCCCTCCAAGCCACACGCACCTGCATGCACGCCCCTGCACACACACACACTCACACACATGCACGTGTGCAAACCCACCCCTAGTTACTAAAACTAACCTAGGGCCCGAGGAAAAGCTGACCTTGGGAAACGTAATTTTCACACAAAGTAAAGTTCAAACCAGGAGGCCCCGCCCACCCTTTAGCGCAGACAATCACCTCACTCCACTTGAGCTTGGAACAGGGCGCCCCTACAGACAGCAGCTCAGCAGAGGGGGCTGGCCCAGAGGAAGCCGTTTCTGCGGCCCCGGGGCAAGGGCCACAGCCGACTGGACTTTTGAGAACAGTGAGGATGCCGTGGCCTCCCCTCCCCCACACCTGTATCTATAAACGCAGATCTCTGGGGAGCTGAGATACGCTTTCATCCTGCAGGCCATGGTCTCCAGCATTGGAGGAACAGCCCCAGCTGGGTCCGTGGATGGGAGCCGCGTGGGCAGGTGGGTTTGCTAAGTCCACACCATGACAGCCCCGGAGGGGATGCCGTCCTTTCCTCCTTCAGGCTTTTTTGAGACCACCTCCTCTTTTCCACGGCACTCAAGGAGAGCACTCACAGACAAGCCTGCTTCTCTTCTTTCCTTGATTAGGTTCCAGCAAAGAAAGAATGAATTCTTAGGACACAGGCAGCCACAAGCAGAGACACGGATAAAATTATTAAAATGGAAAAAATTCTGTTATGCAGTCGTCTCTACGCTGTGATTCTCTTATAAACATAAACCTGTAGAAGGTATAGATCTACAGAACATACAGGAAGACTGTGCCAACACGAAAGAGGTAGTTACCTTTTTTTAACATTTTTTTGTGTTTGTTTATTTTTGAGAGAGAGACAGAATGCGAGCAGGGGAGGGGCAGAGAGAGAGGGAGACACAGAATCTGAAACAGCTCCAGGCTCCGAGCTGTCAGCACAGAGCCCGATGTGGGGCTCAAATCCACAAACTGTGAGATCGTGACCTGAGCCGAAGTCGGACGCCCAACCGACTGAGCCACCCAGGCGCCCCCAGAGGTAGTCACCTTTTGATGGTGTGATAATTATTAATTCTACTCGATGTTCTACACTTTCCATTTTTATTTCCTAAATGAAGTTCAAGGAAATATTGTTTCTACAGTCAGAAAAGTATGAACTTCAAGGAAGCAATCTGAACACTATAGTTTAACTGCTGGTTGCCGGCCATCGTAAAAATTAGCAAAAACACCACTCAAAGTTCCACTCAAGTGACATCGTTCTCAGTGGGTTTTCTGTCTTCTCATTTTATATGTTCTAGGTTTTATCTTGATCCCTCTGGACCATAAGGGTGCCTGTGGTATAGACTGCTAGTTGGTCCCCGATAATATTTGCACCCCTGTTTTCTCACAATAGTAGAACCCCCAATAATCAGGTGGCCATGTGGCCAGTCCAAATAAGACTACATTTCCCAGTTTCCCTTGCGGTCGGTGTGACCTTGTGACTATATCCAGGGCAACAGGATGTGAGCAGGAGGGGAGTGTGTGACTTTTGCACACATAGTGTCAGAAGAAGCCTGTCCAAATGAGACCTTTCTTTTTTCTCCGAAATTCAAGCTTGGGCTATGCCACTCAAAACTCATCTACCGTGAAAACACTGCAGGTCCTTGGCACGGTGGACCGCCCGTACCAGCCCTGACTCAGGGCCAGACCCTCCCTAGATCTGGCATACGGAGACATTTGAACCTCCCGTCAATCACTTCCTGGGCCTCAGGGCCAAATGGGCATACTTAATCTCTTAGGTGTCTCTCGGTGTTCCACTCTGGATTATGTGTACCGTTCCTTGAAATTGTCCAAGCGCTCTTTACTATTCAGATCACGAGTTACGCATCTTCTTTGTTGGGCCTGCCATAAAATACTCGTCTCTGCTTCCCCAGTGCCATTCCTGGGAGTCACCTGCTACCAGTCCCCGTAAACTGTGTGGGGTCAACGGTATCCTTCCTAAAGGTCTTAGATCTTGTCTCTGAGTTACTTCCTTCACTCGATATCCAGGCAAGTGTGTTTATTTCTGCATCTGCCTTAACTTCAAGCCTCCTCTCCTAAGATAAGCTCTTGGGTATGCCCTGACCAACACAACGAATGCAGAGAACAGGTGCGCCGATCACCTTTCAGTAACTGGTGGTCTGTCTGTTGTACCTGACTCTCAGGTACCAGCTGAGGATTGGCCACGCTTGTTTCTCTGAAGGCTTTTCGCTCCCACGATTGGTCCCTGTCTGCCACAGCTGGTGAAACGGAGTCAAAACCTCCTTGCTTCATTTTCCCCTCTTTCCATCCCGTTAGCATCTCCACTGGTTGGAGATATTTACAGAGTTTAAATACGGTGGGGCTAAGCTTAGGGTTGAGGACCTCCCCAGCTCTGTTTGGACCACACCTATTCTCCTGAGGCCTAAACCACACCTCCTGCTTTCGTGTCCCCCTGCTCAGAGCCCCGAGATCCTGTCTCTGCTCTCCGAGCAACACAGAGCCCCGCCCCATAAGTATATAGGCAGGTGACCGGCCTGTTTTCTGATTGCCAGCATGCCCAAGGCCCGTTTTAAATTATTCAGACATTCTTTGCATCACGGTCATTGAAGATGAAGTATCTCTGAGTACACAGATACCCTGAAGGCAGAGCGCCTATGATACTCCATTAGCTGACACTTTTCGTGGCCTCAGACACTGACCATTGATTCAACTTCTCAGTAGGATGCCAGTTAAAGCTCAAATAGCTCTATTCTTAGCTCAGGAGTCTCAGCCTTAGGAAACATCTTCGAGCTTCTGCACAACAAAGGGAACAACCACGGTGTGAAAAGGCAATCTGTGCAATGGGAGAAATCATATATTTGATAAGGGGTCAATATCCAAAATACGTGAGAAACTACCACATATCAACAGGAAAACTTTTTTTAATGAGCAAAGGACATGACTAAACATCTCTCAACGTTTATTTATTTTTGGGACAGAGAGAGACAGAGCATGAACGGGGGAGGGGCAGAGAGAGAGGGAGACACAGAATCGGAAACAGGCTCCAGGTTCTGAGCCATCAGCCCAGAGCCCGACGCGGGGCTCGAACTCACGGACCACGAGATCGTGACCTGGCTGAAGTCGGACGCTTAACCGACTGCGCCACCCAGGCGCCCCTGACTAAACATCTCTCGACGTTGTAAAAATGGCCGACAGACACATGACAAGGAGTTCACGATCACCAACCATCAGGAAATGCACTGCAAAACCACCACAAGGTAGCCTCCCACCCCTTAGGATGGTGAGTCCCTAAAGGCGAAGGATCAATATTGGCGAGGAAGCACAGAAAAAGGAGTCCCGGGAGAGTGTTGGTAAGTGGGTACAGCCATTATGGACAACAGTGTGAAAGTCCCTTAAAAAACTAAAGATAGAACTACTTTATCATCCAGCAAGTTCTCTCCCGGGTATTTACCCAAACCAAATTATACCCGATCTCCAAGAGATACCTGAGCGCCTATGTTCACTGCAGCACATTCGCGATAGTTAAGATGTGGAAACAGCCTAAGCATCCATCAGTAAATAAATGGATCTGCAATGAAATAGTATCAAACCTTTACAGAGAAGGAAAATCTGTTATTTGTGACAACATGGACGAACCTGGAGGACGTTATGCTAAGAGAAATGAACCAGACTCAGGAAGATAAATACCACGCGATCTCACTTACGCACGGGATCTGAAATCCTGCAAACTCATAGCAGCTGAGAGTAGAGTGTTGGTTCCCAATAGCTGGAGGAAAAAGGATATAGAGTGACACTGGCCAGAGGGCACAAACTTTCAGTCATGAGATGACTAAGTGCTGGGGATCTGATGCACAGACGGGTGACTAGAGTTAATGATATGGTATTGCACTCTTGGCATTTGCTAACAGGGTAGATGATTAAGTGTTCTCACGCCCATGCATAAAAAGAAGGTAACTATTTCCACGATGGATATGTTAATGAGCTGGCTTTTGAGAATTAGTTCACAGTGCATATGTACATGAAAACCTCAAGTTGTGTGTCTTTTTTTTTTTTTTAATTTTTTTTTCAACGTTTATTTATTTATTTTTGGGACAGAGAGAGACAGAGCATGAACGGGGGAGGGGCAGAGAGAGAGGGAGACACAGAACCGGAAACAGGCTCCAGGCTCTGAGCCATCAGCCCAGAGCCTGACGTGGGGCTCGAACTCACGGACCGCGAGATCGTGACCTGGCTGAAGTCGGACGCTTAACCGACTGCGCCACCCAGGCGCCCCAAGTTGTGTGTCTTAAATACGTACAATTACTTATTTGTAAAGTATACCTTCATAAAGCTGTAAACAAAACGAAACAAAAGCCATCTTTGGGTTTCAATGGACTGATGGCTTCCATACTGGATGCACCCAGGCACCTGTGCCCCAGGACAGAGGTCCTTACGCTGGCCCCAGGACACCCCATTCCCTCTCCAGTCAGCGGCTTCAGTTTTCCCAGAAAGTCACACAGGGATATGGGGGCCGTCTTGTCACCTTCCACGTCCTTCCCTCTTTCTGGAAACTCATCTCAAGGGCAAACTCTAAAGAACTTTAGACCGTAGCAGGAAAACTAATACACGTTGTTCCTTCTCCAAATTAACCAACATCTGATCCGGTAATCTCTTCAGCCTGCTGGTGCAAATCAATCTCAGTCATGTTTTGAGCCATTCTTCCCGGACTTGAACATAATCCCAGAAGGTTCTATATAGTACACACACTCACAGACGCATTGTTTGTTCTTCGGCACCAAATGTCCCACAGATAAACCCTGCCCCACCTGGTCCTTTTGAGGAAGGCTGTGCCGGAGTTGAGTTGGGTCGCAGAGATACTTAGCTATTTTCCCCAAAGTCATCGCTCTGTGTTCAGTGGCCTCACGCTTGCCAACATCTTTGGTGTGAGGAGGGGTTTCAGGGACTCACTGGACGGCAGTCACAATGACATCAACAAGAAGCCATCCCACCCCTTGTCCCCAGATGTCCTCTGCACCCGCCTGGCCTGCCAGGCCCCGTCTCTGCAGTTTCTTCCACCGACCTCTCCAGCAAGATTGCGCCCAGTAAACCCAGGCCTCCAAGAAGCAGAGTGTGAATCATCTTCAGGCAGCCTGGACGCTTCTGCTTTTGGTCTTGGGACGCAAAACCATTAGCCATCTCAGAGGGAAGAGAACCCGCAGTCTGGGGCTGAGTGTTGACTAATGCGATGTCAGCGAGTGGAGCCGGCCAGCAGGGCACGCGGGCCCCGGGGGCAGCCTGGGCGTCTCTCATCTGCTTGTGAACTTGCGAGCGGGTCGCATGGTCTTAGGTCACGTCTGGGCTCCTCAGTCCTTTCCCTTCCTCGGCAGTGTCGCAACGGCTACGGAGGCCGGGTGAGTGAGACGTGATTCCGCGGAGGGTGCTGCCCCCCGGATAGCTTGGTCCTCGTGCCCCAGCGGAGCCGAATGTCCACCACCCCCAGCGGCCAACGAAGTTTGGGACAGTGAGATGCCAGCACTTAGTCTCAGTTCTTGTCCCCAGAGCATTTCACCACATCTGAGCACCATCCCCGGCGTTACGTACGGAAAGTCTCCTCGGTGGCTTGTGCCTTTTCCACGCGGAAACCTTGACCCGCACGTCACACGGACAGAGGCCAGCAGGGGCCGTGAGGATGCAGCAAGGCCGGGAAGGCCGGGCTAAGGTGGCCTGGGCGGCCTGGTGAGCAGGCTGACCCTGGGGGAGGCCTGGAGATCACTCCCTCCAAGGCCAGTCCTCTTCAGCGGGAACCAGAGAAAGGCCTCAGCTACAAATGAGGCAGCCGAGTTGTGTTCATAAATCGCGGCCTGGAGGCCTTTTAATGTGTCAGCGTAGGTTGGCCCTTAGCCAGACTTAATTGCTACCTACAGTAAGTTCCGTAGATCATTACCATGCCGGTCATTTTTCAAGGATCCTCGTTAGCACAGGATGAGGGAACACAATAAATGGTGTGACAGGAGAAGGCAGAGTGGGAAGCTTCAGGGTGTCTCATGGAAAGACCTTCTGTGTCCCCACCGGCACCGTGATGGACCCCAGGGACGCACACGAGGTCCCTGAGCCTGCGGCCAGAGAAACCGGCCACGGTGTCCCCCCTGCCATGCAAGGCACGTGCTCCCCTCACCCTGACCTGGGGGCCCACGATGCCTGGCTGAGCTGGAGGGCATCTGGGGGTGGCCGCACCCCACTTCTGAGCACAGGAGGCAGCAGCTCAGGGCGGACACTCACATCGACAGCCCTGATGTTTTAGCAGCTGTGTGTATACTGAGCATGTGAGGCCACGGAGATTCCAGGTCCCCTGAGGCCCGTCCCCACTCCCAGGACGTTCCAGCGGGGACAAGACTAACAGAGACCAGGAGACATTCTAGGCCAACCCACTCGCTTTAGCTCAGTTGGTTTGTAATTTTGTGATTCTCTTTTGAAAAGTCCTCTTGCCAGAATTTTAGCTGAGTTCCTTCCTTTTTCCCTTTAGACTGGGTTTTGAGTGATCGGAAGCACATTTGGATTTGTCCATTATCTGCGGCTCCTTGGACATGATCTCTCCTTACAAGCAGTCTGCTGATGTTCACGGCGGTGAGTTTCCGTGGGAGCCAAGAGCTCATGTGCCTTAGGAGGTGTCCTCCCCTGGGTCTCAGAAATGGCAAAAGCTCTGGCCTTCCAGCATCCCGTGCCCCCATCTGCAACAGCGGGGAGGGAGGCTGGCCTCAGAGGAGTCTGGGAGGGTTGATGCCCCAGCAGAGCTCACAGCACAAAATGGCAGTTGAGCGTGAGCCCCTCTTCCAGAACTGCGTTAAGGAAAGCAGTGGTTCCTTCCAAGCCAACGTTAGAGGTTGGGTGATTCAGGTAACTGTGATTCCCCTAACTTTTTTATTTTTGCTTCTTCTTGAAGCAAAACGAGCTAATGTTATCAGCCTCTCCATTGGCCAAAATAGTATTTTCCCCCAAAGGCACTCACGTACTTTGGTCTTTATTTCTCTTTTATGTAACTGAGGGTGATAAGCATTATTTCAAAGTGTGGCTATGAGGCAATGCATGAAAAGCGTTTCTTTTAATACTCGGCACATAGAAATGCTCAAAAATGTCTATCTGTTCGTATCACCATTGCTATAAAATGATGTCTGTGAAAACAAGAATAATATTGTGAGAAAGTCACAATAACGTGTAGCAAAGGGGACGTAACAGTATATGATGGTCGCCCATGCGCCATGATGAGACCAGAGAGTGTAGAACACGACACAGCTCCTGGCATCCTCCTGGGGCTCAGGGAACACGGCTTCCATGCACACGTAACTCATGGGCTGGACTTAGGTCGGGCACCCTCAGCTCAAGCGATGTGGCAGGTGCCGAATATCTGGCCATGGCGTTGCAAAAGTTTGCCCCAAATGGGCTGCATCTGTGCTGAGCCCCCCACAACTTTCCCGATAGACTCGGTCCGTCTTGTTCATGGTGGTTCACGTGCTTTGATGCCCAAATAGCAGGAAAAGACCTCTGATGGCAAAAGCTCAATTTCACAAGCAAACACCAAAGGGAGGGAGCGTTTGCACCCACACGAAGCGGGCTGCCTGTTCGGTGCCGGGGGCAGCTTAAGAGGTGAGCCGTGCTTGGGTGGATTAATGAGGGACACATTGCAGCCGAGCGCCAGGAAAGCCCTTGAGGACCTCAGACTCCCTTACAGAGTGCTCTCTGCCCCCGATTTCTTGTGTCTGTACCTGGCTCCAGACCCCCTGTCTCAGCAGCCCTGAGGTTAGAACCTCGTTCTGTGTATTTGGCCCAAAAGACCCTGATTTGGGCTCTCTGGGCTCCAGGCTCGTAACCACGAATATGCACCCCCCCCCACCCGTGTACCTGGGACACTGTAGTCAGACAGGTGACGTCACCTGCCCCAAGCTCGTCAGCGGCGGAGCCAGACGAGAATCTGAGCATTTCGACTCCCGGTCTCACGCAGTGTCCACAACCCGTCTGGCTTGAAGCACCCCAAGAGCGCAGGCTGAGTCCAGCGAGGGTGTAGACCCACAGAGGCTAACGTGCCGGGAGCGAGGAGAACAGGGAAAGGAAAGCCTGCTGGGCTCCGCTTCCCCTTGTGTGGGGGGAACCCTGCACGTGGTCGAGCGAGGGGCGGCTGGTGGCCGGAACAGGGGTTTAACCTCAGAAATATTAAACGAGGGACACTAAAGAGATCAGCGGTTGCCGGGGTCTGGGGAGAGGAGAGACAAACACACAAAGCACAGAGGATGACTTAGGACAGGGAAACTACTCCGGGTGGCACCATAATGGTGGGCACTTGTCATTATACATTTGCCCAAACCCACAGAACGAACGCCACCAGGGAACCCTGAGTAAACCTGGACTTTGGGCGATACTGACGTGTCATGGGGATAACCGTGGTTTGCAAGGAATGTCCTGCTCCGGTGGGGGTGGTGACAATGCGGGAGGCTGGGGGGCGGGCAGGGCAATGTGTGGGAACTCTCTGTACCTTTCCCTCAGTTCTCTGTGACTCTACACCTGCTCGAATATAATCCTTTAAAAGAGACAAAAATATCAAACATCGCTGAACCGTGTGTTGTTAAAATGTGTTGTCTGTAAAACGGCGATCTTATCGGGAATCAGGGTTTGAGACAGAAAGGGTCCTACATTGATCGGAAGGTAGGATCGGGCCCTGGGCGTGAGCTGGTCACCGAATCTGGCAATCTCGGGGACACACGGCCTCTCTATGCCTCTCACTGCCTCCCCTGGCAGGTGTTGGGAGGAGGGGTGGGGCGGCTCTGGGATGGCTGCTTCCATCTGTGATGTTCGAGGACAAGCCTAAAACGCTGCTGGGGAAAAGACAGCAGAATCACGTGGAAAGCAAGAGCAGAACAGCACAGAGTTTCTACAGACCCATAAAACTGTGTTTTGGGCACCAACGTGCAAAGCGTATGCAGCAGGGTGGGGCCCGCAGCTCAGCGTATGTGAAGTTTGTAAATTAATGTCACAGGAGTCAAGGGAACATCTGTTGTAGAGAAGCCAGCACAGGGAGTTGGACATTCGAGAAGGACCCTGTGCGGCCACCGCGGTCGGCCCAGGAGCATCTGGGTGGGATTTACAGGGAAAGGGTTCCCGCTCGATCGTGTTTCTCTAACTGAACACATCTGCCAGACCTCTCGGATGGGGGTGGGGGTGGTGCAGACTCTGCCGAAACGAAAGCCCCTCCCTGGGAGGCCCCCTGCAAACGTACTGGGAGAAAGCCACCGGCCCCTGCCTCTGTGCCCCCCACCCCTGCCCCGCCGCTCGCTCACACCACCCCTTCTCCGCCCCGTGGCCGCCAAGGGAAATGGCCCTGGCAGGAGCTGCCCCCACAACTGGAGCCACGGCAGAGTCACCATCGGTCACCTCCAGGGTGGGCTCATTCGAGGAACCCTTGCTCAATTTGAGATTCTTTTTCCTCTTCGATCCCCAGCAGCTCAGGGGCTGTGCGGGCCGTTAAGTAACTGAACGGCTACTCCCCACTTGCAACGACTTCCTCAGGCGCTGGGCCGTGGACCCCTACTCCACGGTCTGCAGTCACGGGGAGGGGGTTATACAAGGTGGGGGGAGAGTCCAAGATGGGAGGAGAGCCTGCAGGCTTTGGAGTTTCTGCATTCGAACCAGGTCATTCACAGAGACATCAAGAGTGACAATATCCTGTTGGGAATGGATGGTTCTGTCAAGCTAACTGACTTTGGATTCTGTGCCCAGATCACCCCAGAGCAGAGCAAACGGAGCACCATGGTGGGAACCCCATACTGGGTGGCACCAGAGGTTGTGACACGGAAAACCTATGGGCCCAAGGTTGACATCTGGTCCCTGGGCATCATGGCCATTGAAATGATTGAAGGGGAGCCCCCATACCTCAATGAAAATCCTCTCAGAGCCTTGTACCTCATTGCCACCAATGGGACCCCGGAGCTTCAGAACCCAGAGAAGCTATCAGCTTTTTTTCCGGGACTTTCTGAACCGCTGTCTTGAGATGGATGTGGAGAAGAGAGGTTCAGCTAAAGAGCTGCTGCAGCATCAGTTCCTGAAGATTGCCAAGCCCCTTTCCAGCCTCACTCCACTGATTGCTGCAGCAAAGGAGGCAACCAAGAACAATCACTAAAACCACGCTTGCCCCAGCCTCATTGTGCCAAGACTTCTGTGAAATAAGCCTCATGGTGAGGCTGCATGAGCTCTGTGACCACCGGCCAGATACAGGGTTGCGCCCCTAAGCACAAGCTTGGGCTCTGACGCCTCTAAAAGCCGGGTACCCTCCGGCCCTCGAGAACAGGGTGCAGGACCCTGACCCCAAAGGCCACCTGCTGGGGTGCCAGGTGGAAATCTCAGCGCGGGGCTGTTTCCTGGGTATCTTTTCAGGGACGCTGGTGAACGCCTCCCCAGCCTCACAATAGAGCAGTCACCGCGAGGAATGATACGGTTAAGGGGCCAAGGGGAAGCAGAGATCTGGGAGCAAAGTCCATGCTGGCTGAAACTATGACGTCAGCATACGGGTCAGTAGGATAGAGTCATTAGAAACGAACACCACCGAATACAGAGACGGAAAGGGGACACGGGAAACCCGGCATGGCGGCCACCAGGTGGGATGCCTGCAAATTTCAGGTACAGGGACCCATTGTCAAGTCCCTCCCTCCAGCCTGGCGCACGAGAGAGACACCGCTTCCTCCCATTCACTTTTCCTCCTGCCACTAAAAGGGAAGGAAGGAAGAAAAAGGAGAAAAGAAATAGCAGCCGACCGTTGGTACCGAGCGCCGTTCTGGGTACGGACACAGATTTCCTCATTAGTCTTCACAGCACCCTCTGAGAGACAGATATCATCGCACTTGACCAAGGAACTCTGTTTGGTCAAATGTAAATGGTGACAGAGGCCCAGAGACACGGTGTGAGTTGTTCGAGGACAAACAGCTGATAGACAGCAGACCCAAGACTTAAACGGGTTTGGTCGAAAACCTTTTTCTCTCTCCCCCATGGCAGTGCACCGGTGCTCGAGCTTCTCATTTATTCTTGTTTGACACTAGAATGTTCCAAACCTATGGCTGGTTCATTATCCAAGAGGGAAGTGGGTCAAAGCTCTGCCCCTTACAGACGCCATCCCGGCGTGGCCCAGAAGCGTTCACCTCTGAACTCCACCTGCTTAAATCTTATCCAGTCTAGTGAACCTGCTTTCTTGAACTGGTGTGTGTGTGTGTGTGTGTGCGTGTGTGTGCGTGTGACTGTTTGTATGTGAATCCATAGACTTTAGGCTAACAGAAACTTCGAGGGGATACCACAGAGCCTTCCCCTCTATCGCTTCCTGTCCCCCAACAGTTTTCCCTATTACTGACATCAACGTCTTGCGTTACTGTGCTCCCTTTGTTACAACTGATGAACCACTACTGGTCCCTTGGTACTAACTAAAGTACACGGTTGACGTTAGTGTTACTCTTGGTGGTGTTCATTCTGTGGGCTTGCACAAATGTATGAGATGTAACCACCATTACAGTATCCTACAGATTAGCTCCACTGCACTCAAAATCTGCTGTGCTCCCCTTGGGCCCACGGCGACCCCTGATCTTTTTACCGTCTCCATAGTTCTGCATTTTCCAGAACGTCCTATATTTGGAATCCTACAGTATGTAGCCTTTCCGATTGGCTCTTTTCACTTGGTACAATGCATTTAAAGTTCCTCCACGCTGAGGCGCCTGGGTGGCTCAGTCGGTTAGGCACCTGACTTCAGCTCGGGTCACGATCTCACGGTTCGTGAGTTCGAGCCCCGCATCGGGCTCTGTGCTGACAGCTCAGAGCCTGGAGCCTCCTTCAGATTCTGTGTCTCCTCTGTCTCTGCTCCTCCCCTGCTCATGCTCTGTCTCTCGCTCCTTCAAAAGTAAATAAAAGCATTAAAAAAATTAAAGGTCCTCCGTGCCTTTTTGTGAAAAGCTAAGTGGTATTTTGGGGGCCCCTGCGTGGCTCAGTGGGTTGAGCAGCTGACTCTTGATTTTGCCTTAGGTCATGATCCCAGAACGAGCCCTGCATCAGGCTCCATGCTGACCCCAGAGCCCGCTTGGGATTCTCCCCTTCTCTCTCTCTCTCTCTCTCTCTCCCTCTGCCTCTCCCCTGCTCACACTCTCTATCTCAAAATTTAAAAATTTTAAAAAGTTAAAAACAAAAGGTTATAAAAAAAAAAAAAAAAGCTCAGTGAATTTCAAGCTTTCTCTTTTTCCCGTGGGAGGAAATGGCTCTCTTTCCTCCCTCCGACCTCGGATATTTGCAGCACTTTCTGATGCCGAACAGAGATGCCCAAGCTGGTCACCATCTGTATAAATGTCTCACCTTTCAGCTTGGAAATATTGAACTCCACAGCTTTGTGCCCTCATCACGAAGCCTGAGAAAATACCCTGCAAGAGGAGACGTTTCACAGATAGTTTTTTCATAGCTAAATAAAAAATAAAGAAGATAAGATAAGATAAGATAAGATAAGATAAGATAAGATAAGATAAAAAAGGACCGGCAGGAAGGCTGGAGGTGTGGAGACGAGCGGGGGATGGGGACTAACAGTGTGTTTGCTGCAAAACCCACAGAAAGGAGCCGAGCTGTGCCCAGGTCGCCGGGTGGGGGCTGCTGAGCTGGGCTCAGGACGCTTCCTCACTGAAGTCCTGATTCATGTGTCCATTTTCCCAGAGGACAAGCGGAGGTGCAGAGGTGAGCCCAAGGGGGGAGGCACACAGCCTGCCAGTGATCTGTGCTGGTCCGAGGGTTGGGCTTTGCCCAGGACACTGCGCCTTCCTCCAGAGTTGCCAGGAGACAGCAAGTGCAGGAGGCCCCCGGGGCCGTCACTCCCGGCCACTTTCACGCTCATTGTGGACGCATTCATACCCACGGTGCCTGCCGATCTGAAAGGCCTACTATGTGCCGGGAGAAATGGAAGTGTGTCCAATTTCTGGGGCGTCTGGGCGGCTCAGTCGGTTGCACCTCTGACTCTCCATTTTGGCTCAGGTCATGATCGCAGGGTGGTGGGATCGAGCCAGGCAGCTGTGAGATAGAACCCCAAGTCAGGCTCCGTGCTGAGTGTGGAGCCTGCTTAAGACTCTCTCTTTCCCCTGCTGCCCCTCCCCCACCTCCATCTCTCAAAAAAATGGGGCTCCTGGGGGGCTCAGTCAGCTCAGCACCTGACTTCAGCTCAGGTCGTGATCTCACAGTTTGTGAGTTCGAGCCCCGCGTGGGGGTCTCTGCTGACAGTGCAGAGCCTGCTTCGGACCCTCTGTCCCCCGTTCTCTCGGCCCCTCCCCCCTCTCTCCCTCCCTCTGTTTCTCTAAAAAAAGAGTTTCTAATTTCTTAGAAGACAGTCCATAACCATTTATAAAAACCCAGCAAGGTAGACTTCCTTGTTTTAACTTTTCAGATGGGGAAATCAAAACTTCCCGAAGTCAAGAGATTGCAGGGCAGAATCCCACCAGGTGTGGGAGAGGGCAGAGGAGCAGCCCTCAGACCTGCAGACACCCTCCGCCCTCCTGGCATGGTGTGACCTCCACCAAGGCCTTGGGGCCACCTCACCACCCACTCCGTCTGCTGGGAAGAGGCCCCCAAGGAGCCAGTCCACCCTGGTCTCTGGCGCGGACCCGAGTGGGGCAGCCGATGTCCCCCTGCAAAGAGCACTGTGTGTGACCGACAGGAAAAGCTCCGAGCTTTTGATCCACAGTGGACTCCGCTGATTCATTCAACAGATATTTACTCTCTGCTTATTAGATGCCACATGCTGTCGGCAGTGCCTAAGAGACAAGCATGCACGTCCTCCGGAGCATAGAGTCGAAAAGGGCATCACGAACAAATAAAGAGCAGAGCATATGGTGAGTCAGATCGTGGTAAGGGCTTTGGATAAAAATTAAGAGGGAGGTGGGATGGGCTGTGTGTGGAGGGAAGCAGCAAATACTATGATAAACACGGTGGCCAGGAGACCTGATCCACAGTGACGGGGAGGAGGGAGACCACAAAGCAGACGTCCGGGGGAACTGCATCTCCCAAGGAAGAAGTGGCAAGTGCAAAGGCCCTGGGGCAGGAGAGCACTTGGTACATATGAATAACTAGAAATTGCAGATTATTTCAGAAAGAACAGACATCTTAACCTAACTTGTACTAAGGAATAAATATCCAAGATCAGTTTTTTTTTAATTGTTGATATCACTGTGGTTTTTTTTAAGTTTATTTATTTACTTTGAGAGAGAGAGAGAGAGAGAGAGAGAGCACATGATCGGGGGAGGGGCAGAGAGAGAGGGAGAGAGAACCCCAAGCAGGCTTCTCACTGTCAGCGCAGAGCCCGACGTGGGGCTCGAACTCACGGACGGTGAGATCATGACCTGAGCTGAAATCGGGAGTCGGGCGCTGAACCGACAAGGCCACCCCAGAGCCCCTGAAAAGTGTGTTTTTTGAAGGCAAGCATCCTTGCTTTCCTAGGGTGATCTCAGATTGGGCACTGCGATGCCCCCCCGCCCCAGGAGGGTCTCACTGCTCCCTGGGAAGAAGGCCAGCGCAGCAGCATGGGGACCTAGAGTCACCGATGCCGGGAGAGAGGATTGACTGCAGGTGAGGCAGCAGCCCTGGGGTGCCCGTGGTCAGGCTGGCGGAGACGTGCTCACTGTGACCGAAGGCTTTCGAGGACCTCCTTCCCTTCACACCCAACTAGAAAAAGTTACTGGCATCGTCCGCTCCCAGGCCCACGTAGGGGAGAAGATCACGCGTGCAGTGCGTGAGTGCGAGGCTTCGCACACCGGCGTGTTCGGGATGTGGCCACGACGATCCCATTTGAGTCTCAGGCTAAACTCCCAGATGGGCAAAACCGTACGAATTTTACCGAAAGGAAGCAGAGGCCCAGAGGAGCCTGGCAGTCTGCCCCAGGACACGTGGCATGGCGCTAAAAGCCCCTATCTCTCGTGATGCCAACTGGTCTAAAGTCACGTGCAACACCTAAGAAAATGTCATAGTTCATAAGGAGCTTTCGCCAAGGACCCGTGAAAGCGAGGTGAACCCTCAATTCTGGGCCACAAGGTTAAGCTTTTCGGTGATGTAATTGTGATCATCAAATCAAGCAAACTGGTTCATCACCAACAACGCTGAGGGTCTGATTCAATTCCTGCCTGCAACTTCTTTTCGGGTGTGTTTACCTGGGAAGCCACGCGTAACTACAGAAAATTCCACGACAGGACTGGGGTTGGGGCAGCCTTCAGTGTAGTATTGCTCCAAACCAGGGTCCAAAGTCCCCAGGCCCCCGAGGTTTGATCGCCTGCTGTTTCTGGGGTGGGGGTGGGGCGCCTGAAGGGCCCTCCCCCCACGCACGCACACCCCCCACAAGGGACACCGAGACGGGCAAAGCCTGGGGTCTGCACTCCAGCTGGAACTTGCAATGGGCAATGGAACTTTCACCTTTTCCAGCACATTCTGTGCCTTCCGAAGGGTTAGCTTGCCCTCCGCCCCCTCCGGGCTGAGAAGGGAGGTGAAGGGCAATGTTTGTTTCAGCCCAGAGTGCGAGCCAGAAACCCCTCTGGAGCCTGGCAATTGGTTTTTGTTTTGTGACCAGCTCTTGCCACAAAAGGGGGACCCACCTCCTCCCAAGCATTGAATTAACCCTATGTGAGACAGGCAGAGGATTAAGAAGGTTGGTTCGGTCCCCATTCAGAAGGTTCCGAGGGGGGCTTTTGCAGAGGATTCTTCCGAACAAAGGTTGCCAAACTAAGTAGCTTTTTTTTTGTTGTTGCTTCGCCCTGGCCTATTGTTACCAAGGAAAGCGACCTTTTCCACTTAATTGGGGCTTTAGAATTCCACCTCCATTCTGTTTGTATATAAGAAACACTGCTAAGGGGCCATGTGGGTTTATGCATCTAAGCCTTTCTGCATTGAGCGAGTCCAAGGCTGTTTCCCTCTGTATTGGTTTCTACTGACTGCAGGCTAGTCTAGTAAAAATAATCCTCATAAAATAATACCCCAAGAATTAGTTCCGATTACATGTCAGGCACTAGAGTCAGTGTCTGGCGTATTTTGGTTCT
The DNA here is from genome assembly GCF_018350155.1 of Leopardus geoffroyi. Classification (NCBI taxonomy): domain Eukaryota; kingdom Metazoa; phylum Chordata; class Mammalia; order Carnivora; family Felidae; genus Leopardus; species Leopardus geoffroyi. Next base: position 136,561,290 of record NC_059336.1, read on the forward strand.
AATGTCACAACTCACGACGGGTGACAGACCAGAAGTCAGAAGTTCCAGGGCAGGGAACCCGTGGCGGACCAACACTCCGGGTCGCCGGGCCCGCGATGTCATTGATAACACTTCTTTGCTTCCTTCCGCCTCGTTACCCGATCTTCCTCCTCAGGTCTCCAATGAGATCGTAAACCCGCGAAAGACGAGGGGTTAGCATGTGTGTCTGTTTGTAAACATAGTTAAAGATGCGCATGCCTACAAGGGACAGGCAGGTAACATCCGTGGGTGCAGGGAGCGGTGGGGGATGGGGTGTGCCAGACGACAGGGAGGGGTGAGGTCTGCGGAAAACTGGGCTGACACCTCTCAGAGATGCTCCGTTCAGATGGGTGACGTTTATTGACTTTCAAACCACTGAGCCAACCGCACAACACGCTTCTGAGTTTGGATTTGGGGCAGGGGTTCCCAGCAAGAGACATCTACTCCCCGCTAACGGTACCAAGCAGATGTGACAACGTTGGGGCCCTCGAGCCGCCTCCAGTCCGCAGAGGTAGGGTCTTACGCCGTGTGCCCAAGGGCTGCCAAAGCCAGGAGGCTACATGTTCCGTTCCAGATCTCTGGCTTCCCGTGGAGTCCTAGAACATGGGTTTTCAGCGGTTCCCCATGGCTCTGCACCTGGCCTGCTCCCCCACCTTGTGCCACCTGCCTTTGCCCGCGTGGCTACTTGAGTTTGGGACCCTCTGTGCCGAAGCGGCCACGTTTCTCAGGGACCACTTTTCTTTGCTCAGGTCTGGGGTTACAGGAGCCCTTGCCTTAGGCTCTTGGCCCAGAAATAATACGCACACCCAATTCACAAACTGAAGGTGACAGGCTTCGATTCAGTAAGCAAGGCGCTGTGTGCAGGGGCATTCAAGCGTCCGTTGTACAAATTTAGTGCAAAGAAAAACAAAAATCCCAAAAACCAAAAAGCCACCAGCTTGCACAGACAAGCATGAACATTTTATACCTAAAACATCACCCGAACACGTAACTAATGGGCCTATGTAGACAGTATCTTTCGCCTTGAATTTATTAAAATTCTTTAAAATTTATTTTGAGAGACAGAGAGAGCAGAGGAGGGGCAGAGAGGGAGAGGGAGAGAGAGCATCCCAGGCAGGCTGTGGGCTGTTAGCACGGACCCCGATGCAGGGCTTGAACTCACAAACCGTGAGATCATGACCTGAGCCAAAACCAAGAGTCAGATGCTTAACCGACTGAGCCACCCGGGCGCCCCTGCCTTGTACGTAAATGAAAACAAAAGAGAAAAAACTCGTCTAGCTATCCAGAAAAGGATCCCTGGAAAAGCCTGGACGGCCTCTCTGTCGGGGGAATCAGGCCCTTTTCTGGGATGGGGACTGTGACCCCCCACCCTTCCTGGGTGTCTTTTAGTGGCCTAGACCACGTCTTGATATCAAGGGGCTTGATGCACATTGGCTAATTAAGCAAGTATCGGAACAATTTCATTGAATCTGAACGCTCCATGCCGGTTTATGGACTGAAACATTCACGTCGTAGCTGAGCCTTTTCCCAGAGTCACCTGTTAGTAACATGGACAACGGCCACGAGGTAAGAAAATATGAAAGAATAAGATACAAAATAAGGATGGGGCACCTGCGTGGCTGAATCAGTTAAGCATCCGACTTCTCAGATCATGATCTCGGTGGCACAGAGGAGAAATGTTGAGCCCACTGGGTAGAGCAGAGAAACCCTGGCAGAGAGCTGGGATATTTTATGTCTGGGCTATGAATGGAGGAGGCGGACAAAGGTCGGACGAAGCAGACAGAGGTGTATGAAGACAGGCCCGGAAGAAAAGTGCCCTGCACGTGCACGTGTGTGTGCATGCGTGCCCAGGGCCACGTGAAACTCCCTCTGGTTAGAGTGAATTCTGAGACACAGAACAGCAAAAATGAGGCGTGAAAGGCAGGGCCCGGCCACGGGGATTTTATTTCCCAAGGAAAGCAGCTGGGATTCCCCCCCGTGCCTCCTGTGCAACCCCCCCACCCCGCCCCAGCTCCAAGGCCAGCTGCCCCAGCCCTTGGGTGGGCTTCCCACACCTGTCAGGGCTCGTGCTGTCTAGTGCAGAGCAAAAAGAATCATTCCTTGCACACCCGAGGGAGGTTTCTGGAGAGATCCACTCCACAGATCGGGTCACCATGTTGGCTCTCCCCAGGAGCTACTCGTTGGGCCCAGGCTCCCCAGGGAGAGCCCAGAGACCCACGTGCTCTGGTGCCCTGATACCCTTTGCCAGCCGGGCATGGGCTTCTCATCCTTGGATCCACTTGGGGACCAGAACTTTCCACGCGATGGCCACAAGTGGGTCCACTCTGGCTGCACGTTAGAATCATCTAGAGACTAATAGCACCCATGTGTGCAGCCCAGTTCAATCGGATTTTTGAGGAAGAGGTCCAGCATCAGGATCCCAAGTGCAAGTCCCGTGTGCAAGCTGGTTTGGGGGCGCTTGCTGTCCCCTCGCCACCCTCCAGGCTGGGAGAGCAGCCCCGCCGTGTCCCGGCCTCACTGGCAGGTCCCCGCCCTGCTGACGCCCGATCTGTTTTACCCAGGGAAGGGGTGTGGTGGGGCGAGATCAGAGGTTCCTTAACTGCAGCGTGCATTCACGTCGCTCCAGAATCTCACCAGAGGGCGGATTCTGATTTGGTAACTCTGGGGCCCGAGAATCTGCATTCCCACGAGCCCCTAGATGCTCGCACACCTCAAGGAGCAAGTTCTGGCTGCCAGAGTCGGGACAGCATTCAGAGGAGGAAGAGGCCATGGGAAGAAGTTTGAGAAGAGTGGGCCCACAGGGGCTGGAGAGGCAGGGGAGGCTTCCTGGACGAGGTGTGAGGCAGGTGGGGGGCTCCTGGGAAGAGGAGGAGAAGCTGCACGGGACACAGCGGAGGAGAGCAGAGAAGGGCACACACTCGGGCTCAAATCCGACTCCCATGGCCTGGCCTACTTCCCCCGCCCCCCCTGCACGCATCAGTGCCTGGGTTCCTCTAGGGTCGTAAGTTTCGTAACACTGGGCAGACGTTCCTGTTTTTACTCCTGATTCCTGCTGTTTTGGACATACTATTTACTGGTTTGTTCAGGCTTTTGCTTGTACAGGATGCAACATACTTCTCTTCTTCTCTGCCTAATGAGCAACTACCGATCCTTCCAGACCCATCTGAAATGACACATTGTCTCCAACCACAGACCTCGGGCCACATTACTGGCTTTCCCCCACTTTGCTCCTGCAGCTGTCAAGCCTTAGATTTGTAACAGATCCCTCGCTCTGCCTTAGGAGTTCATTTTAGTGCTTCCAAATTCTCATGGGACGTAAATCTCCCAGGCTCAGGAAACAGATCCTGAAATTTCCAGAAATTCTAACGTATTCCTGAAACCGTAAGTTATTCTGTACTTTTTTTTTTTTTTACAACACTGTATTCGTGTGGTTTTCAGTGAGTGTCCAAAATAATAAACAGTGAGTCATTTTTCTGTGATTGGGTTATATTAAGAGGCACTTTCTGTTAAACATATATTATAATAAATACATGATTTGTTATTAGGAATCCGTATGATGAGAAAGATTATACATTTCAGTAACATGAAAAATGATCTCTACCTAATACAAATACTTGATAATTAAAAAAAAAAAACACTAAAACAAAGATGCACGAACCCAAAATAAGTGCCAAATAAAAATCGCTTTAAAAATGAAAGATGCCACCATGAATATTTAATATTTGATATTGTTATTCTTGGAGTAAAATTTTAAAACATGCAAAGTATCATTTGACCTATAATCTTGACCTTAGTTACATGACAAATATTCCAGATGCAGCAAAATTTTTCACTCTGTGCCGATGTTGTTTAAATTGCTGTGGGTTTACCCCAAAGCGTCATCCTCTTCGACGTGACCACAGCATCTCACTGTCTAAGCTCGCGTCCAGTTTTAATCCTGAAAATACCGTGTCCGCTTGCCCCGGATTTGGTTTCTGGTTGTTGAAATCAACATTGCCTTTGCATATTCTAATTTTAATGAGCTTCTGCTTCTATGGTGGAATATTCCACCAAAAGCGTTCAGATCGCCTCTCTGACTTTCTTGCTTTAAAATAAAGAACCACAACGAGTACACAGGTGCCCACGCACTGCACGCCATGAGCCGCGGAGACCCCTGGGCTCATCTCCAAAGTCCCCAGTGTGGCTCAGCGCCTGCCACCCGCCACTGGCTGGAAAAACAACACTCTGTGCGTTCTCTTTGCGGTGCGTGCACGTTTGCTTTGTACACCAGAAAGTGTCCCGCCAACTGTAGATGACAGGATCGCGCACCATACAGAGAATAAATAAGCGATGCCGTCGAATCCAGAATCCCCGCCAGCAGGGAGCATGAAGGCGTCAGCTCCCCAGGGACCTCGGCGCAGACCCAGAGCCCAGGGAGGAGGGAGGGCCTCCAGGTGGAGGCCGGAAACTGGGCGTCCGGGAGGGAGGCCGAGGCTGAGCAGAGGGCCGGAGGGGGGCATTCGCTCAGCCCAAACGCCGCCAACCACAGGGCTGTGATGTGAGGCTCCCCCCAGACGGCGTGTCCTTTGCGACACGTAACCTGGTCCCCATGGGACCGTCTCACGGGCCGGCCCCGTCCCCGGCTCCCTGCTGGGAACCACACGGGAGGAGGTTTGCTGACCGTGACTTAGGACGACTCAAGCCATGTGGGAGCTTTGGTGACAAGTTGCCCCCTGACCCTTCCTCTCCGGAGCGCCCCCCGTGCATCTAACTGCTCCTTTCCAGGTCATCTTGTGGCCAACTGGAGGGGGGCGGGGGACGTGGGCCACAAGGGCAGGGGCGTCCCTGAGGGCTGGCACCCGGGACACGCAGAGCAGGAGGCTCACCCGGACAGGACCGTGTCCGCTCAGCTCTTGAGGGCAACGGCTCTCGGATTGTTCCGGCAGCAGATTCCCTGTCGGTCGCACGCAAATGCCGCAGGGATGGTGGTGGCGCTGGGCACCAGGGATGAAGTGGTGCTGGGCTCCGCCCCTCAGCGCCTGGGCCCCTGCCCCGTCCGAGCCGCGGGCTTGTCTGAATCTGAACGTCGTCCGCCACCCGTCCACCTCTTGCCAGTTAAGCAGAAAAGCGGTGGGGCGACCCATAGGTGTCGGGTTGTTGTGAGCGAGACCAGGGAGGGTCTTTGATCGTCCTCTTTCCCTAAACACCCCACCGCTCCGCATCCGGGGTCTGCTCCCGTGGGCTGCGAAACACGTCCGTCCCAGCCACGTGTCCCCGCCATTCAAGGCGCGACCTCTTCCCGCCTGCCCCGCCATGACAGCTTCCCCACCGGTATCCCTGCTTCCATCCCTGACCCCCCACATCCTTTCTCCAGCAGAAGCCAGTGTGGTCTTGCAAACATGGACCAGATCGTCACGGTGCTGTCCAGCCACCAAACTCCCCAGCAGCCCCTTACTGTAATCAAAACCACACTCTCACTTGGCCTTGTCTGTCTCTGAGCACCGGCCGATCCACAGAGTGCCCCCCCCACCCCCCTTTTCGGTCACGCTGGCTGGCCTTCCTTCTGCCCCTCAATCAGGCCCTGCATGGGCCGTCCTGGGACATTGGCACTGACTCTCCCCCCTCCCCAGCCCGATGCTCATATCCTAAGTGGCCTCTCCTGACAGCTTAGTCCAAAATCGACTCCCCAGTCTCTATCGGAGCTCTCCGTTTTAATTCCCTGCTTACTATTCATCACCATCTGATCCTTTTTATTTTCCTTTGTTTCTTTGTCTAACATTCTGTCCCACCTCCCCTGCATAGCATGGGAGCTCCCCGAGAGCACAGCCCGTATTTTTTCAGGCTTCTTCTCAACACTCGGAACAGTGCCTGACACAGAGCAGGTGCACAATAAACATTTGTTCAGTGAATGAAAATATGGAGGCAGGAGCAAGATCTAGAACTTTCCCCACCCACGCACCGCCCTAGAAAGAACGTGTGTTTGCAAAATAGCCTCCACCTTTACACAGGTTAGGAGACTGTAGCTTCACTGCCCCCATTAGTTACGACCTTCTACCTGTCATCCCGGTCAGGCCCCTGACGGGCCCTCTTACGGCTCAGGCAGTCTCCACAGATAGAAGGAGAACCTCACTCTGCTAAGATGTGTCTCTTTGTCCTTCAGTTCTTGAAGTCCCCCCAGAAATAAAAAAAAAAAAAAAAAGTAAATAAATAAACCCTTTATCATCCTTGCAGATATGTGGGCAAAAGACGGGAGGCAAATGATACACTAAGAAGCCGGATCAAAGGACCCAGTGGCTACAAATCTAGGAAAATTGCTTCCTTCTCCCAATCTCAATTTCCTCACCCATAAAAGGAAGGGATTGATTCCAGGCCAAAAAAGAAGTTTAGATGAAGGTGAATGTTCATGTCTGGGAAGGTCATGTTGTCGCTAAAGTATATTTTTAAACATTTTTGAGTGACAAAAGAAAATGATTACGGTAAAAGTCAAGACTTTAAACTGTAAATCGGTGTCAAATTATGTAAAAAACGTATTTTTTCATTATTTTTTAAAGTTCATTTATTTTGAGAGCGAGAGAGAGCACGCGGGAGGGGCAGAGAGAAAGAGAGGGAGAGAGAGAGAGAATCCCAAGCGGGCTCCCAGTGGTCAGTGCAGAGCCTGACAAGGGTCTCGATCCCAATCCCATGACCGTGAGGTCACAATGGAAGCTGAAGTCGAGAGTTGGACACTTACTGAGCCGCACCAGCGCCCCCAAATTACGTAGAAAACGTTGTAAATGGGGAAAGAGTGAATGATGAGAGGTCTTATCTCTACACTGGTGGGGGACAACGCATGGTTTTTATGTTCATCTTTTTCTTCATTCTCAAAGTTGCCATCGTTAAGTGTATGGTGTTTTCACAGCCCCTTCCCTGCTGAGACACTGAGTTGGGAGAAGCTAACCAGGTAACTGCTAAGCTCCCTTCTTGCCCCACAGCTTGACAGTGAGCTTGGAGTCAGTGGTGGACGGTCTGGGAGCGATTCTCAGCCCGGCAGGGGTAGCGGGGGGGCCTCAAAGCCCACATTCCCTGCACCCTAGCCGCACTTAGGAATGGCCTGGAGAGCCAACGGGGCCAAAAACAGGCCACTGGGACTCTTCTTGGTCTCTGGGGAAGGAGGTCTTTTACTTCCGCATTGGAACTGTTGGAGGTATCATCTGGGCCCCGCCGGGGGAATGTTTCTTTGTGAATGAAATCAACCCAGAATAAAGCAGACTTGACAAACAGAGAATAATTAAAACAAAACGTAAACACCCACCAATTTCTGTTGACGTCATTGAACCCCCGTATCCAGCTGGCACAGAAGCAAATCCACACTTGGGTCCTTTTGGTCTCCCGACCCGACAAATGTCCGGTCTTGTCTAAACCAGGCTGAGATGTGTGTGTCACAGGGCCGAGGTTCTGACTCAGGCGCAGCTTGTGATCCCGCGTTCTAACTTTGTCTTTCCTGCGGGCTCTGCCCAGAGAGAGGGAAGTAAAGTGCATCCAGACGGAGCCGTGGGACAGCTGTGTCCCCTCGGGTGCCTTTGCTCACGAGCAGAGCCGTATGCGTACCCCGGTCCCTCAGGGACAGTCTCCTCGCTGTCCATGCGAGGGACGGGGGCAAAGTGAGAGCCATCTAGGCTGGTTACAAGGCACTGTCATGTGAGAGCAAAGCAAGGTTGTAATGACTACTTGAAAACACGTGATTTATTTCCATAGAGTACATGACTGCCACTGGCCACCATACGGCTCAGTCTCAGCTTCGATCTTTAGCTCAGTTCTTTGGCCTCCACCCTCTGCAGTCGGGGACAGACCAAGCTGGCAGTCGTGAGGCCTGGAAGGAGGCTCTCGGTGTCGTCAACGGGGCTGAACCTCTCTGCCCACACCTGTTGCACTCAGCCTTTGGAGCTGAGCCCCCCGACTCCTGGTATCCGAGCCCTGGTTTCCTGCCTTGGTCCCCAGGTTTTACTGTGGTTCTCTGCAGGTTCCCAGTGCCGTGGAGGACCACAAACCTCTTGGAAGCTTCTGGAGCCTTCTCCAGAAGATAGACACTCCCTTTCTGCCTGCAGTTGGACAAGAGTCTCCCTACAGTGTCCCAGATTCTGAGTATAGCAGGTGCCAAAGCCATAGCTCCTGCCGTCCAGTATCAGATTAGCAAGGGTGCAGGTAATTATAATACAAGGTTCTGTAATAAAAATAATACAGGCAGCTTTCAGGGTAAGAAGAGATACCCCTGAAAGAACCTAAAAGGATGCCTTTTGGAAGAAGCCACAGTGAGTCTTAACAATGAATAGAAGTCACACATTTTGCTGGAGGGGGTGTTACAGGCTGCGGGTCCAGCCCACACAGAGATGTACAGATAACATCAGGGAACCGGGAAGAAAACAGAAGCAACGAGCCTGTGCTGTGGGAAGCGTGAAGCTGGCAAGTCTGTGGACACGAGGCCCGGAGGGCACACGAGTGCAACAGAACAGAGCCCAGGAAGCTGGAATCATCCTAGAGGGTCACTGAAAGAATCCTGAACCTATCTGTGAATACAGAGCGGAGGGACTTTATCAGAAAACTAACAGTCGCCTTCTGGCTATTGGCATCAGGATATTTCCTTCATCGTGAGCACGTCCTACCCAATGGATCAGGCATCTTGGAGGTTGACCCCCAGCTGGGTATGGATCCCAGTCTCACACCCATCCAGCCACCGTGAGCCACTGGGCCAGGCTGTTTCCAGAATGCCTTCATCCCAAAGCCCGGAGCTCACTCCTGTCTACTGTCTGTGCCTCAGACCTATCATCCGGGACGCACTTAACCCGACACTCATCAGGCCCACGGGGGCCACGGCGCCTACCACAGCGCCCGCATTAACCTCACAGTGGTTCAGACCTTAACCAATGTACTCAGCGGCACACAAAATTCTGCTCTGCTCTTTTAAAAATGCTCTGAAAGGCTAAGAGCTCCCCTGAGATTATCGGGGAGACTTTGCGGCTTTTCCAAGTTCGGACCCATCTTTTGCTGTCATTGCCGGTCCATGGACGGTTTGCAGGCGTGCCGAGCACCAGTCCCGGCACCGAGGGCTCAGCAAACAGAGGCAAATGGGGCACAAGGAGCCCAAACCAGTGGCGGCAGATATTTAACCGTCTTTTTCGGAGAGCGGCGACCCCGAGAGGTTGCGTGGTGCTCTCCCCCCGCGCCACGCCGCCCCCTGCTCCCTACAGGACGGGATGTGGGTTAGAACCCCGCTCCCTGGGCGCCCCAGCACACTCCCTGCTCACCAGTGAGCCCAGTGTGGATCTGAGGGGCTTCGAGAAGTCTCCGGGGGCTTGCCAGTGAGACTGCTCCGTGACTGTCACAGGAGCGCCCCAGCTAGAATTCCCCGGCGGCTAGACGCTCTGGGACCGCGTCTCCCTGAATTTCTAGGTGGCTTTCCGAACGAACGAAGTGCGAGATCAGCCCGCTCGTGCTTCTTACAAAGCAATGAGGGTAATGGCAAAGGCATGCAGCGATCCGGCTGTCTGAGAGCGTCATCTCACCCCGCACACCCGCTTCCCCCAAGCCCACGGCCGAGACAGGAGCCCCGCCAGCAGCTGCCCGGCTCATCTCACCTGCGCAGGCTCTCAGCCGGGGTCCCTTTGTCACAGCCACAGTGGGCTCTCGGCCCGGGGACGTCAGTGCTCCAGCGTGGCTCGCCCGGAAAGCAGCGACACAGCCCCAGTTCCCTTGCATGAGGCAGTTGCCGGAACATCCCCCGGGCTGCAGAAGGAAAGCCGGTGTGGGGAGCCTCTTTAGGGCTCCCCGGGGTCCCTGGCACCGCCTGGCATCATCAGCCCCGTCCGCGCTCCAGCCAGACTGTTGACCTGTCGCCAGCGCCGTGTGATAGAGCTGGCTCGCACGGGGAGGCTTTAACTGTCTCGTCCCCAAGCGCAGAGCCCTGGCGTCTCTCTCAGATGCTCCCCCTGCCACACCAGGGTTCTGCCGCCCCGGGCTTCTCTCTGCCAGGGCTCCAGCCTCACAGGGGCTCACAGACCCGGTCCCCTGCAGAAGACGCCAGCCAAGAATTCATCGTTTCTAGCAAAGGAATTATATTAATCCCAGGGCTTCCAAGTCCTTTTCTTTCATGAAACCAATTAAAATACAGTTCCAGCATTAACACATTTGTAAATATCCTAGTGTTTTTCCATAAATACCTACGGGTCGAAGTCACTGTAATCTCAAAAAAAAAAAAAAAAAAAAAAATCCAACAACCATTCCTTCATTCCCGTGTAACATGCTGTTCTCATTTAATTTATAGGATCTGAAACTCCATATGGAAAGGCTACGGTTGACTGGGGAGACATGGGTATTAAGAAACAACGTAACCACATAGGAAATTAATAATGCACGGGAGACGATGGGTCGTGGCGTTGTGGGGTGCGAGAGACGGAGGCAGAGGGTGCAGGATTGACACTAGGCAGACCCCGGTTGCAGCTGCGAAGCTAATACTCACTTAGCTGTAGGGACGGACGTGTGCAAGTGGCTGGTTCCCGGGCTTCACCCCCCTCCCAGGCTCGCGAGCAGTCCGGCTCGCTGATCGCCTGCGTCCCTCCTGGTGCCAGCCCTGGAGAGTTGTTCTTTCTTTGAGCCGAGGAGAGAAAGGTCATCTACTTGTACGTTTGCAGGCAGGGTAACCGTCAGAGGGGGTAGCGGTTAGCATCGCTGAAGACTCACAGGCTTGGACTCACGGCCCGCGCCTTGCAGCTCCGTAAGTTGGACAAATGTCCAGGAAGAGGTTGCCTCAGTGTCCTCATCCACAAGATGGGAGAACAGTACCTCCTCCTGGGCTGGCGCCGCTGCTGTAGGAAGTGAGTGAGCTGTTACTTGCAAAACCACCCAGCGCGGTGCTCGGTCCCTGCTCGGTGGACGTCGTTCGCCACTGTCCTACCCTCTCGTTAGTACTGGAGGCGCGGTCTCGGGCACACGGTCCAGAGTCAGAGCCTTGCCGAGAGAGGGTTCCACTGACGCTGGCAAAGATGAGGCCACGTCTCTGCGTGTGGGAGGCAGGATCTCGCCTTAACAAGGCAAAAACAAAGCCATTTACTGAGAATTGACCGTACACTGGGGCGTTCTGTAAAGTGCTTTTCCTCCGTTAACCGTTGCCTTTCAGGGCACTACGTAAAGTGCTTTCCTTGCAACAGCCATTTAAAATAGCCCCGATCGTAGAACAGGTTCATACTCGTGTAGCAAGCGGAGACAATTTGCCCAAAGCAATAGATGCGGTCGGTGGTGAGTCCAGGACGGGAGCCCCGGGAGGGAGGCTGGGGCAAAGCCCATCTGCAGGGTGACGTCAGGCATCACAGAAACCTTGGAGGAAAAGTAGGATTTCCAACAGAATGTAGAAACTGAGACGAAGCTTCGCGTAGGAGGAAGAGAGGGGTCGCCTTTCTCTCTCCGGTCTTTCTGTTTCCATGTGTAATGTGATCTCCAACATTCCATTGGTGCACGGACTTTAACAAAGGTTCTTCAAGTACGGACCTCAGAATATGTGTAGTGACATTCAATATGTGGAGATATCTTACACCGGGTAATGATATAAATGACAACAACAACAACAGCCGATGAGGACTGAACGTAGAAGGCACTTTGGGGGGTCCCCACACCGACCCCTGTGCATGACGCTTCACGTCCCAGCAGCCAGCAGAGGAGACACGTGTGCAGGTACACAAAGCAGGGCGGCTCATTACATCCACGTCACCCTGATGGAACTCTCCATTGCCACACCTCCTTTTGTCGTGGGTCCCGGGGGGGACAAAGGGTGCATCTTAGTCATCTCTGTGTCCCGTTTCCCGACCTCTGCAATAGTGAGAAGTGTGGCTGGGTGCCTCTCCTTCGTGGGCGACGGTCCTGTGCCCTCTAGGGGTTCAGCAGCACCCTGGCTCCCACACACTAGATGCCTCCCACTTAAGACAACCAGAAAAGTCTCCAGACGTTGCCAAATGCCTCCTGGCCTGGCAAAATCAACCCCGTTTGGAAACCACTGCTCTAGGCTGGGTCAGAGCTAGTATTAAAAAAAAAAAAAAAGAGTGTTAAAGAAATAGCAGATTATGGTAGAATGCGTTCAATGTAACATAACACGTGGCCATTGAAGACTGATATCCCTCAACTTGTTTCTCTATAAAAAGAGCAAACTCTAGGGGCGCCTGGGTGATTCAGTTGGTTAAGCATCTGACCTGATTTCGGTTCAGGTCACATCTCACGGTTCGTGGGATCGAGCCCCGGGTCAGGCTCCACCCTGAGCATGAAGCCTGCTTGGGATTCTCTCTTTCCCTCTCCCTCTGCCCCTCCCCTGCTCATGCTCTCTCTCTTTCTCAAAATAAACATTTTTTTTTTTTAATTTTTTTTTTTCCAACGTTTATTTATTTTTGGGACAGAGAGAGACAGAGCATGAACGGGGGAGGGGCAGAGAGAGAGGGAGACACAGAATCGGAAACAGGCTCCAGGCTCTGAGCCATCAGCCCAGAGCCTGACGCGGGGCTCGAACTCACGGACCGTGAGATCGTGACCTGGCTGAAGTCGGACGCTTAACCGACTGCGCCACCCAGGCGCCCCTCAAAATAAACATTTTTAAAAGAAGAACAAACTACAAAGTCATTCATTAATTTATTTATTAGTAAATGTAATGAATATGCTGAATGCTTACTGGTTGGTGTTTTTGTTTGTTTGTTTGTTTTGAGTTCTTTCCTAGCTTCCTAGCCCTGAGTGTAAAGTTGTAAGAAAAATAATTGTCTATTTTCACTGAGGTGAGCAGACATATGAAAAAGTCTTTAGAAAACTCCTACATGTGCAAATACACACACATTCCCAGCAAACAAATGCCTTCGTCAATCAGTCGATGTGTTGATTGATTCCTTTCACATATAAGTATGGTTTCTGCTCTGGGTCAGACACCACGGGGCCTAGTGCAGGGATGATGAAGCCGTATAAGACACAATTGCTGCCTTTAGGCAGTAGTAGTGTGAGAAAAATCTAGCAAACTAATGAGGGCAATAAAATATTATTTATTCTTGCAATAAATATTTAGGCAGAGTGCTGTGTACTGATAACATGACACTGAGCAAAACTGATACCGTCTCGTGCAGCTAACAAGCTAGCAAAGAGAAGACACAAAATGAGACCTAAGAAAGAATATTACAGGGGAAGTAAGGAAGGCCATGGGGGTCTGGGGTGGGTACTCTCCGACTAGAGGAATATTCACGATGACTGTAACATATGCTCCCAAGTGCTTGGGCACTCTGTTCAAAAAACGTGGAGTCTAATTCACCTCCCATTAAGTTGGTGTTAGTGACATGCTTCTAAGAGAATGTGACAGAAGTGACACCGTGTGACTCATGACACAAGGGCATAAGGACAATAACACCCTTTGCCTACTTCTCTCTAGCTCAAGGCCCTGCCCTGGAAACCCACCGGCCATGTTATGTGAACGTTCAGGAGGTACAGCTTGACCCATGCTGACACCCAGCTGAGATTGTGGCCAGGGGTCACATTAGTCACCAGACTTGTGAGTGGTGAGCGTTTCAATGAGCCCAGCCTCCAAGTCGCCCTGTCTGGGGCTTCACGGAACAGAGAGGATTTGTTCCTAACAAGTCCTGCCCAAATTGCAGATGCGCAAATAAAGTGAATGCTGTCATTGTTTTGTTTTTTTTCAAAAGTTTATTTGTATTTGTTTTGAGAAAGAGATAGGGAGCACACGGGAAAGGGGCAGAGAGAGAAAGAACCCCAAGCAGGCTCTGCGCTGTCAGCTCAGGGACCGATGTGGGGCTCGATCTTACAAACTGTGGGATCATGACCTGAGCCAAAACCAGAAGTTCAGACGCTTAACCAACTGAGCCACCCAGGCTCCCCAGTGTTGCCATTCTTTTCAGCCGCTAAGCCGTGGGGCCGTTTGTTACACAGCCATAGTAACCGTGACACTATCACAGAGATTCGCTAGAAATGTCCACAGGGGTAAGCGGGTGCACAAATCTACTTTGAGTGTTTGGGGCAAGGTTTCGTGAGCTGGCGATAGGAGTTCTGCCCTGAAACACGAGTGCGTTCTCCAGCAAGAATTAGGCAGAGAGGAAAGCGGCAGGGCTCACGCTTTGAAGCACGGGGAGTCATGTGACCACGGAAACGACGATACGAGGCCAGCGTGTCTAGTCTGTGAAGTGTGAACGAGAGGCCTGGCCTGCTCACGGGGGACAGGCCTGGGGCAGAAGAATCAGAAGAAGTGAAGCTACACCCAGATACAGAAAGCCTCTAGAACATTTTCTTGTTATTATGTAAATGAACCTATGGCATAAAAATGACCATTTTAATAATTCAATAGTGTCCAATTCAGTTGTACAACTATCGCCACCATCTATTTCCAAAACAGCCTTCACCCCCACATTCCTGGCCTGTATTAAGCAATCACTCCTTTCATCCCCTCCTTTCCCCACCCCTGCCTCTGGCAACCACTCATTTCTTTTCTGTTTCTATGATTCGCCTTTTCTGGATATTCCATTTCAGTGGAATCATTCAACAGGTGGCCTTTTACGCCTGGCTTCTTTCCCCTGGAATAACGTTTTCTAAGCCTGGGGGTTCCTGGGCGGCTCATTCGGTTAAGTGTCTGACTCTTGATCTTGGCTCAGGTCACGATCTCACAGTTCATGGGATTGAGCCCCACGTCGGGCTCTGCACTGACAGTACGGAGCCTGCTTGGGATTTTCTCTCTCTCTCTCTCTCTCTCCCTCTCCCCACTCACACTCTAAATCTCTTTCATTGACTCTCTCTCTCTCACACACAAAATAAATAAATAAATATTTAAAAAAATGTTCAAGCCTTGTCCACACTGAAGCATATGAAGCACTGTGTTTGTTTATTTGTTTGTTTTATGTTTTAATGTTTATTTGTTTTTGAGAGAGAGACAGAGAGACAGAGTGCAAACAGGGGAGGGGCAGAGAGAGAGGGAGACACAGAATCCGAAGCAGGCTCCGGGCTGTGAGCCGTCTGCACAGAGCCCGACACGGGGCTCAAACTCACGGACTGCGAGATCGTGACTTGAGCCGAAGTTGGATGTTTAACCAACTGAGCCACCCAGGCGCCCCACACTGTGCTTGTTTTTACTGCTGAATGATATTCCACTGTAAGCGAACAGCTGACCTCGTCGTCGAGAGTCATTTGCACTGTTCCCTCCCTCTGGCCATGGTGAGGCCTGCTGCCATGAGCAATTCTATGCAAGCTGTTGTTGGAACACCTGTCTTCGATTCTTTTGAGGATATGCCTAAGAGTGGAATTGCTGGAGATGTGATATTCTGTGTGTAACGTAATGAGGACATGTAATGAGAAGGGCCATTGCACAGTGGCTTTGATTTGCACCTCCCCAGTGACTAATGATGTTGACCATCTTTGGATGGCCTTGTTACCCATTTAGATCAACCACATGTATATCTTCTTTGGAGAAGCTTCTACTGGGAAAACCTTTTGCATGGTGCCTTGTGGTTGGGACTTTGCCCTGGGAGCAATGGAGAGCCATTCCCCCATGGGAGCCTCACGGTCAGATTTACAGTTCAGAGAACTCAACATGGCTCCAAGCTGGGGCACGGCTCGTTTGGCGATGAGGCTGAAAAGGAAGGGAGCACGTCAGAAGACCTGAGCCGTCATGGAAACCAGGCTTCAAGGAGGAGTGAAGAACTGGGTCCTTAGACTGTTCACAGTTCTGTTGTGTGTTACAGTGTCTTACTGATCCAAGTGTCTCTATAACTACGATGGTGACCTGTCCCAGGTGGTAGTTTTGGGGCAGATCATCAGGAGAAATTCTGGAAGCTTCAAGAAGAGGGATGTTCACCTTCTAGCTTCTTCCCTGCCAGGGGTCCCCAAAACAGCCAGAGCTGAGTGTCATTTTCCACTTCTCTTGTCAGATAGTACATGAAGTTACACAGCTAAGGGTCAATAAAAACGTCACAATGAAAATTACATGTCACATGGTCTACTTGGAGAACCACATCCTCTGCCCAAATTGTGTGAAACAATGATGGAACTGATACTTCACATTATACACTCATGTTGCTCGTTACTAACTGTATAAATAGGCTGGGGGATATTAATTTGCCATCCTTCAGGGGAAACAGAATTTCGTCCTTGCCCTGTGCTGAAAATCACAAATGACAGCTTGTTTTCTCTATATTACTCTCTCGACCATCTTAAAAGTTTTCAGTCGCCTATACTAAAACATATCTATGTGCATCGTTTTACGAAATAGTATTGTTTACTCTAATTATTAATAAAACACGTTTACCAAGGAATTTTTACACATTAAAACCATTGAAACTCCTACCAGCCACTACCTACCATAACCACTGATAGCATTTTGGCATATTTTCTTGAAGGTAAATACAGAGAGCAAGCCACAACTGCATGGAAATATAGATCTATAGATTTTGTAAACACCAGAGGTAGCTATTAACCTATTACGATTTCTGTGTCTCCTTTGTTTTCCTTTTTCTATTTTCCTTATTCATTAGGGAGTTTGCTTGTGTGATCACGGCCCCAGAGGGCTCTGAGTTGCCACCATATACTTCCTTCTTGGATTCTCTTTCTAAATGCCCAAGTCACATTGGAAAGGAGGGGATATACAGTGTTCATAGCAAGTGTCTTGGCCAGGAGCACGGAGGAAGAATGATTTCCCCCAAACAATGAGAAAGAAAGAAATGAGGACAGGAGAGGTCTGTGGGTTGTGTGCCTTGATCCTTAACCTAATGACCAGAGCACAGCCCCGCTTCTCGGGGGCAGGTGACCCGGTGATGTGTCCAACCCGTGTACCCCGGATCTGGGCTCCTGCACATGACCTCGAGCAGCAGAGGGCCCCCTGGTGTGGAAGTCCTGGGTGTTGGGGGTTCACGTGTCAGCCACAGCTTTGTGGGTCAGTGACCCCATCCTCGGCTCTGCAATTCCCATCTGAAACCTCGGCAAGGCCGGAGGCTGTGCTCTGTGACCCTGGGGACGTGACTGTCACTCAGATAACAAGTCATGTAACGGGCCGCCAAGAAATTAGCATTTTATCTACATCCGGATTTGTGGCCCGAGACGCACGTAGGAAATATTGTGCAAAATCGGGCACCATTTATGCTTATCCAGCTTGGGGGCCCTATTTCTTTTTATCTTTTAATGCATATTTATTTTTGAGAGAGAGAGAGAGAGAGAGTATGTGTGTGTGTGTGCGCTTGTGTGCATGACCGGGGGAGGGGCAGGGAGAGAGGGAGACACAGAATGCGAAGCAAGCTCCAGGCTCTGAGCTGTCAGCACAGAGCCCGACACGGGGCTCGAACCCACAGACTACAAGATCATGACCTGAGCCAAAGTCAGACGCTCAACCGACTGAGCCACCCAGGCTCCCCTTTAAGTAAACTACATTGATGTGGGTAACTCAGTATTATTTAAATGAAATCACAGAAGTAGCTAGAATATTCAAGTTTAAATCCCAGCTCCACCGTGAACTAACTGCACGGCCTTTGGCGAATCCCTTAAACCATGTAAATGTCAGTTTCCTCATCTATGGAATGAAAATAGTAACCCCGCCCCCCCCACACACGTATTCCTGGAGAAATCACGTGCAGAGCACAGAGCTCCGCCCCACATTTTGCCTCCTCTGAGTCAGTTTCGTCCCCGAGAAAATGGGAAATCGATATTATTGGTCATAGTATTGATAATAATCTTACCAATATTATTTCAACTCCTGTTTCGCCACTTCCGTCAAGAAGGCAAACACTGGGGGCGCCTGGGTGGCGCAGTCGGTTAAGCGTCCGACTTCGGCCAGGTCACGATCTCGCGGTCCGTGAGTTTGAGCCCCGCGTCGGGCTCTGGGCTGATGGCTTAGAGCCTGGAGCCTGTTTCCGATTCTGTGTCTCCCTCCCTCGTTCATGCTCTGTCTCTCTCTGTCCCAAAAATAAATAAACGTTGAAAAAAAAAAATTAAAAAAAAAAAAAAAGAAGGCAAACACTCCTCTAATCTGAATGAACTGAGGTAGCCGTGCTTAAGTGAGGTGTGCAAAGTGGAAATCTGTGTGAGCAGAGTCAGGGAGGACCGTCCGTGGAGGGGGGCCACCCAAGCCTGTCCGCGTGGGCTCCCAGCTCCACGTGGCTCTGCCAGCACGAAGCACAAAGAAACCTCAAAAAGGCCGCAAGGCGATTTCACTCTGGTACCTCGCGCTCTGTGGATACAAACGGTCTCTGCATTGAGGAGACGGCGCCTTTGGGAAGACAGGATACATTGATCGAGTATTTTCCAGAAACTGTGGACATTCCAAGTGCCGGCCCTGTCTCCTGAAACCACGGACCTGGGAGTGGGCTGCAGGACAAGCCCTGAGTCCCCCCAGGTCCCTCCTGCCCTTGACCCTAGAGACAGAGCCTCCCTGGGCAGATGCACCTTCCGCTTCACGAGGGAACAAACCAGGCAGATCGTGTGGCTGCACAGCCCTGGACAGGGCTTCTTGCCGCCTCGCTCAGGAGCCGCGCTCTGCCCTTGAGGGGACCTTCTTTTGCCTCCGGCCTTCCTCATTCTTCATTCAGTCATCGCCCGCCCTCCCACTGCCCACCTCCAGCATCCAAGCATGTCCACCAGCACAGGGGAACCTTTCAAAGGACACAGGACGGGCCTTTTCCTCCCAGGGTTCCCAGGCAGATCCCCAAGAGACGAGCAATGCCCATGAATATTTAATGAAGTTAATGTGGCAAAGCAAAAAAAAAATTGTAGCATTTGGCGGGGGTGGGGGGGCGGGGGGGGTCTCCAAACGAAACCAGCTGATTTTAATTTTTGGTGAGATGATCGTGTTTCTGGCTGGCCCCAATCTGAAGTCCTAGGTGGATAAAAAGTACTGAACACGCATCACCCGGACGGCACCACGCTGAGTACGATGACACAGCTTGCTCGGAAACATGAGAGCAAGAACCCACGAGGTGTTTGTTACAACATGCGTGTTACAGAGGAGGAAACCAAGGTTCAGAGAGCTCAAGTAAGTTGCCCAGTGTCACACAGCTAATAGGCGCAAGAGGTAGGATTCCAGCCAGGGTTAGCTGCCCTAGTCCCAGAGCTAGAAACCTGGACGTTTATAGACACCCTGGGCGGTGCATGTTCTGTGTATATTTTTAAATGGAATTGCTTTCAGTTTGCCTCTTAATTTGTTCACAGTCATCAACCGAATGTGCCCTTTCCTGCTCTGAATTAGAAGTAAGAAGAGAGCGTTCTGGGTGGCTCAGTCGGTTAAAGCGTCCGACTTTAGCTCAGGTCATGATCTCACAGTTCATGGGTTCGAGCCCCGCATCGGGCTCTGTGCTGACAGCTCGGGGCCTGGAGCCTGCTTCGGATTCTGTGTCTCCCTCTCTCTCTCTGCCCCTCCCCTGCTCACACTCTGTCTGTCTCTCTCTCATTCAAAAATAAATAAACATTAAAAAAAAAAAAAGTGAGAACACATGGAGAGAACCCTGGTTTACTCATTGTCACTCATCTGTCACGGACGGTCTGTTCAGAGTTTCGACTACCCACATTATTTCCTTTTTTGAACCGCACAAGCCATGGTCAAAGTGACCTAGGGTATGGGTATACTTGCGTTGCATACTTTACTCTAGTAAAATTATTGCATGTTTGCCGTTTTAAAGAATAGGTCTCAGAATGATATCGCTTCCTTATAACTTAAAAGACGTGATTTTTTAATCCTCCCAGGCTGCAAGTTTCTTCTGGTGAAGTCAGGGTGTGGGGTCCCGCCTCTGCAGAAAGTGCACACATTTGGCGCCTGCTGTGTGCTGCGGTCCTTGCTGAAGGATCCCCCCACACCCGCCAAAGGGGGCTGCTCCAGGCCGCGTTGGAGATGTGGGTTTTGCCTGTAGTGTGAGGCTTTGTTTTTACCTTTCCCCTTCTGTCCTAGGATTCGAAAGTCTCTTCTAAACACAAAAGATATTCTATTGATTCCCACGCGGTCCCTGTGAAGGAGGACGGTCATCCTGGGCGACATTTTCATTTCTCAAGCAGACGGGCTCAGTGAGAGCAGGGGGAGGATGTGCTGGCCTCTGGGCCACAGACTCCCAATCCTGGATCTTCTAAGGAAGCCAGGGACCAGGCTGTGCCCATGGCCACCAGTTCTGGCCTCCACTGCACCCCATAATTCTCTTTTTTTTCACCTCAGAGCATGAAGCAGGGCGTGATGGGTGTCCCTCTGGGCCCAGCAGTTAAGAAGGGACAGAGATTCACCACCCCTACTCTGTTCTCCACTTCCGAAAAGTCACAAGGCCCATTCGTGCCCTCATCCATTTAGCTGCTCAGGGGCCTCCGGGAGCCCGCACCTTACGGGGTCACAGCGCTCACAGGGGCACAGAAAAGGGGGCGCCGGTGCCTAGGGACAAGGGACGGGGAGCAGCCTGGCAGCTCACCTGCCGGGAAGGCCTGCCAACCCAGCATCTAAGGAGCAGGGGATTCTGGGAAAGAGCTGGCAACTCTAGAAGCATCTGGAAAGCCAGAGAAGAGAGCATGTCAGAGAGCCCACGGTGTCACGGCCCAGGAAGATGGACAGCACAGGCCATTAGTGCAGGCAGTTGGGAGGCCACGGGCAACCTTAGCCGTGTGGTGCAGAGAAGAGAATCCAGGGTATCCAGGTGGCGAGGAGAAAAGTGGTTCCCTGGGGCGTCTGAGGCAGGAGACAACCGGTAGTGAGTAGAGGGACAGTGGCCGGGATCTGAGGAAGGAGCGTTGAGCGTGCTTCACCTCTCCAAGGAGTCTGGATTGAATCGTGTCCTCAAGAAAGATGGGGAAGTCCCAACCCCCCGGGACTTGGGAATGTGATCTCATTTGGAAATGGGGTCTTTGCAGACATGATGACGTTAAGACGCAGCCATCGGGATGGGGACGTCGTCCAGATGACGCATGGACCCAGACGCACGGGGACAAGGCATGTCGGCACTGGGGGAGGGGCTGGAGGGGGCAGCTGCAGACCCCCGGATGCCAAGGACCGCCAGCAGCCACAGAACCAAGGACACAGACGCAAGGAAGATTCTCGTGGGGTCCGTCTGTCTGCTGGCACAGCCGTGATGAAACGCCCCAGCCTGGGTGGCTTCCACAGCGGAAATTATGGCCACTGCATAATGGACTGTTGCATCGTGCTCTCCACATGTGTGCGTGCGCCCCGAGGTCCCCTTTCCTCAGGACACCGGTCACACTGCAGTCGGCCCCCCTTACCCCAGCATGACCCTCACTGCAATGCAACTGCGTCTGCGGTGGCCTTGCTTCCAAATGAAGTCGTACTCTGAGGAACTGAGAGCCAGGGCTTGAACACGTGGACTTTGGGGGACGCCATGAAGCACACACCATTTCCCTGCAGGTTTCGGGGGCGGGGCCACACGGGCACCTACACTGTGGACCTCCTGCTCCCCAAACGGTGAGAAAATAAAGTTCTGTCGTTGTAGGCCACTCGGGGGTCACCATTGGTTACGGCGGCCCTCGGAAACGGATACAACTGCTGAAACGAAAGGAAAACTCAACCGAGATCTTGAACAAGAGGGGTGTTCTGAGTCTGAGGTTACCTTCAGGCGGAGAGGCAGGGCATGGGCCAAGGGCGAGGAGGGAGGGGGGAGGGGTGGCCTCTGGGCTTGTTTCAGTCACATCGTCATACCGTCACCTGTCTACGCAGGCAGGAGAAGCTGATGCCGGACAGAAATGATAGTAAATGCCCAGGCCGAGAGTTCCTTCCCCAGCCGGGCGTCCTCAGAGAGGTCTGTGCCCACAAAAGGCAGGCTTTTTACTTTCTTTCTTTTCCCTACACACCACCCGCAATCTAGAAGGCTCACACACGTATGTGCTACGCTCAAAGCAGTATACCAAAGGGGACTGAACCAAAGGAGCTGTCTTTTTTTAATTTTTTTTTTTTAATGTTTCTTTATTTTTGAGAGAGAGACAAAGCATGGCGGGGAAGGGGCAGAGAGAGAGAGAGGGAGACCAAGAATCCGAAGCAGGCTTCAGACTCGAAGCTGTCAGCCCAGAGCCCGACACGGGGCTCGAATCCACACACCGTGAGATCGTGGTCTGAGCCCAAGTCAGGCGCTTAACCGACTGAGACACTCGGGCGCCCCCCAAGGAGATTTCTTGTTCATTTTCCATTATGTGGTGGGTGCAAGGGGTCACTGAGGATCTGGTATATTTCTTCCCATCAGTTTTAGACACTGTTTACATCTGTTTGCTGAACACCCCAGGACTCCACTTTTCCCTCCCTTCCGGCAGAGCCTGACCCCGGGGCTGCCCCAGGCCCAGCTCTGCTCCCTCCCCGTGCCTTGGCTGCTCCCCCAGGCCTGACTCATGCACCCTCTGTATCCTCACCAGCCCCGCTCCCCTCCCGCGTCCCTGCCAGGAGCAGTCCAGAAAGGTGATAGCCCATTCACGCTCAGGTCTGGCAGGGTTTCTCTCTTCGTTAATTATTTTGGTCACACTGCATGTGTTTGGACTCCTATTACAAATCCAGCGCCGATGACCGGCGGGTCAGAGACATTTTTACGTCCCTTAATTTGCTTTCAAAATCCATCAAGCCGAGTTTTCAGGAGACATTGTTTCAATGTACATTTCAGCTGAAATCACCACGGGGTTTCAGTTTCAGGGGACGGTTTTGCAAATTAACGTGGTTCAGTTCAGTTTTGGGTTCACGGTTCAGGTCAGGTCGCGACCCTGAAACATTCCTAGATAAGGTGGATGATATTAATTTCTTATAATAATAATGCTGAAGACAGACATGAAAATAACCCTTTGTCTGAGACCCCACGGTCCTTGCAAATGTACAAAGGAAAGATCTCTGGTGACTTTCTGAAATTAGCCCAAGGCCGCAGCTTTTGCAGAGGTGAGCTATGATAACGCACGGACGGGGAGCACTCCTAAACCCAGCGTCGGTGGCCACTGCCGTCCCTTTGGAGGTGACGCTCTCGCGGGGGACTCGATGGCACAAAAGGCAAAGTCAGGTGCTGGCACGTACCCGCCCCCCTACAGAGGAGTCCTCTGAAAAACCGGACCCCTCTCCTTGCAGTTTTGCTGAATTGCCTCGCTCGACATGGGATTTTCTTCGTAGTTTTTATTCACCTGTACGGCAGCATTTACTCCAGACCCCCAGAATTCCTCAGGCCACTGTGTGCGCACGCAGGGAAGGCCAGGCCTGGGCCCGTCTCGAACCTGCAGCCTTGCGGGGTTCGCCTGCACGCTGTGCCCCGTTCCCGGTGACTGCGGAGCGACTGCAGATGTGACGGCAGACGGAAGGCCCGCCGCCCTATGGTCCCCGAGCCCCTCAGACAGCAAACGGGTGGTCACCAGGGAGAGTCCTTAACCTTCCTTTCCTTCCCTCCCTTTGTGTTTCTTTAGACCCAGAGCAGCTCTGAGCTTCTTGGACAGTATGTGACACAGGCCCTGCTCCTCAGGGAGCTGCCCTCTGTCCCAGACAGACCCACTGTCTTCCTCCTCCCGCTCCTCCCCTTCCTCCCCTCCCCTCCTCCCCTCCCCTCTCCTCCTCCCCTCCCTCCTCCTCCCTTCCTCCCCTGGCACCCCTCCCTGTCTTCCCCTCCCCCTCCTCCCCCTCCTCCCTTCCCTCTTCCCCATCTTCTCTTCCTCCTCCCCTCCCCTCCTCCCCTCCCCCTCCCCCCTCCCCCTCCTTCTCCCCTGCCCCTCCCCCTCTTCCTCCCTCCCCATCCTCCCCTCCCCCTCCTCCCCAGCACTCTCTGCAGATCTTCATCTCCAGCCTCACCCTCCTTTTCTTTAATCACTTCTCTTCATTTCTCTGTTTCTTGCCACGAAAGCTCCAAAGCAATGCAGTGTCCAGAGTGGGAAGTGGGTCTGCAGGCCTTCCACTAGCATTGCTGAGCAGGCGGGTCTGCACCCCCCCCCCATCCCCACCAGGGTCGGTAGGGGCATTTCCACCCTGGGCCAGCCTGGCTTCCCCCCGGGGGGACTCCCAGCAGGTGTCACAGCCCCCCCCGCCGCCCCTGTCCCTCCACAGCTGCCCAGCACAGCTGTTTGTCAGCCAGCAGCCCTGCCTGGGAGCCCAGGAAACCCTTGTAACCCTAAACAGCCTGTGTCGGGCCCACCCTCCCCGGACTCGCAGGCTGGGCCCCGGGGAGGAGCATGCCTGCCCCCCCCCCCCGGCTGAGTCAGGCTTCCCCTTTGGGCCTGGAGACGTACCTGAGTGCCGTCCCCGTGGGCAGCGCCCAGCCAGGTCCCCACGCAAATGACACCCTGCCCAGGCATCCGCGGGCGAGGGGGTGCTGCAGGCTGGCGGACCCACCCTGTGGCTTAGCCAGTGCCAAGAATGCCCTGGAACCAGACGAATTAAACAGCCCTGGTCCCCGCCTGTGCTCCTCAGCCTGAGGTTCACTTGGCATCCTGGCACAGCTGACCTGATTGTGCGGGTCACACGGATCCCTTATGTTTACAGAGCACTTTCCAGTTTACCGAGTGCGGTGAGTCCCCTGGTGGACAAGATCCTGGGGACTGCGTCCAAGCAGGGGGAGCTGTGCCCCGTGTCCCCGTGCCCTGCTCCGGTCCTGCTTCCTGAGCGCCTCCAAGGGACCGTGGACCTCCTGGTGTGATTGCCCACGGGCCTGCCCAGGGGGAGAGCAAGGGCTTCACAGCCAGGGGTACCGGCCCGAGTGGCCCCGGTGCTGCCCCTGCCCTCACCAACAGCCTGACGTAGGTGGGTGCTGGCTCTCAGGCCTGATGCCCCGGTTCCTAAAGGTGGGGCTAGGCAGCTGCACCCCTTGCCTGCCTGGCGGGGGTAAGGAGTGCAGATCAGACGCCTGAGGTCCAGGGACTAGAACTCGGGCACCCCACAAACACTGGCTTCTGTCCTCCCCAGGGAGGAGGCTGGTGACTCGGATGCCGGCCCCACACTCGACTTTCACACACCGAGAGCTCCGCACGAGACCTGGTGCATGGCTGAGCTTTGCAAAATAAGAAAGACCCTCAGCTTTGCGTGAAGGAACGAATCCTGCTTTACAAGCAGGTGAACAGAAGCC
Organism: Leopardus geoffroyi; assembly: GCF_018350155.1. Classification (NCBI taxonomy): domain Eukaryota; kingdom Metazoa; phylum Chordata; class Mammalia; order Carnivora; family Felidae; genus Leopardus; species Leopardus geoffroyi. The sequence continues at coordinate 136,586,312 of NC_059336.1, forward strand.
CAAGGTGGCTACGTGCTCATCCGGGGCGGACCTGGGCTTCTAGAACCTTGCCTGTTGTTCTCCCCAGGGTCTCATGTTCTCATAGATCTGCTGTTAACCTAGCCCATTAGTTAATTTACCTTCTTAAGGGGAACCTTTCACTGTGACAACACCATAACAGCCATCACTCCCAGATTTTCTTCCTTTTTTTCCTCCATGACCTCAACTTTGCAAGGAAATCAAAGAAGCTCGTTTCTACAAAATGGCCAGGAAACCCTGGTTGGCAACATGCACTGGGTCTGAGCCACTGGGTCTAAGTGTGTGAATTACCCTGGTCACTGACCTGTGGACTACACACCAAGCAACGAAGAAGGTTTTTTTGAGAATTGTCTACTAAGGGAGTATCAATCGGTGTGAATTCAAAAACTGGCTTTGTTTGGTTGTTTCTAGGTAGGCAGATGCCAGATTGAAGCTTTCCAATTCAGATCTAATCACGTTAACCTCAGCCGACAAACCCTCCATGCATTCCACGATCTGGAAACTCAACCTGGCCTCAGAGTCCCCAAGGGCCCCTGCACGAGGACACTTCCCTCAGAGCGCCCTGCCTCTTTCTCCTCTGACCACTGTTTTCTTTTTGTTTCACTTTGTTTTAATGTCTCCCTCCCTGGGCATAGCTGTGTCATCTCCAGAAACCCTGACCCCACCCCTTTTCTAGTTAACGCCCCTGTTTTTTAGATTTGGGCTTAAATCTCATGCCCAGGAATCCTTCCCTGACGGTCTAGCCCTCCATTGTGCTGTGCACCGAACCATTGTCTTTTCATCCCAGCATCTTACGCGTCCATTTCTGCTCTGGATATTTAAGTAGCCTAAACTGTAAACTCCCTGGGAGCAAAGATTTTGTTAGTTTTTCTCGCTCTTGTATCCTGAGTGCTTATCATGGGGGCCCAGGCTCCTAATAGGAAGTGGGTATTTGTTGAGCAGAAGTTTGCTGACCAGAAGAGTATTGATCTGAATGACTCAGAGGGCTGGTCCTATCCGGATATTGGCATAGAAGTAAAATTAAGTTAGGAGCATTTGTGAGGCTTTTGGAAACCGGGGACCTCTTGTACAACAGTAGTCTCAGAGTTAAAAGAGATTTTAGATACCATTGAACTGAAAACTCCCTCTCTTTGCAAACCTACCAGGGCATATGAATTCCACTTGGTAAGTGGTTTTCCAGGCTTTTCTTGGGGTCATTCTGTGCAAGAGAGCTACATTAATGGATGATAAAGCTTACATCACCCTCCCAAAGAGTGTGTGGGACAAATAGCGAATAAAATTCACCCAGAAGAAATATAGCCATATTGTAGAATAAGCTATTTTAAATCTAACAAGCAAGGAAAAATGTACATACAAAATCATAGAAATAAACCAGTCTAATTGGTGTTTCAGTATTCACTTCCTATTCCTCCCCACTGGGGAATCGGTCTGTTCTTTAACCTGGGTACCCTGCAAGAGTGTGTCTTCTCCGGCTGGCTTCAGATTTTTTGTTGTCCTCGATCTCTCTCAGATTTCCACGGTCTGTGGATACATGGTGAACTGGCCCAGGTTCTTGCTTTTCGTGTAGACATCCTAACCACCGAGCATCTCAATACCTCTCTCGTTTGCTTAAAATTCGGTACCTCACCTACAAAAGTCTTCTTTAAATTTCAAGGGGTGCTACGTGTATATTTCTATTACTTTTGCTGAACTCCTGCGATTCATTAATTTCCATGTGTCTGGGATCTGGTGCTGGGACGCTATTGAATTTCACTGAATCATTGCTGTTTCTGGGTCTAATTTCTGCCATTAGACCCACAGATCGAGTAAATCCGCGTCCCGTGGGCATAGCGATGCAGGAGGAGAGCCCTCCCTCTGATAGCTTCTTGGAGTGTTGGTAGGTGTCCACTGTGGAGAAGAAAGTTTATAGGCTTCACAAACGATTACTTTCAGGCTGAGCTTAGCCAGGAGGCACTCTTCTACTTTTCACGTGCCCTTTTCTGTTTTCTTTTCCCCATTCTTTGCTAGAGTCCCTCGACAGAGTCCCCATGTTGCAAATACACGCTTGCCCCCAGGCCTTGAGTGAATTCGCTGTCTGTTTAATACCTACTCCATATGGGATAGATTAACACAAAAAGCTTTAGCCTTGTACAACACTCAGATGCTTTCATGTAATGGCCGTGAGGATGGGGGCGGGACATGAACACATAAGTGGGTGCATGTACCAAGAACAGAAATCCATTGAGTTCCCCCAGACCAGACGTCTACATTCTCGAAGGCTCTCAGCAGCCAATAAATTTGACTTGAACTTTTTTATTTCATGCATTCTGCTGTTAAAGCAAACCCTTCTTTCTAAACGAAGTATAATTGCAAGATACTATTCTGAGTGCCAAAAACGTCAACTGTAAGTTGCAAACATGGACACATTTAAACAGAACCATATGTTCGATTGAAAAGGAAAAATCAGAAACAAACCAATCGTTCCACCTTTTGCTAAAGAGATAAATTGCAAGAAAGCAACCATGTCAGAAAAAAATGAGGGGAACAGCGATCGTTATGCAATTCTGTATTCGTGTATTTTTGTCAGAAGTTACCAGTGCTCTACGGACATCATCGGCAAGATACAGCCTTATAAAAACCTAATGCTTTGGAGACAGAGCGGAAGGCTAGTGAACTTTATTCGGCATCTAATTAGCTTATTTCGTTCTGCACCGAGGTCATTGCACTGAGTTACAAAAGCTTGGTTTTGTTCAGGGTCTATCAGTAACTACCTCTGTGGCCTTAGGCAGTGGCTCCCTGTGTCATTCCGAATAATACCTACAGTCCTGACCAGGTCACACACCACCTGTCACCATGAGTCACCCCACCCCCGCCGCCGAACCGTGCTTTTTGGACTCACTTAGGGCTCAGGAACATCTGATGAGCACGTCGGTGAATAAACTCCAGTTCGATGCATGAGAAAACCGAGGGCCAGGGCTTTTAAGTAACTGACCCGAAAAAGGTAGAGTAAGAAAATGCAAAGTAAGGATTCTAAGATGTATTTTTTTAACCCTGTAGTTTTCCACTGGGCCATGGGGTAATCTTTTCTTTATGTTAATAAACTCACTGAGCGAAGTTTGGATCCTATGTCCACACCTCTAATTGTAGTATGTGTATGAGAGATGTAGAAACTATTTTAGGTGGTTGTAAACGAACTTCAGGAAAAAGTAGTTACACACGGGGGTATGTATGTTTTAAAAGCATGAAACGAGTTTAATAAATACGAAATTCAATCGATATTATTGCTTCAAGTGAGACTTTTTTATTTTTATCATTTTAGTTTATTTTTTATTAAACATAAAAAGTGATTTGATTTTAAGTGATACTTAGACTAGTACTGTATATGGGGATTTAAGTCATGGCAACAAAAAAAAAAAAAAAGCGAAGCTAAAGCCCAAATACTTGGAAGTCATAAAACAATGAGGTAGATAATCCCAATAGTTCCTCCAGCTCCCATAGTTCAGAAATCAGTGATTTTCCTTATTTCCCTACCCGGAGAGAAAATGTATGATTTAAAAAGTAAGCCTAAATGTAGAATAACTGAATGATGGAAAGGCGGAAAACCACTAATATGTAATAATCAAAATAATCGTACAATGGGGATTAACGCTGAGTTTCAGAGGGTTTCTAACATTTTATGTTTGAGAATGGCTTCATCTTGTCCCTGCGAGCATGTGTCTCCATTTGAGTGGAATTAGAAAACATTAGAATTCTCCGGGTCAGTCCACTTATCTGTGGTATTTTTAGGATGACACCCAGCTGTCCCACAAGGGAGGCTTTCAGACCAGGCCTGTTAGCAATTACACCGGCCTGAAACTCAGTCACCGTGTAATTCAGCGCGAAAGTCCAATGACTACATGTTTTGAATCAACTCGATGCTAGGTGATGCTTGAGGTGGCAGCCCGTTCTGAGGCAGGAAGGTATGACAAAGAGAAGCAGAGAGGGAGTTGTTGACAAATATGCTGCCTTTTCTGGAAACGGTGGCTTTCTAACCTCTTTTAAGGTACCCGTATAAATGACGTGGACTCCATATTTAATGAAGCGTGAAACTAATCTCAGCGAAATTCACAACAGTTGGTGCTTTTGAAGCTGAATTCTCTGTTAACAATCGCCCGGAAACCTCTCTGGCTAGGATATGAATAAGGCAGGAGAGTGAGTTTGCAGAAAAATCACTGTTCAGCGACTCAACATATGGTAGAGAGTGTTCCCCAGCCCAAGGTTAATTTCCTTCTCCTCTCATCATCTGTTTCTGTCTATCTGTCTGTCTATCTATCCATCAATCATTTAGCTACAGATGCATACAGACTGACTACATAATTTGTAGTCCCCAGTACAAGATATAAATATTGGTCTTGGTCTTTTTACAAAATGTATTAAGAGTTTCAACGTGGGGCCAGCAGATCATGGGCTGTGTGACTGACTTCACAGCTTGTAAGCTCAGACAGGTGACTTTGTGTGTGTATATATTATTATTAGTGGTAGTTGTAGTAATATTCTCAGTGTTCCTGTAAAATGTCATGCATGAGCTCAAAAACCTTAACTTCATATGTTTGGGTAGCGTTTTACCCCACATGTGTGAACAAAAGGCTAAATCAGCCATACTGCGAAAGAGGAAGAGAGGAAGCAAGCAGTCAAGGGAACTCATCCCATATAATGTCTTTTTTTTTTTTTTTGAGTCCAAATTACGTAGGTCAGGTATTTAAAAAAAATTTTTTTTAATGTTTATTTATTTTGAGAGAGAGACACAGTGTGAGCAGGGAAGGGGAGGAGAGAGAGGGAGACACAGAAACTGAAGCAGGCTCTAGGCTCAGAGCCTGAAGCGGGGCTCGAACTCACGAATGGTGAGAACATGATCTCAGCTGAAGTCGGACACTTAACCGACTGAGCTACCCAGGCGCCCCATAGGTTATGTATTTTTACACCGAACATCCATAACATCCATTTTTCTTTTGCCACAAAACCACGTAACTTGGTTGCCATTCATAGTAGTCAGCGCCTTTCCTGAGTCATTTGTCAAAGAGCCTTCATATTGGCCAATCTGAGCTTCTTTCGTGAGTCAGTAACATACAATATTGTATTAGTTTCAGATATACAACATAGTGATTCAACACTGATATGCAGTATGAAATGATCACCAAAGTCTAGTCACAATCTGTTGCTGTACAAGACATTATAATCGATCTGAGCTTGTCATCAGTTGGTTTGCCTCCAAACTGTATGGCTTACAACTTTTTTAAAGTGTCTTTGGGGCTGGAAGACCTAAGTGGAAACCTCCATGAAAAGTTGATAGAGATACAAGGCCATGTGGCCACAGCAAGGTAGCCACACTGGTTCCATTGGGTCTTCTTGGGGTACTTTGGACGTCTCAGTCCAGCCACATTGATTTCAGCGTTCCAGATTTTCCCTGCTCTGGCCAACCCATACCTAAATGACCGGCCTCAGTGTTCCGGCTTCTGCTTCTGATTCTTTTTCTGGAACACACAGCCTTTCTCAATAGGAAGTCAATTCGGCTCTGGTTCTAGGTGGTTTCTGACTCAACTCTGTCCCTCTGCAGAAAAGCACTCTCCAGGGTGATAGGCTGCCTCTCTTGTTTGGTTCTCCTCAACTAATGATCTTGTGTGTTTGTAAAGTCTTGAGCTAAAGAACTGCCTTCAAGATGGTTAGGGAAGGAAGCTGAAGCGAGTAGGTCCTACTGATCATTACAGTCATTTATCATCTTGGGCTCAGATGCGGCAGACTAGATGAGGAGAACCCTTTCCAAAGCCCCTTCTATGTGTGGTGGGCCAGCCAGCCGGGCTCTACAGCATAGGTTACAGATCATGGCGGACCCTGGAGATCACGTGGGACATTGACATATGAGGAAACAGAAGCCCAGGGAGATACTTTCCATCTTGATAATGTGTGTGCACGGTGAAATTGCCCACAGAACGAATTCATGAAAACCTTAGCCTGGTCCACAGGATATTTTCATAAAGTCTTAATCTGACCTTCAAAGCTTTTTGCAAATTCCTCTCAACCTAACTGTACCTTAGCCATATTGGTCTGATTACACTTCTGAAACACAAAAAGTACATTACCTTCTTTTCATATTTTTTCATACTATTCCTTTCCTAATAGTCCATTTCCTATCTACCATACATATTTCTGAGAATTCTTCTACGTGGTTACTTAAGTTTGTCATTGTTGTTGAAGATTTTTGTTAACAAATTTTATCTAAACTTTCTTTCCATACATTGACTATGATTTCTATGATGGGCTGCCCATTAGGCTGGGTGTTGGGCGTACAAGGGGGGGTGTGACATACTCATTGCCTTCAAGTGACTCAACATGCAGAGCATTGCTCTGACTCAAAGCATTGTAAAGACAGCGTGGAATGACTGATATGTGCTTAGGGGAGCGTGGGAAGGTATGTCAAAGCAAGGCCCGGATACCAGAGAATACTTCCACAGGCAGGTAGGGCCCGAGTGGGATTTACAGGCCATCGGAAATTGTCTGGATTAGAAAGTCTGAGTTAAAGCATCAGCCAATGGAGAGAAGAACCCCAAACACGGCAACACTTTCCAGATTCGTTAATATTCCACGAGTGCATTCTAATGCTTGCACACTTCTTTGTGATGTAAAGATAATTAGAGCTCTAATTTCTTGCTCTTACATACGATTACATTTCTTGCTTCCCGCAACATGAAAGAGACCTCTATGGGAGCATGCACTCCCCTGTTAACAACTGAGCAGAGATACTTGAAGGAAGAGACAGTGAGTATTGCCAAAGAGACACGAGAAATTCTGAGAGCATTCTCAAGCGATGACCACGTTTCAAGCACATTAAGGAGCATGCTACCCTCTCAAAGAAATATAGAATCTGAAAATATTAACATCACCATGACCCTTATAGACTGTCTTTACCAATTGCTTCTCTGTCATGAGCCTGTGAGATCAAGGGGAGAAGAGTGATTTCTTTCACAAGTCACAGAGAACCGTGAACGCAGACGTAGAAGCGGTCTGTTGTCCTAACCTCTACCATGTTGTTCTGTTCATGTGCCCAGAATGACACTTGTAAGGCGAAATTCAAGAGCATTGTTACCCAATGGCAAAAAGCACTGCTCAAGCCAAGTAATGACAGATGTGCCAGTAATTTATGGAAAGCCAGAAGCAGCACGTGTAGGCTTTAGCTACCTGGCGCTCTGTCCCAGGCAAGAAATGATCGATAAAGGTCTAATATGGTCTCTCCTTCCACTGAAGGAGGGGAAAGGATTCTCGTGAAAATTGCACGAAGACAACAATATCGGGGCAGTGGCAGTGAAGTCACTGTGCACGGATCTGCCAAGCAGCCAGGGTACAAATGCAATGGAACTGGTCTATCGATTGCGCTCACTTGGGGTCCATGAGAGAGCTTTTTACTCAGTATGGGTACAAGAGAGGGATGTAGCAAACATCTGAGGGCTAATGAAAGCACTCGTGCTGTCTGGATGGCTAATTGGCTGGTATTTTGCAATCCTGGCGGGGTGGATTTTCTGAACTGAAGTGGAAATATCGTCGTAATTCAGCTGGTAGCATTTTTAGAAGGCTTTGGAGGACACGCTCAGGGATGGATATTTCTTCTCTTCCAAAATCCCTTAAAGGTTATCTTGTCATCAATAGAATGCTCGTACCTTCTTTTTCAAAGGTCTCTAGCGCCCGTAGAAGGATTGAAATAATACAACCCTGGAAAAATAGGCTTGAACAACAATGGTGACATTTCTCTGCAAACAACGGACAGTGTCCTATCCTACATTTGGTTTCCCTCCAATGGTAATTAGTTAACTGTGTTTAACTTGGTTCACCTTTGAGGAGGTTGTCACGATAATGTATCTCTATTGCCTTTTAATTATTTTAATCATTAAAACTTTGCACTGCCGCATTCTCATTCTGGGGGGGGCGGAGCCTGTACACACAGAGAGGGAAAGCAACTGGAAGCTTGCAGAAGAGCAGTAAACTTGTGAGTTCATTGAACAAACCCTCACTGAGCACCTACCATGTGCCGGGCACTGTGCTTACACCTGCCGAGACGTACAGAGGAATTAGCCGTGGTTAGCGCCCTCCAGAGGCCGACAGACACATATAAAGAACTACAAACCATTTGCTAAGGGATGTATAGAAACCGAGCGTTCTGAGAACACGGAAGGTGGAGCCATCTATCCTGCCTGGCAAGATGGGCAAAGCGTATCAGTGAACGTTCTCCCAGCGGAAAATGGCCAAAAGCCAACACCCCAAACTTGCTTAAAGAGTAAGGGCATGTTGATGAAACAGAGGGGCCAATCCCCAGTCAGGGGTGAGGTTGAGGTTGAGGTCAGGGGCTCAGCTGATTTCACCTGACTCTACCTCCCTCGTTCTCTCTTGGGTGCATTCCCCAGGTGGTGGGGGTTGGGGGGGGGGTTGGCTTCATTTTCAGTTCACGTGCTGGGGCACGAGGTAGAATCAACTCCTGCACTGCTGCGTTTCTTCCAAGTTCAAGTACAGCAGGCATAATAACACCTGCCGGTTTTGCAAAGAGCCAGCACAAGTCCGAAGACATCGTGGAACGCGTTCAGGGGACTGTATTCGTCTGAGCAGGCCAGTTGGCGTTCACCCGCCGCAGAGGCTGGAGGTGAAGCTGAGTGCATCCGGCCCGCGTGGGTTAGGAACCTTGAAAAAACACCCCAGCCCCCTACCGCCCAAACCCCCACTCCCGTTTCACTAGAAGGAGTCCAAATAGATGTTGGGCGGCAAAACACAAACGATGTGCGAGCTGGATCTAGAAGCATGAAGACGGAAAATGAGGGTAAGCGAGTAGAGCGGTTTGCCAGGCAGACAGGTCACCAGGAGGGACGCGCCCCACTGTGTGAAGACAGGGGTTTCCCCGAAGCCATGAACATTCGGTACAAGTCTGAGCGGTGAGGCATCCAGCAGGACCCAAACGCAACACAACATGATTAGCAACTGTATTACTGTCCTTCTGTCGTAATCGCTTATGTCTGGGGGCTGATTTTTAGAGAATACGTGTTGTCTCCTAAGGGAAAGGTGCCTGCGACTTGGTGATTTGGATATGAGGGGACGTGTTCCAGCACATACGTGCCCGGGACAGCTCGAGAGGAGGGGACGAAGGCAGGAAATAGGCAGGAAGCCCTTTGCCTGTTTCTATGTCCACATGTAGAGTTCCAGAAGCAACCCAGAAGCCACGGGGTACTCGCTGTCACCCTCTCTGTCCACTCAGCACGAGGAAAGAGCACACAGTGAATTGGAATGGGTGGAATTAGTGTAAGTTGAGAATTATCGCACCCGGGATGGGAGATTGTCTCTTGCCCGCATAAACTCTGTTCCACTTCCGGACTTAATGACACATAAACCACTGAAAAGTTATGGCTACGTAGCCATCTGTAGGGTCAGGACGCATTGAATCAATTACCTTGACTCGTTCTATGATTTTAAGGTCTAATCTAATTGGCCACAGCAACGGCTGTTATCTTTTCCTTATTTAAAGGCAAACTGTGCTTTGGGAATTTTCATGTAAACCATGGTTAATTACAATGCAGTACTGTGAAAAGAAACGTTAAGTCTGACTCTGCTATGTTCCAGGAGGGAGTATATTATTTTGCCTTCCTGAACCCTGGCATCCATACAGGTCAAGGATGGATACTGGGGAGCATGTGTATTTCTGGCATAGTAAAGCAAACTCAGGGGGTTGTTGAAAGAACTGAACTAAGGGAAAAAAAGAGAAATCGAACTAGATAAGGCACTCGGTCCTTGGCATTTGCCATTGATTCCATCAAGAACATTATTTTGTTTCCTCCCCAAACCTTCAGACTTCAATTTTGCCTTGCTAATTTTTTCAGAGAGAGAGTACAAGTGAGGGAAGGGCAGAGAGAGAGAGGGAGAAAGTGAATCTTAAGCAGGCTTCACCCTCAGCGTGGAGCCTGACATGGGGTTTGATTCCCCAACCCTGGTACCATGACTTGAGCCAAAGTCAAGAGTCAGATGCTCAACCAACAGAGCCACCCCTTGCCTTGCTAATTCTTACTTCTAACTAGTGTGAGAAAAGTCACCTAAGCTTTGTCTGGCTCTTCTGGTCTGGTCCTTCCCTTCTATGGGTGCCATAGGTCCCTGACCATCCCTGTAGCATTTCCTATACTGGCTCAATTCTTGGACACTACTCCAGTTCCCTCTCGACTCTGTAACGGTAGGAATCATATGCCTCCAGAGACCTGCGCACAGTGTGCAATCATAAGTACCTCTCCAATCAGTGAATAAATGAGTGAGTGAATTAATTACACATCTAAGTCTCATGCTTAGTGATTTAGGCATAGACTAAGGGCAGGTTGAGAAGCAGATCAGTGGTCAGTTTGATGTTAACTTGACCGGCAGAGGCAGAAAAGTTTGCATGACCATTGAAGTATAGTTGGGGATCATTATATCTTCCTCTATTTCTGTCAATAAACAACTCAGTTTATTGAATGGGAGTTCTGGCTCAGAAGAAAGAGAAGTAGGCTATGAGAATGCAGCCTCAAATTCCAGCTGTGTCATTTTAAGCCACTGGACACGAGTATTCCACCTGTCTGAGTCTGAAAACTAGTTTACAGACGGAGAATACTACTTGCGCATATATGCATTTATTTTACCAAAGTAATGTAATTGATATATGTGATATATGTTAGTTATATACTACAATGAATGCATTATATATATACATATATGCATATATATATGCATATATATCTATATGCCTGGTAGAAGTGTTATAAAAGTCAAATTAAAAAAAAAAGAAAAGAAAAAGCTTTGTAAAATAAAGAGCTATTTTTTTTTTTTAATTTTTTTAATTTTTTTTTAACTTTTTTCAACGTTTATTTATTTTTCGGACAGAGAGAGACAGAGCATGAACGGGGGAGGGGCAGAGAGAGAGAGGGAGACACAGAATCGGAAACAGGCTCCAGGCTCTGAGCCATCAGCCCAGAGCCCGACGCGGGGCTCGAACTCACGGACCGCAAGATCGTGACCTGGCTGAAGTCGGACGCTTAACCGACTGCGCCACCCAGGCGCCCCAATAAAGAGCTATTTAAAACAAGGTGTACCTCCAAAACCAAATCTGTACTGGGCAGAGACATAGCTCAGTCCAGTCATGACCAGGAGAGCTCCAGTCCTGGGAAGAATAGCTCTTGAAGTCCCTCCCCCACGCCCCCCATTCTTCAGTGACGGGTGGACTTTGCTTGCAGTATGAATTAGCTGTGCACAGTTTTCCCTCTTTCTGGACAAAGTGAATCGTCCTGGGCAGCGGCCCCCAAGAGAACTGTGACCCAGCAGCACAGACACCTCTGACCACAGCTGTGCTCCTTCATTGGTAAACTTGTGCGCAGCTTAAGGAAAGTCCCTTTGCCATCTTCTGATCCGTTTACTCTACAATCGCTAAAGCATTGTTTTGCACAAGGCATCTCCTGCCCCCAAACCTTCCAAGTTCGTTCCACAGGTCTTTTCAAGTGTCTGTACTGGAAGCAGAGGAAACTGAAGCATGGTGTGCCCGCCCCCCACCCCCCAGCCTTGCATTCTCTCGTACAAATCCCTACAGGTCTGAGATTGGTTTGACATTTACAGTGGAACATTCATGCTGAGGCTCAGTGAAGTCAGAAACACCCTTCCTCCTCTCTTTCAGCAAATTAATTTTCAATTTACCAGTAAGAGAATCACAGTATTGGACTGTGCTAAACCGGAGTCAACTTTGCGTTTGTTGTATAATTAATATTAATTGAATATGCATTGATTTTGTTCTTTGGACTAATGGAGTAATTTTCAAAGAAAAGCTTGTTTCAGTAATTAAGCAGATTAAAATAGACAACATATATTTCTTGTGTAATCAGTCCAATAATTGAGTTCCACTCGTTTAAATTCACATCTCCTCCCTATTTAATCAAAGTTAAATGCTGTGTTTATCCTAAAAGTAGATAATGTATGGATAGGACATTTAACCCGGAGAATCACGTTTCAAAAATCGCCATGAAGAAAGATGTGTTGTTCTTACTTAAAGTTGATCAGGAAGAGGCTTTCCTTGAAAGTGTTTTACATTCTGAGGTTGTTTCTGAAACCACCCTAATGAGAACAACATTTCTACATCTCTGAGATGACACAAGAATATCGTATTGCAGGCTTTACGATACCATGGGCCCAAACATGTAAATAAAGCCATCACGGCAACGTAAACAATGGTACAATCATAGGTGCACATTAGCAACTATAAAACAGAGCTCGTTAGGGGCTCTATGTCAAAACAACAGCACAACTGAGACAGAACCCTGACTTATGCAATGTTCACTCTTAAGGACCTAAAAAGGCTTTAAAACCCGTACACTAAGGGAATGGGAAAGATTCCGTGAGCTTCCAGAGGAAACGTGCTTTCATACGTAGAGGAAGGTACGACCCAGAACACCCAACACAACATCGAAGAGGAACAAAGTTGGAGGCTGATGCTACCTGACCTCGAGATTTACTACAAAGCTACCGTAATCAAGACAGTGTCGTATTGGTGAGATAGATCAATGGAACAGGACAGAGAGCCCAGAGATATACACATATAAATATAAACAATTGATCTTTGACAAAGGGGCAAAGGAAATACAATGGAGCAAAGGTATTCTTTTCAACAAATGGTCCCCATGCAGAAAAATGAATCTGGACACAGGTCTCTCACTCTTCACAAAAATGAACTGAAAATAGATCACAGACACAAATGTAAAACAGAAAACTATAAAACTCTTAGAAGATAACATAGCAGAAAGCCTAGACCACCTCGGGCATGGAGATGCCTTCTTAGATCCAACACCCAAGGCATGAGCCATGAAGGAAACCATCGACACACTGGACTGCATTGAAATTAAAAGCTTCTTCTGTGAAAGACAGTATCAGCATAATTAGAAAACAAGCCACAGACTGGGAGAAAATATTTGCTAAAGACATATCTGATAAAGGACTGTTCTCTAAAATATACTATAAAATACTCTCAACACTCAACTGGAAAGCCAACAATCCAATGAAAAACTGGGCCAAAGACCCAAATGGACACCTCAGCACAGAAGACACAGAGATGGCAAAGAAGCTGATGAAAAGATGCTCCACGTGATATGTCATCAGGGAAATGCAAATTAAAACATCAAGGCACCACCGCACGCCTATCAGAATGGCCAAAATCTCGAACACTGACAACACCACAGGCTGGCAAGGATGCGAAACAACAGACACTCTTCATTCACAGCTGGTAGGAATGCAAAATGCTGCGTCCACTTTGGAAGAAGGTTGGTGGCTTCGTACAAAACTCATCACGTGATCCTGTAATCACCCTCCGGCCGTTGTCTTCCTTGGTATTTACCCAAAGGAAATGGAAACTTGTATCCACACAAAGTCTGCATGCAGATGCCTATAGCCGCAGCACACACACACACACACACACACACACACACACACAACTTGGGTTTGGAAGCAACCAAAATGCAGGTGAGTAAGTAAACACACTGTGGTCCATCCAGGCAAATGGAATATTGTTTGGCACTAAATAGCAAAGAACTACCAAGCCATGAGAAGACAGGGAGGAAATGTAAGTACATGTTCCCAAGTGAAGGAAGCTAATCTGAAAAGGCTACATTCAACTACGGGACAGTCTATAACACCCAGTGGTCCCCAAGAGTAGAGGGAGGGGTGAATAGACAGAGCGCAGAGAAATTTAGGGCAGTCGAACTACTCTGTATGACACCATAATGGTGGACACTTGTCATTATACATTTGTCCAAACCCATAGAACGTACAACACCATGAGTGGACAGCGAGGTACGTTATGGACTTTGGGTGATCATGATGTGTCAATGCAGGCTTATCAATTGCAACAAATTGGTCAGTCGCTCTGGTGGGCGATGTTGATAATAGAAGAGGCTGTGGGTACGTGGGGGCGGGGAATATATGAGAAATCTCTAGACCTGTTCCTCAGTTTTGCTGTGAGCCTTAAACTTCTCTAAAAGATAAAGGCTAGTAAAATAAATAAGCAACAACCAGACAAAATGTAGACCCGCGCTGTAAGGGAGACAGAGCGAGACCCCCGTGAGGTTTCTGAATACAGCCTCACCTGGCCTCCCCCGGAAACAGCTATGGCCCACTTGCTTGTCTCGAGAGGGAGCCCTCCTGGAGGCAAATGCACCCCTGCTCCTCCCCTATTCCAGGGGTACAACACTCTGACCCTGCATGAAAACACCCGCCCAAACTAATTAGTGAAAAAGAGGAACAATTGCTGACTCGTTAAGGCACTGAATTTGGGGGCTGTTTGTTACATGGGATTAGAGAGTGGGAACAGGGCGTCAAGAGATTAGGACTCACACTTCCATCCAGCCAATAACAGTGTGGGATCTTGGAAAGTTATTTTGCTGTTTTGACTTTTCGCCACGTTTCGCCCTGAGCCACAGACTCCTTTGGCCCTCAGATCGCCCAGTAACTTCCAGATATTTTCCCTTATAAATACAAGCCTGCCTTGTCTTCAGGGATGCTCCTGCCTAAAATATTTTTCTCTACTCTGTGGATATATATGAAGTACAGGCATAAATAAAGAAATACAGGAACAGATTTCTTACCCAGGAAGCTCAGAGCTTTACATAGTAATAAACATCTTGCTTCCTGCTTAAAATGCCCTCTGGGGAACTCATGGAGACGGTACGTGTGTGCATTCAACTCAATTGTTCCTAAACTCATTCTGTTGTGCGCCAGTGACAGATTGGTATCCGGAGTCGCCTTCCGGAGGGAGCCCCCACTTTCCTGCAGAGTCACATATGTGCAGGGTCTGGCTGAGCACAGCCGCCATTTCTGAGCCCTCTGGGGAGACCTGAAACCCTCACCCCCGGTTGGGTCTCCCGTCGTCATCACTGAGCTTGTGCTCAGAGACATAGCCACCTACTAAGTGGCCACCTACTGAGAGGGGCAGATCCAGCATCTAGGTGGGCGATGACACCCCTAGTGCGTTCCAAGGACACAGGCTGCCGGGCCCACCTTTCCAAGGACATTCAAGATGGTCACACAACCTCGCCTTTGCCCCCCCTGGAAAACCAGCGTATGCATTTACTGTGATGTCAAGCCATCCCCTATCTTCTCACGGGGACCGTTTCTCTGGCCATTGACCTTGAAAAGTCGTGCCATGCGGGGCCGGTTGGAAATCTGCACCCTTGAGCTGTTTCCCCGAATGCTCAGGGTGTCCTCCGCTAGAAGAATAAAATGGCATGAAGGTCACCTGTTAAACATTGCACTGTGGGCATCATCTCAAATGCTGATGATTCAGAGGTCTGATTCCGAGGAAAATTATCCCGCTCCTTCGGCAAAAGTAAAGCTGGGTTTTGCATCATTGCAGCGGAACTGTGTCGTCGAGGGCTTCCCCCGCCCCCATAGAGGGAGGGACAGACCGCGGTATCCCATGAGTACCTGCTCTTTTACTCCAAAGATCCTCACCTTTTCCACTACTTAGTCATGTCGCCGCTGGACTGGTATTCATAGAAGGTTACCTGATCCACACGGGGCCGGTTATGTGAACAGGAAGCCTCCCCACGCGGAGAAAAGACGGCCCCTTAGCGGGACCTCTCCCGCACCGTCCGCGCACCGCGTGGTCCCCGCGCGACTCTTCCCTTTCTGACCACTCTGCACCCAATGCCAGACACATCTTGCTGAAGAAGGAGTAATCCTGTCATTTTTGTGTCCCTTCATCCCTGTGGCCTCCAGAACACAGACCATCTCGGGGCCTGGCCTCCTGGGTTCCTGGGGCGGACCCCCACCCACTGCTCCGAGGGCTGCTTCACCGGCGTGTCCCTGACTTCCTGCTCCTTGTTTGTACTTCTCCACACGCCCAGCTCCTTCACCTGCTTCAGTGTCCCCTCTGCCTGGACCATCTTTTCTTCCATCCGCTTGTCCACAACTCCGACCATGGGGTCCACCGCCACTGTCCCCGTGATGCTATCTCCGACCTGCTCCAAAGGGAAAGAGTCGCTAGCCCTCTTGAATTTACAAAAACACTTTCTCTGCACCTTTTCTTGTATAAGGCAGGACCCGGCCTTACAGGTTCTGAGAGCCACATGGCACGTCCTCCACTAGTGTGCATGGTCCTCAAGAGCAGGACTTTGCACGACGCGATTAATGCATTTTGCGCCGTCTGTGTGCGTCGAAGGACAGAATAAATCAATTTTCCCTTCTCCCCCACCCGCATGTATGAAACGGAGGACGGGATTCAATACAGTAAGACGTATGTTAACAACAGGCACATTGATGCTTAACTTTCATGTAACTGTCACAAAACCCTCGGAGGAAGACACCTATGTGTGGGATCACTAGACCCTTTGATAGTATGGGTTGAATAGTGTCCCCCTAAAAAGATGTTGAGGTTCTACCTCCCAACCTGGGAGTACGACCTTATTTGGAAATCGAGTTCTTGCAAAGGATCAAGTTAAGACGAGATCATTAGAGTGGACCCTAATGCGACAGGACTGGGTCCTTAACCAAAGGGGAAAGGTGGACACAGATGCTCACAGAGAGATCGCCAGGCGAAGGCAAAGGCAGAGATGGGGACAGTGCACCTGCAAGTCGAGGGGTGCCAAGGAGGGCTGGTGGACCGTCGGAATCCAGGGAAAAGCGGCTGCAACAGCCAACACCTTTGTGCTCACACTTTCAGCTTCCAGAACTGCACTACAATACACGTCTGTTGTTCCAGCCACCCAGTTGGGGTGACTTGGTTACGGCAGCCTAGGACACTAACACGTATGGTGCGTGTATTTTTACTTTGCAAGAACCTACCAAACTGATTCCCAACACAGCTGTATCCCTGAATTCCCACGCACAGAGCCTTTCAGTCTTGCCAGCTGTTGGCTTGATCAGTCTCTTAAAGTTTATCCCTCTAGCCATGGTCATGGGATCTCATTTTTATTTTTTTTTCCCCAATGACTATTGACTGAGTGTTCTTCATGAACCTACTTGTTACCATCTCCGTATCTTCTTGGATGCAGGAGCTGTGGACCTATTTTCCGCCTTTTGTTGATGTAATTATTTTCATGTTACTGAATGGTAAGATACAATCTGGATACAAGTTTTTTTATTGAGTGTGTGTTTTACGGATGTTTACTCTCAGTGTGTGGCCTTGTGTTTCCACTGAATTATCTAAGTCTTTTGAACAGAAAAACAGTTTTCAATTTTGATGAATAACAGTTGATCACCATTTTTGATGGTTCATTCTTTTCAAGTAATAGGAAAGAAGTATTTCCTTAAGCCAAGGTCATAAAGATCTTCTTTTTTTCCTTCTAGAAGTTTTATGGTCTTGTCTTTTATATGTAGTCCTTGACTTACAGTTTCACGGATAGTGCAGGGTAAGAGTTGAGTTCATTGTTTTGCATATGGACATTCCATAGACCCACTGCCATTTATTGAAAAGAAAAATTCCTTCCCATTGAATTATTTGGGCATATATCTTAAAAATCAATTGATCTTATGAGCATATCTATTATTAGATTCTTGGTTCTTTTCCATTGCTCTATATGTCTATCCTTATAATTTATATTTTGTGATTGTAGCTGTATAGAAAGTCTTAACATCAAGTACGAGCACAGAATTCTAGAATTCCACGTTGACGATATTTTTCCTTCAGTACTTTAATAAAGATGCTGTTTCCCTGTCTTTTCTTTTCCATTAGTTTTGACAAGGAATGGCTGTCATCTTTATCTTTATTCCTCTATATAATTTTTGTTTGCAATCTGGAAACTTTAAACGTTCTCTGTTTATCACTCTTTTTAAGCAATTCGACTATGATTTTCTTCATTTCTCCTGCATTTGTTTTATGTTGTTCCAAAGCTCCCTGAGGGCTATCGCTTTTCTCAGCCACTTCTGTCTCTGTGTTTCATTTCAGTTAGCTTTCATCACAATGTCTTCAACTTCCTAATCGTTTACTTGGCAGTATCTAATCTACATTAGTGTCATCCCTTGTATTTTCTTAATGTCAGGAAACTCAGTTTTCATCTATAGAAGCTCAATGTGGACCATGTTTACCCCTTCCATGTCCCTTTTTTTATTTTCTAATTTTTTTGATGTTTATTTTTGAGAGAGAGAGAGAAAGAGGAGGGGCAGAGAGAGAGGGAGACACAGAATCGGAAACAGGCTCCAGGCTCTGAGCCGTCAGCCCAGAGCCCGACGCGGGGCTCGAACTCCCGGACCGCGAGATCACAACCTCAGCTGAAGTCGGACGCTCAACCGACTGCGCCACCCGGGCACCCCGAATGTTTATTATTTTTGAGAGAGAGAGAGAGAGACAGAGAGCAAGCAGAGAAGGGGCAGGGAGAGAGGAAGACACAGAATCGGAAACAGGCTCCAGGCTCTGAGCCATCAGCACAGAGCCCAACGCGGGGCTCGAACTCACAGACCGTGAGATCACAACCTCAGCTGAAGTCGGACGCTCAACCGACTGCGCCACCCGGGCGCCCCGAATGTTTATTATTTTTGAGAGAGAGAGAGAGACAGAGAGCAAGCAGAGAAGGGGCAGGGAGAGAGGAAGACACAGAATCGGAAACAGGCTCCAGGCTCTGAGCCGTCAGCACAGAGCCCGACGCGGGGCTCGAACTCACAGACCGCGAGATCACAACCTCAGCTGAAGTCGGACGCTCAACCGACTGCGCCACCCGGGCGCCCCTATACCGTCCATGTCTCTTCTTAAAATGCACATCTACCTTATCGAGGTAACAGATGCCTCGGCACTCAAACCCACCGTGGTCTTGTATTGGTGGGGCCATGCAAGTTGTCCGTACTATTCGCAAGCACATCCACTTCCTGGATTGTCCTGTTGTGTCAAAAGCCAGAAGGAACTACTCGGTCCATCCATGAACTGAATACTTGGTTTATGGTGGAGCTCTGATCAGAGTTGTGGGAGGTGTTATTTGTGAGCAAACCAGCTTGATAAAATGCCCATAAAACATCCACATGAAAGACTTCATTCACCCAAACTACTCGTCTCTGAAAATAACAAGCTCGTGCATTCTTACAAAGGATCACAGCGTTTTGCAACCTTCCTTCCTTCCTCTCGATTGCTGTCCGCAATGTGTTACGTTGTAGGCATGCAGATCTCACAGACCACCAGGAGCGCCACAAAAGTCGCGTGTCTGGAAAATGGCAGAGTCAAAACTGGCACGCAGATTCTCAAAGTCCTAGTTTCTGTTGCCTCCGTGTTCCAGCCGACAGCATCGGACTCTCCTGCCAAGCTTCTCACCAATTCCCGTCAGACCCCACCCCAGCTCTGCCCTGTCAAAATCTCTAGGAAGGAGACTTACGCTTGTCCATTTTTCAGCGGTTTTACACAGAGTGACTGTCCCCCCTAGATTGTACATTGTAAAACTTATGATCTTTCCATAATGGGAGCCCTATTCAATTCACATACCATGTTCTGCATGGACTAATATACTTACAACGCCATGCACAGAGGACTGACGTTTTTTTCACCCTTTCGCTCATCTGTTTTTGTTTGTTTGTTTTATCAGTTGTGCTGGATAACTTATACTAAGCTTCTAAGGCAGCGGATACCCTGCCTTTATGTATAGAACACAGCCAACACCCAGCAAGTGGGCAATATGTGCCTATTATCAACACAACGTCGATACGATGATATTAATATGATATGCAATGACATGCCGGAGAAGTCTGAATTTTATAGCAGCCCCCCAAATCTTAAGACTTCCAGGCTTCAGTGTCCCAGAGGTACCTGTGTCTTGCAGCTAACACATAGGTAAGAAGAAACACTACCCAATGTCCCAGGCAGGTGGCCGAGAAGTTACAAATCTCACCAATTCATACGATTTGGCTACAGAAGATAGTTAACTGTGAGACTATACCCCTGCTCTGCAGAAAAGCGTATATAATATTCACGTGCAAGTAAATGCCTCCCCCGGTGCTTAAAAATAGTTCGGCCTGCTCAATTGCTTAAAAAATTGCCCTGAAATTACATTTTCTCTTTTATCTTCAAAGAAGAATTTCACACGATGTCTACAAGCAAAATCATAAATTCCAAAGTAGTGAAGTCCACTTGATTGAGGCTGCTTTCCACAGCAAAATCTCTTTGTAAACACAAAGGTCTGGGACCAGAGACGGGCTGGCATGCCAGCAAGCATGATGGTGTGAAGTGTGCATCTTTTAGTGAGTATTTATTTCAGGGATAAGTAGTTGACTTTCCGTATGAGCCTCACAGCTGTTTTGAAATCTGCATCGTCCATAAAGCGACCATTCCTCTTCTCTACCTCCACGCCTTTTTTGGGGTATCCCACACTATTACTCATGTGCAAAAATGGCCAATCTTAGTAATTTTCCAAACAAAAAAATATGGTTTGGCAATCAAGCAATTTCTTTAGTAAGGTCTCAACAGTCCAACTGTAGCACTCTGCAGCCAACCTTTGTTGCGCTGGCCAGCACTGTCTGTCGAGCAGAAGCTTTTATTTTGATAACTGCAGGTCGGTAAATATTTGATTTTGGGGAGTTAAGATGGCCCAGGGATTTTTCAAATGTCTCCTCAGGTCAGCTAATATTTATTTTGGCCGCAAAAACAAAACAAAAGGTCTTGAGCCTTTGGGGGATGGCGTTTCCAACTCAAAATTAGAAAGAAAGTCATTTGGTAAATAAATGCTAAGCATGTTGTAACACATTTTTTTTTTTGTCATTTACATGTATATTGGGGGAGAGAGAGAGAGAGAGAGAAAGGAAAGAAAGGGAATACAGAACAAAAAGTCCAAATTTCTAGGACAAAACCTCGCCCCTTCTACAGCTGTGTCTCAGCCCCTGCCCTCTACTCTCTGCGTATCTGGAATCCTTCCGCCTTTCAGAAAAGGACTCTTAACACCTCCTCTCTGCAGATGCCCACTCTCTCTAGCACGTTTCCCTCACTTGGAAGCCGGCCTCTTCCATGACCTGCACGTAACCCTGTCACACGCTGCCTTGTGACATCCCCAGTCCTGTTAGGTTTTGTCTCTGTGCACCTGTGTCTGTCTCGTGTCCTCTCCTGGGTATTTACCTGGTACAGGGATCAGGCCTATACAGTTTTGTGTTTCCTCTCGTGAGATCACCCAACAATGAAAGAGCATTTCAACAATTTTTCACCAACTGTGAAGTCAAACCCATGTTGGTCAATTCAAACGTGGCACGGTTGGAGGCTACATATTCCGTGTGAGCAAGCACAATTAGGGAGGGATTCACTGCCATGCATCTCTCTTCGAAACTTGCAGGAAAACATTCTTGCCTTGGTTCCTTGTATTTTCTGTCCCACTGCTGCTTTGTTTTGCATTTTCCATTAGAAGTCCAAGAACTGTGTGACAAGCAGACGTTCCTCAAATGAGCAAAGGGGAACATCCTAGAGGATGCCACGGCCTTTCACGTTGGCAGGAGACAGAAAGTTCACGAACACTCATGCCAATGTGCACGGAGCCGGCCCCAAGCCCAGTAACTTGGTGGGCAGACTAGACAGTGAAGGGGAGTTCTGAAACTTGCTGTGTTAAGCAGAATCGTCTCTGCTGACCACAGCCCACGCCTTCCCTGCCACACCCCAGTTGCATTCTGCAGCCATTGTCGGGCAGGAGCGGAAGTGAGGTGTTTTACGTAGCTACTTTGGAGTGATTCCCTGGGAATCGGTTCAGACTCCCTCTCTGTGCCAAAATGAGCTTGTTGACCTCACCTGGCCTGTCACCTAGAAGTATGTACAACAGATTTTAAAACAGATTCTGTAAGCTAAACTATGTAACTTTGTCCTTTAGTGATGGACCAATTATTCTTCCAATGACCTCACTTTCACCGATTCTGAAAGACTGGAGGACACAGAAAGAGACTCAAAGACAAATTGGACACATGTGCCGTGACCGATCCTTCTGGGTAAAATCTACTGGAGCAGCAGGACTTCCATTCTGCACACCGTGGTCTTTGGCTGCTTCGCTGACCATCTTGAAGCATTAGCACCCTACACAGGATCAGGCGACCACATGTCCTCACTGCTAGCTGCGGCTTCAGCTGCTTTGATAAGTAAGCTACCCTCTTGGACGTGTTAGCCTTTACGTTGTGTCAGAGGGAGCCCTCTCTGCCACACTACCCCTTGTCTGGACGCGACTTGGGTTCCACATGGATGATAAACCCTATACTGAGTCTCTACGCCAAGGAGCAGAGAAAGAACCCTCTTGAAACCCTATCATCACGATGGCTACCATTTATCAAGCGCCTACGCTATGGCAGCCCCCGAGTTAGATCTCTCCCTCCATGAAATACACCAACAAGCGTACTGAAGAAGCAATTGAGGTTTCCGTGACCTGAACATCTTTCCTGGTATCATTCATCTATTCAGTGGAGCCTTCTGGACCCAGACGTGGCCGCCCAGTTCAAAAGCCTGGCCTCCTTCTCCTGAGCTTCAGCTCTTACGAAGGTTGGTTTTGGTGTTTCACTTTGTTTGGCGAGACACATTTTTTGACACCTGTGTTCTTGTTGTCAGAGATTCTCTTACAAAAACAGGACCTGATTTCCTAAGGTGCGGTGCAAGTATTTTTCATAACAGCCGCTTAAATTGACATAATACCTGTGGACGTGCTAGCTTTTATCTAGCGTTACGCTGAAATAAAACTGGGCATTAAAAATGCGTTTTGTCAACTTTCGACAAAGAACGTGTATTGATTTTTTAAATCGGAGGAGAGAAAGCGTTGTTTCAAACTCTCATGTCTGCATTCAATAAAGACGTGAAAGATGTCAGTGACGTTCTGGGTACTGGGCTGATCTGGTATATATATTTAATCTAGTTTATTTTCATTTTTTTTAACGTTTATTTATTTTTGAGACAGAGAGAGACAGAGCATGAACGGGGGAGGGTCAGAGAGACAGGGAGACACAGAATCGGAAGCAGGCTCCAGGGTCTGAGCCATCAGCCCAGAGCCCGACGCGGGGCTCAAACTCACGGACCGCAAGATCGTGACCTGAGTTGAAGTCGGACGCTTAACCGACTGAGCCACCCAGGCACCCCTTAAATTTTTTTTTAATGTTTATTTATTTCTGAAGGACAGAGAGACAGAACGTGAGTGGAGGAGGGGCAGAGAGAGAAAGAGAGAGAAAGACAGAGTGTGAGTGGGGGAGGGGCAGAGAGAGAGAGACAGGGAGAGAGACAGACAGAATCTGAAGCAGGCTCCAGGCTCCGAGCTGTCAGCCCAGATCCCGACGCGGGGCTTGAACTCACAGACCATGAGATCATGACCTGAGCTGAAGTCGGAAGCTCAACCGACTGAGCCACCCAGGCGCCCCTAATCTAGTTTATTTTAAACTCAACTCTGGGGTAGACGGCATTTGCTGCATGTATTTATTTACGTTTTAATGAAGCCTTTGTGGCGAGGAGTGTTAAGTAACTTGTTCAAACAGCCGCTGTGCTTGGAGCTAGGACTTCAGCCCCCCTCCCGCCCTGTGCACCGCCTTCCACGGACCCTCGCTTCTCAGGCCTGCGTGTGCCCAGGAAGGAAGTGAGAATCGTGCAGAATCACAGATTCTGATTCAGTACATCCAGAGAAACGCCTGAGAATTTGCGTGTCTGTGGAGCTCCCGGGCAAGGTTGCTGGTGTGAAGCCACACTTTGGGTGGCAAGGGGCTCTGCATGTTGCTAAAGCACATTTTCTAGAAATTTAAGAATCTCTTAGTTCTTTGTTTGCTTATTATTTATTTTTGAGAGAGAGAGAGAGGCAGACAGACAGACAGACAGAATGTGAGCAGGGGGCTGGCAGAGAGAGGAGACACAGCATCCGAAGCAGGCTCCAGGCTCTGAGCCATCAGCACAGAGCCCGACGCGGGGCTCGAAGCCACAAGCCATGAGATCAAGACCTGAGCTGAAGTCAGACGCTTAACTGACTGAGCCCCCCAGGTGCCCCTAGATTCTCTTAATTCTCATTTTTGTGGCAGTACCTTCTGATCTTCTAGAATATTCCCTATAATTTCAAGGAGAACCCCATTTATTAATTAAGCAACTGAGACTCCTGTAATTCTCACAGAGCTTCTGTGAGAATTAATTGAGTTAATGCAAGAAAAGAGTAAAAGTCTTGGGATTATTCTTAGCACATAGGAAGCATGTATGATTGACATTATGATGAACTAGAAATAATGGACTTAAGTTAGTGACATCAACACTGACCTGTACAGAACGACAGAGTAAAACCAGGTAAAGAACGTGAGATTTTATCAGCAAATGACTCCATGGGAATCAATGGTATCTTGTGGCTGCCCAAACACAAAAGCAGCAACGTTGGGTTCCACTACAAAAAAAGAAAAAAGGCATATTGCCCTAGACATTGGTCAGGAGCCACCTTGGGGCTGCACTTGAAGAAAGATAGAATCAAACCTGTGCGTTTTCAGAGAAAAGTAACCATCTTGGTGAGGGGAGCGTAAGGTCAAGTCCTTTACGTGTTCCGCTAATATTAGCCGAGTCCCCGTCTAGATTCACATCAAACACTGTATGAGTTGTTGGGGCACAAACATAAGTAAGCATACTCCTTAATGTCAAGGCTCTAGGTGCTATCACTGAAGGATGTGAGACAGTTAATGTAGAGGTTGTGAGAGAAGAAGGAAGACAGGTCTGAGCGGTGCCTTCAGGACATAGACACGTAGGCATGACAAACATGGGAAGCTTGTTCTCGGCGGCCCCATGAGGTTGCTCTCTTGCTTATTATATTTATCTTCCAAATAATATAAGGAAAATGTATTGTCATTCTCATAGTTAGTTGAGTTATATACATAATAAACACCCGTTCGAATAAGTTGAGTCAACGCAGAAGAGTCTAAAACACACTGTGACAACAGGTGTTAACAGTTTTGATTTGTTTGATCCACAGTGTTGATGCTTTCACATGTTAAGGAAGAATTTCGTTAGCTTAGATGATCCAACAATGACTTTTTGAAGCAGCGGGTTCCCTCTCCCTGAGAATCATCGGTGGGTTGTCACGTTGCAAAGACACAATGGCAGTAGGTTGCGTGTTGGGAATAAACGCATGGTGAGGATCCTCTTAGCTCCAGGATTCCTAACGCACACTTTTTAAAATTAGAACGGACAGTGAAAGGCAATTCTAGATATCCTAAAGCTAAGCAAATATACCAAAACATTGTCCACTGGTACTTGAAAGGGAACGGGAGAAGCTGGGAAGGTCGCTTGGAGTAACTGGGCGCTGGGCTTTTGAGGATGAAGAATACCAAAAAATACAGTGATTCTCAACAACTGAGGCTGTCAACTTGAATATCTATGTGTAGGTACTGTCTCTATTGTCCTAATTAGTTCCGAATGAAAACAGAAATTGAGACTGTTTGGAATTGTGTTTCAAAGTAGAAACATTTCTATCGGGACTGTCACCAGTAGTTCTTGAGGAAGGCACAAGATAATGATATTTCATTCTTATATGTTTTGCTACACTCTTTGCAATCCTTCTATGAGTACCGTCAGAGAGAGGATGATCAATCTAGCTTTTAATCTCCCAAAATATTATGGATAAAATCTACCCTTACTCTGTTTTTAATCTTTCCTAAGTGTATTTATTTGTTTTTGAGAGAGAGAGAAAGAGAAAGAGTATGAGCTGGGGAGGGGCAGAGAGAGAGAGAGAAAGGAAAACACATAATCGAAGTGGATTCCAGTCTCTGAGTTGTCAACTCAGAGCCCGATGTGGGGCTGGAACCCACGAACTGTGAGATCATGACCTGAGCCGAAGTCAGACACTCAACCAACTGAGCCACCCAGGTGCCTCTACTCTTACTTTTAATAATGAAGAGCCAAGTGCTTCATTACAGAGATATTTTGCACTGATTTTTTTTAAGTTTTGAATAAAGATCGTCTTGTACGTAAAAGGAGAAGTTAGTTTAGAAATGGTTGTTAAAGTTTGCTTCTTTTCAATTAAAAAAAGAACCAAGAGCTGGAAATAAGCGATGACCCCTGCCATTCATGTTCATTAGTATTAAACAGCCTTAATAAGAATGTGTACTAAGAAAGCCTCCTTCTTAATGCTGGGAAGTCAATACCTTGAGTCGTATGCAAAGGCTTTTAAAGTAAAACAAAACTAGTTAGTATTCACAGCAAGGTTTCCTGTTTGCACAAGGACAGCGTAAGCAGCTGCGTCTAAGTCCAGAGGAAGAATACCTTGTAGGTACTCAGGCTGCAATCCTCTGGAGGCTATAGTTCTGCCTCATCAAGCACTGAGTTCTGCACCCCACAATGTGGTGAAAGCAGGCACTTGGCTCTGATTCACTCCAATCACTTTAAAGAATTAAGCGTTCAAAAATAAATCACGGGCTAAACATCATTTTTATCTCGTATAATAGAATTATGAAAATAACAGGCAAGGGTTTTTGTTTGTTCTTGGGAGTGCCGGTGTAGATGCCCGGTAACACTTGGTATGTGTGTGTTTTCATTTGATCGATTCAAAGCAGTGTGTTTAACTGCTGCCCTCAGGTCTTCCCCGCTTTCCCTTATAACTAATGACGTAGAACCGTCTTTCATAGCCTTGTGGATGTTGGCGTATCTTCTTTCATGAGGTGTCTGTTTACGTCTTACGCTCACGTACGTTGAACTTTTCTCCCCTTAATACTGAGTTGTACAAATGCTTTGTGTCATCTAGATAGAAACTCCTTTCCAGTTACATGGATTGAGAATGCTTTCTCCCAGTCAATGGCTTGTCTCTTCATTTTCCTAACCATGTCATTTAAAGAGTAGAAGTTGTTAACTTTAGGGAAGATAAATGTACACATTTTATTTAATTTTTTAAATTAATTCATTATTTTATTTGTTTATGTTTTTTCTTTTTCAAATATTTACTCAAATTCTAGTTAGGTAACATACAGTGCAACATCGGTTTCAGGAGTAGAAATCAGGGATTCCTCATGTACACGCAACACCCAGTGCTCATCACAAGTGCTCTCTTTCACGGCCATCACCCATCTAGTCCATCCCCCACCCACATCCTTCCATCAACCCCTCAGTTTGTTCTCTATCTTTAAGAGTTTCTAATGGTTGCTTCCCTCTCTCTCTCTCTCTCTCTCTTTCCCCCCTTCCATAGGTTCACCTGTTTTGTTTCTTAAATCCCACATATGAGTGAGATCATATGGTATTTGTCTTTCTCTGATTGACTTATTTTGCTTAGCACAATACTCTAGCCCCATCCAAGTTGTCGCAAATGGCAACATTTCATTCTTTTTGATGGCTGAGTAATATCCCATTGTGTGTGTGTGTGTGTGTGTATATATATATATATATACACCACCTCTTTTTTATCCATTCCTCAGTCGATGGACATTTGGGCTCTCTCCATAGTTTGACTATTGTTGATAACGTTGCTATAAACACAAGGGTGCATGTGTCCCTTTGAATCTGTAATTTGGCATCTTTTGGGTAAATACTTAGTAGTACAATTGCTGAATCTTCAAGTAGTTCCATTTTTAACTTTTCAGGCGCCTCCATACTGTCCTCCAGAGAGGCTGCACCAGTTTGCATCCCCACCAATAGGGCAAGGAGGGTTTCCCTTTCTCCTCATCCTCGCCAACACCTGTTGTTTGTTGTGTTGCTAATTTTAGCCATTCTGACAGATACAAGGTGGTATCTCATAGGGGTTTTGATTTGATTTGTATTTCTCTGATGATGCGTGATCTTGAGCATCTTTTCATGTGTAGGTTGGCCATCTGGATGTCTTCTTTGGGAAAGTGTCTATTCATGCCTTCTGCCCATTTCTGAACTGGATTATTTGGGGTTTTTTTTGGGGGGGGGTGTTGCAGGTAACCATCAAAGTCCTAGATGAGCACATAGGCAGCAATCTACCTCGGCATAGCAACTACTTACTAGACACATCGTCAGAGGCAAGGGAAACAAAAGCAAAAAGGAACTATTGGGATTTCATGAAGATAAAAGCTTCTGCACAGAGAAGAAATCAATCAACAAAACTCAGAGGCAGTCCATGGAATGGGAGAAACTATTTACAAATGACCTATCTGATAAAGCGTTAGTGTCCAAAACCCATAAAAAAACTTATCAAAGTCAACACCCCAAAATGTATACATTTTAATGATATCTGTGTTTTTTTTTAGCTTAAGAATTCTCTGCCTACTTCAAAACTGCAGAATTTTTCTTTGTTTTCTACTAGAATTTTTTAGAGTTTTACTATCTCCACTTAGGTCCATGATCGTAGAAAGTCTTTAGATCAGTTGGTGCAAGTCTCCCAGCTCTTCCAACTTTTCAAACTATTTTAGATACTTTTAATTTCCATATCATACACACACACACACACACACACACTATACTATATATATATAGTATGGATATGTGTATATGTATATGTATGTATGAATTTTTAAACAGCCTGACAACCACTTCAAAAAAGCCTTCAGGAATTTTTATTCGGATCATATTCAATCTATAGGCCAATTTGGAGAAGACAGGTATCTTGACAGCATTTACTATTTCATTTTATGAACATGGTCTGTCTCTTCACATACACTTTTCCGTCTTCTCTCAACAACGTTTGTCATCATTTTTGACCTCCTCAACATCTTTCATAAAATGGATTGCTAAGGATTACTGAGGCTAGAGTAAATGGTATTTTGTGTTTCATTTTCCACTCGTTTGAGTTTTAGATAGGATACCATTATCTTACAGGCTTGATACGTTGAACAGAAGAGGTGAGAGCCAACACCCAAACCTTGCTCAGTGTCAAGAGGATTGCAGTCAGTAGTTTGCCATTAAATGTGACATTAGGGCGCCTGGGTGGCTGAGTCGGCTGGTGTCTGACTTTGGCTCAGGTCATGATCTCGAGGTTCTTGTGTCCGGGCCCCACATCGGGCTCTGGGCTGACAGCTCGGAGCCCGGAGCCTGCTTCGGATTCTGTGTCTCCTTTTCTCTCTGTTCTTCACCAACTAGTTCTCTCTCTCTCTCTGTCTTTCTCTGTCTCTCAAAATAAATAAACATTTAAAAAAGTGTGACATTAGCTGTTGGATGAAGGTTTCTTTTCTTCTTCTTTGCTGAGAATTTTTTCACCAATGGGTAGCTGCTATACTTTAATGCTGAACACACATACACCTATGGAAGACGACTAGAATTAAATGAACTTAGATCTAATAATCTGTTATTTATCTATTATGGTCCTTTCAGCTAAGCTTTAGTTCATTCACAAAACTACTCCAAATGTTCCCATGACAACGTTGGTCTTGTCTTTTACGTCCTATTATTAGTCAGCGGCAGCTGCATAACAAAGTGCCAAAGGACTCGGAGGCTTAAACAACAAGAAATTTCTTTTTTTTAATGTTTTTACTTTGAGAGAGAAAGTGAGCATGAGCCAT
This sequence comes from Leopardus geoffroyi, assembly GCF_018350155.1. NCBI lineage: Eukaryota > Metazoa > Chordata > Mammalia > Carnivora > Felidae > Leopardus > Leopardus geoffroyi. The sequence goes on from NC_059336.1 coordinate 136,615,694, forward strand.
GCGCTTGTGAGAGCAGGGCAGGGGCAGAGGGAGAGGGAGAGAGAGAATCCCAAGCAGGCTCTGCGCTGTCGGCCCAGAGTCTGGTGCGGAACTCCATCCCATGAACCGTGAGATCATGACCTGAGCCGAAATCAAGAGTCAGACATTTAACCAGCTGAGCCACACAGGTGCCCCAAACAACAGAAATTTCTTTTCCTGGGGGCTGAAAGTCCAAGATCAAGCTGTCGTACAAGTTGGTTTCTCCTGAGGCCTCTCTCCTTGTCTTGCAGACAGAGACCTTCTGGCTGGGGTCTTCCCAATGTGTGTGGACACCCTGGGTCTCTCCCTCTTCTTCTAAAAATGCCACATCTGTTGGATCGAGACCAACTCTTATGACCTCCCTTAACCTTGCTTACCTTCTTAAAGGCTCGGTCTCTAACCACAGTCACCTTGGCGGTTAGGACTTCAATATCTGAATTTGGATGGGAACAAAATTTATTCCATAGCAACCACTCAAAATATTTTAAGGCCATTCAGAAAGTATGTTCATGGCCAAGAAAAAAATTCATGGGGAAGTGTTCTATTATCATAGCTCCATATATCTCAATTTCATTTAATCTCAGATGTCCCTGAGTGTAAGTTGAATTCTACTTTCTGAAATATTAGGATGAATAGGGACACCTGGGTGGCTCAGTCGGTTCAGTGTCCGACTGCTGATTTTGGCTCAGGTCATGATCTCACGGTTCCTGAGTTGGAACCTAGCATCAGGCTCCACGCTGACAGCACAGAGCCCGCTTGGGATTCTCTCTCTCCCTCTGTCTCCCTCCCCCTCCCCCTCTCATCCCTCTGCCTCTGCCTGTCAAAATAAAGCACACGCAGGTACATGAACGTGGCTTATGGACCAGAGCCAGCTGAGTGAAGAGAATCTGGGAATCCCCGCTACGTGAATAGTGAAGGACTGAATTTAAGTCCCCAGGGAGGAAACATTTTTTAGAAAGCACCCACCTAGAGTAGATTTCCGGCAAGGTGGGGAGGCTGGGCTGGGAACAGGTGCGTCTGACGGCGGAAGAAAGCAAGCATCAGTGGTAGCAGGTGCCGAGAGGACGCAGCCTCGGGTCACCCAGAGGGGCACCTTCGTAAGTGATGTTTCGTACATTAGCTCTATGCATGAAGTGCTGCTTCTCTCTTATAAATGATAAGGACTGCAGGCGAAGTGGGTACACGCCAAAGAAGAATATACCGTGCAACTCACTGCTTCGCTCGGACCAAAGTAGTTCGCCTATACGAGAATTCACTGTGTTAACTGATTCTTCTTAGAGAAAATCGAATCTACTCTTATTCATTGGATTCGTTTCTGGAAATGACTGTCCTAGAGTGTTCCAAGCTCGGAGAATTCTTGCTCTCACCATTCCAGAGCAATCGTGGCCTCGCGGAAGCGGTGCCATCGGGGGACCGTGAGCCTGAGGAGGACACACCTTGGGGCCGAAATGCCTGGCCCCTCCCTGGGCCGGCACACCATTCTCCTGGCATTGACCACCCTCTGTTCAGCGTTGCAGCGTTAGCAGGGCACGTATCCTATCCTCCGCCCTGAGGAATCTCAAGGAGCAGACGTGGAAACAATTAGCCCTGTAAATCATGTATCACCGGTTGTATGGACACCCGGAAGACTGGAAAACCAAAGAGCACGATGGAATCTGCACGCCAAGAGGCAGGGCCTCTGGCCAGAAAGGCAACGGCACCATCGAGAACATTCTGCGGCTTTGTTCATTCCGACCCAGGTGGAGCACTGAAACACGGCAGGCGGCTCCAGTGGGTGGAGATTAACAGACTCGCACCGTGGACGGTTGGCGGTGTTCTCTCTGTTACCTTGGGCAAGTTACCTAACTTCTCTGGGCTCGCGTTGCTCATGTAAATAAAAGAGATGATATTGGTTGATCAGCAAACACATTTGCGAGGACGAAATGTGTTAAGCAGTTGACGTACGATAGGTCCTCACAAATACTGACTATGAATAAAATACGAAAACAAGCAAAACGTGACCTGTTATCATTACTCACATGATCACCTTTACCCATTTCATCTGAACGACCCGGTGATCCCCCTAGTGTGTGTGTATCGATTTTTCTCATGAGGAAACTAGGGGGCTTGTTCAGAATCACGAGGGTCATTAGGTGGCAGAGCCCGATTTTCCATTCTCGGGTGCTTTCTAGCACAGTCCCCTGGGGGCGGAGGAAGGAACACAGTCAGGGCAGGAAACGGGTGATGGCGTGCGGCTATCGGTCACCAAACATGGTGGTGACGGGCACCAGCCTGCGTGAGAAGTTGGGCTTGATTTGCAGGATGTCCGGGCACACGGACAGGTAGCAGCTGCGTTTCAAGGTCTGGGAGCCGGAGAGCAAGCCAGGTTTCTGACTTGCCAAGGCCACAAATCCGTACGGAGTGACCGAGAGATTTGAACCCGGGTGTCTACTGCTAAGGATGACGCCCTTCCGCTAAGACAGAAAGAGAAGAAAGCGGAGGTGTGACCGGCTAAGAGGAGGGTTGAGGCAAAGGGTCAGAGCGAGGCTGGACAAAACGTGACGGGCTCTGCCTCAGGGGCCAGTTACACTAAGCGGCCTCTGGAAACCCCGACTGACCCCCCGACCTTGAGTCCTGACCTTGTGGACCGTCCCCCTGAACGGTGCCTGATGCGGACAAGGTTGAGCAGTAACCAGAAGCTCTCCGGCTGCCCAGTCATGGCCCTTAATACGTTACCAACCGTGTGTGCGTGAGACGGTCCACGATGTCCCGCTTGTAAGGCTCAACGCGCTCTCCCGTCAGGCTCCGTCGAGTGGGGTCTACCCACAGCAGCGCAGTTACATTTATTAGATTTTGCAAATGCAAGACTAGAGGGGGGAAAACAGGGAAGGACGGAAAAGGAAACCCTGACCCAAGTCACAGAGATGTCGCGGGTGAGAGAATCCTCGCCTGTAGGACGTGGGTCAGCTGGTTGGCCTTTGCGGGGCGGTCCTACTCCGATGATCCAGAGAGCAGCGCGTAGTGTGGCCGCAAGGGATCTGTCCTGGGCCTCTGACCCCGGCAGCCGTAAGGGGCCGTGCGGGGTGCATGGGGACTGCGGGCGGTGGGTTCTCACGGGGCTCATTTTAGAGCAGATTTAAGAAGACGCAACTCTCAAGTGTGGTGGGTAACACCCCTGGCCTTGTGGGCTGGGCAGAGTGGGGTGTCTCCGACCCCCTGCCCTCCCCCAGGGTGCATCTGCCCCCCTGGGATGCCATGAAGTCCTCTGAGAGACGGGGGGAGGCTTCAGTCCAGAGGAGCAGACAGCCCCAGAGTGAGAGCTTATCAACCCAAGGGGAGTCCACGGAGCAAAGAGGCTTTCACGGCCCAGCACATCAAAGCCCCCGAGTTGCCGTGCTCTGTGACAGCTCCACGGAAAACCTGAAAGTCCCCCGCCAGCTGTGTTACTGAGGCCTCTGGGTGGGTGGATGGGTCGGCCAATGGATTGCCCAACTTTCCCCACGGGAGCAAAAGACGGTACGTGTGTGTAAGGAGGGGCGGGCTTCAGGGAGGAGGAGACAGGACCCGTGCTGCCTTGACAAGTGACAAGGCTGCCCGCTTCCCTTTTCTCAACCCGGACCGCCACCGGCCCGCCCCGGGCTCCAGTCTCTCTCTGCCCAAAATGCAATGGAGCAAAAAGGACGTGTTCTCTACTCCCCCTTCAGTGGTGGCGAAGTGGCCCCCGTCGTGAGCCGAGGGGAAACACAGAGCAACCCGCGGAGGGGAGACTGGAGGGTGAGCCCAGTGGTTCTGGTCTCCGAAAGCCCCCCTCCCCTCGCCGTTCACCTTGCCCTCGTTCTCTGAAAGCCAGGAGACCTCCCAACGCGAGCCCGGGCCAAAGCAGCACATCCCAGAGACGGCCACGCCCGGGGATTTTCCAGGGATCGCGAGCAATTAAAGGCCACATACTTTTCCACTTGCAGCAGGCAGCTTCCAGGGCGATCCCGGAAGGACTGGGGTGACACCGTTCAAGAGCGCAGCTGCTCCCGTCCTGGAAGGAAGCGGCAGGGCCCGCGGTGGCAGCTGGCGCCCGGGCCCACCCTTCTTGGGTCGCTGTACAGAGTCTCGTGGCCTTGGGGGCCGCGGGGCGTGCCCGGGCGTGGGCACAGAGGCCTCTGACTGTGACCCGGCTGGAGGGTTCGGGAATGAGTGTCTGGACATATTTATCACTGGGCACGGTCACCTTCTCCCCCTTGGGCGGGATGAGAAGCCTCCGTGGAGAGCAGTTCAGGTTGCCTGACAGGCTCCACATGTCCCCGCTGCCCTGCTGTCACTGTGCGTGCGGACGTCCCTATTCCCGGGTCCTTCCCTGCAGCCCGGGCAGGGGAGAGGACGAGAGGTCTCTCCGGCCCCCGGAGGGACTGGCCCTTCCCCACGTCCACACATCCCCACGGGGCAGGGAGGGTTTTCGGGACAAATGAGTCTCAGGAAGTGTCCCAGAGGCTGTTACGCACGCTGGTCAACTGGTCTACCAGAGCAAAGGCCTGCGTGCACCAAGGTCAGGGCCACCTCGCGTCTCTCAGAGGTGGGCAACGGTGGGTCCTCCAGGGTCAACATCCCTGTTGCCGAGAGATGGTGACACCAGGTCTGACCCCCAACTACTGACAGCAGAGAATGAAGTCGCAACTCACTCTTGTGTGTCAGCAGGAGGTGAGCCCAGCCCCAGACTTCACAGGCAGCCTGACAGGGGCCCACTCCTCTCACGTTCTCTCCAAAGAACATCCGCCCCCCCCACCCCAGACCAAGCACACGCGTGGAGAAAGGCCTGGGTTACTGATCTGAAGGCGGAGCCTGATAACCAGCGTCAAGAACTTCAGAAAACACAACAATTCGGTGCCTAGTTTCCTCACAGACAAGTTGAAAGAAATCCCAATGAGAGGACCCTGAGGAGCCTTCTAGGGCAGAAACCCTCTGAATTGATAAAAATCAACAGAATCACAGGCGCTTTAAAAAAGAGAGGGAAGGGGCGCCTGGGTGGCGCAGTCGGTTAAGCGTCCGACTTCAGCCCGGGTCACGATCTCGCGGTCCGTGAGTTCGAGCCCCGCGTCGGGCTCTGGGCTGATGGCTCGGAGCCTGGAGCCTGTTTCCGATTCTGTGTCTCCCTCTCTCTCTGCCCCTCCCCTGTTCATGTTCTGTCTCTCTCTGTCCCAAAAATAAATAAACGTTGAAAAAAAAAATTAAAAAAAAATAAATAAATAAATAAAAAAGAGAGGGAAGGGGCGCCTGGGGGGCTCAGCCGGTTAAGCCTCTGACTCTCGACTTTGGCTCAGGTCACAATCTCACGGTTTGTGGGTTCCAGCCCCGTGTCAGGCTCCAGGCTGACAGTGTGGGGCCTGCTTGGGATTCTCTCTCTCTCTTCCTCTCTCTGCCCCTACCCTGCTCATCTCTCTCTCTCTCTCTCTCTCTCAAAATAAATAACCATGAAAAAAATTTTAAGACAGAGGGAAAAGTTGGTTTTCCTAAAAGAGAGAATGTAATGGTGATGTCTGTTTTTTGGAAAATAAACTGATGGTGACTTCGGGTTTCAGGACTTGGTGCAGATGTCTCCAATGTGTCTATGAATCCCGGGTCACTGGGGAGGTGACAGGTGTGCTGTGTTTCTACCCGAGGGTCTGAGAAAAGCTTTTGGAAGTGGCCGTGGTGGGCGCGTTGTATCTAAAGCATTGTCCTTGGGCTTGTCTGCCCTAGGCAGATCTCGAAGGAAATTCTCGCCTGGCTTTCGGCACCGAAGGAGGCAGGTGCTGGCTTTGCCCTGTGGGATTATCCGGGCTGTTTTCATGGCCGACTGTTCTGGAGGCATCGGATGGTGGTCAAAGACAAGGGCGGAAGGGAAAGGAGACCTTCACGAAGCCCGGTGCCACAGATCAGGAAGGGAAGGTGAGCATCTGGGGAAACCGGCTGGATGACAGGGCATAATACAAATGGCATTTATCTGGAAAGATCTGTGCACTGTGCAATCGACATCCTACCTCCACCGCATCAACCAGCTGCCTGACTTCGGGGTGCTGGCTCCATTCTCTGGACACTCAGGACTTTGTGTGTAGGAGGGGGGCTCAGACGGCAGTGACCTGCCACCTCAGCTTGCCCGCCGCCTGCTTCTCTCTGGTGCCAGCTCTCCCCGGGCCAGACAGGGTTTTCGGATGTGCTGGCCTCCACGCAGCAGACGTCAGGACTCCCAGACCCGGCGGGGGAGCAGAGCAGCCGCCGGAAGAAACACGCCCGTTGGATTCCAGCTATTTCCAGGCCCGGTGCCACCCACGCAGCCTTGGCAGGGCCCCGAGGGAGACGCCTGCAGCTGCGGCAGGGGCACTTGGACGGCTCCACCCGCCAGCGCTCAGAGGCAGACAGCACCCCCCACGGCCCAGCCAAGGGGTGTCACGCACCTTCAAAGGGAATCTCTTCTCGTGAGCCTGCGCTTTGCAGGGGCGGGGAAGGTATCCTGATGCCCTGGGCACGCACGATGGGCCGCCCCGAGCCTGGCTGGCCTTCCCTGGGGCCGGGGCACCTGTGGCCCCGCAGGGTTGGCCGCAAATGCACACTACCACCTTACACCATGCCGGGTGGCCGCGTGGGGCCCAGGTAGAAAATGCTAGTGACAAAGGTGAGAAAACGCATGAGGAGAACCGTGACACCGAACAGCATCTTACTCAATTTCTACTTCTTGAATATATCCTTTGGAAGGGACGTACTCCATCCCTAACAATACTGGTGGCCCACATTACAAAAATGGTTCCACAGCCTGCGGGTTCTACGTTACCGCCCCCACTGTCCACCGGAGGAGGCCGCGCCTTGGGACGGCCAGCGAGTGTGTCGGAGGTCCCAGACATCGGTGAAGGAGGAACCAGAGGATTCTGGCGTTGAGTGCAAATACTCGTCCCCTTTCCCACAGGCGCATGCCTGTGACACCCCTCGTCTTCGAGGTTCAATTCAAATGCCACCTGCCGTCCAGGCTGCCCCAAATTCTGTAACTAACCGCTGATTTGTCCATCTTCGCACAACATTCTCCGACTTGTCTACATTTAGTCCTACAGACAATGCTATCTGCTAATTAATCATTACATGGGTCTTTTGTTTATCGTTTTTTTGTTTCTTGGGGGGTTTTTTTTTTGGCCTTCAAGAATGATCTACCTGAGAGCAGAGACCAAGCCTGCATATCTATACACCGCTGTCTGCACAAAACACGCATCTTGACAAATGTGCTATGCTCAGTGTGTGTCGTGTGCCTCTCCCGCCGCCCAAAGGAACCTGCACGTTTTACATTAAACAAAGTCCGGTGACATATGTATTTTCCTAAGGGCGGTAGCATTTTATTTCTGAAATCTATTTGATTTCTTCCTATGGCTGCTATGGAAGCACAACAGTTTTGGTGAGGAAAAAAGAAATGTAGTCTATATTAAGATAAAGAGCGGAATGATATCAGCAATGTACATTCTTTTCCCTGGACTGTTTGACGATAATGGGTTCCGGCCGCCACTCAAAATAGGAACATGATCTGTGCTTAAATTAGGTGGCTCCAGAACATAGCTCCTTAGCCAGCACGACTTTCTTTAAGGAAGAAATTTCTACTGTGTCTGGAAGGAAGTGTTCATCTGACACACATTTATGTGTCTCATACGATGCATAGACATTATGGAAGCTGAGATAGATACCAGATGAGCCATGGTTTGGACCGGTAAGGTGGGGTGATCCAAAAAGGGATGATACACACGAGGACAGAGTGATGGGAGGGAACAGTGAGCTACGTGCATGCAGACAGGTGCAACGGGGAGCACACCGTGGGGACAGAGACGGAGTGCGGGGACGGACACTTAGCGGTGATGGCACGTTTCAAGGGGGAGCTGGCAGGGACGTCACCCAGGTCAGCTCCGGTGAAGAGGAGAAGTTTGATTAGATCTTAAGTAGAAACTGGAGAAGCAGATAAGTAGGGAATATTCCACTGAAATCCTGCCACTAGCCATCCCAGAAATCCAGAGACATTTCCAATCAAGGCTCCTGGTTCTGGAAAGAAGGCTCGGATGGCTTGCGTGAGCAGGACTCAAGAAACGTCCACCCAGAACTCCTGTGGGTCATCTCCGGAAACAAGCAGCTGCAGAGGTTTACATGCATGGCTCGACTCGGAATGGCCTCCACATTTTCTCTGTCGAATCAGACTCAAGGAGTGTGTCCTCTAGGATGAGAAGCCCTTGAGATTGCCGCTCAATGTCCAGCTGAATGAAGCTTGAGAACATCATCATGGCTCAGGTCTCCTGGCATTAAGTGATCTTGATTCCATGGCCATACAAGCTGAACACGGAACGGTACTGGCAGTTTGAAAACTAGCCTGCCTTCACTGCAGGGTTGGTAATGGACTCAGTGATGCCTTTTTGTTTCTAGATCTGGAGGAGACGGCATCCCTTTGTGAGGCTGTGTACAGCGAGGTGATTAGACCAACACATGTCCTTTAAGATCGGTTCATCGCCACGTCGCGTTGCCTTACTACCGCCCTCCTTTCGTACTCTAAGAGGTGAAGTCATGTAGGCAGGAACCACAGGGAAATGTATGGAGACTGTGGTCCTGTGGAAATTGGGTCGAAGTCCTTCGTGTACCCGGTAAAAGGATGTGGGTGCAACCCAAAGGGACGCCGCTATCTTGTCGTGAGGCTCTCAAATTTCTTTCCCAGACTGTAGGCCATTTACTGTTGCCCTTGGCCTTCCATCCCTCTAAGGAAATCTGTTCTGTCCGGTGTGGAGTTGTCTTTGCTTGGACCGGAGCACCTGCTTGCTGTAGGATGGCTAAGCAGGAGAGAAGGCGAATGTCTGGGGCAAGAGAGGCAAAGAACTAAACATTTAGAAAGGCTTTCTTCCAGCTCAGGTGCAGAAAAGTTGGGCTTTTTTCAATGTTTGGTTTTGCTTTTGGCTTGTCATATATTCAAATGAGCCAGATTGTGTTTATTTATTTATTTATTTATTTATTTTTAAATTGCCTGTATTCCGCCCGTGTCGTTACAGCATCTATCCACCTCCGGCAGAATAATTAACTTTCCAACCATCACATTGGTTGTAATTGTAACACCCATATGTCTAATGTACTTTCTGAGATTAGGGAAATTAAAGAAGAGCTTTTTTTTTTTTTTTAAATTTTTAACTTATTTTTTATTTTTTAATGTTTATTTAGTTTTACTTTTTTACATTAAATATAATTGATTGTCAAATTGGTTTCCATACAATACCCAGTGCTCATCCCAACAGGTGCCCTCCTCAATGCCCATCACCCACTTTCCCCTTTCCCCCACCCCCCAACAACCCCCAGTCTATTCTCAGTATTTAAGAGTCTCTTATGGTTTGCCTCTCTCTCTCTCTCTGTAACTTTTTCCCCCCTTCCTCTCCCCCATGGTCTTCTGTTAAGTTTCTCAAGATCCACATATGAGTGAAAACATATGATATCTGTCTTTCTCTGCCTGACTTATTTCACTCAGCATAATACCCTCAAGTTCCATCCACGTTGCTGCAACGTGGATTTCATTCTTTCTCATTGCCAGAGAATATTCCGTTGTATATATAAACCACATCTTCTTTATCCATTCGTCAGTTGATGGACATTTGGGCTCTTTCCATAATTTGGCTATTGTTGAAAGTGCTGCTATAAACATTGGGGTACATGCACCCCTCTGCATCAGCACTCCTGTATCCCTTGAAGCCAGATTGTTTTTAAACGTTGCGTTTCAGAAAGGAGTCCTTGAACTTCCTGCGTAAGAATGATTGCTGGGAAGGAAAATTCCTTGCTATCCTAAATTGAGATTTCGGGGAACAGCACGCAGAGTCTGCACCTGTAACCATGCTCTGAGCGGCACTCACAGCCCCTCCAGTGGAGCGCCTCCTGTTTCGTATTCACTTCTGGCCAAGGCGAAGTAGCAGGACCGATTTCATCTTCCCTCCGTAAACCAATGGACCTCTGGGCAAAGTAGACAAAACAGTGGTTGTGAGACACGGAGCAAGCCACACAAGACTGGGATCCGTGGGAGAAAGTACACAGACAAGCTGAGCCCCGCAATGGCAGCCGCCCATTGCCGGGGTCAGTTTCCAGGCCTTGGTGCCAGGAGGGGACACTTGAACACAGCTCTGAATCTCTAGTTAGCTAAGGAGGCAGAGATTCCAAGCTGGGGAGGCTAACGCAGCTAGCATGTATGGGGCAGAAATGTTGGAGAGGAGCTAGCTACACAGAAGAAGAGGTCTGGAGACCTGCGTAGTCCCCTGGGGTCTCTGGTGGAGTCCGGACCTGTGTGTGCATGGCCAGAAACCCCCCGGGGCTGAGAAGGACGGCCAGAAAGTGGGCAACTCACAAGACAGCCGGTGTCCTGCCAGCCAGAGGAGAAAGACCAAAAACCTGTGGGGCATCCAGGAGAATCCCAGATGGATAATTAGATGTAATGTAAAAGCTGCACCAGACCCACACTGACAAACTAGAAAAGCCAGCCTTGAAATGGTCCAGCTGATGGGAAGTAACGTTATCTGTGTCACAGAACAAAACCCAACACGGAAGAATACGACACAGTGCGGGAGACAATAACAGGAAACTCACTATGTCCAGCATCCAATGAGAAATGACCAGAAGTGTAAAGATGCAGGGAAATATGACTCGTAACCAGGAGATAGAGCAGCCAATAGAAAGACATCCGGGTATGACCAAGATTATGGAATAGAAGACAAGAGCAGCCACAGAGTTATGACGGAACATGGCACAGGGGCGGTTGTTAGAAACTGGGAAGAGGGGGGTTCAGAAGCCGCGCTCATAATCATCCTGCAACACTGCCTGTCTGGGACGCAGACGATGCCCGTCACCTTTCATGGCCACAAGGAAAGTGATGTCCGCACGGCCTACGTCCCAATCCCATTCTTCCTGTTCAGAAGTTGTGCTGTAATTAATTTGGCCTTGGAACTGAGATGCTCTATTGTCTTGACCATTAACTGTTGCAGTGGTAAGGACCGATATTGGACCTTTGTGTGTGTGTGTGTGTGTGTGTGTGTACAACCCGGAAGATGTTACTACTGCAATAAAAACCGAACAGGAACAAACACACAGAAACAAAACCCAGCAAACAAATAGAAACACAGACCCTGTCCAGGTGTAATTCTATGGATCTTATAAAAAATATTATAAACCTAATTAATCCACATATTAAGATCTTTATATTTTATTCTTATACATGAACATTTTCTCAGTGGTGCCTTTGGTTATTTGCTCTGCACTGATTTTTCTCGTTTGATTGGAATAATGTCATAATTTTAAGGTAAGACGTCTAGTCTCTTTTCACCTTGGATATAGCACCTACTTTGTCTTTATTTGCTTTTGTTTAGTTTTTCTTATTCATTCGAGAAGGGCTTTAAAATTTACCAGCAGATCATAAATTCTGTTTTTATATATCAACTCACTTTTAGTGCATCCCACGCAGACTTTGGTTCTGCTGTTAATTTTTTTCCTTTCTTTTTCTCTCATTTCATGCATTCAATTTCCTTCTCATTCTTGCCTCTTTTTTTAAATTTTTTTTAAATATATGAAACTTATTGTCAAATTGGTGTCCATACAACACCCAGTGCTCATCCCAACAGGTGCCCTCCTCAATCCCCATCACCCCCCCCTCCTTCCTCCCACCCCCCATCAACCCTCAGTTTGTTCTCAGTTTTTAAGACTCTCTTATGCTTTGGCTCTCTCCCACTCTAACCTCTTTTTTTTTTCCTTCCCCTCCCCCATCGGTTCCTCTTTATATTTGATAATCTATTAATTCATCCAACATATATTTATTCTGTGCCTGCTCTGTGCTGAGTACTGTTCCAGGCACGGGGAAGTCAGCAATCAATAAAACAGACAGAAATCCCCGTCTTCGTGGAGCTTGTGTTCTTGGGCAGAGAGATATTCAACCAACCCATCCAATAAATGTGTCATCATCAGATGAGACTTTATCATCAGATAGTGACAATTACTTTGGAGAAAGACATCACTGAGAAGGGAGTCATGAGCGAGCCATGAATTCCAGGCAGAGAGATTGTGAAGAGGGAAAGCCTTAGCACGGACTGTCTCTGGCTTGTGCGAGGAGGCAGCAAGGCCAACATGGCTGTAGAAGGAAGAAAACCATGGAACAAGACAGCACGGGCATGGGGGAGAGGGGAGATCAGGGGGGCCTGGTGCACTTCTGTGATTCCATTGGCTCCCGTGTTGAGGACAGGGTGCAGGTGAGGAAGAACATAAGGAAGAGAAATTAGAAGGCTCTGGCAATAATCCACGTGAAGCATGAGGGTGGCTTAGACCACTGGAGGAACAGTCAAGATGACGAGCAATTCTGAATATATGTCGAAGGTAGAGTTGGTTGCTCTTAGATTCGTTGCTTGAATCGCTCTTAGATGCGTCAAGAAGTGAGAGAAGAGAGGAGTCAAACACGAACCCAGGATTTTTGGCTTCAGCATCTAGAAGAATGGACTTCCTTATCGCCAGAGACTGGGAAGCAGACGGGGTGTTGAGTAGAGGCTCGCCGGGAGATCAGCGGGTGGCAGTGAGGACTGTCATGTCTAGGAGACCCAAGCGGACCTTGCAAGTACAGAGACGGAGGTCTGAGCACAAGGATATACGAGTCTGAAGTTCTAGGACGGGGCCAGGACGGGAGAAGTGGGTTTGGGTGAGGTTCGTAGGTAGATCGCGTTTAACGAACGAGATCACCAAGAGAAGAGGGAAGAGGTCCAGACCTTGAATCGCTGGGAATCCCAGCGTGCAAAGGTCGGAGAAATGAGGCGTCTTCACCAAAGACTGAGGGGATGAGCGGTGGGGACAAAAGAGCCACAGTGGTCTGTGACGCTGGGAAGCCAAAACAGTGAGCCTCTGTGCTAAGGGCCGCTGATGAGCCGAATGAACCAGAAGGAGCGCTGCTCAGGGTGTCTCTCCTTTCTATTTTATCCATTTGTCTCTTGGTTCTTTACAACGTACATATTTTCTCAGGGGCTACTGGGGATGCTAAGTACGTTTCTCAAATGTTACCCATATTTTCTTCCTTTAACTTTTAAGGTGATGTCCTTTATCCTTGGATTATTATTATTTTTTTAATCAAAAACCTGAAGTTGCCCTTTGCCCTTTGCTGACTCGGAAAGATTAGCCGTCCCCTAGAATCCGACTAACCTCTCGTTGGTTGGTGACCCGATCCTTTCTCAGACACACAGCCACGGTGCAGGTCACGGACCGCATCTGGCCCGATTTCGAGGGCCTGGTAAGATTTCCCCCGGTCACCTCTGTCCTACCGAGGCTCCACCTGTGGCTCGCTCCACATCCAGGATGGCAAATGAAACCCCAGTCTCTCTGGATGACTCGGCTGGTTCGTAATCGTTGCCGGAAAGCATGCTGGGCAGAAATGGGGGCCGTGAGCCAAGGCAAGGCAGAGAGAGCGGACCCACAGACGTCAGCCAGTAGCCCCGCTGTGGGCAAAGGGAGCGAGAGACGAACGCTCACCCTGCTACGCCCCGGCGGGGTCCTTGAAGAAGTTTCCATCTGCAGACACAGAGTCCTCCCCCCGCTGCCCCCGGCCAGGTCTTCTCGTCCCCACCTCCCCTCGGGCACATACCTGCAAGTAGGCAGTCACTGTCTACAAGCAAGCAGACACTCTCTGCTCCAAGCACTTTGTGCTTCGGGAGTTGGCAGGGGGCACAGAGCTGGGTTCTCCGCCCCAGGAAGGAGACGGAACCAGTGGAAGAACTTCCCGAAACGTAGGTGCAGATTTTCTGTCTCCAGACACTATGTACATACCAGCCAATGGGAACATTTCTCTGCCTACTTCACTGGCCTTCTGTCTTGGAAAGTTCCACCGTGATTTAACGAGAGGTCAGTCTTAGTTTTCCGTAAGCTGGGGAGTTTTCCTCGTGTTCCCTGTTCTCACGGGAATGATTTGCCATCCCCTCCTCCCTCGGTGCCCCCTCACACCTACCTCACCGACAACTCAGCAACAACAAAATACCCTCATTGGCTTTCTTGTTTCCTTTCTTTCCAGACCGTCCGCTTGTGGGCACACATGGCAGAGTGGACTTTGATTTTTTTATTTATTTTTGAGAATTTTTTTAATGTTTATTTATGTTTGAGAGACAGAGAGAGACAGAGTGAGGGCGGGGGAGGGGCAGAGACAGAGGGAGACATAGAATCCGAAGCAGGCGCCAGGCTCCGGGCTGGCAGCACAGAGCCCGACGTGGGGCTCGAACTCACAAACCACGAGATCATGACCAGAGCGAAGCCGGACGCTTAAGCCACTGAGCCACCCAGGCGCCCCAGAGTGGACTTTTAAAAACATGGAACAGGGGTGCCTGGGTGTCTCAGGGGGTTGAGTGTCTGAGTCTTGATTTTGGCTCAGGTTACGATCCCAGGGTCATGGAATCTGAGCCCTGCGTTGAGCTCTGTGCTGAGAGTGGAGCCTGCTTGGAATGATCTCTCCTTCTCTCTCTGCCCCTCCTCGCTGCTTGTCCTCTTATAAATAAATAGACACTAAAACACACACACACATAGAACGTATAATAACACGCCCCCCCCCCATACACACCCTGCTTAGAACCTTGACTTTTCCAGTTTCCTACCCTACGTGGAACAGGATTCTTTAGCCTGGTGTTTAAAACCCTCCCTGCCGGTTCCTTACAAGCCCTCTGAGCTGGGCAGCATTGCCCTCCCTCCTCCCACCTCCAGCTGCACGCCGTCAGGACACCTGCACTGGCTTTTGCTTTGCCTGGGACCCTGTTTGTATTTCTGCATAATAGTGGTTGTTACAGGGTATTTCCCTGGTTTATTTCCATTCCTTTTATTTTCTGTCTCACCACTCCATTTTCTTGTTGTTTCGTTAGAATATTTTTTGTGTCTTTTTCCAGGATCCCATCCCAATTATCTAGGATATTGTCTGATTAAAAAAAAAAATTTGTTGAAAGAGTGGAGAGATGGACAGATGACGGACAGATACTTGGGTAGATGATGGATGGGTGGGTGAATAAATTTGGGAAAACCCACTGGGAACAGGTCAACCAGGTGCCATTTGAAAACAAGTCCGCTTAGCTGAATTTTCCTATGCAAAACACTACTTCTCAGTTTCAATTATTTGGATATTACACGTTTTTAGTTTTATTGTCGGGTATGAAACTGTTGCCCAAAATTCAAGTATTCGTTTAGTTTGAAAAATGACTTGTCCCATAAAAATCTGCTAATCGGATATCGTTATTAGATGGTTCTGGGACAACCTGATGGGGGACGGGGGACACTAAGCAATTAGCTCACATCTACTGCATATTTATTGTGAATCCAATCCTACTGCACGTAGGGTTGCATATTGCATAGGAAAGATACCCCAAACCCAAAACAATCAAATACTTACACGTACAGACATCAATCCCCAGCCTTGCAGAAGCTGCAAGGTGGTTGAGGAGGCAGGACATAAACTATCCAGACAAGTTAAATTCTACATTCAATATGAGCATGAGAACAATTTTTCTGAGCTGGAAAGTGTCAGTGTGGACCAAACTGGTGGACCGAACTGGTCCTTTGCTCCATAAACACCAGCCGGACGCCATCCTATTTCACACTTGTACGCGTTTTAGGCGGTTGGTATTTGATCTCAGCCTTTCCGGATTTCCATGGCCAGGCTGAACCCGCGAGGCTCATTACACCAGAGTGATTCTGTCCCAGGCAGAGGGAGTACGTTCTCGCTGCATGTGTCCATGGAGGCTGATGGCCGGAGAGGGCAGGACCCAAGTCCCAGCCAAGACCGGCTCCAGGGGCTGCCGTTGGACAGAGCCGTCTGCTTGGGGAGTGGGCTTGTCCAACATGGAATGCACTGTCAGTTCTGAGCTCAAAGTCAAAACCCCTGAATTTAAACCCTCTCTCGGCCACTTTCTTCCCCTATGCCACGGGCCAGGTCGCTTTTCTTAGCTTAGCTCCCGTTTCTTCCATAAAATGGGGATTTTAAAAGATACCTTTACAAGATTGTTGTCAGGCTCGAACTCATAACGGGACAGTACTGGGGGCAAAGCGCTAAAGCACTACGGTGCCTGCTAGACCCCGTATGTACTCAGATGTGATGTCCACACTCACACCCAATGTTAGGGCTCAACTTTGCTTGACCAGGTTAACCAGCCACGTGCCGAAACTCCAAGGCTTTTTAAAGCAAAGCCCAGGTGTTTGTCACTTTCTTTCCATCTGTAACTAACGCATGCAAAGGGCCAGTGGTCTTTTGGCCACCTGTCTGCTGGGGTCTTCCTGCCTGCGGGTCTCTAATAAAGCTCGTCTGAGGATCCGTTGTGCTCTGCTGGTGGAAGAGCAGCTTTTTTGAGAACGAAGAGGGACACATGATTTATTTCCCTGGTATTTCTGGCATGCGCTTTCAGATGCTGGGGATGTGCTTGGACACTATTATTAAGGTACAACTGTGCCCAGGAACTCTCCAAAGAAACCCTGCCGGAAAACATAGATAATCCCGGCCTTCCAAGGGCAAGTGTAGACACACAGCGGAGAAGAGCCTTGGAGGGAGCAAGCACCTCTAGTTACGTGAGCTCAGGAGAACGACGTAACTGCTCGTGGGTGATCTGAGCAGAACACAGTATCGACACCGACCCAAGAGACCGACGAAAGTCCTGTGTTGTGTTCTGTGATCATGGTACTTATTTCAATTTCATCCTAGAGACACTGCATAAGCTGTGGTCAAAAATAAAAGGGAGATTAAAATGCCCCCCTCCACCCGCCCCGGGCACCCCTTGCTAAGAATCTGCATTTCGAAAACAGCAGGAGAAGCAGGGATTTTCATTCTCAGACACCAGTGAGGATTGATTCCAAATTAAATGACCTTGGGAATCTCCACCTCCGGGGCATGAAACGTCTCCCTTCCGAGTGCAGAGTCTGGGATGGCAGTGAAATAGAAAATAGGACCATGTGGGCACTCTAGCAGTGTCCCAGGAAGAGAGAGCACAGGTCTGACCTCTGTAGAACAGAGGACGAACGTTCCCCTGTGTCCTAGGGACCCCTGGGCAAGTGGAGGTGAAGTCACAGACGCAGCCCAAGGGACAGAATTCAGAAATTCCACTCGCCAAGCAAAAAATCGCCAGAAAACCTTATTGTGAAATCATTAACGTGACTGTCTTTATTTTGAAAGCCTAACTTCAGGCAATATCGTCAAGCACAGACACCGAATTTAGTGTGGGTAAGTTGCCACCATCTATATTTGGACATAAGCCAGGTGGCAGGACCAGAGTATCACCTATCCTTTCCTGAGTACCAACCGCCCCCCCCACACGCACATGCACACACCCACACACCCAGATACACACACAGATACACGCCGACACACACACACATAGACACACAGAGGGACATCCCCAGACACACAAACATGCGCTGACACAGACACACACAGACGCTCGCAGACATTCTTTTCTGTTCCACTTCTGACCTGATTAATTCTGACCGTTTGAATGAAAACAAAAAGGCATTTAGGATGTTCTCAATGTTACAGAAGCCAGGCTGGGTAAAAGAGATGTGTAAAAGTTGGTGTCGTCAAGAAATACGATCTAGGGGCACCTGGGGGGCTCCGTCAGTTGAGCATCCGACTTCGACTCAGGTCACGATCTCGCGGTCCATGGGTTCGAGCCCGGTGGCGGGCTCTGTGCTGATGGCTCGGAGCCTGGAGCCCGCTTCGGATTCTGTGTCTCCCTCTCTCTCTGCCCCTCCCCTGTCCATGCTCTGTCCATCTCTCTCAAAAAAATAAAAAATAAAAAATAAAAAATAAAGAAATAAAAAAACAGGATCTAAATCCATGGGCATTTTTAAAGAAAGAAAGAAACATCCCCCTGAATTCAGAAAATGCTGCCTATTTACCTGGACTTCTCTGGGGATGTTTCCACGAGCAACCTTTCCCGGGAAGCAAATCTCTGTTTGGAGGAGAGACTTACCAGTGCCTCCGGAAGTGGCCAGAGGATTTATCAAATGCGGAAAATCCCAATGCTTTCGTGCTGTTGTTGACCTCTGGTGAAATTCTCTGCAGCGGTCAGGATCCGGCAGGCTCTCTGAGGGATCTCGGAGCATTCGCTGGGGTTTTGTGAACCTTAGGCCATAAGACGGATTCTTCCGAAAGCCGGCAAGCAACACGTATCCTCACCATCCGTACACGCTGGTTCCATCGGATTCCCACTTTATTTACAGGACGCGCTTACGGTCTTCCAATGGCAGCTTTACGGAGCATCGTGGGACAACCCACGGGTCCTCGAAGTACTCTTTAGACACCTCTTGTCAGAATTTGCCCGCAGTGGTGTTCTTTCCGGTGAAATGAAGCCGGAAGGTGTTGAGTGACACAGGGGGGTTCCAGGAGCCAGGCCATGAGGCACAGGCTGGCTGCTTCGGGATCAGATAACAGGTGCGTTCCTCTCCTGGACTTCTTCGTGAATTTTAACGTCTTTTTCCGTGATCGGTCACTAAAATACCTGACTCGGCACCAGATGGCAAGCGGTGCCACGGCACCCGATCTCAGATAAACACCACCCATCGCTCCAACGCTTCCTGCTGTGTTTTATTCGTCTTACTGTTTTACTGAGCACATGAGCGAGTTCTAGGCTTGAGGAGCCGGCAGGAGGACAAAGTTCTGATGCTACTGCCTTTTACTTGCCCGTCACAGGGGTTCTTATCTGAGGGGCACATGTCAGAATCACCTGAGGCTGTGAGAACGCAGTGCCCAGAGGACACGAAGGCCCCCGTGACGCTGGGGAGCTCTGGCACACACAGCACGGGCACTGGCGGGCTTCGGAGGCCCCCAGAGTCAGCAGTGACTGCTCTAGGGGGAGGTGTGAGGGCTCGACCATCGGTGCCCAAGTCACACCCCAGTGCCCCCTCTGCCACCACGGGATGACCTCTCGGGCCTCTGCGTCAATTCCCTAGAACATGTCAAGGGTCTCCGAACAGGTGGGGCGGGGGCCGGAGGTGAGTTGGGTGACGATTTCCCAGGCACCGCTCCTCCTAAGAACGCCTCTCGTTTTCTTCAAACCAGCTCCGAGGGGTGCGTGCAGGCAGCGTGTCTCAGCGCTCAGGCTCGGAGACCTCGGGTCTCAGCGTGTTCGCACATCTGGGTCACGCTCCGTCCCCGATGCCGTCTCTCGGGGGACCTCATGCACCTGAGTCAGGGAAGGGGCGTCTCGGGGTGAACACCCGTTGGAAGGAAACAGGACACACGGCAGAGAAGAGTTCAAATGCGGGGGAGGGGGCTCGTGAACACTGCGCACTCTTTCTGGAGCCACAGAAGGGCGTGGAGATCAGGATGTTTTTTAATGTGTATTTATTTTTGAGAGCCAGTGGGGGAGGGGCAGACAGAGCGAGAGAGCCAGAGAGACCAGAATCCGAAGCAGGCTCCGAGCCGTCCACCCAGAACCCAACACGGGGCTCAGACTCACAACCCGGGAGACCACGACCTGAGCCGAGGTCGGACGCTCAACCAACTGAACCACCCCGGCGGCCCCGTGGCACGGAGATGTTTCAAGCAAGGGAGCAACGTGCTCGAAGTTTCCAATTCGGAAGCTCTCCTGCAGGACTGAGGTGTAAAACAGGGCGGGTAGGGGCTGGAAAACGACGATCTCACCATGGAAGGCGCTGAGGACATGCTACTTAAGGAAGCCGTGTGAATTCTGGCCACCTTGTGAACTGGCCTGCGTTTTGACCACGGCCTCACCAGCAGCATCTGAAAAGCTGGCTCGTCTCCCTCGGGTCAAGGTCCCAGTCCCAGCCTCCCACGCTGTCGTCACCTTCAACGCAACATCAGCACCGGGTACTTGGATTTTCACACCCGCCTCCCGGCCCCCTGCTCCTGTGGCCCCTCCTGTGGCCCCTCCCGCCCACCCGCCACGCTGGGGAGGGGGTCGCTGCCTCCTGCGTCCCCAGAGCACAGCACCAAGCCCCTTCCAGGGGGCTCCATCGCCAACTCAGCACGATCCCGGGTGGGGAACAGCGTGAAGAAGGAATGTCAGCAAGGGCACGAGCTGGCCTGGAGGCACCCTGGTGAGAATCGGAGCCCCGCTTCGCAGGTAGGTCCGTGTCACCAGTACCCCGGGTCACCATGGACAGATCAGTTCCTCTCTCTCCTCCCACCTTCCTGACACATCGTCCGACTGTGGCCAAGCTTCTTCCTCTTGTGAAAAGAGAAAAAAAAAAAAATGATTCTATGAATTAATTCACAGAACCTGACCCTAAATATATGCTGAAGGCTGGAACTCCTCAGTGTGGATCGATGCCCGTCCGGATTTGGCCTCAAATCAGCCTTGTATTCTCGCCTCTCCACACCCCCCACTAATGCAGTATAGGGTTTCTGGCCCTGAAAGGAAGGCACTGAGGCTTTGAAATCCGTTTCGTTTTTTGTAAACTGGGGAGATGAGTTACTATTCTCACATGCTTCTTCCTCTAGACTGGGAGCACTTTGACAAGAAAGAAAAGCACAAAACAAAACAAAACAAAACAAAACAAAACCTTGTCTCATATCTAACTCAACACCTCAAATATGGTAGGCGATCGGTGATTGTTAGTTGAATCGGATAGATTGGTTTTAAATTCATTTTTAGAGAAACGACTCTTTTTAAAACACACAGAAGTCACATGCATTGCATCGCCATCCTTGACACAGATTTATGATGACATATCAGAAATCATTTCTTTGTTTCTCCCCAAAACCAACGATTATCCTCCCCCGCCCCCCACTCACTGGCTTTATTTTCTGGGAAACATGGTACCCATATCATCACACATTGAGCACTCGACCCCAGTGCTTATTAATTTCGAACAGAAGTCGTTGCCTTGTGAATGAGGTTTGGGATCCTGGTACCAATTCACCTCGCTTTTGGGTTGTCCAGTCTACTCCACAGACCTACATTACGTGTGTAAAGTCACATAGCACTCAAGTGGCCACACGAGGTCCTCAGGTGTGCTCTGTCCCCTGACTTGGGCCCCTCGTGATGATGCTCCGTGTCTCCCTGGGCTGTTTCTGGAAGGCTGGGAAACGCAAGCTAGTTTGTTTGCAAACAAGGTAGGGAGCGTCAGAAGGAAAACAAGCTGTAACTGCCCCCATGAAACCACCTTTCTGGAAGCCTAGAGCCCGGGGTGTTGACCATAAACTGTATTGCGATGGCCCAGCCAAGTGGAGGAAGCAACAGTCAAAATATCACATGTGGGAAGTATGTGCCCGAGTCAGGGAGGGACCAAATCCGCAGGAAGTTCTCTCAGGTAACTGTTGAAGTATCTGTACGATCCAAGGCGATAGGATCCCCGTTCGTAAATCGCAAAACTGGAGCCCATGAAAAAAATAACAATTTCCCTGAATCTCTGAAGGGGCGGCATGGGGGCATACACCTGGTTTAGCTCTACCTGTGGGAGAGCCCCAGGGACGTGGCCACAGAGAAATCTGTCCTTCCAGGAGGAAGTGGAGAAGAAGCCCGATTGCAATCCAACTTCTATATACAAAGGGAAGTTGGCACAGCTTCCAGTTTTAATTTTCTTATTTTGGTTAATGTTTATTTATTTTTCAGAGAGAGAGAGGGAGGGAGGGAGAATGAGCCGGGGAGGGGCAGAGAGGGAGACCCAGAATCCGAAGCAGGCTCCAGGCTCCGAGCTGTCAGCACAGAGCCCGATGTGGGGCGTGAACCCAGGAACCGTGAGATCATGACCTGAGCCGAGGTCAGATGCTCAACCGACTGAGCCCCCTGGGTGCCCCTAGGATAGCTTTCAGTTTTTAAAGTCAGGAGATCCTCAGGGGGCACAGGGATGTTGGAGAATTAGCAAGGACTCTTGCCTTGTCTTTCTAGCCCAGCAGCTGCTCAGCAAAGCTGTTTCCCTGCATCTTCTACCTCTCATGGACCCTCACCTCTGCCTTCTCAGACCACAAGAGTCCCAGCGCCCCTGTAAGGGACCCTCACTCTGCTCTGACGGCACACCCTCACCTGATGCTGGATGCTGTGCTGTGCGCCGATCCCTGTAACCTGCCATGTGTTGGGAGGCAGTTGGGGGGAGGCGGGGGGGTCCCAGTCTGGGCCAGGAATGAGGGCCATGGCCAACCACACCGGGACTTATGGACCTTGGGCAAGGCGTTCCATGTCCTTGAGCCTCAGGTGGTTTCTCACCTTCAGAAATCAACGGTTGGGGTCAGATCTGAGGATTTATCTCTAAGGGCCTCGAGTATCCAGCTCCAGAGTCCTGAGGGCGCGTCTGCTTGGCCATCCACTCCCCCACCCCCCCCCCGCCCTCACCAGAGGGCTCTTCCCAGTGGCCCCTCGTGGTTGGCCAGTGGGGCCTGGCCTGGAGCTGAGGCTGGGGCGGGGGCTGGGGCTGGCACCTCCCTTCTCCGCCTCAGCACCCCTCCCCTCCGGAGAACCCAGCCTGGCCTCCCAGCTCCTCACCTTGAGGGACGGCTTCTTCAGGCCTCGTGTCCTGTCATCATTCCTTGGCCTTCGTGCAGCCCTGGCTAAGTGTTTCTCTTAGAGGCACGCATCCAAATGACGGGTGTAAAACACGGAAAATTCCAGCCCTTTGAGGCCCGTGACAGCTGGCGGCTCGGAGCCTCCTGCAGCCACGCGGGGGGCTCCTCCCCTCCCTGAGCGAAGCCATAAGACAGCTCAGGTGAAGGCAGCGCCGTCCTGCCCCAGCGACGATCCCCAGGCAGCCTTTCCCCACACAGCCCAGGCCCCTCTGTCTGCTCTCCCCCTGGTCTCTGCCTCTGCCCCTTCGCCCGTGTGGGCAGTCTCCCCCTCACCCCTGCTACGGTTTTCTCCCTCGCTTCCCTACCACAGGCCTGTCCCTGGTTCAGACGACGGGCCCTCTGGCCGCCTCTCACGGCGGGCCTGTCTGCAATGTAACGTGGACGTCAGCCCGGGCGGTCGAGCTGGCCCCTCCCCTGTCGCGTCCCTCCTGCGCCCCCAGTGCCCCCACCGCTTGCCCTGTCCCCGTGCTGCTCTCCGTGATTACCGAGGACAGAATGGTGGGTGCTTGTCCAATCGGAGGAGGCCCCCCCAGCCAGAGGGACCTTATTTCACTCAACAAAACTGGCTCTTCGGGCACCTGTGGCAAGTAAAACGCACTCGTTAGAAGTGTTCTGAAAGTCAGCCAGGTGTGCGTCATTCATCGCCCCTTTCTTGACGGTCACATCTCGGCGGAAGAGTAGTAACGCGCTCAGGGTCTGCCATCCCAGAAAAACCACCCTGAACAGCGGGGACCGGATGGTCTGGGGGTGGGGGGAAGACGAATTAGGGGGAAGGGTGACTCAAAATAAAGCGAACAAATACACAGACAAGAAGATGCATCTGGAAGAGGAAGGACGTCTCTCCTGCAGCTTCTGTCTCCTGGACTCAGGCTGGCAGCCGCAGCCAGCGAGAGGGACGCCGCGGCAAAGCACCTTCCGGAAGCAGCCAGGGCCGCGTCACCCGTCTCAGAGACTGCTGTGCCCAGACACGTGTGGGGGGGACCGGAGTGTCCTTCCACTGTGTGTTTTCACCATGGCGTAGGGCCTGGCCGTCCCTGCAGGAGGCTCACAGAAGGGGAAAGCCTGCATGTGCTGGGCCCTGCTTCTGTTATTTTTTTTTAAGTTTATTTACTTATTTTGAGAGAAAGCAAGCAGCGGAGGGACAGAGAGAGAGAGAGAGAGAGAGAGAATCCCAAGCAGGCTCCACACTCAGCACAGACCCCGGCGTGAGCCTCGAACTCACCACAGTGAGATCATGACACGAGCCAAAACCAAGAGCCAGATGCTCAACTGACTGAGCCCCCCAGATGCCCCCGTGCGCCCTGCTCCTTACGTGTCCTGGTCAGCAAGAGGCAAATAGCAGCTCCGGTTAGAACCCATTTGGAGACCTGCTCAGGCCTGTGGTCCCACACAGAGGTCAGGGACCCTGGGAGGAAACATCTTGGCATCCCAGACCCCGTGCTCGATGGCTGAAAAAGATGAAATAAAACCAAGGTCCAGGATATGCTTAGTAAGATGGGAACACACTTACAACGTTCAATATCCTGTTGTTTTATTTTTTTTTAATTTTTTTAATTTTTTTAATTTTTTTTTCAACGTTTATTTATTTTTGGGACAGAGAGAGACAGAGCATGAACGGGGGAGGGGCAGAGAGAGAGGGAGACACAGAATCGGAAACAGGCTCCAGGCTCTGAGCCATCAGCCCAGAGCCCGACGTGGGGCTCGAACTCACGGACCTCGAGATCGTGACCTGGCTGAAGTCGGACGCTTAACCGACTGCGCCACCCAGGCGCCCCAATATCCTGTTGTTTTAAAAATAAGCGTACCAGGTTGTAGAAATGTCAGGAGGTTTTTCTTCCCATAACACTTTTCCAACTCTACATCCTGCTTCACCATTTGTAAAGCACCTTCTTCTCTGCTTTGTGTTCTCTTCATTTATTGTGCTGGGGAAAGAGCTCTGTGAACCCCTCCCCACCCCCCTCACCCCCGTCTGGGCGATGTCTTAACCCCGCAGAAGGGATCTGCGTGTCTGATGATGGCACCGAGATCATAGACAAGCCAATTGGCAGGGAAGCTTGGACGGTGGAGCATGAAGGGAGGGAAGAAACGTGGGGATGAACGAGGTAGAAAATATGTAATTACAAATCCTCGAGATCCGTGCAGACCAGAAAAACGGGCTGCTGAGGGGCTCTTGCGAATTGGCATTACTATTGAAACCGCACGCTATCTGTTAGGATCGTAAATGCTGGAGGCCTAACAAAATGTCATTTTTGTTCTTCTTTACAAATAAGGGAAGGTTTTCTTTTCTTTTCTTTTCTTTTTTTTTAAGGTCTCTTTAAGAGGCACAAATAGCAGGAGGGACGGAGGAGAAAATCCGCTGCAAATGGACGGGCCTGTTAATGGAGGGCAAGCAGCGGCTCCCCACCAGCCCGTCTCCAAGGCAACGGCGAGGCCGGGGCCCCTGCCTCTGTTCCCTGGGCCGGGTGCCTCTTGTGCAGAGGAGGATGGAGAGAGGGTGGCCGCGGCTCTGTGCCCCTGCATTGTCCTGCTCACCGTGCAGGGAGGGGAGCCGCTGATGCACGAGGGCCCTCTGCCCAGCACCCTGGACAGCCCCCCCCCCCCCCTCAATTGCAGGGCACTGACCCCACCCCCTGCACAGCGGGACACTTTCTAAAGCTCCCACCACAAAGTGCGTTGGCCTTTTGGCTAGAAAGGGGCATTTCCTTTCATTGCCGATGAATCCTGCAATCACAGATTCTTATGTTTGCGAACGACATTGCAAACCATCGTTTCCAGCCTTCCCCCGGGGAATCCGAGCAGAAGGTGCTAAGGGTCTGCCCTTAGGTCCCTGGGAGCTGCCCTGACAAGGCAGACGTCAAGACTAGGGAGCCCCGGCCCCTTTGAAGCCGGCATTTGGCGAGACGAGAATATGAGGAGAAAACTAATGGAGGAAGAATCCGATGCCAGACGGAGGGGTGGGTGGGTTGAGCGGCACGTCGCGTGGAACACGAGGAGCATAGGAGCCTGTGGCTGTGGCAGTCACGATTGAGATCCTTCCAGAAAACAGGGGGCCTAGAGACAGGATGGCCAATTTAAAAGGTGGGAGAGTAATTATCAAGAAAAAAATGCCAAGGACATAAACCAGAGCCGTGTGTTTAGGTCTCAAAAACACTGGGCAGGTGAGCAACACTAGGGAAGTGTAACGGGCCAGGCAACTTTATCATCTCTTGTGCCTTTTGAGAATTGTGTGTGTGTGTGTGTGTGTGTGTGTGTTTTAAGTTTCACGACCTCGCGGTCCGTGAGTTCGAGCCCCGCGTCGGGCTCTGGGCTGATGGCTCAGAGCCTGGAGCCTGTTTCCGATTCTGTGTCTCCCTCTCTCTCTGCCCCTCCCCTGTTCATGCTCTGTCTCTCTCTGTCCCAAAAATAAAAAAAAAAATAAACGTTGAAAAAAAAAAATTTAAGTTTAAGACCGATCATCAGAAGCCTGATTGCAGAAGTAATGTGATGTGACTAATGATTCTGCATAATGAATGACCTTGCTATCAATCAGCAGGAAGCCAGCTTTGGAGGAGAAGTCTTTGAGCCCTCAAATATGCGAGGCCCTGACTTCTGATTGCAACCCATCTATCCCCGCGGCCTCCTGCAAGAGGCAGGTCCCACAAGCCAGGGACTCAGAAGAGATTTGCAGAAACGGGCATAGCTCCCCTCTCTCTACAAAGCTTAGCTGACGCATGAGAAAGGTCATCTCACCCGGCACAAGTTTGCGAAACCTCAGCCCGAATATCGTCTGTGTCTTCCTTACGGAACATCTCTCAATGCAGAGAGTTTTGCAGGAGTTGCCACCTGTCAAAACGCGGGCGTTGGCTTAACCGTTCAAAACAGAAAACTGCCGTAGTGATACAGGAAGATAATCAAGGGCTGGACGCTCAGAGAATGTTCAAGGTTCTTAAGAGAGCAAGACAGGAGTTTGCCGATGCACGGACAACAGGCTCTGTCAGCCGAGTCTGTTACAACGTGGAAAATGTCAGCGGCGGGCGAGTGGAAAGTGCGGTGCTCACAGCGGCTGGGCCGGTCGCGGTAAGGACAGAGCCCAACACAGAGATGGAAGGCGGGGCTGGTGAGTCTGCCCTCGGTGGGGGAGCCCAATGTCAGGCAGACATCCCCAGTCGGGGTGAGAAGCTCAATAATTCTCCAAGGAGCTGCAGGCAAAAACGTAGGGGACATTCGGGACGCAAACATTTTCAAAATCTTCTCTTATCGCTGAGCTACGTTGTCCCGATGTGAGTCTGGCGTCTTCGCGTGCTTTCTTTCCTAAACCACCCGATGTGCCGCGTTTCTTTGCTTTGCTTCCTCGCCCACCTTGGGAAGACACAGCAGCAGGTGTTCAAGCTCTAGGGTAGGCGATGTCTGTGCTCTTGTCTTAACCCCCAGAACGACGCACAGCCCGGGGTCTTTGTTTGTTTTCCAGGAAAAGCAAGTGACCTTTTATTTAAAAAATAAATGAAATAAAATAAATGCCGTCAGCTTATGTGGGGGTCAAGCATGACAAATGGCCGGGCTGCGGGGGGTTTTCCCCTCTCATTTTCTTAACTGCCACTTTTAATTAGCCTTTCCTGATGCTTGGGCCCCGATATGTGGGAGCCATTGCTAATGACGACTTAAACTATTTTAACAACAAGGAGAGGAGGACAGGGGAGAGTTTCCCTTCCAACACAACACCCGGCAGAAAATGGACTTCTTTTTCAACACGATCAGCGTCAGGTGGGCGACCTCCCTGAGTGACGCCCAGCCAGGTCAAGAACCAGGTTCCACGCAGTGGATATGTTCTTCCTGTCACTTGAGGACAGAGATTGACGTTTAAAACGGCTGCTCTGATGTTCATGTTGTTAAACTCCCCTCCTTTCTAAGCGACCTGTTTGAATGCAGCGGCTGTCAGTCTGTTTCATCGTCTCCTGCCGACGTCTGCCTTGTCAGAGCTCATGGAAGCTGGCAGAATTGAGGCGGGGAGGGACAGGTGATTGAGAAGCAGGAGGTGGAGGTCTCTGGAGGGAGGGCCCGTCTGTGCGGTGACCAGCGTGGCCCCAGAGGTGGCCTGTCAGCGCCGACGGCCGCTTTCCGCCTCCTGCACAGGCCTCTGCAAATTAGTCAAAGCCTGTGCACATTCAGAAATCACGGCATCCAACTGGTTTATTATTTCCATTTAGCCCCTGTATGCACAGTAAACCCATTCTTTGAGTTTTCCAAGGCAGTGATAATTTTATGATCTTCTTTTTCTTAAATGTAACATTTAATGTAATTTAATTTTTCACCTCATTTGTGCCTTTATTTCGGAGTGCTTATTATGTTTCCCGTTACAAAATACTCAGTATAATAAATCTGAAAAAAAAAAAATAAAGAAAAGCAGGAAGGGGACATTTTTAAACCACTCAGGCTCCACACTCCAGAAACAAAAAACTATTGACATTTTTGTGTTCCTCCATTCAGAGTTTCCTGCACAGATTTATTGGTATTTAATATGGATATCATCACACTATGATTTTGCCTGTTGCTCTCTTATTATTCATTATAATATAAATTCTTTCATATTATTATTACAAACTCATTAAAAACATTATTTTCAAGACTGCATAATTATGCCCCATAATTTTCTTAGTTATTCCCCTAATTATGGACATTTAGACTATTTCGGATTTTTCACTGTTACACACGATGTTGCTATAAACACTTGTTGACGAAACACGTTCAATACTTTGGATTATTTCCTTGGGTGAATTCCCAGCGGTACAATTATTAGGTCAAAGTGTTTAACATTTTCTCTTTTAAACTTTTTTTAATGTATATTGATTTTTTGAGAGACAGAGAGACAGAGCATGAGCAGGGGAGGGGCAGAGAGAGAGGGCGACACAGAATCCGAAGCATCTCCAGGCTCCGAGCCGTCAGCACAGAGCCCGATGCGGGGCTCGAACCCACGAACTGCGAGATCATGACATGAGCCAAAGTCAGATGCTTAACTGACTGAGCCACCCAGGCAGTTTTTTTTTTTTTTTTTTCTTTTATTCAGGGGCTTTGGAAGGGGAAGGATTTGACAGGGCGCAGGTCGCAACTTTTGCTCCCTTGTGCTAATTGGGGGTGGGGGGGTGGGTATCAGAGATAGTTCCTATCTGAGATCTTGGATATTTTTCTGCACAGTTTGGTACTGCATCACATCCTGAGTTTTCTCCCCAAGTGTATTCTAAGGAATAGTAACAGTATAGTCAAACCCAATGTTATAACCACCTTGGGGGGAGGGGGCACGGGGGGGAAGGTTGTGGTGGTCAAGGGCCTCTTACTGTACCCAAGTGAATTGCTGTCTGATTTTATTTTTATGTTTTTTTTTAATCTTATTAAGTAACTTTTACACCCAACGTTGGGCTCGAACTTACAACCCCAAGATCGAGAGCTACACGCTCTACCGACTGAGCCATCCAGGTGCCTCTGTTTATGTGGGCTTTTATTGCTGGGGCGCCTGGGTGGCTCCGTGGGTTAAGCATCGGACTCTGGCTCCGGTCAGGATCTCGCCGTTCATGATTTCGAGCCCCGCATCAGACTCTGTGCTGACAGCTCAGAGCCTGGAGCCAGCTACAGATTATGGCTCTCCCTCCCCCCACCCCCTCTCAAAAGTAAATATTAAGAAACTTATAAAAATACAAATAAAATATGGGTTCTTATTTCTAAAGAGGAGTTAATACAGGTGAAGCAAGTGTTTGTGAAAGTATTTAATATTTTCAATAGATTTGGGTACGTATAGCCACTGACCTTCCAAAAGACTGCACGATGCATTTTGTCTATATTGGTAGAATTCCTACGTTTCAAAATTTATAATTTGGAATATATACATTGTATAAAATATGTATCCTGATAATAGTTTTGGAAAATATTGTCACTATATCTATTTGGTTGTTTGCACCTACCTATATTATGGCTTTTCCAAAGGGGGAGAAAACAGTTAAGGCAGAAATGCTTTTATTAGTGGGATATGTTCTTCTGTTTTATTGGTTTTGTTGGAACGTAACTGAGCATCTGACCTAATTGCTTCCAGTGGATCGTATGAAAACAAACATTCCACTTCTTGAAAATGATCTATTTCTTAAATGTTTTTTAATGTGTATTTATTTTTGAGAGAGAGAGAGCGAGAACGAGTCAGGGGAGGGGCAGAGACAGAGGGAGACACAGAATCCGAAGCTCCAGGCTCTGAGCTGCCAGCACAGAGCCCGACGCGGGGCTCGAACTCATGAACCGCGAGATCGTGACCTGAGCCGAAGTCGGACGCTCAACCGACTGAGCCACCCGGGCGCCCCCAAAAATGATCTATGTCTTGATTCAGCGATGCATCTACTCGTTTCGTCAGCAGACACCCGGGGTACCAGGGTGCTGACGCTGGTGCTGTGAAGGGCAAGCTGGCGACCTGCTCTGAGTCCCCCAGGGATCCTCGTGAGCTCCGTGCTGGCCGCTCCGCAGATGTTTGCGGCATGAAGTAATCCCCAAACACAGATACTCAGTGTGACAGCACTACCCTCCGGGCTTGGGGCCCTGCCACAGGCTGCACGGGCGGGATGCTGAGCTCTGGATGTGGCACAGCAGCCTGAGTGGAAGGGGAAGGAACAGCTGTTTACGGGTCTGTTTCCTGGGTGGTGGTTGTTGCTGCTGTTGTTTTCAGATGAAGGGTAAACCGGCCTGGCGTCTGGGTGGCTCAGTCGGTCGAGCGTCCGACTTCGGCTCAGGGCACGATCTCGCGGTCCGTGGGTTCGAGCCCCGCGTCGGGCTCTGTGCTGACAGCTCGGAGCCTGGAGCCCGCTTCGGATTCTGTGTCTCCCTCTCTCTCTGCCCCTCCCCTGCTCACACTGGGTCCCTGTCTCTCTCAAAAATGAATAAACATAAAAAAATTAAAAAAAAAGAAGTGTAGGGATCTGTCTCTTGTTTTTGTTTGTTTGTTTTTTAAGATAAAGGGTAAAAGGGCGTCGGTGCCCTTCCTTGCCATGATTTCCACTCCGTGACACTGAGACATGCTACTTCTAGAAATCTGAGAGAGATCTACAGTTCTCGGAACGGCTCCCGTGCCAAGAGCGGCCAAACACCCCTCCGAGAGCCGCTCCTGTGCCTCACAGAGAAGGTGAAAAGATGACTTTCATTCTGCCCTAAAGCCACGTATGAGTGACAATTCAGTGGAAGTGACAGATCATAGCGCTCCTCAGGGCCCTATAAATTTCAGCTCTCTTGGTTCCCTTCTTGAGACCCACGTTGGCCCGCTCTGTGGTGACGTATGTGGAGCCGGCTACCCGGGGGATGCACCCTCTTATTCCCAGCTTGGGTTCAAGGACGAGCTCCGTCCAGTGGAGGTGGAATTCTTTATGGGCATCTGTGAGGAGTCTAGTCAGGCGCTCACTGCCGTGGGCTGAAACATGACCCCCCCCCCAAAAAAAAGACGCATTGAAATCCCGTGAGTGTGACCTTATTTGGAAAGAAGATCTGGGCAGATACGATCGAGTCATTAGGGTGGGCTCTTGTCCTCCACGACTGGTGTCCTTGGAAGAAGAGAAGAGACGCCGTCAGGGAGAAAATGGCCATGTGACGGGGGAGGCAGAGTTGGGGGTGATGTGTCACCCGTGAGACGAGGGATACCAAGGGCTGCGGGTCACCACAAGAAGCTAAATGGAAGAGCACACAACAGGTTCTCTCCTAGGGCCTCCGGGGGGCGCACACCCCACAACACCTCGATTTGAGACATCTGTTTTCCGGAACCCCGAGAGAATAAATTTCCGTTGTGTCTTGTCACCTGGTTTGTGAGACTTTCTCATCACGGCCCTGGGACCCTAATATACTCACCAATCCAATTTCCTCTTCTTGGGCACAGAGAAAGAAGGAGACTATTTTCCAGCCCCTTTTCCAGTAGGGCTGGGGTTTGGGCCAAAAGGATATATACCCCATCGGGGCTGGCACTGCTTTCCGGGTGCTCTCTGTGAAGACAGCAGGGCCACGAGATGGAAGGGGACGCCAGCCGAAGGTAGCTGCTTCAGAACTCGGCCAGGAGAGGCAGCAGACGTGCACTGAACCATGACACGAGCACGCTAGAAACTTCTGCCGAGGGGCGCCTGGGGGGCTCAGTCGGTTGAGCGTTTGACTTTGGCTCAGGTCACGATCACGTGGCTCGTGGGTTCCAGCCCTCATCAGGCTCTGTGCTGGCAGCTCAGAGCCTGGAGCCTGCTTCACATGCTCTGTCCCTCTCTCTCTCTGCCCCTCTCCCTCTCTCAAAAATAAATAAACATTTAAAAAAAAAGAAAGAAAGAAACAAACTTCTGTTGAGGTTTTGTAAAGCCCAGGATTTCTCCTCTTATTTATTTATTTCTCTCCTGCAACGTTGTATAGATGCCAGAACTTTCCATGCTGTAATGCAGTGCTGCTGTAAGTTAGCAGCCATAAGTTAAAGAGTGATGCGTGTGCCCTTGGCGAACTACTCAAGTAGCAGAAAGTTGATACAAGAGACCGGAAGAATGGGGACAAGCTGAGTAACGGCACATTACCCGGTAAACACTCACCGGGGAGACCCAGGGACACAGCCCGGGCAGGACTCAGTCTGCAGCTACAGGAGAGGCGGCTGGAAATGCCAGAGCATTCGTGTGTGGGTTGATCACGCATTATGACGGGGAGGTGAGTTCAGGAAAGAATTAGTCAACATGGGTAGATACGCGATATGCCAGATACAGTGAACTATTAATGGTGGAATCTAGATGCTGAGTGTGTGGGGAGTCGTCATAAAATTCTTCCACCTTTTCTGCATGTTGGAAAAATTCCCTAGCAAAAAAAAAAAAAAAAAAAAAAAAAAAAAAAAGATTGAAGAGAGGAGAAAATTAGCCAGCTGGCAAAAGAAACGAAAGAGGCTAGAGAGAATCCAGAAAATCAAGGGACTGCAGGTTTGAGCGCTAACTCGTGCCAAGCCCTAAAACATGAGAGCTGGAGCCTAACAAGGTTTTGAGTAACAAAAATCTCAGGGAAAGGTCTAAGTTGAGTACAGTGACTTGAGTGAAAGGTCAGATTCAAGACTGATCTTAATCTATGATTGCAATTAGCCTCCGAGGAGAGACACCGAGTCTGAAGAGAAAAAAACAAAGGATGAAGGCAAAGGGAAGCACCTTTGGGGCGCACACGTGCTTGGTCGTTGACAAGCTAACGGACTAGCAGTAACCCAGAAAAGTCAACTGAACGATCGGCATCATTTCTTGCCAAAGAAACCATGAGCCATTTGTTTTCGTAAATCTTTTACTGTGCAGGACTTAAGGAAAAAATCCTTGGATCTCTGACCTTTCCCCTGTCACAGGCTGGATTTGGCAATTCTAGAGACCTCAAGCCTGCAGATCCTCTGCGGTCACTCCAGGCGTGGCCCGCAGAGTCACAGGGAGGAAGGAGTCCCCAGGGGGACGAACCCTAGAGGGCAGGAGAAGGGAGGGCCTCCCGGGAGGGCACAGAGACCCTGCCCAAGACACCTCTGTCCCAAGGTGGGCAGTGTCCCCAGCGTCCTCTCCGTGCGACGTCATCCGGGTCCTGATGCGCCGGACGCTGTGTGTCTCTCGCCCGGTCCCCTCCGGTGATCCCGTGGCTACCCCGTCCTTGAGTTCGAGGCGGACAACTTGTAGCTTTAGTTCACCATTTGCCCAGACAAGAGGATCGCATCTGGGCCAGATGGAAAGTGGCGGTCTCTCCTCTGGGGAGGGGCTTAGTGTGTTCCACACGAGGGGCCGGATTGTGACAAGAGGCTGGATGGGTGCCGTCCAGTCCCACGTCCTCTCTAGGAACCAAGGGCGCCGGGGTTTCCAAGCCTCCTTCGCGACGGGGTCAGAGCCACGCGAAGGCTCCGGCCAATGCACCGCCGGCAAAAACGACGGGCACCCTTTCTAGGCCTGGACAGAAGGCACACAGCCTCCCATGCTCTTTCTGTCCCCGTCCTGGTGAACAGAGAGGGCAGGTGCGTCACAGGAGGGTGACGCTGCCTGGAGGAGAGAGGCCCCGAATGTCT
This sequence comes from Leopardus geoffroyi, assembly GCF_018350155.1. NCBI lineage: Eukaryota > Metazoa > Chordata > Mammalia > Carnivora > Felidae > Leopardus > Leopardus geoffroyi. The sequence continues at coordinate 136,649,233 of NC_059336.1, forward strand.
GGGCCTGGGTCCGACCACTCTGTGGGCAAACCGAAAACCTCCTCGGTGTTGACGTGCTTCTATTTCGGCTGGTGTAGACGCTGCACCGTCGCCTCTCCCGCGGAGCCTGTGCTGAGTAGCCTTCCCTCGAAACGTGCCTGTGGTGGCCACTCTCCGTGGCCCCCGAACTCCCCCTCGGCCCCGGACCCACAGGTTGTCACGCACTCAGCTCAGGAGGCGGGTATCAGCACCGCCTGTCCCTGGACATGAATCGTGGGGCTCAGGGAATCACGATGCTTCCATTTCCTACTCTGCCCTTAGGGACCTGAGTGGTGGGCCCAAGACTGGAGCCCAGATGCACCTCACTGTGGTCACACCACCCTCTGTCTCCAAGGACCATCCTGACCGTGCCCTTGTGACCCCCGTTTAAGCCGGGTTCTCTCGCCCTCAGCGTGTGGGGTGGTGACTTACGGCTCCTTCTGGCCGCTCACACGATTGAACAGAACAAATACTTCACATAAACACCTCTTGTTATGTGCATTTGTGCCATTTTTGACATGGCTCTCTGGCAATGAGCCAATTTCCCAGTGAGTAAAATATCCGACATTGTAAAAGATGAGTTCTAGAATCCCTAGAAAACAGTCTTGCAAATCTTGGGAAGGCCGGGAAGCGTGTGAGCAGGAACCTGGAAGGCACCCAGTTGGAGCGGGGCCGTAGTTGATGAATTAAATCCATGATGGTCTCAAATGAGCCTTGATCTTTTACACCGAAAGCCTCTTGCAAACGCCAGGCCCATGTTGCCTGAGGGAATAGGTCCCTGCAGCTGGAAATTCAATAAACTGGTTTTGCATTCTGTGTAGACACTTCAGACACCAACGGTGTGGGAATTCACCGCCTATTCCTGTCACCAGGCACCTTTTAGGTATGTGTACCTAATTTTGAGAAAGCAAAATCCAACCTCTTGCTCCCCCCAAATAAATTAATTCCTTAGTTACCAATAAATAAAGCAAGAGGGATAGAGGAAGGAAAAGAACCCAGTGGAGTCTCTGCGGGTTTTGGTTCTGGTCCTACACCTGTAAAGAAGGAGGAGGGAGAGGGGAAGGGGACGTGAGCAGACAGAGAGATGAGAATATGCGTTTTCGTGTCGCCCTGGAATGAGCTCTGGAGTGTCAGGGCTCCTCACTGCCATCTGATCCGACTACTCCCTAATCTACCCTCAGACAGAGCTCCTGGCGGCCCCGTGGACGTACCGGAAGCTGACTCTTGAACATAAAGTTGAGCAGGAGTTCCTGTAGGCTAGAAAAAGGAATCGCTCAAAGGAGCATTTGTTGGAATTTTGTTGAAAGAAGCAAAATGCTAGGTAATCAAGTGATGGAAATAGCCCGCCAGGCATGGTGAGAGCCCTCCTTGTAAAAGGCTATTTATAGAATCGTGATTCTGAAGGGGGTCCCTCCTCCTATGAGTAAGAAAACGAGCCGGCAGGCTGGGGTCACTCACCAAGGACACAGCACCGTGAGCGCCTGGACCAGTGGAGGGAGAAGCCTGATTTTCCGAGTCCCAGTCTGGCTGCTATAAAGAGTTCTAGGCTCCTCTTGAGCAGAAACTGCTAAATATATAGGTGAAAAGGCTAAAAAGTAAAATTGAGGTGTCTCTAAGGCAATGGAAAATGAGAAAAATGGTCAGATGAGAGGCAGAGGAACATGGGGAGAAATGGCAGGCATATCTAAAGGCGTTCTAGCTAAACAAAGACCTACTATCTCTGATGACCATGTTCTGGAAACTTCATGGCTACACCTGTCTCTGGGACCATATGATTACCCCCCTGGCTTCCCGTCTCTATGTGAGAGGAAGCACATCTAATACACCTGTTGGAAATATTCTGTCTTGAATGAATGATACATGAAAACGCCTTGATATTTATAGGGAATATTGTTTTGGAAGTTAGGCTCTATGCTTGTAATGAACGCAGTGATGTTTCTTTCCATTTAGGATGGAAAAGTTTTCAATATCTTTGGTAAATGCCATTCAAACGTATGTAAGAACAAAACTTCTGGCAGGACGCTTTGTCAGATTTTCTCCCTCCCCATAAGACCAAGCGTTCCGGGGCTCTCTCAGCAAGGCAGCTAGGTGCCTACCTCTCCAACTTACCTGTGCCTTCCAGACTGGTTTGCCAAGGAAAGGATTCTAGCACCTTAGAAATGTGTCTGGAAGTCAGCTCTGACAATTTGTCTCTTTTGGTAGCGGTAGTGCTCCGTGTCCTTGCTGAGTTAGACCAGAAGCCTACTCTGGACTGGTTTCAGCTCCTGCCTGGAGTCCTTCGTCCGTGCCGGCCTTCCAGACCTGGCTCTCCTGGCTTTCTAGACCTTTCTATGAGCCATGGAGTACGTATCCACTACCGTTTCTGTCTGACTCCATCTCAAATGACCAGTTTCCTTCCGATGCCATGAAATATTGTGCCAGATACAGAAATTGGTATCGAGACAGTTTGTAAACAACAGACTAGAGAAATAATGGAAATTAAGAACTGAGAGGCAGCCAGGGGGCTCAGTAGGTTGAGCATCTGACTCTTGATTTCTTCCCAGGTCAAGATTTTACAGGTTCGTGGGTTCAAGCCCTGAGTCAGGCTCTGCGCTGACAGCATGGAGCCTGCTTGGGATTCTCTCTCTCTCTCTCTCTCTCTCTCTCTCTTCCCCTCTCCCTGCTAACGTGCTCACTCTGTCTCTCAGAATAAATAAGTAAACTTCAAAATTTAGCAAAAAAAAAAAAAAAAGAAATTAGGACTTGGAATTTGGGTCTGTCATGGTCAGGTAATGAATAGGCCGCTGGTTTTACAAGTGGCACATCAGCACATCATAGAGCACCTACAATTGTAGTTATCTAGAATGAAATGTGCATTGCGGCTAAGAATTTGGGAGACACAGTGGTCATGGCCACAGGGCATTTGAGAGCATGGGGGGCTCAGGCCCTCACAGGCTGCCTGACTGCTTATAATGGTGCCAGTTGGTCTCACTTACGAAAAAGGAAAGAACAGTCCAAATGCATAAATATTTTGGTCAAGACAGGGGCTGAGCACCAAGGATTTTCAATGACTTTTCTGGAAGAATCATTGACCCAGTGCAGCTGCAGGGATGTGTCAGCTAAAAACCAACACACTGTCATCTTTCAGGTGCCTAGTTCACCATCCACTGAATTTATGCTGATGTCAGATCTCTTAGGCAGAAGTTTCCCAGTTAACTAGGAAAATATGAGGCCCTGAGAACTGGGACGAGGGCACACACGAGGATACGGGCTACTCAGAGTATCTCCCACCTTTTCCCTTCCCCAGGCCCCCGTGCCAGCCAAAGTGTGTCCTCCTACTCACATAGGGGACGATTCCTGCCTAAATTGAAAATACCAGGAACACCTCCCCGGAGAGAGGTTCGACACCTCAGGGCAAGGGGAAGACACCGTGTCTTATGGGCCAACATTGCAGGTACTGTTTGCCTACAGGACCTATAGCAAGAGTCGGATCCCAATTAGCTCCAGGGCAGGATTCCCCTGAACAAAAATTCTAGAAGGGAATTAACACAGAGTTAACATAATCGCAATAAATTGCCAGCTTATCCTCTGAGAGGCTTAGGCCATCAGCCAGCAAATACTGTCCACTGGCCAAGACTACCTGCTGCCTGGTTATGTAAATAAAGTTTTATTGGAACACAGCCACGAGTATGTGTTTACGTATAGCCTGACCACTTTCAGACGGAAATGGCAGAGTGGAGTGGTTGTGACAGAGCTCACATGGCCTGCAGAACCTAAAATGCTTCCTCTCCAGCTCTTTCTTCATGGAACGAACTGTGTTTGGTTTACACCAAGAACAGAAGAGCATAATTGTATATCAGGCCGTGTTTATCCCATGGGTGTAATAACTAGACCTCTAGTTTCAAGGCGCTATCTGGAGCCAGTGGGGTGGCTCTGATTGGTTAACCAGTTGTTTTCGAAGCCTGGGACCTAATTGCACCCCATCTAAAATAAAGCTGAGATGCTGGAATTTTCTTAGGGAAACGTAGAAGAAATCAAAGACTTGGGGTACAGGATTGTTGACAAGGATATACCATATGCAACCTGCCCATCCACTACTGAACTACGGCCCTTTTGGAGGGCCTCAAACCACGTTCTCCACCAAGGCTTTGAGGAAGTCACAAGTCAGGCAAGCACCAGAATCCCTGAAAATTACCTTAGTGGTTATTCGCCACAACGTGCGGGGCCCTCGGAGGAAGAGACCCGATTGTGTCTTATCGAAAAGGTCACCAAAATCTTTCATTGTAGATGAGGCTTTGCATGATCTCGGGGACAATATGATCTCTATAAATTTCACGCAATTCACTCTTCTAGCCAGTGAGTGCTGGCCCAACAAGCAGAAGGAAAATGTGATTACTGGGCACCGAGAGAGGCCACATGGGCCCAGCAACGAGAGCATCCTTCACTAAAGCTGGCGTGAACGTTGCTACTTTTGAGTGTGTAATCAATCTGCCAGCAGCGAAGATAAGCCATGAGCTTGTGACCTAGCACATTCTAGGGGATCGTCAGTGAATTCTTTCTCATGCAAAAGGTAGAGTCTTGTCTTCAGTTGACTAAATACTTCATCTGGATAAACACGTGCTTGCCCCTTTATCACTATCTGTAAATGACTGACTGCACCTTCCGTACATCATCAGGGGCCACCGAAGTTTCTTTCTTGAGGATCTCCAACTATTGGTAAAGATAATTATTTCATGGCTTTGTTATTATTTTTTTCTTTCTTTCTTAAGATCTTCCAAAGAACAAGGAGAAGTTTTACTTATTTTAAAAATATAGACTTGGTGTGCCTGGGTGGCCCGGTTGGTCAAGCATCCGACTCTTTATCTTGGCTCAAGTCATGATCTCACGGTTCTTGAGTTCGAGCCCCTCCTTGGGCTCCATGCTGACAGTGAGGACCCTGCTTGGGACTATCTCTCTCTGCCTCTCTCTCTGTCCCTCCCCTGTTCAAAATAAATATATAAACTTTAAAAAAGAATATGTATAAAAATATATAGACTCAAACGCATCCTAATTACCATATGGGTCCACTGGATCCTTTTACAAATCTAAAATGCAATTTGGGAACTTAGTCATTTTATTTTTCTTACTTTCCGAAACATGTTATTGTTTTATCATCCTAGGAATTATTTTATCACTTCTTATTGAAGATTCCAAAACAAGGCCAACCCCCCCCCAAAACAAAGACAATTATCAAAAAACAAAGATAATAAGAAATCAATAAAAAGACAGAATCATCTAGAAGGGTGATGCAAAGGTGAAACAAATTGTCATCCTTCCATTTTTTTTTTTAATTTTTCAAAGAATTGCACCATCGTTCAAGAAGTAATAAGATACAACAGAGACACCACCTTTATCGTCGGCTTATAGCTTTCATTGAAAGTAATCGGTAATTCAGAAGTGTCCATTTTCGCCACTAATGAATGTCAAAGATAAAAGGGCCCGAGATTTTACCACATTTACGAGCTACCAAGTTGGCTTCCTGTGGTTCCACGGCTGCCGGCAGAAGGTGCGAGACACCGAGGCCAAGCTCACACTGGTCCCTCCAGCTCCTCACATCCTGTGGGGGCCTCAGGGAAGACCTGACCCAGCTGCACACAGCTTAGGGTGGGAGACCCCACTGGCCGCACACAGCTTGGTCAGGGCATTTGCATCAGGGTTTAGGAAACCCAAGCTTTGGGAAACTGAGTCTTTAAAATAGGTTACGAGCAAACCCACCTGGTCCCAAAGTGAAACATCACCTCGATCGGCCTGGACGGTAAAGACACCTGTCCTTTCCTTTGAGAGAAAGAGGCATTTCTGTCTTTCAAGGTCATTCACGATAAAAACACCCTTGAAAAGACAGACGGAAAGAAAGACAGGCAGTGTCTTCGCTCACAAGCCTCGAAGAAGCCCGACCGACGCGTGGAAAATATCTTCCATCGATGGCAAAGAGGAATTGGCTGAAGCAGACATTTCACGGTCTGTAAGCAAAGCAGCGAATGAGTGCCAAACCCAGGGGCGGGGCCCTCACCACTGCATCTGCTGCGAGGGACACGTTCTGTACTGGCCGGCACTGTCCCCTAGAGCAGCCAGTAGCCACACAGAGCCATGGGCACTTCAGGTTTGGCTAGTGCAACCAAGGAATTGCACTTGTACTGTATTTCGTCTCATGTGCTTTGACCGTCAAGAGCCATACGTCACGAGCAGCTCCGCTCTGGACTCTGATGTGGATTATGCCGTGGACTGTACAAGTGAAATCTCATATTAGCAGGTTTCAGAGGGAAATGTGGAATTGTTACCAACAGGAAGACTTCCTCCCTCTAGGCTGTATGCCAACAGCCTGGGCCACCTCGCTTTGTCAAAAAGACATGTGACAGTATTCTTTATTTAAAAAAAATTTTTTTAACGTTTTATTTATTTTTGAGAGACAGAGACAGAGAATGAGCAAGGGAGGGACAGAGAGAGAGAGGGAGACACAGAATCGGAATCAGGCTCCAGGCTCTAAGCTATCAGCACAGAACCCGACGCGGGGCTCGAACTCAGGAACTGTGAGATCATGACCCGAGCCGTAGTCAGTCACCTAAGCGACTGAGCCACCCAGGCGCCCGTGACAGTATTCTTTCCTACTTTTTGATATGCGCGTGCCAAAATGTACTTGGGGAGAAAAGGCAGGCTACGTTTAAATTCTTATTAAAATGTTTAGTAAAACTGGTTTCCCCATCCCTTTACTCTTAACTTCTGTAGTTTTTTTTCTGACTTAAAGATAACAAAAAGTTCCGTTGGGGTCAGACACGCAAATGACAGTGGCTGCTTTTCCTGGCACATAGGGGGTTTAACACCGTCCTGGTGGGCTCCATAACCTGTCTTCAACCAAAAAAATTGTACTCCGGAGAGAGAGAGAACGTAATGGGTTGATGTCAACGGGATTCCCCAGCAATACCACAGCCCCCATTCCCAGTCCGTGTGGTTCTAGAACCCCAGGGGGGATGGGAGTGGCCCCTTATTGGCACATTTGGTGATAAACTCAGAAGCATCTGATTCCTCACCCTGTGACTCTAGGCTCTGCTGAGTTCAAGGTTTTAGTACCCACGGGAGGCATGTTTCCACAAGGAAAACCGGTAACATTTGGGAGGAATTTTTAGCCAGGCCATTTAGGGCTCCTCGTAACGCTGGATGACCCAGCCCCGATCTGCGGTGCTGTGTTGGCTGAATGTTTGATTCAGGGTATCCATCCGGCATCCTCACAGAGAATTCCTTTTCTGCTTATATCAGGTAGAGTTGTTCTCTGCTGCTTTTAACTAGGGACTGTGACTGATGTAATCTTCTAAATAAAGCTCCCAGCCGTTTCCCCTGCTTAGTGCTGCCTGGTAAGAGAAGCAACTAGAAACGACAACGAGAATATTTATGCGTTTACGATATATCGTATCCTGCCTGTCTGTCGAAAGCACCTCTTTTTAAAAACCTGAACCCTACTCTGGATTTTGTGTTTTCCATATTTATTTTACGCCGAGCATCCCTGTCCACATTTATCTGTCTTCACTGAAAGGCATGGAATGCTTTTCTCCTGCTTTCCTTCTAAGCCCCTACCTTGTGCTTGTACCTTTCAAATCAATCCCCCTAATCAATTGATTATATAAACAGAGTTTTAAATTCTCCCCGCGTATATTGATTTCTTTTTTTCAATCTTCTACCTATCGATCAAACCATTCGATCAATTGAATAAAGTAACAGCATCATCTGGCATATTCCACACTTGGGCACTTCTGTTTGAAGGAGAAGAATGCAGATGTTTGTTTTTATTCTCTAAATGATTACAACCTTAAATGCCGCGTCGGATACGCACATCGATAAACCTTACGAAAGCAGTCCTGTCTCTTTTCTTGGCTCTCTCCAGGGCTCTGAGACCCAACCGGCCTGAAAACCAAATGAAAATAGTTTGCTATTTACACAGGGCCTTTCGTTTTCTAAGTAGCAGGCTTCATCTTTAACCTTTTATCTGCCCGTAACGGCTCTGCCCACACCGTGCTTTGCACTTGAATTTTTGTCCCATTATACCGTGAGCTTTTTGAGATACTCAGTGTATGATATGGAGTGAGTGGTGTACAGGAAGGAGAGGGAGAATAATGGAGGGAGGTAGTGCGGGAAGGGGAAGGCATTTGTCACGAGAAATCTATGGCATCTATACGGATAAGCCCCATCTAAGAGCGTGCGAGGGCTCTGATGCTATTGAACTGTGAGCTCTTACTGTTGGATCCTACTGTTTTCATTAAAGCTGCTGTGCCCTTCTCTCACACGGCACTCCCCTAAAAGGTACCGGACAAATATTAAGAGAATGCTGGTTGGAGGGGATTCCTATTATTAGCCCCTGTCTTATTCTAGTCCTGGCTCCAGTTTCTCCAAAGAATGTGGGTCAAGAATTTGCTGGAATCTGAAATGGCCACGACGAATGCCTATCGAATAGCATGGCCACTCGGCGGACAGAGTCAGTCGGGACCCACGGAGGCCTCTTCATGTTAACACTCAGGTGTGGGTAAGTCCAGCAAGAGGAGTCGTCGATCCCAAGCCGCCTCTGGAGATTCCTGGGTTGAATTTCAAATGCTCAGTGAACAGTGACTGCCTAAGAAAGAGTCAATTGCCAGTGTTCCAGGAAAAAAAAAAAAAAAAAGACTTTAAAATCCCTGACTTCTCTGAACTTATATTCTGTGGAAGAAGAAGAGGGCCAATAAACAAAATAGTAAACAAAATCTACGGAATACTTGACACTGAACATTTCTACAGAGTGAAGGAAAACAGGGAAGGGTGTCAGGAAGGATGTGCATGCCTGTGTTCAGGGAGTGTCTTCAATGGAGTACGAGACAGCTACGGATTTCATGTTGCCTTCTGTTGTATTCTACGTGAAAGACCCCACCCTTGTCACATGCAATATGGCAGCTTAGAGGGAGGACCCATGTTCATTCATTCAGCAAAGACGTGTTGGGCTCCTGCTATGTTCCACAATGGGCCAGGTGTGGCATATAGTAAAAGGAATAAGGTCCAGGCTCTGTTATCAAGGAAGTCCGTCTCACGAGGGGAGAGGCATGCAGACAGATAAGGTGGTGTCCCCTGCTCCCTGTGGACATCTGCAGGGGGGAGAGGGGTGAAGACGACCGGCCCCTGACAAAATCGCCAAGCTCTGCTCACCTGCAGGGTGGTCGGAGATTGTTCTAGGCTACCTCAGGGACTCAGGGGATTTCGTAGTTACTCTAGAGCAATCTTTTCCAAACTTCAGACCTTGATCCAGTGGGCCATGAAATCGGTTCACTGAGCACCCGAAGTCTTGCAAAATGAAATACAATAGAGCATAAGGGAAAGAAATAGAAAGAGAAGACGTTAGTGTGGGTCAGAGGAGTGGGTGGGAAACTTTGATTTGCATCCATGGGCAATGGGTAACACTGTCACGTTTTTCTTTCTTTTGTGTTTAAATGTTGATTTATTTTGAGAGAGAGAGAGAGAGAGCGTGAGAAGGGGAGGGGCAGAGAGAGAGGGAGAGAGAATCCCAAGCAGGCTCTGCACTTAGGGCAGAGCTCGATGTGGGCCTTCAACCCAACACCCTGGGATCAGGACCTGCGCCTCAATCAAGAGTCGGAGGCTCAACCAACTGAGCCACCCAGGTGCCCCCAAAATGTCACACATTTCTTACTCTGGGTCCCCGTCAAAATGAGTTTATATTGCGGACTATGAACTTAGAAATTCGCAAGGAGGCAGTCGGGGCGTCAGAGACCCGCTCAGTCTTCCGTGAGACCTGTCACCAGAAAACAGCAGGAACAGCGGGGGCCGCGTGGGAGGCCCCCCACTCCTCTTGGCTTCCCAGGCCCCGTTCCACCTGGGATGCGGTGCAGTGCACTGCTTCACCCCAGGACCCCCTCAAGGCTGGCCCCGGGGGTCCCTCACCCCCAAAAGGCGCTTTTTGCCACTGGCTCAGTGCAGTCGGGACAAAGCTTGTCTCTCTGAGTAACCTTAAGGTCCTTTTCCCGCTAGACCCGGGTTACCGAGCAAAGGGTGATGTATTCCGACACCAAAGAGGGTGGCATCCTTTACCTTGTTAACTCGCAGTGCTCCCTTCCGTTTGGTGGCCTTGTGGACCCCGGAGAAAACCCTGAGTGCCGGTTACTTAACCTGGCTTGAACCTCTGCTCCCCTGTTTGGACATCGTATGGCTTTGAGCAAAGCAGTCAAGCTCTCTGGCCCCGCAATTGCTTTATCTTGCAATGTGGTTAATGGTAACGCGCGCGTCAGATCTTTAGGAAGATGTTAAAAGATAACGTCTACAAATCGCACCTGGCAAACAGCAGACACACTAATTTAAGTCTCCACGGAGCTATTTAGGGTGCATTTTCTTACTGAAATAGTAATAGTGAGAGCCTTGCAAAAAACTCAGATTTGAGATAAAAGGGAGCCAGGAACACCAACTGTTCTGGACAGCGCCCGTCGGTACCCTTCAGCACAAAGGTGATACTTGCAGAGAGGACGCTCATCTGGAGTTAAAATTGATTTGAACAAGTCAAGTCCAGCAGGCGAACCAGCACGGATGCCCCCGCGTGCTGGCAGAGTCGGTTTTCACCACCGTGTCCGAGCAGCTGTGATGTGAGGAGGAGAGGGGAGCGGTCCCTCCACCAGCTCCCCGAGGGTTCCGGGAGTGGGTTAAGCGCCTTTCCCCTTCCAGGGGCTTCAGCAGCAGGAAGTGTTTAGGCCACATTCCCGCTGGCCGTCGTCCCTGGACGTAGACTGGCCCTGGCCTCCCACTGGCCTACGCGAATGCCCACGCTGCACCCGCGGAAGGGCTCGGGTCAGTTACCCCACGGCCCCTCTTCCTGGGGCCAGGTGCCCAGGGTGGCTGGGGAGGGGGGAGGGGCACAACGAAAAGACAGCCGGTGACTCTCAAGGGACTTACCCAAGGACACACAGCATGTGGGTGGCAGCACGGGACGTGAATCGCTTCCCGATTCCTCGCCAGGGACTCCCAGGTGGGACTCTTCGAGACCCGGACAAATATCAAGGTCAGAAATCCTTCCAGGGTCCTCTCCTCTGTTACCATCATTGGCCCAATGAAAGGTTCTCCGGCAAAATCCGGGAAGTCGGTATTTCCTTGACATGCCCTGCTCGGCTCTTGCCACGCTTCCTTTCCGTGACCAGTCCCTTTCTTGAAAGACCCCTTTCTCGCACCTTCTCCTGGAGGGCTGTTCCCCCTCTTTCCTCCTCAGGCCCCTGGTCACTACTTCTCCTCTCCAGGAAGTCTGCCTTCACCCTCCCCGGTTAGAAGGGGGACTCTTCCTTCACGCTGGCAGAGCCCCTTGCCTCCACCATATCCTTGACCCAACGGCGTCCAGTATTCCTGTCGTGTGGCCTGCCTCCTCCACCGCGCAATGGTCTCCCTGAGAACTGGGTCGCATCCCATTTCCCTCGAGTCCCCACCGCCTGACTCCCGTGCCAAGCACGTAGGAGGCAGTGAGAAAATGATTGCCGAGGAAACGAATTAAGGTAGCCCGTGCTCCTCCGTCGGTGAGTGTACTTAATACATAACTTAAGTCAGACCCGATCATCAGAGGGGTGTTAAAAGCGCAGGGCAGCAGAGCTGTTTTCCCAATATCGCATATCATCTTGACCCCGATAAACTCTGAGATTTGTTCTGAGTCTGTGGCTCCCTGATTTCCAGCGGAGCGGGAGCTGAGCCTTCCCACTTATTTAATGTGATGGAATCGGGTTTCTCAACATTCCTAATAGAACCCAAGACTCTCTAGACTTCATTAGCTTACCGAGTCGGTCAGAATGTTATAAATTATGGAAACACAAGGCCAGGCGATTTCTTCCCCGGTGGCATAAATTATGTAATATTATGTCTGTAATGCGCACTGCTGAAAGTTCAAAACATCTTTTGCAGTTTTGTACTTTTAATATCAAATATCACATGTACAAAGGGTACGCATACTACATATTATTTAAGTATACCAGGAAAAAAAAAAGAAACAAACAAAAAAACACCTGTGCTTGAGAAATAGCCAGCGCGATGTTTGGGAATAGAACTCTGACCCAGGATCTCGCGGTTCGTGAGTTCAAGCCCTGTGTTGGGCTCTGCGCTGACAGTGTGGAGCCTCCTTGGGATTCTCTCTCCCTCCCTCCCTCGGCCCCTCCCCAACTCGTGCTCCCTCTCTCTCCCTGTTATGAGAAAAAGAAAAAGTTTGAAAATATTTAAGAAATCTGACCCATAATTTTGAAGCATCTGGTTGGCACTTCCTGTGACAAACTCCATCTTCCTGATCCATTGTATTTTTGATTCCCTTCTTTCCTTCATAAGCTTGTTATCTGCTGTCTGTCTCCCTGGTTGGTATATATCATTGAGATGACACTGCCTAAGTTGATTATACTGTTTGTATCATTCTGCAGCTTAGCTTTTGTCACTCGACATTGTGTATTTCTTAAATTGCTTTTCATATTTATTTTTGGGAGAGAGAGAAAAACAGAGCATGGGTAGGGGAGGGACAGAGAGAGAGGGAGACACAGAATCCAAAGCAGGCTCCATGCTCCGAGCTGTCAGCACAGAGCTCGACACGGGGCTCGAACCCACAGACCATGAGATCATGACCTGAGCCAAAGTCGGACCCTTAACCTACTGAGCCACCCAAGTGCCCGTAGACAGTGTTTTTCAACTTCCTTTGTGTTGATGTGTGTAGCCGAGGTTCATTCAGATGCAATGATGTACGCGTATTCCTATTTTGTGACTATCTCATGGTGCAATTATGCACTATTCTGTTAGTGCTTGTGTCAACATCTTTGCTCATGCTTTCTTGGATCATGAGTAAGTGTTTCTAGGATGCGTCCCTAGACTAGAAGTTGCCTTGTTTAGCTTTCTAGAAAGTTCAGAAAGCCTTCTAGTGTGGTTGGGCCAGCCTACCCCTCATCAGCTGATCGAGAGATGCCCCTGCTCCACAGCCCCCCCAGATGCTCGGTTTGGTTACAACTGCTTTATTTTCACCGCGGTTTTACTCTGCACTCCTTCTGTCACCCATGGACGAGGCCAGCCCATTGCTGTGTCGTGGAAGGAGAATGCGACCCCTTCATGACAGTGGCTGTGGGCCTGAGGCCTCTGTGCCCTTCTCCCACTGACTTTTATAGGTGGGAAGATACGTGTTTGCTTGAGGCAGGCATGAGTTTGCCAGCTGTCTCTCACTAGAAATGTGACCTTGGCACATCCCATACTCTTCCTCAAAATGAGAAGCTATAAAATGAGAACAATAACTCCTACCCTGTGCGATTATTGTGAGGAGGAAATGAGATGCCATAGGTTGGGCACGTGGTAGTTACTATTTCTGGTGTCACAATATTTCGTATGTCCCTCACCTTTACCCCGTTCTCCTAACTCAGGACCAGTTGCTCTGATGATAGTGGTTGAGTGTCCAGACCACACCTTAAAATGGTTTAGCATCTACCAAAATGTCCCCCATTTGGAGATTTGACAACTCCACCTCAAGCTGGGAACTCTTCCTAAAGTTGACCTTTCTTGTCCAACTGAATCTTAAGTAGCTGTCAGTGTCTCACCAAGCTGTCAGGACACAGACCAGAGGTTCATGGAAAGAAGGGAAGGGCCGGTGACCCAGGAGGTAAAGTGGTGTCCTGGGCCTTGTCTAGTGGAAACAGGGGCGAGGTCCCCCTGCCAGGAGGCCCTGATGTGAGCAAAGCCAGGACTGGTCAAGGCCAAGCATCATGGGGGTGGTGGACAAATGGCACAAACCTAGTAGGTCACACTAAGGTGAAGGCAGAAGCAGACAGGGGTCAGATGTGGAGTCAACACAACGGAGACAGCAAATCCGTCGTGGGGCTAGCTTGAGAATCTGAGGCCAAGAAAACTGTCCCTCACAGTCAGCAGAGGCTGGCAAGGGATAAGACAGAAAGTCAGCCAGGAAATATTCTTTCGAATTCCAGCTGTGTGTCAAGTGCCTTCCAAGCCCTGAGGGTATGAGAACAGTCTTGAACCCCGCCCCCCCCACCACTTCTAGGTCTTAGGAGTAGAGTGAAGATCAAATGCCAAGCAAACATTGGCAGAGCATAAAGCGTAGATGCCCAACCACATAAAGCAGACAAAAGATATTGCAGGATCCCATGAACGTGTCGAAGAGAGGCGGCCCATCTAGTGTAGCCCTGTGTAAGGATGAGCAGGAGGAAGTCACGTGTTGTAGAACATTCCAGGAAGCAGCTGGTAGGCAGTAGGCACAGGAAAGGAATCGAAAACAGTCAAGTGTGAGTAGAGATAAGACGGCAAAAGGGAGCATGATGTTCGACGAGGCTGAGAGGGGTCCAAAGCCACATCGCACCGCACCCTGGCAGGTACAAATGTCTGGGCTTTGTTCAAAGAGATGGAAAAGCACAGGTGATTTGGAAGCAGAGAAGTCTCATGCGGGGCCTGTATGCCTGCTGACATCCAGGGAGCCCCTTTGAAAGGCTATTGTAGCTGTACAAGTGATTCTGGATGGTAGCCAGGATGTGGTGGAAACACGGGGAGAAATTATGCTAAAATTTCAGACAGTTCGGGAAAGTTCTCATGAATGCGGATCATACGACGTTGCTACCGAACCATTGGTTTATTCTTGCTGTATCTTTAAATGGGGAGATTTAAATTACTAGTGCTTATGTGTTTCCATCAAATCTTCTCTATTTTTAAGCATATCTGGCCAAAAATGGAGAAGAAACAGAGTGGTAAAGAAAGTGGCATGGACCTGGTTGGGAGAACAAAGTTTTTCAGTCCTGACTGTGTCATTCATTTTCTGTATAACTTCACTTACTTAACATCCTGTGGGCTGGCTTTTCTTTCTAAAATGATGGGATTTGAATACAGTTTTGCTTCGTTTTTCAAATGCTTTGCAAATATAAAATTAAATAGTGGCTTAGAAATATCGTTTGCTGGGGCTCCTGGATGGCTCAGTAGGTTAAGCGTCTGACTTGGGCTCAGGTCATGATCTCACGGCTCCTGAGTTCAAGCCCCACATGGGGCTCTCTACTGTGGGTGCAGAGCTCTCTTCGAATCCTCTGTTCTCCTGCCCCCACACTCTGCCTCTCTGCCTCTCATGTTCTCCCTCTGTCTCAAAAAAAAAAAAAAAGAGTGGAAGGAAGAAAGAAAGAAAGGAAATGAAAGAAAGAGAAAAAGGAAGGAAGGAAGGAAGGAATAGAAAGAAAGAAAGAGGAAGGAAGAAAGAAAGGAAGAAAGAAAGAAAATTTAAAAAAGAAGGAAAGAAAGAAAGAAAAAGAAAAGAAGAAAGGAATAAAGAAAAGAAAGATAGAAAGAGAGAAAGAAAGAAAGAAAAGGAAAAAAGAAAATGAAAGAAAGAGAAAATGGAAGGAAGAAGGAAAGAAAATGAAAGAAAGAAAGAAAGAGGAAGAAAGGAAGGAAGGAAGAAAGAAAGAGAAAAAGGAAGAAAGAAAATGAAAGAAGGAAAGAAAGAAAGAAAAAGGAAGGAAGGAAGGAATAAAGAAAATGAAAGGAAGAAAGATAAAAAAGAAGGAAGGAAGAAAATGAAAGAAAGAAAGGAAGAAAGAGAAAATGGAAGGAAGGAAAAAAGAAAATGAAAGAAAGAAAGAAAGGGAAAAAGGAAGAAAGAAAATGAAAGAAAGAAGGAAAGAAAGAAGGAGAAAAAGGAAGAAAGAAAATGAAAGAAAGAAGGAAAGAAAGAGAAAAAGGAATGAAGGAAGAAAGAAAGAAAATGAAAGAAAGAAAGAGAAAAAGGAAGGAAGAAAGAAAATGAAAGAAAGAAGGAAAGGAAGAAAGGAAGAAAGGAAGAAAGAAAGAAAGAAAGAAGCGAGCTTTTTTGACTTTCCCAAGTTTGAGGAGATGGTAAGAGGTAGAGAAATGCATCTGTGTCCAGCTTTTGTGCGTTTGTCACACGCCTTGACAACTGAGCTGGTAGAGAAGGGACTCACCTCCCTCCTCAAGAAAACACACTTCACACACACATACACACACTTGTACAAACCGGTGTTTGTGCTCCGCCCAGATTCATGTGTCCGGCTCCGCCCCGTCTCCAGTGTCAGGTGGGGCCTCTGGGAAGGCAGGGGTCATGCGGTGGAGCCCAATGACAGAGGCTCTCTGCCCCCCACCCCCATGGAGGATAAAGCAGGCAGATGGCAGTCTCCCCCAGACCCCACCAGGCTGGCGCCCCATCTCGGAATTCCAGACTTGTGAGACAATAGGTTTGTTATTTAGGCCACCTAAAGTCCATGGTGTTCGTAACAGCAGCCCAGGCTAACAGAGGCAGGCACACGCGCGCACACACACACACACACACACACACCTTAAAATGTGACAATAAATGTAGGCAATTTTCAGTCCACAATTAGCTCTAAGAGTCAAGGTGTGTGAGCGGTTCCAGGGGATGCATCTCTATGGAGACAAACCTTCTGCATCTCAACTTGAACTGACTGTATCCTCCAATTGTCTCTGTCACTGGCGTGGGCTCCTCAGACACCTGTCCTAGGCTCCACCTAAGACATCAGGCATTCCAGATCCTTGACCTTGCACGTGGCCGCAAGCACTGGCAGGGAGAGCCTAAGCTCTCGGTACTCGCTGGCCAAGGGCAAGGCAGAGTGAGAAAGAGGGAGCAAGGTTCTTTGGGACCAGCTGGAGGAGAGGCGCCCTTGGGGCCAGGACGCGGACACTCCTGAGAACGTAGGGGAAGTGGGGGGGACAGCCTTTGTGGCGGGAAAACGGGATTAAATACGGAGGCATTGATCAGAAAGAGTAACAGGTGGGCAGTGACAGAAAATGGGAAGGACACGAGTCACTGGTGAGCAAAGATGACATTCGGAAAGCCCGAGTCGACATAAATAATGAAAAGACAAACTCGCGGAATTGGAAAGAATGGCCCTAAGCAGATCCGACCATCCCTACGGAGAACCCGGGTTTTTCTCTTCTGCTTTGCTCTGAGAATAAAATCATACATAAAGCAGGCTGTACGTGCTATGAAACGTGATCTAGCTGCGAAGCTTTACCCCTGAAGTCTTCTCCGACAAACCACCCCGTTTCTTACCAAGGTGGGGGTGGGCACATCTAGATTTGCTGTTGAAATCGTGTGCGCCTTTGAATTCGGTCACACCCAGCTCCATGGAGTCGCTGTTAAACCGAAAGAATCGTTGGTGTAAAATCTCTCTGATTTAAGATCAAGGCGTTAAGAACACAAGGCAGACACGCTTGGCAGGGTGAGTGACAGGGCAAGGTGGGGTCCTGTGTGTGGGGTCACGGGGTGGGGGGGGGAGGGCCCGGGGCAGCACAGAAGGACCATGGCTGCTTGAGTGTCGGGCCAGAAGAATCTGGAAGGCGGAGAGCGGGAAGGAACGCCGGAGGTGACGGTGGGCAACACGGGCGGCTGCGGCAGTGATTTGGGGGTGCCTCTGGCCGCGTGGGTGGAGGCCCCACACCCCAGGAGGAGGGAGTGGGGAGAAGGAAAGGCACGGACGCCCCGTAAAGGCCCGGCCGCCTGGGTCCGTGTGCGCGGGGGGTCCGCATGGGCCTCTTGGGACCTGGGGAGCACGGGGGTCACTGGAGTGCCAACAATGCTCAGGGTGCAAGAGGAATATGTTGTCCAGCTGTCCAGGCTGAAACGGGTGGTAAGTCCCTACACTACTCTGGCACCAGGTTTTTCTGTCTTGAGTTTGTAAGCCTGAGGCCTGTTCTTCCGACCGCCCGTTCCGTTTTATCCACTGAGCCGAACCGCGTTCGCTCCGTTGGGGGTCCCCCGTCATTTCAGGGCAGATCGGGGCTCTTGCTCAGCCCGGCTGAAGCTCTGTGTTGATCAAACCCCCAGAAGCTGGCGGAGCTCGAAGGTGTGTGGCCCACGGATCGCACAAACAGGAGGTTCCTCTGGCCTTTTTCTTCCTGACCCATCCTTGCTGTTGTCAGATCTTTGCATGGGGGACTATTTTGTACTTCTGGGTCTTGCTTGGGGCAGGCTAGTAAATACCTTCCTTTCTCAGATCCAACGGCCTAACCAGGCTGCGATATTTGGAATTTCCCCTGCAGACCAGGCCCCCTCTGTGTTCAGGCTGCCTCATCCCCAGGCAGGTAACTAGTGACCCATTTTGGCTCTGCTCTCCTTGCCTCTGGGAAGGCATCCTGACGGTGTCCCCTTCTCTCAGCTGAACCGAATGCTTCCCTCCGTGCCCTCAACTTATCTTTAGCAAAACATCTCGTTCTTTTATTTAATCTTTCACTCACTCGTCCATTTAGGCACATATTCATTGAGCACCTAACTGTGTTAGATTGCCAATACAATAAAGGTAGTGAGCTTGGCCCTCCCTCTCATGGATTTCAGTCCATATTTATTAAGCACATATTGACTCTCAGTTATATTCCTATATAGTATAACAAGGAATGAAAATTCTGATTTCATTGACTGATGAGAGAGGTTAACCAAATAATCATAACAAGAGATATGTGATTATCTCTCATATAAATAAATTCTCTGAAGAAAAATAAATTTTCTATGAGGTCTTATTACGGGCAAACTAAGGAGTCAACGAAGCTGTCTGAGAAAAAAAAATTTTTTTGAGCTGTTGTCTGAAGGAAAAGTAGAGTTAATTGGACAAAGCAGTTGGACAAGAGCTTCTCAAAATGTGGCAAGAGCATGTTCAAAGGCCCTGTGGTGAGAGGAACCAGCACATTTGCATGCCTAAAAGAAGCCCAGGGTGGCCGGGCAAAAAGCAAAGAAAGTGGAAAACGTTAGATCCTGAAAGGTAAGCAGCTGACAGAGTTAGCAGGGCCATCTTGGTTCTTAAGGAATCTGATTTTTATCTTAAAAGTGGTGGAAAAACATCAAAGAGTTTTCTTGCTATCAGGGAAAAAAACGAACTAGAGGGAACCACCATAAGACACTGGTAAACTAGTTAACATAGAATGTAGGTGAGAAAAGAGGAGAGCTTATGTTAGGGTGCTGGCAGTAAAGAAGAATACTTAAATAGTCAAATTTGGAACATTTGTTTATGGGATCCAATGTGGGAGAATAACAAATGGGAGTATTTCAAGATCATTCCTGGTTTTCCTAGTTTATGCAGCCTGTGCCGTGAAGATGTGGGAAGTATGGGGGAGCAGGTTAGAAGAGATTATGAGGACAGCAGTGGATGTGTGGAGTTTGAGATGTCCTTGAGACATCCAGGTGTTGACCTTTGTTAACACTCAGCAAAGGAAGCCAGGGCTTAATTCCGTTCATCATGGAGTCAGGCCGCATGGTGGTCATGATGGCCACAGTCTATGAAATATGAAGTTCATGTGTTCTCGTTGAAGGAATCGGCAAGTGTTGGTTTCATCCTCAAGCATTCAGGGAAAATCAAGCAGTTCTGTGGATGCTTAAAGACAACCAGTTTTAGGGGGTTTTCCTCTAAAGTTCATCCATCACCGAAGAACTGAAACTCAGCATTGGCTGGAGGACTGTTTCAGTATAACCGAAATAGGGAGAAAAAAAAGAAAAAAAGAAGGCACTGATGGAAGAAACCATCACCCTGTTTCGTCATTCTGATCATGCCTCTGCTCCACACGGATCGTCAAGAAATTGCTGATTTGACTCCCTCTCTGGCTCCCATCGCTTCTACTGATGCGTTCTTTTATTTAGTTGTCTACAAGGCATATTAATTAACAAATAGAAGAGTCAGACGGAATACGAGGAAAAGTCTCTGAACCAGGTTCTGGATTCCAACCCAACTCACTCTGACCGACTGAGCATCCTGGATGAATTCTTTATCTGTGATCTTCCATATACAATAAAACAAACAAGCAAAATGAGTTTGCAGAGGACTAGATAAAATATTGGTAGGTCAGCCACGGCAGCGTTTGACCTCTGACGGTAATTCAACAACTGATCGCTGCTTTTGTTATACTTTTCAAGGATCAGGCTTCTTGGCGATTGCTGCCGTGAAGCGCACCATTTTTCTCCTGCTGAGCCTCCACAGCTGACGTTGTCTCAAGCAGATGTCATTACTGTTGCCCTTGTGACAAGAATCTGGACACAAGATGAATCTAAAAAATGATTCTTACTTGTAAGTAAACACGGTGGCTTGAACACATGCATGTCTATTTTGCTTCTCCCTATTCTTCCTCTAAAACTATGTTGAAAGGTTTTGCTTTTTTTTTTTAAAGACAGAGGCCCTGAAAAATGGGGAGAGTGGGAGAGGAGACAAGTCCATGTTTTGGCAGCTGGAAGACAAGTGGGTGAGGAATAACTGTCACAGCAGATCCAAGAAGTGGATCCTGGACCTTCGGGGGGTCCAACTTCATCTAGACCTTCGGGGGGCCCAACTTCATCTAGACCTTCAGGGGGTCCAACTTCATCTAGACCTTCGGGGGGCCCAACTTCATCTAGACCTTCGAGGGGTCCAACTTCATCTAGACCTTCGAGGGGTCCAACTTCATCTAGACCTTCGAGGGGCCCAACTTCATCTAGACCTTCGGGGGGCCCAACTTCATCTAGACCTTCAGGGGGTCCAACTTCATCTAGACCTTCGGGGGGCCCAACTTCATCTAGACCTTCGGGGGGCCCAACTTCATCTAGACCTTCGGGGGGTCCAACTTCATCTAGACCTTCGGGGTGTCCAACTTCATCTAGACCTTCGGGGTGTTCAACTTCATCTAGACCTTCAGGGGGTCCAACTTCATCTAGACCTTCGGGGGGCCCAACTTCATCTAGACCTTCGGGGGGCCCAACTTCATCTAGACCTTCGGGGGGTCCAACTTCATCTAGACCTTCGAGGGGTCCAACTTCATCTAGACCTTCAGGGGGTCCAACTTCATCTAGACCTTCAGGGGGTCCAACTTCATCTAGACCTTCAGGGGGTCCAACTTCATCTAGACCTTCAGGGGGTCCAACTTCATCTAGACCTTCGGGGGGTCCAACTTCATCTAGACCTTCAGGGGGCCCAACTTCATCTAGACCTTCGGGGGGCCCAACTTCATCTAGACCTTCGGGGGGCCCAACTTCATCTAGACCTTCGGGGGGTCCAACTTCATCTAGACCTTCGGTGGGTCCAACTTCATCTAGACCTTCAGGGCGTCCAACTTCATCTAGACCTTCAGGGGGTCCAACTTCATCTAGACCTTCGGGGGGCCCAACTTCATCTAGACCTTCAGGGGGTCCAACTTCATCTAGACCTTCGGGGGGGCCAACTTCATCTAGACCTTCGGGGTGTCCAACTTCATCTAGACCTTCGGGGGGCCCAACTTCATCTAGACCTTCGGGGCGTCCAACTTCATCTAGACCTTCGGGGGGCCCAACTTCATCTAGACCTTCGAGGGGTCCAACTTCATCTAGACCTTCGGGGCGTCCAACTTCATCTAGACCTTCGGGGGGTCCAACTTCATCTAGACCTTCAGGGGGTCCAACTTCATCTAGACCTTCGGTGGGTCCAACTTCATCTAGACCTTCGGGGCGTCCAACTTCATCTAGACCTTCGGGGGGCCCAACTTCATCTAGACCTTCGGGGGGCCCAACTTCATCTAGACCTTCAGGGGGTCCAACTTCATCTAGACCTTCAGGGGGTCCAACTTCATCTAGACCTTCGAGGGGCCCAACTTCATCTAGACCTTCGGGGGGCCCAACTTCATCTAGACCTTTGGGGGGTCCAACTTCATCTAGACCTTCGGGGTGTCCAACTTCATCTAGACCTTCGGGGTGTCCAACTTCATCTAGACCTTCGGGGTGTCCAACTTCATCTAGACCTTCGGGGGGTCCAACTTCATCTAGACCTTCGGGGGGTCCAACTTCATCTAGACCTTCGGGGGGCCCAACTTCATCTAGACCTTCGGGGGGCCCAACTTCATCTAGACCTTCGGTGGGTCCAACTTCATCTAGACCTTCGGGGGGTCCAACTTCATCTAGACCTTCGGGGGGTCGAACTTCGTCTAGACCTTCGGGGGGTCGAACTTCGTCTAGACCTTCGGTGGGTCCAACTTGGTCTAGACCTTCGGGGGGCCCAACTTCGTCTAGACCTTCGGGGGGCCCAACTTCGTCTAGACCTTCGGGGGCCCAACTTCATCTAGACCTTCGGGGGGCCCAACTTCATCTAGACCTTCGGGGGGCCCAACTTCATCTAGACCTTCGGGGGGTCCAACTTCATCTAGACCTTCGGGGTGTCCAACTTCATCTAGACCTTCAGGGTGTCCAACTTCATCTAGACCTTCGGGGGGCCCAACTTCATCTAGACCTTCGGGGGGCCCAACTTCATCTAGACCTTCGGGGGGCCCAACTTCATCTAGACCTTCGGGGGGCCCAACTTCATCTAGACCTTCGGGGGGCCCAACTTCATCTAGACCTTCGGGGGGTCCAACTTCATCTAGACCTTCGGGGTGTCCAACTTCATCTAGACCTTCAGGGTGTCCAACTTCATCTAGACCTTCGGGGGGCCCAACTTCATCTAGACCTTCGGGGGGCCCAACTTCATCTAGACCTTTGGGGGGCCCAACTTCATCTAGACCTTTGGGGGGGTCCAACTTCATCTAGACCTTCGGGGGGCCCAAATTCATCTATAGCAAGAATCCTCGGAAGGCTCCGTAACTCCTTAAAACACCAGGCACTTCTCTCCCCGTGCCCTGAGCAGCTGTCCTACTTTCCCCCTGGGACACTGGGGGATTTTACTCTTTGAAGATGGTACCGGAAGATTAGGTGGTGGGGCACCCTTATCAAACAGGAGTAATGAGTGGATGTAAGCCTCCTGAGTGTTGTAGTCTGAGGCTCCCAGCTCTCTCACCTCTGTGCTCCTATGACATTCGAACTTCCCTCTTCAGGCAGGAGACTCTAAGTGTTCTTTACAAAACCCTAGCCAGCCTAAGAAGAAAACTCCAGAAATACAGCCATCAGGAGGTCTCCAAAACATGGCCCACCCAGGCCAGTTGGCAAACCCTGCCCAGGCACCTACTGTCTGCGCCCGGCTTGTTAATACTCTGTCTTAAAATATGTGCAGATGACCAAGGACTCTTGAAGGAATCTTCTAGCATGAAAGACACCAAAACACATAGAAAGCACAACTTAGAAGAAACAGATGATGCAGAGAGAAAAATCAAAACAAGGAGCGCCTGGGTGGCTCAGTTGGTTAAGCATCTGTCTGACTTTGGCTCGGGTCACGATCTCACGGTTGGTGGGTTCAAGCTTTGCATCAGTCTCTGTGCTGATAGAGGGCTCAGAGCCTGGAGGCTGCTTGGGATTCTGTGTCTCCCTCGCTCTCTGCCTCTCCTCTGCTTGCACTCTATCTGCCTCTCAAAAACAAACAAAAAAATTAGAAATTAAAACAATAAGCAAAACTCTATTATATCTTTCAAAAAAGTAAGGCATTTAATGAAGAAAACTAAAGCTCCTGAAAAATAATACACACATAATGGATATGTGTATACATACGTATATACATATAGTTAAATATATGTATGTATATGATTGAAGAAATGAAAAACTTGAAAGAAAAGTCAGAAGAGAAAGGGGATTTGAAACGTAGAAAAAGGACTTAAGAGCTGTAACAATAGCAAAGAAGAAAAAAATCAAAACACATTTGGAGGTACGGCACTGGGAAAATAGGAGTTCTAGAAATGAAGAGTCAAGAATACAGATGGGACGAAATCATGAACAAAATTATTCAAAAGAACTTCTCAGAAGTGAAAGACTTGACTTTCTAGATTGAGAGGACCCAGCACGACCCATTCAGTGGATGAAGTTCTATCCCCACGGTGGGAGATTGTAGTATAGTATTCATTCTTCTTCCCTTCCTCACCTGGCCTTGCTTCGCTATGGACAGGAAAACTTCTTTGCTTTTCCGACTTAGGGTTTGACCATGTGACTTGCATTGGACAGTGAAATGTAACTGAATTTAACATATTCCACATCTGACCAGCGGCTTTCAGTGTGCATGGGTCATTTGACTTGACTCTGTGAACTCCTGCCTCATGCTCTGAGAAGATCGTGCTTCAGCAAGCTGATATCCCTTCAGCCTGGGTCCCAAATGATAAACAGAGAAGCTGGATTTGACCCATAAACATATGCAGAGCCATAGGTAGTTGACCTACAGACCCGTGAGTGAGAAAAGCCACTGATACTGGGGAGCCATTTGTTATGCAACATTATTATAACAATAATGGTCCAAAATAGCCACCAAGAGGCATTATCATGAACAGTAGGAACAAAGAGAAAAGCCTAAAAGAGTTCACAGAGAAAAAACAGTTTGTTTAAAAAGAATCAAAAAGATCAGAATGAGTTCAGATTTCCCAAAAAGAACCTGAGATCTAAAAAAAAAAAAAAAAAAATGAGGGGCACCTGGGTGGCTCAGTCAGTTAAGCGGCCGACTTCAGCTCGGGTCATGATCTTGCGGTCCGTGAGTTCGAGCCCCGTGTCGGGCTCTGTGCTGACAGCTCAGAGCCTGGAGCCTATTTCAGATTCTGTGTCTCCCTCTCTCTGACCCTCCCCCATTCATGCTCTGTCTCTCTCTGTCTCAAAAATAAATAAACTTAAAAAAAATGAATAATGGCTTCAAATTTCTGAAGGAGAATTATTTTCAACCTAGATTTTATACAATGAAAGACATTTTCAGACATGCTAGGTCTCAAAAAATGTACCTCTCATACTTACTTCCTCAGAAAATTGGTAGGGAAAGCAAAACAAGGAAAAGGAAGACATGGGATACAGAAGAGGAAGCCCAACATAAAAGAAGAAAAATGTTTCCAGGATGGTGCTAAAAGGAGAGCCCAGATAACAACTGTTCATAAGCATGGAGGCAACCTCGCTGGATGGAAACTGTAAGACTCAAGAGAGACCAACTGAGGTGTTGTCACTATGTCTTTTGCATTAAATCATACACTAACCTGAAGAAGCAACTAGAAAACATGCTCCAACAAAAGATAGGCATTGGCAAAGAATAGAAGACATAAAATGCAGAATGCGGGACTCCTACTCAAGATACAGGGAATTCCCAGGATGCTGGGGATGGGAAACCCAGGGTCAGAGCAGGTGACCTAGGGAGCATCCGGTCCTGAAAGAAGAGAATGGGGTCTCCCAGAGTGTCTCCAAGAAAGAAAATATGAACTGATAAATTACTTGGTGTGACTCACCTTGCAGAAATGGCATAAGAGGAAGATGTTGAAGGATGTTGAAGAGTATAAAAATCCCTCCCAAAATACAAAACAATTATCAACTTCAGGAAAAACATAAAGGAAATATAACCATAATATACTGCAACGTTCACTTCTGCGTAATATTTGCATACCTAATGTTAAGAACACTAAATGCTGATTTGACCAAAATTTTCAAAATTACGATTTGGGAGGACTGGGGAGAGAAAAGAAGGGAATGATGGTATAACAGAACCAAATGTGTATCTGTCATAATTCAAACTAGATAGATAATATCGAAAATGGATTAATTAAAGATGGCAGGCGTATACATGTTTTTAAAGATTCAGAAAAAGCTTAAAAAAAATGAAAACAGTTGCCTCTGAGGAAGAAATGAAGCAAAATGAGGAACAGTGGAACAAGGAACAGATGTATTTTATCATAAAACCTTTATTCATATTCAATAAAATTTTATGTAATCATAAAACTTTTTAAAAAGTCTCACAGATCCCAGCTCTGTGGTTCAAAGGCATATATGACGTAGTGTAATGAAGCAATATTCAGTCTAGAAATTGTAGTTAGGTAGTGGATATTGAGTTGGTCGTCAAGTTTGTTTTGTTTTTTTAGTTTGCTGATCATCTCACAGCTAAGCAAACAGTGGAATTGGTACTAGAATCTACTCGTTCTCCACGGCACAGGTGGGGTCTACTGCCGCCATGTTGTTACAGCTCAGACTTAATTGGAACGAATGGCTAGCAGAGGGCCAGGCCTGAGAGAAGGCACATCCAGTGTGGGTTTGGGAATGGTGAGTGAGGACACAAGGTCATGTTTTTCACCTATGGATCGAGCCCTGCAACTTCATGGGGCCTCAGAAATTCCCACTAATCCCAAACAGCTGCCGTGCAAATGTATCATGAGTTCTTTATTAATTCTCTCATGCCACAGCCAGTTATTGAGCACCTGCTACTTCTCAGGCACTTTACTATGGATTGGGAATTTCAAAAGGACAAATAATTCAGCTGCAGAGAAAAGGGTTTTGTTTTGTTTTGTTCTTTTTGGATTTGTTTTGGGGGGAGCGGGGAATGGCTCGCTACAAGAGTGGGAGAAATATCTTGAAATTTAGAATGTACATTCAATTAACAAAATGCTTTTACATTTATTATTTCATCTGATTCTCACAAAAAAAAAAAAAAAAACAACAAAACCTCTCTATTGTGTATATTTGCTACTTTCCTTTGACAGATAAGAGATCTAAGTCTCAGCAAGATGAAGTAACTGCTAAGTTCACAAAACTTGCTTTAGGAAAAATCTCAGGCTTTGAATTCATCTTTTCTAAGGCCAAGTCTGGGAAGGTTTAAATGACACCTGTGTGGAAATGACTGTCCGTGGAAATGACTCACCCACCCACCTCGCTCAACGGAAGACAGAACAGCTATCACTTGTCCCATAGTTGGCATGGGAAACTGAGTCTGCTTGTTGATCGCAACCCTGCCCCCCTTGATTGCTTGATAGCCATGCCCATTGGTACCTTCAATGACCCCCCAAGATTAACCAATGGTGGTGGTACAGGCTGTCCAATGCCATCCCAGTCCTCTCTGGCCAGCTCCCCAGCAATCCTTCCTGCAGTCGGGGTTATGATGGCAGTTCTGGTTTTCACTGGGAGCGACCCAATCTTTCCTCCTGGAAAGCATGGCTGAATGGGCAAATCGGTGACTCAAACTGGTAAACTGATGTTGTAACCAGAGCCATGCCTGTTGTATGGAGGGTTGGACGTACTCATTTCAACACTCCTTCAATTTTTAAGTGTAGATCCATTGACCCATCGTGGGTAGCTTTCCACGTCAGGCCTATAACACTTGCTGAACGCAAAAATGAGTACAACTCAGTCCTTATCGTGACCCTCGGAGATCATGATCTGGAATGAAGCTCCGACAGGTGACTTCAGCTCACTGAGGGGCACTGTGCTAGGGACGAGGGACAGGCTTCATGCATACATTAAAGATTGACAGCATGGAGATTGAGGGAGCAAAAAAGAAGGGGGTGCTCCTTGCATGCAGTGATTTCCTGTTTGTTTGAAATCCACAACTGGAGACTTCTACATTCAGTTACGCTGGCTGCCTTCTAAGTACATATAGTTTCCCTTCACAACACTTACCATAAACTTCATTTATGTATTCATTTGTGTTTATTTATTTAATATCTTTCTTTTATCCTAAATAAGAAGCTATACAGAAGCAAGAACCAGGCCTGTTTTTATTATCTCCTGTACATAACTCAAAGCCTCTCTCGGTGCCGGGCACGAAAGTTTGATGCTGGATAAATATTTGTTGAACTAGTGGAGGAATACTTAACAGTGATTGTTTGTGTTTATTCTTCCTTGTGACAATGTACCTTCTCAAGCCTCAGGATTTTGAACCTAATTATTAGGGTTATGAGTTAAAGATTTCATTCACATCAAATTACTTCGTCAGAAGACAATCCCAATGGGTGATTCATGAGGCAACAAACTTTACAAGCCTCAAAACTTTATTTTCAACCAATTAGAAGCCTAATTCCTTCTCCGAATGCAGGAGATCACCGTATACATCATCAGCTGCGCGAGATTGCCACCGCTTGTCTATACTGCTGACACCCTTCTGGACCTCAGATGAGTTAAAACGTTCAGTGAAAAAGATAAATTGGCATCTACAAGGTTATCTTCTTTACCTTTGCCATATATAAGCTGGTTTTATCATTTACTTAATCCTCATGACTGTTTCAAAGGCACGGGTTGCTTGCCTTTGGGTTGCTTGCCTTTGGGTGGGGATGAGCTGCCCCCACCACCACCACCCTATGCCCCATAGTTCCTGTCCCAGGGGAATTCCCATCCTTCCCAGCATGGACTGCTACCCTGCTCAGGGCCTTGGTCTGGTTCCAGCCGGGGGGAGGGGGTGGGGGTGGGGGGGTGTGGGGGTGGGGAGGGTTGCCGTAGGAACATGGCTGAGGCTGACTCCTTTCTAGGACATGGAAAACCCTGAAGCAAAAGAGCCTGAAGATAAATTTTTTTTCAAGGGGATGGGGAGTCTAATTCTGACTCTGAAAGATCATCTATTTAACCTGGGTCTCTAGACTTTTGGTCTACCTAAATTCGACTAAAGTTGACATGCCAACCAAGAAGAAGGATGCTTCTGGAAGGAGGGGACACAGACTCTGGCAAGAGCAGCTCTGGCTCCCCGGGAGCACCAGCCCGGCAGAGGCTATGGGACAAGGGAAAACCACAACAGCCAGTGATCCCTGCTAACTAGAAGGATGAACTAGATTGAGGACACAGGGGGACACACAGTGGACAGGAGCCTGGATCGGGGAGGCCGGTCAGAGGAAGAGGCACCGAGAAGACTCCATCCATACCAAAACAGTTGCTGAGCATCTTCTGTGCCCCTACAGAGATGGTGTGGAGAATGAGAAGAGACAGCAGGGTCAGCAGTGGGTGCTAATCATGGGTGTTGAAAGAAAAGGAAGGAAGCTTTCGAAGCATGGAAGGAGAAGGAACAGGCAAAGAGGCACAGGGGCTGGCTCCTGGGAGTCATCGGAATGGAGAAGTCCCTGTCTTGCTCTCCCAAGGGAGCGTTTTCCATTTCTACGTGGCTGAAAAAAAAGTAGCCAGCTTGTCAAAAGCCTGAGTCAATGGCATCCCCCATGTTGAAGATAAGCCCCCAGAGAGAAGCTGTCCAGGCAGCGCTCTGTCCATTCTCTCTACCCCTGGCCCTGCACACGCTCCGGGGCCCGCTGCTGCAGCCCCAGAACGCACATGCTTCACCACATCGAACCTTCCCTCTGCCCTCTTGGGACGTGTTCCCACCCCACCCTTCCTTCCAGTGTGAAAATGGAGACTCGGGGTCATTAAGTAAAACCTCCAATGTCACACGCACGTGTAGCAGCAGAATCAGAACTTCGATCCAACAATGGCATGATTCCAAATCTTATGTGTTTTCATTGATTATTTTTCCCACTAAGACCATGCGGCTTACACCAGCTAGTTCCTCAGTCTTTGAAATGTTACTGGCCTGAAGAATTATTAAAAAAACATTCTGTCTCCTTTGGGGCGCCTGGGTGGCGCAGTCGGTTAAGCGTCTGACGTCAGCCAGGTCACGATCTCGCGGTCCGTGAGTTCGAGCCCCGCGTCGGGCTCTGGGCTGATGGCTCAGAGCCTGGAGCCTGTTTCCGATTCTGTGTCTCCCTCTCTCTCTGCCCCTCCCCCGTTCATGCTCTGTCTCTCTCTGTCCCAAAAATAAATAAACGTTGAAAAAAAAAATTAAAAAAAAAACATTCTGTCTCCTTTGCCGTCATTGGGTTTTTATGTTCTTGTCTGTTATTAATTTTTTTTTAACTCTGGAATAAAAAAAGTGATAAAAATAGTGATTAAAAATACTTCTCAGTTGTTCTGCTGGACAGCACTATAATCATGTATAAATGCACGTCTAGAAACCTCTCTGAAGTCAATGGAAGTCAAGTGTTTGAAGTCAATGAAACAGACCACGGGATTAAAAAAGAGAGAGAATTTTAATAGGAAAATCAGGTATTACCACACTGGAGCAGCTGGCTCCGAAGATGAGGTGACCTCCCTGTGGCGGTGAGAATGTTTGGCTAGCATGTCTCTCTGTGCACATCGTCTTTACTTTCTTTATAATTTGCGCTTATGCAGGAAAAAGAGACACCCGCTGAATGCCTCTCCCAACTCGAGACGTAAAAGTGAACATTCTGCTTCTGCCAGTTCACTGCAGAAGTCACCGGCATCATTAACTTTAATTAAAAGAAGTTTTTTTGCACAAGGCTTGAAAATCTACAATTCGCTTTTGACATGATGGCTCGTGAGGTACCCCGCGGGATTAAGCATTCCAGTTCAGGGCAGTGAGATAACGTGTGGCAAATTACCACTCTCTGTGGACAAACCTACCTTCCCAGAGTCAAAAGGCGAACGCGTCTCAGCCGCAGAAAGACAACCTCCTATCACACTCTGCCATCTCAACAGACAATGTTTCCAGGGGAGCAGCCTGGAAAGGCTGGGGAGGTGACGTTACAAACTCACCTGCAAACACTTCACACTGAGCTCATGCAGTTATTGACGTTATTGCTTTGCCTCCAAATTCGTCACCAGCCCTGAAAATCGGGCTCCTCTTGAAGCATAAAAAGGTCTGGCAGCACTGTTCCCCCCTCTGTAGCAACGGGCTGTCCCTCTACAAGGAACTTGTGATCTCTGGTTGTTCTCAATCTCTGCTCGTCTCCGTTGCCTTGTGCTTGGACTACCTCTGGAGCTGACCTGGATGGCCCTGGGAAACACCCGTGTTTGTCACTCCTGGCATAGGGTCCACGCGCAGACCTAGGAAGAGCTGCACCTTCGGTGTGGTCCGAGCCAGCAGTCGCCCGCAGGTAGTGCAAATTCGTGGGGTAAGACCGGTCCCCAAGCATGCGCGGCATGTCCCCCAACATTTCATGTAGGAATGAGTGGTCACGGGATAAACTGTGTGGTGACGGTGCTGATGAACTTGGAGGCGAAAGCTCATCAAGTTTACATCACACAAGTACTCCCTGAGAGCCTACCTAACGTGTGATCGGCACTGTACTGGGTATGTCCTGAGAAGGCATGACCTACCGTGTGCTTGAATACCTCCAGCAACGAGAAACTCACAACCCGTCAAAGCCCCCCTTTTCCCTTTAGGGACTTTAGCACATGGCAAAAAAGAAAAATGCACCCCATTCCTGAGTACGTACTAAGCTAAGACTTTAAACATATGACCTAACTTAAATATTCACAGTTACCATTTATGGGAAATGCTTTTTTCTTCATTTTTATGGGGGGAAATTGGGGACACATAGAGAGGGTCAGTGATGTGGCCAGGACCACAGCAGGGAAGAGGGAGAATGAATACCTCCAAGGCTGCCTGACTCCAAAGCCTGTATGTTATTGGTCTGAAATCCAAGAACTTGTAATTATGTCAGAGATTCACTAGGTTAAGAGTGTGTTATTCCTAACAGGCTAATTCACATTAGAGTGATAACAATTGGATGGTTTATTGGGCTACTTGCATTGCAATGTTACTGACATTACAGGAGGCTTCCTACATTCACTGGGCTTTCCACATAAAGGAATGCATCTCTAACAGCAGGGTTTTAGGCACTGGAGGAGGTGCCCGACACCCTAAGATACGCAGCAATAGCAGTAGATAAAATCACACACCATAGAATTTCTTTCACTCCAACTGCTGAGTGCACACGTGCCCTTGCACAAAAGACCTGCCCTCCCCGGGGCCAGGTTTCCTTTTGTGTTAAATGAGAAAATTGTACTTGATTATTTCAGGAAGACTTTCAGCTCAGAGCCTACGAAACTACAAGACCCTACCTTAGTGAGGTCTTGCCTTCTTGACCCCCCTCTTGAAAATGACAGCTGAGGTATCCAGATGGTTGAATGCATCAATGAATAAAAGCGTGAGGTGGTGACTATTGGGTCTATTTCGTGGATCTCAGATTTGGAAAAAAGAAGTTTGTCATGATGCATATGGGTTCCAAGTTGTCTGAGAGCAATAGTGTGTCCATAAAACCAACTTCCCACCTTGGCTCCATTGCATTTAAGAGCCTCACTTGGAGGAAGAGATCATGTCAGTCTTCAGTAAGGTGTTGCCTTAATTTAGAGTCCACCTTGTGGGCTGGAAACAGGTGGGCTCTGGAATAAGACAAGTGGTCGAGAGACCAAGCGTGTACTTAGAAACTTCGTGACCGGGCACAACCCCACTAAGCCTTGGGTTTTGTCATGAAATAATTATATATTTTCAGGAATGTTGTGATAGAGATGGTGTAGTAAGGCATCTAATTTGCTTTGTAAATAATGGAAACTTAATAAATGCAGAGTGTGTTATGCAATAGAAAGTACATCTGGAGAAACATTTGATGAAATTCAGAGAAATAGTCCCACGTGACTGAAAAGACTGAGGGGCGAATACAGAAGTCAAATAACACTATTTTATGAGATTACATATGTGATATGGTTATATTTTGGGCACCCACGAAATGTCAAGTGGGACTTGTGTGTGCTTGTCTTATGTCTCCATTCTTCTAGTGGTCCCCGTTACATGTATAAAATGCAAATTCTGTCTTTATTTTTCTCCGAAGGTATCCACTTAATCAAAACCCCCTTCCTTCTGCAAAACCAGAAGAAGATCGTAGAAAGCTTGATCTACCTTCTGTCTTCCAGGTGGCTCTAATATAACCTTCTTAATTTAATCTTACTCTTTGCACCTCCAAATAAGTTTGTTATGCTAAAACTCATTTACCCCGTCAGCGTGAACACCTGTGCTGCTGTGATCCCCATTCTTGCTTTCCGTTCACACCCGTGTTCATCGTCCTTCTTGTTGAAGCACATCCTTCCGTCGCTACTTTGCCACGCTTCTGTGAATGGACACTAAACCATCCTAGACTCGGGCTGTTTTCAGCTGCTCTCACCGACTCTAAACTGATAGTTGGGCTAACTATAAAATTTTGACTTGGCTTTTTTTTCTTCTTTTTCTTTTCCTGTTACTGCCTTTAAACTATAATGAATTTCCTTCTCTCCTCTATTGTTCCTGATGAAAACCCTGTTGTTGATTTGAGGATAATCTATTTTGTTAATATTTTTAAAGATCTCTCTTTTTTAAATTTTTTTTTCATCGTTTATTTATTTTTGGGACAGAGAGAGACAGAGCATGAACGGGGGAGGGACAGAGAGAGAGGGAGACACAGAATCAGAAGCAGGCTCCAGGCTCTGAGCCATCAACCCAGAGCCTGACGCGGGGCTCGAACTCACGGACCATGAGATCGTGACCCGGCTGAAGTCGGACGCTTAACCGACTGCGCCACCCAGGTGCCCCAAGATCTCTCTTTTTTAAAGTTTACTTATTTATTTTTGAGAGAGACAGAGACAGCATGAGCAGCACAGGGGCAGAGAGAGAGGGAGAGAGAGAAAATCCCAAGCAGGTTCCATGCTGTGGGCACAGAGCCCAACAGGAGGCTCAGACTCACAAAACTGTGAGATCATGACCTGAGCCAAATCCAAGAGTCAGACGCTTAACAGACCGAGTCACCCCAGCACCCCAAGATCTCTCTCTTAATTGTAATGATTTTATGTTTACCATGGAGGACTAGGCATGGGACTTACATTTTATTTATCCCATTCGGGACTGATGGTACTCTTTGCAGTCTGAAGAATCTTCCTCCAATTCAGGAAAATTCTTAGCCATTAGGTTTACTGATACTATCTCTCTAGCAAAGACTCTGTTCTTTCCTTCTGTTAATTGTATGTCACACCTCCTCATTCTGTTCAACACTTCTCTGAATTGACTTTCCGTATTTGCCATCGGTTTTGGGTTACTTCCATTAGATTTCTCTTTGAATTCATTAATTTTTGGGGAGTTTTATTTTTTATTTGGGTGTTTTTTAGTAAAGTTGACACAGAGTGTTACTTTATTTTCATGTGTACAGCATAGCGATTCAACAATTCTGTACACTACTCAACGCTCACCTCGATAACTATCATATCAGATAGCTATTGTCTGTCACCATACAAAGTTACTACAGTATTATCAACTGGCTCCCCTATGTTGTACTTTTCACCTCCATGACTTATTTATTTTATAACTGCAGCTTTGTGCTTCTTAACTTCTTTTATCTATTTCCCCTGTCCCTGCCATTCATCTCCCCCGCTGGCAACCACTATTTTGTTCTTGGTATTGAAGAATCCATTTCTTGTTTGTTGGCTCGTTGGTTGGTTGGTTTGCTTTTTATAGATTCTACATATTAGTGAAATCATGGGTATCTGTCTTTCTCTGTCTGACTTATTTCACTTAGCACAGCAGCCTCTAGGTCCATCCGTGTTGTTGCAAATGGCGAGACTTCATGCTTTCATTCATTCAATGCGCTAAGTCTTTCTTCAACTGTATTTCATCTACTGTTTACCTCACCCTTTGAATATTTTCATTTTAAATTAATTGCCATAATTCTCTTTTTCATTTATGAAATTTCTGCTTAGTTGATTTTCAAGGGTGCATTTTTTTGTTTATTTATTTATTTTGAGGGTGGGCAGAGGGAGGGAGAGACAGAGAATTCCAAGCAGGTTCTGAGCTGTCAGCATGGAGCCTGATGCAGGGCTCGATCCATGAACCATGAGATCATGACCTGAGCCAAAATCAAGAGTTGGATGCTTAACCGACTGAGCCACCCAGGCACCCTTCAAATGTGCATTTTTATAACACCTCTTCTTCTTGTTATGAATGTTTTGCTTTCTTTACCTGCTAACTTTTTAAAACATACCTTAAAAAACATTTTAGATCATGCTATTTATTTATAGTTTATTAAATTTATTTACCCTCTGTCAGGAACTCTATTGCAGTGAATTAATTAAAGGTGGTCGTGAATTCATTTTGAATCCTACCATTAAGAGATGGGGCCTAATCCTGTTTCCCTTGAATCCAAACTGCCCTGTGACTTGATTTGACTAATTCAATGGGTCAGAAATGATACTGGGCCAGCTTCAGACCCACCCTTAAAGTCCTGGCAGTTTTAACTTTGCTTTCTGGAAGCTAGCTGCCTTGCTTTAAATATGCTCTCACTGGACTGCGTGGGCTCACAGCAGAAGGCATGCAGAGAGTGGTTCTTGGAGATTAGAGGCCATCTGGGGGTCAAGTCCCTACTGATCTCCAGAGGAATGCAGTCTTATACATGACTTCAGCCATACCAGTTGATGGGGGGGTGGGGGAGGGGGTTGCACAGAACCACCCAGCTGAGCCCAGCCAACTCACAGATTTGTGATAAATAGTAATTTTTCCCCACCAACCTAACTTTAGGGCAATTTCTTATACAGTAATAGATCACTGAGATGCCAGGACTCGACCGCCTCTCATTGCTGTGGCTACAAGTTCTCCCTGTTTTCCCCATTTTTGTCTCAGTCTTATTAAACTGTTATACAGCATGTTGTTTGTCTTGTACTTCTAAGCGACTGTAGTGTTTTTGTAGAGGAGGCCAGTTGGTGTGTAGTTCACACTTGCTCAGTCCTCAGTGTTGAACATTCTGTTACCCGTCAGACTTAGAAAGCGGTCCACACACAGTGCCTTGGCTTAAGATGGCCGCCCAACTGTTGAACCTCATTCCTTACCACTCCTGCACATTATCGTCTCTTCAACTTTTAGCTACTGCAACACGCCGTGGTCCTTTTTGCTGTAAAGCCACTGGGTGTCCTGTTCCTCACCAAAACGGTCCCCACCCAGCCAATAACACACCAATTCTTTTTATCCCTCAGCTGAAATCCCTCCTTGCCATTTTTTTTTTTTTTTTTACAAACTTGCCCAATCATTCCGAAACATTGCTCCCCTCTTTTGTTGTCATTCTCAGGGACCTACTAGATTCCTTCAGAGCGCTTGGTGTTTCTGATTATTTTTATTTGTGGTCACTGCCTTTATTTGTGGTCACCACCACTGTCTAGTGGTCCTCACTAGACAGCAACCTCCTTGGTGGCAGGCATTTTGGTCAACCCCGCATTCCCGGGGCCCAGCGAATGGAGGGTGGGTTCTTGATAAAGAGTTTCTGAATTAATTGAGGGTGCAAAACATTAACTGTAATTCAAGACAGAAGGACACGAGCATTAGAAATGTCATAAAAGAGTAATTCTTGGGGGTTCACAGAAAACTGCGTGGTGGATGGTCCACCTGTCCGAGAAAGCAGACTCTGGTTTGGACTTAGAAGAAAAAGAAAAATATAAGCGGTGGTGCCTGGGGGAGAGGGATGCGAAAGCATAAAGACTCTGGTGGGGTGAGGACACAGTTGGTGAGGATGCAGGGACGTGCATTTAAAAATGTTA
This sequence comes from Leopardus geoffroyi, assembly GCF_018350155.1. NCBI lineage: Eukaryota > Metazoa > Chordata > Mammalia > Carnivora > Felidae > Leopardus > Leopardus geoffroyi. Next base: position 136,685,198 of record NC_059336.1, read on the forward strand.
ATACTGGGGCGCCTGGGTGGCTCAGTCGGTTAAACATCTGACTCTTGATTTTGGCTCAGGTCATGATCTCACAGTTCATGAGTTCCAGCCCCGTGTCAGGCTCCTTTCTGACAGCGCTTGGGATTTTCTCGCTCCCCCTCTCTCTGTCCCTCCCCTGCTCTCTCTCTCTGTCTGTCAAAATTAAATAAATTAAATTAATAAAATTAATTAAAATGAATTAAAAATAAATTAATTACAAAACCAGCGAAAAAACGTTAGCATGGCGTGAGAAAGGGAGCCAAACGTGTAGATTTGGGCTAGAGCCAAAGGCCTAGTCCGAGTGGAGCGTTATACCTCAACACCTGTTTTGCATGGCTCCCAACTGAGACACCTCCCCCATTCCCACCCCCCAGTATAAAGCAAATTGGCACGTACGCTCTTCCCTGTTATTTCTGTCATTTTAGAAATCAGCTGGTGGCATCTGAGCAGAGAGCAGGTGCCCTGTGCTCGGTGGAGGTAAATACACACAGAGAAATGCACGCGTCCACCCCACAGACCCAGCCCATAGCTCATCAACCCGCCAGGTCGTTTATGGAATTCTTACGGAGCAACAGTAGATGAGATGATAGATGGCAGGGTCTATCCAAAGGATGTCTCAGAAATAATTAGGAGAAGAGTTGGCAGTCGAAACACCAAGCGTGTTATTTAGCTAGGCTCTGCTGCTCGGGAACTGCCTGATGAATGTCATCTGCACCCCGTGCCCAGGCTGCGCTCAGAATATGGACAGAGACCAGCTGTCCTCAGACACAGGGGCTTGGGAACAGTTAGAGCCTAGTGGTCCCCGGTGCCCTGCTGTGTGGCCGCCCAAGCTTGCTGTCGGGCCAGGAGGGCTACTGCAGATATGGAAGGAGCCCGGCCGCGCTCTCTGAGGAAGGTCTGATCTGCGGCCTTGAACCCCAGCAGCCAGACTCACTCCGTGCCTATGTACAGACCCGCCTCCCTCTTCATAGGCAGGGTGTCAGAAGTGTGTTGAGTTTAATTTCCCTTCCAAAATATGAGTGCCTCTATCAAAAATCATGTTTTGGAGAACAATTCTGGGTTATCTTTTCCCCTGTCTTTCCCCACCTTTTGTGGAGAAGATGGCTAGCCACGTACTCACTACTATTGCAGAGAGTTTTTAAAGAGCACAACTTAACGTCATGAGAACCTGTGTCTCTTATACTCAGCCTAAGAAACGCAGTGGTACAAATGGTGCCCGTGGCACCCGCCTAACTGTTCCTGGTTCCGTTTCTCTCCCAGTTTCCCGCCACAGGCTGCTGGTGGGCTGCATTTGATGTTGACCTTTGCCGTGCGTTCCCGTATATTTAAACCTCAGAGATGCCTGTAAACGCACACGTGTGCACGCACCCCCCTATCAACCTACCTACCTACCTATCTACTTATTTTTTCTACACACACACACATTTTATGGGTTGAACGGTGCCCTTCCCAAAATTCAGTGATGATCACATCAGAATATGGAATATGACTGGAGACGGGGCCTTTAAAGAGGCGATTAGGATGGGCTCTCATCCAATATGACTGATAAGAAGAGAAAGAAACCCCAGGAGCCTCTGCACAGAGGGAAGGCCACATGGGACGCGGGAGAGAATGGCCATTTGCAAGCCAAGGAGAGAGGCCTTGGGAAAAACCACCACTGTCCACGCCTCGATCTCAGACTCCTATCTCCCAAAACTGTAAGAAAATACATTTCCGCTGTGTAAGCCCCCAGCCTGCGGTATCTTGGTATGGCGGCCCTTGCGAACTGATACGACCCATCAGGTAGATATTGTCTTCTTTTCACATTTTAGCAGGTGGGAGTTCAAATAAAAGCATACATATGATCTACGCGTGTTTGCATAGATACCCTCAAGTTAAATATGTATTGATTAAAAGGGAACGTTTTGACTTCACAGTGGAGAACTGGGGGGCACCACCTTAATCAAGCGATCAAGGTCAGTAACACGAGTAGCGGGTCACACTGACATGGGGTACAGCTGACACGATGCACTGAGAAGGGCCCATCCCCTCTGTGGCATGCTCCCCCGTGAAACACAGGCTCCGTCTAATTATGACAGAACAGCAGGCAGACCCCCACTGAGAGACATCCCATGATAGATCTGTCCCCGATTCCTCAAAAGTGGCGGTGGAGGTCATGCAAGACAAGGACAGAGGGGGGACTGTCACAGAGCGGCCGAGGCTTAAAGACACATTGCAGCTCGGTCTGATGTGGAATCCCGGGATGGTTGTTGCCACACAGAGGTGACTTGAGTGGGAGACTCGCACTACCCAGATAAAGCCCGTGGTCTGGCAAATGTTACCGCCCCAACATTGGGTCTCTGTGTGATCGCCCTGCTCCGGTGATGGAGACGCTATCTATGGTGAGGAGGAGCTGGGCCAGGGGCGTAGGGGGACCCTGCACAGTGTCTGTGATACTTCTCTCGGTGCGTGATCATCTCAATATAAGGAGTCCAAGAAAACAAAAACAAACAAAGCCCGATTCACGGGCACTGGCCACCTCGTGTTTGAGTTTTCGGAGAACAGTAGACAGAGCAGCCTGACAAGGGTGGCAGCCTGACAGCAGTGGGTTCTTGTCCCGGCTCCCCTCCCGCCTCACCGACGCGTGTGCGTCCTGGGGGGCATCTCCAGCTGCGACGCGGGAGCTCCCATTCTGGCCTCACGGGAGTAGTATGTGAGTCAACTCCGTGAGCGTGTTGGCCAGGAAAGGCATATGGAAAGCTTCTAAAAATGTCCATTTTGTTCCCCACCCTTGTCCTCTTGTATTTATATCCCAGTGAATAAATGAGCACACTTCACCATTAACACAGGAGAGGATGATTACGTAAGACTGATTTTATTAGAACCCCGGCAGGTGATGTCGATCAAACAAAAGCGGTAGAGGGGCGCCTGGGTGGCGCAGTCGGTTAAGCGTCCGACTTCAGCCAGGTCACGATCTTGCGGTCCATGAGTTCGAGCCCCGCGTCGGGCTCTGGGCTGATGGCTCAGAGCCTGGAGCCTGTTTCCGATTCTGTATCTCCCTCTCTCTCTGCCCCTACCCCGTTCATGCTCTGTCTCTCTCTGTCCCAGAAATAAATAAACATTGAAAAAAAATTTTTTTTTAAAAAAAGCGGTAGAAACACCAGGAGACCTACTGGCAGTGCTCAGGGACTGTCCCCTGCCTGCTCAGGACCCTGGAGTCTGTGGCCTGACCCACCGGGGCCCCCTGCCCTCGGGTTGCAGGGGGGCTCAGCCAACGTGAGGCAGTGGCAGAAAATCTAAGGGTCCAGGAGTGAGACGTCATGGTACTTTCTCTGCCCTCTCTCTTCTGGGTCTTGCCTTGCGGGCAGTCCTTCCAACAGCTGTCACCTGCGTTCTGAGAACCTCCCTCCCATGGCCCTGGACAAGGTTGCTCTGCCATACCTTGCTACCCTCTTCAAACTTGACAGACACGGTCAACCTGTTGACTGACCCGTTGGATTGACATGCAGATCAACCCAAGAGAAGTCTTGGCAAAAAGGCCAAGGTGTGGCACTCATCCCAGAGTAGTGCTCTGTTTTCAGCATTTTCCCCCCAACCTCTGACTACGTTTTCGCTCCTGGCGAAGTTCCCAGTGGACTTCAATTCAAGTTAAAAATAAGTATTTATCGATTAGCATCGATTTGGCATCAAACCCCAACCTCTGTAATTTTGTGATTCCTCTGTTGGCGGTGAAGAGGAAGAGGGCAGTGGGGGGGTGGGGGTGGCTGTGGGAAGTCTGTGCTTGGAGAGGGTGAACGGTTCCCGGTATCAGCACTATGTCCGCTTACCGTGGCGGTCACAGAGAATGAGCCAGCAATTCCATCCACTGGGAGGGTCCGTGTCCCCTGTGGTTCCTGTCCTCAGGAAGCTTCTTGAAAGTGTTGTTCCTCCCGTGTGAGGCTGGCTCTGCTCGTGGACGAAGAGGCATTGAAATCTCTCTCGGGTGTCCAACAGTGGCTACCCACTGTATGCGTGGGCCGAGCAGAGATCTGGGGCCAGGAACACCAGTGGCTTTATGTACATTATACCCCTCGTGCCACCCAGGCAAGTGGGGATTAATGGATTCCCTGATTCAAAGACACACTTAGCCCTCCTTGCCTTCACATATGAGTTTTGCCAACTTTAAGAGTAAATTATTCAACCAATGATTATTTCAGTTCTGATATTTCCACTGATAGGAATAGACCAATTTTCCCCGAAATTTGAAACTTGAAATGTCACCTGAAATGTCATCAAAATATCATACCTTGTTCTGGTGTTGGGTATAGAAAGGCATGGTACGTGTGGAATCTTTCGTGTGATATGCAGTTAAAGGTGGCAGAGTGGCCCCATGGTTCAGATTAAGTCCTAGGAATTTCAAAGCTTGAACTTGACCTGGCACTCAACTACCAGATAACCGGTTTTAAAAAGTCCCCATAACTATTCACTTTTGGCATTGGCAGTGTGGACATATTTGTCTTGAAAATTTCTAATGTTTCTCATTGAAGTCCTTGATCTATATTTTTCTAGAATTTCCAGTGGACTGACAATCGGTAAACTTTTGCACACGTCACATTAGTGTTCAGAAACGATAAATATACCCTGTTTAGAGAGGATGCATTTCCCCACGTTTTATGTCTTTATCCACATTCACGTCAGATTTGCAACCATATAAACTAACTTTCAATGTGTATTCAAATGTATATCAAATATGAACATGGATTTAAAAAAAATCAAGCTCAGTAATTGTGTTAATCAAGTCTCCTGCAGCTCTAATGAATTAGTATCTGCTTTGTTGGTTTCTGAGCTGCATCGTATCTCCAATAATTTGTTTTCTGTATTTTGAAGCTGCATTGCCCGTAATATAAAGCTCGTATCTATTTTAACTTTCCAAATAAGCATTCTTCTTTGTTCCATTAAAGGATTTTTGCATTGAATTCTCTTTTGATGACCCTGCCTGCATAGGTCGTATTTTTCTTAGCATATGAATAGTATATATTTTTCTATATTCTCTAATTTTTAGCTTTTTGGAAATTTTGTTACAAACACTTCTTGACATTTAGATGACTTGAATCCTTTCATATTTATCACGGTTCTGATTTATTAGGACTCATTTCTGACGGCTGCACGTTTTTATTTACCATGATTATTATTTCTTTTCCTATATTCTTTGGTCTGCTTAAGCTTTTTTTTTTTTTTTTTTCTTTTTTCCATGTTCTCTTCCTCTATGGATTTGAATGAAATGCCCTCTGTTTCTTTTTCTTCTTGTAGTTGTTATTCATAAATATTTGCCATGAACATTGTACCTGGTATTTTAAAAACCAGTTTAGTGGCACTAACTTCTAAACGTCTAGAATGACTTGTTCCCCTCTAATAGGTCTCTGATAGGATTTGTTTCCTCATAAGTGCCTATTTTTGTTTCATTTCTTCCAAATCTTCTTTCATGGCTAACTCTTTGGCATGTATTTTTCCCTCTATTTCTCTATTTATACTTGCTTTCAAGTACTTTTCAGTTTTCTCTTTGGTCGGAGTTCTTTCCTTTTTTGAGTGTGTTTTGTTCCTTTAATGGTGTTGGCTTTCTTCATACTGTTTCTTTCTTTCTGTTTTTTTTTTTTTTAATTGTAAACCAAATTCTATTTTTTCAATATAATTTATTGTCAAATCAGCTAACCTAGGGTGTGTAAAGTGTGCTCTTGGTTTTGGGGGTAGATTCCCGTGGTCCATCACTTCCATACAGCACCCAGTGCTCACCCCAACAAGTGCCCCCCTCAATGTCCGTCACCCATTTTCCCCTTCTCCCCCTGCCATGAACCCTCAGTTTGTTCTCTGTATTTAAGATCTCTTATGGTTTGCCTCCCTCCCTCTCTGTTTGTAGGGGAATTATTTTTTTCCCCTTCCCTTGCCCCCTGGTCTTCCGATGAGTTTCTCAAGATCCACATGTGAGTGAAAACGTCTATCTGTCTTTCTCTGACTGACTTATTTCACTCAGCATAATACCCTCCAGTTCCACCCACGTTGCTGCAAATGGCAGGGTTTCTTTCTTTCTTGTTGCCAAGTAGTATCCCATTGGGATCTTCATACTGTTTCTGTGGATCGGGGCATAAGAGGGAATTTGTTGATCCTGCTCATTTTACCAGGGCGAGTCTGGAAGTCTTCTCTAGCTGACTTTTACGAGCAGCTGTTTGTTTGTAATACATAATCTCATCAAGAGGAAAGTTTAACGTGTACGTGTAAAAAAAACTGTGGGCAAAATCCCGGGATTCTTTATTCCACCTCAAAAATAAACTATCAATACAAATGTACTAAAGAAAAGAACATCATGATGAGCATAAGAGTTTATCACATCATCACGAATAACTTCCTATAGTAAAAATAATTCTGAAACGTCCCAACACTGGATATGAAGAAAGGTAAGATTCAGATTTTGATTACAGTGCTGTCAGAGGAAGTGTGGCCTGGCATGTTATCGATACAATCCCTGTTGGTTGAAAGCCTGTGTGTCATGACACGTTCCTTTATTCCGACAAGCTACCGTTAAGTTTACAACATCTCCCACCATTAGTGGCTTTTTCTAATCAACGACATGTAGTATCATCCCAACTTTACAGATATGGACACTGAAGCACAAAGAGAGCCATTCATCTGGTCAAGGTCACAAAGAAGGTAGCAGAATCTGAAATCCAGATACCTGACTGCAAAGTCTTTTTCTCTTTTCTCCATGTGGGAGGTCATTTGACCTTTGCATGCAAGGTTAACATGCTTTATTTCTTTACAGAGGAGAAGGAGGAAATACTTTGGGGTGTGAATGTGGATCTTCACTTGACTTGCCTGATCACTCTCGCCATCTCTCTGAAAGTTTCCAAAATACCCAATTGCGGCTTCTGTAGCTCTTCCTAAAAACAAACAAACAAACAAACAAACAACAAACACAGGTTCTTGCCTGTTTGTCTTTGCTGTTGTTCTACGTGGAGGCTGACTGAATCGCTGTGTCTCCAGTACCCAGCACAGCGCCTGATGTATCGCAGAAGCTCGACGGATAGCCATGGAATGAATGGACACCACAACTAATGTGATGCAAATGCACATATGAACCAAAAGTTTGGAAATGAAATAACAAGATTGTGAGTGCCCTTTTTCCCCCCCTCTAGACCACCCAAAATTTTGCAATGACATTTCAACACCCTGTGGGGTAGAATTGGGGGAGGCAAAGCATAAAGGTGGCTGGAGCCATAGACTTGGGTCTTTGGACTTGGTCTACCAACCCAGGAAACTTCACTTCCTGGAGTTTAAGTAAAAAGTAAATTTAGGAGCTTGGGTTAGATGGTCTCTCTTCTAGCTAGCACAAGCAATATTAAAAATCAAATCCCCTCCCCCCCCCTCCCTTTTTGGATAAAACTAGAAATCTTTCTTCTCCCCAAGGAATTCTTCTGGTATCTGAGAGGGAGAAAATGGCTGCCAGAAAGACAGCAAGAACAAACCTCATGATTATTTACTCCGTTCCCTTCATGAACTTGAATAAAAAGTACAGATGTGGGGCGCCTGGGTGGCGCAGTCGGTTAAGCGTCCGACTTCAGCCAGGTCACGATCTCGCAGTCCGTGAGTTCGAGCCCCGCGTCGGGCTCTGGGCTGATGGCTCGGAGCCTGGAGCCTGTTTCCGATTCTGTGTCTCCCTCTCTCTCTGCCCCTCCCCCGTTCATGCTCTGTCTCTCTCTGTCCCAAAAATAAATAAACATTAAAAAAAAAATTAAAAAAAAAAAGTACAGATGAAATGGAAACCACTATTGGACCTGAGTACGTCAATAGAATGTCACAAAAAGTATCCATCCAAGTGCCTAGTTGTACAGTTAGCACAAACTACGTGAGTAATTTGAGCCTCAAGGACCCATTCAGAAGTAGATCTGACTGTGTTTACAGCATCGTGGTTCTCACACTGAAGGGACGAGCTCTAAAAAGATTACCCTCCTGATCGTTTTCAGACACACCCAGTGAAGGGTCCTTCTGAGGTCATTCAGCCCATTTTCTGGCTTCCAGGTGTTATTTCGGAAGATTATTAATTTTCTGTTGAAGTATTTACAGGACTCTCTTTCTCACTCTGCCTAACACACTTAATTGTTACCTTACAGAACATAATAACCCTCTTGGGGGCAAATGTACTGCAGGAAAGATGCTTAAGTACTTGGATTTCAGATTTTTTTTTGTAATGACTAGAAAGAGTAAATAGGGAGAATGAAGTCACGTGTGAGGAAAAAGGACATTCAAAGAAAGCTGAGGTTGCTGCCACAAAGAAAAATTATCCAAACATTGGAATGGGTCCACTGTAGCAGTTTTATGATGCTCAGGTTGGAACCTCGTGGGTGTGAATGTCCTTTTGCCTGGAAGGTACATTATAAAACAGGAAAATCTTGCTTCACCAGAAAAGTAGCTGATTGGAAACCCCAAACAAGCTATTAGGAGGCACTTCTCTATTTTCGAAGACGGAAGTGAGTCATAAGAAAAAGGTGATGTATATATACGTGACGGGTTGGCTTGGTAAAGGAGAAGGCCATTTCCTGCCTCTTCCACATGCATAGGACTCTGTCCTGATCTGCTCTTTATAAAGATGTTCTGAGACGTTTTAAGATCGTCTGTCTCTGTCCTCAGATTTAGCTGTAATTTTTAGATCCAGTGTATCCAGGGGTGAACATAAACTGTGTAGAGACCCTTTCTTCCGGGGTCAAAGCACATAATTCGCTTTCTGGCGAATCCTTAATTAATCAGAAAATTATGTGTCCCAGGATCCTCCTCTTTCCCCAAGAAGCTTCGTTTTAACCCCAGATATGCTGAAAGTAAAAAGAAATGAGGAAGAAAGTGATGACATTAGTGGTAAAGCAAATGCTATGGTCATTAGGAAGATACATGTGACCCAGGCCTTATATTAAAAATTGATGTTGGGGGGAACCCGGGTGGCTCAGTCAGTTAATTGTCCAACTTCCGCTCAGGTCATGATCTCACGGTTTGTGACATAGAGCCTCACATTGGGCTTTCTGCTGTCAGCACGGAGCCCAACTCAGATCGTCGGTCGGCCCTTTGTCTCTGCCCCTCCCCAGCTCGTTCTCTCTTTCTCCCTCAAAATAAATAAATAAACATGAAAAAAATTATGTTTTTACTACAACTCGATAGTAAAGACAAAAACAAGTGAAAAGCAATAACCCGATTTAAAAATGGGCTAAGGGCTTCATAAGACATTTCTCTAAAGAAGACATCAAATAGCCAACAGGTATATGAGAAAATGTTCAGAGTCTCTAATCGGGGAAATGCAAATCATAACCACAATGAGCCGTCCCCTCCCACCTGTCAGGATGGCTGTGACCAAAAAGGAAAAACGACAGGTATTGGAAGGCATGGAGGAATTGGAGCTCTTGTGCACGATTGGTAGAGATTTACATAAAATGCTGCAGCCACCAGGGGAAACACGATGGAAGTTCCTCCAAACACTGAAAAGAGAACTATCTTGAGATCCGGCAAACCCGCTTTCTATCTTTATCCAAAAGAACTGAAATCAGCATCTCCAAGAAATGTTAGCCTTCCCACGTTCACTGCGGCACTATTCACAAGAGCCTGCCTGTCCGACAGACGGACGGATGAAGAAAAGACGTGTATACACGCAGTGGAATATTATTCAGCTGTCGAAAAGGAGAAAATCCTGCCATGTCCCACATCACAATGACCATCGAGGACATTGTGCTAAGTGAACCAAGCCAGTCACAGGCAGAAATCCATTCTGTCTTGATTCCACTTCTCTGAAGTCTCTAAAAGAGTCAAATGCATAAAAACCAAGAGTGAAATGGCGATTGCCAGGGGCAGGGAGGAGGAAGACGTGGGGAGCTGGTGACCAGTCACGGGCACAAAGTATCCGGCAAGCAAGACGACTCAGCTCTGGAAAGCCGCCGTGCAACACTACCTACCATCCGAGATTCCGTGCTGTGCTCTTAAAATCTATGAAGGGAGTAGATGTCGTGTGAAGTGTTCCTCCCGAGATGAAATAAGATACAGTAAAGTAAAATAAAATCAATGAAATAAAATGGCTGATATTTGGTGCCCGGATTAAGTGAGAACATGCGGGTGAACTGGGGATTCCTATTGAAATTCCAAACTGGGGTATGCTGTAGACCGAGTATTTGTGTCCCCCAGAATTCATACACTGGAGCCTACCCCCTGGTGTGGTGGTAGTATTTGGAGGTGGGGCCTCTGGGAGGTGATGAGGTCATGAGGGTGGGGTCCTCACGAACGGGATTAGGGCCCTTATAAAAGTGACCCTGGAAAGCTCCCTTGTCCCTTCTACCATATGAACCAGGTAGGAGCTCTTGCCAGAACCCAACTTTGCTGGCATGGTGATCTTGAACTTGCAGTCTCCAGGTCTATGAGAAACAAATGTCTGTTGTTTATAAGCCACTCACTCTAGGGTCCTCTCATAGCAGCCTAAGCGACTAACCCAGGATGCAAAGGAGACTCTATCGACTTTGGTTTGCTGGGTTCTAATATTAGGGTAATGACACCTGTCCTGTCTACTCCAAGAGAAATGTTTGAATCGAAATTGTTCTACATAAGCTTTTGTTTCATATAAATTGAGACGTGCCTTACAGACATTGAAAATCAACATTATTAGAAGCATATTAGACTCTTTTAAATGTTAGGGTCTTTGTAATAAAATGGGGGCTGATAATCTATAGTGATGTGACAAGGGGATGTGGCTGAGCCCCCCTGCGCCGAGCATCATTCACACCTGGAAGGAGGTTTTTGCACTGCCAGGGTCAGACAGAGACGCCCAGAGTGCCCAAGTGCAAGCACACAACTTTGAAGACTGTGGCCCAAAATGCAGTGATGGACTGTGGACGTAGGAAGGGACTAAGAAGACACTGTCGTCCTGTCAGGTGGCCCTCAGCTGTGCCTCACGGCACTGGACCAGTGGCGGGCAGTGGCCAAGAGCTCCTTCAGAATGCAGGATGGCCAGTCCTCCCACAGATGCGAGGACTCCGTACGTTTGCAGTGGGGCCCAGCAAGCCGTGGGCCCTAGGGCAGGCTCCTCCACTCAAGATTGAGAAACACTGGTCCGTGAAAGCTCGGGGTTTCTGAGTGGTGGTAGGCTAGGCTGCCGGGTCTGGAGATGCGCGGGGCCTGTCGTGGGCTCTGGGAGCAGCCCTCTTCGTGCTTCCTTCTGGAATAACAGCTCCAGTTTCTCTGGAGCAAAGGGAGGGAGCCCTCTCCCACAAGTCCCAAGCACACAGATAAGAAGGCAAGGTGTCTGAAAACATTAGAGACCTGTCCTAAGTCCCACCCCAACTCAACAGCGTCGTCAAGGAGAGGGCCCAGACTGGCCATTTCCCACTGCTAGATACGTCTGCGAGACTGATCCTCCCCCAAAATAAGCTCAAAAAGAACTAAAACCACCTGTCACAGAGGACCAGGGAAAGGAGCTGATGTTGCAAGACCTGACTCTGGGTTCAAGCTCTTATACCAACAGCTGAGGCCCCAGCCTCTTAACCCCCTGACTGAGCCGCATCTCCCCAACAGGAGCCAGTGCAGTGGGCGGGGTGGGGGTGTGGGGGGGATGACTTTGGAAGCACCCAGATCACAGAAATCAATGTAGGCGAACATTCTAGAGCATGGCACGTAAGTGTGTTTTTTGCCCAGGTAGAATTTTCTCTTGAAAAGGGTGAGTGCCGCATTAGCAAAGCCAGACTAGAGTCCCCTCGCCATGAGCCCGCCGTTGCTGCCAGTCACACCCGTTTTCCGAGCCTCAGTTTCCCCCTTTCACACAAGAGCATTCTTCCTGCTCTGCCTCTCTCAGAGATGACCAACAAAAGGAAATGTATGAGATTACGTGACAGTACCCAAAAACACATACAAGAAGAGCTTAGCAAACTGAATTCACGTTCGGAGTCCAGCTGGAGCCAGTTTATTAACAGTTTTATAAAATACATAGGGAAGTGAACAGGAATGGAAACAGGATGGGTTTCACACTACAGAAGACCTTGCCTGCTAGGAAAAGTAAACAACGAAATGGGATCAGAATCAGAAGACAGAGAGGCTTATCGTTAAACCCATCAAATTTAGCTGGGGACTTACGTGCTAATGGAGGCCAAGGCTAGTTTGAGTCTAATTAACCTAAGGGTCAGTGAGGCAGCTGGTGGGACGCATTTCTCATCCCAAACCAAGGAAGGGGCTGGAGCGGGTGGAGGCAGCCGGCCCTGCTCCCCCGCGGCTGGGTCACGCCTTGGCGGTCCACCCTGGGTAGCGCCCACCTGACGCTCAGAGGGGGCCTGAGAGCATCCCGGTACAACTTCTCTCTCTTGACCCCTTTCCATGTGCTCCCGGGGGGGCCCCCGGTGCACGAGAAAGCAGTCTGGGGACGTGGACGAGACTCTGTGTGGTGATTCTTTTCTTCTGTGAGAATCACGGGAACTCTACCGTCCTGTCCCCAGAAAAAATAAACAGGGACATGGGCATCGTTGCCCACGATTTCAGAGGATGCACAGACCATCAAAGCACACCCCGCTATCAGCTGAATTCTTCATCTCGTCTATCACTTCCAAGGGGCCAAGGCAATCCCTCCCACCTCTTTGAACCTCCCTTGCTGGTTACGAAAGATGGTGACCCTCAGACCTTATTGTCTGAATACGTATGACATTTCAAGAGTCCTCATTACCTTCTAAACTGTGACAATTCGGAAAGTCAGTTGTATACTTATTGTGGTCAAACAGGAAAAGTAAAATACAAATCATTTCAATATCGTAACGATGATGTATTCCAGACTCCAAGCAAAAAGATCTCACAAATTTCTGAACATGCACACATCACTTTGGAATGTAATTTCTCCCGTGAAACACAATAAACACTAAGGGAAGAAAATTGTTACTTCTTGACATCTTTAATTATTCTATTAGCTGGCTGAAAATTCGTAAAGCTGTGACACCAAGTTATGTCCTATGCGTGAATATGTCACAGTGTATAAACCATACACGGTGCGGCCTCAGAACAGTTGGCCGCAGCTTAGCTGAAATAGAAAAAAGAGAAAATGGGTATGTGGACCCAAGAGTTTCTGGGAGGCTCTAAGTATTCAGATGCCTGACTCCCGCTGCTTCGTGCACCCGGGCGCCACACAGGACCGTGAAGTGGAAATAGGATCTACTTTGCCCACATCTCTGACGACCATTATCTCCTCCCTTTCTTAAACATTCTTTTTAAGTTTTTTTTTTATTATTATTTTGAGAGAGAGAGAGAGAGAACAAGCAGGGGAAGGGCAGAGAGAGAGAGGGAGAGAGAGAATTTCCAGCAGACTCTGCACTGTTGACACAGAGCCCGACTCGGAGCTCGATCTCACAGCTGTGAGATCATGACCTGAGCCCAAATCAAGATTCGGACGCTTCACCGGCTGAGCCACCCAGGTGGCATGTCTTCCCTTGATGTGGGTTTTGAGTAGAAGTTTCGTCTTCCCATAAGGGGCTGAAAATATGATTCTCTCCAGCCAGCAGCTCAGCCTGGGGGAGGGTCCTTTAGGGCAGTGACTTGCAGCTTGTTCACATTTTCAAAGACAAAACCTCACAAGTGTCCGAGCAGCGGGCTGCCCGGGGTCGAACGGTGGACGGGGCGTGTGGCCCCAGGTCTCCCCTGAATCTCCTTTCTGTCCACAGTGGCACAAGTAACACAACTTTCTCTCCCCAGGAGCTAGTCACTCGCCTTCCCCTGAGGGTTTACCTCCCACAGAGAAGCAGGTTTTATACTGATGGGAGCAGGTTCTAAAAGATGTGAAAATGGCTTTTGATTTCCTGTAGAAGCATATGGCGAACCTGTTTGGGTCGTGGGCCTGGCAGAGTCATCAGGCCTGACGCTCCGCACTGAATGTACCTAACACCTTCCTGCTTCCGAAATAAAGAGCTTTCATATCTCAGGTCCCCTCTCCGCGCTCCCTTCATTCTTTCTATCCAGACGAGCATGTACGTTTCTTCTGGGCCGCATTTGTCGTAAAGAAACAGTGTTTTGTTCACTTCCCCAGCATTCTTCTGGACGCGTTCAAGCCCAGATGCTCAGCAGATGGCCAGGCCCCCTCACGAGCTAAGTGACGTTTTCCTGGAGCTAGATTTCTAGAGCCAGGTTCACATGTATGGAGAGGGAAAAGTTCAAGGTTCGTTCTTTGAGGAAATAGGTACGAGGCACCTACTGTGCGCTGGGAAAAGTAAAATGACGAATTTCTACACTGTAGGAACTACAGGCATCCCCGGGAAGTAACCGATCCCGAGGATCTTAACAGTAAACCTCTTACCTTTGCAAAGCATTTTGCCATTTTGATTTCCTTTTCAAAGACCATTTCATTTTATTTATTTTTAATTTTTTTAACGTTTTTTTAAATTTATTTTTGAGACAGAGAGAGACAGAGCATGAACGGGGGAGGGGCAGAGAGAGAGGGAGACACAGAATCGGAAACAGGCTCCAGGCTCTGAGCCATCAGCCCAGAGCCCGACGCGGGGCTCGAACTCACGGACCGGGAGATCGTGACCTGAGCTGAAGTCGGACGCCCAACTGACTGAGCCACCCGGGAGCCCCAAAGACCATTTCATTTTAAAAGGAAGGTTTTACTTGATCCAAGGAGAGACTAAATACCTTGTTCTACTGTTGCATTAGGGCCTAAATATCAATCTTCACATTTGCAGCTTTCTCTAATATTACAGATAAACATTACTAAACACACATGGTTGACTCTTGTCTTCTAGTCTGGCCATGGATTCATCTTCCCGGAAACTGGGTGTAGCCTCCAGACGAATGGAGCCCTGTCTTTATTATTATTATTATTATTATTATATTTTTTAATGTCTATGTATTTTATTTTGAGAGAGACAGCACAAGTGAGGGAGGAGCAGAGAAAGAGAGGGAGGGAGAATCTCAAGCAGGCTGTATGCTCAGCCCGATGTAGGGTTCGATCTCGCAACTGCGAGATCATGACCTGAGCCGACATCAAGAGTTGGACGCTTAACTGACTGAGGCACCCTGGGGCGCCTGGAGCTCAGTCTCTTAATTCCAGTTCCATTGACCCTGTCTCCCACTTCCCTCACCCACGTGCCCCAATGTCCGGCACACTGGCTTTTCCACGAGCAAGGAAACAGGGTGGGAAAGTCACCGGACTCGGACTCAGGAAAATCTCAGATTGGATCCCAGTTCTCCACGGACCTCATACCTCTGGCTCTTGGCTTTCTGAAAACGTGAAACGCGGACGGGAAAAGCCCTCACAGGCTGATTTCCGGGATCATCCTAGCTTTTACCTGGATTTACAAAGTGTTGGGTGCATGTGAGTCCTAGTGTTTTAGACGCATCCTGAGCTCTTTTTTTCTTTCTTTTTTTTTTTTATTATTTAAAAATTTTTTTTCAACGTTTATTTATTTTTGGGACAGAGAGAGACAGAGCATGAACGGGGGAGGGGCAGAGAGAGAGGGAGACACAGAATCGGGAACAGGCTCCAGGCCCTGAGCCATCAGCCCAGAGCCCGACGCGGGGCTCGAACTCACGGAACGCGAGATCGTGACCTGGCTGAAGTCGGACGCTTAACCGACTGCGCCACCCAGGCGCCCCCCGAGCTCTTTTTTTCTAGGGGACACCACAGTGTGGCCGGGTACCAGGGGACCAGTGAGCGCTGCATACAGCTGTGGGGTGCAGAGTCTGAGGTCTTCACTCAGATTACACCACTCACTCCCCGATTATACAAGATGAATTGAAATGAATGCCACTGGTGGAGTACCTGGGTGGCTCATTTGGTTCAGCGTCCGACTTCCGCTCAGGTCATGATCTCACCATTCATGGGTCCAAGCCCCATGTCGGGCTCTGGGCTGACAGCTTGGACCCTGGAGCCTGCTTCAGATCCTGTGTCTCCTTCTCTCTCAGGTCCTCTTGTGCTCTCTCTCTGTCTCTCTCAAAAATAAATTAAAAAATACAATAAAATAAATTTAAAAATAAAAAAAGAAGCATCCTGAAAAGTGGGACCCAAGCCCTGCCTGTCCTCAAACATGGCTTGAGAAAAAAAAGAAAATGTTACTGTTAGATTTCAGTTGAAATACATCCATAACAGCAAGATGGAATTATTGTTATAACATAATTATCATCAACTAGTAATTGAGTGTTGCCCTCATGAGAAAGGGGTTTTAGATATGTTTTGCATTGTCAAAAATTGGATGCAGGGAGGCATATTTTAGCTCGACGTGAAGCCCGTCAGGCAAACGTGTTCCGTAGCGGGTCCCGCTGCTGGAGGAAGTAATTGGAACCCTCCGTGCGGAGACCATGCAGACACAATGGGTGACTTTTGGCCAACGATGCTGGAGAAGGGATTCCTAAAGCCAGGGATATACGATCCAGTTTCTACCAGTATCTTCAAAAATTGCATATGGCTCTTATTACCTCCAAAGGTGAAAACGTAAAAATTCGCACGGATGAAATTTTCACTGTTGTTGTCACTCTTGTTGTCGGAATTTTTAAACAATAATTCTGGAAATGCCAGCTCCAGTTGCCTGGTCCACGAGGAGAGCTGAGAGCAGCTCGGGTGTGCCGTCCGGCCTTCCATCCTGTCCTTGGTTACTGCTGGAGAACGGGCGCCTGGATGTCCTTCTCTGGGAAAATGCGAAGGACATTCTGTTGGTCCAAATGAAGCTGAAATGAAACGGGGAAACGGAAACAGAGCTGTCTCGTTTTCTGAGCTCTTTGCTCCGTGACGTTCACTCACATATTTTCTAAGAAGAAATGTTTCCTGGAAAGCTTTTACACTTTTTTCCCATTTCCCACCTACATGATTTTTTGAAATGTTGATTTATGTGAGGAAGAGAGAGAGAGAGAGAGAGAGCGGGGAAGGGGCAAAGAGAAAGAGAGAGAGAATCCCAAGTAGCCTCCGTGCTCAGCGCAGAGCCCGACGTGAGGCTCAGTCTCATGAACTGTGAGATCATGACTTGAGTCGAAATCAAGAGTCGGAGGCTTAACCAACTGAACCATCCAGGCGCCTCATGAAGTTTTAATTGACTTTGAAACAAACTGACTTTAGCAGACGCTTTTCTAAGTAGGACGTGCGTTGCGATTCCCAAGATAAATAATGGGATACTCGGAAGCCCTGGCCAGAGAGCAGGGAGAGTGGACTGTTTCTGTCCTCAGTCCTTATCTCCCTACCTCAATTCCCATGCCCCCAGATCCCCACCTTCCCTCATGCCCCCCCAGATGTTGGCTACCCCCCAGATGTTGGCTACCCAAGTCCATACACTACTGGTCCGAGGCTGCCTGAGAGGCCCTCCCCTCCCCTCTCTGTCCTTGGCCCTCATTGCCCCCTTGCATGCATGCTTTACTCATACAAACTCGCCCAGGTTCCCAATGACCCCGACTTCTCAGTCCTTCCCTTCCTTGGTCTTTCTGCCCTTGACACTGTGGATCATTCCCTTCTTCCAGAACTCCTTCCAGTGGCTTTTGCTGTGACATTTTATTGGTTCTTCTCTTCTTCTAGAATGTTCACGGGAATATTTGCAGGTTCCCGTCCATCTCCCTCTATTATCACACATTCCTTACATCAACAACATTTATTTATATTTTGCCATCCCGACTACCCTCGCTCAGCCGAGAGCCGTGTGTGTGCTCACCATCTCCAGCAGTACGCCTCTAAGACTCCTCATTCTCAACCCCACTGGCTGTCACTTAAACTCCCTGCTCTGGTTGGAGGGACCTTCTTCCCAGTTCGCCTTGACCACATAACGAGTTCTGACTTCCTTCCTGTGGCTCAACTCAGTGTCTCCTCCCGCAGGAAGCTTCCTTACTGCACACTCCCAAAGGTACCCCATGGCATCTCATGCACACTTCCATCCCATTGGCCAAGACCTTGGGGTACCTGCTTGTCCGGTGTGAGAGATGAGCTCCTGAAGGCAGGGGACACGTGTCACTGACCATACGAACTCGGACACTGCTTGGCAATTTGGGTCTGGAAAACTATTTAAAACAGGAGTCAGGGGAAGTCTCAGAGTGTTTGGTTCGCGGCTGTTATTAAAGCTCTGGCCAAATTCTTGCTAAAATCTCCATGTAAAAACAGAAGGGACAAAAGGGGGCAGAAACTACCAACAACAAATAAACTAAATGACAATAACTCTGTAAAGACATCTATCATCGTCATGACCTTTCTTCCAACTTGAACACCAGTGGAACTTGGGAGACAGAGACAGAGACAGAGAGGTTTCTCTTGTGTCTTGTGAAACAGATCAGTAGATATAGTACCAACCGGCAAAGGTGGACTTTCCCTATATGTTTGGTTAGAGAAAAATAAAAGAAGAAGAAAAACAAAAAAACCCAAAAAACAAAACAGGACACCGAAAGGTTAACTCAGGTTCTCTATTAGTACTGAGATCATTTTTCTCCTTAGTCGCTGTGTGTTTTTTAACAATTTTCCTTAACGAGCTTTGTAGTACTTTACAACCCGGGAGAATGTGTTTGAAACATTTGACGGATAAACAGAAAGCCACCAAAAAGACCAGAAAGAGACTGGCCATGTTCAAATCTGAAACTTCAAAGCCAAAATCTCTTCGCCATAAAATAGCTTTCGAAGACGACGTACGGAGACTTCCTCCGGCCCCACGTCAAGGCTCCACCTCCTACGAAGGAGCGATGATGCCCTCGAATGCCTGTCTTCCGGAGGAGGTAAGAGTTACTGTCGGGGTGCGGGCGGGCAGGAAAAATGTTAGCAGCTATTGATTGCAATTAACTGGGCCACGGATGGGTGTGTGACTCCAAGTGAGCCCTGCTATTTAGTAAATGGGGCAAGACTCTCAAAGATTAATGGGGGCTGTCGATAGGGCGGTGGGCTTGGGCCCGGAGGGTCACATACCTCCATTTTTCCCGCTTCCAAAGTGAAATGATCAGAGAAACACGGGCAGACGTCACGTGAGTGAAGAAAGGGATCAATGCCGCCCATCATATCCCGTCCCTAATCACCACGACCGAGCCCAGAGAAAAACAGAGCTCCTTTCACCGATGTCCTGAAGTGCACGGCCTGGACGCCTTCTGCAATTAAATCTGCTTGCGCGATTCTGTTTGCTTCCTGCCCGGTGCTCTTCTTTCTGGCTCCCTTTCACAGAGCCTGGGCACACCCCTTCCTTCACTGCGGTCCCTTCTGGAGAGGTGACCGTCCCGGTTGCAAAGGCAAGGGCACCTGAGAGGGCCCCCCCTCCCCCTGCATCCTTCTTACCTCGTGCCGAGCGCGTGGCCAGGAATGTGGATGAGTCCCATGAGGATCAATCGGGTAGAAGTCGTTTCTCCCGGGCATCGGGACAGAATCAGGAGACACCAGACGACTTGCTAGCCTCCTCCACGTTTGCTCCTCGCTTAGGAGCGTGCACCTGTCTCCCCATCCATCTGCCCGTGTGAGCGGCTACTGAGATAAATGGCATAATTCTCAGAGCCAATGAAAGGATGCAGGAAATTCAGAATGGGGGCAGCAGCCATGACATAGAAAAGCCAAGGTTTCAGAGGCAGGGCTGGTACCCGGTAACGTGGCCGCACAAAACCTCAGGAAACTCAAGTTTTTGGTGGGTTGATGAATTCAGCTTCGCTGGGAGTCCCGTCACCCGGAGGTCCCTTAACAGGCCGTGGTAGCAGGGAATGCGAGTTCCCCTAAATCAATATGTTTTCTCGGGGACTCTGGTGCCCCCATAAATCATCATTTGCACGGCATATTTGTGCTAATAAATCTACCTTGCAGAGAGGGAGAGAGAGGAAAGTGGTTAACAATAAACCACAGTTCTAAGCCGTAGGGAGAGTAACATCAAACCCGGGTTTCTACGGACACACACATTTGTGTGGCTGCAGTCCAATTAAACGAGTTTTCTCCCCTGGGCAGCTGTGGGCGCAGGTCGATGCAGAACCGTCTGGTGTGATGAGCCTTCCCTTGGGGACAGGGGGCTGCGAGCTACTCACGGACAGGAAGACAACCAGAAAGCAAAGCCGTCGGAGAGCCAGTTATAAGTTCATTTGTCTTGGATTCTTCTCAATTACTTTTCCTAAAAGGACAAAAATGGAGCGAGTTTATTTAGCGGTTTGGGTAGAGAAGGAAGAAATGGATTACTCAACAAAGTAAACATTCCCGCCGGAGCCCCCGGTGAAGGGAACATTCCCTCGGCAACCGGGAACATTCCTAACGAGTTAGGAAGAAGCCAGATGTGCTGATGACTTCGTGATAGCATTAGAAACATCTTCATAGGTCCCTAACCCTATTGTTGCTTCGTGGAAGAATAACTCCGTCCTTTCCTGCAAAATGTTTCGCGTCAAGGGTGCAGAGGTCTTGAAAACCATAATGAGGAAGTGTGGGCTATGGGGCCGGACAGGTTTGAGTTGGAATTCTTAGGCCATCGTCTATTCTACGTGAGATCAGTTTCCTGATCTCTGTGAGAGGGGTAGGAATGAGCACCTCCGGGGGTGCGGGGGGGTTGTTGGAAGGACGAATTGAGATAACCTGTGTTATTTCCGAAGAATGCATGAAACTGGGGAGCCCGGGGGGCTCAGTCAGTTGAGCGTCGACTTCGGCTCAGGTCATGAAATCGCAGTTCATGGGTTCGAGCCCCACGTCAGGCTCTGTGCTGACAGCTCAGGGCCTGGAGCCCGCTTCGGATTCTGTCTCCCTCTCTCTCTGCCCTTTCCTCTCTCTCGCTGTGTCTCTCTCAAAAATAAGCGAATGTGAAAAAATGATTTAAAAATGCATGAAACAGTGACAACCCAGAGCTCAGAACCAGACATATGCTGTGTGTTCAGTAGTGTTTGGGGGCTTTCTTTCCCCATCTTTAATGAAATGATGCTCATTGTTCTTTTCATGTAAAATCAGAAATCACAACGCTGGAAGGAATGTGAGAATTCACCCGTCCCATCGCTGCTCGTTCCACGTTGTGCTTAGACTTCCCCAAAGACTTTCTAGAATTGCCCAAGACGATACACTAGTTAACAGCACTTGAGAGGAGGATACAGAACTCTGAATTCTGAGTTCAACCTCTGCCCGTGACAAGCCATTCTTCTGAAAAGGGGGTTGTTGATTTATTTATTTTTTCTGTTTACCCAAAGAAAACTTGTTTATAGCTGGACATTTGAAAAGAAATTCAAATTAGAACATATAAACACAGCCCAAATCACCGTAATATATCTACATCCAGCGGGAAATGCTGCCGATGCTTCCGTGTGGGAAATGTAGGGTTGTCCGCGCAGGTTTCTAATCACACACGTGGGAGAGGAGTGGTCGTCTTCACACGCAACCGAGAAGCAAACCAAAGTCCCTTTTCCTCTTCAGATGATGGGTGTTCTGTCTTATATCCCATCCTTTCCTGACAAGCTATCTCTTAAACATCATTACCTTTTCTCTCACACGTGAAAGCAAAACCAGCTGTTTCTACCATCTTCTCTTCCCTCTAGTCAGACACAGAGCAAAGACCACTGGGGGCCAAATGCTCACTAGCCAGACTCTACTCAATTTGGAATTAATAAAGTTTTCAACCGAACTATTATTTTATTACATGGTGGAAAATATGCACCGATCCCACTGGCCAAATGTTTAAATTGTTTGGCGTCATGAAAAGCCAAGTTTAAAATAAAAATGTTTGGCAAGAAGCAGTCTCCTGATAGAAAGCATGTGTCGAAAGAAAACACGACCATAGTGAGCGTACATGCTTTTACTCTGGGTTGGTGAACTAATCATTTATCTTGATCTATATTATACATTAAGCCCCTATATTGCAATGTTTACTTGAAAAATAATGTGGCCTGATTTTGGAAAATTGTAGGATTAGATCATACAATTGCATATAATCAGATCTTTGTATGCGAACGCGGGTGTGGATTCAGAGGTATGCACAAACATTCACTGTGCATCTACGCGTGTGTGTCTGCAGAGGCAGACGGGGATATAGGTGTGTGTGAACGCTGGCCGTGCGTACCGACAGTGACGGGCAGAGAGACGTTGTTAGTGGGTGGTGTGCTGGCGCTGAGAGCTAGTCTGAGGCACGTCTGGAGGTAAAAGGGATCAAGGAAGATGGTGAGTCCCTAGACTGTTCATCCTGTGCCTCACACCAAGCTCTGTCCTTTCCGTGTGATAAATCCCTCGTCCGCACCAAATCCTAAGAGGCTGGTCTCATCTGCTTCGTTTAACAAGAGGGGAAACACGTTTAAAGAGAGGGCCTACCCTAGTATTACACAACTAGAATCAAGCCCACCTCCATGTAAATTCAAATATTCTCCGTCTTCACTGCTTTTCTTCTTCTCTGGTTTGCTCGTTGAAGAACAGGACAGATTTAAGCAGCAGGGAGGGAGCGTCTTCGATCAGGTAAAAAATAAGCAAAGGCATTTAGTCTAAAGGGACTGGGGAGTAAAGGGAATGCACTGAATCCTTAGGGAGCGCTCTGAGAAGTCTACACCGGCAGGAAGTTCCTGGAATAATGGTGACCACAAGCCAGAGTTGGAAGGAAAATCACTTTGATCATCCTGCTCTGCCCAGCGGTGGGTGACCCCGCATATTCCACACCCAGGAAGGATGTCATTTTTAACACTCCTCTCTTTGATGTGACAAAATTATTTTCGGTGTTAATCACATAACAACATTCAGTAATGATCATTGTTTTCTTGATGCATTCTTTGCTTTTTTTAATTTATTTTTATTTTTATTTTTTTAGTGTTGGTTTATTCTTTGAGAGAGAGAGAGAGAGAGAGAAAGAGACAGCGTGAGCAGGATAGGGACAGAGAGGGGGAGACACAGAATCTGAAGCAGGTTTCAGGCTCTGAGCTGTCAGCACAGAGACCAACGTGGGGCTTGAACTCACAGACCTCGAGATCACGACCTGAGCCGAAGTGGGTCACATAACCAACTGAGCCAACCAGGCACCCCACATTCTTTGCTTTTAAATGGAATGATGATTTAAATAGAAGAATACTTTTTAATTTAAAGGTATCAAAACTCGGTAAGTGATTTTGTGTACAGATTACCAACCTGCATTTATCAGCTAAAATATTCTACCTCATGGTTCGCACAGCCTCTGGCTGTTTTAAATGTTACATACTAATAAGAACCCCAAATACTTGTATTGAAGGAGAAAAATGGAAGGAATTCAAATTCCACTTTCTAATCACTGTGATAAATTAAAGTTAAATCTAAATCTACTGTTATAACAGGAATATATAGCACTCCAGTGTGGGGTCAGCAATGTGCCTGGAGTGATCCTGCCCATTTCCTAACCATTATGAGCTGGCTCAGATAGAAGTATGGAGCTCCGACCACATGGGTGGGGACAAAGCCAAGAGCAGACCCTTAAGGCTCCAACCTAGGCTGACAGTTGTCATACTTCCTCACTCCCAACTCAGCTGTATTATTATTATTGTGGTTACTGTTATTGTTCATCATCACCACCACTGCCACCATTATTTTTGGCCTTATTTTCCCCGGCATCCACAAAACACAAAGAGGAAAAAGTGTTTGTGAGCAATTTACAACACCCAACTGTTCTCCACCTTCCAGGAGATGCCAGATCTCTTGATACACTTTGGCTCTCGCGCTGGTGGAGGTAACGGGTCGTGCCCAAAGTGTGGGGGTGTGCATGGGGGACAAGTTAGAAGCCTGGGGCTGCCTAACTCCAGAGCCCCTATGTTCTGCCCCATAGGACCCCTGCAAGCACATATGAAGACACAGACTGGAATGCAGAGGGCACAACTGGACCGGGGTTAGGTCCTGTGGCTGCCTCACTGGACTTTCTCATCCAGCAGGTGATGGGGCAGCAAAGGAGTCAGCGGGAGATCACTGTAGGCTTCTGAATTTTAAAAAGTTGTGAAATGATTGGACCAACGGATGGTATTGGCCATTGCCCAGTACGGATGTGCTTGAATTCACTGAATGGTACACTTGAAAACAGTTACAATGGTAAATTTTCTATTAGGTATATTTTGCCACAATGAGAAAAAATAAAAATAACAAAGATTGGACCCAAAGTGGGATAGAGTATGAAATGGAAGGAAAACCACAGTGGGGAGACCAAGTAACCATCTACGAGATTTCCCACAAGAAAAAAATGGGAGTATTGTTGTTCTTTATGTCTTTAAGTTTATTTATTAATTTTGAGAAAGACAGAGACAGTGTGAGTGGGGGAGGGGCAGAGAGAGAGGGAGAGAGAGAATCCCAAGCAGACTCCACGCTGTCAGTGCAGAGCCCGATGTGGGGCTTGAACTCAGGAAACCAAGACATGAACTGAACCTGATCTGAACTGAACTGAAACCTGAACATGAACAAGACCCAAACTGAAACCAAGAGTTGGATGCTTAACCAACGGAGCCACCCAGGCTCCCCTTGCTTTTTTTTTTTTTTTTTTTTTAAGTATTATTCTCTTAAAAAAAAAGCAGTAACTTCAATAGTCAGGAATAACTTTGGGCAACCAAAGACATTATTATATGTCTTCCTTTTCTTGCTGGGTTTTTACTCGCGGCTAACTTTCTGTGATTTACGGGGCCTTCCGAGGAAAGCAATAAAGTCAATTAGACTCTTGTTTGCTGAAAAATAAATGCCCATCGGTTGTTCTGTGTGTTTTTACTCCAACACCCGGAAAGCCCCTCTCTCTAGCTGGAGCGCGCATCCTCCCAGATTGACCAGAAAGACAGAGCTGGGAATGTTTTCCCAGTCCTTCTGGGGCAGCCATCTTGCAGTGTGGACTCTAGATTTGGACTGGTGTTTCCTACGCAAGTTTATGCTGATTATTTTTCATTTCTATGTTCTCCATATTTGCCAAAAGGCTTCTCTGCTTAATTAGGAAAACAGGTTTGGGGAATAAAATTGCATGAACCAACAGAAAATAATTGCATCTCAGATGTGGGGTTTTAGAAAAACTGTCTGCTCATCCTTCTCTTTGGCTTCTTACCTCCGGCAACCCCCTGCCAATATGTGTCCACTGGGAAGAATATTCTAAAAGACAGCAGGTAATTAAGATGTTTTTGGCCTTGAGTAAAAGTTCCACATGATTTTTCATAGTGCAGTGGGTTTGAAAGCATCCCCATGTGCTATGAAGAACATGAAAAATCAAGCTAAAATTGAAAAAAAAAAAAAACCACAAAGAGAAAAATGGCATTTTAAAGTAGGAAATAACATTAACAATTTAGTTTAATCCCCTCGTTTTACAGTTGAGCAAACTGAGGCACGGAGAGGTTGACCAGCCACAAAGCTGGACAGAGCCAGGGTAGAGAAAAAAACCCAGATGCCCTGCATCCTGTGTTCAGGTCTTATTTCATTTTATTGAAGAAGAAGAAAATCTGTTTGCATTTTATTTCACAGTCATGATATATGAGATATGAGACGTGAGACATTATAGATTACGTATTATGTAACATGCATTATATAGAGAATTATATTATATTATTACATATCTTCAACATGTAGTTACACTTGTTTAAAGAAAAAAAAAAACATTTAAACCCTGAGCATTCTTATACTTAAAAAATGACCACGATACAAAATAATAATCCTAACGTAATATTCAGCTGGCTCAACAATATCTAAAAAGCAACCTACAATTGGGGAACCAAACTGAAGAAGTAATGAAGATACAGAATCACTCGTGTATTTATTTAATCAACAAGCACGGTCCTTCAGTCTGTTGACAATAGTCCAGGGTGAATAAATTCCACACCCATGTTTGAGTCAGAGCCCAAGGACTCCTGCAGTGACAGGGCTGTGCCTCTGGTGTGGAGCTCCGTGTAGTGGCACTTTAGCAGATGGCGCCCATGACCCAGACCTTCACTGGGCACCTACGGGGGGGGACGAATAAAACGTAGCCTCTGCCCTCGAAGAGGGAGTCTGTGGTCTGACTGGAAAGGGAGAGATTGGAAGATGACGTTTCCATCAAACGTCTCCCCGGAAGAGGCAGTGTCTGGGACCACCAGAGGGAGAGTTCCAGAAAAGTCTTGCGGTCAAGAGCAGCCCCCTGATGAGTCGGGACCAGGAAGGAGAGGACTGGGGCATGCATGTTTCTCCTAGAGGAAGAAGGAAAAGTGAAGGGAGCTGCAGGCCTCAGAAACTCCAGGACCCGAAGTAAGAGGTGAGGAGTCCTGAGCAACCAGGGAGCCTCCCGAGGACAGTAAACAGAGGATCCGTAGAGGGTTCCGGAGACACAGATACTTTCCACCTCCACACAACCACTCTGACCGCAAGAGGAGGCTGGGACAAATTGACTCTGAAAGAGTTCAAACAAGATATGGCCAGACCATGAGCCAGAGCGGTGGCCCCGAGAGGGAGAGGCAAGAGGAGATTCTAGGGACGAGGATGATGGCGGCTTGGATAGGACGTTGGAGGATGTAGGACGCTCTGCTGAGCCTCTCATGCTGGTGATGGGAGGCCCATCGGTGTCCTCGACTGCGATGACAAGAAAGTAGACTTGGAGATGAGACGAAGGGTTGGGTGATTAGATCCAGCTACGGGTCAACATTCGTGATTGAATGTGATGCCTTTGAAAAGATTCACCGTATAGAAGGTTCTATTTAAAGAGTTAGTATCATTACCAACAGCAGCAAAGTTAATAATTAACTTCCATAGCTAGTAAGTTAAATAAAATGTTTGCCTGGGCATCTCCTGTGAGTGCCTAGTTTCAGTGGAGAGTGGTGTTATCCTACCTCGCTCAAGAAGTGACTTCAGAAGAGGTCGCGGTTGGACGAGAAGAGTCTGAATCCAGAATCCCACGTTCTTTCTCGGTCCTCCTCGGTGTTGTAATATCGTGTGCGTTAGTCTAAAGTGGATATCCGTAAGCTGTATGATGCACACCTGTTGTGATGACTCATGGAAACCCCTTCAAAGACGCAGTGAGCCTCACGCCCCAGTTTTCGTGACCAAGATGCTCTGGGTCACAGGATCAGGAGGGACACTGCGGGCCCCGGCTATGTCCCAGCCCTCTGAGGACCTGTGGACTCCAAATCCGACGTGGTCCCCAACACAGTGTCTCATGGGGCTTCCTACACACCTGCCCAGACCCACCGCAGCTGCCGCCCTCTTGTCTCCTGGTCGCTGGCAATGAGGTTCTGCCAGCCTCCGCCATCCGGGGCATCTGCCACGGTCCTGGGAAACTGCTTCCGGAGGTGCTGGCCCCCAGGCGTCCCCCTGGAGCTCCCGCATCATGGGCTCACTCTCTGTGGAGGCCCAGAGAACCACAGCCGAGCGTCGCCAGTATTTTGCGGAGGATTCGTCGCACCTGCTTCGCGCGCAGCCCCCTGCCCCACCTCAGCCAGGTTCGTGAGAACAAGGAGCTGGCCTCTGACTCAGGTCAGATGACGGGCCTGCCAGCCTTTCACTGAGAACAAGCCCTTTCGCTCGTGTCCTTGGCCTTCAAGCAGCCAGACAGCCGAGCAGCTGGCCGCCTGTTCTCTTAGCCTCCAATTCTCGGTGGGCGTTGGCCCGTGGGACTCCCACAAGTCTGGGATCACTGAGCACCCCTGGAAAACGCGAGCTTGTCTCCTCACGCCTGGCTGCTCTCCAGCTTTCGCTGGACTCTGCTTTCCCACGTCCTGCAGCCCCCCTCCCCTTTCTCGCTACACGTAGAGTTTTGTTTGTTCGCTGTGTGCCTTCTCCCGTTAGGGGGTAAGCTCCATGCAGGGAGGGTTTTCCGTGATTTGTTCATACCTAGGCGTGCGTCAAAGAGAAGCTGCTTGATAGATACTTGTCGATTTACGGAATGAACGTACTGGCAATGAGGGCACCGAGCCCTCGAGTGACAGATATGACAAAGTGCACGTAGGGCATCTTAGAGCTCACCGTTGGCCTTCAAGTGCCTTGTCTTCTTGACCCCATGAGAAGCCTGTTAGGGAGCCAGGTCACCTCGACCCCATCAGGGCCCTGACACTTAGAAAGGCTCGCGGACCGACCCCAGGTTCACAGCTCTGGAATATTCTTGGCAGACTCACAGCTTGAATTCAGGTCTTCTGGCTCCTGCCCAGGACTTGCTTGCTTCCCAACAATCCTAAAGTCCT
Source organism: Leopardus geoffroyi (assembly GCF_018350155.1). NCBI lineage: Eukaryota > Metazoa > Chordata > Mammalia > Carnivora > Felidae > Leopardus > Leopardus geoffroyi. Next base: position 136,713,218 of record NC_059336.1, read on the forward strand.
AAATGACTTTGCGAAGGTCACAGCGCTAATTTCAGCAGCCATGAACTCAGACGCCCTGCCTTCCTGCTGGCCTGGGCTCCATTTCCCCAGACTGCTTTCCAAGAGGGCAGACCACCTCGACTCAAAACCACCGGAGATGCACGAAGTGTCCCAGGAAATCCCTGCCCAAACACCCAAGAAGCAGGAGAGAAAAGGAGGCGGTATTTGAAAAAAAAAATTTGTTTTGATGGCATCTGGTTGTCTGCGAATCACCATTTTTTTTTAATGTTTATTTATTTTGAGAGAGAGAAAGAGAGCGCGAACAGGGGAATGGGAGAGAGAGAGAGAGAGAAAGGGAGAGAGAATCCCAAGCAGGCTCCACATGGTCAGCGCAGAGCCCATTGCGGGGCTCGAATCCGTGAACCGTGAGGTCATGACCTGAGCCGAAATCGGGAGTCGGACGCTTCATGGACTGAGCCACCCACGCACCCCTGTGTATCACCATCTTAGATATTATCGATTACTAATAGGTAATATCTAAATTTGGCAGTGGGGAAGTCGGTACCACACAGAGGCGCTAAGATGGGCTACTGCGTGTTCATTTTTTGTATCTCCTAAATTAATCCTCAATCATAGAATTTGACTTGCCTGAGCTGGGTCAGCTTCCCCCACCTGTTTGCGTCAAATACATTTCACACCCAGCTCTCCATCCAAGCGAAAGTGGGTGGCAAGTTATTTAAATTTTTTTTTACATTTATTTATTTTTGAGGGACAGAGAGAGACAGAGTGTGAGCAGGGGAGGGGCAGAGAGAGAGGGAGACCCAGAATCCGAAGCAGGCTCCAGGCTCCGAGCTGTCAGCGCAGAGCCCGACTCGACGCTTGAACTCACAAACTGCGAGATCATGACCTGAGCCAAAGTCAGACGCTCAACTGACGGAGCCACCCAGGAGCCCCGAGTGGCAAGTTATTTAAAAAAAAAACCCCTCTTAACTCTGTTATTTTTCCCTTTGCTGACTTCACATAAATTGCCTCTATCCTCTGGAAGAAGGAGGTTAAATCTTCTGAACTAGCCAAGAGAAGAGTACTTAACCCAGGTGATTTTGCATTTTAATTTACGGGGTGATTGATGGAGACGGAAAGATGAGCATTTCCTGCGTGGACCTCCCTCATCCTGGGACAAACTCAGATACAAGATGTGACATCTCAATCGGATTCTCCTCCCCAAACCCGTCAATAATTTAAAAAAAAAAAAAAAAAAAGCCGTGTCATGAGGCTTGTGTGGTCTTTTTACAGTTTGCCAGAAACGATTCTAGTTGCCCGTCCAATCTTTCTCTTGGTCTTTCCGTTTCTAATTTCAAGGCTTCAAAGTGACTCTTGAGAGGCACAGGGAAACACAGTCAAAGTCGCGGATGGAGATGGAGGAAAGAGCGGGGCTTCCGAAGCTGCTCCGGGCTGCTCTGCCCGCACGTTGGTAGGTTGCAAGCAACCCCACGGGGAGAAAGACGCTGGCCACCCCCCGCCCCATCGCTGTCCCCGGCGCTGACAGTCCACCCCTCGCATCTGCTGGTCGCAGTGGGCGCTCTGCAAGGAGAGAACCCTGGAGAAGGCGTTCAGGGGGGTGGACACAGGAGATCCCACGATCCTTCTGGAATTATGCAGCAGGATCTAGCCACCTGGTCCCCACCACCGTCCTTCGGGTAGCCCGGTGGGGGGTTGGGGGGGGGAGGTCTCTGCCTTCTTTGTCTTTGAGCCCCGGGGCTGGCCCAGGCGGGCTCACACAGTGGCCATTCCGTGCCGCGGCTCCCTCAAGGTGAGCGGACGAACTGCCCACTTCACAGACGTGACTGTAGAGATGCCACGATGCGTCTTACTACGGACAGTCTGGACGTGGGCCGGGGCCCTTGCAAAACCCGGATCCCGGGGTTCCCTGTTGCTGTGTGTGTGCAGAGCCGGAGAACTCCGACGGGTTCTTGGTGGACGTGAAGACACCCCTCTCGTTTCCCGGCTATAAGGAAACGGAGTCTGAGGTTGGAGGTCTGAGAAGCCACGATCACTCAACCGGGGAAGCCGCAACCCCACAGCCCGGGCACCTGCCTCCCCGCTCAGAGCTTTCTCCGTGCACCCCACTGCTTCTGGAAGGTGGCAGCCTCCCCCGTGTCAGAGTAAGCGGTTTCTCTTAACCTACACCACAGCCTGCATACAGCAGGTACTCAATAAATGCTGAGCAAGTAAGTAAATGAATACGTACATGCATGAGTGGAGGGAAGGGTGGATACACATGGCTGTAATGTCAACGAAATGGGGTCTCGCGACACGGAATCTCAAAATTCACCACGACATTCCTTAAATAAAATAACGCTTCAGCCAAAGTATCCCCATTTCCTCCCTCACGCCGCACCTGCACCAAGTGTGTGGCCGGAGCGAAGATTTTACCTCCGACGTACACGTGCGGCTCAGCCCCGGTCCTTCCCACACTGCCGTGCTGAGGGTGGAAAGTACTAGGAGCAACGAGGAACAGCCATGACAACGAGCGAGCGATACGAGTGCGCGGTGCCTCCTCGGGACATGTGCTCGCCGTCTTTTCTGTTCCTTCCGTGAAGATACGCGCGGAACAGAATGCTGTGCCCTCTGGAATGAATCCGGCGAAAGCCCGTCCCAGCCGGAGTGGTCGTGCATTTGATCTCTGCCATAACCAGTGTGATTACTGGGCTCCAGTGCGTCTCCCCCTGCCGTGCGCCTGGGAGTGCCCTACCCCCGACAGCTTTCCTGCAGGCTTCCTCTCCTCTCCTCCCCTCTGCCAGTGCCTCCGTCCGGCTGGCATCTTTTTTTTTTTTTTTTTTTCCTGTGGGTTAAAAAATTTTTTGTTTTAATGTTCACCTATTGTTTTTATTATGAAATTTGTAGTCAAATTGGTTTCGTACAACACCCAGGGCTCATCCCAACAGGTGCCCTCCTCAATGCCCCTCACCCACCCTCCCCTGCTTCTCACCCCCCCCCCATCAACCCTCAGTTTATTCTCAGTTTTTAGGAGTCTCTTCTACAGAGAATAAGGCAACAGCTGTAACCAGTCCTTGAGAAAGTGTTCCTCTCTCCGCCTTGTACACCTGCAATGCGGCTTCCAGAATGGTCTTTCTAGAGCACTATTTGGTCCTGTGACTCCCCTCCTGCTTAAAACCTTCTGCACCAGTCCACCGCCTACGAGGGCATCCGTTTCAGGACATGTGTGGAAAAGTGTGAATTGCAAAAAATACCCCAGGCTGGTTTTCTTGGGGGTTTTTGTTTGTTTGTTTTCTTTTATGCTAGAGATGATACATCTTAGACGAATGTATACACTTTTTTAATGTTTATTTATTTTTGAGAGAGAGAGAGAGAGACAGAGCATGAACGGGGAAGGGTCAGAGAGAGAGGAAGACACAGAATCCGAAGCAGGCTCCAGGCTCCGAGCCGTCAGCACAGAGCCCGACGCGGGGCTCGAACCCACAGACCGCAAGATCGTGACCTAAGCCGAAGTCGGACGCTCAACCGACAGAGCCACCCGGACCCCCAGAATGTATAGACTGTGCAGCCAGACTGCCTGATGCCGAGGCTCAGTTCTGCTACTTACAAGCAGCAAGAATCATTTGTCCTCCCCTGAGGAAGGGCCATTAACCGTGCTCTCCTCGTGGGTCACTGGGAGCATGGAGTGGGTCTCCGCACCCAAAGCGCTTGGGACGCTGGCCGGACCCGGCTCTGTGTTAGTATCAGTGCTCGTGGCCCCTGTAGCCGTCACGGCAAAGAAAATTCCTCCCGCTCTGAGTCCCGTCTGCTGGGCAAACAGACATGTCCGTGCCGGCACCTGCCCACTGTTTTCTGAAGGTCCTGGGCTGTGCGCCTGGGAGCGATGGGCTCCCGGGCTCAAGGCTGCAGGGAGGCGTCTGTGTGCCCAGGGACGCGTGCTGCCTGGCTGCCCGCTCTCCCCCGCCCCTCAGCCTGGCTGGGAGCCTCCCCCACGGTGCCCCCAGCAGCTTCTTTCCACACGGTTCCACGGGCCAGTCCGCCCCGAGCTTTAGCCTCGCGTCCGGGAGGCCGTGAGGGACAAGGCCCAGCCCTGTGCCTCTACGGGACGCACAGGACGTCGTGCCCTGGACTAAAGGCTCCATGTTGCCTCACACCTTTTTGATTCAGGGACCTCGCGGTCCTTTGAGGATCTTCAGTATAAAGTGGGAGGGGAAGAAAACGTTCCATTTCAGACTCTTCTACGACAAACGGGTATCTGAATGAACTCTGGGCCTGCGGAAACATCGACCTGAGGCCCCTGCTGCCCCCTCCAGTGCTCACCTGCCTCACTTACCTGCCTTTCCGGAACACCAGACACCCGTGCCGCCATACCCGAGACACTCTGTGACTCCCCTTCTCTGACCAGCGACCTCCCGTGCATCCTTCAAAACCCTTACCAGATGCCCCTTCTTCTGAAATCTCTCCCCACAGAAAGTTCCTTCCCCTAGACTTCCCTGCAAGATAACTGGCTGTCCAAGCAAGAGGAAAGGGCCGTAGGACTCTCTGTCCAAACGAGACCAGCGAGCACCTGAGGGGAGCACCCTCACGTCTGCAAGGAGCACAGCTCCCCAGACCAGGTCCTTCCGTTCCCTTCGTGCATCGTTTTTACCGGGCGAAAACCACGTCCCTGGCTTCGTGATGCGCCCAAAACGGCTGATGAAGCTTTTCCTTTTGTTACTGCAGACAGCCAATTCCAAATGTTTAGTTTTCCTAGTGGGGAGATTTGGAGTCGGAGACGTGACCTCCCCTCCTGGTGTCCAGACGCATCGTAGGGTCTGAAGTGATGCCCTGATCCTCTGAGCCTCTGTCTTCCCCTGGGACGCTGGGCTCCAGCCCGCTCCGGGGGGAAGGCAGAGAGGAAGTGCTCCTTCCTCCCTCTGGCCAAAGAGCACAGGGACCCCATCACCGTCCCCTGCCCCGGGATTGCTTCAGCGCTGCTGGGGTTCCGGGCAACGGGGGTTTGTCTTCTGACAGCCCTAATGAAGTCCAACTTCAGGCAGGACCGATGGGGGGAGTTTCTGCCCTCCAAGGAGGCCTGATACTCCTTCCCCAAATGGGCCCGTTTGGCCCACGCTGGAGCCGCCTCGCCTTGACAGGTACTTGATAACTGGACGACTTTTTCTTGCCCTGGGGCTCTCATTCCAGCTAGGGAACAGCCAGACGCCGGGAAAACCACCGCAGGGTCGAACAAAAGCATCTTCTTTGAGTGGATATTGGTTCCCAGCGGTCTAGTAAATAAATCTCGCTTCTGCCAAGACGAGGAGCGATCACCCCCCACGATGATGCGCTCACCTCCACTTTCCTCCCCGAATTCCCGCAGTCAGCCTGCCAGTCAGGCAGGGGAGTAGTGTCCCCATTGCAGAGGGGAGAAATCTGAGGCTCCAGGAGCAGGTGGCTTGTGTAGGTGACACATGCTAATGGGACAGCTGGCAAGGAAGGCAAGTCTAATAGTGCCTGGGTTTTTAAATTACACCATGTTGAAATGAAAATAATTGCCTTTCCTATGGAAACAAAATGATTTTCCGCAAGTGCATGATAATTGTTAGTGTTACTGCAAACCAGATACATTATTTGCATCGTGTCTGTTCCTCAGGAACATTTTTGGAACGCGGATAGTAGATTCTGCCGGCCACTGAATCTCCGAGAAGTGAAATAACCTGCTGGGAGGCACAGGGCGAGCAAACCCAGAGGAGCTGGGTTTCCAGCTGAGGGAGCGCCCCCAGCCCCCGCAGCCCGAGACCAGGGACAGTCAGGGACGCCTGCTGGTAAATCCCCTCCCTCTGGGGGCCCAGAGCCAAGAGGCCAAAAGCCCCCACCGTCCATGAGTTTGTGTCCAGCAACATAATCACAGGGGTCCTGGGGGGCTCAGGCGGTTAAGCGTCCGACTCTTGACTTCAGCTCAGGTCATGATCTCACAGTTCCTGGGTTCGAGCCCCGCGTCGAGCTCTGTGCTGACAGCTCAGAGCCTGGAACCTGCTTCGGATTCCGTGCCTCCCTCTCTCTCTCTGCTCCTCCTCCGCTCGTGCTCCCTTTCTCAAAAATGAATAAACATTTTAAATGTTTTGAAAAAAGTAGCCTCTTCTTGCGGCCAAAATGTCTAAAGTCTACCGAATGTTTGGTTTTAAGCCTGGCATCCCAATATTTGGAGGCAAAGCTAAGATGTCATGGTACTCGTAGAGCAATTTCGAACTCTGTTTAGGGGGGCAGGGGTGCCCCAAGCAAAGAATTTGGATGGGGTCGGCACATTAAAAGGACCAAAGAAGTCCCTCTGAACCAGCGATATCTGGCAGGCACACTGAGGACGTCGCAGCCAGCCTGCCTGCTTTGCTGGACACCTGAAGGACCCGGGCCTTACGAGAAAGAAAATTCGACAGGACAGGCTTGCCTTGCTCTGACTCAAGCATCAGACGAAGAGAATTATTCTCCGAAAATGTCCGGGACGTGGGATCTGCTGCTGGACAGGATCGAAGTCTACAGTTAAACTCAGAAAATAAATAAATAAATAAATAAATAAGTGGCTTCACCTCCTTGGCCCAAGGTGGTTACCGCGGTTCCTCCTCCGCGAGCAAAGGACAGAGACTGCAAGGGTCTGCAGCAGGCAGGGGACAGGTTCTCATCGCTCCCCCCGCTCTGGGATCTCACACCATGGCCCTGTTGCCAGACCTCCGCACACTCGGCGTCTGGGCTCTCGGGCACCGATCTGAGCCACTCGCCACTGGCCCCTTTTAGAGTCCATGGAAATGCTTTCACGAATTCATCTCACACATATTAACTGAGCACCTACTATGTGCCAGGCCCCGTTCTAGGTTCTGGGCTTACGTGGACAAAGCCCACAGAAACCCAGGTAGTTACGGAGTTTGCAAACCGGTGGGAGGGAGAGGAGAAGGGGGCAGGGCAGGAGATCCCTGGAGAATGAGTCCCAGGCAGAAGGGATGGAGAGGAAAAGTCCCCGAGGGGCCCGTGAGGCCGGCACATCCGAGGAGCGCACAACAAGAGGCCAGTGAGGCCAGAACCAACAGAGCAAGACCAGCGTCGTTGAGTCGAGAGGTCCGAGATGTGACAGGGACGGAGGGCGGGGGACCGAGGGCGTCCCGAGGGCTCTGGCTTTCGAGGAGGCAAAGGGGTTTCAACCAGAAGAGGGACTGATGTGGCTTGAATTTTGTCAGGGCACTTCGGCTGCCGCGTGAGGCTCGGTGGAGAAGCTCCCAGAACAATCCGGGCAGGAGGTCATGGTCTCTTGGGCCAGATAACGCTTGTTGAGATTTCAGAATATATATCTGAAGGGCAGCGAGTGGGACTTGCCGACAGAGGGAGCGAGAGAACGTGCAACCAGACGTCCCGCTTCGCCTGGCCCGGCTCTGCGGTGGGGGCCCCCGGTGGCCGGGGAGGAATTCTTTGGGTTCGGTGTAGACGTGCTGCCTCTGGGGGGTTCTTAGAGATATAGGGGGGGATATCGAGTCTGCAACCCACAAAGCTGGATTCCGGGGAGAGGTTGAGCTGGCGGTGTAAATCCCGGCCTCGTGAACAGATAGACGGTGTTTCAACAGAGGGAGGCAGACGGGCTTGTGGGGGGACAGGCCAGGAAACGGGAGAGGCCGGCGGCCGAGCTGGGGGCGCTCCGTGCTGAGCGGAGGAGAAGGGGGCAGGATGGCAGGGGCAGCGGGGACAGGAGTCAGGGGCAGAGGGGACAGGAGAAGCCAGCAGGGGACCCGGAGCACAAGTGAGCCCCGGGCCCCAAAGCGTGCTGCCCCAGGAGCCAGGCGATGGTGGCAGGTGGCACCAGCGGGGTCGTGACCCTGGGGGCAGGGCCGTGAGCGGACGATCCCCCCGCTGGATGGAGCACCAGGGGGCCACTGTGACTTTGGAGCCGTGGCCAAGGAATTGCGTGGCGAAGGCAGGGGGGTGGCCTGGCAGGAGGGAAGCGTAGGAGCTGCTCCCACGGACAGCACGTTCTAGAAGCTGTGCTGTGAACGACCCAACAGCCAGGCTGGCAGGGCTGGAGAAAAGGTGTGAAGAGCGGGATGCCCTTGCTCCTGTCCCCTCTGTCCCCGCGTCCTGTCCCCTCTGCCCCTGACGTCTGTCCTGGTGTCCTTTGCTCCTGTCCCCTCTGCCCCCGAGTCCTGTCCCCTCTGTCCCTGACTCCTGTCCTGCTGTCCCTTGCTCCTGTCCCCACTGTCCCTGACTCCTGTCCCCTCTGCCCCTGACTCCTGTCCTGGTGTTCCTGACTCCTGTCCCCTCTGTTCCTGACTCCTGTCCCCTCTGTCCCTGACTCCTGTCCCCTCTGCCCCTGACTCCTGTCCTGGTGTCCCTTGCTCCTGTCCCCTCTGCCTCTGACTCCTGTCCCTGCTGTCCCTTGCTCCTGTCCTGGTGTCCTTTGCTCCTGTCCCCACTGTCCCTGACTCCTGTCCCCTCTGCCCCTGACTCCCATCCTGGTGTCCCTGACTCCTGTCCCCTCTGTCCCTGACTCCTGTCCCCTCTGTCCCTGACTCCTGTCGCCTCTGTCCCTGACTCCTGTCCCCACTGTCCCTTGCTCCTGTCCTGGTGTCCTTTGCTCCTGTCCCCACTGTCCCTGACTCCTGTCCCCTCTGCCCCTGACTCCTGTCCCCACTGTCCCTTGCTCCTGTCCCTGCTGTCTCTGACTCCTGTCCCCACTGTCCCTGACTGTGTATTCAGGAAGGGAGAGGAAGCCGGGCACAAGGATCGAGCTAGATGCAGGTGTGGGTGGGAGGGAAAGACAAGCCCGATCCCTGGCGGTGTGGACGGGGCGCCCGGAGTTGGCGAGAATGCTGACACGCTGCTCCTTCTCCCGGGGAACCAGCTCACCCGACTGTGCGGGAGGAGAGACGACAGAGGAGGCGGCTGGACCAGGGCCCAGTGGACAGCCCAGGCGGGTGCAGGAAGGTCGCTGTCGTCTGCGGGAGGTGAAGGCTGAGACCCCTGCGTGGGGCCAGCCCAGACCTCCGGGCGTCTTCGCCCCAAATGCATCGCAGTCGGAGTCTCAGGTTTGTAAAACTACGAATGGGCCCCAGGGGCCGAGGAAGGGTACAGCTGTTGCAAAACAGGTGCCCCGATTTGGGGCTCAGCCCTTCCCGCACACGCGAGCGTGAGCTCACTCACGCTCCTGGCTGCTTTAGCGACACCTGCGGCGGCCCCGTAACACGGGCTCACAGGCTGACCTTGAAAACCTCCCTTGAATGTGCAATTGCCAAAATGGAACCCGTGGGCAAAGCCTCCAGCCAAGAGTGTGGAGACCGTTTTGTTGCTCCGGATGGGGCCCTTCAGCGCTGTGCTGCCTCAGCCAATCTGCCTGGCGTCTCTGAGTTTGTCTGAAACTGAGAGTGCTAATTGAAGGTGCCCAGTGTCTCCATCCGGGCTCAGCACTGGAAGTCCCCGGAAAAACGTTCAGCGGGGCCGACTGGGATGCTGGTCATGCTTTTCCAACGGCTCTCCAGCGGGAGAGCAGAGAAAGGTCCGGAGAGGGCAGGGGTCCCAGCCCTCAGAGAGCCATCCCTGCGGTTCCAATACAGTTACTGAGTGCCAGGCCCAGCTGCTCTCAGACGGGCCCCCCGAGAGCGCAGGGCAACCAGCGGGGGTGTCCTCCCCTCCCTGCTCAGGGTGAGGTTCTCAGGCATTCAGACAAATCTAGAAAGCAATATGGTGAATGCGTCCTAGAGCCCCCTGTGTCCACCTGCATGGCAGAGCTCGGCTCCAAGATCATGCCCTGCTTCTCTCTAGTATTAAATGCGTCTTTTTTTTGGGGGGGGGGGAGGGGACAGGCGGTTTCTTAACTCTTTTGTGCCAGTGTCCCCACCTCTGTTGGAAATGGCCCTCTGTGTGAGATTCGCAAGGGAAGAAGCCTTGCGGCTTCCTCCTGCCCCCACACAGCTCAGCGTCCCTCCCGGCCCTTGGCCTCCCTCCCGGCCCTCCCTCACTCCCGCTTCTTCCCCAGCAGCTCTGGGCTCAGGTTCCTCTCCTCCTGACCCATGAGGCCGTGAGCTGCCAGCAGGGTGGGGTGTCGGCCACCCCCCATGAAAACGCTCATTTCTTTGAAATTCTCTTGCCACTCAGACCCAACAAGGGCACATTAGCTGGCCTTCAGAAGATGCCTTCAAAGCCGGCCCTTTGTACCCTGCCTTTCTGTTTTTGTTTTGGAGGGTGTGTTTTTTTTCCTTTCCTTTTTCAGGTGTGTTAGAAGTTTGTGAAGCTAATCAAAAATATGGTAATTTCCTGCATTTGAATAACTTTAAGGTTAACCAAAGGTGAGGAGAACTCCGAATTCAGTTGTGACAAAATCCTCTCTGCTCCCCCACCTCCAAGGAAAGGAAGCAAGCAAAAGAAATCCCCAGTGCGCCCTGACGGCCGGGCGTCCTACCCTGAAGCTTCCAGCCGATTTGGGAGCCCAAGGAGCGAGCGAGGCGTCTTTAGTCCCCTTGTGTGGAAGGTGGGGAAGTTTAAGCACCGCTAGTAAATGCCTGAGATTTGAAACCCGTAGGCGAAAGGATACAGGTGCAGGGGGCTCTCCTGTGACCTGAGACGTTCATCGGACGGCGCTCCAGGTCCCAGCGCCTTTCGGTGGGTTTCAGTTGTTCGTTCCGCCCCCAGAGTGGATGATGGGATGCCACACTGTCTGAGGGTGGAGGCTCTTCCTCTTGGACACCTCCCTTGGGCTTCTGGGCGGCCCAAGTCCCACGAGGTGTTTCCGGACCCGGCCTTCCGCTCCGTTGTGAGGTCTCCAAAATTAGGGCCGCAGGGAGGTTTAGGGTACATGAGCTCCTAGGCAGCAGGGCCACTAACTTGAGGGCACCTTTCGTGGCGGGGGTGGGGCGGGGGGGTGCGGGGAGGGACCTCCCTGGGGAGAAGCCCACGTGGGCGGGTCCCACGTCTGGAACCAGTGAGCCTGGAACATTCTAAAGAAGGAGTCTATGTTTCGTGTTTCAGCCCGCCTCCGATCACACCCTGGTTTCGGAGCCCGTCGTGCCCTGGAGGCAGCCGTGGGCACCCATGACCTCCCGGCCACCCGCGTCCACGTGACAAATGCCACGGGCATCACCCCAGGGACACACAGAGGGCGACGGGCTCAGCCAGCACCTTGCCACACAATGCTCCGGGCATCGCCGTGTCTAACGCTGCCTCGGAGCCAGACTGGTGGGAACAAACGCTGCCCATTTTACAGATGCGAAAACCGAGGTGCAGAAACGTCGGCCCGAGTGCCAGCGGCATCCGCCCCCAAAGCCCAGCTCAACCAGACCGCGCGGCTGCCCCCCTGAGGGGCTTCTGACGTCAGGTGCCCCGACGGCCGCGCTCCTGGGCAGGCCCAGCTACGGGTGTCCGTCACCCCGTGCCCACGTCCTGAAGCGTGGGGGGGTCTGCGCGTTTCAGTGAGTGTCCCGTGTCCACCACTTACATCAGCTTCCCTGACCCGCTCGGGGTGGGGGGAGGGTGGGGGGAGAAACCAGCCTCCTGGCCCCAGGGCCCTTGGTGAGGACGGGGAGAGGGCCACGGTGTGCCAGGAGCCCAGCTAGCCCCCACCTCCGCCTTCTCTGCTCCCCACTCCTTCCCAGCCTCCTTCCCTTGGCCGTGGCTCCTGCGTGACTCCCGAATCCCCCGCAGCCCAAACCTCTTCGCACCTTTCAGAGGCCCTGGGCGCCTCCTCTTTTCCGATCCCACTCTTTCCGGAAGACTCGTCTTGGCTCCTGCCGCGGTGATGGGCATTTCTTCTGACACCTCCAGAGGGCACAGGGGAGGCGGCCGGAGGCGCACGGAGAGAGTTGTAGGAGGGATCTGTCCCCCTGATGCTCAGAGAGCACCCCGAGCAGCCTGCTTATCCGCACGTGGGAGAGTCAGGGGTGTTGTGGGTGCATCCACGGGGTTGCAGGGCAGGGGCTGGACCGCAGCAGGGGCTCTTGGCACGCGGTGGCTCTCTCCCTGTCCTCACCAAGGGCCCTGGGGCCAGGAGGCTGGTTTCTCCCCCACCCCCGACCGGGTCAGGGAAGCTGATGTAAGTGGTGGACACAGGACACTCACTGAAAGGCGCGGACCCCCCACGAATTCCGCCAACAGCAGGTGAGGAGGACGAAGGTTGGACAGGCACCCAGACCAGGCGGTTCTTACGCAGCCTTCCCGAGGAGGAGCTGGTGTGGGAGGAGCCCGCCCGGGACCCCGGGACCCCGGGACCCGGAGACGAGTCGCAAAGCCCCAGTGTCTCAACAGCGTGGAGTGGCGGGAGGCTGAGGACACCTGCAAAGCCCCCGTGTGCGCCCGGACATGGAGGTGCCCCTCCCGCGCCGTCGTCGAGGGCACGAGGCGTACCTGGTGACCCCACACGGCCCCGTCGCGGCTCACATGTCGAATCGCTAGTGGTCATTTTACCGTTAACAGTGCGATGTGGCGCGCCCGTGTATGTTTGCCCGAATCAGAGAAATAAAAGAGAACAGTCTGTTGGAGGAGAGAAAGCTTTGCGCGAATCTGCAAGGATGGCGATGAAGAGCCACGCTCGTCCGGCACACCAGAGCCTGAGCCCTGTCCGCGAGGAGGAAGAAACGCCTCTCCTCTTGTTTGGGCCCGGGCGACCAGGAGGGTTGGGTTTGGGAAAGAAAGCCGGTGTTTTTGTGCAACTTAACTTGATTTACTGCAACTGACCAGCCAGCGCGAACCAAGGGTCTCGTCCACCGGGCTCCGCACCTTGCCTCTCCAGCTTTGCGAGGTCGCCGCCCTCACGGCCCCTCCCCACCCCACCCCTGGAGCAAATGCGATCCTCCCCGCCCTCCCAGCCGCCCCCCTCCAGAGCAAGTGCAATCTTCCCCGCCCTCCCAGCACCCACCCCAACCCTGCCGAGCAAATGGGAAGGGAGCCACTCTGGCTTCAGAAACTCCATGCACGCGGGGCAGACGGCACCCCGGGTCCATGGGCGTGGTACCAGATGAAGGAGACCAACCACAGATAGGCTGTCGTGCGGCCACTTTACTCCCTGAACCTGAACGTGTCAGGTGGTATGGGTACTTTCCGCTCACAACCAAGTGACCTACTCTCCATCTCCGGAAGGGAGTCTCTGTTTCAGAGGCCCGAAGACGTAAACCCGGGAGGAGGGACGTCTCTGTCTCCCTCTCTCCGCCTCCTCTGAGCCCACGGGGTGAAGATCCACCCACGGGATCTGTTCCGGGGCCAAGGCTGGGCGTCTCCGATTTTGGCCTCCTCCTTTCCCTCTTGTGTTAGCTGCCTTCGTGGTTCCCTGGGAAACGAGTCTTTTCTCCACTTGTCCTTCCTTCAGGCAGATGTCCGCTGGTTCCCTCGATCGTTGACGTAAGGGACCTTCCCCGAGCCAGGCCTGCACTGCGTGCGGGGAACAACCACAGTCGGGGACCTGCTCTGAGCTCACGCTTAGTTACGGGAGGTGGGCCAACCGCTTGTCCGCGAGAGATGAGCCCACGTGCCAGGGCAGAGACAACCCGTAAAAATAAAAGACAAGAGCAGGGTGCTACAGAAAGGCAACACAGGAGCACCCCGCCCGGTGGGGTGGGGAGGGAGGCAGGGCGCGGGACGAAGCGCATTGGAGTACTTCTGAAGACACAGGGCCACCCGGGGCAGGGCTCAGTCTGGTGGAGCGTCCAACTCCTGATTTCGGCTCAGGTCACCATCTCACATTTCGTGAATTCGGCTGCGGGCTGAGAGTACAGAGCTTGCTTGGGATTCTCTCTCTCTCTCTCTCTCTCTCTCTCTCTCTCAAAATAAGTAAACTTAAGAAAATAAAAATAAAGAAACAGACAAATAATCTAAACCTTGGAGGACAAGGACACCTTAGGAGTTAGTTGGTAGAAATAGCAAATTCCCATCCTCAGCTGCTGTGTAACTGGACGGGTTCAAGCGGGCGGCAGCGAGGCTACATATGGAGGTGACTCCAGACCCAGTGGGCCCTCCGCAAAGGCAGGAAGACGCCCGCGGACCTTGCTCAGGAGCGGGGACCGAGGGGAATGGGTATTTGCCCCTGTACGTCACTCTGCAGGAGAAGAACAGAGTCAGGGGTTGCTGTGATACTGCAGGAGAGAGGCATCTGTAACCTGAACACAGATGGGGTGCAGAGGGAAAGACGAGGGGAGGGCGCAGGTGTGCATGAGGCGAGCCCACCCCCGTGGCAGGGCACGGGGAAGAGAGGAGGCCTGGGGTTGCGGTGCACCTCTAAGTGGCCCTGGCAGGGCCCACGGTGAGTCGCGGAGGAAACGGAGCCTTCTCAAAGAGGGCTGCTTGGGACAGGCAGGGCAGGGAGCCACCGGGACGGTGTGGCCTCCCCCTGCACCCCCAGCAGGCGTGGAGATATGGCAGCCGATGGGCGTCCGAGAACCACTGCACGAGCGGGTTCTCTCGAAGGGGGACCTGGGCGGGAAGCTTGCTCCCAGGACCTTTTGGCGACTCAGGCTCCCGCCTTGGGCAATGAGGTGGCTGGGGCCCCGGAGGGAGGCCAGGAGATAGAAAGCCAAGGAGACTTTGCAGAGGACAGAGGGCTTGATGAGGAGCTCAACGTTGAATAGGTTGGTCTGGGGATGCGTTTGAGGAATCCGAGAGCAGAGGCAATCAGGAGGACCCTCTGGAACCCCAGAGCACAGACAGAAGTGCGGGCCCCGAGTGGACGTGCGGACCAGGATGGCCCCGGGAGCCTGTGCACAATGGGAACAGAAGAGAACCCTGGGGGCCAAAGGTTAAGGAAAACTGCTTCTCGAGACTGAGCAGAAACCAAAAAAGGAATAAAGGAGCCTGAGGAGAAAGTGGTAAGTAAGACCGGAGAGTCAGGAAAACGTCCTGGCAAGGAAGGCAAGAGAAAGTCGGACACAGGGCAACAGTTCAGACGCTCACAGCAGCCAAGAAAAATGAACGTAAAAGCACCTGTTGGGTCCAGATACACAGAGGAATCTCCCGGACTTTGGCAAGAGCAGATTCAGTGCGTGGAGAGAAAGGACACACCAGGACCGGGCCGGCGCGGACGCAGAAACGCAGCGTGGGATGTGTGTAAAAACTCAGGTGCGGGGACGGGAGAGAACACGGTACCCACGAGGAGAATGAGTCCAAGGGGGTGTTTATCTTCTCTTAAGTTTGGAGATGTTCGAGACACTTCCTTGAGGTCAGGAAGGAGCCAGCCTATAGGGAATGGTTGAAGATTTTGGAAAAGGAGCTTAAGGGAGAGAGTGGGGCCACCATGGCGTCTGGACGGGTGGGATGGATCCCGGGCAGGGGGACAGAGGGGCCCCGCCTGCACTGAAGGAGGTGGGAGCGGGGGCCGTCTCTGGGACCACAGGCAGGCCCAGCGTTTCCCTTATGGTTCCGGAGTTCGGTGAAGAGGCAAAATGATGTGCTGACAGTGTGGGAGTCAGGAGGCCAGCTCTAAGGGCAGATTCAAGTGGGGACATTTGTTCAGTGTTCCCGGGACGGCTCGGGAGCGAGAGCTGCCCTGGGGAAGCCTGGAGCTCAGCAGGCTGCTGTGGGAGGCACGAGGAAAACAGCCTTCCTGTCTACACTGGAGGTGGGAGCCAAGCTCTGAAGACACGTTCCGGGGCTCTGAAGACACGTTCTTTTTAATAGTAAAATGTCAAAGCTCCCGTGTTACCGTAAAACCAAGGATCCAAGGTAACCACCTTGATTCCAACTGCTACGCCCTTTTCCAAGAAAAGGACTATGTTTACATGCTTGTGAACTTGCAGCATGAAGTGGTTTTGAAACTGGCTAACCTCTCAGCTCTTTGAAAGAAAAGTCATTTAGGGCTTTCAAGCCTCTTGATAATATAGATTGAAAAGTCTTACGTCTGAATCAACTCAGCTCCCAAACCACCCCCTGGGTTAACTGTCTTTAAGCTCCTTGAAGGCAAGCACACTACCCCCACTGCCTTTGCCTCCCTTAGTCAACCTACCCTGGACTCAATACTTTGAAGCCGTTGGGGGTGCACAGAGCCCCCACTTTAGGGACTTGACCTCAAGGAGAAGCATGGGGAACGTGGGTTGAGAGTGATGCTGTGGGCATCTTTGGTTTGCTCAAAGAAACTCCGTTTATCAAACGGATCAAGAGTGTCCTCGTCAGTGTCACCAGGCTAACCGGCCCCCACCGTCCCAGAGGGGAGTCTGGGGCACATGGAGGGCTCTGGAAATCACAGGCCACGGGACTGATTCATGCCAGCCTGTGTACTGGGTTCTGTCACATGCTCCTGGCCGGAGAGAAATATTCTGAAAAAAATATCAGTTGGACACTTGCCACGAGAAGGAAGATTTTCACCTGTCACAGCCTCTGAGCCACATTGCCCGGAGCACATACTGATTTGTGACAATATGCTGGAGATTGAGGGATGGACGGCTAAGAGAACCAAGCCAAAGAATTCTTTGTATTTCGTATTTCAATTGGTGACACATCCCACGTGATTTAACATGGATTCTGAACTTAATAACTGATTCTTTGCTCTATGTATATATACTCCTAAACATTGACTTTCTCTGATATTTTAAATAATACAAAGTCTTCAGGGGCACCTAGGTGGCTCAGTAGGTTAAGCGTCCAACTTCAGCTCAGGTCGTGATCTCACAGTTCGTGGGTTCGAGCCCCGCGTCGGGCTCTGTGCTGACAGCTCAGAGCCCGGAGCCTGCTTCAGATTCTGTGTCTCCCTCTCTCTCTGCCCCTCCCCACTCATGCTCTGTCTCTCTTAAAAATGTCTTAAAAATAAATAAAACATTAAAAAAATTAAAAAAAATAATACAAAGTCTTCAGGTTTCTTCATAAACATTGACTAGTAGACTATGTTGGAATATCAGACAAACATTGAGCAAAACAAGGTCGAATTTTTTGTTCAAACGCAGTAGTGAGGAGTATTCCAGAGGTAGCTCATGCTAACCTTCAGATCCCGCTGTCCAAGGCGAGCAAAAGCTGCCTGATTTGGGGACGAGACTGAGCCCTAGCAAACGGACGTTCCCTTCGATGGTAACATTCGCCTTCTGGCACCCGGTCACTTTCTGTTCGTCCCCAGAGGCGTGCAAGGGTGTGTAAGGGGTGGAGAGCAGAGCCTGGTTTGTTTTGGTCTTTCTCAAAGCTTGAGAATTTCCTAGAAAGGGCAGAGGAAGGAACGGCCAGAAAAAGAAAGAAATGTGTCTCGATTCATAGAGAATGTTCCAGAGAGAGTCAACAGCTCCCCTTTGATGACTGTAGGCGGGGCCGAACAGGCCCCGGCCGGCCCACTCGTACTCCAGTCCACGCCGAAGCCCTGGGAATCGGCTGTCACCCCCACTGACCCAAGAAGCTGTGGCCCTCCCGGCTAGCTCAAAGAGCTTCTGGCAGCAGGCACGTTTGAACCTGCAAACCGCCTTGACGGTCAGAGAGGCCTCTCCTCAATTGCTTCTCGGTCTTTAATTTTTTAACGTTTATTTATTTCTTTTGAGAGAGACAGCATGAGTGAGGGAGGGGCAGAGAGGGAGAAAGAGAGAGGGAGAGAGACAGAATCCCAAGCGGGCTCCAGGCTGTCAGCACAGAGCCTGACGTGAGGCTCGATCCCATGAACCGTGAGATCACCATCTGCGCTGACATCAGGAGTCGGACCCTTAACTGCCTGAGCCCCCAGGCGCCCTTGCTTCTCAATCGTTAATACTCGGCTAAGTCCCAGCTTTCCCCTCAGCCTTCCCTGAGCATCCGTGTTGCCCTGACTCCCTGGTGGGACTCCTCCCGGCCCTCCTGCCTGCTACCCACCCTGTGTGGGGACTCGCATCTGTGCCCGTCTGGCATCTACTGTGGCTTTGCCGCTTCTTGTGGACGCTTGCCCACCTACAGCTCCCTCAACGAAGGAATAAACGAATGAATGAATGACTGAATGAGTGGATTTGTTTTGAAATCAAATGCACAAAATTAAGCAAGAATAAGAATGCGACGAGTTTTCTTTACAGATAAATGACTACAGCCCGTTACAGAAATGGTTTTTCTGATGATGGTCGAAAACCGCCATGAGGAACGACACATTCTTTCACAAACGTGTCCTCAAAGACTCTTCGGTAATAAGCCCAGTGCTTCTGACCACCTTCAGCAGTTTGCTTGACGAGCCTGGCTGGGTTTCTAAAGTGAAATTGAGAAGGCAATGAACCTACTTCGAATCCCCGAATCATGCTGATAATTTTATGCAGGTTTGATTTTCGCTGGTCGCTGGAAATCCATTCGCCATATTGTTTGACAAAAGCTAATTGTGCAACGTCCATATCACGCTCTGAGAAAACGTGGGCCATTACCTTGAATAAATCTTAAAAGCCCCAAAACATTCCAATAGAAGGCATATAGGGCATATCCTTTTTGAAGAGAAGATGTAAACAACTGCCCTTTCCTTCTTATCTCAAAATCGGCCACCAGGACAGCAAAACGTCCCATGGACCACATTTCTTTAAACAAAAAAATTTTTTCATGTTTATTTATTTTTGAGAGAGAGAGAGAGAGAGAGAGCGCACGAGCAGGGGAGGGGCAGAGAGAGAGAGGGAGACACAGAATCCGAGACAGGCTCCAGGCTCCGAGCCATCAGCACAGAGCCCGATGCGGGGCTCGAACCCGCAAACCGGGAGATCACGACCTGAGCCGAAGTCGGACGCTTAACCGACGGAGCCATCCAGGCGCCCCAGTATACGGGGACTTTTCAGCTAGGCTCAGTTTGGGTAAACGTGCCGGGGATGCCACGCGGAGCAGCTGTGGAAGTCTGAGCCCCACCGCCCAACGTCAGCGTGCCGTCGTTTCTGTAGCCGTGACTCTAACACGTGCACCTGCACCAAGGCCCTTTCCTGCTCCTGGAAAGAGATGTCCCTATGACGGGAACTTCTTCCTTTCAACGTCAAGCGCCACACGGTTGTGCCGCCCAAGGAGTAGTGATTGTCAGCCGTTCTGCCGAGAGTGCCTCTTCCACAGGGATTGTCACGGGTGTCCGACCCCTCTCTCGCTTTCCATCGCGATGCTGTTTCACAGGTTGCACGGAAAGCAAACAGATGCCCGGACCGTTTTTTGCAAAGTGGCCACTTTAACGTGCACGAAAGGAAACAAGTAACTAAGCGAACTCACTTTACATTCCCTACAAGTTCACCAGAGACGCAGCCGTCGATGCAGGTCAGAGAAACAGCTTTTTCAGTGGGCTTGTTAACCCCCGTGGGCGCGTGCACGCCCGGGAAAGAAGTGAGAGGCATTCAGGCCAGGCAGGGGGCGTTTTCATCTCAAATCTGCAGAAGAAAGTCCCCAGTCTGGTTGTCCGAGCAAAGGCTTTGGGGAATCCTGAAAATGCAGGGGGTCCAGTCGGTCCTCTTATTTTATTGTCCTCAAGAAACGAAAAGGAAAAACAATGTGTACCGGTCAACAAAAGGGTGAGGCGTCTGGGTGGTTCATTCAGTTAAGCATCTGGACGCGTGGTTTCAGCTCAGGTCATGGTGTCATGGTTCGTGGGTTCGAGCCCCGCATAGGGCTCCACGCTGACAGTGCA
This sequence comes from Leopardus geoffroyi, assembly GCF_018350155.1. Lineage (NCBI taxonomy): Eukaryota > Metazoa > Chordata > Mammalia > Carnivora > Felidae > Leopardus > Leopardus geoffroyi. The sequence continues at coordinate 136,732,692 of NC_059336.1, forward strand.
GACCCTGCTTGGATTCCCTCTCTCCCTCTCTCTCTCTCTGCCCCTCCCAACACTCTCTCCCTCTCTCTCTCTCTCAAAATAAATAAATAAACATAAAAAAAAAAAAAAAGAAAACAAAAGAAGAGGGCGCAGGACGCTGGAGGAAGAATCCACTGCCCCCAGAGAAAGGCCGCTGGAGGCCAGGCCGGGGGCACCTGACGCTCCCCTCATGGGATCCCCCCAGGGAGCGAGCAGGGGGCCCTCCTCCGGCGCCCGCAGGCCCCCCGATACCCAGTTTCAGTGGCAGCGGGACGTATTGACAAGGAGTCTGGGTGACTGGAGTGAAGTGATTACGTAAGTCCCGGGCCCCTCCCGACCTCTGACAAGAGCCACAGCAACGACGTACGTGGGGGCCTCCTTCACCAGGAAAAGACCACGCGGGGCAGCAAAGACAAGAAGCCACGCGCGTCCGCTGGCCGGACGGGCCTTGGTGACGCGAGGAAGCTCGGGTTCACGTTTGGGGTGCAAAACGCTGCAAGCTTGCAGTGCGACCGAGTCCCAGAGTGACCGGGGCTGGCTCACTTCCAGCTGGAGCCTGGGGTGATGGGGAAACGCTAGTCCCGGAGCCAGGGGTCTCCACTTACCTTCGTGGGGGCCACGTGGCAGTCGGACGCTCTCCTCTCCGGAGCCGCCGGGAAGAACAGGCGACCCCTCCCCGGGGCCCCCGAGCCCACGGCAGCATGTCCTGAAGTCCCAGGTACAGGCCGTGTATCAGGCTGCAGGGGCAGTGAGGCAGGTGGGTGGGCAAATGAGCCTCTCTGATTATTACAGAAGCACCAGCATTCATTCTGCCCACGGACCAGCCTGCTGCTCGGGCTTCACAGCACCCCTCCCGGCCCCTCTCGGATTCCCAGACCCCGTGGGAGGCTCCCAGGGGCTTCTCTATTCTTGCAGGATTAAGTATCTTTCTTTCTGTCATCATTTCGGGTCCCTGCTTACACAGGCTCCCCGTTGTCTCCCAGATCAAGCCATTCCTGAAGGTGCCGTCAGTTCTGGCCTGTCTTTCCAGGCTCATCTGCTTCTGTCCCTTGCTCCTGAGCCACGCCGAGCCAGCACCTTCCCAAGTCTACGGCTTGAACACCTGCACAGCTTGGGCACGGAGGTCCTTTACCCTTCCTTTCCCTGGAGAACCCCTCATCTTTCGAGGACAGGACAGGATGTCCTATGTCAATTCGCTGCGGCCGCCGTTGCAAAGCATCACGGGCTGGACAACCCGAAGGACAGAAATGTACTGTCTCCGAGGGTTCTGGAGGCGGAAGCCGGAGTTACCCGGTCTGTCAGCGTGGGGCCCCTGAGCCCGTCAGGGAGATGCCGTCCCGAGTCTCTGCCTCAGCTTCTCGGGCTTTGCTGGAAGTCTCGGACAGTCCTTGCCTTGTCTTGTAGAAGCGTTGTCCGGACCTCTGTCTTCATGGTCACCTTCTCCCTGCATCTGAGTTTGTTTTCACAGGGACAGGAGCCATATTGAATTGGGACCCCCCTCCAAAGATCTCCTCTTAGATCCACATCGACAAAGACCCTGTTTCAAGCACTGGAGGGTTAGGACTTGAATTTATCTTTTGGAGGGGCACAGGCAGACCCCCCCCCCACCCCTCCCACTTTACTGCTTCGTGCCCTGTCCCTGCCCCATCCCAGGCCAGGGGAGGGGGGGCCCTCAGATGGCTCTGCTCCACCTCGGCTCCCGGGAAGGCAGGAAGCACCAGCTTTGCCCTGTTCAGGAGCCCACGAGCAGCGGGAGGTGAAGACCCCTCGGAGAGAACTGGGTTGATCCCTTCAGGACCAGGACCGCATCTTTCACACACGGAGACAGAGGCCCCATTTCTCCCCCAGGTCCGCTGGCTTCTGAGCAAAGAATTTTTCCTTTCTGGGACTTCTCCTTCAGCGCTCCGCATCTCCGAGCACACAGTTGGTATTTTTCTGGACACGTTTGGGTTGCTAATCTCTCGACCCTTGATGGGACTCTCTTAGTGACCATTTCCAGCATTTAAACAAAAGGAGTGCGTGGCATGAGTTCTAGGCCAGCCCTGTCCTCCCTCCGGCACAAAGCATGTGAGTCCTGGGGAAAAAGAGCTTCCTGGCTTCCCTGGGCAAGTGGTCTGTTTCCAACAGCCTCCGGTCTCAAGTTTCAAGGTGTGCTCAGGGGCTTTGAAGGGCAAACATCCTGTACTTTATCCTGTGGCTACACCTTCTAATTGATGGAGACACAACACAAAGGAAGCAAATGCCTTCGTTATCTGGCCTAGGGAGCTGTCACAAATGTGCCCTTCCCTGCCTCCAGCCCACGCCTAATTGCTGGTTAGGAATCTTCCCTCCTGGTCCCAGCAGCCTGGGTTTTCCCAAGCGCTGTGTCTTTGCCCTTCCTCCTGCTGGAAGTTCCCAGAAGGCAGAAGGGCGGGAGTGGAGCCCGGGGGGTGGGGATGGGGGGGGGGGAAAGTGGAAAAGTGGTGAAGGTTTACTCCGCCATTGTGGCTTTTAAATAACAGCTTTTTTTTTTTTTTTTTTTTTTTTTTTTGCAGAATAATTAACATATTGTAACATGCCGGCTTTTCAAATCTACAATCAGTGCTTTTCACAGAGTTGTGCCAACAGCTACTGCTAGAATGTTTTCATCACCCCAAGAAACCCCATCCCCAGTAGCAGTCGCCCCCCCCCACCCCCCCATCCCTGGCAACCACTAATCTACTTTCTGTTTCTGTGGATAAAGAGGAAGATTAGCTTGAGGGATTGGCTTGTATATTTAATGCTTTGCTCAGTAAACAAGGGCAAAATACAAAGGCTTTAATTTTCCAGGGAATCCATTCTATGCTACGGAAAGAAAAATTGTGACTTTTCATTAGGACTGATGGGTCTATTTAATTCCCACTGCTGAGGGACAGCCCCGGGGGGACCGAGGCATCAGGAAACTCTGACAGTCCCCGTTTCATCTCTCTGTCTCTCTGGGTGTGATGTGGCCTCACGGGAGCCCATCGCGGTGGGGTGCAGCCACAACCAGCCACAACTGGGAACTTAGCAGAAGGCAGCGTTCACCAAGGGGGCGCTGGGAAGCTCAGGACGGGTCTCCAGGGCTGTCCCGGGTGCACAACGCTCAGCTTGGCCAACAAACGCTCCGAATGAACAGAGCTGGGCGCTGTCTGGCTCACTTCCCAGGGAAAGCAGAATTGGGGGGGGGGGGGGTGGTGGTCAACCCTCCCGTGGTGAGCTGGAGGGCAAGACCTGAATTTCTAGCTTCCTGGGGCACCCGCCGCCCTGCTCCGTGTGGCCCTAGATCAGTCGCTGAGTAAATGTTTTCTGGAGGTGGCTTGGCATATCAAAAATCATAATTCAAAGTGGTCTGGGGAGATTAGACACTCACGTATCCATTGGTTTATTTCAACACAGATCGATGATGGTCACGGAAGGCGTCCCGGCCCCGCTCTCTGGGAGAGAACACAGAGCAGACCAGACGTGGACACGGCCCTCGGGAACTCACACGCACCTTCCCCCCTTTGGAACGCGTGCAGAGGGGAGCCAGCGAAGGCACACTCGGCCACCACAGTGTTGGAAGCGCACGGCGACTGGCCCGGCACCTGCGACTCCCAGGGGACTTCCTCACCTGGGGAACTGGTGGGCTCGGAGCAGGAAGAAAGTGTTTCCATCGGGCCGATGAGCTTTGGGGACGTCCAGCCTCACCAGACCCGCGCGCGCACACAGGCACGTGCACACGAACACGAAAGACGGGGCTCACCATCGTCAGGCGCTCTGCTAGTGTTTGGGTTTTCCTTTCCAAGCCCCCAAAGGTAGCGATGCCATTATCCCCTGTTCACCCCCGAGGACACGGAGAAGTTCCAGATACTGTGTGACTAGGAAAGGACGCTGTTGATTTTGAGCCGTGGGTTCACCCAGGAAGGCAAGCTGGCCCTGACCGGCGGAGGAAGGGGCACCGGGGAGGCTCTGGGCACAGACAGGCCCTGCCCAGGGGAAGGACCCGAGGGCACAGGAAGCGTGGGCGATGTGTGCGCGAACCTGTCCCCCACAAGCAGCCGCGGAGCTCAGCTCCCACGGGGCGTCCTCTGAGCTGCAGAAAGTGTGCACGGTTCTCATCTATCAGAGGGCACAGGAAAGGCTTTGGGAGTCAAGCAGCTGCGTGGCAGGGGCACCAACAGAGCGTCCCCGTGGTGGGCGGGAGCTGCCCCTCCGATGCGATGGTGCGTCCCAGGCCTGCTGTGCCCAGGGGCCGCAGGGCATCCCAGACCCCGAGGGAGGAGGACGGGAGCACACAGGATGGAGGAAAGCGGCAGGAGGGGGCTTCAAGGAGAGAAGGAGCCCTTGCTGGGGGCAGCTGGGGGGTCCTTGCAGTCGGATCAAGTCATTTCTAAGAACGAAATAAAAAGTAGTAAATGGCAGCCCTTTTGACTCAAGCTGGCAGCTTCGGCCAACGTCCTCAGGTGTGGACAGTTGCAACAGGAACCTGGAACTCACCAGAAGGCGGGGCGTGAATCCCGGTTCTGCTGCTCAGGAGCTGTGTGACTTTAGAAAAGTTAACTAACCTCTCTGCTCTTCAGCGTTCTCATCTGAACACCGTGGGTAACAGACGGGGCTGCGAGTGCGGACAGGACAGGGGTGCCCGGCACGGGGGGTGGGGGGGACCAGCCAATGCCAGTTCTTCTCTCCCCGCGGAGGGTGGCTTCCCACGGCGCCCGGCAGGGCACGTGACACCGTGAGCTTCTCAGAACAGGAAACCGTTCTTCGAAAGGCGCGTGAAAGCTTATCTGTAAACGTCCCAGAACAGGGGAGTTATTAATAGTGGACAATGCGAGCCATGAGCGGCATCCAGGCAGGCAAATAGACCCTGGAGACACCTCCGGAAACTCGGATGTTCTGGAACGTCACTTCCAAAGAGCTGTAGCGACGACGGTCTGCTGGGCAGGTGCAGCGCCTACCCGGATCCGTCACCCAAGGGCGTGGTGTGCATCCAGCACCAGTCCACTCGCTGGCTTCGTAAACAAAGCCGCCAGCCACGCTGACGCGTGGGAGATGCTGCGAGTTATACAGAAGAACAATCACGGTTTATTTTTATTTTTTTAAGTTTACTTATGAGAGAGAGAGAGAGAGAGAGACAGCATGAGTGGGGACAGAGAGAGAGGGAGACACAGAATCAGAAGCAGGCTCCAGGCTCTGAGCCATCAGCCCAGAGCCCGACGCGGGGCTCGAACTCACGGACCGCGAGATTGTGACCTGGCTGAAGTCGGACGCTTAACCGACTGCGCCACCCAGGCGCCCCAAGAATGAATTTTTAAAATGTGACCTGCGCCGTGTGGGTTTCAGGAAACAGAGGTGCCTGTGGGTGGGGCCATCGGGAGCCAGAGCGCCCCAAGGTGTAGACCAGGCCCGGAAGCATGGGAAGGGTCCAGCGGTGTGCGGGAAGGGCCCGTGCGTGCGTGACCGGTCTTTTCTGGAGGGGAGGTCTCACTTCACCTGAGTGCAGCTGGACACAGAGCCACTGGGCAGGATGTCGTGTATACGCAAGACGCTTAGCAACGGGCCTCGCCAAGAGCAGCGGAGAAAACGTTGATAGTAATTCGTGGCCAAACCTCCTATTCCCCGTCAACGGGGTCACTCGTCCAGAGACACAGGAGGCCGTGTAGCCTGGTGGATAGTGGCACATGTCGTGGACTCCAAAGGCCCGGTGTTCAGTCTCGCCTCTGTTACCCCCTGGCTAAGCCCCCTTGGGTGAGTTACTTACCTTCGTGCCTCAGTCTCCTCACGTAAACAGGCCGGTGACAATAGCCATCCCGTTGCTGTGTTAAATGGCTGGCTTTGTGTGAAGCCTGGAACAGTCTCCAGCACGTGGTACATTCTCAGGCAATGTGTAAATGCCTGGGATTTAAAATAATGAAGAAAATAAAATAAAATGATGAGAAAGGCCACACGCGATCTAATGTCGAGCTCACTTAAACGCCAAAAGGGCGTGAACAATGTATTTATAATGGTGAACGCTGGACAGAGGAATTCCACCCTGTTTCCACCTTTTAAGGCTTATCTTTATTTTCTTAACTTGCTGCAGGTAGGAAGTGTGTCTTCTACACAGAGGAGAGGGCAGTGCAAGTTACATTAGGTCTTCGGCTATAAGGAGTGATATATTCTTTGTTTATACAGTACCAAAAGGCTTAGAAAAAATCTGGCGTGTATATATATTTTTATCTGAATCTCGAGACACCCTGTCTTATCCCCATTAGGGCAGAGGAGGCGACAAGTGAAGGGTCTGACATGTTAACGTTCTATTCCAAGGTCTCGGCGTCAGTATCAGAGATGACCTGTTTGGCCAAAGATTTCCTTTTGCTTCTTATTTGCTGTGAAAAACACAGAAAGGCGACTTGCCGACATGTTTAGTGACATTTCAAAGCCCCTTGCAAGTGTCTGCAGTATGCTAATATGTCCACGAGCCCCTGGAATCCTTAAGCCTTCTAGAAGATTAGTGTTTTGGAGGAAGTCAGCCCAAAGGCCCTTCCCCTTACCCTCAGCTTTCTTATGCATGCCTCTCACTGAGTCTGAAAATCATGACAAAGCAGAGGTCTTTGGCAGGCCAGGGGTCCTCAGGGCCCATTCAAATGCCTCTGCCCCCCGTTTTCAATTTCAGAATGGCTTGGAGATACAGAGAAAGTGCCCAAGGCTATGTGGTGGCAAAGGCTCTAAGCTGGGCTCGGCCAGATCCCACATAGGAGATCCCCAGGAGCGGCTGTTTTCTCTCTTTCCTAATGTCTTCTCCACCTCTAAAGCCGTTTTATTGTTCTGAGATCACCGCTCTCAAATCCGCCCTGGTCCTTTAGGAGAGAAGGAAGAAAAGGACTTAGTTAATGATTGGTAGCTGATCCATCAGGGGCCCTGGCACCCACCTTCGGTGAAACCAGAGCCATCATCTCTGCTGATGGCGATAATGAAGCCCAGGAGGAGGACTTAAGACACAATTACCGCCCGGGCTTCTCGCAGGGCGACTCCTGCCCTCAATTTCCCTTTGCGTTTTACTGATTTGATATTCGTTTCCCCCTGTGTTGCTGCTTTACGTCTCTGGGTTCCTGGACTGACCTGACCCGTTCCTGCCGTGAACGGGGATCTCCTCTTGATGCCTATGAAGGAGAAATGCTATAAAATATGCAAGGATTGAAGGTCCCCGCCCCCCCCCCAACCCCGGGGGCGGGGGTAGTGGGAAGTGAGTTGTAAGACTCAAATATCAACACAAAAGACTTCAAAATGGTGTGTGTGTGTGTGTGTGTGTGTGTGTGTGTGTGAAAAGATGACCCATCACTTCTTTCCCCAGTCACTGGGCGAGCGTCATCGTCCTTTGTCAAGCTGATGGATTGCTTCAGCCACTCTGTTCTTCTGGAAAAGACCGGTGCCATCCCCATCACGGCAGGACCTTAGGCCCAGCTAAGGTGGAGTAAATGTGGGGGCCCGGGAGGAAGACTCTTTCCATGTATATGAATACCTTTTTCCTTTTAAGACTCAGGGACACCTGCATCGTCTCGTTCGAGCTTCTGCAAGGCCTGGGATCAGAGTAGGGAGAAAAACCCACACTTGGAAAACAGTGATTATGCTCCAGGCATTGGGCGAAGCGCATGCTCGGTGGGCATCGTCTTCTCTAATCCTCAGGAGAACCTGCTGAGACAGGCACTGCCAGTCCCTTTTCACAGATAAGGAAACTGAGGCGGAGGGAATCTAAATATCCTGCCCAAGAGCTAAGTAGTTCGCGTAGCCTCTGTGCAAACTCAGATGCGTCTTCCTCGGCGCAGAGGCTGAGCTCTTAATCTCTGCAGGCAAATAACCGCAGATAAGGAGGCTGGGGCCCCGTGCTGCTCTGTGATTAGCCGGGGGCTGCAGAGTGAGCTGGTGGTTGACCTGGAGCAGAGCAAGGCCTCCCAAACTTCGGGAGAGTACGGTGCGCACGCAAACGCACACTCTACGTTCGCCAGATGCGTTTCTTCCTCGGACCCACTGCGTAAACAGCACCACCTGAAAACAAAATAGTTCGTGCCATTTATTAATGAGCTTTGGCTGCAACCAATAGGATTACACACAGTTTAGGTAGATGAGCCGAAGGGGTTTAACACAGAGGAGAGACACAAGGATCGGATGCAACAAACGTTTGTTTTGCTGAGCACCAACCCTCTGATAGGCGTCGCCCGGGTGCAGGGAGCCCTGGGATTCATGGGGCTGGGCTCCAGCCTCCCCAGAGCTGCGTAAACAGAGGGGCCGCGAACCCAGCAATCAATGTAAGCAGTTGTATAAACACATAAACACGAGTGATAAATGCGGTTGCAGAGGGGCAAAGTCCAAGAGTTAACACTCCCTCCGAAGGGCAAACAGGTTGGTCACCGAGGTCAGCAGGAAACCCTCTGGGGTTGAGCTGTCACTGCAGACCTCTCTGAGCACAGGCGAGGAGGCTTTTGCACAAAACCCCAGCTTTGAGGGTCAAGAGCCCTTGGGCTTGGGCCTCACCTTCGCCTGGAAGCAGGTGCCCTCAGGCCAGAATGGGGGGGGGGGACTTCAAATGAGCCCCAGGCACTGCCCACTGATGTCACACCCGGGCCTGGCAGCCTCTGACCCCAGCCAGACATCACACTCTCCCTGTAACAGGCAGAATCTGATTTTGATGCGTTATTCTCAGTGTTGACCTAATTGGATGATCTCATTCATGGCTTTATATTGAAGGACGCCTTCTAGGTGTTAAATGAACAGCAGTGTTGGCCAAGTAAGAGCGCACAAGAGAATCGAGGGCTTTGGGCCAGAGAGACCTGGCTACGGTGACTTCATTTACTAGCTGAATTTCCTCAAGCAGGTTACTTCACTTGTCTGTGCCTCGGTTTACTTACCAGTAAAATGGGGACGTCTCCATTCTACCCATGGAAGAACATTGTGGAACAGTACGAGATAATGTCCATCAAGAATTTCATAGAACAACTAGCCTGTTAGGGGTGCAAGACACATTCTAATGGAACAGCTATATTCTACTAAATATGTCTAACGAATGTGGTACATTATATTTTTTGAATTATAAATCTAATAAATCTAATATCATATGTGAGTCTAAAATCCATTAGACTTTAACAAACAAATAATCTTTTTAAACTGATAATTGTCCTGTATCTTATCTAATGAGGTCACCTTTAATATAATTTTCCCTTGGGGGACCTTCAAATTCTATGGAAATTCCATGAGATGTCACCATGTGGGAAGGGGACGATTAATTAAAGGGGTATCTTTTTATAAAAGTGATTTGATTCAGCATACCCATAAATGAAAAATCACCTTGTCTGGGTGGCTTCAGATATGTTATGCATACCAACGATTAAAAAATATATAATAGAAAATTTCAAACATATGTGAAAATAGAACACAATGAACCCAAGTTTCCATCATCCCATTTTGACAATCAATACTTCCCGGCCATCGTGTTACATTAATAACTGATCTACTGGAGTTTTTGAAACAAATCCCAGATATCATATCATGCCAATAATTTTCTGTAGATATGATTATATTAATACAGAAAAACTTTGTGACCACTGATTTTCCTGAATTAATCTATGTTACATTTCACTCATAAAGCACGGATGAGATACAGCTCAATTTCCCATCCTTCATTGTGCCGGATCGCTTCTAGAGCCTCCTACCATTAATTAATAATGAATTAAAAAAATTTTTTTTTTCTTAACATTTATTTTTGAGACAGAGAGAGACAGAGCATGAATGGGAGAGGGTCAGAGAGAGGGGGAGACACAGAATCCAAAACAGGCTCCAGACTCCGAGCTGTCAGCACAGAGCCCGACGCGGGGCTGGAACTCACGGACCATGAGATCATAACCTGAGCCGAAGTCAGACACTTAACCCACTGAGCCACCCAGGCGCCCCACAATAATGAATTTAATAGCAGTAACGAGGACTACCATTTACCGAGTGTCTATTCTATGCCAACACTGGTCTACACCAAACATTCGAGGAAAATAAGGCTCACACAGGTGAACTGTTTTGCCTAATCTGAAACAACTGGTAAACAGCTAGAGAGAGATGTGATCTTAGGTCTGGAGAAACCCAGGAGTTGGCAATCGTCACACTGGGACAACGTCTATTGAGGTGGCACGTTTACCTGGACAAGTCTACGTGTGTGTCTCGGCAGTATTTTAAAATATTGATCGACGCATCGATGCGATGCCTTTTGGTCTCACCACCCTCTCCGTTTAAATTAGATATTAACCTCTACTGTCTTCAGAGTAGAGTGGCTATAAAAAAGAAATGTGGAAAAGGAACACGAGCGGCCACCTCTTGGCATTTCCGTGCGCAGGCTACGCCTGTGTGGACTCTTGCTGAGTTAGCGTCACCACTGCCAGCGGATCTGAGCCACCCACTCACTCCCAGCTCGCTCCCCAGACCCCTCGCCCCATCAAAGAGGCTGAGAGTAGGCGGCGAGGTGCAAAACGCCTCCCGTAAGAACCAGGGAAGAGTGAGCACCACAGGGAAGCGGGGCTGGGCAGAGAGGCTCACACCACCGCCGGCCTTCGGGGAGCACGTCCTGTTTACCAAAGACGGATTTCAGTTGGCCTTTCCTTCCACGCGGCTGAGAAGGACGCCCGACCCGGACGACCCAACCGGGATGAGGGCTCCTACACTCCAGCGACGGCCAGGCGCGTCGACTCGAGACCTCTAGCCAGGGAGTACGGCACACATTTCAGGGAATAGCCATGTGGCCAGGCGTAGCTTCCAGAGGAAGTCCTAGCCTTTGGCCATGGAAGCCGATTCCTCGTTGTAATGTACACAAAACCCTGAGCTAAAAAAAAGACCCATCTATTTGACTAAATTGACCCAATTGTCTAATCGTCAGTTTCTGCCATTGGGCCAAGTAGAGGCTTGCTATAGAAACCGTGTTCAGTTTTGGGGGAAAATTATAAAAGAGAGAGAGAGAGAGGGAGAATGATAATGTTTGCATGGAAATAAATGGCTTTATATAATCTCACCTGCTTATTAGTATTACACGATGTGGGTGTTCATCACAACTTTTCATTTCATGAAATAAGAATGATCTAAGCCATGTGTTAGTTGTGAATGCTTCTTAGTACGTGTGCAGCTTTGGACCTCCCGGTGAAAGACTTCCTTCCTGGATCTCTGTGGTCACCTGGGGCCGTGTGACTAGTTTCAGCCAATGATATGCAGGAGGATGCCAGTTCGTGTCGACCGGCGGGACGCTGGGGGCCTGGAGTGACGTGTGGGGTAGTGGCCCTGGCTGATGTGACGAGGGGGGAGACGGACCTCGCTGTTTCCAGCCCCCGCGAATCTGGGCTTTTTGTTTGTTTTCTTTTGCTTGTTTTTTTGGTTTATCATCACAACATAACTTGGGCCATCCCGCCGATTTTGCCGATTTTCCTCGGCAGAAGACTCTCACCAAGGTCCCTCGTTCATTGGCTATTTCCTGAAAATTCTGGGCCCCGGACTTGGAAGCTGAGATCCAAACGACACTGAGAGCCGCCTCTTTCATTCATGTCAGCTAACGTTGTAGAACAACGTAGAAACATTTGAAATGAACTCAACTAGAATCGTATGCTTGAAGAGTTGCCCTCCTCACGTCCACAAGAGCGAAAAACACGTCTGGCAATGCTGGTTTTGGTCACAGGGTAGGTATCTTAGGTACCATCAGAGATGTGACGCCTGCGGCCACGTTTTCACTCCTTGAGATGATGTGTTCCGGGTGAAGACCCTGCCTCTCTCTGGATGATGCCAAGTTTGAGGGGGAGGCAGTCAAGGGAGGAGGCGGTCCCCACTCAGTCGCCGCCACCCCACCTCGGTGTGTCTTCTTCTCCGAGCATCTACAGACGGTACCTTCAGACATTCTAGCAGTCACTGCAGAGAGAAATCATCTGGGGGCGGGGTGGGCGGGGCAGGGCCGTGCAGGTGGCGGAAAGGGCTGCCTTCCAACACTACTCCACGTTGTCATTCAGCCTCTGGGTCTTAAGCCACTTCCTGGCTATGACAGGCGCTGCTATTTGATGTTGGGCACACACAGCTTCTCTCCGCGTCGCAGATTTTTAAGCCCTTCCGAGCCTAGAAGCTGCTCACAGGACAACGCTGGTTCTCTGGTTAGCAAGGAAGCATGTGCCCCACAGACTTGTAGGTGTGTCCTCGGGTGCAGCCTCCCCTCCCGTGATGCTGAGTCTCAAAATGGCTCCTTTTTGGTTTTCTAAAAATGTGGTTTTCTAAAACAGTCCCCAACCCAGTAACGAGTCTTCTTGCAACGTTCCTAGCATAATTATGGATGAATTCCCTATGTACATATTCACTGCTATTTCTGTGGGACTTGGGAGAAGGAGGAGGGGCGCAGTTGGACACACTCAACTGGAATCGTGCCATTTTCAATAACAATGGCACACACGCGTGAGCACTCCGTGTCAGCTGCTGGGCGGCCGGACAAACCTGCGGACGGGGGGCGGGGAGGAGGCTTAAGCAAACAAAATTCGTCCTGTCACACAGTCCCGGAGGCCAGAAGTCCAAGATCAAGGTCGTTGGCATGGCTGGTTCCTTCTGGGATTGTGATGGAAAAGTCTGTGCCAGCCTCTCTGGTGGCATCGGTGGCTGGCTGGCAGTCCTCCGTGTTCTTGGCTTGTCGATGCTTCGCCCTAACCTCTGTCTTTATCTTCACAGGATGTTCCTTCTGCGCCTGTGTCTGTGTCCAAATGTCCCTTCTTATGAGGAGATTAGTGATATTGGGTTAGGGGTTCGCCCCACTCCAGTGTGAGCCCGTGTTAAGTAATCCCATCTGCGATGACCCTACTTCAAAATAAGATCATGCCCCAAGGTAGTTCCTACAGGCTAATCCTACATGTGAGGGTTTCAGCATAGTTCGTTGGGGTGGGTACAATTCCACCCATAATACATACCAGTTGCTTATGCCTGAAAATCATGATTTAGGTAGTGCTTGTAGGGGTTTGGTACATCTGTATGTCGTTAACGTGAGTCGGGTTTAGTAAGAAGATGATAAACTTTATTCGTTTCCAATATATATCTTTTTCTTTTCATCACCTGATGTTACGGTCTGATTACAGACTGAATCTCAACCCATCCCAGAAGGGCAGCTCCAGGTTACTGATGAAGGACTAGGCAGTTCTTGAGCGGACTTCCTGCAAATGGGGAATGACACTAATCCGGAAGGGGAGGAGACAGAATCGAGGTTAACAGTCGGGGCAGCAACAACACCGGTGACAGAGCAAAACCTGGCCTGTAGCCCACCCGTGCTAGAGGACTTGCCAGCAGGAGGCAGGAGAATGCGCCCAGGGTTCCCCAGAGGAGCTCTGGGGGGTGAGTCCTGGCCCCGACGTACGGACTCCGTGCTACCTGGCAAACTGCGCAAAACTCTGAGCGTCAGAAAAATTGCGATGCCAAGTCAAGCTCCTCTTTACCTCATGGGTACGCTTTATCAAAAATAGAGTATGGGCGCCTGGGTGGCTCAATCGTTTAAGCATCCGGCTCTTGGTTTCGGCTCAGGTCATGATCTCACAGTCCGGGGGTTCAAGCTCCACATCCGGCTCTGTGCTGAGTGTAGAGCCTGCTGGGGATTCTCTCTCTCCCTCTCTCTGCCCCTCTCCCACTCGCGCCACCTCTGTCTCTCTCAAAATAAATAAATAAACTTAAAATATATATATATTAAGCAATAAAGCAGAGTAACATACAAGAAAGTGCTGCATAAAGCCATAACAAGCCATAACATAATTGTGTTCGCTCCCAACCTTGGGGCCTGAAACCGGACGCACTGACTGTCTCCCGAGTTTTCCCAGTCGCACAGGTGTTCCGATGGTGAACTTGAATGGATGCGTATTTTTTAAATAATTGTTAAGATAGTCACAGGGACAAGATTTATATGTCTGCTGGTTTCACTGCCTGTAACAATTTTTATTTTCTGCAAGTCTCCACCTGTGTGTCTATTGAACGTTATTCTTCTTTTTGCCATGTCCTTTGGTACCTTCGTGGGTGTAGATATGATCAGAGACACAGGCGGATTTCAGAATGGAGGCCACGCTAGAACTTGGTGGCCTCAAGCCACCACCGTTGACCTGGCCCGTGGCTGGGCAGGTCACCAGTTCAGCCTGGGCTCAGCCGGGTGATTTTTCTCGTCTCTGCTGGGCTTCTTCCCAGGTCTGCGAGGGTCCTGGCTCAGCTGTGAGTCAATGCCAGTGATCCTGGCTGCCCTCTTGTCTATGTGGGGCCTCAGAGGGGACCCACGGGTGGGCCTGACCGTGGGGTGTGTGCTATCTCAGCCCCCTGAGCTGGGGGCTTGCTCACGTGGTGACTGTGCCACATTTCCGGGGTATAAGCAGAGTCACACACGGCCTTCTGAGGCCAGGCTCACGGCACAACATCATTTCCACTGCATTCTATTGCCGATGTCAGGCCAGGTCAAGGGGCGACAGAGCAGACTCCACCTCTCGGAGGAAGGAGTGGCCAAGTCACTTACAAAGGGCAAGTTGTTTGCCAGGCACTGGCAGGTCCTCGGCTCCCCCTGAGGCCCCTCCCCCAACGCGCTTAACTTGAACTTCCTACCTCCTTCTCCTCGGAACACAAGGGCACACTGGGTGCTGGGCAAGGCGGGGCTGCCTGACCCTGGGAGCGGACCCAGGCATGTTCCAAAGGCCAACCCGCCTGCCGGATCTGGAGCTTTGAGAAGTTTGAAGACACCTGTTCTCGGTAAGGGGCAAAAATGTAATCACATTGTTGACTATTAGAATGCATTTTACCGGTCTGGGGACGCTGCTTGGAAACCATTAACGTGCTGTCTAATCATTGGTTTACGTGCACGAGTATCTGTATGCATGTCTAAACACACCTCTTTAGCTGGCTTTGTTGGGAATAATAATGCGTGTCAGTGAATCTTCTAGCAACTTGAGAGCATCCCTTTTGCACTAAGTAGTTTAAACATAAGGGGAACTGTCGTGGATAGAGAGCTTTCTAAGGCACTCAGAGCGTCTCCGCGTGTTCTCAAAGCCGGCACGGTCACACGTGTTCCTCTCAAGCTAGACCGTGGGCTCTGGGAGCTGGCGGTGTGAAATAACCCGCCTCTGTTCTCCCGAAGTCTGCCGTGTCTCACAGTGTCGTCCAGGTGAGTGCGTGCTTTGGGGATTGAAATGATCAAGTCCTGAATAGACACATACACTCATGTTCGCATCTCAGCCTTAGTGTCAGACACGAACCATCTACTGGGCTGTGTACCCTCAAGGGGCGCCTTCAGAGGGACACAGGGGGTGTGGACAACCTGGCCGGCACGAGATGTCTCTAAAGCACTGTCCTGGCTGGCCTCTGACGTCTGCCTCTGACGTGTCTCAGTGCCTTTTTGTGGCTGTGGTTCATGTGTCTCCGCATCCTGCCTCCGGATCTGTCATTTCTGATCTGGGGACCCCAGGTGCTGTCACCTCAGCGCCTGGGTGCTTACTGTTCCCCAGGCTCCAGAACCCCCGAGGCCCCAGAGACCTCACCTGGCCTGGCCGTGCTCTGTCTTCCACCAAAGCTGGTCCCCCCTCTCACAAGCTTCTCTGTAACCCCCAACTTAAAGTGTCCTCCCTGGTCCGTATACGCTTATCTGTTTACTTCAGTTTCTCCTCTGCTCGCTCCGTGGGAATCTGCTGTTTCCCAGAACCTAATTCAGGCCTTGCCGCCGGGAGGTCCACGATAAAAACGCATTGGCTGACGGAGACAAGACTGGGAGACTCTTTCGCAGATGGAGGCCCTGAGGAAGCCGTCTGTGAGTCACCGGAACGAGGGACAGAGTTGTGTCAGGCCTGGACGAGCAGCGGAGAGAGGCTCAGGGCCCTCTTTCCGGTTCCTGTTTGGGGTCCCCAGACAGGGAGGGGAGAGAAATAGCTTCCCCGGAGGACGCCTGTCAATGAACTCTGCTATCGGTACCAGCCCACCTTCCGGTCTGAATTTGTTTCGGGGTTCGTAGGCACACCAGTCCCCCAAAATGTTGAAAACCACATGTTTTTGACTAATGGACGTGCAACCAGTTATTTCCGATTTGCGGTTCTGATTCGTCACAGGCTGGGGTACCGGAGGGGTTATACCTGGACGAGGCCACTCGGAGGCCTTGGGGCTGGCATTCGGAGCCAGCACCCCAAAATGGGCGTTCGTGGCTGTCACACCCAGTGGGTTCACACACAGGTCCTTTCTCAGTGCCTGCTTTTCACAGAGAAGGTGTCACGGCCCGGAGACACTCAGGGCCCTGTTAGAGAGTTGCCAGGGGCGGAACTGGAAGTGAAAACAAATCTTGACCAACGTAGGTTTGATCCCACCCAGGAGGAGACCTCCCCAGTTCCTAGATGGCCTTGAAGCCCCGCTGCGTGGGCCAAATTACACCAGCGCCCCACCTCGAACTTTCTCACTGTCAGGGGAACCTGCAAAGTCTTTTCGGGGCCTCACAGTGAATACCTGTCTTCCCCAAATACACTGCACTTTTTACCTACCCTTTTTTACTGCTGTTTTCCTCCTAACCTGGTGAAGAACTAAATCGATGATTTGATCAATTATACGTGGAACAGAGAGTGTGTGGGGTCAAGTGTCAAAGTGTAGGAAAGAAGCCGAAGCAAGAAAGTTGGTGGGGGCACAGGTGCTTCCCGGGGGCCGGCAGACCCAGCCCCCCCGAAGTCAGTCTCCCCACACCATTCTGGGGGAATCTCATTGAAAAAGAGCTCTCTGTAAAATCCAGGTCGACATGTCTAGCAATAGAGGAAAAGTTAATTAAATCATAGGATAAACATACTACGTTACTCTTTTGAAATCATTCTTGAAAAATTAATAGTAGGGCTCCTGGGTGGCTCAGTCGGTTAAGCGTCCGACTTCGGCTCAGGTCATGATCTCGCGGTCCGTGAGTTCGAGCCCCGCGTCGGGCTCTGTGCTGACAGCTCAGAGCCTGGAGCCTGTTTCAGATTCTGTGTCTCCCTCTCTCTCTGACCCTCCCCTGTTCATGCTCTGTCTCTCCCTGTCTCAAAAATAAATAAACGTTAAAAAAAAAATTAAAAAAAAAAGAAAAATTAATAGTATCAACAGCCGATGCTGTAATATTAAATGAGAAAAAACAACGGATACCAACCAATATTTAGCATGCCGCGAGTTGCGTAAAATAGTGTGTATATGTATTTGTGTGTGTACAGAGAATAAGAAATGTATCCGTATTTAGCAGTGGCTGATACTGAGAGAATTGTGTTTTTCATTCTCTATTTTATGAGTTCCTGTATTTCAAAATCTTTCTACTGAATGCATATGAAAGATAGCAAAACAAATTGGCATTAACTCTATTTCCCTCCTCTCAAGCCACCTCAAATAATAAAAGAGTTTCATGGGAGATCGCTGGTGTTAGTCAAAACCTTTCTAGACCGTGCGGAAGGAAGAGTTCCCCCATTCTTTTGCAGGCTCAGAATAAAACTGACACAAAAGCTTGTCCAACACCAGCATGATTATCTGTCTGTAACCTCGTGTGTGTGCAAGCATACACGTGTGACATTTCTCTATTTGTCCTTTCAATTTCTCCCTGCGTCAGAATCCATTTCCCCCCTTACGAAACTCCCCACCTCATACGTGTGGCTGCCTCTCACTGTCAAAGCTAAAAGAGACCAGAACACATGTTCCCAGCGAACTAGAACTTGGATCCAGAAATGTGGGGAAATCCCCATGGTGATGGTGATGTTGCATTTCTGGGGGAGTCACAGCCACAGGGACAGGGTCAGTGTCCCACACTGAGCGCTGACAGAGATGAAGAGGGTTGAGAAACCTCGTGTTCCCCTGAAGCAGCACAGAAGGCCCCACTGGATGGCTTTTGTGGAGGGGCTTTGGGGGCAAGGTGCTGACATGTAGCCTTCCTTGTTTCTGCCTGGTTCCGGACCAGGGTCTGCAGCCTTCCAGAAGATCCTATTTCCAATCACTTGTTTTCTGTTAACCAGAGCCGACTCCTAATGCTTGCACCTAGGACCCCTGGCTGCCTGGGATGTTTGGGACATGACAGTACAGCGGGTTCACGACCACGTGTGACCTTGAAAAGCACGGGACCTTAGAGTTCAGAAAGTACCACAGATACACCATACAGGAGGGCTACTGGCTTAGATGCTAAAGAAATACATAGATCGTTCCGTTTAGGAAGCCTGAGTCCATTAGTGAACTCCACTAATAGGTCAAGAAAAGTAATAGCTAGTAAATATTTTATTAGCATTTTTTGAATCTTGCTCATGGGAAAACCAACTATTTCAAGAGTAGCAAGAATCACATTTGGCGTGAGGCCATTACTCAGCACTTAATGTCTGCTACGTCTTATGACTTTTTGTAGAATAATTAGAGAAGTTCCAGTGGAACGATGTGGGCAACCATGAATATTTTTATTTTTCTCTCGTAAGCCCTCATATTTTCTTACCTCATTACTTACCCACATTACATATTCAATACGAATCTTCTGTCTATGGCATGGTAACTTTACGGCTATGTTAATATGCTAATACTTCTCCATGTAGCAAATGAAATAAATGATTTTTACATGTTTCATTTTTAAAATAATAACTACAAAATGTATTAAATATAATAACAAGACTCATTACATGGTATCTTTCATTCTGAAGATTATTAGAGGCCTTTACTAACCAAAAGAAAAATATCCAACAAAAAAGAAAAAGAAAAACCCCAAAGCTAATAGAACCACTGCCCATCGCTGGAATAGAGCCATAATTGTTTTCTTAGCCTATCTGGGGCCTTATTTCTCAGAAAGGAAAAAAAAAAAAAAAAAAAAAAAAAAGATCAAGCTTCAACTACTAAAAAAATTTACCAAATGGTTTTTTCTTAATAATTAATATAATTTGCTGATTATTTTCCAAATAACGTATTTTACATAGTTTGGCATTTTCAAGAATTGAATTAGTTGGAAGTAGGACAAAGGTCGTTCTTGATATTTAGGGTTTGGAAATAGGAATGGGGGTCTTCACTAGTCGGGGGTCTCCATTAGTCAGGGCTCCCCAGAGAAGCAGAACCAACAGGATATATAGAAATAGATAAGGGGAGGGGCGCCTGGGTGGCGCAGTCGGTTAGGCGTCCGACTTTAGCCAGGTCACGATCTCGCGGTCCGTGAGTTCGAGCCCCGCATCAGGCTCTGGGCTGATGGCTCAGAGCCTGGAGCCTGTTTCCGATTCTGTGTCTCCCTCTCTCTCTGCCCCTCCCCCGTTCATGCTCTGTCTCTCTCTGTCCCAAAAATGAATAAACGTTGAAAAAAAAAAATTAAAAAAAAAAAAAAAAGAAAGAAATAGATAAGGGGAGATTCAATATGGGAACTGGCTCATGCAGTTACGGAGGTTCAGAATGCCGTGATCCGCTATTTGCACGCTGGAGAACCAGACCGTTTAATTCATTCCAAGGCAGAAGCCTTGAGAACCAGGAAGCCACTGGGGTCAGCACCATCCCCCCCCCCCCAGCCAAAGACCCAAGAATGAAGAACCACCCCCCCTTCCGCCAAAGAACCAAGAACGAAGAATTCCGAGGTCTTAGGGCAGGAGATGATGGACATCCCAGCTCACCAGGTCAGGCAGAGAGGAATCCGACCTGTCCTCACCTCTTTATTCTAAAGGGACCCTCAAGACCTTGGTGCCAGCGGTCTTCTCTACTCAGTCTACTGATTCAAATGTTAATCTGTTCCAGAAACGCCCTTCCACATGCACCATGAAACCTTTTACCAGCTATCTGGGCATCTGTTATTGCCCTCAGGTCGACATGACATTAACCACGCCCGAGTCCCCTATATTTTGTCTAAAAGTTCTTGACTGGCCTTTCCTACAAAACAAAGAGCTGTGGCTGCCCATTAATAGTCACATCACATCATTAATCATTAATAATCACACCCCCCACAGCATTCATCCCTTAGCCATCTGTAAGGCACTCCGTAGAGGTTCCTCTCAGACACCACACAAACCCAAACCCTGTTTTTCCTTGGGGATTTGCTGCTGTGTAAATAAGGGGAGATCCAGCATTTCTCAGCTCATCCACTTATCCCACACATGCTTGCTAAGAACGCGAGTCACAAGTGCAGAAAAATACGACAGCCACAGAAAGTTTTAAAGAAGGAAGTAACAGAATTACAACGGCTGGGTTATCGATTAGAGCACAGTGACGGGGACACGCTCTCCCAGGAGAAGTTGGAGGTCTCGGGACTGCAGCTACCACCTGATTATCTGTGCTGCCTTGGGCAAGGCAGGCGATGACGCCTCTTCTGTAAGGTTAAATAATTCCAGTTTTGCAAAGGTGGGGACATTTAAAAAAAAGGGGGGGGTTATAAATAATTTAATAATATACATTACTGTTACGGGCAAACCTGGCCCAAGACAACTCTGGATGGCCGGAGACTGCATTTCTAATCGTGAGATTCTGTTCGAACAACTGTTGACGTGTTTACACCCCTCTAGTCCTTGCAGTTGGATTGAATGAAGAAGGTTCAGCAGTGCCAATGGGGATCAGATGATCCTGGTGTGCCGGGGACTTTCCAGTCCTATGTCCTGGAAAACTCCTCAGTTGCAGAGAAACCAGGGCATCACGACACCTGGAATATCTGAATTCCCAGACCCCACACATCAAAGCCGTCACTGCCCCGTTCCTCTTTGATTGCTACCCTAGACACCTTTAGGTAAGGACACTGTGATTGTGTTATGTGGTCCCCAAATGCATTCTTTTTTTGTTTGTTTGTTTTGTTTTTTTGTGTGTGAGAGAAATTTGGTTTATTTATTTATTTTTCAATATATGAAGTTTATTGTCAAATTGGTTTCCATACAACGCCCAGTGCTCGTCCCAAAAGGTGCCCTCCTCAATGCCCATCACCCACCCTCCCCTCCCTCCCACCCCCCATCAACCCTCAGTTTGTTCTCAGTTTTTAAGAGTCTCTTATGCTTTGGCTCTCTTCCACTCTAACCTCTTTTTTTTTTTTCCTTCCCCTCCCCCATGGGTTTCTGTTAAGTTTCTCAGGATCCACATTAGAGTGAAACCATACGGTATCTGTCTTTCTCTGTATGGCTTATTTCACTTAGCGTCACACTCTCCAGTTCCATCCACGTTGCTACAAAGGGCCATATTTCATTCTTTCTCATTGCCACGTAGTACTCCATTCTGTATATAAACCACAATTTCTTTATCCATTCGTCAGTTGATGGACATTTAGGCTCTTTCCATAATTTGGCTATTGTTGAGAGTGCTGCTATAAACATTGGGGTACAAGTGCCCCTATGCATCAGTACTCCTGTATCCCTTGGGTAAATTCCTAGCAGTGCTATTGCTGGGTCATAGGGTAGATCTATTTTTAATTTTTTGAGGAACCTCCACACTGTTTTCCAGAGTGGCTGCACCAGTTTGCATTCCCACCAATAGTGCAAGAGGGTTCCTGTTTCTCCACATCCTCTCCAGCATCTATAGTCTCCTGATTTGTTCATTTTGGCCACTCTGACTAGTGTGAGGTGATATCTGAGTGTGGTTTTGATTTGCATTTCCCTGATGAGGAGCGACGTTGAGCATCTTTTCATGTGCCTGTTGGCCATCCGGATGTCTTCTTTAGAGAAGTGTCTATTCATGTTTTCTGCCCATTTCTCCACTGGGTTATTTGTTTTTCGGGTGTGGAGTTCGGTGAGCTCTTTATAGATTTTGGATACTGGCCCTTTGTCCGATATGTCATTTGCAAATATCTTTTCCCATTCTGTTGGTTGCCTTTTAGTTTTGTTGGTTGTTTTCTTTGCTGTGCAGAAGCTTTTTATCTTCATAAGGTCCCAGTAGTTCATTTTTGCTTTTAATTCCCTTGCCTTTGGGGATGTGTCAAGTAAGAGATAGCTACGGCTGAGGTCAGAGAGGTCTTTTCCTGCTTTCTCCTTTAGGGTTTTGATGGTTTCCTGTCTCACATTCAGGTCCTTTATCCATTTTGAGTTTATTTTTGTGAATGGTGTGAGAAAGTGGTCTAGTTTCAACCTTCTGCATGTTGCTGTCCAGTTCTCCCAGCACCATTTGTTAAAGAGACCGTCTTTTTTCCATTGGATGTTCTTTCCTGCTTTGTCAAAGATTAGTTGGCCATACGTTTGTGGGTCTAGTTCTGGGGTTTCTATTCTATTGCATTGGTCTATGTGTCTGTTTTTGTGCCAATACCATGCTGTCTTGATGATTACAGCTTTGTAGTAGAAGCTAAAGTCTGGGATTGTGATGCCTCCTGCTTTGGTCTTCCCAAATGCAGTCTTGTAAACACTTAGTAAGGAACTACCACTATGGATTCTTGGAAGACGTCAAAGACCTTAGTTTACAATCTGGATGAGGAATTAAGGCATAAATCTAAAAGGAAACACCTAATACCTTACCTTAAACATGAAGGGGCAGACATGTGACTGTGTCAAATTAGCAGTGAGTTAAGCAGTTAACGGTGCTCTAAGGAAAAGGGAGATCGCCACCGGTTGAGAGATCACAAGAGAGCCTCTTGGAGTGCTCTCACTATTGGAACGCAGACCCAACTGGAATTGGCTGAACAGTGAGCCAGGTTTCCAGGCTCACCGGAGACATCCGCAGGGAAGGTGGTTCCCGTTCTGTTTGCCCTAAAGGCCTAACAACAGCAACCCATATTTGTGTTTCTCGGCTTTGCCGCTTATGACATCATGGGTAGCTTCAGTCTGGCTTTCCCTCTGATGGCCAGATGGATGCAGCCACTCCGGGCTTCAGAACTTTTCACATTACCATCCAGAAGGGGCGAGTGAGCCTCTTTCGTTGGCCTGAGTTGGACCATCTGCCCATCTCTGACCAGTCCTGTAGCCAACAGATGGTGTTATGTTGACAATACTGGTAAGAGCCAAATCCCAGCCCCACGATGTGTGGAGGGAAGGGGCATGAAGGGGCCAGTGGTCAGAATTACCTAGTGGAGGGGAGGAGATATTGAGAGTGTAACAAAGCCCACCACGGAGAGCTTCACAGAAAGGATAGAGTCCAGAGCCTTGATAGCCCGAGTCCCTATATTATAAAATCGAGGGGTGACTTCTTGTCCAAATTCATGGGGAGGTTGAGACAGAGACAGATGTCCCGTCAGCAGAAGCCAGACTGTGTGGGCCCCACCCCACCCGGTTTGGCCTTTCACTGGCTGTGAGGCGAGCCGCCAAGGACGGCATCATCATCTGCAGAATGGGAACGCTGAGGACCGCCTGCTTCCTGGGATCGCTGTGAGGGCTGAGCACGTGACTTCCTGTCATCTCACTGGTGCCTCCGAAGTCCTGCATCCTGCTCTCACCGGCTCCTTCCCACAGCACGTCCCCCCTGCTTTGTCCATGGGGCCCTGAAGGAACACAGGAAGGACAAGGGGCAACACGAAGCAACAAAGACAGAGCCGTGTCAGTTAACTGAGTTTAGGGAAATGGTTTGGGACCAGGTCATAGAGTCCTCGAATGCCAGGTTAGGCAGTTCCGGTTTTACAAAAGGCCTACCTTGTCCTACAAGGTGTTCCTGAGGTTGTTACAGCATGTCCAGAAAGTAGCCGGGGATATGTCCGTAGCACCGACTGCCTCGGAGAGGCCGACTTCTCCAGATGGAGAAGGCGGATCCCCCTCACATTCTTGTCCTTAGGCCAGTTGCAGGCCTCTGCTTTTCCCTTCTCTGATGCGTCATTTTCTGGGTCAACTTGGCTGGGCCACGGGACCTTGATGTTTGGTCAAACTTTACCCTGGCTATTTGTGTGAACGTGTTTGGGGATGAGACTATAAGGTTGAAGTTGACGGACGTTGAGTAAAGCAGGTCGCTCTCCAGGCTCTGGGCTGATGGCTCGGAGCCTGGAGCCTGCTTCCGATTCTGTGTCTCCCTCTCTCTCTGGCCCTCCCCCGTTCACGCTCTGTCTCTCTCGGTCTCAAAAATAAATAAAAACGTTAAAAAAAAAAAAAAAAAAAAAAGCAGGTCGCTCTCCATAGTTGTGCAGGGGTCTCCTCCAGTCAGGTGAAGGGCATGAAGAAAACAAAAAGAGATAAAGAAATTGTGGTTTATATACACAATGGAATACTATATGGCAACGAGAAAGAATGAAATCTGGCCTTTTGTAGCAATGTGGATGGAACTGGAGAGGGTTACGCTAAGTGTAATTAGTCAGGCAGAGAAAGACAGGTGCCATATGTTTTCACTCTTATGTGGATCCTGAGAAACTTAACAGAAGACCATGGGGGAGGGGAAGGAAAAAAAAAAAGTTAGAGAGGGAGGGAGCCAAAGCATACGATACTCTTAAAAACTGAGAACAAACTGAGGGCTGATGGGGGGTGGGAGGGAGGGGAGGGTGGGTGACGGGCATTGAGGAGGGCACCTGTTGGGATGAGCCCTGGGTGTTGTGTGGAAACCGATGTGACAATAAATTTCATATTAAAAAAAAAAAGAAAGAAAGAAAAAAGAAAACAAGAAGACCGACCTCTCTTGAGCAAGGGAGGGATTCGCCATCGGCCGTCTTCAGACTTCAGCTGCATCATTAGCCCTTCCTGATCCTTCGGAGTCGAACTGAAGCGCTTCCCCAAGTCTCCAGCCAGCTGGTCTACCCCGTTCAGTTTATCCCATTGGTCTACTCCAATACATGTCCCTCTTTGCATATACACGTCCCACTGGTTCTGCCTCCCTGGAGAATCCTGACTAATATACCTCCCAATCTTAACGGAGCTGCCTTCAAAGAGTAATTCTGTAAGTGGGATTTGACTGGGGCCATGGTGGCCCCGATTAGTACTGCGTTGTTTCCACGGCCTCCATGTGATTCTTCCAGGGCTCTGCGTTGGTATCCACCCCCCAGATCGCTTTTGGGGCCCACTGCGCAGCTCCTGCCGGTATAGGTTCCAGGCAGAAACCACTTTGAGCCAGTGGGCGGGCAGTGCCGGAGGGGCCCTGGTGATCCCACTCATGTGGGTTTCTGTGAGGCGGGTGCCCACCGTCCTCCTGCACCTGGGCAGTTTCCCTTGTGCCTTCTACCCTGAACGATTTTCCACCACCCTCGCCCGTAGCATGAACGTTCTGGCCCTTCGTTCTTAAGCCTCTGTCTGCTCCAGCTCAGGGCTGGGCTGGTCAACGGGGAGCAGCCTCCACTGTACCTGCACTCCTTTTTTCTGTTCCTCTTTCTCCCTGGACCATACAGACTTCACCACTCACTGTCACCTTCCATCTCAGGCACACGATAAATCCCCCGGGATGTGCCGGACCATCTCCTCCTGTCCTTCCTGTCTCTCCCTCATGTTCCGCTGCGGAGACTTCTTATGTCAAGGATCCACTGTGTTCAAGAGGTAACGATTCCACTAACGTTACATGGGGGCTAGTTGTTGTTGTTGTTGTTGTTGTTGTTGTTATCTGCTCCCTGTAATTATGTGGGAAACGTCCCTGTTTGATTCTTTGTCATCTCTTGCAGAGCATCTCGATCTTGTATTTTGTTTTGTAGGCTCAGGCGTAGAACAAATCGTCAGCCCCAAACTGGATTTCTCCTTTTTCTTCCCTCTGCCTTAGTCCCCAGCTTCAGACCATCAGAGGCCAGTTTTAATGCCAGGTAATTTCAGCTGGTACGTCTCAGAAAGCTTTGCAATGTTCACTAGCCAGTAGAACACCCTTAGGAAGCAAAGATTACGATCTTTATTTTATAGGTGGGCAAAAATCCGAATGCACCATCTGCCTATTATTTAAAAACCGCCATCATTTTTATTGCCGTGCCTTATGATACCAGGGGCATGACACCTGTCAGGGTTGTTGCCCCACTTTTCCGATGAGAAAACGCACGGAGAGGTTAAGTCAGCATCAGAACTATGTTAAATAGTCAGCGATGTTGAGTGTTCATAGACTTATAGGTTTCCCCTTATGTTTTTTGTTTTTTTTTTTATTTTCCCAATTCTGCCCACCCTCCTCCTACCCCCCATGGCAGCACCACTCAGTGGGTAAGCAATGGGAAAACCAAGGTGTCGATTTCACATAGTTTGGTTTATCCCAACTCTCAGGGCACATGTGTGAAATGTGGATCTCAGGTCTCAACAAGACTCCAAAGGAGGCAAGAAACACAGACAGAGTGAGGAGGCATACATGAGTTTAAAACCCAGGAAAGTCAGGCACCTGGGTGGCTCAGTGGGTTGAGCGTCCGACTTCAGCTCAGGTCACGATCTCGTGGTTCGTGAGTTCGAGCCCCGGATCTGGCTCACTGCCGTCAGCGCAGAGCCCGCTTCGGATCCCCTGACTCCCTCTCTCTGCCCCTCGCCCCAAAATAAATAAATACAAAAAAGTTTTTGAAAAACACCCCAGGAAATCGAGCCAAAGCACTGCCCCATCCCAGACCCAAACCAAGGATTCAACCAGCATGGATTTCCTGCTGCCCACCCCTCCCCCAACTCTCCGTGATCCCTCCATGCTGTGGCTCCAGAGAGAGTGAATGGCCTCCAGTTTAGAGTCCTCAGCTCCCCACATGCACACGGCCTAGAAAGTCCTGTTCTCTCAGGTGGCCCCCGAGCCTCATCCCTCTTCCCTGTCTCCTCCAGCCAGGGTCCCGTGCTCACCTCAGCCGCAGAAATCACTATGTGACCCGAGACACTAATTCGTGACAAAACCATTTTGGTTTCCGTGTGATCCCCTCACTGACTTAAGGTCCGTTGATCTCAGAAGCTGATCTGTGACCCAAGAGACTCAGAATTGGCTGGTAACGTGATGAAAAATATAGATTCTAGGTCTCATTCCAAACACCCTGCATCAGTATTTTGTGAAATGCACCCAGAAGTCTGTATTTTTGAGTATGTGACTTTTGATATTTGTTTGGTAGGTTTACGAACCAGATTTGTGCTTCATAAAATGTTATGGTGTCTGCATTAATGCTATACTGCGCTCACATTTTCTCACTTAAAGAAGTTTGTCAAATGAGATGGCAATAGACTTTCCTCCCCCCCACCCCCAAAGAATTAAGTCGAACTTGATTTTGAGTATTTGCTGGGCTGGTAAAAAGAAATGTAAATTATTGTAAAACTGATTATAAAGTTCGAACACAAAAGATCTATCTTGGAACGGAGTAACCAGGGCCTTCAAAACCACAGACTACCTATCCTCCAAACAATAAAACACAGGGGGCAATGACCACTTAGTTCGGTCCACTGAGTGTTTGAAGTGTTGTCAATGTGGACAACCTCGGTTAGGGCTTGCCTTTCCCGACGTCCACAGGCCGCAAAGCATGTGGCTGTCTGGCCCTATCCTTTCAATAGTACTTCCTGCCAGCTCTGAGAGGTTGGGTCTATACTGATGGCTCCGAACAGGCACTGTGAGCCTCAATAAATAGGAACAAATCGTATTATTTGTTAGACCTGAAAGAAACCTTAAATATGATCTAGGTCGGCCACTGATCTGTGCATGAGAATCAGGGAACCAGAGGGGGACATAAGTACCTCATACGTGCAGCTAGCCTCGGCCTCGGGACTCAACAGCACCGGAAGTCAGTCTCTCTTCTCCATCCCCGGGCCCTGCCTTATAACTTGCTGTCTCTTCTTTCCAGAACAGAGGCCTCTAACCTTGTCTCATTGTGCAATGTTAGCCCCTACATTTTTTGAGCAGTTACCCCCATTGTACATATTGTTTTCAAAATTATATACAGGCCCTGCTGTTAATCCAATTATGAAACGTCAATAAAGGAAAATCTCTTCATTTTTGTAAGCTAGAAAATGAACAGAGAGAAAGCACTCTTGTTCCCCCCTGCTCCCCCATCCCTCAGAGGATCTCACACAATTCTGGAGCTGCTGAGCGGCCTCTCAGCCTCTCCCGGACTGCTGCACTAAGACACAGTTTCTCCACGTGAACGGGGACGTGTACACGGTCATTTCTAACTAACAACCACTAGCTTATTACAGTTCGGAGACTATGGATTTATTTTTAAAAATCACAATGTCTCAAAAAAATCATGTATTTTTATTTATTGCTTTGTTTCTCCTTTTTTAGAGAGTGAGCGCAAGTAGGGAGAGGGGCAGAGAGAGAGAGAGAGAGACAGACAGACAGACATGGACAGAGAGAGAGAATCCCAAGCAAGCTCCACACTCAGTCCAGAGCCCAACACCCAGGTTGACCCCACGACCCTGGGATCATGACCTGAACCCAAATCGAGAACCAGACGCCCAACTGAGCCACTCAGATGCCCCCGAAAGATCATTTCTAACTCTTACTCTGTGCCTTCCTACGTGCTCCTTGAGGAGCAGAGAACGGACTGAAACCACAGCTTGTTGTAGGCATAGAGCAAGTCAAAGGGACCATCCTGATGTGGGGGTAATTATGAATTACTGCAGTGACCGTGGGGTTTTGTCTCACTACTTAAATTGTTTCCCTACGATGTCTTTAAGACACCATATCATCCCATCTCTCATCCATGTGAATGACACCCTTCAAGTGGGTCGTTGCAGGACACTGTGGCTGAAATCCGCTCAGAAAGCATCTCCTGTCACATCAGCAAAGGGCTATCCTCCCCCTTCCTCTCCCGAGGGGAGGAGAATACTGGAGAGAAAGTCGCCGAGGCCAGCCTGTTTTCTGCACACAGTTCCTTTGCAAGAACCGAACGGGTTTCTGATCTGAAATCCTGAGTGGTCACCACTGGGGGGACTTTTCTTTACTCCCAAAGGGTTGGCCACTCAGTGTCTCCATCAAGATGCTTCCCCAGAGCCCTGGAACAAGAGCTTTCCAGTTCATTATCTCACTTTTGGTCAATCATTCAATGCACATTTTAGGAAGCTACCCTCAGGCTTCTGTGCCCGGTTCCAGGGATGCTGAGCCCAACAAGGCAGAAGGGTCCCTGTTCTCATATGATGACATATGAGATGACATATGACTGCCCCAAGGCAGTATTTTTTACTTACTGAGTTCCTTCTGTGACCCGAGGGTCTCATTTACTCCCGCGACAGCTTATGCTTGGGCTGTCGTGTAACATCCAGTGGACAAGGAGGCACAGTGCGGTTAAGTAACTTCTCCAGGGACACGTGGCAGAGAGTGGCAGACCCAGGCCTGGAAGCCAGGGGGTTCACGCTGCAGAGCCTGGGCTCCCCAGGTCATGCTGGCCCCTTCCACTTCCAGGGAAGGGGTGACAGGGAAGGCAGCGTCCAGGGAACAGATGGAAGGAGAAGGGGGCAGAGAACCAGGGCCAGCCCCACAGGTATTAACGGGGGCGCCCCAGGTGACTCTACTCCAAGGACATTTCTCTACAGATGCTTTTTTCTGATGACTAACCTATCAAACGTCACAAAAAAGAGTTCTCTGGATCTCTCTCAAATAGCCCCCTCCCTTCCTTCTCCATTCCCATTAATGTAACGTCAACCAAGAGAAAAATCAGATTTACAGAGGCCTGAGTGGCTCAGTTGGTTAAGTGTCCAACTTCAGCTCAGGTCACAATCTTGGGGTTCATGAGTTCAAGCCCCGCGTTGGGCTCTGTGCTGACAGCTCAGAGCCTGGAGCTGCTTCGGATTCTGTGTCTCCCTCTCTCTCTGCCCCTCCCCTGCTTGCTCTCTGCCTCTCTCTCTCAAAAATAAACATGAAAAATGTTTTTTTTTTAATAAATAAAATTATGTTGAGTAGAAATATTTGAAGTTTCTTACCTTCCTGCTTTGTTCAGTAGTCCAAAGTTAACATGATTGAAGCTTTTCCTGATGACTTAGCATCACTATTATAAACACTGGTTTTGGGGGCGCTGGGTGGCTCAGTCGGTTAAGTGTCCCACCCTTGATTTCGGCTCAGGTCACGATCTCATGGTTTGTGAGTCGGAACCCCATTTTGGGCTCTGTGCTGACAGCGGGGTGCCTGCTTGGGATTCTCCCTCTCTCTCTTTCTCTCTCCCCCTTCCCCACTCATGCTGTCTCTTTCTCAAAGCAAAGAAACTTAAAAAAAAATAATAAACACTGATTTTGGTAATGCGATACGTAATACACTAAGACTCTCAGGACCGCTGGAGTCACGCTGTCTGTCGTTACACAAAACGATGCGTCTTTTGAGCTGTTTGTTCACTTTTTACAGGTTCCCTGTTAATCTGCTACTTTCTTCCCCTTCTTTTTCTCTGTTGCTGTAGCTCTGTGAGTTTCCTCTGTGCTAACCCCCCTAAGCGTGTTGCTGGTGACATTCTACGAGTTAGAAAGCCAACATCTTAACAAAATAGGACAAATAGAGG
The DNA here is from genome assembly GCF_018350155.1 of Leopardus geoffroyi. Taxonomy (NCBI): domain Eukaryota; kingdom Metazoa; phylum Chordata; class Mammalia; order Carnivora; family Felidae; genus Leopardus; species Leopardus geoffroyi. Next base: position 136,762,876 of record NC_059336.1, read on the forward strand.
AGTCCGTAGTATTTGAGGACCTCTTCCTTTTAAGACGCCATGCATTCGGTCAAACACCATGTGGCCTCATCTGGCGGTGAGACAGGTCGTGCTGAGGACCAAGGCACATGGGAGAGCCGGATCTCAGCAGACGAGTCGGGACTCACTCCAGGCATGAAGACGAGGGAAGGGTATTGTGTCATCCTGAATCTTCATCTCGAGCCTTTAATGTAAAGATTTCCCAAAAATCGTCCTAGGACTTCAGCGGTGAAACCCAATATCCTCTTGGTGACAACTCTCGCTATTTCTTTCTCTTGACCATTTTTTTGTTTCAACTTTCCACTTCTGCGAGTCTGACTAAATTCTATTTCCCAACATTTAGCCCATCCTCCCAATGCGTTTGCTACTTAGACTGTATTTACTTTTACTCATTGGGTTAAAAGAAATGCGGACCCGTGCAAATAATCCCAAGGAAATAGGAGTGGGTTATGGTTTGGGCTTGGCCACATTGACAAGAAAATCTGAGCAAACGGGACTCACACACAGGCAGCGTGGGCAATGGTTTGGAGGCTGGTCAAGGGTTCAGGGAGCCCTTCTCCCTCTGCTTCGTGCTCACACCTGGAGCTCCAGCCGTCACGAATACGCCAGATGGAAGAATAATGGCAGAAAAGTGCCCACGCGGTAGGTAGGCTTTCCTGCAGAGGTGTTTTCCTGGAGGTCTCACTGAACACCTTGCACTACCATTCCTCCATCACAGCCACGTCACAGGCCACCTGTCTCTGCAAGGGAGGCAAGAGAAGGTCTTTTCCTTGGCCGGATCATATTGCCATTCAAGCCCAAGTTAAGTTTTTGTTAGTTGGGAAACATGGCCAAGTGACTCTTGGGTAGGTTGTCAGCAGCCACTGATGAACTGCATAAACCCGCTGAACTGGGGCCAGAAAGCCACCGGATCCCTGTCCCCTTCCCCAGACACACGGCACTTCTTTCGGAAGACATGTGATTTTCCCTCACGGCTTCTGCCTCCTCGTCTCTGTCTTCCAGGTTTTTCCTTTTGGTTTCGACCTCATTTCGGCTGGTCATGGCTACTCTAGCCCTAAGAGTCTCCTCATGACCTCTCAATACAAATCCTGCAGAGAACTAGGCCAGTCTCTGTTTTCGACCCCAAGTCTGGGGAACAGTCTGATTATTAGTTCATTGGAACTCTTGAGAGGGACCAGATGAGTTCCAGGTGCTGTCATTGAGTTGGTGGTCACCCGACCGCATTAGCCCCGGTTGGGGCGGCGGGTGGAAGGTGGTCACTAAGTCCGGCAAGAAAGGGGAGTGAAGGACAGTGAATGATGGGCACCTATGGCACATGAGCTCAGCTGATGTGCCCTGGTGACGACTTCACGGAAAGTGAAATCCGAAGGGTGATCCGCATCTCCCTTAACTTTTCCAGATCTACTGGCGTGCGGCCCATCGTGATTGGGTCCAGTTTTCATACTGATCATAGATGACAACATCTGTAGCCCTGTGATTCAGTCTTATGGGATGACAAGATGTAAAGTGAAAGTGAGTCATCTGCTGAGGCCTCTCTCCACTCCCACTGTGCTCAAAACATCAACATGCAAAGTCCTATACGCTTTGGCCAATGTCCAAATGAGGATGTCGTTATTGCAAACTCACCAAGCTACACGTGTCCTTGAAGTATTTACTTTCAGGTAGAACCGATGTATCGTCCAACAAGACGGTCATCTGCATTTGGGTCACGGCTTTCTGTCCAGGCCATACCATTTTTTTCTGGCACCTTATAGATAAGCAATCCCTAGACTGAGGGTACATCACCTCCCTCTTCCATTCCTAGATCTACTGGGAGGACAGTAATGTCAACGTTTTCACACTTTATATCTTTTCCTACCAGTGACATTTTAGCTGAAGTCCCTTCGATAAATTTAACTATGGCATTAAAAAATAATTCCTATTTTTAAAAAATCCACAGCATTGAAAGGCACGCAGCACACTACACAGCACCAGGAGCCCCAAAGAAGAATTTGAAACACAGCCAGGATCCCTCACGGCTAACTGCAGGGAACTTTTTTACGAGATAAAACTTACACCGGATGTATTCTTTGTTACCTTCAAAATCAAATAAAAATAAAACCCTACCGAGGTGAAAGGCATCCTAAAATATTCAGGAATAAAGTGAAAACATTGGCCGCACAATGATCAAACAGTGTCGCCAGAGATGGTTCTGAAATTTGCTCTACGCTTGGCCGTGAAACTTGGTGTCGCTAAAAGCTTAAGGGTGGCCGTGTTCATTGTGCACTTGGAAATCTGTTACAATACGAGTGTTTCTACGAAACCGAATTTAATGTACGATAAACACTCACCATGTAAACGCATCTTTGAAAAAAATCTGGTCATAATTCCAAGGGTCACTTACAGGCATCCATAAAAGCATTTATATCAAGAATCTCAATACAGAATGGTTTCTATGTCAAAATACATTTACGCTGTAAATTGTTGCTAGGAAAAAAAAAAAAAAAAAAAAAAAAAAAAAAGACACAGAGAAATGGAGTTGGCTGCTAATCCCTTCAACAGCAGCAGCTGCCCCTGGTAATTTCCCTTCATTTTCGACCTCAAGCATTTCTGACCGAGCCGTACATCTGCCTTTCTGTACTTTGTTTATGCTTTTATTCCCTCCATTGGCCGGTTAAAAGCCTCGAGACCTTATTATCAGGCTTATTCCCATTTTCAGCAGCTCTCCACGCTGCCCAGAACCTTCCTGTGGGGCCTATTCCTGTCCAGGACACCCAGGACGTTTCCAGCCTGTCCGGGATGATCAGTTAGGGGGACAACTCTTTAGGAATTAACCAAGCGGTTACCCGAGGCAAAGCCGGAAGGGGAAGGAACAAACAAAACAAAACAAAACAAAACAAAAAAAACCCCGAAAAAACAAAAAAGTCACATGAAAACCACAAGTGCAGATCGATCACACAATTTTATTAGAGTCTTTTGAACAAATGTATTCCTCTGTGAAAAACTCTTGCAAAGAGACATTGGGGTGTACTATTTTCAACCCTGAGCAATGACACTGCATACCAAGGAGGTTGGGTCACGAAGCCGGTTCCACTGGGGCACAAGCACAAGCCACTGATATTCTCTATGTGATCAGGTTTTTACAAAAAAATACATAGTTTTCAATAAATAATGCTTAATTTTACAACTTTGATACAGCAATGCCATACACTGGTTTAACACACTAAACTCTGCATGCTAGATAGTCTCTACAAGAAGACGAAACTTGACCATGCATTTTCTTTCCCCCTAGTGCTATCGAACATTTCATCCTCCAGCGCACCGCCTCCGGGAGCTTCACCCTCTCTCTGTTTCACAGCGTCAGGGCGAGCGCTGGCATGCAAACGCTAAAAAAGGTTCCCCCCCACAAACCACTCAGACTTCTAAACAAAAGGGTTTTCAGCTTTTCTGCTCCCAAACCTGCAGTGGCTATGAAAGTTAAGTTCCACGTGGCCTTGGAAAGTACAGACTCGGTGACAGTGTCATGCTGAAAACTGCTCTCGCTTACCAGGTGGCTCTGCCCTGGTGGCCGCCACGGGGCATCGTGGGAGGCCGTGACCACCAGGAGCCCCAGACCGGAAAGGCAGGCCTCCGTTTTGAAACAGTCCATTCAAATAAAAGGTGTCACAGACAAATGCAAAAGACTCTTAAACCCACGACGTATGTACAAGGGTAAAAAGTAGACGAGATGGGGAAATTAACGGTAATGGGATAGAACGCTTCTCCCTACGTGATTCAAGGGATGGGGCACTGTGTTCTCGAACGTAAGCTGGATGAAGGAAAATGTGTTAGAGGGCCCTGTGTCAATATCGATTCGCTCAAAATCCTTTCCATGGTACCCCATTAGCATTTCCAGTTGCTCTTCCTTTGAGGAGGGAATGTACGAGGTCTAATAGAATAACATAAACGTCAAAGTCACTGCAGGGACCCTAGAGTAAGTATTTTCTACGCGGTTTCAAACTTTTTGTCATATTGCTTTATTTGTCACTTTCACAGCAGAGAAAACCCAAGTCTACGTGACCACATAAAAGAAGTTTGATCAAAGGATGTAAGGAAGCCTCCACGTACGCACATCCAGGTTGTTTCAATTCCTCAACTGCTCATGTGAAAAACCACGTCTCACCTCCGGCATATTGCTTTCCGTGGTTTGTTTCCTCTACGGAGAAGTTATCTGTTTGCGACTACAGGCAATGGAAGTTCCCAAGTCATTCAAAACAGTCTTATCTGTGCACTGGCAGAGGTATTGAATCTTTTAAGAGCATCTCTACCCAATAAAATTATTACTTTTATACATGGAACATTATGAACTTATGTTTCCCTTTGTAAGCCATTTTATACTTTCTGCACTTTTGTGCTTTTATTGAGTATAAAAATAGGTCTCCTTTAAAATTCTGTTTAAGTTCACTAAAAAACTACTTGTTTGTGAAATTCTCTTATAAACTCACTGCATCCACATGGAATAGGTAAAACTAATCAGCCAGCTAATGGATCTAGGTAGTGTTAAAAAAAATAATAATAATAACCTCAACGGAGAAAGCAAAGTAAAGGATGTGAGGATTCAAGAAAAAAGGCAGCAGCAAAGCAAAGTGGTAAAGAGCTGAGTTTAATACATTTTGTCTCATCTTTATGGTGACCGAAAACGTGGGCTCCGCAGAAGGGACCAAAACAAAAACGAAAACAAAACAAACCAAAATGAAAAAACCCCAAACCGAACCAAAGGCAACTGTTGTTGTCAAAGGGCAGAATTTGCCAGATCATCAACTGAGAGGGGATGTGGCGGAAAAAATGGCGTCAATGAACGGTGAGAAAGAGGTGGTCATGAAAATAAGCCCAATCTCTGAGGGGCATGGACAAGAGTCATCGCATGGAGACAGTTACTTTGGGAACTCATGAATTCCTGTGTCGGGTTCCGTAAGGCTCAGACTTGGAACCCCCACAGGCCCAGGCTATACAAAGGGTATTTGGAACTGACATTCCTAATGGAAATTTTATAAAATTTGGCCCTTAGAAGAACTGAGAAATATCCTGAAAAAATCTTCCCTGAAACTGTAAGAAAGAAAGCTTCTTATCTACTGATAAAATTGACAACTCATCAAGCTACGTTCTGCTGGTCATCCTACATAAAAAAAAAAGCACAAATATATTTGCCTCAGAAATCTGTTAAAAGCAGGGGACCACGCAGTAAAAGAGTATAAAGATTCTATAAATGGGAGAGTGCAAGAAAACCTCTCTCCAAAGTGTCCACAAGGTTACATATGCCCATTAGAAGAAAAAGTAAGAATATACATATTATTAATCATCCAGAGAATAAAAAAGTTAAGATCGATATAATATATTTATATTGAATGACTACCTTAAAATAGAGCAACTTATTTGCTTTATTTCTCAGATTCCTTAGGCAAAAGTCACTTAAGTTCTGAAGTGAGCAGGAAATGTGAATTTCTTTCACTGGACCAGTATCGCAGGATGACGGTTTCAACTCCCAGAGAAGAGAAAGACAACCTTTGCCTTTTGAGTCCTTCTCTTTTCCAAAAAATAAAAATAAAACAACATAAAAACAAGTAAATCCTCCTGACTGCTATCCGCATGCATATTTAAATCACTTCCCCTTAATTAACATTAAAAAGAAACATCTCTGCCCAAAAGGGTGGTCATGATCTTTTTCTCGCTAAAGGATAATCATTCTACAAATAATTTGCCCTGTGACTGTAGTCATTCATAACATACGTAATATTTGCAAAGCACAGTTTAAATACACTGCCTTTTATTAGCATTATTATTATTATTATTTTAAGAAAAGGGATGCATATCAGAGTGTAAGAACTGGAAGATTATTTCCACAGTTTAAAGAATTAATAAGAGAATGCTGGTTTAAGGTCTTCAAGTTGGAAATCTCACCAAAAAGCCATCATCAAAGTCTGTGAACTAGTTATAAACAGGACGATACCACTGGCTAGGCTGCAGATTTTAGCGCCCACCCCCCACCCCCATGTTACCATTTTAAGACATTCTGTCAATGCTTAGTTAAAAATAAGACTTACTTAAGAGACCAAAAAAAAAAAAAAAATGCAATTAAAGTTTTATTGAAGACTATCCAGTGGCAAGAATACCTGTGTATTATATTATGTTTTCGACATTCAAGAAAGGATTCATCAAGAAGGATCTTCACAATGCATTCAGCAAAACAGCCTTAAATATTGTTAAAAGCGCATTCAAGCGCCTGTCCTGAGCTCTAACAGGTTTTCATTTTAGATCGCTGACCATCTATTTTTTTTTCCTTTTTCCTATCAAGAACTTCGCCACATAAGCTTCTTTTATTCTTTTTTATTCTATGAAGACTATTTGTTGCCATTCTGAGGCCAATGATGTTACTAATTTCCTTAGCTTAGAGTTTCTACCTCACCACCAAAAAAAAAAAAAAAAAAAAAAAAAAAAAGTCCAAGATTCATCCAGGATCAAAACGTAAAACACACGCAAAGTTTTCAGGTTTTCAAAATACATAGACTCCGTCTTAGAAATGGGTTTGCGTTTTCCACAAGTCTCGCAGCTGCAGCGGGGGCCGCCACGTAAAACCACCAGCACAGAATTGTCACTTGTAAACCGCTGGTTCGAGGATTCGTGGCGAGTCAACGTCCGGCCCGCGACTGCATCGGTCTATCATTTTGAAAGGTTCAAGAACAAAAAAAAAAGGTAGCCAACTCCAGAAATCCAGTTCCGTACGGAGAACCCTGCGAACCCCTAGCCCTCTCGCGTCCCCAGTGTCCTACCCGAATCCGATGGTTCATCGAGAGGGGGAACCACACAACTCTGTCCCTCTGTAGCCAAAGCTCGCGGGCTTCGCGTCCCAGGGGTGGGGGCCGGGGGGAGGCCGCGGCTTGGGGCTGGGGGGGGGGCACAAGCCCCCCCGGAAGTGGGGGAGGGGAGGCAGGGAGGGTGCGGGGCCCCTCGGCCTAGCATCCCCGGCAGCGTGCGACGCCCCGTTCGGTCTCGCCAAATCTGGGTAAAAATGGAGGCCGAACCCTGGTAAACCGTGTCAGTAGGTTAGAAAGGAGTAGTGGTGATTCTGCGCTGAGTTTCAATTAGCCGCCGAAACCGCCCCCGCGGCGGGCGCCCAGGCGCGGGGGTGGGGCTGGCCGGCCTCTCCCCTGCCCCCCGGCCCCGCGCGGCCTCCCCCTGCCCCTCCCCCGGCGCGGCCCCCCGGGAAAAGAGGGGCGGAAGGCACGGGAGGGGGAGGGCGGGCCCAGGCGAAGCGGAGCCCAGAGAAGGGGGGAGGGGAGGGGAGGGCCGCGCGAAGGGCCCGCGGCGAGCTGGGCGCGGAGCCCCAGGAGGCAGCGGGGGAAGGAGAACAACCCCGAAGCCGGGGCGCCTTCCCGGAGGCAAGTTCCGGGGCGGCCCGGGAGCCGGCGCGCGCGCGCGCGTGAGGGCGCGAGTACGCGGGTGCGGCGGCGCCTCTCCCGGGTTCGCTCCCCGCTCCCCACCCCCCACCCCGCCCCGCGGGCCTCGGGGCACCGGCGTCCCCGCGCGTCTCCGGGGCCCGACCCCCGCGGGCTGCGCCCTCGGTGCCCCCGCCGACACCCCGGTGGCCGCGGCTCGGATGGCGGTGCCAGGGTTCCCCCCCCGCCGCCCCGCCGCGCTCCCGCCCGCGCTGAGCGGCCGGGAAGAGACCGACACCGACAAGCCCTTCCGGCCCCGGGCGCCGCTCGGGGTCGGGAACGGCGGCCTCGCTCCCCACAGCATCTACCTCTGCGCACACGCGGAGATGCAGCGTTAGGGGAGGGGAAAAAAAAAGAGAGAGAGAGAGAGAAAGAAAGATTCAAAACTGGAAACGGCCGTCCCCACCCTCCAAAGGAGATCGGCGGGGAGCAGAGCGCCCCGAGGGCGGCGGTCACCGCGACGCGCAGCCGGGACGCAGCCCGGGCGCAGAGAACGCGCACCCCCAGCGAGCGCAGGACACCGACGGCGCGCGCGGGCCCCGGGTCCTCGCCCAGCCCGCCCCGCCCCGCCCCGGCCGGGCTGGATTGGGGGGGGGTGGGTAGAGAGTGGGAGTGGAGGCGGAGGTGAGAAAGGAAACGGACGGGGCGGGGGGCGGGAAGGGAAGGCAGAGGGAAAGATTCCTCCTCCCTGGATTTCAATCACCAGCCACCGAAGGCAGAGGAAAAAGAAACCGGCCTGCGGAGTGAGCCCTTTCCAGCCTAACCCCACTCCCATCCGCCGCACAACAGCCTCGTCACTGAATGCGCTGCGACAACATGGGCCTCCAGTTGGACTTCTATAGAGACTATTGGAGATGCGAGTTTCTATCAGTTCCAGCTGATTTATTAAAATTGTCAAGATACAGACTTCCAGCACAAAAAAAAAAAAAAAAAAAAAACAGGGAACGATGTCGACAGTGCATTGAGTCTGCTTTGCCACCATTTGCTACAAAATATGCAGATGGTCTGTACTTTATTTAGATTATATTGCACAAAATGAGAAACTTCTTAAACTATGTGCCTTTTTTTTTCTTTTTTTGCTAAAAATCGAGAATCCAGTTTCAAACCTTCCATCTGGGGCCCCATCCACATATCACAGCGTATGAGATACATAAAGTCCTACTATAGTACAGTACATATACAATCTTTAGACTAAGATAACAGCTCTGAGGTCTATATCACCATTTTCAATAAATCTTTACCTACAAATATTGAACAAATCTCTACTATAGCTGTACAAAAAAAAGTTTGCTTTTTTTTTTTTTTTTTAAAACCACAAGGCCTTTAGATGCAAGGATTATTTTAAAATTTTAATCCTTTTAAAACCAGGACATAACGTACCAACATACTTGCATGCTAAAAAAACAGAGGAAAAAAAGAAATCAAAAGGGAAGAAGTGCCTGAAAGTCTTACTGAAAAAACACAGCAAGAATGTTCCCTTTTCACTGTACAAAAATACGCCTGAAAATATATTAATTTTTAAAAAAGACTGAGGTCTGTTATGTATCAAAAATGCTTCAATACGTTTTGTACTGAGGTCTAGGCTGTCTGGTATTCAATCAAGGAGGTATAAGGGAACAAGTTACAAAAAAAAAGTTGGCAAGTAGAAATCACATTTGTAAAACCATAAACAATTTGATCTGAAAAGTAAACTCTGATCGTAAGTCAGTTCACAGTTTTTTTGTTTTTTTTGTAAGCGTTTGTACAGTCTGCATTTTTTCAAGCTCCCTGCAGTTTTGTTAAGAATCGGATGCATAGAAGACATCAGTTTTCTCCCTCCAAAAAAATAAAATAAAATAAAAAAGTTGCAATGGTCCCTTTTTTGTTTTTGTGTTTGTTTCTCTTTTTTTTTTAAAAAAAAAATCATCAGTTCTTTAAGATCTCTTACGAAAAAAAAAAATCTCCAACCAACTCCCTAGCGTAACGGTTGTGCTGCCGAAAAGTCCTCTGCAGACGTCTTCCAGACTTCAAAGACCGACAAGCTTCAAACAGCGCCTTCCGGAGCGGGTCCTCCCTCCCCTCCCCCGCCCTGTCCCCTCCGCCTTTGTTGCAATCACGAATTTCAAGAAAAAGAAATAGTAATTACAAAACCACATTTGGGGGTGGGGGTGGAAATCACAACTCCAGACTAGGTATGCAACTACCTTGAGACACGATAAAGGAAGGGAGGGGAGCAAAAACAAAAACAAACAAACAACCCCCCCCCAAAACAAACAAAAAAAAAGGGACAGGAAAAACGGTTTAAAAACTACTCATTTCACTTTAACTCCACCAAAATTTTCATCATCTTTTCCAATTTCTTTGTGTCACGACATCATATCGAGATCAGCATCTCATGTCTCCCCTCCACCCTACCGCCACCACCGACACCATCGACACCACCACCATCATCATCATCATCATCATCATCATCATCACCGCCACGACCACCACGACTTCCTCCCGAGGAACCCTGCTCAGCACCCGCGGAGAGAAAGAGCGAGAAGCGGGGCGCCCCTCTCAATACGTGAACACCAGGTCGGAGAAGTTCGCCTCCAGCCAGTCCCCCGCGATCATCTCGCTCAGCTCGGGCGTGCAGTAGTCGGGGAACTCGAAGTGGGAGCCCAGGCTGCCCTCGCTGAACGAATCCAAATCCTTATCCACCAGAGACAGGGACAGGTTCCCGGCCGCCGCGCCGCCCCCCAGCTGCTGCTCGCTGGCGCTGTGCGCGCTCTGGGAGAAATTCAAGCTCAGGTCGAACATCAGGTCGTCGGCGTCCTCGCCGCCGCTGCCGCCGCCGCTGCCGCCGCTGCTGGACGAGGAGGACGAGGACGTGGAGACGGAGCGCGAGGACGCGGGCGACAGCGCGGGCTGCGCGAGCGGCGGCGGGTGCTGCTTGGTGATGTTCTTGAAACTGTAGTAGAGGCGGCTGCCGCCCCCCGCGCCCGAGGCCGCGCCGGCCCGCACCTCGTCGTACAGGCTCGCGCCCTCGGGGGACTCGGCCGAGCTGCTCAGCGTGGGGCTGGCGGGCACTTTGGCGACGTTGTAGCGTCTCAGCAGCTGCGGCGGCTGCTGGCCCGGCGGCTGCAGGAGCTGCTGGTGCGGCGGCTCGTCGTCGTCCTCGTCCGCCTCCTGCTTGATCCGCAGCTGCAGCTCGTCGTCGTCCTCGTCGTCCTCGTCGTCCTCGTCCAGGAACACACACTTGACGGTCTTGCCCGCGCCCCCGCCGCCGCCGCCGCCGCCCGCGCCCGCGCCGCTCACGCGCAGGCTGCCGAGCACGTAGTCGTCGCCCGCGCCGCCCAGGTCCCCGGGCTGCGCCGCCTTGGCCGCCCCGGCCTTGGCGCCGCCGGCCGCGGGGGCCGCGGGGGCCTTGAGCTTGCCGCATTTCTTGCTGGAGCCCTTGGAGGTCTTGGCGCCGCCCGCGCCGCCGCCCGCGCCCCCGCCGCCGCCGCCGCCGCCGCCGCCCGCGCCCCCGCCGCCGCCGCCGCCGCCGCCGCTCTTCTCGGGGCTCTGGCTGGCGCTGGGCTTGGCCGAGGGGTCCATTTTGGGCTTTTTCCGGGGCCGGTACTTGTAGTCGGGGTAGTCGGCCATGTGCTTGAGCCGCAGCCGCTCCGCCTCCCGGATGAACGGGATCTTCTCGCTGTCCTTCAGCATTTTCCACCGCTTGCCCAGCCGCTTGGAGATCTCGGCGTTGTGCATGTCCGGGGACTGCTCCATGATCTTCCTGCGCTCGATCTTGGACCACACCATGAACGCGTTCATCGGCCGCTTGATGTGGCCCGACGCCGTCTTGCACCAGTCCGGGTCGCTCTCGTCCAGGGCCACCGGGCTGCAAGCCATGAATTCGCCCTCCTCCGTGTCCAGCGCCTCCCGGGGCAGGTTGCTCTCCGCTTCCAAGCTCTCCGCCTGCTGCACCATGATCCGCCGCGGGGCTGGGCGCTCCAACCCGGGCCGCTCGGTCTCGTGCGGAGGTCCCCCTCCCCCTCTCGCCCCTCCACCTTCCCGGGCAAGTTGCAAAGTCCTCGGTACCCCGCGTCCGCGGCTCCCCCCCTCCCCCCCGCCCCCCCTTCCAGGCTGCACACAGCGGCTGCGGCGGCTGCGGCGGCGACGGCCGCCCGAGCGCGGGAAGCTGCGGCCGCGACGGGAGAGGCGGCGGCGGTCGAGGCAGCCCGGGACCCCCTCTCTCCGGCTCGTGGCTCCCGCCGCAAGCGCCGGACCCCGAGCACTCCCAGGCGCGCGCGCTCCTTCTGCAAAAAGTTGAGGGCTCTCTCCCAACTAGTTATCAGGGCGTCATATGGGTGACATCACTCTGCGGGCCAGCCAATGGCTGCTGCCCGGCTCCGCCCCTCTCCCTTTATTAACTCCTCGGCCACGCCCCTCCGCCCCCCCCCCCCGTCCGCCCTCGGGGCTGCTTTGCAAAGATGGGGGGTGGGGGAGCGGGAGGAGGGGGAGGCACGTCTGGAAATATGTTATTTAAAAAAAAAAAAAAATCCGCGTGTGTGCACAGATGCGCCGCTTCCCGGGATGCGCGGGAGCCGCGCGCTGCACCGCGCCGAACCGGACTAGTCCGGGCCGGGCCGGGCGCCCCTTTGTGCCGGGTCCCCGGGAGGCCGGTCCGAGCGAGCCGACCGGGCGCGCTCGCCCTCCCGGGGCACACGCTCGGGCACGCGCGCAGCCGGAGCTGGCGGGTGCCGCCCGGCGCGCCCCCGGGTGGCTGCCGCTGCCTCCCGGAGCCGCGCGCGCCCGAGCCCGCCGGGGGAGCCCGCCGCGCCCCGGCCGACGGCAGGTGGCGCTTTAACACAACACCTCCCGGGCACGTGGGCTTGCTCTCTCTCTCTCTCTCCTTTTCCCTTTCTCCCTGTTTTTCTAAGGCAAAGAAATCCATATAAAGCCCAAGAGGCTGCATTCTCCCTTCCCCCCGTCTGCATTTTCGGTGCTTTGTCCCTTTTCTCCCCGTGTTTTCCCTCCCTCGGCGGCGACCGGAGACGCAGCGGGACCGTTTGGCCGCGCCCGGCCCGCGTGCGTCCCGCCCCAGGCGGAGGCCGGAGTAACGGTCTGCGGGGTTGGGCTGGGGCGGGGGCCCGGTCCTCGCGTTCCATCTGGCCACTCCCGAGGCTGGTTCTGAACCCGGTTCCCGGGACCCGCGAGCTTCGGCACGGCCCCGCCCCCCGGGCTCTCCAGCCCGCCCTGTCCCCTCCCCCCACCCCCCGCTCCCCACTCCTTCCCGTTCCCCCTCTTCCTCTTTGTCCCCTCCCCCTCTCTCGGTCACCAGCGCCCTCCGGAGCAGCCTCGTCCTGAACGTCTAGCGAGGAGCCAGCACGCCTTGCGGGGCCTTGGCTGTTTTAGTTAGCGACACGGACCGAGGAGAAAAGTAGGTGCACCCCAACTTCCGAGTCCAAATACGTCCCGTGTCTGTGCCCAGGTGGGGCGCACTGCTCCTAGGACTGCGAGCGTAGCCGGAGAACAGGCTGGCTTATGTAAAGCGGCCCCATGGCCCGTCGGTCCCGCTGTGCTACTTGGAAACCCGTTTCTCTTTGTGTTTCTTTATTTAGTCGCTGTTACCCATCTGTGGATATTCTGCGGGGAGATTGAAAGAAAACCTGCTTCCTATTCATTGCCTGTCGTCATCGCTGCCTTCACACCCTCCAGCGCTGGCGAGCCGGCAACTTTGAGTAATTCCCCGAGATACTGCCCAGAGTATTTCGCGAGACAAGTCAGCCTCTTAGGACTCACACAGTGACCCCAACCCGCTGCTCCCTTTCGGGTTCCTTTCCTGCAAATGACACTGCAGTGCTTGCACATTGCAGTTTCCTGATGTCTTTAGTCACAGAAAATGGTACCCTGTTTTCACATTTTTCACAGACCATCGCGCGCGCGCGGTTGTGTGAGTGTGTTGTGAGTGTGTGTGTGTGCGCGCGCGCGCCCGCGTGCCACCATTGCAGTACCCCCCCCCCCCACGTTATTCATCCTAAAGAAAAACACTGCGTCCAATCCTTGTGATATTCAAGCCAATCCTGTGGGCAATCTATGCTCTCCAGCCATCGGAACCAGAGGAATTTACAGTCATCCATACAGGGTGACCTCAAGTCTGGAGATGTATAAAACCGAAGGCAGTGTGTGAAAATCCGTATTCCCTCCCACAAGGCAAGCCCTGCCTCGTGTTCCTGTCTCTGCGCGCACACTTCCCAGCCATTTCAGCTCCTGGGAACACGCCCGGAGGGTGGGTGGATGGACTGGTGAATCCTCACTGCTCCCCCCCACCCCACCCAACACATGATAAATCCATACTCCAGCCAGAAGCCTCGAAATAATTTAGCCCGGTTGCATTATTTTCGTGCAAACCATGAGGGCATCTAGCATTTCAGACTCTGAGAGAGAATGCCTTTGCAAATCTTAAGCAAATTCGGTATTTATTTGCCTTTTTCACTTGACAGCAAAAATCATGTTTAGCTTTAGAATGAGAATTAGATTAAGTGCAATCAGGCTGGAAAATAATGGGTTTATTCTGGGAGTGCTATGATCTTCTCAGAGGAAATATAAGTTAATATTTAGTCTTTCAGATAAGAAACATAATTTCTGTTCTGAGAAAGATGGGTCACCCTCTGAGAAGAGAAAACCAGAGTGACAGGGATTGTTTATTAGTGCAAGCCGGGCAGCAGGGACCATGAGAGGGAAGTGCCGTGACTTGATGGGTCTTTCCATAAACACACAGTAGAGGTTGGCGGAGCAAAAGCAGGCATGGAGACTTCCACAGGAATGGACTGGAGCTAATTCCCCCCCCTGTCTTCTAGAGAAAGGTCCCAATGTTCAAAAAGGATTACCTAGATTGCTATTTTGTAACACGATCTACCCACCTCCTTAATGTTAGTGAATTTAGTGAGGATTTGAAGGGAGAAAAGAAAAACTAAATAACTCTTATGTATACTTTTTCTTTCTTTTCTTTCCTTTTTTTTCTTTTCTTCTCTTTTCTTCCCTTTCCTTTTCTTTTCGTTTCTTTCCTTTCTCTTCCTTTTTTTTTTTTCACCCTCTCTATGGGAAGGTTTTAAAATAAGCATAACATTAAAAGAAAAGAAATGGGAACATGCCTGAGACCTGAATGCTTCTCACAGGAACAGTATTTACTCGTAAAAAATGGATGCTTGCAGCATCAGCATCAACCAACTAGTTAGAGGAACTTGAGGCTAACAAATGGAAAATGCAGTCCTCTGTAATGATACACTTCCTGAAAGTTTAGCTTAGTAAAATGGAAATTTGTCTGCTATATTTAAAACTGGTGAATGCATATCAGGATTAGACCTCTGAATCATCTTTTCATAGCCAATATACATTTCATGTGTGTGTATATCTATGGACGTCTCTACAGTTTTCCTGCTAATATTAAACATTGTTGGGTATATAATTAACACTCAGAGTCTTAAGATGTACATTCTATTATAGCCACAAATGACTATTTTTATCATTATTATTATTTTTTTTTCACAAACGTATCTTTAGAAAGAAGACCTTTCATTTATAAGAACTATTATGTAAGGGGTAACCTATTATACGAAATCGCTCAAAATCATGATAACACATTTAGAATACATGCAAAGTGTTCCTACTCCCTCTGAACAAGAAACATTTTGCTAAGCAAATAATACACTAAAAATATCACTGGGTAAATATTTGACCCGTTAAATTGAACATACCCGTTTCACAAGAGCTCTGACTACGCGCATTATCTCCATCGCTGAAATGATACCCTGCAGGACAATTCTTTCCATCTCCTCTCTCGTGACCCACTCTCCTGAAACGGGCTTCTCCCCTCACTGTTCTGCTAGCTCTCGGCATCTCTGCCTCAGAGCTGAATCCTGAGTTTGATCTCTATATCCTCTGTCTACCTGGAACCCCCCTTGTACGTATCCTCAGACCTGGTGACGGGTGTCAGTTGAACTCCCAGACTCTCCAGACCCCGTCTTACCCTGTTTTTTTCTCATGGTGCTTTAGGGCCTTGGCATTTTAGCCTATCCATCTAGAGCTTTCTTTTCACCTGATCTTTGCATATTGATCTCCTGCATTGCATTTAGCCCCAGGTGCAATGCTGGAGGTGGGGGTGGGGGTGGGGGTGGGGGTGGGGTGTGCTTCCAGGCACCTGCTGCCCCTTCCCTCGACACGTAGGCTGCCAGTGACTGTCACTTCATGTTTGGTACATCAGGACATACTTTAGTTGCTACAATAATCTGTTGATATTCTCACTCGTGTATTCTCTGAATCACCCAGCCAGAGAGTACGCTTCATTAAAACACTAGCAGAAAGACATAGGGCAGGGACTCTGAAACTTATTTATAAAACGTAATTTTAGGGGCGCCTGGGTGGCGCAGTCGGTTAAGCGTCCGACTTCAGCCAGGTCACGATCTCGCGGTCCGTGAGTTTGAGCCCCGCGTCGGGCTCTGGGCTGATGGCTCCGAGCCTGGAGCCTGTTTCCGATTCTGTGTCTCCCTCTCTCTCTGCCCCTCCCCCGTTCATGCTCTGTCTCTCTCTGTCCCAAAAATAAATAAACGTTGAAAAAAAAAAAAGTTTGAAAATTCCAGTTCCAGTGTCCTTTCCTTTCCCTTTCCCTTTCCTTTTTGTCCCTCCCTCCCTTCCTTCCTTCCTTCCTTCCTTCCTCCCTTCCTTTTTTGTTCTTTCCTTTCTTCCTCCTTCCCCTTCCTCCCCCTTCCTCCTTTCCTCCCTTCTTTCCTTCCTCCTTCCCCTTCCTTCCTTCCTTCCTTCCCTCTCTACCTTCCTTCCTTCCTGTAATTATTTTAGTGGATCTCATCATGTAGCCCTTGATTCTTAATAATAACAAAAGAATTATACAAACCTACTGCCTCCAAACTTCATGTTTTTTCTTTTTTTATTATTCATATGAGCTATGCATTTTCTTTTAAATAAGCTTTTTTAAAGTAGTTTTAGGTCCATTGCAAAATTGAGTGAAAAGTACAGAAAATCCTCATATATGCCTGTCCCTCACACACGCACAGCCTCCCCCACTGTGGACACACCCTATGAGAGCTGTGCGTGGTTAACATTTGTGAACCTACACGGACTCCTCGCAATCGCCCAAAGCCCGCAGTTGACATTAGGGCTCACTCTTGGTGGTGCACACTCTGTAGGTTTTGATAAATGGATGATGACACGATATGTCCATCACGATGGAATCGCACAGAATAGTTGCCCTGCTCTAAATGCCATTTGCATCTGGTGTCTGGCAACCACTAATCCTTTTACTCTCTCTGCAGTTTCTTTCTTCTCGGTCTTTTCCAGAATGTCTTATAGCTTGAATCCTGCAGCATGCAGCCTTTTTACATTGGCTTCTTCCACTTAGAAAGAAGTATTTAAGGTTCCTCCCGGGCTTTTCATGGTTGGTGTGTGTGTGTGTGTGTGTGTGTGTGTGTGTGCTGAGTAGTATTCCATTGTCTGGATGGACCACAGTGTATCCACTCACCCGGTTGCTTCTAAGTTTTGGCAATTGTGAGTAAAGCTGCTCTAAACATCCATACGGAGTATTTGTGTGGACCTAAGTTTCCAAATCCTTGGGTGAATACCAACGAGCTGGATCCTGTGGCCAAAGCATATTGAACTTTGTGAGCAACCATCAAACTGTCTTCCCGAGTGGCCACCCCGCTTCCCATTCCAGCAGGGATGCGGGCAGCATCCACCTTCTCACCGTCATCCCCAAGTGCTGAGAAGAACACCAGCATCTGGGGGGAGGCCCACAGATGTTGCTGGTGTGGTGGTTCGAACCTCTGTCCGTCCAGTGCCTCCAGCAGTCCCTGGCAGGCAGTGGCCGCTTGCCAAATGTCCAGTGAATTTTCCTATTTGTTCACGCACCCCAGGGAGCTCGGCCAGTTCTCTCACCCAACTGACCCCGGATTTCACTCGCTCCTGCTGGTTTCCATGTGCATTTCGGCTGTCCTCAAGACTCTCAGAATTTCAGGGGCGCATGGGTGGCACAGTCGGTTAAGCGTCTGACTTCAGCCAGGTCACGATCTCGCGGTCCGTGAGTTCGAGCCCCGCGTCAGGCTCTGGGCTGATGGCTCAGAGCCTGGAGCCTGTTTCTGATTCTGTGTCTCCCTCTCTCTCTGCCCCTCCCCCGTTCATGCTCTGTCTCTCTCTGTCCCAAAAATAAATAAACGTTGAAAAAAAAAAAATTAAGACTCTCAGAATTTCAGCCCCAGACACCGAGCCGGTCTCCCAGTTACCACGCTGCAACTAGAGCCTCCTCCAACATGCGGCCGGGCCCATAGGGCTCCCCAAGTTCATGTCCAATGGAGCGCCTTGCCCTCGAACAAAATCCACTCCCCTTTGCAATGCAGGCAAAGCAGGGTTCTTTTCTTTCGGCCTCTCTAGCTTTATCTCTATTGCAATCAGCAAAAACGCAAAGGAGCATTAGGGTAGCGCAGCACAGAGCAGTGGCTTTCAAACTTATTCTGACCGTGACCTGCCACACGAAACACATCTTTGCATCGTGACCCCGGGCACATTCACACTACACACGAATGAAGCTGCAGCCATGCCCGGGAGAGACGCTTGTGGTTCCAGATAAAGCTGTTTCCCGCGCTCACGCTGGTCCTAGTGGCTAGGCATTTGTTAGAACTCGATGGCTTCTGCAATTTAAACAAAACTTATTTTCATTAAACTTACATGAATCAACTTCAGTCTCCACCTGTTTGTTTGTTTGTTTGTTTGTTTGTTGATGAGAAACTGCTCTAGGAAAACATTTGACTGGACACCTGGGGATTAAAAAAAACCCTTATTTTTTTTTTTTTTTTTAATTTTTTTTCAACGTTTATTTATTTTTGGGACAGAGAGAGACAGAGCATGAACGGGGGAGGGGCAGAGAGAGAGGGAGACACAGAATCGGAAACAGGCTCCAGGCTCTGAGCCATCAGCCCAGAGCCCGACGCGGGGCTCGAACTCACGGACCGCGAGATCGTGACCTGGCTGAAGTCGGACGCTTAACCGACTGCGCCACCCAGGCGCCCCAAAAAACCCTTATTTATAAAAAAGGTAAGTAATTGTTTCCTAAAAACTCAGGTCTGCCCTCCTCCCAGGCTGCTCCTGCACTGGCTGTATTTTCCTGCAGCCGCCCCGTCTCGTGCCCCCAGGGGAAGGGCAGCCAGCGAGGTGGGCTGGCGACAGGGCTCCTGTGTGTTATGCGAACCCTTCACCCCCCCGAACCAAAGAGACACTCCAAAGATGCTGTGTGCCCGTCTTCAGGTGGCTGTGTGCAGGGAGGAGGAGTGGGGGAGAAGACACCCGTCCATCCACCTCGGGACGGAGGAGGCCCCTCCCTCGGAGGCTCTGCTCCTTTTCCAGCAGTGCCTCTGTGTCACCGTCACCACTCAGGAAGAGGACGTGTGTAGTTGTGAGTGTGAGTGTCTGTAGGTTTACAGGAGTCTGAAATAAAAAGGCGTGGATCGCCAATTTGGGGAGTACATCAGATCTGATTTCTTTCCACATGGCTACCGTCCCGATGAATGGATCTTCATCTGTTCTTAGAGAAACCATCCCCGCCCAGAGTGATGGATGGGTCGTTAGTTTCGGGGATGTCCCCCCAGGCCGGGCACGGAGGAGCTAGTGACTATCTCGCCAGGGAGTGGCCTGTAGATCTCGGGGACGTGGTGGATGCAACTTCAGGAGGCAGGTGCCTACGGACGGACCTGGCCGAGAAGGTGATCGCTGGTGACGCCTGATGAGGTGCCCTCTTCCGTTGGCTGGAAGGAGGCTAGGTCCCAGCAATGCCTCGTGCACAGTGGCCTCTGCTGTGTCTCCACCTCGTCGCCTGAGCCCTGGAGAAGCGCGTCTTTCCTTATCCCATTCCTGAACTTGGGTAGCTGCTCTTGTTTCCTTCTCCAGCCCTTGTTGAACCAACCTCCCCTCATCCTCTGTCTCTGTCTCGCTCCCTCCCATTCTCTCTCAACCTCTCTCTCTCCCTCTCTCTCCCCTGCTCCCCCTTTCTCTTCCCCCTCTCTCTGCTTGTCTCCGCTGCATCTTTTTGATGTTTAAGGCAGTTAAGATCTTTTTTCTCCCCCCTCGTCTTTTGCCACGAAACAGCGTTATTAGTTGCGCTATCCCTGTAGCGTAGGCAGAGCTGTGTGGAGCATAGTCATTAAATTCTAGATAATCAAAGCACGGATAAGAAATAGAGTGAGCGAAAGCAAACCTGTAGAGAGGCATGGGCTTTGCACCTTTCCCTGGAGGGGGCACTCACTGATCCTGCCCATCTCTGCTTCCCGTTACACTAGCCGTCGGTTGGTGTGCGAACGTACAACCATGGACTGGGGGCAGAAGAGGGGAGCGGCTGGTAGGAGGATCCCCGTGTTTGCTCAGCTTGGAGAGACCCCTGCGCAGAGGGCTGCGTGCGGGCGCCACACTCTGGGCCGGGAAAACCCAGACTCTCCCCCTCCTGCTACACCATGAATCAGCCACCTGACTTCAGACCAATGGATAACCATTTTGGCTGCCATATTCCTCTTCTGTGTGTGAGTGTTTCAGACCAAGTGGCTTCCAAGGTCACGTGGATGTTTCACAGCTTGATAGTGTTTATGTGACCAGACACATCATTTCTGCAGGAGTTCTACACTAGGGGATGTTAGTTTCGTTGCATTCTCTTAAGTGAGAGAGAGAGACAGAGCGTGAGCAGGGGAGGGGCAGAGACAGAGGGAGACCCAGAATCCGAAGCGGGCTCCAGGCTCCGAGCTGTGAGCACAGAGCCCGACGCGGGGCTCGAACTCCCAGACCGTGAGATCACGACCTGAGCCGAAGCCGGATGCTCCACCAACTGGGCCACCCCCGGGTGCCCAAGTTTCTTCTTGTTTAAATATGACCATTTAGCTGTGACTCCAGTACTTTATGGCATGCGATGATTGTTCTCGCTCCATTCAAAAGTAGTGCATTTTCGTTGTCGAAACATGGACCGTGCAGGCAGCAAATAAAGACGTCAAAGTCCCCCACATATGCCCACGGTGACATTTTGTGGCCTCTTTTTCAGTCTCGATAACATTCTCTCAACGCACTGCAGTGTCAGCGTCGTAAAGGCTCTGAGCACAGACTGTCGGCTACAACTTCACCCCCTTCTCTGTGGCAGGGGCACCTGTTCCAGGGACCCCTGAAGCACCTTCTCAGCTGCTGTTTCCCGTCACAAATGCCCACTCTGCTCAGGAGGAAGCACCCTTTCCAGCCCTCTTTCTCCATGCCCTTCCGATTCTTGGAAACTTCTGGAACTTCTGCTCGAACAGATTCTGGCCTGCTCACTCTGCTGGGCAGACATGCCTGGCCCTCACCTCTCCAGGTGGGAGTCCTGTGCCGGTTCCCACATGCCTCAGCCCCTGCTGAGCCCCCACCCCTGCTGGGACCCCACAGCTCAGGGCTGGAACCCTTTGTTCCCAGACAAGGTGAAGTCCAGCGAGGGGCGGATAAAGGTCCTGCCCAGCAGGCCCAAGAGCAAAGAGTATCAAGCTAAAGGAGATTGGCGTCAGCCTTAAAAATGAATGGAATTGTCCCTGCTAGTGTTCCAACCATGACCCCTTTCCCCCTTCTGGTGTCTCCTCTTTGGAGCGTGGGAACCTCTGTCCTTGCCTGTCCCACCGTCATTCTTTGGGACAAGGTGACCTGTCTGGTATCATGGGTTCACAGATGGTGAGAAACTCACCTCGAGTGTCACCCATAACTGAACTAGATGACATCTAGACAGGACTGAGGATTGACAGATGACGCCGGGGCCGGCTAAGACTGTGGGGATGTTGGGACAGGGCACGTGAGTTTGGCATGTGGAAGGACATGAATTTTTAGGAGCCAGGGAAGGGACTGCTGAAGGCTGAATTGTGTGGCCCCAAATTCACACATGGGAGTCCTCATCTGTAGTACATCCAGATGAGACTGTACTTGGAGACGGGGCCTTTGAGAAGGTGGCTGGTCATTCGGAGGGGGTTCTAATCCAATAGGGCTGACGTGACACCTTTTAAGAAAGAGGAATTTGGACACAGAGACAGACACACACAGAGAGAAGACACAGGGTGCAGATGGAAATGGGTGAGCCAAGTAGAGCGGCTGGAACAGTCTCCCTCCCGGTGATCGGAAGGACCCAACCGCTCGGCAACTCGATCTCTGGCTGCTGGCCTCCAGGCTGAAAGAGGAGTCACTCCTGTTGTCCAAGTCAGTGACACATCAGCCCCAGGAAATTAAGAGAGGGGACAAGAACCATAAAGCTGGCCTCTCTTACATAGTCTTTCTGAAGAATGTCCCCCATTAGTTGATTTCTAGACTTTGATGGGCACTTGGGCAGCAGTGGATTAGGGAAGGTCTAACTGCCCACCACGCAGCCAGACTTTCATTGCTCTGTCTGATGGTCACGGCTTGGACGTGCACAGCCACGTCAATCCCTTTTTAGCTTTGGGGTCTCGGCAAAGGGTGAGAACCAGAAAAGGACAATTTAACTTTTCATTCAAACCAAAGGCCATCCCTTCATCAACGTAAGTTAGTTTGGAACTGGAAACCAAGTTGTCAAGGTGATGATCTCTCGCCCTCCGCCCCCCAGCCCGAGCGCTATCGGAAGGGAAATCCCGTGGAGGGACAGCACTCTGGGTGTGCGTGGACACAACGGTTTTTAACCATGTTTCCTGACCACGCTGCGCACGGTGGGCAGAACTGTTGAGGCGTCGGTGCACCCCCTCTGGCACTTGGAGATGCCACTAGAGTAGCCCTTTTTGCATGCACCCCCACCCCCAATTTCCCGGATCCCCCTGCCCAGTGACAGCGAGTTCTGGAAAGCAGGATGAGTCTGCTTGTTTCGCCGCATGCAGGCTGGCCTCTGGGAGATTCTTGGGGGCCCGAGTCTATGAGAAAGGAAGTTCTTCTGGGTTATTTATAAAGACTTGTTTCGGCGCTAGCCCTCCACGATACAATGAAGTTCCTCTAGCCGGTGTCCCTGGCGTATTTCGGAGGCAAGAATGGCTGACAAGTACAAGAAAATTAATGTAGATTTTAGCTTATGGGTGTCCCGCTCGTCGTGGCGCAGGCAGAATGAGAAACACAGTGTCAGAACCGAAAGAGAAGACTGTCCCCCCGGGCCGTGAGTTCTCCTAAAGGCGGAGGGTGTCCATCTTTCACTGTATACTCCTCCAAGTCAACAAGGTACCATGGCACCCAGTAGGGCGTAGACGTGCAAATGAACGAGCAAATGAACAAATAAGGAACAAGACCAGAGGTCGAGGTCACTCTGAGAAAGTGGCCAGAGACGGAAAAAGAAAATTCAAGAGCAAGAAAGAGGACACACGGTCCCCCTTGGCCAGCTCATTGCTCCGTTTCTGCCTCCTGCGGTGACCTCGCTCCCAGCAACGCAGTTTGCTGCTTTCAATATCTTACCCATATTTTAGGGAGTTCACTCTTACCGTTATTTTCTTTTTTTCTCTTGCATGAGTCTATAGGGATTGTCCTGGAGCAAAAGGCGGTGCAGAACAGAGTGTATTGTGGTCAGACGCATTCTTTCTCCCTGTTCCTGCTGCATTTCCCCCCAAAAGAACTCCTCTGGCACTTTGATTCTCGGGCCCTTTCTCCTTCACCAATGACACAAGATTCAGGGGGGCTCGAAATCTGTCAAGTTCTCCACAAAACGTATCTGCTACCACACGCTCTTCTAAATCTGAGGGTTTCTTAGACCTCCAAAGTGGGTAAATTGAGGACATCTCAAAGGAAGCATCCGTCGTCATACGTAACAGGTGGGCATCCCCAAGGTGAGTCTATAAAGCGGTGGGTGAACGCAGTAGGGAAGTGTCCGTGCCTGTCATCCTCCCCACAGCGTGCTCCAAGGATCCAGGGAACAAATCCACCCTTGATCTGATTCAGGGTGGAATTCTTATCTTCGAGAGGCCGTAGCGATAATTTCACAGGTTTAAAATGGCTTCATATCCGCCCCCCAAGCTAGGTGTGTGTGTGTGTGTGTGTGTGTGTGTGTGTGTGTGTTTCCTTCCTTCAGATCTCTCTTTTTCTGGGAGCAATGACAAGTTCACCGTGCATATTTAGCACTTTTTTCCCCAGGACCTAACTCTGCCGTTCCTAATACTGGATGCCGTGCCTCTAGTTACCCTCTTGTAAGCAGAGAGCAAAGAGATCCGTCCATTTTCTGGGGGAATAATGACAGCATGAGTGAACTATTGGTGTGTGTGCTTTTGGTCCTAACAGCGAAGAATAGGATCTGAGGCACAAAAGGAAAGATATTTATAGTATTTCCTGGTCATGCGTTTACTTGCTCAGCTACCGCGGCTGTAGCTTGTGTATTGTGTTTGTGTTAATTCCAGCACGGCTATATAGCATCCTATTATGCCCTGTACAAAAATGATTAGCTGCTCTATATGACACATTCAAGTACTTGGGAGATATAAAAACTCCTACTCCACTGACATCAATCGCGTGTAAATTTGCTCCTATTTTCCAGAAGCGAAAGACGAGAATCAGGTGGCCGCCCCTCCCCCCCACGCCATCCGCCTGAAATCCAAAGACAACGTGCGGCATCCAGATCGCTTAGAGGGCGCGGCCACTGCTTTTCTGGGTGCGACACCAACATCCCCGACACACTCCGATGTATACTGAGTGTGCGCCGAGAGTACTTAGCACACACAATTCTGCATGAGGGGCTCTGGCTTTACGGCTTGGAATCTCGGCTCACTAAATTGGTCAACTTACCCTGTAAGAGCCACAGTCCTGTCTTTGGGAAAATGGCTGAGTAGGTCCCACCTATATCCCTGAAGTTACCAGGCTGTTGAGAAGTACTTTACGAAGCTCCCGTAGGATTGCACAAAAATGGGCCAAGGCGCTTTGGGAATCGAGGTGGAACACAGGAAAGAAGACGTTTTAGCCGTCTCTTCCAGAGATGTGATGATTTTGCCTTCCTAAGGTAGGAAGTCTTTGCCTGAATGTTTTCCGGATAGAGGAGATGGAAAGGAGAGAAAGCAATATTTAGATCCAGCCTGCTAGGATTAGTTAGACCTTTCTCGATAGGTTAGGGACCAATTGCTGCAAAGTCGGGAGGTCTTTGTGAAGCTGGGGGCGGCAGGAACAATATTGACAAGGTCGACCAGGCTGTAGTTCAATGGTAATGCGTGCTGCCCAGGCCATGCCAGCTTGGCTCTTCCTGGCTTTCGTGCTCTTTATAAAATTTTACAATTTCAGCTCTATTGGGAATTGACAGACCATAGGGGATCATCCCTAAGTAATAAATACAGTAAATTATAGAACACCTCATTGAGGATTGATTCGGTTACTCAGGACACATGATATCTTCCACCTTCCACTAAACTTGGAGTCTGGAAAGAAACACTACGAGGCCAAACTTCAGACTACCCCCATCTCAGAAAAAGGTAATTCTCTCGTCTTCACCCAGACAGAAGCTGAGAGGGTCTTTTCACAAGTGACGATAGCAGAGGGCTCCATTGGGAGATCTGATTTAACATTTTCTTTCTGTCCATCAAACTGAGCGTGACCACACCCAGCTAAAGCTCATGACTTGAGATCAGATAGTCGGCTCTTGGATGAACTGCTGTATGTTTACACCTGGGGAGCCCATAGCCGTGATGAGCCATGATGAAGTCACAATTTGTGCTTAAAAGACGTGGTCCCTACCCATTTTTTATTTATTTATTTATTTTTATTTTTATTTATTTTTAATTTTTTTTTCAACGTTTATTTATTTTTGGGACAGAGAGAGACAGAGCATGAACGGGGGAGGGGCAGAGAGAGAGGGAGACACAGAATCGGAAACAGGCTCCAGGCTCCGAGCCATCAGCCCAGAGCCCGACGCGGGGCTCGAACTCACGGACCGCGAGATCGTGACCTGGCTGAAGTCGGACGCTTAACCGACTGCGCCACCCAGGCGCCCCAATCAATTTTTTAATGCCATTAGGAGCCAGTCTCGTTTGGGATGACTTCATCCTTGCTGATGACACGCTGATCAAAATGGGGGGGGGGTGGAATTTGCTCAAGAAACAGAATTTTCTGTTTATTTTAGCTACCGAGAGAACATTCCACAGCAAACAAGCAAAGAGAACAATTTTTCTCTTTAGTATATTACAAACAGATCGTCTCCCATCACTTCGTGTCTCCATATTTTCTTTTAGGGGGTATCAATATCCTTCAGTCATTCATGTGTACATGTCTATACGTTTAATAAGTATTTATTAAGCTCCAACTCTATCCCAACCACCGCGATCAGGTCATTAATGAAGAGTGAGCCTTCTATGGAAGCCGGGCATGTCTTTGATGAGTACAGGTAACGTGCCTTGTGTTTGAGCGCTGGGGATACAGAGGGCAAGTAGAGATGCTTGTCCTCACAAAGCTCGTGGTCCTGTGGGGAGGAACAGACCCATGCAGGATTTAGTACCTTGTGTTCCACGAGGAGATGGCTCGTAGAAATAAATACTGTAAAGTCGTTTGCGAATAACTTCCTTCTAAGAATCACAGAATATCTTCCTCCGTGGCCAGCTCAGTTTGAAAGGGTTTATGCCCGGTACACTCTCTCTCTTCTGGGAATATGGAGGTTGGTAAGGGGGGGGGCAGTCTGTTTGAGGGAACACAGACAACCATGCGTAATTCCAGGAGCTTTTTGTCCTTAACATCTCTCCTGACATTCTGCGTCCAAGGATCACCAAATGTGCACCAGGAGCGAAGCACCATTGTGGTCTTTTTTTTTTTCTTTCTTTTTTTTTTTTTTAATTTTTTTTCAACGTTTATTTATTTTTGGGACAGAGAGAGACAGAGCATGAACGGGGGAGGGGCAGAGAGAGAGGGAGACACAGAATCGGAAACAGGCTCCAGGCTCCGAGCCATCAGCCCAGAGCCCGACGCGGGGCTCGAACTCACGGACCGTGAGATCGTGACCTGGCTGAAGTCAGACGCTTAACCGACTGCGCCACCCAGGCGCCCCCCATTGTGGTCTTTTACTGGCGGGGGACCTTGGGAAGGTCACATAACTGCATTGAGACTGTTTCCTTGTCCATACACAGAAGTGAAGAAATCTTCGTGCCCAGAGTCACTTATAGACGCACAGCGCTGTTATAAAGTAGGTGACATAGGAAATGTGGGGACTATGTGGTCCTTAATTCTCAAAGGACCTTTACTTATGCTAAACTATGCCCTTAGCATGCATATGTTTGTATGTTTTTTAAGTGGGCTTTACGAGAACTAAAAGCTATGCTGGAAGGTGTGTGTGTGTGTGTGTGTGTGTGTGTGTGTGTGTATGTGTGTGCGTGTGTGTGGAGCACGTGAAGACTTGATGCTGAGTACTTGTCTTTCTGGAAGTTTTCACAGAAACGTCCCAGTGGGACCCAGCAGCGTTGTCCAGAGACCCCCTGAGGCAGGACAGTGGAGAAGGCTGTGGGACTGAGGACAAGGACAGGAGTGCTGTTGTGTCACTCCAGTCACCAGACAGACAGTCTGGAACCATCACGTTCACCTTCCAACTTTTTTTTTTTTAACGCTTATTTTTGTTTTGAGAGAGAGAGAGAAAGAGAGAGAGAGGGAGGGAGACAGAGTGTGAGGGGGGAGGGGCAGAAAGAGGGAGACACAGAATCCGAAACAGGCTCCAGGCTCCGAGCTGTCAGCACAGAGCCCGATGCGGGGCCCGAACCCACGAACTGTGAGATCATGAGCTGAGCCGAAGTCAGATGCTTAACTGACTGAGCCACCCAGGCGCCCCTTAAAATATTTTTTTTAATTTTTTAAATGTTCATTTATTTTTGAGAGAGACAGAGACAGAATGTGAGCGGGCTAGGGGCAGAGGGAGAGGGAGACACAGAATCCGAAGCAGGCTCCAGGCTCTGAGCTGTCAGCACAGAGCCTGATGTGGGGCTCGAACTCACGAGCCATGAGACCACGACCTGAGCTGAAGTCAGATGCTTAACTGACTGAGCCACCCGGGCGCTCCTCACCTTCCAACTTTTGTGCTACTTTTGTGGTGACGTCCATCTGTCCATCCATCCACAGTCCTCACTCCGAGGGCACCCCACACACACCTCCAGGTTCATCTTCAGATTTGCCACTCACTCTTCACAGGGCTTTGACTGGCTCCCTAATCTAGATAAATTATGCAAAATGTCTTTTTCTGGCTTTTGAGGGTCTTTTTTCGATATGAGCATTGCTTTAAAGGCTTAGGTTTGTCAGCGTATGAGTGTCCGTGTGACATTAAATCTCAGGCAGGTGTTTCCTGAGAACTGGCCACCTGCAGGTTCTGGGCCGAGGGGAGGCCTGGCCTGTTGGCTTGGGGAGAATGACGGGGGAAGCTACTGAGCTTGAAACTCAAGTGGTATCTCCAGGGGGCAGGCAACGTATATTTAATGTCTGGACAACTCTTGATGATAGAGACAGAGATAGAGATAGAGATATACAGCAAAACCTTGCACTGCGAGGAACTTGTCCTGAGAGCGTTTTGCAAGACGAACAAACATTTCTAATAAATTTTAACTCGCTAAACGAGCCGTGTCTTGCAACACGAGTAGTGCGGGAGGTCGAATGTCACGAGATCACAACGGAGCCAAAGGATCTTGGAATTCGCTTTGATATACGAGTGCTTTGGATTACAAGCAGATTTTTGGAACCAGTTATGCTCACAAACCAGGACTTTACTCCGTGTGCGTGTGTGCGTGCGTGCACACACATACACGCACACATAAATTTCAGTGTCATAATCCAGTGCCGGGTGAGAAGACGGTGAATTGCGCGCGATTCAACATGGCGGGTGCGTCCGTGTAGGTCTATAAGTCACCCACTACTGCGAGCTACGACTCAAGTATACATCCTCATGCTAATCCCACATGTCATTCTGGATGACTCATTTTGGAGTGAAGGGCTTTAGAAAATCACGGGAATTCCGGTGGCTTCATGGAACACAGGAAAAGAGGCATCCAAGTGGGACCCTCACCCAAATGAGGAAACTGGGTTTTTTAATAGCTCTTAAAAAAACAAACAAACCCTAAAAGACAACCATGTTCTCTATCTTCTGCAAAGGAAAACAGATTCCATGTCAGCTTAACTGTTAGTCGTGTTGGTTTTAAATGGAGGGCACAGTGACTCTGGGGACGACACGCGTGGCGGCCACCTCCCTGCGGGAGCCTCTGCTTTTTGCCGGGCCGTCCCCACAACTCAGAATCCGGCTCCAGCCTGGGCAGCGATTATTCCCCTCGGTATTCATGCACTTCCCCTCCCCCCGCCCCAGCCGCCCTGCAGACAAGCGCCTCTCCCCTCCTCCCCAGCCACCTGCCCCGAACCTAGGCTCTCCAGAGACCCCCCCCCCCCCCGTTCCTGAGTGTGCCAGCTGCCTCCTCCCCAGACTCCCCAAGGGACGCCTTCCCCTGCGGCCTCTGGCACCCTGGTGCCACCCTCCTGCCCCGAGGCACCGGAGCCCCGCGCCTCCCTGGCAGCCGCGTTGGGGCGGGCAGGTGTTCAGCCACAGGAGCTGCGGGGGCAGGTGGCGAGAAGCCAGGTGCTTCGTGCACGCTGGCGCCTCTGGATCCAGAAGGAGCCAGCAGGGAGAGACAGTGAATGGCAGAGCTGGCCTCCGGCCAGGGCTCCCGTGGACCCTGACGCAGCACGCGCCGTCACAGATGCCCCTCCTGGCCACCCGTGGCTGTTTACCACGGAGGGTGGGCGGCGGCCCAAGTGCCCACACCCCCCCGACCCTGCCTCCCCACTCACAGCTTGTGGCTCCTGCCCGCTCGTTCTCGTCAGGCTGTGCTCTTGCTACTAAAATCTGACCCCTGACTAATATTGGCCTCGTCTGGCAGCTTCTGAGACACGCAGCCTTCAGGCCTCACCCAGAGTTCTGGAATCAAACAGGGTCCTCAGGTAACGGTTCCCACGCGCCCGAGGCTGGGAAGCACCCCCACGCACCTCTCGAAAACCTAGGGGGACCCTGTGGCTACTGACCTTACGCAGGTCTGGTAAACCCCGAAGATCCCCTGAATTGAGCACAAAGTCCTTTGGGTCCAACCCGGGGCCTCTTGACCACGGCCTCACCCTTCCTTTCCGGGCCAGCCCTTCACCGCCCCCTGACGCAATCCTTGCCCTCGGGGGGGCACGCAGCTCAATGGGACCAGAGCAAAAGAAATGCTCTTTTCCGCTTTTTTCCTTCAAAACAGAATTCAGGCAGTTTACAAAAATGTGCGTAAAATCAGAGATCAAAATAAAAACGGGAGACGTTGTGGGCAAAGAAGACATAAGGGCAGAAAGCAGCCGTGGAACAGTAGTTAGGCATTCCATGAGGCCAACCTCAGTGAAGGGCACACATTTGGCTTTGAGTCTGCAAGTAGCCAAATCCAAAAAGGGAACGTGATGTGTCACGGGCTCCCGGGGTCCACAGCTTACGAACAAACCAGGTGCTTTTTCATTTTTTTTCCTTTTTTTTTAATGTTTGTTTATTTTTGACAGAGAGAGAGAGAGAGACAGAGCATGAGTGGGGGAGGGGCAGAGAGAGAGGGAGACACAGAATCCGAAGCAGGCTCCAGGCTCCGAGCTGTCAGCACAGAGCCCGACGTGGGGCTCGAACCCACGGACTGTGAGATCATGACCTGAGCGGAAGTCAGACGCTTAACCCACTGCCACCCAGGCGCCCCACCAGGTGCTTTTTCAGAATGCGCTGTCGGGACTGAGACACGGGAGAATTGTTTACCCCCTGAGATGGCATCACAGGAGGACAATTTGGTCAAGAGCGGCTTTCACGGTGGTTTTGGCAAAGCCAAATTCTTTTTCCGATGCCCTTCAGCGTGAGGTGTGGGTCCGGGAGTTTACCTCATGCCCAGGACAGGAGTGAAACAAAAATCTGAGAGGTCAAAACGGTGGGATCCAGGGCGTTCTCCCCGCAACCCCCCGCACCCGGGTGGACGGAGCACAAACTGGGCTGCAGATCTGCGAATCCCCTTTGGACGTCGCGTGCCAGAAGCACAGAGACCGAGTGAGTGTTGGTGATTAAGGGCACAGCTCGAAAATCATCAGGGTGAACGCATCTCGATTTTCGAACTGCGCGTGCTCACGCAATCTTCTCTTCTTGTTAAAATCAGAACTATGTCTTCGGACTTTATAGGAAAAGGCTAAGACAAGCAAGAAACACAGTCCCTTCAAAAGACTGACTCTTCGATTTCTTTAGGGTGTCACCTGACATTTAGACCCTCCCAAGCCGCCCACTGGAATAAGGATAAAGACAAAAGAAAAAATAGGCAAGGTGTGGAAAGAACCTAGCCGTCCTGCCACAGATGAATGATGGGGGGTAACTGTGAAGTGGAGAATTATTTAACCGCGAGAAAGAACGAACCCCTGCCATTTGCCACAGCGAATGGACCTCGGGGGAGTGATGCCTCGAATGGACCAGGCAGAGAGAGACGGGACTGCATGGTATCACTTGCATGTGGGATCTAAATGAAAAGTCAAAGTCCTAGAAACCGGGAGCAGAAAAGTGGCTTCCGGGGACTAGAAGTAGGGGAAACAGGAGAGAGCTTGGTCAAACCGTACACACTTTCGGCTGTATGCTAGGTAAGGTCTGAGCCTTGTCACACGGGGAGTCTGGTAAATAACACTGGTATGATTTAAATTTGCTGAGAACCTAGAACTTCAGTGTTCACACACACACACACACACACACACACACACACACACACAGGTAACTATGGGAAGTGGTCTACGTGTTAGCTAGACGGGGTCTCCTTTTACAAAGTGCACTTCCCTCACCTCGCCACGATGCCCACTTTTAATATCTTACAATGATATCATGTCAATTATATCCCAGTAAAGGTGAAGTTCAAAAGGAAAAAAGCAAAAGGGAGGAATGTTGCCAGATTACCACGACTACCACGAGGCTCGTTTTCTTTACTCCCTTGAATCCCCATGGGGGCCTGAGAGAGTGAGGATTCGGAAGTTTCCTTATTTATTTTGAGAGACAGACACAGCGTGAGAGGGGAAGAGCAGAGAGAGAGGGAGAGAGAGAAAATCCCAAGCAGGCTCCAGGCTGCCAGCCACGGAGCCCAATGCAGGTCTTGAACCCACGGACTGCGAGATCACGACCTGAGCCGAAGCTGAGAGTTGGACGCTCAACTGGCTGAGCCACCCAGGCGCCCCAGAAGCTGAAGCTCAGCGATGCTAAATGACTTTACTGTGTCGTGCAGTCAACATCTGGTAGGGCCCGATGCTAATTCAGATTTGCCTGCCTGCAGAGCCCAGAGCAAAAATCTATTCCAGCAAGAGTTTGTTGAATATCTGTGATGTTCACGATACGGCCTCCTATGCTAGAGAACCGTAGTGTTTTTCAAAGGCTTGGTTGCTGTCCTTTCACAGTCTGGAGGGAGAGTCCGGGGTGCAAGCAGCTAAGCCAGTTTCTACCAGGTGCCATGCCGTTGGGCCGTGAACAGCACGCCTCTCGGGGAGACCAAGATGAGGGATCAAGAAACACTTCAAAAAGCAAGTATTTGATCACGGCCTTGAAGGATGAGTAACATTTCACGGATGGAGAAGCTGGGAGGAGTATTATTTTAAACGTAGGGGGGTTCCTGGGCCTTGTTTGTTTAGAACTAGGTAAGGAACATCCGAGTTCAATTTTTACAAATCAGAGGAAGCCGTGTTGCCAAATCCGAGGGGAAATCTGCATCCCAGTCCTTTGTCTAGAACGCATTCTTGGAGGGGAGAGACTGTCCTGTTTATTCTTGCGTCGGCGATGCCTGGTGGGTCCCCGATCATCTTACATTTATGGAATGCGGTTTTGCAACTGCAACAATGAGTGACATGTGGCTTCCAATAACCCCCCAAATCACACAGACCTGAACAATGTCTCTCATTGCATCCGCTGCAGATATCGAGAGACCTGAGTGCTTTTCTGCCATACTAATTGTGGCAACGGGAACATAAGGAGACATTCTTTCTGCTCCTGATGGTCGAGTGCAGCTTGGTGACCTGAGGGTGCAGAATTCTGAGCCTCAGTGGCGCCTCCGGGATGGTAGTGTGTGGGGAAGTCGCCCTGTCGTACTGCGAGTAAGTTCAAATGAGCCTTAGTGGTTTTCTTTTCTTCTTCTTCTTCTTTTTTTTTTTTTTTTTTTTTTAAGATCTGTTTGTTATTTTCCTTTCCTTACCAAGTCCTGGCATGCACCGGTTTTGTGGTCTTTTCTTCTGTTCTCTGTCAATTAAAATGCAGCCATTTTCCCCCTCGCACACCGAGCATGCCAGGAACGAGGGTTTTTGTTAATTAAGAGGATGGGCTGGCAAACGGTGGAAATGAGTGCCCCCTCCCCGTAATATGTTGTACGATCTAGATGCGGGTGCTGTTCACTAAACTTTGATCCATACTAATTGTGGCCTGTGGATCATGTGTGAGCGGATCAGAGCTTTGCTTGAAGAAAAGTGCATCGCTCTGCAAGCAAGGATACTCATGCCTGCGATCATGCGGGAGGAGAATTGTGCTGGACTTAGAGCCAGAGGCAGCCCCTTCCTCGGTAGGTGCGTGTACTGAGAAACAGGGAGGCCCTGGCTGTGCAGATGCGCGGGGAGCTGGCTGGCGATAAAGATAAACTCAAGCTGAATATTTGCAAACACAAGCCCAGCTTCTGTCGGGTGCGAGCATCGCCTTAGGACAGAAGCAGCTAAGGTCACAGGTAGAAGTGGACCGTCGGTTGATACAACCTTCAGAGCAAGAGAAGAACGGATCTGTTCCCTGCTCGTCCCTTCCCTTCCCTTCCTTTCCCTTCCCTTCGCTCCCCTCCCCTCCCCCTTCCTTTCCCTTTCCTTTCCTTTCCTTCCCTTCCCTTCCCTTCCCTTCCCTTCCCTTCCCTTCCCTTTCCTCTCCTTTCTTTTCCTCTCCTTTCCTCTCCTTTCTTTTCCTCTCCTCTCCTCTCCTCCCCTCCCCTCCCCTCCCCTCCCCTTTCCTTTCCTTTCCTTTCCTTTCCCTTCTTTCCTTCTCTTCTTTTTCTTCTCCACCCCCCCATCTTCTCCCTCCTCTTCTCTGTCTTGTCTGTCTCTCTCTCTCTCTCCCTTTGCCTCCCCCTCCCCCCGCCTTACAGTCTCATCCCTCGTGGCTGGTTTTACATCACATTCAGCAGCAGCCTTTCTCCTGAATCTCAGGGGTGTTTGCTCTGCCTGGATCATGGTCTTCTGGCTTTTCCACTTGCCCACCCAGCAGAGTAGCCCTGTGGCAAACCCACATTTCCGCCCGCGTGTCAGGCGGCTGACGCCACGTAATGACATTCAGGCCCCGCAGAAAAGAGCAGCCGCGCAGGTGGTCGTCCAGAAGGGCTCCCCGGTGCCCAGCAGGAAGCGGGGCTGAGTTTAATTTGGTGAAGCAAATTTAATCATCTGCCTCTTTGTAAATGGGGACACGGGAAGAAACAAAAAAGATTTTCTTGGGAGGGTTCTAACCAAATGGGTGCTTCTAACAGCACCCACGACTCCGTTCCTCTTTCGTGGGATTTGCACGATTGGAAGACTTTTCGGTAGCCCGGAAGTATGGGAGCCTGAGTCATGCCCGGGAGACGCAGAAGCTCCAGAATGCACCTCTGATAGCGTCTCTGCACGGAGCTCTAAGAGCATGGTACAGGCTTATTTCAGGGAAAGACCGTGAAAGAAATTCAGATGGTTTTGTCCAAGGCCGAAAAGTCCTTGCATTTTTCCCCCCTTTACTAATTTGGAGCAACCCTGATTCATTACAAATGAGCACACTTAAGATTTTCAATTTATGTCTACTTTGTGTTTCGGCAAAACATCTGCAAATTAAATCTACGCCAGAAAACCTGCCTACCGCGAAAACCCTTTAACGCTAGTTATTGTGTGAGGGTAGAAGATTTGGAACCATCTTTCATAATCACCAGCAAGACTTCTCTGGGGTTTCATGGCAACGTCACTGAGTAAATCATGTTCACGTGCAGCTCTCCTTCCAACCGCTCCGCGCTTTGGCTGTTTGTCAGCGTTTTGTTGTTCCGTTTCTGGTGAAGAAATAGTTTCTCTTTTACTTTTAAAGAATGTTTCAGCTGTCAGTTAAATTCTCTACAAGTTGGGGCACCTGGGCGGCTCAGGTCGTGGAGCGTCAGGCTCCCGATTTTGGCTCAGGTCGTGATGTCACAGTTCGTGAGTTTGAGTCCTCGTGGACTTCGTGCTGACAGTGCAGAGCCCGCTGGGGATTCTCTCTGCCCCTCCCTGATCGCCGTCTCTCTCTTTCTCTCCAAATACATAAATGAGCTTAAAAAGCTATTCACGAAAATGCGCTGCAAGTTAACATGAGGCTTTCCAGAAAGAGCAGCACGGTCCCTTGGACCGCTTCTATTGCAATGAACCGATTTTCCTCTTTGGGCGGGTTCAGGGGAGCTAAAATTTACATCCGTAGGTGTATTGGGTAAATTCGATTTGACTTCAACAATTTCTTTACCTTCCAGATGAGAGGGTGGCCGTCTGTGTCCAGGCTGCAGTGCATTTTTTCTAGTTGGTTCTTGAATCTTAGGAAAGAACAGAGCCGAAGGGAATGAAGTTCATCTTTATCCTAATGACGGACATCCTCATCATTACCGTTAAAATTGAATCTTGCAAACACACGTCGGGCTGTGCGGCAGGTAGGAGCAGGTGATTATGTTCCACGGGCAAAGCCGGGGGTGGGGGGAAGCGTCCCTGGCCAAGTAGAGGGGACAGGAACGTGGCTGGGCGTGTGGGACTCTTCTGCTCTGTGGGCGGGGCTCGCAGGGCATCAGTGACTGGTGTGACAGGAGCTCAGGCAGGTGCCCCAACTTGTAGAGAATTTTCATGAAGTTGGTAGACTTCAGACGGGCCAGCCTTCACGGCCTCCCTAGTCAATTCCTTAAAATATGTCTGTCTCTGTGTCTCTGTCTCTCTGTCTCCCTGTCCACACACACACACACAGACACACACACACACACACACACACACACACACATAACAACATGACCTTCACATACATCAGCTGTGCCTGCAAAAGACTTCCCCTTTGCAAAGATGGTTCCATTGTTTCTTTGCTTTTCGACACCTGCTTAAAGGGACAGATAGGACACACGGGACGTCGTTTACAGAAGCCTTTATGAGATTTCTATGAGGCCATTTTTACAATTTCTGGAAGGGAAAGGACCCAGAACTTTATATTTTTTTAAATTCTTCAGAGCTTACCAATCAGGGGCTAACAGCTACATCTCTCAGCCCAGAACCCAGATGTTGCAAGAAATGAACACTTTTCTTGTCGTCTTCCTATAATCCGGTGTCTTCAGAGCTTCCAGACTGCCCTCAGGCAAGGTGGCAGAGCCCCCAGACAGTTAGGGACACGCTGTCACAGGGAACCCGGGGACGTCTGGTGCTGGACTCACCTGTGCTCCCCAGTTTATCTGTGGAGGCCCCCGCTCTCGGGCAGCCACGCAGCAACGGGCCTGCGTGGAGCGCATCCCGGAGGCATCACCTTGGCCTCCGGCTCGGTCACCGTCTCCAGCACTGGGTGCGATGTGCCGACTCTTCAGGCCTTTGCGCGTCAGGCTGGCACGGGAGCATCTTGCCCGCACTGTGCAAAAGGCCCGTCTTCCCACATCCACTCCAGCGTGACGGCCTGTCCTGAGTGTGCTGCCTCCTTGGGGTTCCCGCTAGGAATCAGGGACCAAGCCCTCTTCCACCCGCCACTCCTCGGCCACCCTTTCTCTCTTCCTTCCGGGAGCTTGGAGAACCTTCATGACGATGCGGGCGAAGGTCGTGGCCCAGAGACATTTCCTCACACGCTTGGTCTGGACTCTCCTCTGCGTTCTCCTAAGGGTTTAGGGTTTTGGATGTCCCAGCAAGGAGGAAGCTGTCGGGCCAGTCCTTCCTCCTGACCCTGCCAGCTTTCTTGCAGGAGGCCGGGAGCCCGGGGCTTTCGTCCCCAGTGGGCGGGAAGTGGAGACGGGAGCAGAAAGGGTAAAATACAGTGACCACGGAAAAACGAAATTCAGTGACTATCTTAATGCTGATGCCATCCCACGGCTCTGAGAAACCCAGATTCCAATGGTGATTGGGAGTCCTCACGTTTTAAGGCAACCTCTTTTTGCTTTTCCTTTTTATTAGATTGTGTGTCAACTGTTCCTATAATGTGACGGTTTTATCCTGTGCTTATGGGAGCCACATTTTATTTATCTCTCTCTCATTCTCCTTACCTCCCGCCTTTGCCTCGCTGGGCCCAGAACGATGCTTGGTATTACACGGCACACACACGTGATTATTTGTTAAATAAGTGAGTGGATAATTTTACGGGTCCTTAGGGAACAAAAAATTTCACAAGGCAAAAGACAAAAAAACAAAAAAAACAAAAAAAACCCACTCCTCCGCCTTGCCCCCCGCCTATGTCTCTGGGTTTGGGCTTCCTGATGGAGACCACAGACTTCGGTTGTTCCGACACGTGACCACGGGCATCTGTGCCACAAAGATGCCGGCAAGCAGATGTGAGCGTGCCTGTCACAAACGCTCGTCCGCAGGACCGCGTGCAAATCAGACCGCTCCGTCCGGAATCAGCTCGCCGCGGGCATAGCACACTATTGAAGATCTGCTGAATAGATCACCTGGGCCGAAAACAGTCCCAGTAATTCCAGACTCCAACTGGATTCCAGTGTCAAGGCACATCTTTCGCGAGCGCCCAGCTCATTTAAGCCCGGGAAGTAAGCATCCAAGGAAAGCTGTTGGCTTCGCGGGCCGCCCTGGCCCTCAGCCTCTGCGTCCAGCGAATGGCACATCAAAATGCCATCAAGTAATGTTGTTGAGTAAGGTTTCCTCCCTCTGCACAATGGAGTATAATATGACCTAATAGATCGTGTTAATACTTCAGCGGAAATTTCGTCTCTAGAGAGTGGTCTCCGAGCCCCTTTTACTTTTCTTTTATTTCAGGAAAGGTGGTTGCTGTGGCTGGATGGGAAATATTACTTCTAAGTGTGGGACCAAATGAAAGTTCGATCTTGACGGGGTAGCTGATGATAAAGAAGAAAGAAGATTTTGATGGCCTTGTGTCCGGATGTGTCTCCAGGGGCCCCGTTACTCCAAGGAAAAGCCAACGGATTTGGTGTGAAGGAAATTAGACTCCAGTCCCGCCCCTGCCCCTGGGAGCCTCTAGAACATTGGACAATCCGCTGAACTAATTGTCCATAAGTGTGAAGCAGGGGGTTTGCTCTCTGGTTGCCACAGCTTTATGGATAAGAAATGCTACATCGTGGGCTTTTTCCTGTTTATTTATTTAATGGCTACTTATCTGGGAATTAAAGAATAGGACTTGGAATATCAACTTTGAAAGGCATCCAGCCTTTAGGATTTTGTGACAGATACTGGAAAGAGTATGGGTCTCGTCATCAGACAGAGTAGAGCTTGATTTCCAGAACCTTCCTCTGTTAGCAGGATAAGCCCGACCAAATTTCTTCATCACTCGCTCAGTTTCCTAATCTACACAATGGGAATGATGTTACTAATGTGACCTTTTGTTTGGGGTAAAGATTAGAGAAAACACGTGTAAATCAGGAAGCAGTCTTCAGCCTGGGGAAGCTTTTGTATAATCCTTGGATAATTTTATTATTAGCAGCGAGACCAAATTATGGTGAACGAAGCAGGACCCTGAGGTTTTCAGAGTTCAAGTGTGGTCAAAAGGAAGGAGATTCCTCACAGTGGCTTTTCCAGGCTTCATTGGGCCCTGAGTGTCTTGGTAGATACATAGCCTGAGAATCATTCATGATGAGGAAGGCAGAATCTATTATTGGCATCTAGTTGCAAAAATATATAGATGTTTGAGTGTCTGAGAATATCAACTTCAAACATCCCTTTTTAAATTAATGGACTTTCTTTCTCTTTTTTTTTTTTAATGTTTATTTATTTTTGAGAGAGAGAGAGAGGAGTGAGGGAGGGGCAGAGAGAGAGGGAGACACAGAATCTGAAGCAGGCTCCAGGCTCTGAGCCATCAGCACAGAGCTCGATGCGGGGCTCAGTCTCATGAGCTGAGAGATCATGGCCTGAGCCGAAGTCGGACGCTCAACCGAATGAGCCACCCAGGTGCCCCTGGACTTTATTTCTTAAAGCAATTCCAAGCTTGTAAAAAACTGAGCAGACAATACAGAGTGTTCCCATACGCCGTCCACAAGACATAGTTTCCCCCAGTATCAATATCTTGCATTCGTGTGTACGTTCCTGACCCCCGAGGAGACGATATGGACACATTAGTACAAACCAAAGTCCGTAGGTTACATTAGGATTCACTCTTTGTGTTGTACATCTTATGGGTTTTGACAAAAAGTTATGTTTCCATTCTTGCAGTCTCATACAGAAGTTCCACTGCCCTAGAAATCTGCAGTGACTCACCTCTTCATCATTAGGTATTTACCCAGATGACTTGAATCCTTATGGCCACACAAAAATCCGCATGCCAGTATTTAGAGAAGCGTTATGCATAACTGTCCAGACTTGGAAGCAATTAGATGGTGCTCAGTAGGAGAATGGACAAATAAACCGGGGCTCTCCCTTGGAGTGGAATATTCTGCACTGATGAAAAGCAATGAGCTTTTCATGGCAGAAACTTAAAGGTGGATAACTAAGTGAAAGCCAGTCTGAAAAGGCTACATTCTGAGTAGTTTCCACTGGATGACATTCTGGAAAAGGCAGACACCACAAAAGGTCACGGGTTGCCTGGGCTTACGAGGTAGGGAGGGAGGAACAGGTAGGAACGCAGAGGGTGCGTGGGACAATGGAACTGTTTTGTACAACTGTAATGCTGGCCACACGTCTTCACACATTTGTCCAAACCCACAGACGGGACAGCAGCCAAAGTGACTTCTTGTGTTACCTGTGAACTTTAACTAATAATAACGTACTAATACTGTCTCACTGATGGTAACAAATATACCGTGACGACACGGGCTGTTAATAATAGGAGAACCTTGTACAAGAGGTAGAAGGTACGGGAACTTTCTCTATTTTCTGTGGAGGTTTTTTTATATACTTAAAACTGCTCTAAACATAAAGCCTACTTTTTTAAAAAATTTTTAATTTTTTTAATTTTTAAAAATTTTTTAAACGTTTATGATATATTTTTTTTTTAAATTTTTTTTTTTTCAACGTTTATTTATTTTTGGGACAGAGAGAGACAGAGCATGAACGGGGGAGGGGCAGAGAGAGAGGGAGACACAGAATCGGAAACAGGCTCCAGGCTCTGAGCCATCAGCCCAGAGCCTGACGCGGGGCTCGAACTCACGGACCGCAAGATCGTGACCTGGCTGAAGTCGGACGCCCAACCGACTGCGCCACCCAGGCGCCCCTATGATATATTTTTAAGAGACAGAGAGAGACAGAGCACGAGCCGAGGAAGGAAGAGAGAGAGGGAGACACAGAATCCGAAGCAGGCTCCAGGCTCTGAGCTGTCGGCACAGAGCCCCACGCCGGGCTCCAACTCAAGAACAATGAGATCGTGACCTGAGCCGAAGTTGGACGCTTAACCAAATGAGCCACTCAGGCACCCCGTAAAGCCTACTTTTTAAAAAGCATAAAATGTATTTATTTTGAGTAAGAATGAAATCTAGCCTTTTGCAGCAACGTGGATGGAACTGGAGGGTATTATGCCGAGTGAAAGAAGTCAGGCAGAGAAAGACAGACCCCATATGTTTTCACTCTTATGTGGATCCTGAGAAACTTAACAGAACACCATGGGGGAGGGGAAGGGGGAAAAAAAAAGTTAGAGAGGGAGGGAGCCAAACCATAAGAGACTCTTAAAAACTGACAATAGGGGCGCCTGGGTGGCGCAGTCGGTTAAGCGTCCGACTTCAGCCAGGTCACGATCTCGTGGTCCGTGAGTTCGAGCCCCGCGTCGGGCTCTGGGCTGATGGCTCAGAGCCTGGAGCCTGTTTCCGATTCTGTGTCTCCCTCTCTCTCTGCCCCTCCCCCGTTCATGCTCTGTCTCTCTCTGTCCCAAAAATAAATAAATGTTGAAAAAAAAAAAAAAAAAAAAAACTGACAATAAACTGAGGGTTGATGGGGGGTGGGAGGGAGGGGAGGGTGGGGGAGGGGCACTGAGGAGGGCACCTGTTGGGAGGAGCCCTGGGTGTTGTATGGAAACCAATTTGACAATGAATTTCTATTAAATAAAAAGAAATAAGTGGGGAAATTAAGATCATAAAAGAAAATAAAAAATAAAAATTCAAACTGAAAAAATATAAAAAGTAAAAAGCATAAAATACCGTAAATGTACTGCTCCGGAAGTTTGCAACAATGTATTGTTAGATGAGAAATCAATGTGCACATGGGATGAAATTATATAACCTGTAGCTTGTACTTTTAATTATATATACAATTATATTTACACATAATTATAAATATAAATATCTGTAGAAGGGTATGCGTGAAACTCATAACCTGGCTGATAGGGTACGGAAATAAAAGCCGAGTTTACATTTATTATGTTATTTTGTTCCTCTTGAATTTTGTAACATGAGTATTTCTTACCTAGTCAAAGGTCATGAAATAGACAAAATTAGCTAAGACTATGCCAGAGAGAGAGAGAGGGAGAGAGAGAGAGACAAAGAAAAAATGGCAACAAATTCGTATAAAATAATAAAATGGAATGGCAATGAAAGAGCAAAACCAAATAATCGTGACCGACTCGACAATTTGGAAAACTGAAATAATAATAATAAAAAAAAAACCCCATAACGATGTAAGACATTACACAATGTAAGAAAACAATTACAGGAATAAAATGATAGTTTAAATACAAAGAAAAAGGCAAAATAAAATAGCAAAACAATATATTTTGATATGTATGTGCTATTAACACCATAGCAGGAGAATTAATCAACTAATTTTTTTTTTAATTTTTTTTTCAACGTTTATTTATTTTTGGGACAGAGAGAGACAGAGCATGAACGGGGGAGGGACAGAGAGAGAGGGAGACACAGAATCGGAAACAGGCTCCAGGCTCTGAGCCATCAGCCCAGAGCCCGACGCAGGGCTCGAACTCACGGACCGCGAGATCGTGACCTGGCTGAAGTCGGACGCTTAACCGAAGGCGCCACCCAGGCACCCCTTAATCAACTAATTGAAGTAAAATTTGTAAAGGAGGAAATGCTCTATAGAGACCTTAGCGCAAGTATTTATTTATTTATATTTTTTAAATGTTTTTATTTCTTGGGGGAGGGGAGGGGCAGAGAGAGAGGGAGACACAGAGTCCGAAGCAGGCTCCAGGCTCCAAGCCATCAGCACAGAACCCGATGAGGGGCTCGAACTCACAAACCTCGAGATCGTGACCTGAGCTGAAGTCTGTCGCTCAGCCGACTGAGCCCCCCAGGTGCCCCTTAGCACAACTATTGAAATAGTATATTAAAATTTGGATGCAGACATCTACAGAAACTCCTATCAATGCCGTCTCAGAGGCTGTATCCCACTGAGGGATCACTGAGGTCTGACATCTGCACAGGGAACTGTCTAATTTTAGTCCCCAAAAGGAAAAGCTGTCTGTATCGATACCCGCGTAACCATGCATAGATAGGAGCTGGCATTATCTACACGCCTCGGTACCAGTGAAGCTGCTTCCCTGCCTCTCCACAGCTTTGGAGCCCTGCCCGCCATTCTCTTGTTTGTCCTCCACAGTGACAGGAACCACCAACCCCGTCCCCAACTGTGTGGGTCCCCGCAGGTGACTGTATTCGATTCTTCAGGCCTGGGAGAATTTTAACGAGGTACGTGATGTGGCTGAATCCACACCTTGCGAGGGTGAATTCCAACCTTGTGAGGAGGACAGAGAGAGACGCACGAAAGAGGGGGGTCACCGTGACCTTCTGGGGAGGACCACGGACATAGGAGTGGGATGTACTGACCTGGACAAACTGTGAGTGTGTGTGTGTGTGTGTGTGTGTGTGTGTGTGTGCGCTGGAAAGGAACGAGGGGAAGGGAACGAGGTTCTGAGTGTCGGTCACTGAGAAAATGCCCTGTGACTTACAGAAATGGGGGAAGG
This sequence comes from Leopardus geoffroyi, assembly GCF_018350155.1. NCBI lineage: Eukaryota > Metazoa > Chordata > Mammalia > Carnivora > Felidae > Leopardus > Leopardus geoffroyi. The sequence continues at coordinate 136,805,332 of NC_059336.1, forward strand.
GAGGGAATTATGTATTCACATGATTTTTTTTTTTTTAATCTTCAGAAAGACTTGGCCGTACCTGATTGGCATGAATTTCGCATCAGCACAAGAAGTGAGAACTTGCCTGGCCTGTCGTATCGTGCCCTCTAAGCTCACCGAGTGCTTTCGATTGTAGAAGAGGGATTCACAGAAAAAGATGGCTTTTCATGTGTGCAAAAGGCATCTTTTGGTTTTGTGGCAAATAAGCTATATGATATACCTGTGGTCTATAACAAAACCAGGAGTCGTGATTTGTACGAGGGAACGAGAGTAGCTTCAAAGCAATGCTCGCGGTGAGACGCTGCTGGTTGACTCCAAGTCAAAAAGAAGCTTCGTGGTTCTGGACGTGTTGCCTTGGAAGGGTTTCCGTTGCAGTGGAAAAGCAAGGTCAGATAAAAAGCCCAGTGTGAATCCAAGAAGCCTACTGGTTGCATGCGCACGTGCTCCATGAAACAGAAGGGGGTGAGGGAGGGTCCTTGTGTATTAGGAACTCTCAGGGGCCCCTGAAGGTTAGCTCAGGCTCTCTTTGAGGCAGGAGGATCTAAGTCCTTTTCCTTCATTTCCTGCACAAGGAGAGATCTGCTTGGCCGCTTTGTCCTTGGCTACAATCCTTTTCCCGAGGAGAGAGGCAGGCTGCCGTCCTGTCTCACACATCGGCTCCTCTGGTGTTGGCACTTAAACCCTACCCCCCCCCAGGATGCGTAGAAGATGTCCCCCTGCTCCAGAAAAAATGGGACCTCTGAAAGTCTGTGCCTGGAGGGGTCAGGTGTGTCCGTCCAGGGGCATATTTCCATTCTCCCCAGATTGCGGCAAATGTAACTACTTACAACCCCAGAAGAGGTTCGCGTTATTTTTATCTGAGCAGGAAATGCTTCCTGATCCTTGTAGCTCTGGGGTGGTTTCTGATGTCTGGGTGAGAAGCATCGCACACAGAAGACGGGGAGTTGGTGACTTTCCCCACAGCACAGACGGATAGATCCACAGTAAAGCGTAAGTGAGGACCTAACATTTTGCATTGGTTTTATTATTTTTTAAATGTTTAATTATTTTGAGACAGAGAGTGTGAGCGTGGGAGGGGCGGAGAGGGAGGGGGACAAGAGAGTCCCAAGCGGGTCCCACACTGGCAGCATGGAGCCTGATGGGGGGCTCGATCCCACGAACCACGAGATCATGACCCGAGCCGAAGCCAGGAGTGGGACACAACCCACTGAGCCACCCAGGCACCCCTAAAAATTTGCCTTTAAAAGGAGAACATATAGGTTCCGCATGAGGATTATGTTTTCCAAAAAACATAATACGAGGTTTAGTACATTGATTTCACGATCTTGTCCAGGGTGCCTAGAGGCTTTTGTAGCTTTAATTGTACCGTATTGGATTTTCCTTACGAAAACCCACGTTTTTGTCTCCGTTGTTAGAACACACATGGTTCTGGATTGGAGATGTGGAATCCGGATTCCACGGCTACGCATCCTTGGACTCATTCGGGGCTTAGATTCCTCAGGGAAACAGGGGCTCACGTGTTGGGCTCGCGGAGTTGGCGTGGGGCCAGATGGGCTACTCCAGGTCAGGGCACCTGAGGTCTGGCTTTGCGGAAGACCACGCCTTTTCTGAGCACACCTGACAGGTTCCTCGTGAGGACGCAGTGACCGGTTTCATTGGAAACGACATTAGTTTTGACTTTTGCCTCCAAATGTCCGTGCAAAGTATTTTCAACCTGTTTGCGCAGATGCGATGGTCTCTCTTCTTCGCGTGACCTTTAGCTCCTGACTGTTGTTGAGGGTAAGAGATCTCGGAAGAGGCTCCTCAAATACATGTGGTGTGGGGCTTGGGCATTTTTGAAGCCCGGCACGCAAGCCACGGAAAACACTCATATTTGAAATTCCTGTCGCAACGCGGCGTGGCCTCCGTGCCCGTGAGGGGGTTGTGAGGGAATGATTTCTGGGTTCCTAAATACCACGGGGCTCATCCTCCCACGGAGAGTGGATATAGCCCAGCAGCGCCCAGGCCAGAAATAGCTCCAGGATCCAAATTCCTTTATGATATTTAGAAACAACAGTTGTGGGTAGAAAGGTCCCTGGTCATGGCAATATTGCTTAATTGGTGTTTCTTTTTTTTTTTTTTTTTTTGCCTTCTATCATGGTCATTAAAGTACTTTTTTTCTTATTAAGCAAGCAGTGGAATTTAGACATAAAAACATAAAAATGAAAATGAAGAAAGTAAAAATAAGATACAGTAATAAAAATTACCCAGAGGCACCCGGGGAGCTCAGTCGGCTAAGCCTCTGACTTCGACTCAGGTCATGATCTCGCAGTTCGTGGGTTCGAGCCCCGCATCGGGCTCTGTGCTGACAGCTCGGAGCCTGGAGCTTGTTTCAGATTCTGTGTCTCCCTCTCTCTCTCTGCCCTCCCCCCCCCCCCGCTTGTACGCTGTCTCCCTATCTCAAAAATAAATAAACATTAAAAATAGTCAAAAAAGAATTACCCAAGGCCACACTGCTCAGTGATAACCACGGTTCATGTTTTGATTTCATAGGCTTTGGATCTTTTTTTATTTTTTGTATGCATACAAATATTTAAAGACCAGAGAAGATGAGAACCCACGGCGCATAACAAGAGTAAACTGCATCGTATTCCTTGCCTACAAAGTCCTGTCCGTGTCTGTATAATATTCCAGCCAGCAGGCATAGGACAACGGGCTTTTCCAATCGTTGTTACACTCAGACTGTTTCTAATTTCTGAGTACGACAAACACTTCCGTGACCAGTGTTCCTGTGGCGACGCGTGTCTGCGGAATATCTGATTATTTACACGGGACGGTTTCTCCCGGTGGGGGGCGGGGGGAGTTCAAGGAAAGGCGCGTCCAAGGTCAGTGGGCAGGTGCGTGTTGTCGGTCGCTTCCACACAACTCCCGCGAGGTACGCGCCCACCGTCAGGTCAGCGTTCGGTACCTCCCGTGCTCTTGAAACTGTTATGATTATTTCAAAACATCTTTACAATTTTACAGGGAAACAGTGCTGTTCTCTTGTTGCTGTCAGTCTGCCATGCTTCGATGATCCTCTACGTGGCAGACGAGTAAACAGATTTGGTAAATTCGAGTTACCCACAGGTAACCTGTAGGAAGCTGTTGACTCCAGTCTGTTGTCTGACGTGCTGAGTTTTCGCTGCTGAAGTTCTCTGCTGCCCAGGAACAGTGTGAGGCTCTAGAAATGGAAAGAAGCGGGCCACATGGCCGCTGGCTCACAGGAACTCCGCGTCAGGAGGCGAGGGCGAGGCCGCATGGATGCCGAGGATGGTGTGGGGGCTTGAAATGGGTGTGGGAAGATCTCCCAGCCCAGGACATTCTGGAGAGACAGGCAGTGCCAGCAGGGAAGGGAGGAGAGGGGCGGGAGGCGCTGGCTGGGAAGGGAGGCTCCGGGCCGGGGGACGGGCTGGAGGGGTTCAGGAGTCACGGGTGCACGCGGCCCGAGAGGCCTGGGGACAGGGCAGGGCGCTCGTCACTTGTCCGCGGAAGTGGTGGGGGCTGGATGCAGGCACCTGTGGGCTCAAGAGCAGGATGGAGTGGGACAGGACAGCGGGCAGGAGTCATGGGCAGGAAGAGGAAGTTTCCTCTCCCTGGTGCGGAGCTGAGCTGGGGCCCCAGACCTTTGAGCTAGCGGGGCTTCCCCGGTGGCCAGAGACCCAGCATCCTGCAGCCCGCTGCGGAGGGGGCTTTCCCAGGGTGGTGTTGAGACGCCCTTGATCTCCAGCTTTGGCCGGTGCGTGGTGTGAAGGGTAGGAGACGTGCGGGGCTGTGGGCCTGTCCGCATGGCCTTCTGTCCCTGGGGCAGGAGCAGAGAGGACGGGACGCCGGCCCGTGGGTGTGAAGAGGCAGGTCGTAGCCACAAAGTGCTACATGAGGCGCTGTCAGCCTGGGACACAAGAAAAGCCATTTCCTGAGACTTCATGGTCCCTCGGGCTCCTTCCCGCAGGCGGCCACTCTGTTCCTTTTCTTTCCCGAGGCACGAGAAATAAGCAGTCTCCTGTGCCTGGAGAGCCGTGCTCCTTCCCTGAGCTGTGTTCTTCCCCCCTTGGAAGGGGGTGGCCCATACCCAAGCCCAGATACCCCTGTCTCCTTCCGAGGGGGGAAGTTTCTAAGGAGCTGGAAAGAGAAGCTTCATGCCTTGAGGGAGACTTTTTATCCACTTGCTAAAAACAATATGTTAAAATATTCAGTGCATGTGTTGAATGTTGCCCAGCCCTCCAGAGCTATGTCTCTCGTGGTGGGGTCACACTGATTTCAGACCATCCCGGTACGTGCTGGTGTCCACACACAGGGGCCACTGCTGACTCACGGGGAGATGTCCTTTCCCTTCTAGGAGAAAATTGCCTGGAATGGATTTTTGCGCTTGCAAATATGTTTGGGAAGGGTGGTGCTGCTCGAACCCTCTTTCCTATTATACCCTCAGCACGTAACTGTGGTCACTGAATGCCTGTTGATCCAGCGAATGAAATATCAGTGCAGCTTCTAGCACTGAGTGGTGTTATGCCTGCTTTTTGCCTTAAGTCAGATAGGAAACGTGCCTTTCTCCATCGAACAGGCTTTAAATCACGGGAACGAGAGGTGATGGTTCCATTTCCACTGCGAAGGTTAGCTGGCTCATTTGCGGCCATCAGCCACCTGCTCAGGAATAGAGGGCAGAATGTTTGGCTTCAGAGTTTGCCCGGGAGCAAGAACTTGAAAAGAGTTCTCAAAGGATGCACATTGACCCTGTGGGTCAGGAGAGGCTGAATACCGGTTTGCGTAAGCTCCCCATTTAGAAACAGAAGAGAGGGAAACAGACCTTTACAGACTAGTAGAGGCAGCCTGGGTCCCCGTGCTGGGGGGGGGGGGGCGCCTGGGACATGAGGCGCTGAGGGACCCAGATGTTGGGATGGACATTGGCACGAGATTGAGCCGATGGAATCCGCTGGGGACGGTCCCAGGAAACATTCTCTGGACTATCACTGCTTCTCCTTATAAGACATAGCATGGCATCCGTGACCACTCGACATTGGCCAACGAAGGCTGCATCTTGTAGGAACTTCATGTGGTTGGTAACTGTACCAGAGATTGTAGCAGCTGGAACAGAGACCGTGGGGACAGCAGGTGGTTGGCTGAACGTGCACTTGGCCGTGAGGTGGTATGGGGTAGGCATGTCTCTGTTCAGGGGCCAGTGACTTGGACTGCCAGGACATGATGGCTCTTGCGTGAAGAGCTCGCCAGTGAAATTTTGATCCCCTATTGAGGCTGATTACTCTTGAGATCACGCCCCTGACGTTGAGTCTGGACGCCATACCTCAAGCGTGGGAAGAGGCATAGCATGCTTATTCTAGATTGTGATGGCTGAATAATGAGATGGTCGCGTGATAAGGAAAACTTACAAGTAATGGAGGTAACGTATTAAACGAGTTACCCCACACATCAGAATCAACGTATCCTGAGTCTTATCGCAGAGAGGAAGGACAAAGTTTCTAAAAAGGAAATGGATTTAGAAATCATCAACGAGGATATTACTTGCATGTGGCTGGTTTTTTTGTCTGTTTTTTGTTTTCGGATAGGTTATCTTCTCATTCACTTTTTTCTCTACTAGCTAAACACTTTGTGGCTATTCTTTCGGGAGTCACTCTGAAAATCAACAAATGCATATTTAGCTTTTCAAAGTATAAATTGTACCCAAATTTTTATCCATCTCCTGGAAAATTAGTAGCTTTGAGGATTTTGACCCCATCTCTGTCTTCTTCCAACTCCTATGTTATTCTTGACGTTTACTTTGCATTTGGCTTCCTTTTCCTCACCTTAAAGACTATTTCTATTATTTTTACATGTTCACCACTTTCTTAATCGACACCTTCCTTATGGATTAATTACACCCTTTAACGAGAATCTGCTCTTGAGTAACTCTCTTTGTTCTGTTCGTCTAATAATGTCTTCGTTTCACCCTGTTCTTAAAAGGCATTTCCTTGGAAATTCCAGATTGGTATTTATTTTACTTTAGCACACTGGAGATACAGTTCCACTGGCATTTTCCTCTAGTGCTGCTGTGGGGAAGACAGTTGTCAGTATCACCGTGCTGCCTTCAGGAGAGGCTGTTTAATTCCCCATCGTGTGTGTGCGTGTGTGCGTGGGGTTGTTTTTAGATTTTCTGTCTCTGATTCTTACGGTTCACTATGCCATGTTCAAATATGAGTTGATTGTTGTGGATCCTGCTCCGCATGTGGAGGGCTTCCTGTCATCTCTGCCAGAGGGAAATCCTCAGGGGTGCCTGGGTGGCTCAGTCGGTTGAGTGTCCGACTCCGACTCGGGTCATGAATTCGCGGTCCGTGAGTTCGAGCCCCGCGTCGGGCTCTGTGCTGACACCTCGGCTCCTGGAGCCTGCTTCCGATTCTGTGTCTTCCTCTCTCTGCCCCTTTCCCACTCACACTCTGTCTCTCTCTCAAAAATAAATAAAGATTAAAAAAAAAATTAGAGGGAAATCCTTAGTCATGACCTCGACATTTCCCCCCACAGTGTTGCCTCTGCCCACATTCTTTCTCCTCTCCTGCTGGGGATCCAGGTAGGTGCGTGCGGACGCTTTTACCATGTTCTCTGTGTTGCTGCTTCTGCACTGGTCTCCATCTCTTTGCTTTCCTGTGATGCACGCTGCCTCTTCTCTTCTGACCATCCTGGGCACCAGCACCCACCCTGCCAGTCTAGCTGTTTCAGGACAAGGTTAAACAGCCAGTGAATTGTACATCTTAGTTACTGTGTCTTTCAATATCCGAAGTCTCATCGTTTCCTTTCTCGCCCATGCCGACCCATTTTTAACCACTTTCTTTCCTGAGGTATTTCTAAGCCCTTTATACGTGTGTAGGATGAGCGGGGTTGTTCTACAAACCTTTATCCCGATTCTTCTTACATCCAGAGTCTTTGCAGAGCCATTATGTTCTCTGTTGTTTCTGCTAGTTTTCTTTCATGATGCTTTATTTCTCTATTTGTTTGAGTATTTCTTTTTACATCCATGGTTATTTTCCTTGGAATAATATTGCAAAAACTTTTTTAAAAATAGGAGGACCTGAGAAATTCTTTTTTTTTTTTTCTTTTTTTTTAAATCAGGCACTATGGACTCAATCATCTTAAGTTGAATGTATGGCTTGAATTTTTCAGGTTGCAAGTTTATGCCACAACAACGTTTCCCCCAGGCTCTGCTCTGTCCCAGTGAAATCTTGTTGGCATGTGGAGGTGAGGGGCCTGGGGGGTCAACTTGTAGTGTATCCTTACCCTGGAGTTCGAGGTCTTTCAGGGGTGTGTTTCACAGGGGAAGGTCCACGATACTTGGATACACATTGCTTGGGTCCTGAGCCTCGGCCCCTTTTCCTGTTACGCCACATAACCTCGAAAAGTGCAGCTCGCATTCTCAGCTTTGCAAAACTCTCTAAGGCATAAGGGGATCCAGTATTCTGTTTGCTTTTCTAGGACCACGATTTCACTTAGATTTAGGTCCGGTAATCCCTTACTATCTTGTATGCTTCTGATGCTATTGCGAATGTGTCTATATTTCCGCGTTTTATTCAGAATTTCTCAATGCTTTCATCAGGGTTGGTATGAATACCTGAGCTTACTTTTTTTTTTTATCAGAAAGGTGCAATTATTTGCTTTCTGTCCATTCCTGATTATCCAAAGGATCTAGATAGGACTGACTTATCTCTTTAGCCTATTAAGACCCAAATCTATTCCAAAAATGTTTATTTATTTTTTTAATTTAAATTTTATTTCTTATTTCTATGAGAGAGAGAGAGAGACAGAGATAGAGAGAGAGAGAATCTTAAGCATGCCCCATGCTCGAGAATGGGGCTTGGTCCTATGACCCTGAGATCATGACCTGAGCCCAAATCGAGTCAGACACTCAACTGACTGAGCCACCCAAGTGCCTCCTGAATTTTTATTTTTATAATGCTATCCTGTGTTAACAGAGACTCAATATAAACAACGGGAAATCAAATGTTCTCCAGTATAATTAGGAACTTGCAATCTTCCTGGGTCTTCCAAAATGCCAGTGATCACTAATTGCTTTAACTAATAAAGGTGTTTTAAGTAATTGGTTTGAATCTTGGATGCATCCGGACTGTATTTCTAAAGTGTGTTTCTGACCCGCAGCTGTGGCCTATTTTAGACGTGGTAGTTCAGTGGGAGCTGTGGCTTTAGGTGGCCCACAGTCACCTGATTAAGTCCCTGATTCCTCTGCACCTCAGTGGTCTCATTTGTAACTTAGAGCAAAGGTACTTGATCAGGTCTCCCACAGCAATCCGGGGAGCATCAGAGAGGGTAGACCGTGCATGCACTTTGTAAACAGTTTCCATGCATGACTAAATGTGTTCTAAGTACTAGTGAGATACAGAATGGACAAGGGAAATAGACTCCCATTTGTATGTCTCTACTTCGTGGATTCCGGGAAAATTAAAGTTTGTAGGAGTCTGTCTGAAGTTGCTCAGTAGAATGTAGAAGGCTGGGTTTATCAGCGTTCTAGAAAAACAGCCATTTGCAAAGAGAAGACTCAGGCACTCAAAGGCACCCTTTATTTTCACATTGTTCAGCCTCTGATTTCAATACACACCCCATGTTTTCCCCAGACATTCTTTTTTTTATATGAAATTTATTGTCAGATTGGTTTCCATACAACACCCAGTGCTCACCCCAACAGGTGCCCTCCTCCATGCCCATCCCCCACTTTCCCCTCTCCCCCACCCCCGTCAACCCTCAGTTTGTTCTCGGTATTTAAGAGTCTCTTATGGTTCGCCTCCCTCCGTCTCTGTAACATTCTGGCCCCCACCCCCCACCTTCTCCTTCCCCCTGGTCTTCTGTTGAGTTTCTCAGGATCCACACATGAGTGAAAACATATGGTATCTGTCTTTCTCTGCCTGACTTATTTCATTCGGCATACTACCTTCCAGTTCCATCCACGTTGCTACAAAAGGCCAGATTTCATTCTTTCTCATTGCCGAGTAGTATTCCATTGTATACATAAACCACATCTTCTTTATCCATTCATCAGTTGATGGACATTTAGGCTCTTTCCATACTTTGGCTGTGGTTGAAAGTGCCGCTATAAACATTGGGGTGCAAGTGCCCCTCTGCATCAGCACTCCTGTGTCCCTTGGGTCAATTCCTAGCAGTGCTATTGCTGGGTCATAGGGTATTTCTGTTTTTAATTTTTTGAGGAACCTCCACACTGTTTTCCAGAGCGGCTGCCCCGGTTTGCATTCCCACCAACAGTTCAGGACGGTTCCCGTCTCTCCACATCCTTGCCAGCATCTACAGTCTCCTGACTTGTTCATTTTAGCCACTCTGACCGGCGTGAGGTGGCATCTCAGAGTCGTTTTGTCAAAATCTGATAGGTTTAACAATAGGGTGTGGATGGGAGGCGTTGGAGGGCTTCGAGCAGAGAAGAGGGACATGGTTCACGTTTTTGTTTTTGTTTTTTAATTTGATTCCTGGAATCATAACTTATTTTTTTAAAGACTTTATTTTTAAGTAATCTCTACACCCACCGTGGGGCTTGAACTCACCACCCCGAGATCAGGAGTCGTGTGCTCCACTGACTGAGCCAGCCGGGTGCCCGGTGATTTCTACAGGAATGTCTTGTACGCGGTGAGGACAATAAAGGTGAGGACAAGGGGGAAGCAGGGTGGGCCAGGAGCTGAGGGAGCCGTGCAGGAGCGGGGGGGGGGGGGGGGGGACCCTGCCAGGGCGATGTGGTGACAAGGGTCCGACTCTGAATATGTTTCGAGGGTGGAGCTGAGAGGATTTCTTGATACATTTGGTGTGGGGTGCATTTGGTATTGGGGGGGAGGAAGAGATAAAAGATTTAAGGTTGGGTACCAGTGTTTGGGCTTGAGTAGCCAAAACAGTGCGACTTCCACTAACTCGATGGGAGACGTGACGGTGGAACCAGTTTACAGGAGGTCGATAGGAATCTGGTGTTCGGCATGCTACATTCAAGAGGCCTATTAGTCATCTGAGCAGAAATGTCGCACCGTCACCTGAAAATGTGGGGGTTTTGCCTTATCAAGAACTTTTTTCAGACGGCTGTAAACATTTCAATCAATTCCGCTTCCCAAAGCAGATAAAAGTCTTTTAAAGCTGATAAGCTGACATCATTTTTAGATTAAGAAATCAGATAAGAGGAACATTTCCCAAATGCTGCACACAATGCCCCCTGTGTAGCATATGCTATTCCGAATCACGGTTACTTTCTTACTCGCGGTCAGATAACCCCTGTCCTCGAAGGTTTGGATCAGCCGTGAGAGTGTGCCTCGTGTGTGTAAATGGGTGTTGCGTAAGGCACCGCTGTGAGGGACGTGTCATGGCAACATAACTGAGCAAGTTTTGCGTGCTCATCTTTTTGTGAGAGAAAAACACAATTTTCATGTCTTTAAGTTTTATTTATAATGCAACATTCGTTTTTGAGTTTACAACGTGGTTTAATTTGTCAAGAGAAAACCAACAAATGGTGTCTGATAAAAAAATTCCTCATGTTTGGGGTGCCTGGGTGGCTCAGTCGGTTGAGCGTCTGACTTTGGCTCAGGTCATGATCTCACGGTCTGTGAGTTCGAGCCCCGCGTCGGGCTCTGGGCCGACGGCTCGGAGTCTGGAGCCTGCTTCGGATTCTGTGTCTCCCTCGCTCTCTGCCCCTCCCCTGCCCATGCTCTCTCTCTCTTCAAAAAAAAAATAAACATTAAAAAAAAGAATCCTCATGGCCACTGTCTGTTTCCCAATATACATTATTTATTATGGAAAAGTATTCCATTAAAGGGCTCCTGGGTGGCTCAGTTGGTTAAGCTTCCGACTCTTGATTCCGGCTCAGGTCATGATCTCACGATCACGTGAGATTGAGCCCTGAGTCGGGCTCTGTGGGGACGGTTCAGATGCTGCTTGGGAATCTCTCTCTCTCCCTCTCTCTCTCTCCCTCTCTCCCTTTCCCTCTCTGTCTGTCACTCTCAAAACAAATCAGCATTAAAAAAAAGTATTCCGTTATTGTTCATTACATGTTTCCCTTTAGTAGCTTCTAAAACAATTATTTCTGTATTGATCCATTACTGAAACAGAGTCTAGAAATTTCTACAAGCCGACACCTGAAAGATACGTCACTTTTCAACCGACTAGTAGCCCACCTCCAGCTCTGTGTCCTCTGTTTTAATACTAATTTCTTTACATGTTTAGTAATATTTTCTATAGATCATGTAACAGTAAGAAAATACAAAGAAATCTACTTCAGTTTGCTAGCATATTGTCTGTTGTTTTATTTACTGAGTTTCTTATGTGTTCCATGTATCATCCCTGCTGTTTGTATCAAAATAATAGAAAAAATAAGCCTTTCAGTTGTAAGTAACAAAGAATCTACCAACAGTGGGCAGATTTTTGTCTGCTATTGGTAAGATCAATGTTACCATTAAATTTAAGTTTTTGCATGGTAGGTGCTTACACGTCACATGGCTCTAAGCCTGAGTTATGAGATTGTACATGTTTTTCGAATACCGTCATCACCTTTAAGCGTCAAGTTAGCATGTGCACTTACGACAGGGTTCAGTGTTGATGACCGTAGGCACAACCCGTATTTCAAGGTATTTTTCTGGTAGTTTAGAAGTTTTGGCTGGCTTTGTGTCATTACCGTAAACCGTTACGGGTCAGGTAACAGCATGGAGGACCGAGTTTAGAAATGAGACTCTGAGGGCGCTTGGGGGGGGTGCTCAGTCAGTCAAGCTTCTGACTCTTGGTTTTAGCTCAGCTCATGATCTCACGGTTCGTGAGTTTGAGTCCTGGGTCAGGCTCCCCAATGACAGCGCAGTCTGCTTGGGATTCTCTCCTTCCCTCTCACTGCCCCTCCCCCTGCTGGTACTGTCTCTGTTTCTCTCAAAATAAATGAACTTAAAACAAAAAAAAAAAAAAACAAAAAACAAACAAACAAACAAAAAGCAAGGGAGACCATGACGTTGTCCTGGTAACTTCATCTTACATTATCACGTTAGGCTTAATTTGCTATTTCTTTGCAGGAAACTTTTTAAGCCACTTAACCTTTTGGCCAGGTTGGTTTAGTTAAAAGTAGACGAGTTAATCCAGAAATTCACTAAATCGGGCCAGATGAACTGCGCTCCCTAACGAGCTGCTGTGAAGGAACCAGTGAGTGAGGTCCGGGCAGGCTCCAACCCTGGGCTGTGAGGCTCCCACTTCTCCGTGGGGAGCCCAGTGGGACCCCTGGACGTGCACGTCTCTGAGGTGAGGACTGAGTGACGGCTTCGGAGTCACTCTGCACATTCAGTAGTACCAACACCTGCATATTTTCCCATTTTCGTCAAGATTTCGTCTTCTCTCTAGACCCAGGTTGACTATTTTTTAGACCCGACTTACGTCAACTCGGTCCAGTGGACCAGGCTGGTCTGCGTTGCTTCTTGGTCCATCTTGGAGGTTTGACTCTCTCGGGATTCCTGAAGGACGTCAGCCCCGTCACCCCCCAACTCGTGACCTAGAATTTGTTCGATCTTGGAAGCACGGTCCACATCCGTAACTGTTGAAATGGAACGTTGAAGTCCACTCTGGCTTGTCCTGGACCAGCCTGAGGAGAGGTCTTTGGGACTGGGACCACCCAAGAAGAAGTACTCTAGTATGAAGCCAAGTGTGTATTTTTCCACAATGATGGTTATGCACAGTGAGCTGTAAGAATGACCCTTTCTCCCCAACGAGGATGGAGATCTGCTTGAAAAATGCCAGAACACCATCCTGGAACCCAACTGCATGATCGCGACTCAAATATCAAAGGCTTATTTTTTGTTTTTTTTTTTTTTTCCTCCCTAAAATACTTTAAAAAAATAAAGTATGGATCTGATTGTCTCTTACACAAAAGCAAGTTGGAATTTGTAACCTGTGTAAATGCTGTAATTAAAACCTTGTTTTTACATGGATCCATTATGTTATATTTTCCACTAATTACTGACATTTTCTTTAATGTGTACATGCAGGGAACACGAGGATATGATTAGCCGGAGTTAAAAGTGTAAGCAGTAATGAGCATATTATGGGTTTCCCTTCGTCTTTCTTTGGGCCCTCTAAGGTTCTTGACAATAAGCCTGCCTTTTTTAAGGGTTAGTACTCTGCGCACTTTTCTGTAAACAAACGCGTGCGACGTGAAAATGGCAATATTCATATACACATGTTGAATATATTGCCTCCCCTTACATTAGCCTTCCGAGGGACTGCCTTTTCTCTGGTGGAGATACAAGCACCCCATTAAAGTAAAGAAAGACTTCCCAAACATGGGAACGGGGTTTCTGAAAGTCTCGGGCTTGCACATGTGCATTTGCGGCACGGAGAACGAGGCAAGGGAGGAAAACAAGGGACTCTGTGGCACATTCTGCACATCTCAATGTGCTGAGTCGTTAGATGTTTCTGACTGACGAACATGCTTTGCTGGAAGGAACTTCTCAGGACTCCCGAGATCTTTGGAAGGATATTTGCTGGAAGGATCTTCTCAGGACTCCTGAGAAGTTGCAAACCTTTCCTGACTGTTGCAATCAGATGTCTGTACATTTGCTTCTTTGCAGATAATACGCACGTTGAGAGATGGATCTCCTTTGCTTCGTTTCTCCCGGGCCGAGCCTTCTCCCAGGGTTCCCGGCTCAGCTGGTGGTTTGGGGACCTGTCTGGCAGCCTCGATGGCTGGTGAGGCCACAGGACAGAGGCAGCCTCCCCGGGGACCTGCTCTTGGCCCCTGCGATGCCCGCGCAGCTCCCTCCCAGGACCTGTCTCTCCGAATGCTCTGAAAGTTGCAGGACCTCTGCCCGAACTCCTTGCTTTGTTGTTTCTTTCTTTTTCTGTTTTTCCTTTCACCTCCTTTTCTTACCTCCTTCCAACCCAGTTGTCTCTTTTTCTAATTATTTCCAACACGGGTAAGTTGGGAACCTGGGGGAAAATATCCTTATGGAATTAAAACCATGTTGATGGACATTTCACATCAGCAGAATTCACAGCTGAGGAAGGATTTCGGCAATCCCGCCCCAAACCCACACGGGCAAAGGGGACAGAAGTGGCTCGGTGACGCAAAGCCCAGGCACAGAGCCACGCCAGACCCCCCGGCCGGGGGAGCGGAGACCCCCGCTGCTTTTCACACGGACTTCGGGGAATCACTCAGACAGTTCTGTGCCCGGCGGAGTCCACGGGCAATCGTCCTGGAAGTAGGATTTCTACAGCTGGTTCACACTACCTCACAAATAATTGCACCCTGTTTTCCTGAGTTTAAACAGGAACAGCCCTACGTACAGTTGTCAATCGCCCCTCTTCTTTGCACTTCTGAGCCTTGTTTCCTTCTTCCCTTTTCCGTGTTTAGTGCCTCAGTTTACTGTTGTTTCTGGTCCCTAGAGCACAGGGCGTCCCCATCTGGCTGCCTTTTCTTCTTCTTTTTTAAATGTTTTTATTTTTGTTTTTTGAGAGAGACAGAGAGAGAGAGTGAGCAGGGGAGGGGTAGAGGGAGAGGGAGACACAGAGTCCGAAGCAGGTATTTGCTGGCCGAAAATCATAGCGTGGCCATTAGACGCATTGTTTTTTTTTTTTTTTTTTCAACGATTATTTATTTTTGGGACAGAGTGAGACAGAGCATGAACGGGGGAGGGGCAGAGAGAGAGGGAGACACAGAATCGGAAACAGGCTCCAGGCTCTGAGCCATCAGCCCAGAGCCCGACGCGGGGCTCGAACTCACGGACCGCGAGATCGTGACCTGGCTGAAGTCGGACGCTTAACCGACTGCGCCACCCAGGCGCCCCAGCCATTAGACGCATTGTAAGGTAGGAGGGATTTCTTCCTTGCTGTTTCTCAAGCTGCACGATGTTTGGGATAACGACTAACATTTATACAGTGCTTTGTGATGTGCACAACGCCTTTCACTCATGTGACCTCATTCTGTCTTCCAAAAACAGGGATATGTCGTCAGTATCTCTGTTTTCCAGATGAAGACGTTGAAGATTACAGCATTAAAAAAAAATTTTTTTTTTAACGTTTATTTATTTTTGAGACAGAGAGAGACAGAGCATGAACGGGGGAGGGTCAGAAAGAGGGAGACACAGAATCGGAAACAGGCTCCAGGCTCTGAGCCGTCAGCCCAGGGCCCGACGCGGGGCTCGAACTCATGGACCACGGAATCATGACCTGAGCTGAAGTCGGCCGCTTAACTGACTGAGTCACCCAGGCGCCCCGAAGGTTACAGCCTTAAAGAACGTAACCAAAGCAGGGCGGAGCCTGAGTGTGAGCGCTCTGTTCTGACTTCAAGGTCTGTGCATCTTATGTGTCATTTGATGCGTATAATACACTTTGTATTTTACCTTTTATTTTTCAAGAGACATTGAGAAAATAAAGTTTGGGTACCGGTAAAAGTACGGACTTTATTGGCAACAGAACCGGGGCTCCAATTCTGCCCTGCTTCCTGCTGTTATATTTCCTTGGGCAAATCTAATCACGTCTCGGAATCTCGTTGCTATTCTGTGCAATGATAGTGATATTCCTTGTAAAATACCTAGGTGCCTGGCATAATTAGTACCCAGTAAATATTTTGCCCTTTTTTAATGTTCATTTATTTTTGAGAGAGGGAGATACAGAGCGTGAGTGGGGGAGGGGCAGAGAGACAGGGAGACAGAGAATGGGAAGCAGGCTCCGGGCTCCGAGCTGGCAGCACAGAGACCGACAGGGGGCTTGAACTTGTGAACCTCGAGATCATGACCCGAGCTGAAGTCAGATGCTCAACTGACTGAGCGCCCCAGGCGCCCCAGTGTTATTTATTAAAAACAAAAACAAAACCAAAAACCAACAACCTGTTATTTGTAGGAGGACAGAGTATAGGTATTGACAAGACTAACAATATAAAGCCAGGCGGGAAGCAAGCAATCCTTTCATGGCCATTTTTATGGCTACTGCGTAAACTGTGTTTGTTGCTGCAGTCAAAGGCCACAAGCCAGGGAGATGGTTTGAAAACTAAAGGCAAAGATATCAGAGTCCCGGCCAGGAAAGTTCCTGGAGGAGAACAAGAGTATCTAGGAGACCTGCTTCCCTCTCTTTCCGGGCTCTCCTGCCATTTTCTTGATGTCGAGGCAATTAGCAAGAGTGGTGGCCGACTTTTCTCTTCGTCCAGACCTTCCATCCTGCATTCCGAACGCAACCACTAAGCCTTCGTTTGATATCAATTCTTGTGTCTCGAATGGAAGTTACAACAGAAATCGGAGGACGTACAATTCCTGCCCTTGGAGCTCACAGCCCAGTAGAAGACACCATTCATTCACCCGTCAAACATTTAACGGAGAATGTAATGTGTCGTGAGTAAAGGGCACGTTATTCGAGGTAAAGATAAAAGTCATAGTGTCTGCTCTCAAGGACTTCACAGGGTAGCTATGGAGACAGAGAAATGAAAAGATAGGACGGAATGAAGAACAATACGTTGAGAGACGGAGGGAAAGCCAGCGTGCGGTGCAATTAACGAAGGGCCACCTGTCCCAGCCAGGGAGGTGAGGCAGAGTCACGGAGAGGAAGGAGGGCATAGGGAGCCTTTCTGGGAGGAAACACTGAGGCAGATCCTAAGGCGAAATCAGAATTAGGTGGGAAGGAGTAGAGTCGAACCTGCCGTGTGACAGTTGTCCAAGAGATGACCGCCACGATGCTGGTGTTTGGTGCTATGTGCCAGGCCTCGTACTTTGGGCCGGCTGCACTGTCTCCCCCGGCGCTGCCCCCGGGACAGTGTCATGTCGTGAAACATGTATGTCGATTATGTGTGTATTTACAGCATTTACATGATATGTATTTAGGTTTAATATATATTCACATACGTATATATTATATACAGTCAAGCAGTTAAGTATATATTATTTGTATTATATGTTATTTATATGTTTATTATGTTTTATATATTTATTATGTTTTCAATATATAATTATATATTATAAATAATATATCAATGTATTAATTGTATTTTATTAACATAATGAATATATCATATATTTTTATTATATTTTCACTTAATATAGTTATAATAAAATATTATATACATGTGTATATATTATATATATGTGTGTGCATATATATATATACATATATATACATATATATATATATATATATATATATATATATGGTTGGAAAGCCAGGACAACAGGATACAGAGGGAGGGGCAGAAAAATGTCACAAGAGAAAAAAGCCTATGACACACGGGAAAGCACGGAATGCTGAGGACCTCACTCAGAATCTATGTGAGATAAAAACATGGAGACATTGGGGCACCTGGGTGGCTTAGTTGGTTAAGCGTCCGACTTCGGCTCAGGTCATGATCTCATAGTCCATGAGTTCGAGCCTCGTGTCGGGCTCTGTGCTGACAGCCTGGAGCCTGGAGCTTGCTTTGGATTCTGTGTCTCCCTCTCTCTCTGACGCTCCCCGTTCATGCTCTGTCTCGGTCTCAAAAATAAATAAACATTTAAAAACAACAACAACAACAACATGGAGACACATCTTTAAAGTATTGACAAACAGGTTATCTAACCTAGAAGTCTCTACCAGGCTAAAATGAAAGGAAATTAAAGCCTTTTCCGGACAAGTGAATTTTGAGTAAATTCTTCGATATACTTGCACTACAGAAATGTTGAAAGAAGTGACTTGAGTAAAAGTGGCACCAGAAGGAAACTTTGTTCTATGAAAAGGGAAATTAAGAGTCCCGGAAATATGTGAAAAATATAAAAGCTTTAAAAAATCGTTCCATCTCTTTAAAAGACAACTGAAGCACAAAACAATGGCAATGAGCTGTGGGATTTGCAATATATACAAAATGTTATTTTTTTAAGTTTATTCCTTTCTTTTGAAAGAGAGAATGAGCAGGGGAGGAACAGAGAGAGAGAGAGAGAGAGAAGGGGACACAGCGTCCCAAGCAGGCTCCACACTGTCAGCACAGAGCCCCACATGGGGCTCAATCCCATGAACCATGAGATCATGACTTGCGCTGAAACCCAGAGTCAGATGCTTAACCAACCGAGCCACCCAGGTGCCCTGAAATGTTTGTATTTGAAGTGAAATGCATAACAACAATAGTGCAAAGAGCAGGAGGGAAGAACAAAATTCTATGGATGTGTGTTCCTTATGCTCTACATAAACGTGTAAGTTAAAAATGTATATTGGGGCACCCGGGTGGCTCAGTCGGCTAAGCGTCCAACTCCTGGTTTTGGCTCAGGTCATGATCTCACGGTTTGTGAGTTCGAGCCCCGCATTGGGCTCTGTGCTGACGGTGCGGAGCCTGCTTGCGATTCTCTCTCTCTCCCTCTCTCTGCCCCTCCCTTGCACATGCTCTCTCTGTCTCTCTCAAAATAAATAAAACTTAAAAAAATTGAAAAAGTGTATATTATAAACATCAGGACAATGCTAAAAATTTAACAAAGAGGCATTGATAACAAAGAGCAGAGATGAAAAAAAAAAAAAATAGAATAAAAAAGTACCCCATCCAAAACAAAAGCTGAAAACATGGGGAAAAGGGAGAAAAAGATGACATGAATAGAGAATGAATACAAAGATTGTAGACTTGCCCTCAGTCACATTCATCATTACACGACATTTAAATAATCGAAACCTCCAGATTCCAAGTAGGCGTGGCAGAATGGACAAAAGCAACAACCATTTACAGGCTGTCCACTTAAAGCCTCAAGGTACCTGTTGAAGGAACAGAGCATCAAGTGATAAAACGTGGTCGATAGGTAAGGATTTTATTTCAGCGTTGTTTTACATGAGTGCATAAACACAGTGGCATTTTACATGCAGTGACATTTTGTGTGATTACCCCCATTTTACGGGATAAATCCTCTCTGAACTTTGATTTTCTGTCAGTACACAGAAACCTGTTGGTGCAAACACCCATTTTCCTCTTACCCCTTTACATTTGGCCACTACGGGGTCTCAACGATAATTTTCCTGGCTGTTCGAAACCATCTTTGTTAGTAATCATACTGGTAAAGCCATAGCGTTCCCAAATGTTACCTAAAACCAGTGCGAGAGGAACCACGGAGCAAAGGGCAAAGCAGAACGCCACGGAAGCTCTAGAACGCAAGCTCGACCCGAGCAGGGACTTTTGTTCGTTTCACTCACTAATAATAGAAATAACTTAATAAATAAATATCGGTTCAATGATCAAATGTATAAAGTTGTTAATGAACTACGCGAAGGTGGAGTGTTCTGGCATCATGCAGAGCGGTAATAAGCAGTCATCCAGACCTCACTTGTGGGGAAATCATCATAAAAATGCTCCATTTAATGATGTATGTCCATAACGAAGAGCTACAGTTTTCTATGAAAATACCACAATTATGCTATAGTGAGGAAGGAAGCAAACAATGTAAAAACACATAGAAAAAAAAAAAACACATCGGCATGATTGATTGAAACTAGGTCGTGGGATTTATAGAAATAAGCTTCATTTCTTAGGGGGGGAAAAAAACTTGCACTGTGGAACACTCGACTCCCCGAAGAGTCTTAGTAAATAAGATGAAAAACTTTTTAAAATGAACCCTGTCGGAAAAAAAAAGGATCAGTATTTCTAGAAGAATTGCAAAATACAAGGGGCCAGCGATAACGTGGCTAGTAACTGAGGTCATAAAAACAGAGCAGCGAAGTTGCAGGAACACTTCTTAGTTGACTCCATCTTTCTAATGGTCAGATTTCGCTTCTGTGAAATGGTAATCGACTTCATAGGGTTGCTTCCAGAAGATTGTGAAATAATGTAGGAAATGCCTCAAAACCTCTAGCCGAGGGCCAGATGCCCGGCAGACACACATCCGATGCATGTTACCGGCTTTATTCTCCTTTCAAGACCCCCGAATGGTTACTTCATTTCCTGACCCCCCCCCCCCCCACCCTCCCGGAGGGAGTCAGTTACCTGGGTCAGGAGCTGGGGACCCAGCCTCTCAGCTGTCCTCTGTGTGTGCTCCTGCCTGAATGGCTTTTGAAGTGTGCACCTCTCTTTCCTGCCACCCTCCAACAGCTCTCCCACTTCCTGACCTGAAGTGCCTTCTTGCCTGGGGTCAATCCCCTTTCTACTCTGTCTTCCCTAGAAGGAGGCACTCAGGAAGTGGGAAGGATCCCCTCCCCCTCCTGCCCCCCTTAGCTTGCAGAATGGAGCTCCAGAACTTTGTTCCTCAGTGCAGCCAGGCTCAGGCCATCTTCCTGCTATCTTGATGGCCGCAGGGCCCCATCCCTACCTGCACGTCTGAGCCTCAGGGCCGCTCACATTCCGTGCAAATGCCTATAGTTCTGGCTGGTCTGCCTGGAAAAGTCCTGCTCGTCTTTTACTCCTGGCTTCGGATATCACCTCCTCCTGGAAGCCTTCCCTGACTGGCTTGTATAGAGGTGGTCTAAACTTGGTCTCAGGTTACAAAAATAGGAGGGCAAAGTGCACGGAGGGAGAAAGCCCGCTGGCAGCATCTGGCAGCACGCAAAGCCGTGGTCAGGCCGTGGTCTGTCCCCAGGCCGTGGCCGTTGACGGAACCCTGCCGCAGCCTTACAGACCGGTTGGCAGAAACCTCCGCAGGCGGCCCCCTCCGGAGTCAGCCCTGTCCCTCCCCCTTCACCTCTTCCACCTGATTTCTCGCATTTCACTTTCTTGTTCTTAACTGGCTGGTTCATAAATTAATAAAAACAACCGAAGTTAGACAACCCAGCTACTTAAGAAAACTGTGCTCCCAGGGAATCTGTTGTATATGTAGTGGGGGGAAAAAAAACAGTAATAACTCTGAATCTTCTACATGAATACGTTTGCTTGGGGAGCAGCAGCTGTTAAAATACAAATGTGGTATTTGAGTTCACACTGGAGGAGGAAGAACGCGCCGTGTGGTTCAGGACAGGCTCTTTCATCTGGGGCTGTGGGCCTAATTCTGATTTAGGGAAAGGCAGGATCGCTGGGGGAACAGCGGGAGCCTGGGGCAGAAAATCCGCCTTCAAACCACCTCCTCGAGGAGCTGTAACTTTAGGGAGAGCCCGAGGCAGTTGAGGCTCCTTAGGAAGTGGGAAAAGAATAGGGTCTCGCCCCTGCGTGCGCAGACACCGGTGAAGGTCGTGGACCCAGGGTTTGCCAATAAAAGACGTCTTGCCTCCAAGTGAAGAAGTTACAGCCTCACCCAAGGTTTATCCAGGGAAGGCGGAGAGGCTCATTTACCTCCACGATGCACAGCACGTGGCTGGAGGTGTGGGGCTCCGCGGGCGGCGGGCGGGTGCCCAGGCTGCGCACTGGGTCCCGCGCAGGACGCGGCCGGGCCTGAAGCCCCGCGTGACCTCTTCCCGGTCCCTTGAAGCTCCGGCCTGGCCTCCCCGCCCGGACCACCTCGCAGAGCCGGGCTGGAGCGCGCACCGCAGGCTGGGCGCCCCTTTCCCAGGCGTCCACACAGCGACTCGGCCCCGGAGTGCGAGGCCTGAGTCAGCAGAGCGCAGGGACGCTCCTGAGCGTGTCACTTCCTCTGCGGCCATACTCGGCCCGACAAACGCTTAACCCCCCCCCCCCACCCACTCCCTACCCCCACCCCCGAGCGGTGACGGCAGGGTGACAACAGCCACACCCTCCGGGCGACCCTGGAACCCCTGGCGCGCGGAGCCGGGACAGCTGGCCGAGCCGGGCCCCTGCGGTCATTGGCAAAGAATTCCCCTCCGGCCCGGCCGCGGCAACCCTGCAGCTGTCGCCCTCCACATACCGGGCGTGCCTCCCCGCCCGCGCGGCAACTGCGGGGCGTGGGCAGAGGAGCCCGCACCCCCGCGCCCCCCGTGGCCTCCGCAGCCCCCGCGCCCCCCCCCCCGTAGCCTCCGCAGCCCCCGCGCCCCCCCCCCGTGGCCTCCGCGCCCCCCGCGACCTCCGAGACCCCCCTGCGCCCCCGCGAACCTCACAGCCACACCCCCCAGCCCCCCGCGGCCCCTCCCCCCCCTTGCACCTCCCGGACCCCCAGCGGCCGGCATTCCCCGCGCTCCCGAGGCCCAGGCACAGAGCGAGCCCCGGGCGCACAGGCCCGAGGCAAGTGCCAGGGAAAGTGCGGGGGCGGGGGGGGGGGGCAAGAGGCGGAGGTCGCGTTGGGAGAGTCGCCCTTCGGCCCCGTCGCGCCCTGTCCACGGTGGCTCCCGGGAGCTGCGGCTTCACGGGGCGCGGTTGGAACGCGGCTGCGGAGCGGGGACGGGGCGGGGGGCGGGGGAGCGCGGACTGGGACGCGAGCCCAGCCGGGTTCAGGTTCCCCGCCGCCCGGTGAGCCTCGGGATCCTCGTCCGGGAGACGGACCGAGCGGCTTCCCAGGGCCGGGCCTGGGTGTCAGGTCCCGCCGGCGAGAGGCTGACCACGTGGGCGCGGCGCCCTGCTACCCACCGGCTGCGTAACCCTCACCTCCTCCCTCCTTCCTCTGCCCAGTGGCCTCGTCCCCTTTGGACAGGATGCCAAGGGGGGGGGGTGTTCTGCGGAGCTTATCACATGTGCGTTAAACTTGAGGCCCTTCCACTAATCCACGTAGGACTCGATCCTGACGATGCTTAATTTTCACACAGACTCGTTTTCCTAAGAGCACACCCGGCCATGAGGCTGTGTGTGCCAGCTTACGTTTTTAACATTTCTCTTGGTTTCAGTTTGCATTTCTTTAAATAGCAATGAGGTGGGTTGCTTTTTCTATTTAAAACATTCAGATAAAATACACGTCACCTAAAATTTACCAGGTTAACTATTTTTAGATGCACATTAGGTGGCATTAAGTATATTCACACCGTTGTGCAGTCATCAGCACCCTCTGTCCACAGAAATCTTCTCACGTGGCAAAAGGACACTGTAGTCCCTTGAACAATAATTCCCCGTCCCCCCCACCCAGCCCCTGGCAGCTACGATTCTATTTTGTGTCTATGAATTTGACAACTCTAGGTATCTTATGTAAGTGGAATCAGAATATTTGTCCTTTGGTACCTGACTTCTTCGATTAGTATATTGTCTCCAAGGTTCTATATCACAATGACCTTCATTCTTAACGCTGAATAACATGCCATTGTAGGACCACGCGGCATTTTTTTTTCATCACCCGCAATGATGTTTTGAAACTTCCGTTCTTAGACTACAAGAGAAAATGAGGCGTACAATTCTCGGTGGGAGCTTGCAGAGTGAGGGGGTTCTGACGGTATAAATGGACAAGATACGCGACAATGGAATCTTTGCAGAATAATTATTATTCCATTGTGCTAAGGCCAGTTTTGCATTTTTTTTCTATGACATAAGCATACAAATACACAAGCGTGTATCCGCGTGTGCATTTCTCCCACACTGCTCTTTATTTCCCATTCTTGCTCCTTCCCCTTCAGGACAAGAACAGACTTACTTTGGGGCAACAGCATGGGACTTCTGTCACACACAGCCATACAGTTCAGAGTGATTTATATCTTATATTCTAAACTCAAGAAGTTTCTCTCTGCTGTACGTTAGAGGTGATTTACGGCCAGTTCAGCGTCCTATCCATTCCACTCTTGTCCCCGACATAGCCTGCCTCTCCCCCTCCCCCTCATCCTGCCTGATTCTACGGGATTTCTCTCACTGATTCTGTCCTCAGGCACAATGGTAAATATTTTCCTTACATCTAAATCTGATGCTTCTTAAATCATGTAAGTATTACTGTTCCCATTTCACAGACGAGTAAACTGAGGCACAGAGGGATTATATAACTGCCTGAGGCCAAACATTGGTCTGTGTCAGGGTCAAGATCTAGACCAAGTGTATTGGAAGCCAGATCTCAGATGTTGCCCTGCCCAGGCTATGGCAGTTGTCACTTTAAGTCTTCTGACTTTCATTTTCCACTGGATTTTACAGGATTCCAAGAACATGACCCAGGACTCTAGAGCCAGTATTTTGTGTACAGTGTTTGTTGTTTAATCAAAACTTAGTAAAACAGGGGAAATGTTTAAAATAAAAATATGAAAAAAGAGCAAATAAAATCCAAAGGAAGCAGAAGAAAGGTAATACTAAAAAAAATTGGAACAGGAATCAGTGAAGTTGAAAAGGGAGATCCATGGAAGAAATCAACAAGACCAAAATCCGTTTCTTGGAAAAGACCAATAAAATTGATAAGTCTCTAGCCAGGCTACCTAGGAAAAATGACAGAGGACACAAATTAAAAATATCAGAAATGAAAAAGCACACATCACTACAGGTCCTACAGACATTAAGAGGGTAATAAAGGTATATTATGAACACCTGTATGCTGCATAGCTGATAACCTAGATGAAACGGACCAGTTCCTTGAAGACACAACTGCTTAAAACACAAGAAATAGACAATCTGTATAAATCTACATCTATTTTGCAAGTTGACTCAATAATTAATAATCTTCTGAAACAGAAAGCACCAGACCCAGATGGGTTCACCGGTGAATTCTACCAGACATTTAAGAAAGAAATTATGTCAGTACGCGACAGTCTCGTCTGTCTCTTTTGCCCTTGTCTTCAGCGTGCTGAGCTGCTAATGGGGAATTTTATTTGAAAACTGATGGTCTTCTTCAGGTCTGAGAAAGCTACGTGTCTGCCACTTCTATTCCTTTATTTATTTTTTTCTTTCTTTCTGGAATTTTTATCAGTTTGCTGTTGGTCCTCTTTCTTGTATCTCGTCTGTATTTTCCTTTTTAAAAAATTTTACTTAGTTTTGACTTGTCTGTACTTTCTTTTCTTTTCTTTTTTTAAAAATTTTATTAATTTTTGAAAGCGAGCGCAAGCCGGGGAGGCGCAGAGAGAGAGGCTGACAAGAGGATGTGAAGCGAATTCTGTGCTGACAGCAGTGAGCCTGACGCATGGTCAAACTTGGGAACTGTGAGGTCATAACCTGAGCTGAAGAGGGATGCTTAACCGACTGAGCCACCCAGGCGCCCCTAGTCCAACTTCTAAATACCAACCTCTGTGCTGTTTACTCATTCTGAACCCATGCCCTCTGACTTCCAAAAGCTAGATTGGTTTCCTTTTTAAAGCAGCCCAGTCATTTATCTCTCTGTGTTGTTTCCATCCTACCCACCTCCTTCCAGAAATTTGTGGAAATCTCTCAACTGTTGTTGATTATTACCTGCCCTTAATCTACTTTTTTTTTTCCTTTTGAACTTTTAATATTTAATTTCAGTGGAGGTCTTTGGAAGGTGAAGAAACAAATATGTATGTTTATTCCTCAGTTCTGAATTGGAGCTGTCTGATTAGTCTTTTTAAGAAACGGATTCCCAAACTGATAGCTTTTGTACTCACCCTTTCTTATTCCTTTTTTTGTTAGCATTTCTATAAAGGCAATGCCCTTAGACAAAAAAAGAATTGTTGTTCTGCCCAGTAAATACAAAGACAGACCTTGCCAAGGAATAGTAATGAAGTAAAACCCTAAATGGGCTTTGGAAAAGCCTCATTAAATCGGATGTTATCTTAGGAGGTTCTTTGGGATATCGAGGAGAACACAGACATTGTATGATACACCAGCTTTTCCACATAGCCTTGAGCAGACTGCTTAACCTCTTAGCACCCAGAATCGAGTGGATAGAGTATAATTTTCAATTTCACAAGATCACTGTGCAAAGTGCATGATACTTAACAAGTGTTTAATAAATCATTCTGTGAAGATTCCTGGTTACGCTCTGCGGATCACTGCATATATCATGGCGGGCAGCCACAGGGCTAGATCTCTCTAGAAGGTGCATTCCAGTGGATGTGAGGTATAAGTAGACAGTCTCATGACAATGTGAGTCACCCCTCCACGTGTTCCACCCCCATCATCCCTGTGATGCATCCCTGTGATGCATCCCTGTGATGCAGCTCTATGAGCTGATGTGGAGACAGGTTGAATACCTAACTTAGACCGTTTCCAGTGGAAAAGTTGAGTCCATCCCTGCCCTTTCTTTTCTGGCTGTTATAACAGAATGCTATATACGGAGCAGCTTATAAACAGCAGATATTTGGTTCTCACCATTCTGGAGCCTGGAAGTCCAAGATCGAGGCGTCAATGGATTGGGGGTGTGGTGAGAGCCTACTTCTTTGTTCACAGATGGCGGTCTTTCCCCAGCGTCCCCACATGGCAGAAGGGTCGAGGGACTTCTCTGAAGTCTCTTTATAAGAGAACCAATCCCATTCATGACGGCTTCACTCTCATGACCTGATTGATGCCCAAAAGTTCCACCTCCTAATACCATCACATTGGGAGTTAGAATTTCAACATATGAATTTTGAGGGGACATAAGCATTCAATCTATAATTATCACCAAATACAGAAGATGTAAGAGAATCTGTATACACAGGGAGAACGTTTGAAAAACGTAAGCAGTTCTTTATGATAATAATGGGAAGAACATTAGACCGGGAGATTACTGTTTCAGAGTCTAACATTAGCCATTAGCTAAGTTGTTATTGAGTACATTGGCTTTGAGAAACTTTCCTAGATACCTGGGTCTGTTTCTACCAGGAGGATTAATGATATAGAGTTTTCTTTGTATATCTAACATGTTATACTCCTCTAAAAGGATTTTGATATCTTCTATTTTATGGAGTGAGAAATGAGGTGTAGATCTTAGATAAATAAGCGATGAATATAGTTAGATAATAAAATATATGTAAGGCTTAAAATTAGACAAAAGAAAGGCCAAGAAAATGTTAAAACACCTAATTTTAGAAAGACAAGTACAGAAATTGATTGGATTCATACAATTCTGAATCAGTTGAGCCCAAATTTGGAAAGAGCTGACAATTTATCAGTCTAATAATGTTCAGATCCATGCTTCTATAGAATTGGGCTTATGAGAAAATAATTATGATCCATTGAAAATAATGGTTTTGTTTCAACTTCACCAATCAGGTTCACATTTTACAAGCATAAATACACCAACACAAATGTAGTATAAATATCTATTGTGATAATAAAAGATATTTATTAAAAATTTAGCCTAACATTTCTCATGAAATGTGAAACTATTCAAGTGCTTTGTATAAATTGACTCCATAGGGGTCTTGAGAAAATAGCAAATGAGTTTTTTAATGTTATGAGCTTTTGAAAATAGCCCATGAAAGAGAGCTATATTGTTTTCCAGCAAAGCAATTGAATCAGATGCCCATCACTGATAGTGGGAGAAGAACTTATTTGGGATAACCAGTTATTCTTTTCAGAATTCCAATAAAGCCACAGGAGATTTTAACTCTCAGTTTCAGCAAGTCTCGTTTCCCAATGCAGGTCACTGGTCCAAGAACATATTGAAAGGACGAACATTTGCTGCCTTGTTCTGGAATGAGTTATCCCAGCAAAGCTAAAGGAAGTCAACTAGGCTGATGTAACAACGCAGGTAAGGCCAACCTTGCCTTGCACATAGAAGGAGGTCAATAAATGTCTGTGTCCAAGAATTAGAGGGGATTGGTAGGGTTTGACTTTAGGAGACCATTCAAGTGAATATAATATAAAATATTATATTATAGATATATATGTAAAACAGAAAGAATATATAATATATATATGTTTTATAAACATATAAAACATTTATATATGTTTATACATAAACATTTGTATGTTTATGTTTATGTATAAACACATGTATATTTATAAATGTTTATATAAAACATGTGTTTATGTATAAAACATATAAAACATATACAAGTATACATACATATACATGCATGTATATATATGTATGCATACATATATATTTTTATATACATGTATATATTTATTTATTTGTATATAAAAGTTTACCTACCCTATCTTGTCCTGCCCCTTCCCCCCTTTTTTCTCCACAAGAGCTCTGTCTTATTCCTTTTTACCCTGGGATTTTTGCCTGTAAGTTGAGAGCTGTTAAAGATGCTGCCATTCAGGTTTCCAAGCCCGTGAAAATGAGCTATGCTGCCTCCCATGGCTTCTTTCACCTGTGCCCCCAAATCTGAGCAGTTCTACACAAAATATTCTTCTGGGACTAATGGAGAAGTGGTACAAGAAAGGATATTATCTAAGACATGCAGAGTTGTGAAGAGTGTTCCCACCGCCGACACAATCTTCCAGTCAAGAATCCAACAGAATGTGAAGCTAGGACAGATAAAAAAGGGAAGGAAGGAAGGAAGGAAGGAAGGAAAGAAAGAAAGAAAGAAAGAAAGAAAGAAAGAAAGAAAGAAAGGAAGAAGCCAGGATTTCAAAGGATAAACTGGAGATTTCTTTTAGGAGACCACCTAGCCAGTCTTTTCCACCAGCTGCCATACAAGATCCTTGAACCCACGCTAGGATCTGAGAAAGGACCGAACCATTTCATTATCAGCCAATACATCTGGACGTTCACAACAAAGCAGGATAATCAAATCAAAGGGACCGTTCTCATGATTATCCCCTCCTTCCCATACCCATCCTCACAGCGTTGCCAAACTCTATCCTTAGATCAAACCAGCCCTGCTCCCCAGCTGCCAAACCCTGATGAGTAAAGCCACCCAGATGTGCTGATGAGATCCATGACGGATTTTTAAACTTCCAACCTCAGTTTGGCCTCCATGGTTCCAGTAATCTGTAAACTGATCTCTTGTTAGTTTCCCTAAAGTGGCTGGGCCAACTTTTCAAGACTTCTTGTGACATTAACTTAATCCCTGACCTTCACACCCTCAATACGATCTTTTCCTTATTCCATGGGTGTTAGAAATCACTAACGGTAAACTCCTGTCCACACTTGGACCGCTTTCCTCCATCCGGGTGTTTAGTAACAACTTCTCACCTCTGGGTGTCCTTCCTGCTTATCTCAGGGGACATAGTGTCCATACCTGGTGAAAACCAATGCCTCGTCTGTGTGTTATTTGATCCCACTCATTTCCTCCCTCTCTTTTGGGATCTCCCTCCATGAGATACCCAGTTGGACTATTTCTAAATTGGATATAGAGTGTCTTTCTTTTCACTATCTCCTTCCCTTCCCATAAATATACCCCACACTCCCATATTGTACAAATCCCTTCAGAGACATTATACATTCATTCTGACAGTTTTCTGGCAAGAGGTAATAGCTTTTCTTGGGGGAACAGCTACTTTTTCAACCATGCCTAGAGGCTCCATATTGGTAGAAGAGAGGCTAATTTTCCATGTTGGAAGAACTGAGTTTCCTTTATTTCTTTTCTCCTTCAATCTACGGCCCATTCCATTTGTTAAAAACGAACACCCTTTTCTCTGTGTCTTGCTTGACTTTGGCCATGTTTTTGACCCTCTCTACTCCCAGGAATTCTGAGACACCACCTTTCTCCAGTTTCCCCCAACGTTTGACAATGGCTTTCTTCCTTTCACTCCCCTAAGATAGAAATGAGGCCATGATTCTGTTAGCAACTCTGTGGAAGTTCTTGGCCAGGGCATGATTGGTCAATAGTTCCTTGCCCTGAGTGTGATGGTCTGAAGCAAGGTAGCCACGTGACCCAGTACAGTTGGGACCATTGAATGCAGATCACGTGTTTTATTTATCCATTGCCATTTGGATGGCCATGTGGTTGTCTCCAGTGTTCCTCTATCGTCAAAGATGGTAAGGTAGACCTTATTCAGGACCATCATGGTCGGCATGAGAACCACTGTAACAGGATTTTGCAGTGGGGAGGGATATTGAGCTCAACTCCAAATACAGTGTGGGCAAGTGGGAATTTATAACCAAAGAGCATGGTGGGGGTCAGTGGAGGGAGAATTAGTAAGGAGAAACACCGTGTGTAAGGGGGGTTCTGGCTAAACTGATCTACCAGGATTCTTGCTGGAGGCCTGCCATGGTGGCCACACATCACCTGGGGGTGGGGGTGGAGGTGGGGGAATGAGGAACCTGATCAGAAATCAAAGGTGGTGGTGGGGGGGTGGTTCTCGCTAAATTCTAATTTAGCAATATTTTTGCTAAAACTGGATTTTACAAGGTAGGGCATAGATGCACCGAAGAGAAGGCTCGGGAGCTTGACTAAAATTTCATCAACCGAACAATCTTTGTCGCTATTTCAGACAAAGCTGGGCAAACATTCTCTACATGTTTTCCTGCCCTCATGCGAGTGACCTTTTCTAGGTTGTGCACAGCCAGTGATGACTATTTTAGGTCATGTGTCTGCACCTTTTTTGTCTTCCTAGAATTATTCTCCAAATTAGTTGTACCTTTTTACCTTTGTAGTAATAACATATGGGAGTTCTCATTGCTATATATTTTCTTCAATTATTACAACTATCAGATTTTGACAAAACCACACTGAGATACCACCTCATGCCGGTCAGAGTGGCTAAAATGAACAAATCAGGAGACTATAGATGCTGGTGAGGATGTGGAGAAAGGGGAACCCTTGTGCACTGTTGGTGGGAATGCAAACTGGTGCAGCTGGTCTGGAAAAGTGTGGAGGTTCCTCAAAAAATTAAAAATAGAGCTACCCTATGACCCAGCAATAGCACTGCTAGGAATTTACCCAAGGGACACAGGAGTGCTGATGCAGAGGGGCACTTGTATCCCAATGTTTATAGCAGCACTTTCAACCATAGCCAAAGTATGGAAAGAGCCTAAATGCCCATCAACTGACGAATGGATAAAGAAGACGTGGTTTATATATACCATGGAATACTACTTGGCAACGAGAAAGAATGAAATCTTTTCTTTTGTAGCAACGTGGATGGAACTGGAAGGTATTATGCTAAGTGAAATAAGGCAGAGAAAGGCAGATAACCATATGTTTTCACTCATATGTGGATCCTGAGAAACTTAACAGAAACCCATGGAGGAGGGGAAGGGGAAAAAAGTTACAGAGAGGGAGGGAGGCAAACCATAAGAGACTCTTAAATACTGAGAACAAACTGAGGGTAGATGGGGGGTGGGGGGGAAGGTGGGTGATGGGTATTGAGGAGGGCACCTGTTGGGATGAGCACTGGGTGTGGTATGGAAACCAATTTGACAATAAATTATATTAAAAAAAAAACTATCAGATTTTGAAACTTTTTTCAGTCTGATAGTTTTGGAGGGACAGCTCATTGCTTTACTTTATCTCTGACTTCTCATAAGGTGGAGAATTTCTGTATAACTTTTAAATATTCGAGGTTCCCCTTCTATTTATATTTTTCTATTTTGGTTGTTAATCTGACTGGCCTATAGCAGGTTTTTATATATTCTGGCTACTGATTTCTTTCATGCTTTGAGTTGGAAATACCTTTGCTCTGTCTATAGTCTGTTTTAGAATTTTGTTTTCAAAGTTTATTTCAATCTTCATATATATAGCCAAACTTGCCTTTTTTTTTTTTGTTCACTTATCAATTGCATTTTAAAGACTCATTTAAGAAAGACTTCCGGGGCGCCTGGGTGGCCTAGTTGGTTAAACGTCTAACTTCAGCTCAGGTCATGATGCCGCGGTCCGTGAGTTCGAGCCCCGCATCGGGCTCTGTGCTGACAGCTTGAAGCCTGGAGCCTGCTTCAGATTCTGTGTTTCCCCCTCTCTCTGCTCCTCCCCTGCTCATGCACACACTCTCATTCTCTCTCTCTCTCAATAATAAATAAAAATTTTAAAAATTTAAAAAAAGACTTCCAAATATATACAAATATCAAATAGTTATGCTGAAACTAATATAATGTTATATCCCAATTATACCTCAAAAAATGAAAAAAAGAGAAATAGAGAGACAGAAAGAAGGAAAGAAAGAAAGAAACTCCCATATTTCCCTAGGTTTAAAAACAAAGTCACAAACAAACAAAAACACCTTAAAGTTTTGTCTTTCAAACTTTAAAATTCGGGCTCATAGACTTTATTATTTTATATACGGAGAAATGACTGTCTCGGCATTCTCAGCTTTGTGGATGAGCTTGAATTAATTTATCCTCACTCCCCCTGTGCGTTTCCTCCACTCTCAGATCTTAAGGATGCTTTTAAAGGTTCTGGACCATTTCATTCACATCCTTTTTGTCTCACAGGCTTCTCCACCCCCCTGATGGCTTAACAGATCTGTGGCTGAGGCATGGTTCTCGGTGTCTCTCCCGAATGACGGCCTTAAGACTTAATGACATCACCCTGCCACCAGCTATTGTCACTGAGGTCCCAACACAAGGAAAACTATCTTTACCTTGTGTTTCTTCTTTCAGTTATGGTTTTCCAGGGAGAAGGTAGAGGAGAGCAACAAAGGTTACTAGTTGTGTGAGTGTCGACCAGGGGCACGTTCCGTAAGTAATTGTCTTTCCCATTTTCCCCCTCATCTTTAAAATGGGGATGATAGCAATACTTTCATTCTAGTAAAGGGTCACAAAGTATATAAATGAGTGTGTGTGTGTGTGTGTGTGTGTGTGTGTGTGTGTTGTGTCGCAATAATTCCCCGCACATCGCCAGCACTCTACAAGTGTCCTGTAATACAGTTCATTCCTACTGTTTGTGAAGTAGGCTGCTCTTTATTACTAGAATGAAATGAGGGTGTTTTACAAGCCAAAGATACGTTCTATGGTCCTTGAGTTGGCAAGTTCCACTTTCAAAGGACGTTTATTACCTCTTTCTGGTAAAGACTTGGCTACGTAATCCCTTCTGGAATCCTCGAGTCTCCTGAAGGTGCTGTCCCAGTGTTCTTCCCATCTGGTGGGTATCCTCACTGGAAGTGATTTTCCCTGGAAACCGTCACTCCAGTCTGCCCCCCACGGTCCCCTTGCTCTCGTCCAGGCCGAGATCTGCACGCTTCGTGGCAGCGAGATCGACAGTAATCACGCAATGCTGAAACGCCCCTGAGCTTGCCAACTGAAGTGTGACCCCGAACGGTTGTTCTGGACGAGTGTTGTGATTGTTTCCCCAGCTGTTGCTATTAGGATAATTAATATCATTAACAATAGAGGCTTTAATTATCCATGTTTGATGAGAGGCATTTATAATTATCACCCGAACCTCCTCCAGATACATAGGAAACTTTTATTGAGTGCTTACTAAGGACTTTGCATGTAGCGTCTCAGTGAACACTTCCAGTAATCCTTCAAGGGTAGATACCAAAATTCAGGACCGTTTAAGTCAAAATTTAGGAACCAAGATTTGCTGTATCAGTGTCCTGGGGTTACTGTAACAAAGGATCACAAACTGGGTGGCTTAAACCACAGACATTCACTGTCTCACAATCCTGGAGGCTGTTGGTTCAAGATGTTGGAAATTTCAGAGCAAGGTGTAGGCAGGGTGGGTTTCTCCCGTGGACTGAGGAGGAACGACCCAGCCCAGGCCTTTTTCTGGCCTTAGGTGCTGGCAGGCCTCCCTGGCTCGCAGATGGCCATCTTCTCCCTGTGTCTTCACCCTGTCCTCCCTCTGTAGATGTCTGTTTCTGAGTCCCAATTTCTTCTCTTTATAAGGACACAGTTGCATTGGATTAGGGCCGGGCCTCATGACCTCATCTTAACTTGACCATCTGCAAAGACCCTCTTTCCAAATAAGGTCCCATTCTGAGGTACTGGGAGTTGGAATCCAACGTCTTTTTGAGAGACACAGTTTCACCCCTTCAGTTAGACGGTGTCAGAGCTGGGACTCACAGCCATGTACCTTTGTGTCACCTTGCCCTGATTTCTGCCCAGTCCACTACCGGACATGTCCCCTGCCATCTTGGACCTGAGGCCTGTCCAAGTGAGGGTCTCCTTTCCTACCCCTCGAAAGCCCTATTCTCTTCCTGAGTGTCTTTGTCTCTCTTCCTTGAGAGTCCCTCCCCTTTCCTGTGTGGGTCAGCGTCTAAACATGCTTCCTTATCCTTCAAAGTGTATTATGATTCCAAGTCCAATTTCCCTCCAGCTATTAGCCCAGCCCTCCTCTGTGTCTCAGCCCGAACAGTGGGTAATGCTGTTCCCCCGCCATATTTACCCCTCACTTTCTACATACTCCATGGGCTCCTCAGTGTGCCTTCCACCCTGACTCTACCACCAACAGTGTTTCCTCTTGGGTTGCCAGCAACTTCTACGGCGCTGCGTATCAAAGACATCCTACGGGATCCCTCGAACACATTTTATTTGTTGGACTCTCCTCCCCTTGAGACCCTGGCTTCTCCTCACTTCAGTCAAAATGCGGAAACCCTCGTGAGTACCTTTGAGTTTTGTAACAAATTCGTTCCCTGAGTATTTGCACCTGCATGAGTTACTTCAGTGACCTTCTATATTCTTATGAGCTTCCGCGACCACTGCTGAGGGGTAATCTTTTGAGCTCTGACCTGGATATCTGCCTGTCCCTCCAGCACCCCCAAACACATGCCTCACAGGCTTTCAGAGTCAGTGTGTGCAAAATTAGCTCGAAATTCCCCAGAACTCCTCTTCTTTCAGTGTAGTCCACTTGAACAACGGCACTACCCGCTTTTTTCAGTTGTGACATAAAAACCCAAAAGTGGATCTTGACTCAGTACTCCTTAAAAAAAATTTTTTTTTGTTTATTTATCTTTGAGAGACAGAGAGAGAGATAGAGCACAAGCAGGGGAGGGGCAGAGACAGAGAGGGAGACACAGAATCTGACACAGGCTCCAGGCTCTGAGCTGTCAGCACAGAGCCCGATGCGGGACTTGAACTCACAGACCTCGAGATCATGACCTGAACCGAAGTCGGACGCTCAACCGACTGAGCCACCCAGGCGCCCCTTGACTCAGTACTCTTACTCTCCTTCCTAACTCCAGCCCCACCAGCCTCCAAACTCTGCCAGTTCCGTCACCTCTAACAGGGCAGGGGCTGTGGAGTAGAGGTGGAGATTTTTTTTTTAAGTTTATTTATTTATTTTGAGAGAGAGACAGAGCACAAGAGGGGGAGGGGCAGAGAGAGACAGAGAGAATTCTTTTTTTTTTTTTTTTTTTTTTTTAATTTTTTTTTTTTCAACGTTTATTTATTTTTGGGACAGAGAGAGACAGAGCATGAACGGGGGAGGGGCAGAGAGAGAGGGAGACACAGAATCGGAAACAGGCTCCAGGCTCTGAGCCATCAGCCAGAGCCTGACGCGGGGCTCGAACTCACGGACCGCGAGATCGTGACCTGGCTGAAGTCGGACGCTCAACCGACTGCGCCACCCAGGCGCCCCTGAGACAGAGAGAATTCTAAACAGGCTCCGCACTGTCAGCGTAGAGCTGATTCAGGGATCGATCTCACGAACCGTAAGATCATAACCTGAGCCCAAATCCAGAGTAACACACTTTAACCCACGGAGCCCCCAGGCTCCCCTCAGAGGTAGAGATTCTTGAAAAACAACTCCTCTGTCCCAACTTTTGTCAGCAACTTTTGTCGCTGTTATTGTAATGTTGGGAATTCCGTGGTGTTTCGAGATGAGAAGCCCTCAATGTCTAAACAACTGTATCAAAAACACAATGGGGAAGATCCTTATCAGTTTAAAATGAAAAAAGAAAAGAAGAAGAAACACACATACTCCTTGGAGACAGTAAATCTCCTATTTCTGCTTTCCTGTCTGGGACATAGAGACACCTTCTACTTTGTTTTGAACATGGCCTTGGGGGGAAAAAAAAAACCTCACGGCTAATTTCTGCGTCTTCGAATTGAAAGCTGTTTGAAGTTTTTTAACATTAAGTGCTTATATTTACTAAAGGAAATTCCGCGGATGGACACCAGATCCTTCTCTGATTGTATACATTATAGAAGGCACGTCTAAATCATGATGATTTTGAACGGAAAAAGAGCGGCCAGAAGCGTCGTTAGGTTCTGGACGAGAAGGTGGGGTGTGAGACAAGCCTCCTTATGCGGAGCTCGGTCTGCACCCCGGTGGGGGGGGGCGCGGGGTAGGAGCTAAATGACCCAGAACCTGAGGACGTGGAACCACGTCGCACGGATGTGGACACGCTGTGTGCAGCTTCCACAGAGTTAACGTCTACAGTAAGTAGCGGTGACACCCCCTCGGTGCCATCCTGTCCTCAACTAAGAACCGGCCCAGCGACCTGGAGTCCGGTGCTGGCAGGGGAGGGGGAGGCTGCCAGGGAGAGGGGGGCGAGGCTGAATGTGAGCTCACAGGCGGAGCCCCTGCCTGACTCGCACAGCTAAGTTCTCCTGAGCAGATTGGATGGTTTCCTTTTGTTTTAAGAAAAATAACTTTTTTCTTTTTAGTGGCCAGTGAATTAGTCCAATTAATAATGCACAGGATTCCCCTTTTCTTCAAGATGGAAAAAGTTAGGAGCGTCTGGGGGGCTCAGTCAGTGGAGTGTCAGACTCTTGATTTTGGCTCAGGTCATGATCCCAGGGTTGTGGGATCAGGTCCACACACATCCATGCTGCGGGGAGCCTATTTAAGATTCTCTGTCTCTCTGTCTCTCTCTCTGCCCCTCTCCCACTGGCACTCTCTTTCTCTCCCTAGAAAATAAAACGAAGAAATGAGACATGAAATTAAAAACATGGAAAGTTTTAGAAATAACGTGTCCCCCAATTTGCTCTTCTCGGTTTAAATCAACCCGACGAGGCTGATGGGCTTTTAGGAGCTCCCTTTTCTGGTCCACGTGTTAGCCGGATCGAGAATGCGCTGCCTTGGGAATAGTCTTATGTTTGCAAGAATATTAATAAGAAAGACTCGAGCGGGGAAGGCCCCAGATGTCTGTTGGTGGCGTATGGGCTGCGCCGGTAGCTTAATGATGAACTAATCCTCCAAATGGACATGTGATCATCTGCATTTTATGGCGCAGTAAACGGGGGGCGGCCCCGGGGAGGTCGGGGCTCTCCGCTCCAGGCCTAAGACTCGGGCCCTAGGGACTGCTCTGCATTTTAGAAGAGCCACTTGCCGTCGGGGGGCTCCGTGCACCGTGCACCGGGCTGCCGGGCTGCTGGCCGGCCAACACCATCCCTACTCTCCGCAGGCGCCCAGGTCGCTGGCTAGTCAACCCGGATTCGAATGCAGGTTGTTGCGCAAGCCCGCCTTTCTGCCCCATCACACGGCCGCCGCGGTGGTTGAAGGTAGCATGACCCAGGGCGCTGAATGTCGGCAGTGACGCAAGGTCCGGAAGGAAAACGTGTTAACAGGTCAAGACGTGCGGCAGTCGCCTAATCCAGAACGTGCCACCGAGGTTAGTGGCCCCTGAAGCGTATTTCTCGCATAGGATGCTTTGGATACGTGGGATGAGCCCTCAAAAAGTCTGGGATGCAGTCTGAGGTGCCGTGGGAAGGACCTGACTCACGTCTGTGCAGAGTCTGCTGCTCTGCACGATGCGGCTCCGGCCTCTGCCTTCCTCCCTCCACCCCTACTCCTTCGCAGGACCCTCCGCTCCCTCCCCTGCCTGCAGGGTCCGGGCCCTGGGTGCAACCTGTCACTCAGTGACGCTGCAGAAGGAAATGGGGCTTTTCTGGGCAAGTAGCCCTTCATAGACCAGAGTGTTTTTTATTTATTTATTTTTTTAAGCTTGGAGGGAGATCGACAGCAAGGGAGCCAATGAGAAGCAACAGGTCCGAGCCCCGGCCAGAGGAAGCCGGTCTGCTGAGGTCAAGGAGGCCGGCCAGGAGGCGGGGGGCTCTGGTACAGAGTGACTGAGGGGCGCGTGAGGTCACGGTCCGTGGGGCTGAGAGCTTCCTCGGGAAGGTTCCAACCAAGTGCAGGTGGCCGAGGGGACGGGTGGCTCTGGAGGGTCCCCCAATGGTCTGTGGCACTAGCCCCGCCTTCTTCCGAAGCTGGACGGTCCCTCCCGTCTTTACCTCGGAAATGCCAAATCACAACAGTTCATCATCAGGATCCAGGAACCCCCAGCTCCCCAAACGAGGCGGCTCTCGGTCTGTGTGTGTCATGAAAACGTCAGATCTGTATCAGCTATTGGGAGCTCTTGCCTTGAGGGAATATTGGTTATTCTTTGGGGCAATGACAACATTTTTTGCCATCATCCTCCGGAATGTCACGGACCCTCTATGTTCCCAAAGCCTTCCTTCTTCCGCGGACTGTTTCTTTCCATCTCTCTTTCTCCTCTTCCCCTCCGCCCTGTCTTCTCCTCCCTCGTACTATTCTTGGCCTCCGTCACCCGAACCACTGTTGGTTCTGGTCCGATGGGAAACGTTTTCCATGTGACCGGAGTCAAAATGTGGCGTGGTTTGATTATTTTGCCTCTGGAATGAAGCAAGCCTTGGACGTGGCCTCTCACCCCAAGTGGAAGACGTTTATTTGACGTGATGACGACGTTCGGCATCGGGAGAGGCGGATCTGTCATCAAGGCAAAAGCTTCTGCACATCAGACCGGTTGGGAAAGCAGGGCTCGGCCAATTCCATGTGCTGTGTTGTCCTTATACATTGTCTTATACCGAGGATTTCAGTTGAGGGACATAAATGAAAGGTGTATCTGGCTCGTCATTTTGAAGCAGAGAATTCAGTTCTTGCTGATCCTTTTTTTTTTTTTTTTTCTGAATTAAAGTTTTACTTGCGCCCGTGCTGTTCGCTAGCTAGCTGTGTGTCCCTGAGCAAGTTGATCTACCTCTCTGGGTTTGAATTTTTCTTTTATAAAATGTGAGGGTTAGAGAAGGGTTCCCCAGTCCCTCCCAGTGTGAAACCTAAGATTCCACTAAAATAGCGGCAGTCTCCACTGTTTTCCTTCAAGTCCTTTATTGTTATTTATTTGTGATTTTTTTAGTTAATTAATTAATTATTAATTTAATAAAATTATTAATTTTATTTTTGAAGGAGAGAGAGACAGAGCATGAGCAGGGGAGGGGCAGAGAGAGAGGGAGACACAGACTCCGAAGTGGGCTCCAGGCTCTCACCCGAGCCGAAGTTGGTCTCTCAACCTACTGAGCTGCCCAGGTGCCCCTCCTTCAAGTCCTTTAAAAAACGTATATTGAGATTTCAAAACCTCCCCATGCATACCACTTCCCGTGATGCTGGTGAGATCCATCCGGAATAGAGCCACCAAGGCTGGTCCTGGAAGGAGACAGACTGTCTTCAGGTTGCTGTCAGTTTCCTTCCTCCTTATTATCGCTGTTCTGTCTGCAGGCCCATAGAAAGAGGGTGTTAATTTTCCCTGCACCTATCTGTTACCAGATTTTGGAGTGATATTTGCCAAAAATGTCACACATATTCTGTTTTGAGGAACTAGAAATTTGATTGGAAGTTCTCCATATCCAGAATATCCAGAATATTGGCTAGAGTTGGTGGATTTGCATTTCTTTATCATTCCTTAGACTTTCCCCCCTGACCTCCGCTGGAATATCCCTTGTATCACGGCTTGACCATCACCCCTGTGAGGAATGCCTGGCATGACCCCAGCTGGAATACCCAAGAAATTTCCAGGAAGCACCTGTCGAGCAAAAAGTAAAGATTCATCCATCCATGTCGATTTTTATCACCAGGTTTCCCCAAGCCCCACGGAATGGTCTGAGCTTCTAAGACAGGAAGACGCATTTTTCTCATCCTCGGGAGGACTCTCTCACTTCAGAAGATCCTAACAAATAATGGATTCTGGGATCTACGTCTTATCTGCTAGCTGCTACTCGTTGAGTTGTGCCAAAGTGCCCGGCGCTGGGTTAGCCACGTTGCTCGACAAGTCGCATACATAGTCTGTACCTTTTGAGTAGTTCTGTAGAGAGATCGTCATACCAGCCGGAGATACACAAACCAAGACTCCGGTGTTACCGCAAGCTTGGAAGGTTGTTCTTACAGTTGTTCTATGGGCACTGGGATCAGAAAGCAGGCTATTTCAAACCTCGTGCAACCATGCAAGGAGTCCTCCCTGGGGTGGAACATTCCATGAGGATCTCCTATCGTGACTTTGAAGGAGGACCGTAGAAGCAAGTGGGGACATCTCGGAGCAAAGCGGTAATACAGGAGCGGGGTTTGGGAGGTCCCGAGTTTGTGACTCAGTCTGCTAGGCCACCGTTTTTACTTTTATGAAATTATTGGAACCTCATGGTGAGGGAGCCTGGCTCACAGTCGGTCAGTAAAGCAATGCACAGAATTTTACTTAGCTCCTGGGGGGCAGAACGACATAGAGAAATTGGAGAGAGAGATGGGCGGGCGAGGTGTTTAGTGCGCAAATTACATCCACGTAAGAAATTTACAGGGAGTTACACAAAGTGCGGATAAATTTGTGAACTATATCCAGGCGTGTTCTGGGGATTTACTTAGTGCCAAGCACAGAGGCAGACGCAAGGCATAGAGGCATGGCTAAGACAAAGTGTTTCCCACTGAAGGGTTGGTCTAGTACGGAATCCAGAAAGGCCCTACAGAGACAGAAAGAGAGAGATTTGAGCGTGGGCTCCATATGTGGATATCGGGGGGAGAACAAGGCCACCATGCTTTGCTGGCGGAGGAAATGGTGTAAGCTCAGGCCCAGGAAATCTTGAGGAGATGAGGGGAAGGCTTGAATACTTAGAATGTGGGGGGTGCACGTGTCGGGAAGGCGTGGGAACCACAAGCAGCAGGAGAGCAAGCTTCACGAACAGGGACGTGTCAGCCCTCCACGGGCACCGCGTCTGCTGAATTCCCAAGGCACGTAGTAAGCTTGGATTTAAGGGGTGAAGAGACAGGCATCATCTTTCCATATAGTTCCTGCAAAATTACATTAGAAAGAGGACTCAGGAGAAGGAAGGCAAGAACCCATGACCGTTATGCGATCAGGCGTGGATAATGGGGACCAGCACTGTCCAATAGAACATTTGGCAATGATGGGAGTACTGTTCAACACTGTTGCTGTAGCCACATGTGACTACTGGGCCCTTGAAAAATGTGAAATGTAACTATGAATCTGAATTTTAATTGCATTCAGTTATAGTGAATTTAAATTTCAATGGCCACGCTCGCTAATGTTTACTGTTTTAAAGAGTGATCAGCACGCTCAAACATTTTTGACAGAGTCCAGCTTCTGAAATTTTATTTGTAATCTTCCCAGTGTTAATTTGAGCAGGAACTCAGTTTTCTTAAGCATCGGCAGCAAAGAATGTCCCCTTCCCACAAAGGACTAGTCATTTTGAAGTTTTCAATCCTGAGAAATGCCTTGTATCTCCTTGAAGCTTCTGGCAATGGCCATAGTCTCTTGTAGGTCCCCTGATGGCGTGGCAACATGAATGCTGGGCCACGTGTTTAGGACACTGATGACTTCCTATTTTAAGAATCTCTCAGGGCGCCCAGGTGGCTCAGTCGGTTGAGCGTCAGACTTCGGCTCAGGTCATGATCTTGCAGTTCATGAGTTCAAGCCCCACGTCGGGCTCTGTGTTGCCAGCTCAGAGCCTGGGGCCTGCTTCAGATTCTGTCTCTCTCTCTCTCTATGCCCCTCCCCTGCTCAAGCTCTGTCTCTCACTCTCTCTCTCAAAAATAAATAAACATTAAAAAAAAAAAGGAAAGTTGATTTTATGTATGTAGCAAGGCAAAAGGAAGTGTGTGGCGTAATTCTGTAGTTGGGCCCGCTGTGTGACCAGAAGTGTCTTTCACAGAGAGAGATGGTGGTCTCAGGAAAAGTTCAGATTTGGGTGGAAGATCATGAGCTCGATCTGGGGTAAGTTATGTCCAAACTAAGTTGAACACACAAGAGCCGTGTGTTGAACAAAATATGCGTCAAGTGGTCTATTCCCACGCTGTTTAGTTGTCTGACCTGCAGAAGGAACGTTATCGTACCTGCTGTCCCACCCAGACACGTGACGATCGGACGACCCCAGCCGCGTGAAAATTCAAAATAGTCAATGTTTATGCGAAGGTAAAGTGACGTGATTTACTTTATAGACAGGACATTAAATATTTTTCCCGGAGATGCCTTTTTGAGTTTATCGCATCTCCCGCTGCTAACGCAACTGACGTGTGTGCTTAACCCTCTTGGCAATGGTAACTCCCTTTTC
Organism: Leopardus geoffroyi; assembly: GCF_018350155.1. Classification (NCBI taxonomy): domain Eukaryota; kingdom Metazoa; phylum Chordata; class Mammalia; order Carnivora; family Felidae; genus Leopardus; species Leopardus geoffroyi. The sequence continues at coordinate 136,847,076 of NC_059336.1, forward strand.
TCTTCTCAGTCGTGTCTTCTGTGGCTTCAGATGACGCGGTAAAAAGGAAGCAGGGGTCATCATTTTAGTATGCAGATCATCAGTTTATCAAATCAGAAATCGTGTTCAGTTTCTAAGCTACTATTTTTAGACATTCTCTTATTTAATCACCCAAACACTGTGTGAGGTAGCAGCCTATTAGGCATAGAAGGTGGATTAGCCTTCCCACGTTATACATCAAAAACTGGTAAGTAGCAAAGTGCATTGTCCGAAATCATACATATGGAGGTAGCCAAGGCAGGACTTGGACCCACATCCTATGAATTTAAATCTTGCCTTCCACGAGTTCTATCTTACCTTCTGGAACCTCCAATCTAAATTTTGTGTGCAAAGCTGAGTGAGGGCAAAGGAACCTCAAAATTCAGAGAACTTTCCATTACAAATATTTAGTCTGCTTTGGCATTCTGATGTCCAGAGTGCAAAATGAAACGCCTGCCTTCACCCCAAACAACTCCCTTGACTGTTAATACCAGAAACCTTACAATCGCGGTTTCAGGCTTTGGCCGAAGCCATTCAGAGATCCTCCCCTGCCACGTTGTACCAAAAACTTTCCCGGGGCCAGCTCAGGCCAAATAATTTACTTTTAGTTATTGTGGATAGCGTACCTTATGGAAACCACACGTCGTCAGCACAGCCATCTTATTGTCCGTTCTACTGTGTGCTGCTCTGCTCCCTGAAACTGGGTTGATTTCTTTCACATACACATTGGCATCAGCAGGGAGCTGACGGGCCTCGTCCTGGTTCTTGAGCACCAGCTTTGTGTTGAAGACTGTGACCGAGCCTTCCCTTTTATTCGCCACTTCATTCTTCCAACACCCCTCTGGATGGCTGTGTCATGCCCATTTTTACAGATGGGGGCACCAGACTCAGGGGTGGGTAATGTGGTCACCACCGCACAGCCGGTTAAGATTTCAACCCAAGTCTTCTCGTTTTCTGCTTTGCAAACGGCTTTACAGGAGACCCAGTATGGAGAGTCCTGAAAGACCAAAGCTAAGATATTCTGAGTCCCGGTCTATAACGTTGACCATATGAATTTCTGACGGTCCACCTTGTTTGACAAAAGCAGCAATTTCATAGGGATCCACCCCAGCGCTAGCATGGCGGTCCCCGCTGAGACTCCCGTTTCCGACCCTGCAAGTCGAGTCCCCGTTTCCCTAGGGGTTCTGTGTGTGCTCAGGCGGTCCACCCATCTGCCACTCTGGCCCCATCTCAGCCACTGATTAGAGAGGCCAGTGTGGTGCCCTGGTCGAAAGTGTTGATTATTTCCCTGGAATTCTCACAACGAATTACCATCATCTTTCCTAAATGTCTCACGATGAGATGGCTCTCCAGTAACTTAGCCTGGTTTCACCATGACAGTCTGGGTATTCGCACCACACGAGTCTACCCTCCTTCCAAATATTCCCAGTCTTTCTCTTCCCACTTAGGATGACGGGCACCGTGCACGGCCTTTACTGACTTCAACAGCACAGAGGAGAAAGTTGGTTTGGGCTTTGGAATCAGATAGACCTGGTTTGTGTTGATTTAGGTCCCCTTAGGGGAAGGCTTTGAAACAGAGTTTTGAGCATAAAGTTGATTTGGGAAGTGATTCTAGGTATGAGCCCGGGTTGGGAGGAGAGCCAAGAAAGGGTTTGTTATCAAAAAAAAAGTTACAACTACAGTTAACTCATTTGGATCCGTTTGCGGAAATTCGAGAGCCAGCCAACGTAGACCACATGCCTCGGTGTCAATGGACCAGAGGGTCAAGGGCACTGGGGCAGCTACACAGTCAGATGTTAGATGAGTATCGGCTCAGGAGATACTCATTCTCTGGTGCTGCCAGCACAGTTTTGGGCAGACAGAGTGGGTTTTGGTAGCCAGAGAAAGTCCGCAGACACACACACACACACACACACACACACACACACACACACAAAGCAGACTCTGAAGAATTTGGCCAGCTGTGCTGAAACACTCAGGAATTGGGAATATAGGTGTGGTAGGAACCCTGGTTTTGAAAACTCAGACTGCAGTGTAATGTGGCCTTGAGCAAACCTTTAACAAATCTGAGCCTCGTTTGACCAATAAAACTTTAAAATAGTGATCGTTCGCTAATGATAGCGAAGAGGGAAATCACTGCATTTGTTCTGTATTCAGCAGAGACGCTCGGTGCATGTAAAGTCACATATTTTATCCCACGGGGGCCGTGCCTTTCGTACCGAATTTTTCTCAATGTCTGAATTCTATTCCTGAAGTCTGTGCACGAGAATCCTACGTCCTCCACAGCTCCCTTAAATGCGACATTGTGAGCGGTTTCCATTGGGAAATGTTTGCCCCCTCTGGATCAGTGATGAAACGGTGACGTTCCTTGTTTTTGTTTGTTTGTTTGTTGGCTTGCTTCTGTTTTGAAGTTTCTTCCTGACCTGAATCGCGACTCCTCTAAGCAAATGGGTCTTTGTAAAGCTCTCATGTTTGGCTTTGTTTGGGACTAATTGCTTTTCGAGAGTATTTTCTACTGGCCTGAAACCCGTAACAAAATGCAAAGACAAAAGGTCTCGGTGAATTTAACTTAGGCAGACACTGGGCTGCCTAAGTCAATATTGAGCCCTTAGTCCCCAGGTGGGGAATGAGAATGATTTGGGGGCTCTGGGGTAGGACGGATGACCCCGATGAAGGAGTGAATGAAAAGGCCTTCCCTTCCCCAAGCAGAATCCCAGGGGCAGGTGTACTCTGTACTCTGGAGCGTCCACACCACGATCCAGATCCATCGCAGTGCTGCACGGATTATGCAAACATCACAGACACAGTGGGTAACCAGGACCTGTGAGTCGTAGCGGAAGGGGGTTTAGACTGGGAGTTTATTTGGTTTGATCTGGGTAGATTTAGCCTTTTGCAACTTCCAAGCAGTTGATCTCTGGATCTGGTCTAGATAGACTTTGAAGTGAGACCGACCTTTTTTTCGCTCAGATTCCAGCTCTGCTCCTCACAAGCTGAGCCGATAACATATCTCTCTGTCTTCATTTTTATACAAAATGAGAACAAAATTGTCTACTTTACAGGATTATTGGGAGGCTCAGAAATAAGTCTTATAAAATTGTTGGCACAAAGTCTGCACCCAATGGCATACAAACATTTCTATGCCTTTTAGACATTTCGGGTTAGATGGCCTGCATCATTAAAAAAATTTTTTTTAATGTATTTATTTATTTTTGAGACAGAGAGAGGCAGAGCATGAGCAGGGGAGGGGCAGACGGGCAGAGAGGGAGACACACAATCCGAAGCGGGCTCCAGACTCCGAGCCATCAGCACAGAGCCTGACGCAGGGCTCGAACTCATGGACCGTGAGATCATGACCTGAGCCGAAGTCAGACGCTTAACCGACTGAGCCACCCAGGCGCCCCGGCCCGTATCATTTTACACTTGACACACCAAATAGGAAGTTGAATTACTTCTTCCCAAACAGACTTCTCTTCTGATTTTTCTTTTCCTAATACTTTCCCCCCCACATTTTCCTGTCCTCCCTGCTGAGTAAATTTGGATTTTGCTGCTCTCTCTTTTCAGTCCTTCCCATTTAGTGAGATGCAAAGGTACCCATCACCAGTCACTACGTGACCCGCCCCCACTCACCTCCACCCTGCTCTAAAGTAATGGCATCTAGCAGTCACTCTGGATCGTCACAACCACCCAGGGGAGAGTGGTCCTCTGCCCCCTCCGAGGGAAAGGCCAAAGGCCTGCATCTGACATTCCGTGCTATTTCCTGTTTGCCAGGAGCCATGCAGTGAGCAGGGATTTACAGCGAGTGGGCCTTCCAGAAGCAAATGCCAGTGACAGGGCAGAATCGGGCAGCGGTCAGAGCAGAAATCCCCTCAGAGGCAACGATGATTATTAAGGAAAGGACACATGGTGCAACAGGACTAAAACCTCGTGAATTCTGACACTTGCGTGGAGGGGGCCAGCAAGAAGTTCGATTTCTACGCTTCTGAAGCCTCAGAGCATCAGACCCCATCTTTTTGCACAGAGACGGAGAGCATGGTCAACACAGAGGAAGGCAGGCTGAGAAATGACAACTCACCGGGTCCTCGTAATGCCATTTAGCCCCTGGGTCAAACTTATCTCAAGATACAGGCTCTGTTTTGCTTAAGCCAGTGGTTTGGGCTTTCTGTTGTAATAATGATAAAAACAAACCTAAATGAAATGTACAGCATCAACGTATGCGGATGTTCAATACTGTAGGCTACACGCCATTGAATTAAACTTTTTTGTGACTTTTGAACGCCTTACTCTGGTCCACTTGCACATGGCGATCTGCGGGCAGGAAGCGGCTACTGTCCTGTTGATGTGGCCGCACTCCTTGGTCAGAAAGGGCCACTCGTTCAATCGGTGGCCAGCAGACCATGTCCAGCTTGGAGTCTAGCCTTTGCTCCTTGCTGTTGTCTACACCTGCACCGACTCGCCCTTCCCCTTCCCAAATCAGCCAACCCTTTAAGGTTTAAGTTAATTGCTCTTTTGATCGGTTTCGCAGAGTGGGATCCCGAGATAGTACGGGAAGCCTGCGGTTTCTCTGATCGCCCCCTCTGAATGACCACAGCCTTTATCCCTTACTCAGCCCTCCCCAAGACTATTTCTGCCTGTGGGTACCTGGTCTCCCGAGTCCGATCATGAACTCCTTCTGCTTGTAGGTAGTCTTCTGGGTGGGTGGGTGTTAGTGCTCCACCCAAGGAGCTCAGTGCCTTCCTCGAGGGGCCAAGGTTGGGCAGAGAGGGTCTGTTCACAGGTGCACCCTGTTCCTATAGCAAGGAATTATCCTACCTGCTATAATTTTATAAACCATAATCATATAGGCTTTGTTTTTCTTTTTAAGCAATGTCTCTCACCATTGGGATGTTCCACCAGTTGTGTCCAGAGGTTTACCAGTAGTAATTACATTTTCCCAATCAACCATCTCCTCCCCTTCTGTCTTAGGGCACACACACCCACGCTCACATACACTCACATACAGCCACGCTCGCACACACGCTCACACGTGTGCACACACACATTCAAATGGCTAATTTACAAAGAGATTTTTCTCTATTTTAAGATTTACTCCAAGGGTTTCGTTAGGCTTTGTCGCTAATAAATCCAATACGTAACGAAAGTTTGAAGAGCCAATACATAGGAATTTAGACACTCAAGACCAGATGATCACGCTTGGTTTACCCGGGGTTTTTTTTGATGCCTATCCTCATGACTGAAATATATCGCACGCGTAGGAGACAGTCATGATTTCTATAGTAACACTCTTCACAAGAGGATTACGTATGAATGAGCACTCCTCGATGCACGACAAAGAGTACTAGGACTTTCGAGGGCTCTACTAACTGAGCGAGCTTGAGAGCCCTTATTCTAGACTCAACGAATGTGACTTCACAGTGGAGGTAAGACGGGGTTCTGATGTGTTTCGCAAGGTTCCCTGGGCAATGTGAAACATGAATAGTAAAAAAGCAATTACTTGTCGTGGTGTAAACCAAATGCATTATCTTATAGACGGATCTGTGACACTATATCTATATAGGCTATAGACTATATCTATATCTATATATCTATCTAATCTATATCCTATAGAGTCTTGTCCATCTCTGAGAAAACTTATTTTCTTGAGTATAGTGATCAAAAGCCCAAAGTATGATGGTTTGGGGCTGGGGTTGTTCAAAGGATAGCTTAGCCATTGTTCTGTACGAAATGCTGCTTTCGGGCAGTAAGAGGAATGAATCCTAGCAAAACCACACTTCCTCTGAGCATTTCCTTATTATCTATTTGGTTTTGACAAGTATATTAGTAAACATGTTTTCTGCTGTTTCCTCAAGTTTGTAAAGAGTGAAGTCAGGGTATGGACTGAATGCATCTACTCAACACTTATACGTGGAAACTTCACCCCTGCAGTGATGGTCTCGTGGCGGGGAGGGGGTGGCAGCTGTGGGAAGTGACGGGGCCCCCATGATGGGATTAGAGTCCTGACAGAAGAGACCCCAGAGAGCTCCCCAGTCCTGTCTCTGCCATTGCGAGGACAGAGCGAGAAGACATCTATGAAAAAGAATTGGACCCTGGCCACTGCTGACACCTTAATCTTGGACTCCCAGTCCCCAAGACTGCAATACACAATTGATTGTTGTTTGAGCCCCCTAGTCTGTGGTATTTGTGTTACGGCAGCCTGAATGGACTAAGCCAATATGTGCATATTCTTGGGTGCAAACAAGTATGTGTGTGTGTGTGTGTGTGTGTGTGTGTGTGTGTGAGATAGAATCAAGTGTATTGGGACTTGTTGCAGAGAAGGGGGCCCTCCGGCTGGTCCTGACCTTAGCTGTGGGTGAGCTGAAGTTGAGCTCGTTGGGTTTCCCTAAGGAGAAGACCAAATTCAGATACTAAAGCACCCCATTCTGCATGGAGAGGGCGTTGCACAGGACATTATCACAGCCGAAGTGAGGTGGCCGCCATCAAAGGTCTCTCTCTGTTTCTTGTAACTCATCATCCTGCGTCTGGCACACGTGGACATGCACACAAGCTCGGGGGAACTTGGAACATGTCCCGAGCGGAAAAGTCCTCTTTTCCTTTTAATAGTGGGAAAACACCGTGACTAAGAAAAGTTGTGATGCAGCTATTCCCATAACGGTGGTTCGGTCTCAGGTATTTAAAACAGAAGCCGTGCACCTGGGAGACCTGTCCCCTCTCCCGTAGAAATACCAACACCCAGGGTTACTAGTGAGGAAACAAGTCCTCTTGGTTCATTCATTCAACAAACCTTCGAGTCCCCGTTCAGTGTATTCCAGCTACGATCCTGGGCAGGAACTCAGTCATGGAAACGCAGAGACACTTGAGCTGGTGTAGACACGTTTTGCTTGGGGATCTGTTTCCAGATCTGCTCTCCGTGAGACACAGCAAGACAGATATGCCTGAGAGAGCAGTGGATTCCTTTTGTGAGTTCGGGGAAAGGGATCTCTTGATAGTATGTTAAATCATTCGGTCCTTAATGAAACAGATGCTTAGAATACTTGTGTCACCGAAAGGGATTTTTGGTTTTTAACGGTCCGCTTTTGCTTTTGGTTGTCTTTTCATATTCAGGAGAGCCTTTGTTTGCTTTAGTGGGTGGCTTGCCCATGGACATTCCTCGTTGTATGTTTAAATGAATTCCAGCAGAGCGTAAGGTTTGAACCGTTTCTTCTCTCCCCTTCTGTGGTCGATCTTTATTAGTCCCTAAGCTTGTGTCATTCATTTAAAAGTCATTAGTTAAAATGAAAACAGAGACATTTTGGTTTGAAAGCAACGCAGAATTATTTCATGTAAAATGTTCAGCAGCCTCCTTGGTCGCCTGCTGCCTGGAGGGGAGCCGGCTGCAGGCGCCCCAGCAAAGCTTCTTTACGAACCCGATGCATATTGTGGTTTCGCCAGAAAAATAATCGAGCTGAGCCATCCTGAGCGTTTCCACAGGTGCTGTGGCATATGTTGTCGGTCCAGCCCACTGTGGCACTGAAATACTGCAGGATTACATCGTAGCCAACAGAGGTGGGTGTTCCAAGAATTGCTTTTCTATCACTTTTCGCAGCACATCCGTGTCCCTTCTCGATTGGACCCTCCTAACTAAGGACGAATGGTGGTGGTCATTCCTGTGTTACCATCCGATGTCTCCGTTTTATGGGAGGAAATTGATACACGATTAGAGAAGGCAGAGAAGGCGGGTCTTTGGCGGCCACGGTGACAACACCAGCAAGGGACAGATGAGGCTTGGGACCAGATCTGTGAGGGTGAGAGTCAGGGCTCACGGCTGTCCAGTGTCTAGGGTGCCCGTCCGTACACGGCACAGAGTGCATCTCTTTTGTGAAGGTAAGAACCTGGGTGGTTTTGGAAGAACGCCCCGGAGGCCCACAGATTACCAGGCAGCTTGGGGCCCAGCCCGCGCTTCTGACTCTGGGCCTTGTTGGAAGGAGCTCATGGCTGCGAAAGCTTCTGTGCACACGAGCCCCCCAGGCACGTGGGTGCTGCTGCTCAGTTAGCAGGTGGCTGGCTTTGAACGTGCCCTTCAGTGTGCAGTGCCTTCTTACCTTGGTGAAATGCCCACATCCCCCCCCGTTAGCCCAGCTCCCTGGCTGCCTGGGGCCCCCTCTCCATCCGATCTTTCCCCCAGGTCTTCCCCTAACCTCTGTGGCAGGCACGTATCTGCCCTGATCGCCTCGTGCTCACACTTCATTTTCATGTGCAGAACCCACAGCGCGGCTCACAAGTGTTTCCGAACCTCCATCCGTCGTCACCGTAGGTGCGACGGACGGGCCTCGGTTTTATAACCTCAGAAAGGACCTCTTTCTTCCCATTTCCGCTTGGAGGTCTAATTTAAATACGAAACGCTGTAGTTGGTGGGGTGGGGGGGTGGGGGAAGAGCAAGATGAAAAAGAAATAAAGCCTCAAAATCACAGCCTGCTGGGAGGACGCTGGTACCTCTCAGACCAGCGTTTCTGAATATTTCTTAGCCGTGAGATTGTCACGACAAGCTACAGGGAGCCACAGCTGAGCAACAGTGCGTCCCTGCTCTGCAGGAGGGGCTTGAGGGGAGGCTGCGGGCGCGGTGGCAGCCTTCCCCGCCTCCCCCCTCCCCTGCTGCTCGGCTCCTGGGGAACCGTCAGGCTCCCCGGAACCCACTTTGAGATCCACTGACCTAAGACAACCTCCACATCTCCTGTTGCAGGAAACTGAAGTTCAGAGAGGTGGAGTGACCAGCCCAGGGTCACGGAGCGAGTCTGTGGGAGAGCTGGCACCAAAGCCCAGCCCTCGGAAGCCCCTTTCCCGCGCTCAGGCTTTGACGTGTTGTTCCCACGGTCAGCGCTCAGCGTGTTCTGTCGCCGTTCCCGGCAACGGAGGTAACTTCCTCTCCTTGCTTGTTCCCCTGCAGATTCGCCAGAGCGTGGGTGATTCTAGAAACGCCGAGCTCCGCTCCACACCTAGTAAGGCCGGCCCCCGGCCCCCGTTCCCTCTGCCTCGCGTCTGCGTTCCGCAAATGCGTTCCTGGGTCCAAACCAGATGTTGCCTTGTTCTCGGTGGAAACTTCTGGGTGGTCCTCGGAGTTACCCGAGTCGAGCTGTGTCCTTCGAGGCAGCCTGAGAACTTCCACAGATGAAGAGCGGGGCCCGCGGGGTCACCTGGAGTCCGGCAGCAGCTGCCCCGTGGGGATGCACACGGCCCCAGATTTCGTCCTGCTGGAGCGCGGGGCTGGAGAGCCGGGCGACGGTGTGGGGGTGCAGGTCTCTGCAAGCCGTCACTGTGCCGTGGGTCCCCTGTTTCCAACTGGGTGCAGGGCCCTGGAGTCCCTGTCCCTGTGACCTCTCCCCCACTGCCTGCGGGCTCCTGGAGGGCTGGCCCCTTGGGACCCTGACTTTGTGGACCTTCCAGCATGACTGCGGGCGGCGGGGGGGAGGGGGTTCAGAAATGCTTTTCGATGGCAATGCATGCCGCCCGGTGTGGCTAACACAAGCCCGTGTCATTTCATCCGCAGCGTCATCTAATCAAGAGCCAGGGTGGCAGGTCGATTTATCGCAGAAGCGAAATAAAGAATATCGGGAGAGTCGGCGCCTGGGGGGCTCAGTCAGCTGAGCGTCTGACTTCGGCTCAGGTCATGGTCTCGCGGACCGTGGGTTCGAGCCCCGCGTCGGGCTCTGGGCTGACGGCTCGGAGCCTGGAGCCTGCTTCGGACCCTCTGTCCTCCTCTCTCTCTGCCCCTTCCTAGCTTGTGCTCTCTCTCTCTCTCTCTCTTTCTCTCTCAAAAATAACTAAATAAAAACTTAAAAAAAAAAAAAGAATATAGGGAGAAAACATCAGGCTGGAAGCAAGTGTTGCCCCGCATCACACGGGGTGGGCACGCTTATACCAGAACCATATCGAATGTATTGTTTACCTAAAGCTCAAATTTAACCCAGCGACCCTTCCGTCACCTCTGTCTGGGATCTCTTCTGTTTGCGTATCTGTTCCTGAGGGAAACTGCTTCCTCTTCCGGGAAGCCTTCCTTGATTTCCCCCGGACAGATTCTGTATCTATCTGACTTACACATGCCCCCACTATTGTCATGTATTATTTTGCTCGCCTGCTTTTCTCCCTCCGTGTGTCATGAGCCGCATGGCCGTGGTACCTCCAAACCCCTATCCCCCCCCCCACCCGCCGCCCCGTGGGCCGGTGTTCAGAAATGGAGCCGTTGGGGGGCGATTAGCTCGTGAGGCAGGAGCCCTCATGAGCCATTAGTGCCCTAATGAGAAGGGACGTGAGCGAGGTGCTTCTGTCCAGGTCCTCTGCCCGGTCAGGACGCAACCCAGGAGGGGAGAGCTCACTGGAATGGGACTGGCGGCCCCTTGATTCCTCACGTCCAGCCTCCAGGACCCTGGGAGAGAACTTCCCGCTATCCGGGCCCCCGGTCGGGGAATCGGCTACAGCAGGGAGAGCAGGCGAAAACACCGTCCAGCAGAAGAGCACCTCAGCAAAACCACCACGGTGAGCCTCGCCTCATCCCTGTTCCTGCGACAGTGAAACCAGCATTTTGAGGTGGGGGGGGGGGGTTAAAATGTTTACTTCCAATTTAGAAATAACGAGATGTGGTTGCAGGCAGGCTACCAGCACGCGGGGAGCTTTCGTGCCATTCGTGTGCCCTGTAAATGTTACTTCCTCAAATACGGGGAGCAACATGAATTTTTCTCTCCCCCGAGGACGCCCCGAATAATCGTGTGGGAGGGCCCTTCCGTAAAGACCCCCCCCAGGCAGGTGCCGGGCGGCGGCTGGGAGCCCAAACCCCAGCATCGGCCGGTCGGGGCCTGCGTCCCGGTTCCCAGGGCTTGTCTGAGCCTCGGTTTCCCCTCCAGGATAAGGGGAGACAAGAAGGCTGGCCCCGCAGTGTTCTTTTCTGCGTCATCTGGGCCTTCCTCAGGCTTTCTGCTTGCTCTATGGAGGTCCACACGCCTCCGCCCTCCTCCCCGACGCTCACCAGCCTGTGTCACATCCGTTCCTGGGGGCCTCGGGTAGCAGAAGCTTCCACATCCGTTGTCCAGGCCTCCTCCTGGAGCTGCCTCCCCGTCTGAGGGCCTGGCTCACCCAGAGATAATGCGCCGAAGACGGGGCCGAACTCGGGGCCACCCTGCTCCTCCCCTCCCACCTGCACCCCTGCTCTCGCTAACACTCTGTGCCACGGGTTCTCGGCATCTTCTCTCCTGCCTCCTGGCCGCCTCGGCCCCTGACCAGCTCCGGGAACATTTCCACGAACGTCTAAGACCGCGGGCCTGCGGCCTGACATTTTCTGAGCGTCAGTCATCTGCTCTCGCTCCCCACGAGAATTCAGGTTTCGGGCACGAACTTCAGGGGATGGGCCAGCTTTTGTTTGGCTGAGGAGACAGCACCCCTGTAGTCTTGCACCCCTCGTGGCCGTTTGAAACTCTGTCCCCGCCTGCCAACCCACAGAATCTGTCCCCCCCGCCACCCCAGCTGGGGTCCGGGTGCTGGCTTGTTTCTACCAAAAGGCTCTGCCCTGATGTTTACCAGGATGAGGGGCAGGTTCATGCTTACACGACATATTGGCCTCCTCTGGGTGCTCAGATAGATGATTATTGTTTTCAAGTTGTTATTTATTTATTTTGAAAGAGAGAGAGAGAGAGAGAGAGAGAGAAGGCAAATGGGGGAGGGGCAGAGAGAGAGAGAGGGAGAGAGAGAATCCCAAGCAGGCTCCACCCTCACAGTGTGGAGCCCGACGTGAGGCTCCAACCCAGGAGCCGCGAGATCGTGACCTGAGTTGAGCTCAAATGCTCAACCTCCTGAGCCCCCCGGTGCCCCTGGTCAGATGACTCTTCAACAACATCCCCTCCCCTGACCCCGCCATGAACGTGCCTTTGAGTGTCTTGCAGCCTCATCCTGGAACCCCTTTATCCCTAAGCTGTGTAGAAACATTGTCCCCAGGGTCCTTGTCCTCACTCCCCACGTAGACGGTCTGGAAGTAGAGAAAGAAGTCCCAAAGCCCCACTTACTGTGGTACCGACTGGTCACTCGGCCCCTCTGACGATTCTCTTCCCGTCGTCCCGTCTCTAGAATGGAGGCAGCACTCTGCACCTGCCTTGTAGACTTGTTCGGGGAGAAAACGGATGCTGTTAGCCAAAGGGTCTGAGCCCAATGTCCAGGGCAGAATTATTAGCAGCAGATGTGTTTTTTTTTTTTCTTTTCTGCTGCGTTTGCAGGTCTCTCTCTTCCCCCATCCTGTGTGTGTGTTTTATTATAACACGTTATGCATATTTAATGCCCTCTGTCCCCACCCCCACAGCTGTAGAGACACTTTGGGTCTAGTTCGAATTCGGCTGGCCCTGAGCACATGTCTGGATTTGAATTCGTTTGTAACGGTAGCTTTCAAGGTCTTACTGTGAAAGAGAAAGTCACTCCCGGACCCTCAGTTGCGGGGGGCGGGGGCACGGAGAGAAACGTGGGAGGCTTTGGGGAAAGGAAAACAGCTCACAGTGAATCTTACTCCCCGTCCTAGAGAAACTGCCTCCTTTGCGGACAGGTGACCTGTGGCAAGCGGACATTTGCCGGCCAGCGCGGGGGGAACGTGTTTCTCCCCGATGTGGGGCCCTTTATGCCCCATTTCTTCCCGAGGGGTCTACGTCTGCCCCTCACCCCTGCTTCGGTGAAACCACCTGTACAGAGACTGTGGGAGCGTGAACAATCTGGAGCCACGCGGCAGCTGTTCCCCGATTTCTTCCGGCTCGTTTCCTGCCAGGGGGTGCTTTTGAAACCTGAGGAAACTTGGTGGGAATCTTTATCAAGAAGAGGTTTGGGGGGGGCACCCTTGTGGCCTGGTGGGTTAAGCGTCCACTCTTGGTTTCAACTCGAGTCGTGATCTCACGGTTTGTGGGTTCGAGCCCCACCTCGGGCTCTGTGCTGACAACACGGACCCTGCCTGAGGTTCTCTCTCTCTCTCTCTCTCTCTCTCTCTCTCTCCTCTTTCTCTCTCTCTGCCCCTCTCCCACTCGAGCTCTCTCCCTCAAAATAAATAAATAAACTTAAAAGAAAACAAGTGGTTTCTTGAAGGAGAACATAGCTAATACTTCCTCCTACGTATTCTTCACGTTGGTGAGGAGAGCCATGGGTCCAGAAAGTAGTGCGAAAACTAGATGCTTCCAGGAGCCTTCTTTGTGGAGACAGCCTCACATTCTATCTTTGCTATTCAGCTGGCCTCTGCCAGGACCCAAGCCCGTTCTCTGCTACTCCTTGTGAGTCAAACATCAGACCCCCCGGTCCTGCCCAAGGTATGGTGCCGCCGTCACAGGGTGTGGCCCCGCCTTTGCAGTTGGGGAGCAAAACCTCACAGCCGGCAGGAGGTGGCCAGATGACGGTAGCTGTGGGAGATGTTGGCGGGCACAGTCCATTACGTCGGCTCGTCCTGAAGCGTTGCATGAAACCAACCTCTCATTGAGCTCTTGCTCTGTTGCCGTCCTGGGCACCAGACCTGTCTGATCGCCACGGTGGGTGGATCTGGGCTGAGGGCTGCCTGCTCAAGATTCAGCCTCTGGCCGCTCAGCGGCAGAATCCAGAGCATTTTCGCACTCGCTGAGAGTGTCCGAGAGCCCCCCAGTTATGTTCCGTTGGGGGAGAATCCACTGTCTCATTTATTCGAGCAAAAGTTTTATTGAGCATTCGTTACGTACAAGGCATGGTGCTGGGCATCGGGGATACAGCTCTGAGCAGCCCTTGATCGTGAATACAGTCTCTGCCCTTGATCGTGTCAGGTATTGAGTGACGTAACTCACGGGAACACACAGTTTAACTGGTACAAGAACAGAGGTAGGAACATGACCCCGTGGCTGCTTGGCGAAGATGTATCTCAGTCTTCCCGTGTTGAAGGAGAGGTCACAGAAGTGCTTCCTTACAAGAGATAACCACGAGGAGGAGCACCGGTTCATTGACCTTGGCCATGAGAACCTCCAGACTTTTCCTGGGAGGAAGAACGAGAAAGCTAGGAGCTGAGGGTAAGAAGTGAGTCCAACCCCCAGACAGGTAGACACTGTCCGTGCCTGTTTGCTTTTCCTCTGCGTCTCTGGCATTGAGCACCAATGTTTGTTAGTCTTATTCTTGCTAGGACTTCGGTATTCGAGAAACTGAATTAAGTGTGAAGACTGAGTGGTGTCATAGGCCCTCCGGAATCTGGGGAGCCCGCACACAGCCCACTGATGTCCACGCACAGCATCCCCGCAAGACCATCGTTTGTTGTAGAAGCATCCGGTCCCTACCTCCACCCCCTGTTTGGAGGCAGACCAGAGGGTCTCGAAGGTTTTCTTCTCAGAACTCCGTGGCACTTTTCAAAATTACTGACATTCCCAAATGTCTTTCATTTGTGTTTGCTCTATAAAAATTTAACATGTTAGAAATTAAAACAGAGAAATGTTTCAAGTGCCAGCATAAGGAAGCACACGTTCCGTTCACTGCCAGAGCAATGGTGTCATCTGACTTCAGGTAGCTTCTGGAAAATGCCACCGTATGCTCGTTAGAGAATGAGATTGGAAAGGGCAAATGACGTCTTGGTCTTATTACGAACATGATTTTGTCCACATGGGTCAACTAGAAGTGTCTTGGAGAAGCTCAGGAGCTGCTGGACCACACCCTCTGGGCCACATTCCTCCTGGGCCACCCCCGGCACGACCGGGACCTCCCGTAGTTTAGCTGTTGTTAAGGCATGGGTCATGGGCCCTCCTGTCTTATTTCTGCCATGCTAGTCATCTCCCTAAGCCACCTCAGTGCACACCCAGCCCCCCGCCTTTCTGTGCCACGTACCTTCCTTGACTCTACTCCTGTCCTTGATTAAGGCTAGCTTTCTCCAGTGTTGATAGGCAGCCTCATAGAGGGATTTTTCCTGGTTTTATTGAGATACAATTTACATATTTAAGTATATGATGTTCACTTTGCTGAAGGGTACAATTCAACGATTTTAGTATAGTCCCAGAGTTGTGAAACCATCATCATTGTCTATTTGAGAAGCCTGTGTCTTACCCCCAAGACACCTTATTCCCATTAGCTCACACTCCCTTTACCCCTCTCTCCAGTCCGTGGAAATCACTAATCTACTGTATGTCTCTATAATTTGCCCATTTTTAACTTTGTGAATACATGGAATCATAGCACGTGTAGTCTTTGGTGCCTGGATTCTCTCACCTGGCATAATGTTTTCGCGTGCAGCATGCATCGGTATTTTATCCCTTTTTATAAGCGAATAATACATCATTGTGTGGATGTACCACATTTTGTTTATCCATTCACTAGCGGACGGACATTTGAGTTGCTCCCACATTTTGACTATTGTGAATAATGCTGCTGTGCCTGCTTAGGTTCCTATGTGGACGCCGCCTTCCTTTCTCTTGGGTCGATATCTAGAGACAGACCTTCTGGTACATATGGTCACTCTACATTCAGCATTTGGAGTAACTGCCAAACCACTTTCCAAAGTGGTGGCACCATTTGAAAATATGCATGCCACCAACGAGTGAGGGTCTTGATTTTTCCACTTCCTGGTATTGTCTGTTGTTATGATTATGGCCATCCTCATGGATGTGAAGTGGGACCTCACAGTGGTTTTGGTTTGCACTTCCTTAGTGATGAATGATGTTGGGAATATTCTGCGTACTTATTGGCCATTTCTACAAAGTTTTTTTTTTTTTTTAATTTTTCTTCATTTTTGAGAGACAGAGAGAGAGCACAAGCAGCGGAGGGGCGGAGAGCGAGGGGGACACAGACTCCGAAGCAGGCTCCCGGCTCCGAGCTGTCAGCGCAGACCCTGACGCGGGGCTCGAACTCACCAACTGGGAGATCATGACCTGAGCCCAAGTCGGACGCCCACCTCACTGAACCACCCGGGCACCCATGGCCAGTTCTATACCTTTCATGGAAAAATACCTATTAAGATCCTTTGCCTTTTTAAAAAATACGCATTTTTCATATAAGTACCTCCGTGACTATATGACTTGTAAACATTTTCTCCCATTATGTGGGCTGTGTTTTCATTTTCTGGATGCTGTCCTTTGAGATTTCAGTGCGTCTGATTTTTAGAAAGTCCAACGTGTCTTTTTTTTCCTTTCATTGTGCGTTCGCTATCATGTCTAAGAAACCATTTTCTTTTTTTTGTTTTTAATTTTTTAAATGTTTATTTATTTTTGAGACAGAGACAGAGACAGAGACAGAGATGGAGACAGAAAATGAGTGGGGAAGGGGCAGAGAGAGAGGGAGACACAGAATCCAAAGCAGGCTCCAGGCTCCGAGCTGTCAGCACAGAGCCGGGTGTGGGGCTCGAACCCACGAACCCTGAGATCATGACCTGAGCCACAGTCGGACGCTCAACCTCCCTGAGGTCCCCGGCTCCTGTAAGCAACCGTTTTCTACTGCAATGTGACAAAACTTTACCCCTATGTTTTCTCCTAAAACTTTTACAAGTTTGGTCCTTACATTTGGGTCATGCTGCATCACTTTCTCTATTTGGCATGAGGTGTGTCAGTTCGAAATTCGACTTCATTCTTCTTCATACAAACACTCAGCTTTCCCAGCACGACTTGTTGAAAAACTATGTTTCCCTCATTTTATAAATGAGTTTTTAATACTTTCTCTTCCACTCTGCCAGTCTCGAATACCCGGGAACTGCCCCTGCACTTGGCTGATAGTAACAGTTAATATAATTTTCCTCATTTTTTTCTTTATTTTTGTTTTCATTTTGACATACACCAAATGAGGAGATGAAACGCTATTAGCATCCAGTCTAGATGTGTCCCTGTCAGATCAGTCAGTTCTGATACATTGGGGATTTAGATGTTTTTTTTTAAATAAATGATAATAATTACTAGAAATTATTGAGTGGTTATTATATGTGAGGTAGTGTGTGGAAGATTCTACATTTTTTTTTATTTAACTCATACAACTCCTCACGAAAGAGTAGTGACTAGAGTCCCCCTTTCCAGATGAGGACAGCGAGGCTTCCAAGGAGGTATGCAAGTTGCCAAAAATCACAATTTCTCGATGGAAGAGTTGAGACGTGACCAAGACGTTCGACTGGAAAGTTCGTGTTTTTAGTCCTTGTGCCGGGAAGTTCTAAGAAACTTACTTCCCAATTTTTCTATGTTGTGTGTAGTTCCAGACCAGAACATATCTTAGGACTTCATTTTTTTTTTTTTTCAGATGGGAGGTTGGATAAGTAACAGCACTTATTTTTGCTTTGGTTCACGATCAAGTTGAGAAAAAGGGGGTGCAAAAGGCTGCAGGGACATTTACCTTGAAAAGCAGGTGTTGACCTGAATGTCTGAGTCCATATCCTAGTTGGGAAAGATGCCAGGCATATTGATTATTCAAGTCTGATTAGAGCTCGTGGGATGGACCCCAGTAATCTAGACCAAAGGATGGGTGATTATGACAGAGTTCTGCAGGGCTAGGATTGCAATCATATCCGCTCTCCTGGCTTTTCTGGGAGAATGATGATGCCTACCAGCAAATAGGAAAGCTCTTAGGACCTGTAGACTGACACTAACTCAATGTATGGTCTCCTTGACATGAATTCAGAGCCATAGAAGTCATAGGAGATTCAAGGGAGAGAAGAGTGTCAGGGCTCCTGCCAGTAGCTGGTTGAGTCATAACATCTTGTGGAAGGGTGGGGGGGTGCAGGGAAGGGCTTGGATGGTATTAAGAATCTCCATAGCCCTGACCCCCGGGAGGATTGGCAAATAGTTCTTGAGGTCAGTGTAAGAGACAGAAACTTTAATAAGAGACGGGGGTCCTATGTGAACTGTAGTTTAACGGACCAGAGTTGTCATGAGACAACCGTGTGGGAGTCCCAGCATGGCAAGGACAGCAGGGGTGCCAACTTTGAGGAGAAGCCCACATCATGAATCTGAGAAGAAGGAACACCCAGCAAGTAAGGACTCCAGCTGTCCAGGGAGCAGGTGCCAACATAGAAGGGGCACTCTCGTCCATCAGTCTGAGAGGCAACTAGGTTAGCTGCAGACCGCCGTGACACGAAAAGCTGTCCGGGTTGTGACGGTGGTTTTGGTGGTGGTTGTGGTGGTGATGGTTTTGGCAGTGCTTCTGGGCATTTCCTCTGGAAGACGCGGCCAGCACGAGCTGGAAGGCAGACAGAGCTTTTGGCACAGAGCGTTCATTTTAGTGTTATCATGGAGCAAAAGTGGAAATTGTGCTAATGTCTAATATTAATGGCATATTCGAATACGTTCTTAATCACATGACGCTATCATACAATCATTAAAGTGAGGGTTGTGAAGAATATATTGCTTCTTGCTGATGGAGTTTTGAGTGATCAATGCGTGATGTGAAGCTACATGGATGACAGGATCAAAACCGTAACAGGATATGGGGACCTCTTTACAAAAACTAAAATCTCTCTAGTTAAGTGAACAGGGTGGGATTTCAAGAAATGAAAAAAAAGAAAAGAAACAGGGTAAAAAATAATCAGCCCTTGAATATGCACATGTGGCATGATTCCAAGACTAAAGAGGAACCATAAGGTGGCAGAATGTCAGAGAGAGGTTTGATCTGAAGATGATCACAACGGCGGCCTACTTTTAGGTGCAGAAACTGAAGCCCGGGAGAAGTGACACATCGCTGATTCAGTGAACGAGAGACCGGCGTGAAATGTTGCGTATTCACGGCCTGTGTCAACTTCTTTTTTAAAATAATATTTTAATGTTTATTTATTTTTGAGGGAGAGAAAGACAGAGTGAAAGCGGGGGAGGGGCGGAGAGAGAGAAAGACACAGAATCCGAAGCAGGCTCCAGGCTCTGAGTGGTCAGCCCAGAGCCCCAGGCGGGGCTGGAACCCACAAGCCGCGAGATCACGACCTGAGCTGAAGTCGAGCGCGTAACTGACCGAGCCACCCGGGCGCCCCTGTGTCTTTTCTTAACTTCCTAAAAGATGTTTCCAGGTTTGCTGCTGTCCCTACCTCCCCCTTCCTTCTGTCCTCCCCCCCCCCGCCCCCCGCAGACTCCCCAGGGACGTCTGCAGAGGTGAGTCAGGCCGAGCTGGCGGCTGGTGACCAGGCTGCCCTGGGCACCCACCGTAGCCCCGGCGGTCTGGGTCCAGCTAAGGAAAGCATGCAGGAGCTGGATGGGCTGAGGACGCTTTCGTGGTGGGACTCACCATGCCGCTGTCATTACCCAAAATCCCTCTGAGGTGGGGACAATTTGTTAGCAGCAGGCTCCTCTATATCCACCTTACTCACCACTCAGCTCAGCGCAGACCTTAGGGGGAGAGCTCCGCCCTGGGTCTCAAGGTGCCTTCCTCCGAAGACCTGGCTGTCCTGTGGGAACAGGAAAAGCCGCCTTGAAAGGTCCCTCATCTGCGAGGAAGGCAGCTGACAACGCTGTGTATTCTGTGCACAGTGCGAAGGCCCCATGTCCAAGCAGCGGCCGAGTTTCTCCCCGTCTGGAACCAGGCAGAAGGACAGAACCCTCAGACCCGACACGACCTCAGAGCTCTTCGTGGGGCATCTTCACGAACACGCGGCCAGTTGTCCTCTGGCTGTGTCTCCCACGCTCCCACTAATGGGCATTTTTCTTATGTATAAAAGCAGCACTTATCAGAAAGGCAGAACAACCCTAAGTGTGTGTGTGTGTGTGTGTGTGTGTGTGTGCACGTGCAGGCACGCACTCCATGCGATGAGAGAAGCTCACAGAGGTTAAGGGACGGGTGACAACACCCACGCTCACACGCACTCATACCTGTTTCTCAGTGTTTCACCCAAGAGTAGGCTCGCCGTGAATTAAGACAAAGAACACTGGAATGATCGATACTATTAACTGAATTGATCCGATTGACATTACAGAACACTACCTCTAAAAACAGAGGAATACTTTCCTTTCAAATGCTCATGGATCATTCATGAGATGGAACATAAACAGGGTTCAAAGTAAAAAAAAAAAAATGACAGGGTTGGCTGGGTGGCTCAGTTGGTTAAGTGTCTGACTTCGGTTCAGATCATGATTTTGAAGTTAGTTCGTGGGTTCGAGCCCCGCATCGGGCTCTGCACTGCCAGCTCGGAGCCTGGAGCCTGCTTCGGATTCCGTGTCTCCCTCTCTCTCTGCCCCTCCTTGGCTGGCGCTCTGCCTCTAGGAAGCGAACAACACAGAAACTGCTGAAGCAAAAATTTGGTTCTTTGAGAAAATGAATAATTTGAATACACTCTAGGTCAACTGATTAAGAGTGAAAGAGGGGCGCCTGGGTGGCTCAGTCGGTTAAGCCTCCAACTTCGGCTCAGGTCATGATCTCCCGGTTCCTGAGTTTGGGTCCCGCATCAGGCTCTGTGCTGACAGGGCGAGATTCTCTCTCTTTCCCTCTCTCTCTGCCCCTCCCCTCCTCATTCAGGCACTCTCTCTCATTCAAAACAATAGAATAAATAAACTAAAAAAAAAAAAGAGTGAAAGAAAGCACAATAACCAGTGTTGGGGATGAGCCCTGGGATCCTGTAGGTCCTGCCAATATAAAAGTGTAATAAAGGAATGTCACCAACTGGACACCAGTAAAATAGAAACGGACAAATTCTTTGAAGAACGTAATTCCTGACACACAAGAGAGAAAACTGTAATAAGTCGTATGTATGGGAAAAGTTGAATTGATAATTAAAAACCTTCCCACAAAGAGTAATCCAGACCCCGATGTCTTTGCTGGTAGATTTTATCAAGCATACAGAAAAGAAATAATACAAATCTTACCAAAAGGTCTTTGTAAGATACTCTTGGTATCTAGATTTTCTACCTCTTCATGGTTCAGGGTTGGTATTTTGTTCGTAGCCATTTGTTCCCACCCATTTCTGCTAGCTTACCCCAAGTATTCAAGGGTGTTCTCTTACACTGCTTTTCATTCCTGTGACATCACTGGTCACATTTCTTCTTTCCTTTCTGGTTTTAGTGATTTGTGTCTTCTATCATTTTTTCTTAATCTGGCTAAGGAGTTGCCAGCTTAATTCATCTTTTCAAAACACTACCTCGTGATTTTGTTGATATTTTTCTATTGTCTATCCATTATCTACTTTGTTTATCTTTGCTCTAATTTTTACGAATCCCTTCCATGTGTAGCCTTGGGTTTAATTTTTCCCAGTTTCTTGAGGTGTAAAGCTGGGGCGTTCATTTGAGATCTTTCCCCGCTGTTGGTGTTCAGACTCCCTCTCAGTCCTGCTTTCCTGTCGTCTCGTAAGTTTCAATACGCGGTTTCCGTTTTAATCTGTTTTAGTTTCTTTTGTAATTCCTCTGGTGCCATCTTTTTGACCCAACAACTATTTAAGAGGATGTTAAACAACACATTCTTCTTGTTTTATTGATTTATTATTTGTTTTATTTCCACCTCTTGTGGATTTTCCAGTTTTCCTCGTGCTGTTGATTTTTAGTTACATTCCATTGTGGTCACGACAAATACTTTGCGTGATTTCAATCGTCCTGAATTTGTTGTGACTCTTTTCTGGCTTCACCCGTGGCCTCTCATGGTGAATGTGCCACGTGCACCTGAGAATTTACATTCTGCTGTTGTTAGGTGGAATGTTCCCTATGTGTCTGTTAGGGCCACTTGGTCTATACTGTTGTTCAAGTACAAATTTTATTTCCTTCTTGATCTTCTAGCTGGTTGTTCTGCCTATTATCGAAAGAGAGGGTTTGAAGTCTCCCATTGGTGTCTATTTTCTTGGTCAAGTCTGTCAAAGTTTGCTTTATATATTTAGGAGCTCTGAGGTACGGCTCACAAATACTTATAATCCTTGCGTCTTCTCAGTGGGTTGACCCTTTGCATCGTTATATAAGGTCCTTCTTTGTCTCTTTAACAGGTTTTGATTTAAAGTCAACTCTGCTTGATGCAACTGCAGTCCCTCCTGCTCTTCTCTAGTTACGATTTGCATGGATTATATTTTCCCCTTCCTTTCCTTTGCAGCTTACATGTGTTCACAGATCTAAAGTGAGTCCCTTGTGGATGACATATAGGTGGACATTTTTTTAATTCATTCAAACAATCTATGTCTTTTGATTGGGGAATTTAATGCATTTACAATTAAAGTAATTAGTGATAAGAGAACTGATTCCTAGTTTGTTCATTGTTTCCTGTATGTCTTGTAGCTTCTTTGTCTCTTCTTTCCCTTTCCTACTGCCTTTTGTGTTTCATTGACTTTTCATGGTGATATGCATCGATTCCCTTCTCATTTCCTTTTGTGTATATCCTATAGATATTTACCTTGTGGTTACCATTGAAATTACATAAAATAGTTTAATGTTTTTGTACTCTATTTTAAGCTGATAACAACTTCACTCCAATTATGTGGGAAACTCCCCTCCTTCACTTAATTATATTTCTTTTCACTCAAAGCAAAGCAATTGGAAAAGTCTAAAATATTCAATTAATTATGTCGTCAAGAAACACAAAGCCCGTGGTGGTAAGAAAAAGTCATGCAACAACTCTACTGAAAATTGTAAAACGTTGCTGAGCAATACTTTAAAATGGTCTACATTAAGAGAGGTATTTCATATCCATGGATCGGAAAACTGAATGTTGTTACAAAGGTAATTTCCCAGAAACAGTGTCAGGAAACTGACCTCCACATCACATTCGTTTTCACCAAAGGTTGCAAAGCAATTCTGTGGGAAATACTAAAGAGTTTTTTATCATATGGTAGTAGAACCAATAATAAATAATTGTAAAAAATTACCTGGACCTCCACCTCACATGATCACATAACTGTATCATGACATCAAATATAACACTTCTGGAAGAAAATATGTACTTAAAAATAATCTTTGTGACCTTAGAGTAGGAATTTTTTTTTTAAAAATATAAGACATAAAAGCATTAGCTATAGAAGGAAAAAAATAATACACTGGACTTCATAAAAATTAACAACTTTGAAAAGACTCTCTTCTGCAGATTAAAAAAAAAGATTTTCAGACTGGAAAAATATAACGGACCATACATGCAATTAGCAAAGGTCTTATATCACACATAAGTTATGTAACTTCGACGACTCAATAATAAAAAGACAAGGCAGCCCAATTAAAAATGAGAAAACTACTTGAACAAACATTTCACATGGAAATCTGTAGGTGGATAATAGGCACATGGACAGAAGCTCCCTACCATTAGCCTCCAAGGACACACCAGTTAAAACCACAATGAGATTATGGGAAGGTTCCCACTCTTTATGTGGCCAAAAGTACCATCAACTAAGCCAAAATACAAACAATAAACCAAAAAATAGCATTTTAGTGAGATGCCATGAAACTTTCTTTAGAACAGCTCAAATTGATAAGATTGGAAATAGAATGCTGAAGATCTGGAATACTTAATCATTGCTAGAGGAGCATAAAATGTAAAAACATTTTAGAAAATTGTGTGTGAATATCACAGCATATATATGATGCAGCAATTCCACGCCTAGGCATTTATCCAAAAGAAATCAAAATATATGCACACAAAGTAACTTCAACAAAAATATTTATTATGTCTTTATTCATAATGTCCCAAATTGGAAACAATCAAAAAGTGCATACATAGAAAATTTGTAAGAATTTATCAGCAACATGGAGACATTTATACAATAGAATACTATTCAGAAGAAGAAATAAAGAACTATTGATATTTGTACTGACATGGATGAATCTAAAAAAAAAAACAAAACAAAAACCAAAAAACTTTATGTCATGTAAAAAAAAAAGCTGGATTCAAAATAGGGGTCCCTGGGTGGCTCAGTCAGTTGAACGTCCGTCTCCTAATTTTGGCTCAGGTCATGATCTTGTGATTCATGAATCTGCGCCCCTAGTCAGACTCTGGGCTGACAGTTTGGAACCTGCTTGGGATCATCTCTCTCCCTCTCTCTGTGTCCCTCCCTTGCTCGTGCTGTCTTTCTCTCAAAATAAGTAAACTTAAAAAAAACCCAAATCTATGGCTATGTGATACCATTTAGGTGGGATTTCAAGAATAGGCCAAACCAGTGTGTGGCCCTTATAAGTAAGAAAAGTAGTTGTCAGTATGGAGTGAGGAATTGGGTAGCTAGAAGGCTTGAAAACTCTTCATCTTGAATAGGGTGATTGGGATACAGGTGAATCCATAGGTGTTTACATGTGTTGAAACTCATCAACTTGAGGGGCGCCTGGTCAATTAAGCATTCTATTCTTGGTTTCAGCTCAGGTCATGGTTTCACGGTTCGTGAAGCCCGAGTAGGTCTCTGGGCTGACAACACGAAACCTGCTTGGGATTCTCTCTCTCTCTGACCCTCATCACCTCAAAAGAAATAAATAGACTTAAAAAAACTTCATCAATTTGAAATGCAAGATTAGTGTGTTTTACTGCACACACACACACACACACACACACACATACGATCACCTTCATCAGAGCCTTCATTGTCCCACTGGTGTTACCCCCACACAAGACTGGCACTGGCTTTCAGCCCAAAGCCCCAAGGTTGTTTGCTGTCTTTCTCCAGAGAGAGTGTGATATAATGGAGATGCCACTGGCTCTGAACTCCCTACTGGCTCCACTCTGCCTCTGTCACTTGCTTAGTCCCACAAGGAGGCCTGAGAGCTTACAAATAATTTCCCTCATTTTTAGACAATGAAAGGTAGTATCTAATGCATAGGACCATTGCAAGAATTAAAGATTTTATTAAAAAACGTGAAGTGTAGTGGTAATTGCATTTAGGCACATACAATCAATACCAGTGCCATTGCTTTGTCTATAGCCAGGGATATGCTACCCAAAAAATGCTAACAGAAAAAAAGGAGGAGGAGGAGGAGGAGGAGGAGGAGGAGGAGGAAGAGGAAGGGGAGGAGGAGGAGGAGAAGGAGGAGGGGGAGGAGGAGGAGAAGGAGAAGGAGAAGGAGAAGAGGAAGAAGGAGAAGACTTAGTGAGCCATGTTTTACCCTGTTGAAAGGGTCTCTTGCATTTTGCAACTTCTAGTTGTGTTCCTTAGTGCATGTGCAAAGTCCCATATTCACAATCGCTCGGTCTCCTGTAAGGAAGAAGAGTCTGCAGGCTCACGACCTCCGTGTTTCTGGTTATCACTCCTCACCTCCTGTTCAGCGAACAAGCATCAGCGGGTCTGAGTGGGGACAGTGGGCTGTCAGAGGGATCATGAGGAACATAATGTGGTCTCCACACAGACATGAGTTCATTTTCTTTCTATAGATTATCTAACCGAGCAATGAGGAAACAGAACAACACGGACAGTTAATTGATAAAATAGAAAAGATCAAACACATTTCAGAGAGCAAAGCCAACCTTCCCTTCGACTATAGATGGGTCTAATTTGGAAACATCTGAAAATGATTTACTTGTGAGATGTTCGAGTTCAGAAACAGAATATGGGCCTTTTCTGAAAACAGTCTATCTGCATTGTGGTTTATAACATAGGCATGTCAGAAATACTCCATAAGAGGTTCTGGGAGGAGGAAAAGGCCATCTGGCCCATCATTCTGGACTCTCCGTCTTACTCTAACCCTGCCTGCCTGCCTGCGTTTTCACTCTGTCTTTAATCCCTTCCTCTCCCAGAAAAAGACACGAGTGGTTATTGAACACATTTATACTGTTGCCTTCAACAGGCTCATCTGGTAAGCTTTTCCATATGTTTCTTAGCCTTCACTTTAAAATAAAAGGAAAGCTTTTTACCTCCCTCAGTATTTCTGTATGTTCAATGCGTCAATTTTAGTCTGTATTCTTTTACTGTTTCCCAATATGAAAGGTTCAATTTCTGTCTGTATGGCTGAGTTTCTACGTCGTCCTTATTTGTTTATTTTGTGCCGTAATGTCCTCAAGACGGATTTCTAACATCTTCCAAAAGAATCTGATGGCTTGACAAATTTGTTCCACGCTCACACTTCCTGACTTGGAGACTTTCTCCTTGTAACGCGCAGCCATGCGTATTCGATTCGTGTTAGTCGGGACACGGTAAGCGACACTGCAGTAACGAGCAATCTGAAAATTTCGATGACTCGGGACAACACAGGAGCTTTTCCTGCTCCCACTGCATATCCCAGGTGGGGCAGCCTCTGAACTCCCGCCTGGCGGTCACTCAGGTTCCCAGGCTAACGGATGTTCCATCTTCACACGTGCTTCTGTGACCACCCCGTCCACGGGATGAAAATACGGCAGAGGTGCACTGGGTCTCCCTTCTCTTTGGAAGTGACACATTTCACTTTTGCTCTCATTTTACTGTTAGAAGCAAGTCTTGTCACGATTCAATGTTAAGGAGGTAGAGAAGCAGACCCTTTCTTAGCCAGAAAGGAGCCCTTCTGAGATTTGGCGAACAGTTCTACCGGCCGCCGTGGCGAGTGACATTGACTACAGGGGCCAGATCCCCCAAGTTGCAGCTGCTGGTTTGGGGGATATTTCAGGCAGCTCCAGCTGTTACAACAGATGACCACCGACTCTGTGGCTTATATAGCAAACATTTATTTCTCAGTTCTGGGGGCTGGAAGTCCAAGATCAAGGTGCTGGCCGATTGGTATGATTTACACCTTCATCCTGATGTACGGACGTTGGCGTTCTCCTGCTTCCTCACATGGTGAGAGGGAGGAGGCCAAGTCTCTGGGCACGTTTCCAATAAGGGAAAGAATCGCACTCATGAAAGCCCCAGCCCCATGGCCTGATCACCTCCTCAAGGCTCCACATCCTTAAAATAACACATAGAGGATTCAGGTCTCAACACCTGAATTTTGAGGGAACACAGACATTCTGCCCATCGCAGAGAAAGAATATGGCCGCGTGGCTGGGATGAAAACTCCTCATGTGTGAGCGCGGACGATGCACAGCCATCTGGGGAGTCTCCTATGGTGTAAATAATTCCCACACGTTCCCTACTACTCTCTACCTGCTTTGCATCTGGTCATTTCCCCCAAGGGACCCTGAGCTCTTTTTAAACGTGCATATTAGCAACCGACGAGACCCCTCTATGGCCCCATTGCAACAGCTCCAGGGCCACAATTGCTATGACATCCATCAGTCACGCCAGTGGGTGCCCGAATCCAAAATAAACACCAAAAGGGAGGCCCGCGGTGGTATGACCTCACGCTGTCGTGCCAGGAGGGCCCAGCAGGGATCTCTGTGACCGAGGTCTCTGCAGTCCACTCCGCTCATGCTCATTGGCCCAGGGCTCCCACCACATCTGCGGGTCAGCCTCTGATGGGTCGTGGAAATCTCTCTTAGAGTGCGAAGAGCGATATCAAAGTCAATACATCACTGGAATCCGGGACGGGTTGTGTCATGCCGCCAATTTGCTTTCTGAAAGAAGCTTCAAACTCCCTATCACGGCCTGGAAAGACTTCTGGAATCCACTTCCACCATCATTCCTGGTGTCTCCAGTTATGCACAGATATTCTAGCCACAGCGCCCTCCTGGCCAGTTTTCCAAACACAGAGGTTGCCTCTGTGTTTTTCCCTTCTTTCTTTTTCTCTCTCTCTTTCTTTCTTTCTTTCTTTCTTTCTTTCTTTCTTTCTTTCTTTCCCCTTCCTTCCTTCCTCTTTCTTTCTTTTTTTCTTTCTTTCCTTTCCTTCCTTTTCTTTCTTTCTTTCTTTCTTTCTTTCTTTCTTTTTCCTTCCTTCCTTTCCTTCCTTTTCTTTCTTTCTTTCTTTCTTTCTTTCTTTCTTTCTTTCTTTCCCTTCCTTCCTTTTCTTCCTTCCTTCCTTTCTTCCTTCCTTCCTTCCTTCCTTCCTTCCTTCTTTTGTTTGTTTGTTTCTTTCTTTCTTTTCCTTCCTTTTCTTTCTTCCTTCCTTCCTTCCTTCATTTCTTCTTCTTTCTTTCTTTCTTCCTTTATTTTTCTTTCTTTTCTTTCTTCTTTCTTTTACTTCCTTCCTTCCTTCATTTCTCTTTCTTTCTTCTTTCTTTCTTTCTTTCTTTCTTTCTTTCTTTCTCCTTCCTTTCTTTCTTTTGCTCTTTCTTTCTCCTTTCTTTTTTCACTCTTCCTTTCTTCCTTCCTTCCTTCCTTCCTTCCTTTCTTTTTCTTTCTTTCTTACTTTCCTTTTCTTTCTTTCTTTCTCTCACTCTTTCTTTCTCCTTCCTTTCTCTTTCTTTCTTTCTTTCTTTCACTCTTTCTTTCTCCTTCCTCTTTCTTTCTTTCTTTCTTTCTTTCTTTCTTTCTTTCTTTCTTTCTGAAAGCTGTGTTCTCAGCACAGAATACAGTATTATTTTCTGCCCATCATTGATTCCTCTGTTTCAAGCTTCAGGGTGAGTGACATCTCTACCATAACGACTATGTTGTTCCTTGCAGCCAGAAGACATCACGTCTTTCCTTTAGATTGTACCTCTATTATAGGACTTGTTGAATTCTTGCTTGTTTGGACAGTGGAGGATACAGGCTAGCCCCCTGATGACCAGAACTAATTTCACAGATCTGCTTGCTTAAGGACAGTCTGTTACTGTTCTTCAAGTGAACCGACTAAATCTCAGTGGGAGAGAATCATCGTTCCAGAAAGAAATAAACCAAAAGAAGCAGACCGTTCTGTTTATGGAAGTATATACCCCTCCAGCTGAGTTGTGTTGGGGCCTCGCAGCATGACTCATGGAGTTAGGTATTGTTGATGAGCCCCATGTTGTTATTTCAAAGTGGCACCCAAGATCCATGGACATGAAGTTGAACTCTGTCCTTAGTGTCAGATGTGCTGGAAGGGCTGGAACTGCGGGAGGGAGTTGGCACTGAAAATCAGACTGTGAAAGAAACAGTAGGATCCCTACGAGGGGAAAATACACTACATTTACCCCCCCTCCCGTGCCCCCAGTATGGATGGAATGTGGCCAGTGTTAAACTATACAGAGGGTCCTGGGAAAAATGGAAAGAGAGCTCTCATCTAGAGTGATGCCTGATAATTGAACTCACTCAGTCTCTACCTTGCTGGGGGTACCTGTTACACCAGGAAGGGGACAGACAGGTAGAAAGTGAGGAAATGCCAGCTGAGTGCTTGAGCGAGGCCTCTTAGGGAGCGTCTCTGCCTCCTCCTTCTCCTCCTCGTAGACCAGGAATTGAGACAGGAAAGTCATCCCCTACAGGATAAGGAGTATGTGGGCAGCAAGGCGAGAGTGGATAAATGCCACCACATGAGTGGGTGGGGCAGAGCCCAGGTAGGTCATCAGATACAGGCCAGTGACCTCTACACCAGATGTGATGCAGGAAAGACCAGAACAGCCACCATGGCAGAGGTGCTGGTAGAATGTGACACGGTTAGAAGACAGCATCATCTTGGGGTTCCCCCATAGCTTCACAAGAAAGGGGGAGGAAGAGCTGGAGTCTTACCATTTGGTAGGTGAGGGATGAAGGTCTATGATCCAATTTCCCAGGTTTAAACTCTCAAAGTGACTCTATCAAGAGTCCTCACACCTTGGGCTGTTGGAGACATTTGGGTTGTCTGGGTGTAATTTGAAGGTTGGTGGTTTTCCTTATCATGTGATGAGCCCATGTGGGTGTGCCCCATTTCCTATTGTTCTTCTGTCTTCCAACAGTTGTCCTCATCCTCTTCCTCCCCCTCCTCCCCTCCCCCGTTTCCTCTTCCTTTTCCTCCTCCCCCCTCCTTCTTCTTCTCTTTCTCTTCTTTCTTCTCTTCCTTCCCTTCTTCCTCCTCCTTCTCCTCCTCCGCCTTCTCCTCCTCCTCCTTCTTCTTCAAAATAGTAACAGAAGATATGGAATCCTAAACCTCATGGATAATGACATTTCCATTTCAGCTAAGAGTTTTTAAAATTTGATTTTAGGCTAATTTCCAGGTTTTTTAACTGATTGGTTTAAATTATGTTTTCATTTACCTGGGGTCATGGCGAAAGTTTTCCCTCCTAATGAATTCTATGGTTTCTGTAGCCCTTTCTCCCAGAACTGTAAGAAGCCTGGGGCTTTACATATTCTCACTCATGTTTACTTGTGCTTACGTAACTTTGCCATTCAAATTGTAGTTGAATCTCCAGAAGGAATAGTTTCTTTCCCCTCCACCCTCTTTTATTTTCCTTTAAAAAAAAAACACATGAATTTATGTTACAAAGAAATTAACGAATATCATATTTCCCCCCATAATTTTGCCTCATTTTCCAATTTTCTGTCGTTTATCTCAGACACACATTGATCTCAACTCCTTTGAAAAAGATGAAGGTTTGATGAACTTGACTGCAGTCATATCACATTTCTGAAGTGAAGTAAGCACATTTATCACTTTCCTATAATTTCGCTATTGTTTGAAGATTATTGATTATTTTAAAGCTTATTTATTTTGAGAAAGAGAGCGTGAGCAAGGAAGGGGTAGAGAGAGAGGGAGAGAGAGAATCCCCAGCAGGCTCTGCACTGTCAGTGTGGAGCCCAAAGAGGGATTCAAACTCACGAACTGTGAGATCATGACATGAACTGAAATCAAGAGTTGGATGTTTAACTGACTGAACCACCCAGGCACCCTGAAGATTATTTTATTTTTGACTCGACTCTTTTCTTTTAAATTCAGTCATCATAAGAACACTTTTTTTTTTTTTTCAGAAAAATTACTTTCAGAAAATAGTAAGAGAACCTTGGCTCTATTTGCCTGCCCACTGATTTTTCTGGAATAAAGCAATTAAAAAGATGATCAGATGGGCATTCTGCTCGTGGCTGGCAGGGCCAGGGTGAGATCCTGCCTCTCAGCACATGAGGATCTGTCAAGAGCAAGTACTGAATGTTGAAGTGATAGAATTTGCTTTGTGACTAACCAGATCCCCGCTAGACCGATGCCAAGACCTGAATGGTACTTACTGAGCCGCCCAGAGAATTTCACAGAGCATTTCATGCATGGAAATTTGTCTACACGTTGCAAACCTAGCAACAAGAACACCTTAAGCCTCCCCACTGCGTCTTTTCTCTCAATTCAATTCAACAAGCATTTTTTTGAGGATGGAACATGAGTGCTTAGGAGGCAATAGAAGCAGCAACACTCTTGGACCCAATTCTCTGGGTTTATGAGACTGTTGACCCCAAATATTTTGAGGGGCAAGTACTCATGAAATAAGTCAATCCATGAATCATGAGTGATATTCTATGAGTGTTTTGTTTTCAATACGGTTGGGATCTTCTGAGCAGACAAGATAAGATTTCATGAATGTATTTGGACAGAAAACTGGATGGCAGGTTCTCTAACAAATAAGCAAATAAGTAAGAGGTGGAAAAGAAGAAGGATAAATTGAACATAAGATGATAACGGGGCACCTGGGTGGCTCGGTCGGTTAAGCATCCGACTTCGGCTCAGGTCATGATCTCGCGGTCCGTGCGTTCGAGCCCCGCGTCGGGCTCTGTGCTGACAGCTCAGAGCCTGGAGCCTGTTTCCGATTCTGTGTCTCCCTCTCTCTCTGCCCCTCCCCCGTTCATGCTCTGTCTCTCTCTGTCTCAAAAATAAACGTTAAAAAAATTAAAAAAAAAAAGATGATATCTCCTTTCTTCACACCACAGAGATGCCATTTAAAAAGTATATATGCACCCCCCTCACGCCGAGAGCTTGAGGAATATTGTTATAAAATATTATTAGAAACTTTCCCTACATTATTGTTTTTGGTCAACGTTCAGCTTTGCTCCAAAGAAATTAACCCCTAGATACCAGTATTAGAATAATCCTATACTTGCAAAACCATGAGTAATACACCTAAAAAAATAGAGTCTGCAGCTAAGGTCTTTTACTCACTGTGAATATATACACTGTGTATTCACTAAAATCTCAATTAATTGAAGGCTTTGGTAACACATTTTTTTCTTAAATTCAAAACATTTTTAACGAATTCAGATTTAAGTAAAAAGTCTGTTTTGATATTTACTGAAAACACATTAAAAGCGGAGACCATCTTTTTGTCTTATGAGCAGATAGACTCTTGTTACAGAATTTTGCAGGAGGGGTGCCTGGCCGGCTCAGCCAAAATTGTCCTGAGAAACTGATCACCGTGGGGCATTTGAACTCACATCTTTCCAGTGGTGGGATCCCCGGACAGATACCAGGGTGCGATTCACATAACATCGTAACTGTTGTTTTAAAATTTAACGGAAGTAGGGGCGCCCGGGTGGCTCTGTCAGTTAAGCATCTGACTTCAACTCAGGTCATGATCTCACAGCTCGTGGGTTCGAGCCCCGCGTCGGGCCCTGCGCTGACAGCTCGGAGCCTGGAGCCTGCTTCGGATTCTGGGTCTCCCTCTCTCTCTCTCTCTGTCCCTCCCCCGCTCGTGCTCTGCCTCTCTCTCTCGAAAATACATAAACATTAAAATAAAATTTAACTGAAGTACAGCATACATTCTAGAAAAGTACACAAACCTAACCACGCGCCGCTGAATCTTTTCAAAGGCCGCACACCATACAGGCCAAGAAATAGAAGACTGTGGACCCCACTGGTGTGCACTCCCCACGGTGACTCCTGTCATTACCAGGAAGCTTGACAGGCCATGGCTAGATGTATTTTCCGCAAGAAATCTGATACAACTTATAGCAGAAGCAGTTTTATGTACATGGTAGGTAGCAAGTTCTAACACTGTAGGAACAATTAATGCAGAGAAAAAATTAAAGATTTTCCTGAGACTTAAGAAAAGCCTGCTATTATATGATGTCATTGGGGAGCCACCTGGGCCCGGCTAATGGATGGAAGGACTCCTGCGAGGGTCTTGAATGCCACTGAGCAGGTAGCCCCCGACAGCCCAGGGCACCAGGACACAAAGGCTGATTTCCTTGCACAACCTCCTACACGTCTACACCTCACCTTAAACTCTCCACCACCCACTCAGGGGCTGAGCGCCCGTCCCCCAGCCCTTACTGCCCATTTGGATGGGTGCCCCGATCCCTGTTGCTGTCCCCAGCATTCTTCCCTTGCACTCGGGAGGGAATTTGAACTCCTTTCGGAGACATTTCCCACCAAGGTTTGGCAAAAGCATGTCTGTCTTTCCCCGAGAAGCACGTTTGTCTAGAAGGGTCTTGTGCTCGGTTGTGCTCATGCTGTCTCCAGACATGCACATACACATCACACTCTCACGCACACACCGTATTCGGGTTGCTTGAGAAGCTCTGGGCGCGGCTGGCTGGGAAGAATTAGGGGCTCCGGAAGTCAGTGCTCCACGGTGGAGAAGCAGGAGAGTTACAGAAGCAGAATGTCATCTCACCGCATCGATGGCTTGATGGGGCCCTTCACTGATTCCTGCCTGGCCGCCCGTTCCTTCCCGCCACGCTTTGTGTAAATTTGTCTCTGACTTGCCTCACTTTTTCCTTCCAGCTCAGCTTCTCATTTCTTCCTTGGAAACAGACTTTGTGGCCCAAGGGATACCGCCTTAATCCTTCATCGGCCCCCGTGCCACCCCCCCCCCACCCCCCGCCATGCTCTCTGGTTCCAGATGCAGACAGTCTCTGCGTGACCACATGCTAGGGTCGGGGACAAGTGCTGGGAAAAGGGGGGCTCTGCAGGACCGTCCTGGATGCTGATCCCGGGGAGTCAGGCCTGCCCAGTGGACCTGTTTTCCACGGTTGTGATTGCTTTCCACCAAGGGGATGATTGCGTTGACTTGAAATCTCATGTAGACAATCCTCTGAGATCCCTAAAATCTCAGGTACAAGAAGATTATTCCAAGTACCACAATGGAATTTACCCCTAAACCTGGTTTTCAATTGGTGGAGTTAGAGAAGCCATCACGGTTACCTCAGTTTTCCTGTAAAAGGTTATTTTCATGGCGAATGACACAAGAGAGTTCTCGCATTTCCTTTTTCTTTGAATGCTTATTTATTTATTGTTGAGAGAGAGAGAGAGAGACCATGGGCAGGGGGAGGGAGGCACAGAATCCGAAGCAGGCTGCAGGCTCCAGGCTCCGAGCCGTCAGCACAGAGCCCGACGTGGGGCTTGATCTCACAGACCGCGAGATCATGACCTGACCCGAAGTCGGACGCTTAACGGACTGAGCCACCCAGGTGTCCCGAGGGTTCTCATGTTTCTAAAGTCCATCGTTTTTGCAAAGAGATATGTGGCTAAGTTCACAAGTGTACTCTGAAGTGCCATAAATAGTTAAAACGAAACTTCACTTGTCGAAGGGCAATAAAGAAATGGCGCTTGGTGATGACATCTCTATGTGGTTTTATCTTAATCTCCTCAGTTGACTGGGCAGAAAAATGTGCCAGGTGGTTGCTTCTTCCTGTTATTAATACAAAGAGTGAATTTTTGCTCGGTAAATATCAGCACCAAATACGATGCTGTCCTGAAAACCAAACATATATATATATATATATATATATATATATATATATATATATTTATATGTATGTATGTATATATATATCTGGGGCGCCTGGGTGTCTGTCGGCTGAGCATCCGACTCTTGATTTTGGCTCAGGTCATGAACTCATGGCCTTCAGACTGACCCCCTCGTCAGGCTCTGTGCCAACAGCGTAGAGCCTGCTTGGGATTCTCTCTCTCTTCCTCTCTTTCTGCTACTGCCCCACTCACGCATCTCTCTCTCTCTCTCTTTCCTCTGCCTTTCTCCCCTGCTTGACTGAGTTCTCTCATTCTAAAATAAAAACATGGTTAATTTAGTGTATATATTCATACATATGCATATGTATGTATGCATATATATCCACGTATATTTACACACACACACACACACACACACACACACATGAGGAAATGTTAGATGCCCCACTGCTGAGCCTCCTAGAACAGTGCCGACAGCAAAGCAGGGTTGACGGAGGGCTTTGCTCCAACATGCTGAGTATTTCCAGCTGGCGACACTGGCCGTCCTCCACTTCCCTGTGTAGACCCCCCCTGCTGTTTGCCCTTCTTCTCTCCTCCACTTATTTATTTATTTATTTACGTGCTCATGTATTCCCTTATTTATTACGTATCATTTGTCTTACAGGAGGGACATGGGTGATGATTTTTAGGGCACGTCCAGTGGGCTCCGTGCGCAGAGGACCGGTCATGTGCGCTGGGCTCTGTGCAGAACTTGTAGGTCCCCCGTCCCCCTGTGATAACACCTCACAGCCAGCACCCACGTCCCCGAGCGAACCCTCTTAGAGACGCTGTCGCCCGGTTAGCAGAGGAGGGAGGGGTGACACTCAAGCTGCAGCTGCAGATTGGTGAGGCTTCAGGGGTGCTGGTGGCTGGGAGCCTGGCGAAAGCTGTCGGTGAACCTGCCCCCCAGAAACTGCTTCCTCCCGTGACTGCCTGGACCGGGGCGCATGCTTCTGGCAGCTTCCCGGGGGGCAGCGCCGTCCTGGTGCTGTGCCGTAAGACGTCCGGGTGTGCCGGTGACTTTTCTAACACCGCGTTGTGTGGTGACTGCAGTAACTCACCGCAGATTGGGTCATCGTGCGTAATTCTCTTTGCGGAGACGCAACCATCGTAAGGAGTGAAAGTCACCCTGGAGAAATGGGGGTGTGCACGAGCCCGTGTGTGGAAACAGCCCATCTGGTTGGAGCTCACGTAACCCAGGGGCTGCCCTGGCACGTGGGTTTATTTCGTGCACGTGTATTAGCGCTGGCGTGGGGATCCCCACGGTAAAGCTACAAATGTACGTTTATAAAACTTTGGTCATCGATGATGGAGAGCCAAGGCTTGGCACTGGATCAGCTTCACCGTGTGAGGTATCCGGAGATGAATCAGAGTGGTTTTTGAACGCAATTCATATATATCCGTAAGGGGCTCTGAGTTTGCCTTTTGAAGTTTGATTCAATACAGGACAAAATGGTGTTTGTCTGAGAGAGGGCCTTATCAGTGTATTTTTGGTGTTTTTCTCGGTTGTGCTGCTCTCCTATTTCTGTGTGAGCGAAGGTACATTATTTTGAAATTTGAGACAGTTCGAAGATCAACGAAAACCTGCTGATTTTCACAGCTTTCTTGAGGTGTCATGACCACCGACCGAAAGGGCAAATTTTGTAACGTGGAAAGTAGAAATTTAAACATTCTGCCCCTTTTCCAGAAATAGCATTTACTTTGAAAGACCCACCTCTCGTGAAACAAAGGTGGGGCGGTTGCTCACAGAAAACCAGGAAGACTTGCCAACTATTTTGACAGGGACTCAAAATCTGATTTATTGCATAAGGAAAGAAGATTTCGCCTATCTTCCAGGGGGATCATTCAACCCTTCATCTTCATTGATGGGGGCCATCTGACCATCGGCTTGTGGTTTCTTGGGTTCCGTACAGAGGCAAATTAAGGTAAATGATAACAGTTGTTTGCTACCGTGGTGTCAAACTTTTCTAAACGGGGTGCATCTAGTTTATTTGCCGTTGAAATACGAGGTTTCGCGGTAAAATCTATCAAATATTGGACCCAATGAGATTTTTGTCATTATTGTTCGTTTTAACTTTTACTTTCTTTCTTGGAGAAAATAGTAGCAGGGTTTTGCCAAACGCCTTAAAAATATACACTATTCATTGTTGAAATCACAAAGCCTTTAAATTTAATTTTTTTTAACGTTTATTTATTTTTGAGACAGAGACATAGCATGAACGGGGGAGGGTCAAAGAGAGGGAGACACAGAATCTGAAACAGGATTCAGGCTCTGAGCTGTCAGCACAGAGCCCAACGCGGGGCTCGAACTCACGGACCGCGAGATCATGACCTGAGCCGAAGTCGGCTGCTTAACCGACTGAGCCACCCAGGCGCCCCACAAAGCCTTTAAATTTAATACATTTTCCTTTATTTAACTCAAGTATATGCCTGTGGGGCAAGACAGAAAAGGAGTTAAATTGGAATCAGACTCCTTACACACGCGCGCGCGCGCACACACACACACACTTTTCAGTTTGGCAAATTCCATTATTTTATTTTTCATTGCAGACATTATATATTGCCCGGGTTCCAGAATTAAGACCTCACAGGAAAGTCTTTCTGTTTTATAGCTCAGTTTAATTAACTTATAGACAAAAATGTGGATGTCTGTTGCCACAATGCCTTAAAGATCTTAAATCACTGAGCTCAATCCATTTTGGCCGGTGACCTCTGGCAGGGATTCAGTGCCATGGTTGAGCATATCGTCCGGATCCAAGTGTGCAGGGGAGAGAGGGATTATCCCCCATACAACAGAACATATATGCAAATGCCAGAAGCCCGCTCTGAATTTAGAAAGATTTTTTTTTCAGTCTCTCTACTTAAAAAAAAAATGTGTATATGTACACACACACACACACACACACACACAGCTACGTCCCAGAGTGAATATAAAACCATTGTGGACCGGTCTGTTGGTCCAAGATAAGGAGTAAACAGAATCACATGTGCATTTCCACACGTGCAAATTAATGTTCCAATGTCTTTTCTTTGTTTCACTTTGATTTTAAGGACTTTGCTCCTGCAATATGCACCAGGGCGTGGGAGAGCTGTTTTCAACAATTGCAACGGAACAACGGCGCCGTGTTTGAGAAGGCAGTGAGAACCCGCACCCCCGGGTCCCATAATTTGAATTGACCAGGAAGCCCAGGAAATGGAATGTTTCCAAAGTGAGGGTTTCTCGGAGGGTGAGGCCCTGAGGTCCAGAGCGCTGCAGGCTATGACCATCACTGACTTCACCACTTGCCCTCAGACCAGCAGGTGCGTGGGGGGCATCGGTCTCTGGGTCGCTACCCGGATGGCGCTGCTGGGTCCTCTCCGTTCCAGGGCACCTCCCAGCCCCAGTGTCTTTGGGCCTTTCCCTGGACAAACCTGGAACAAGGACACTTATATATAACTTGCCTTCTCTGCATTTTACACTTTTCTGGAAGTGAAGGGCGGGCGGGGGCTGCGTGAGCCCGTGAGGCCTGCAGACAGAGCCACAGCGGGTGTCCTTCCCATGGTTCAGGCCCCACGTCACCAGGTCTTTCTGAGGTGGCCGCAGACACTCCAGCCCAGGCTCTGGGTGACTCTCGGCAGGCTCGTCATCACCTCCCGTCCCCTGAGGCTCCTTTCTGAGAAATTGCTTGATATCTGAGAACAGGCTTGCCGATGTCTCTTTCTCCTCCTCCTTCTCCTTTCTCAGAGGCACAGGTGCATTTTCATACTGGGTCGTAGCTGCCCCAGAGTGACTTCCCTTCTGTGAGGGTCTCAGTGCAGCAGAGTCATGGGGAGGAGGTGACCGTGGCCGGGATGTCCCTGTCCCCTCCTGCCGGGCACTGATGGAAAGGGCAGCGTGCGCGTCACACAATAGCACAGTGTGATGGACGGGATGGTTTCCCCGAGATGCTGTCTACTTTTACTTTTAATAAGAGCCTGTCTCTGAGATGCTAAAAACTAATAATCTCGGTGAGGTTTTAGAGAAGGATAAACATTATTTGAAAGATAAGGAGTTAGCATATCTGATTGTGTATGAAAATAAGTCCTACCCAGCAAAATCTCAGTAATTAACAGAGAGGTTTGTAGGGCTCTATCTTTCCATAAGATTCCGGTAGAATATTTTAGCAGCCAATGCCTGACCAGACGTTTGCCTGGACATTGACCGACACGTTACGACGCGTGCCCTGCTCCCTTACCTCGTCTTTCATGGGGGCACCTGCATTAATCTGCTGAGCGAATGTGCTCTGACTTCACACAGCTGCTGGTGTAATGCTTTTGGTTTTGTTTTGTTGTTGTTGTTTTAATTTTTTAATGTTTATTTTTTGACAGAGAGAGAGAGAGAGAGAGAGAGAGCGTGAGCGGGGGAGGGGCAGAGAGAGAGGGAGACGCAGAATCCGAAGCAGGCTCCAGGCTCTGAGTTGTCAGCACAGAGCCTGACGGGGGCTCAAACTCACGGACTGTGAGATCATGAAGCTGAAGTCAGACGTTCAACTGACAGAGCCACCCAGGAGCCCTGTAACGCTTTTGTTTTGACAGTCTATTCGTTATACTCTTAACTTTTTTTTCTGGTCACCCCACTTTGCTGGCAGAAATTCAAGTTTCAGCCCTAACAACTGTCTGAAAAATGGCAATGTTTTATTGTAGAGCCATTCTGGCATAGGAAAAAAAAAAAAGGATCCATTAACTATAGGGTCGGAAACATACATTTGCAGTCCCCCTGCCCCCCGGGTGCACATTCTGCCTCCGCCAGTCCCGTGAGACGTAGGGAAGTTGTGTGATTTTTGAGTTGTCGCCGTTAACCATTCTCATCGGGTTCTCCGGGGAATTCTCAGATCCCCCTTCTTCCGCTGGATTTTCCCTTTGACTTTGTAGGATCTTCACACCCTTATTGCATTGAAGGAGTGGTGTCCACACCAGCGATTCAGTTCAGCTCTCCAAACACCTAGCGGGCCACATTCCGGGCGGGGATCTGAGAACCTGAGATGTGGCCTCTGACAAGGCAAAGGTGGCAAATAGTCCGCCTGCGTCTCTGTCTGTGTGTCACTTCTCACTTTCCTGCCCCG
The DNA here is from genome assembly GCF_018350155.1 of Leopardus geoffroyi. NCBI lineage: Eukaryota > Metazoa > Chordata > Mammalia > Carnivora > Felidae > Leopardus > Leopardus geoffroyi. The sequence continues at coordinate 136,886,410 of NC_059336.1, forward strand.
TGTATGTGTGTGCGCCCGCACTCCCTGAAGCTCCAGCCAGATGCCACAGCCGTAAGTGAGTTACAGACAGAGTGCTGGGTGGTTCCGTCAGTTACGCGTCCGGCTCTTGGTTTGGGCCCAGGTCACGATCCCGGGATCGTGGGATCGAGTCTCCGGTTGGGCTCTGCCCTGAGTGTGGAGCCTGCTTGGGATTCTCCGCCCTTCTCCCCTACTCTTGCCTGCTCTGTCCCTCTCTTTAAGATAAAATGGAAACAAAATAGGTGAGTTAAAGGCAAATTCTGGGCCGTCTCAGTTTCTTCTTGAAAACCTGCCGGGGGCGCCTGGGTGGCGCAGTCGGTTAAGTGTCCGACTTCAGCCAGGTCACGATCTCGCGGTCCGTGAGTTCGAGCCCCGCGGGCTCTGGGCTGATGGCTCGGAGCCTGGAGCCTGTTTCCGATTCTGTGTCTCCCTCTCTCTCTGCCCCTCCCCCGTTCATGCTCTGTCTCTCTCTGTCCCAAAAATAAATAAACGTTGAAAAAAAAAAATTAAAAAAAAAAAAAAAAAAAAAAAAAAAGAAAACCTGCCGTAGCCATGTTTTGCGGCCGGAGGGATTTATCTACCCTGGGCCTCCTGACCTGTCACGGATATAGATGACTGATTTTGAGTCTCCCTTGTCGCCCCCTAATCGCGCTTATTTATTGAAGTCTCCGTGGTCAGGCAGACGGTCTGGCTAGGTTTGTTCTCGGGGGGTGCTCAGCTGCTGGGCCCAGGCACAAAGCCTTAGGTGAGTGCCCCAGAGCCCTCGGTCCTGACTCTTCGCTTGAGTCGCAAGCGCGAGTGGACAAATAAAAATTTAAAATGCTCTTCTCTTAGGAAAAAAATATTTTTTCTTTAGCACCGGAGCGACCAGAGACCACATGGTCCTTTGTGGAGAGGAAACAGGCAGAGGCACCCAGTGTAGACGGTGCAGGCGGTGTTTACTTTGTGGGTTTTTTTTTTTTTTTTAGTTTATTTATTTATTTTAAGAGAGAGAACGAGAGCAAGCATGCCAGCAGAGAAGAGCAAAAAGACATGGAAAGAGAACCCCCGGCAGGCTCCCCACTGTCAGCACAGAGCCGACGCAGGGTTTGAACATGAGAACTTCGAGATCATGACCTGAGCCCAAATCAAGAGTCGGACACTTACCGACGGAGCCACGCGGGTGCCCTGATAATGTTACTTTTCCATTGGTTGCCAGGGAATGCAGAATCCAATTTTGTAGGCTCCTATGGCCTGAATATATACATTTTCTTTTCCTGTTTATCTCATCATACTGTGTGTATGTATTCATATTTTCTACTTTATTTTATATATTCTTGAAAGTCAGCTCGAGTCTTTATAGAATGAGTTTGGATATTAATACGTAACGTGCGAGACTCACGATCACATGTCTACTCATTAAATAAACGTGTGTCGTACCACGAGCACAGAGTGACAAGTGGTCTATCCGATCTACAGAAGGGACTGCTCAGGGGAAAGTGGTTAGGCAGTTTCTCAGAGAGTGGAACACGAAATTATCGTATGACCCCAAATTTTGCTCTTAGGCATCTACGTAAAAGAGTGAAAAGAGGGACTCATTAGATACTTGTACACAAATGTTCTTAGCCTCTCTATTTATAAGCGCCAAAAGATGGAAAGAAACGAGCCAAGTGTCCATCAGCACATGAGTGAATAAACACTATGTGACATGTCCACACAACACAATATCATTCAGCCACAAAAAGGAACGAAATTCTGATAGACACTGCAACATAAGAAATGCATTATACTGAGTGAAATAATCCAGGCACGAAAGGACAAATCTTGTCTGATTCCACTTGTCTGCAATATCCAGGAGAAACAAATTCATAGTGACAGAAAGTAGATGAGAGGTCACAGGGGCCAGAAGGAGGGGAGGGTGGGGAGATATTGTTCAATGAGTGCAGTTTCTAAACTTTTTTTTTTTTTAGTTTATTTATTTATTTTAAGGAGGGGAGGAGCAGAGAGAGAGAAAATCCCAAGCCGACTTTGCACTGTCAGTGCAGAGCCCAACATGGGGCTAGAACTCACAAACAGTGAGATCATGACTTGAGCCAAAATCAAGAGTCGGACACTTAACTGACTGAGCCACCGAGGCACCCCTCGATGCGTGCAGTTTCTGTCTGTGATATGGAAAGGCCCCAGACAGGGATAGTAGTTATGGCTGCCCAACGACAGGAGTACGACCAACGCCAACAAATAGAACACTTAAAAATGGCTTGAGGCACCTGGGTGGCTCAGTCGGTTAAGCGTCCAACCTTGGCTCAGGTCATGCTCTCACGGTCCGTGAGTTCGAGCCCCACGTCGGGCTCTGTGCTGACAGCTCCGAGTCTAGAGCCTGCTTCGGATTCTGTCTACCTCTCTCTCTCTGCTCCTCCCCCACTCATGCTCTGTGTCTCCAAAATAAATAAACATTGAAACAAATTTTTTAATGGCTAACATCAGGGCACTTGGGAGGCTCAGTCGGCCCAGACCAACTTCAGCTCAGGTCATGGTCTTTTGGTTTGTGAGTCCGACCCTCACATCTGGGCTCGTGGCTGTCAGTGAAAAGTCCCTTTGGATCCTCTGTCTCCCTCTCTGTCCTTCCCTCCCCTTCTTGGACTTTCTCAAAAATAAACACATTTAAAAAAAATGGCTAAAATGGCAAGTTTACAATCTATTGCTGTTTTTCCACCGTGAAGATTAAGTTTTGAAAAAGGGAATGCTTTGGCCATTCATATTGTGTCCTGGGTTAATTATAATAAGGAGAATTATTTGGGGGAGAAAATGGCTGTAATGAATTGAAAGGTAACGTGTGTTCAGAGACCATCTGGAGTAGAAGCTGAGTCTGTCAAAATGCTGGTTCCGGGCCACATCTCAGCCTAGAGAGTAAGAGTCTCTACGATGGGATCCAGAGGTGGAAACTGAGGCAGAAGCCCTCCTGCCCCTGAAAGATTCAATACACACTGTAGGTTCTGCTGCCCGGGCAAGGGGGCCTGGGCAGGAATCCTGGAATCGGCCTTTCTTCCCGGAATTCTGTGAACGGACACATTTGGAGTAGGTGACGTTTAAGGACTCTATCAGTTTGCGACCACCGTCCTGCAAAGGAACGACACAAATGATGACCTCTTTTCTCATACATAATTGACTAAAGAGGTTTCTATTGATGCATACAACAGAACAACTTAAAATAAATAGAAATCCATTGCAGATTTATTCACACAACGTGGTCTATTCATCAGAGAAGGTCTAGGAAATCCAAGCAGTGTCTGGGTGTAAGGTACTGGATGGCAGTCCTAGATCTTACCATGGAGTGAGTGCCAGAAGCCGGGTCTCGGTCTGATCTGACAGCCTTCCGAGGGCGGGCCTCGGCCCCCGGCCCCTGTGCTTGGTTCCCACCGGCGTTGGCGATGCCTTCAGCTGTATCACATTTATGGAGAGAGAAAAAAAAAAATCCAGGTCAACGTGTGCTTTTTTCTTTTCCTGACTGTAAAGTCTTTGCCTATAATCCCCTGCTTTCCGTGAGTAATGGGTTTCACCCATCACGGATCACATTCCTTTTGTCCAAATACCTGTAAAGAACGTATTTTAAAGCAAACCAATTAAGAACGGGTTTTCAAAAGGTCTTCGTGGAAGAAGGTAAGAAATCGGGGATGGGAAGTGTTGTCCGGGTAAAGTAAACCCACCTGAGAGCGGGCAGAATGCTGACGGCCAGCCCCTCTCCGTGTCCCCCCCAGCCTGAGCGCAGGGCTGAGCGCAGACCCTTCCGGACTGCCATTGGCTCTGGCCATTTGCATGTCCAATACGGATAAAAACCGCAGTGATTTGCGCTCAAATATTTGGAAAATGCACTTCAGCAATCCTAACAACAACGAAAAACATTGCACACGCACGGCCCAAGCTCTGAGCAAGCACTTTTGTAAATGTCATTTGAGAGCCTCGAGCTTTCTTATCTGGCAAGAAATGCATGCCATTTTTGCTGGATGTTTTCCATTTGCAATCCACTTTTCTTGGGAGCTTCTGGATTGATTGCTGGGGGGATGGGACTTCTCAAACGGCTGAGGTCATTTTTGACTGTGACACAGAGTGTGGCCCAGGATTGTGTGATTTACCAAGAGGCTGAAATCTGTGTTGCATTTGAGGATTGCCCGGTTTCTAATTAATCACTCAACGAGGAATGATGTCCACTCTGGTTTATTTACAATTTTTTTCCCACCTTTTATTTCTTCCTCTTCTGGAAGAGTTCCATTAGAATCACAGAGCATTGCACTTACAGAAAAGATGTGATTTTTATTTTGTCATTCGGACTGTTCCTTACATTAAAAGAAAAACAAAAAAATGGAGAAGTCATAAGGAATCTTCCTAATTTTCAGGGAACCTCTCTGGGGGCCTCAGTGCTCTGTGTGGAGGTGAGGGGATCCAGAGCTCTGACTGATGCACCCACCACCAGACAGGTGACATGGGACAGGTCACGTAGCCCCCAACCTCAGTTTCCTCCACTTGAAAAGAAAATGTATGTTGTGCACGTTGACCAGGAGGTCCTGTGGGGGATGTCTCCACACATGGGTGTTTCTGGATTCAGTCAGTGAGCTCTGCGGTTCTGAGGCTGATCTCAGCTCTTCGGCCACTTGGAGGAAGGTGTCACGCATGCCTCCCGTCACCTGAAAACCAAACAGGACCTTCTAGACCTGCAGAAACTCACACGCCACCTTTTCTTTAAACTGGAGCCAATTCCTAAGAGGGGAGCAGGTGATACGGTGCTGGTCTCCTGAGGAGAAGATTCTTATTCCTGGTCACATCTGATTTCTCCCATATGCCAAGTTCCGGTTCCCAGATGGTGCTCTGACTGGAGGTGAGGGGGAGGTGGGCTTGGGCCCATCCTGAAATAGGAAGCATTATTACCCCGTAAAGTACTATGATGTTCCCTGTCCCTTTCAGCGACTGGCGGAAGATGTTCCAGTGTGGATGCCCATTCGTACGACACGTGGCTGGGAAGCCGGTCTCATTCCCACACATCAGTTGTGGTGGGTCCGCCCCACCAGGCAAGTCTATGCTAGACAACACGATGGGTCTGCTCTGAACACCTTACGGAGTCACAGGAAAGGTCAACAGAGCTCTATCTGCCATGTCGGTAGGTCTCGGGTGGGCTTCTCCCACTGACCGACTGCCTACGTCTCCCCAGTAAAGTCCATTCCTTAGGCCTTTTCCTCCCCAGGAATGAAGCAAAACCGATGGGAATTAATGATGGGTAAAGCTTATCCTCACTTCGGGGTGGACGTAAGCAGCTGTTTCAAGTGGGGGTTCTGAATGTTGGTGCGCAGGGAAATCTCTGAGGAGCCCACGGAATATGTAGGTCCCGAGTCCCTTTCCAAGAAATTCGGACTCTCCCATTTCGGCCTTTTAAAGAATCTTCACAAATGATCAAGAAACTATGTTACAAACCATAAAACACTGGGTGAATGCAGGACGAGGGTATTAGGGGGACAAGGTAGCTGGGGTGCCGAGCCGACTCCACAGGCAAGTGGGTGGGACACCTGTGCTTAGGCACAGATGGCTGGAGATACCGGACAGGGGCTCCAGCACAAGGCAGGCAATGACTCCAGGGCCACAGCAGATGGCCGCAAAGGGTTCTTCCGACTAATGATTTGTCAACATTCTCTAAGTGGACAGGTTTTATATAAATAAAAACCTTGCAGCCTTCTCTTCAAATCAGATCAGGCAGCACAGAGCCCACATTCTGTCTGCTCCCTTCATGGAAACAATCCACAGAACGATAGAGCAGCAAGACTTCTGAGACCGAGGGCTGGCTGTCCGATGCATGTCCCTGGGGCTTACACTCTCTTACTGGCAGGTGCCCCAGCCAGTTGGGTTGGCCGTTCTTCCTTTATGCTAGGATTTCGAGAACCCGGTTATGTGCTGAGAGAGAAACTTAACACACGATTGAACTTATTTATGTAAATTGGTCTGGGTACTTTAAGGATTTTAAATTGGGATCTAGAGACATAGACTGTTAAGCTCAAAATAACCTTCAAGACGATCTGATCCGGTAGTTTTTCAAGTTAACTTCCTTAAGATCTTCACAGATATTAATACACACAACGGTCTGATGACCAAAGAAACGTGGTAAGAGAGCGACAGACCTCTTTGCTACAGCTTTCTGGAAGCTTCGGCATGTGGCTTTCAGGAATCCCCAAGTATCAGCGGGGTATCTGTGGGGTATCTCCTTCCTCCCCACCCCACCCCTCCATGTTTTTAGAAGTATCCTTGGCAGGGGCCTCTGGGTGGCTCGATCGGTTAAACGGTCGACTCTTGGTTTCGGCTCAGGTCACGATCTCACGGTTTGTGAGTGCCCGCTTGGGATTCTCTCTCACTCTCTCTTTCTCGGCCCCTCCTCCACTCTCTCTCTCTCTTTCTCAAAATAGATAAATAAACTTAAAATAAAAGAAGTATCCTTTGCAAATGGAGATATATTTCATCCCCTTTCTCTTTTGAATCCTCAAGGACACTGAATCGCAGAGACTTGGTTAAGAATTGAAACTCCATTTTGCTTTTTGCATCCCAGTGCTTTCATCACTGCGAAACCAGTCACCTCACCGGCCAGCTTCAGATAAATCACTGGGATGAAATCAGAAGGAGTATTCTGGGATACACATTTGTCTCTTGCCTACTCAGACGGTGCTAAGTGGAGAAGGAGAGGTGACTTTTCTGCAGGGTTTCATCAAGGTTTTGAGTCATGCCTATGAGCAAGTCTGCGACGAATCGCCATCCAATTTTTATGGTTTGCCTGATTATTAATTTTATTTAAGCATCCATAAATCCATAAATGTAGTTTTCCTTGGTGCATGAAGCCTGGTTACATTGATTTCTTTGATATGGATTTCTTTAATATAATTTGTTTCTCTTGGTGTATAAAGTAGGACAATTAAAAAAAATACCCCTCATTATAAATTAAGGGACTGCAAAGTTGTATGGTCAAAATTAAAGTCAATTTTGATTTTTTTTTTTGCAATCTCTAAACTTGTTCAAAATCTTTCAAATTTTGTAGTCACCTTTACATGTCGCTTTCAGATGTGCCCCCTTTCTCTCCCTCTACCTCTCCACCCACCCAGTCCATCCCTCTCTGTTGAAAACCAAAACATCCTTCCTTCTAGGTTTTGTCCAAATATCGTTTTTTTCCTCAAAACCTTCTGGGGTCACGCTGACCAGGAAGATCTCTCTCCTACCTCCGAGTCTTGGTGTTCTGAATTTGGCGATTTTGTAAAACAGATTCCTTGTAGTTCTTGGGAACATACGTTTCTTGCCAGATTCTAACCTCTTGGAGATGAAGACAACCGTAGCTGACAGGGTGCTCCTCGGGGTCTGACTCAGTGCCAGGTACGTGGTTGTCCTGGTCTCCTCCAGCTTCATGAGGAAACAGCACAGGGACTGGGCCATCTGGAGGCTGGAAGTTCAGGATCAACGTGCTGGCAGATTCAGTTCCTGGTGAGGACTCTCTTCCTAGTTTGTAGATGGCTGCCTTCTTGTGGTGTGTTCACATGGGGGAGGAGAGAGAGAGAGAGAGAGGAAGGGAGGGAGGGAGAGGGAGGGAGACAGAAAGATAGGGAGAGGGAGAGAGGGGGGGGGGGAGAGAGACGCAGGGAGGGATAGAGAGGAGGAAGGGAGAGCTCTCTGTGTCTCTTCTTGTAGTGCACTAACCCACGTCATGAGGGCCCCACTCTCATGACCTCATCTAAGCCAAACCAGCTCACAAAGAGCTCATCACATTGAGAGTTAAGGTGTCAGTAGGGCTTCAACGTGTGAGTTTGGGGAGAGGTACGAATATTCAGTCCATCACGACGGTGGGATTCAAATATCTACTGAGCTAATGAGCAGTGAGCCCGTGTTCCACGTTGTACGGTATTAACGAAAGAGCACCCGGCATTCCAAGGGCTGCAGAGTTTTGGAGGCTTTGACAACAGCAGCTTCGTCCATCATCTACCCCTGAGTGGGACGGACACATTATAGTGCCCTCCGTGCACCGCTGAGCTTGCTGACATCCGGACGGTTACGTGACTCTCACAGGGTGACAACACTGAGACCGGAGCCCAGATCTTGCGCATTCTTACCGTCCAGGGCCCGTCCCTCCGTGCCTTGCTTGCTCCTTGAGGGAAAACCTTCTGGCCGCCCAGCTGCCACAACGGTTCATCGGAAAAGCCACTTTGCCCCTAGATTTTGACACGTTCCGGAAACTTTGGACAAAAAAGTAGAGAATGTATCAGAGTTGCTGGCTAGGTCTGACGTGATCTTGACAAACCAACTGAGTTTGGCAGCACTGAGAGTGTCACGTCCTGATGTTTGGTTCCCAGATTCTCTAACACTGGAGAGAAGTCTGAGAGCCGCTGTATGTCACGGACGTGTTCTGTGAATGTTCAAGGTCCTACTCATCCCGACCACCATCCTGGGAGCGGTGGGAGTTTCCCTCGTTGTCCGGAAGGAACGCTTTCCCGAGATCACAGAGCTCACGAACGGGAGAGCCTAGACTGGAACTTGCAAGTTTCCCATGCCAAAGCTCTGCTCCTTTCACAGTTCCAGAGCATGGGTGGCAGGTGTCAGGTGTGGGGGGAGCGGGCCCCAGCGGGGTCCCCTCGACCCCCCCCTACTTTGGAGACTGAGAAAAACAGGCATGAAGCACGTGGGTGGCCTTCACTCTTTCTTTGGTTACCTTTCGTTTTCCTTCCCTCCCCCTACTTCTCGTCTTTATTGCCTCTTTTCGCTTGAAACCCAAGGATTTTTTTTTTCATTTTTTTTAAAAACACATAACCCTGGGGAAAATACATACACACTAATAGCCAGTTTCTGATGAGATGGAGACACCACGCATCCCTTCTGTGGACAGAAAGGCAGATGTCCTAACCAGGTGCTTCTCATCCATCCTCTTCCGACCCTTGTGAACAATACATTGTGAATAATAAATACGATCATAATTGTCTGCTGGGTTCACATGTTCACACTCTTAGCTCTCGGAGGAAGCCGCCTCCAGACGTCAACCACCCTTTTTAATTTTTACAACGTCTTCATTTATTCTGGATCAGAGCTGGAAGGAGCTGTCACTTCCGGAAAATGAAAAATTAATCAATAAATAAAATCGTTGAGGCTGGGTTTTGTATGCCTGGTGTTTGGCCTTATGGGCTTCGTTTTTATTAGCTCAGGCCCTGGCGGAGTCTGCTGGCCTCTTTATCACCGTGTGCAGGTAGGGAGCAGCCAGCTTCCCCGATCGTGTAGCTGCGGGTGTGTAAAATGAGACATGGGTCCAGGGAACTGTCCCCTCGCCAGGTACGAGGACGGACGCTTTGGCTTTGCAGGCATTTCAGCTGACTGGACCACGTTTCATGTAGACCTTTCTGTTTCCTATTTTCTCGGAGTATTGCACACGTGTGTGTTTAAAAGGATCTGCTTGTGGGGCACCTGGGTGGCTCGGTCGGTTAAGCGTCCGACTCTTGGCCTCAGCTCAGGTCACGATCTCACAGTTGGCGATTTCCAGCCCCACATCGGGCTCTGCACTGACAGCGTGGACCCTGCTTGACTTTCTGTCTCTGTCTCTCTCTGCTCCTCCCCCACTTGTGCGTTTTCTCTCTCTTTGGTTCAAATTAATAAATAAACTTTAAATAAATAAATAAATAAATAAATAAAGGGATATGCTTGAGTAAACCGTTCTGAGACTTCTCTAAAACACCAGCCTCCCACCTCACCTCTTCTGCTAAAAATATAAACAAAATCCATTACATTTTTTTTTTCATTTAAAAATGACAGAGATGCTATGATCTTTTCTATCATGTTTAATTTCCCTGATTTTGACAATGATGCGTTTTCTGGTCTCTGTTTTCTGGAAGTCTGGGAAGCTCCCCGTTCTCTCTCCTTCAGACCCACAGAGCAAGCAGGTTGTGGGGCCCACCGTCCCCACCTCCCAGCCCCTGCCACTAGGAGCTTAAATGTCCTTGCTGTGGGCAGAACAGTAGCCTTTCTTTTTCTTCCTCTTCTTTTTTTAATGTTTATTTATTTTTGAGAGACAGAGAGACAGAGTGCAAGGGGCAGAGAGAGAGGCAGACACAGAATCCGAAGCAGGCTCCAGGCTCCGAGCTGTCAGTGCAGAGCCCGACGCGGGGCTCGAACTCACGAACTGCGGGATCATAACCTGAGCCGAAGTCGGACGCTTCACCGACTGAGCCCCACGTGCTCCGAACCGTAGCCTTTCTTGCACAGACCAAGGGGGCTGCTTCCCCAGGCAGGGGGGCCCCAGCATCACGTAGGCCGCCTGGCTGATCTTGGGGAGCACCGTTCACTTGTCCAAGGGGCTCTGTGAAAACTGCTTTCATAAAGCCCGTCACCAAAAGCAGAGGCAGCTCCCACCTGTCACCAGCTGAGCCCACGGAGCGTGCTTAACTGATGGCTCTGTCCTGGGCCAGCTGCTTGGTCCACACAGCCTCCTCTGTCTGCGCCCGGCATCAGCAGACGCCCCTGGTCTCTGGTGGAGGTGAACTGACTCCTCCGGAGATGGAAACCCTGACTCCACCTCCACGAGCCCTGGGCTTTAATCACTTGAACCGCCCGGCGCGGGACAAAACCGTGCTCTGCCGAGTTCGAAGGTTGTAGCGCACGAGCCCAGTATACCCGGCGATCACTCCGTCACCCTCTTCTGTTGCCATGTGAGTGACCTTGAGACTTGACCCGAATTTTCACCGTGAGGCCGAGGGTGGCTCTGCTGGGACATGGAGAAAGGTACTCAAAGCAGGAAGCTGGTCCCCTGCCCGCAGTACTGCATGTTGGGCCATAAACCGGCCCCACATGCACACGCGGCCTGTTCCTGGCTCTGAGACACCCGGTTCAGATTGCAGCCTGCAGCCAGTGCCAAGCCCTGAGCTCTGCAGGACGGTCACTGCCACCGACGTGGGGACCTCGTGTGAGTCTGGAAGGGCTGTCTGCCGACCCCACTCACCCGTGTCTAATGGAAGGCTGACCGCCCTGCGTTTTCTTATGGCAAATTATGTATCAGGAGGCGGGAGATTTAAAAATTAATTCAAGATTAATTGAAGGGTGACTGCACACAGAATTATTTGGCGAACCGATGAAAAATGAAATTTTCACCGCAAAGAGGGAGGAATGTAGAAGTGTCAAATTTGAATCCCATAAAGGATTATCCCATAAAGGATTGTCACGTCTCAAGACCTTTCTGGGAACCCCAATCCATCACCCAGGCACCTGTCTTTCCCACACCCTTGGTGAGAGAGCACGCGAAAGCCAGGGTACCACTGGGGTTTGGTAAAGGACTCGTGTTTAGGGGCAGAATAAACTAACTAGCTCTGTACCAAGCATGAAAGGGGGAAAAAAGAAAGCTGGAGTGGACATTGTAACCAGATCTAGGAAAACATGTCACTTTTTTAAGCAAATGCGAAATAAGTAAATAAATAAATAAATAACGGAGGGCGGGGAACATCTTTTGTATTTGAAGTTCTGTTAAAATTTTTTTTTTCAACGTTTATTTATTTTTGGGACAGAGAGAGACAGAGCATGAGAACGGGGGAGGGGCAGAGAGAGAGGGAGACACAGAATCAGAAACAGGCTCCAGGCTCTGAGCCATCAGCCCAGAACCTGATGTGGGCTCGAACTCCCGGACCGCGAGATCGTGACCTGGCTGAAGTCGGACGCTTAACCGACTGCGCCACCCAGGCGCCCCAAGTTCTGTTAAAATTTTAACGACTATTGGAAACAGCTCAGGCCTCACTGTCCCCCTAAATCAAAAGGGAAGTAGCAAGTCAAAACTATTCCATCTTGTCAATGTGAAGGCATTTTTGGTGATGGTGGGGTTGTGGATAACTATAAGTAAAACACACACACACACACACACACTAATGGAATCTACTAGAATTAGGTCCTAACCTCAACTAATGTTTTGTCTTGAAGAAAAATATACATATTTCTTTTTTTTTTTCAACGTTTATTTATTTTTTTTTTGGGGGACAGAGAAAGACAGAGCATGAACGGGGGAGGGGCAGAGAGAGAGGGAGACACAGAATCGGAAACAGGCTCCAGGTTCTGAGCCATCAGCCCAGAGCCTGACGCGGGGCTCGAACTCCCGGACCGTGAGATCGTGACCTGGCTGAAGTCGGACGCTTAACCGACTGCGCCACCCAGGCGCCCCTGAAAAATATACATATTTAAGAAGATGTAATTACCCATCTGAGGCATGCGCTGCACAAATGAAACGCCATGCGCGAAAATCATCCCATAGTGGCTGTCCTCTCTGTTGAAATATTAAAAGCTGAACTTTCTCTGCACATCTCCTAGTTTTAAGAAGCAGAATGCATCTGGACAGCTTTTTTTGGCTTGTGTTTTCTTCCCCTCCAGCTTTCTACGTGAATGCACATTTGAGAGAGGATGTACGTTAAGCAGTAGACTAACCCTCAATAATGCATTTTGTTTAATGCCCTATTTGGTCCGATCATTTCCTGAAAACTACTCATGTGATACCTTATTTTCAAAGCAGTGGAATGAAAAATCAAGCGAATTACAATGGGGCTTTGGAAGAAATGGAATGGAATGGGATGGAATGGGATGGAATATGCTTTCTGAGCAGTACACTCTGAATTCAAAGTTGTGTCAAGAAGGGAACCAGCAGTGAGCCCTCACACACGGGCTGTGGGATCCTGAGGTGAACCGTCTTCAGCTACGATGGAAATGTTGCCAGATCAGGTGTTTTCAGCCTGGTGGGAAAAGTCTTCTTCACGTAGACCTCCCTTCCTGGTCCATCTTGCACTTCTCTGTAGCTGATTACCTCATTAAAGAAAACCATTTGAAAGGGACTCCTGGGGTCGATGGTCATCTTCTTCTCCTTCTTCCTCTTTTTTTTTTTTCTGAATCAGCAAGTTAGATGTTGACTCAATTTCTACAGCTTCTCCTTTTTTTAGACTTTTTAATGTGTTTTTATTTTATTTGAGAGAGAGAGAGTGCAGAAGATAGGGGGAAGAGTGGGAGAGAGGGGGTGGGGCAGAGAGAGAGAGAGAGAGAGAGAGAGAGAGAATCCCAAGCAGGCTCCACTCTCAGCACGGACCCTGATGTGGGACTGGATATCATGACCCTGGGATCATGGCCTGAGCCAAAATCAAGAGTCGGACGCTCAACCAACGGAGCCGCCCAGGCGCCCCAACGGCTTCTGCTTTTTGGAGGCAAACAAAAAGTAGTCAACAGAACAAGGTCCTTCGTTTGCAGAAGATGCGAAGACAAAGGAAAAGCAATAATAGAAATCTTTTTGTGTGTAAGTGATGAGGGTTGAGCTTTGAGCTTATATTTTCTAGTTTTATCATTGTTATAATTTTTCTCACGTTTGTATTTTCAAAATAGGGTAGGAGAGTGAAAATCACGTGGCCTAATGGTTTTTATCACTTTTAAAACCACTTTTACTCCCAAGGTAGAAAAGATAAGAGGCAGTGTTTGGGCTGTGATTCCTCCTGAGCATTTGGAATTGGGCAGGAGTGTTTCAAGGCCAGCTGCCTCAGTCAGCGAAGGGAACGTCTCGCCTTCACTGCTCTGCACCTCCAGAGCGGTGCCACGATTCTCCCATGTTCAGGTGAGAACACGGCTGCTCGTGCTGTATCTCTTTCTTGAGATCGAAGCACAGAAAGAAGAACAAGGTTCATCGTGGGGAAGACAGCATCCTGTTTGGAATGTATGGGATTTAAAGTGTCTTCAAGTTGTCAGTGTGGACCTGCATGGTCCCAGAGTCTGATGATATAAGAGACAAAGGCTGAGAAGAGATTGGGTGGGTGGCCCAAAGCTCATGGATGGTGATTGGAGTCATCGAGTGGATGGCCACCACCCTGGAGAAGGAAGAATGAAGATGGGAGTCCCAGAATCTACTCCAGAATACAAGGTTTTGGCAGAGGGTACAAGAAGAAGAAGGAGAAGGAGAAAGAAGGAGAAGAAGAAGGAGAAGGAGATAGAAGAAGGAGAAAGAAGGAGGAGGAGGAGGAGGAGGAGGAGGAAGCAGAGAAGGAGAAACATCAGCCAAAGGCAGTATTGGAACCAAGGGTGCATGGAATGAAAAAATCCAGGGCAGAACATGTTCAGGAACAAGCCAGTAAGGAGTGAAAAGGTCAGGATGCAAGGGGAGGGAATATCTGTGACAGGAGAAGGCAGACCACCAGCAGCCAGCCTGCCACCATCATCCAAGTAACAAGGATGCTGTTCGGGAGCCCACCAGACTTACCTGGCTCTGAGGAAGTTGGCGGCACCCCACGAATCCTCACGCTTCGGAATCTCAGCTACTTCCACATGGAAACAACCCGGCAATCGTGGTCACCTTTATAAGATACAGGCAGTGATAATACGAGATGTTCAGTCACCGAGGGAGGGACCATATGGAATTTGTGTCTGTTCCCAGCAACATCCTACCGCTGAGAACATAACAGGTATGCAGGTCATGTCTGTGGCATGAAGGAATGCCTTCCTTCTTTCTTCTCCAGTAGATGTGCGTCAGCCTATCATTGCAAATACGTTGCACGTTTTTAAAGGCAGAGACTAATGAAAAGAGTTCTCTTATGAAGTACATGGAACTGGTTTTCTGGACACAAAACAAAATCCGCCCCCCCCAATCCCCTTTTAATTGGACGTGGGGTTTATTCAGAATTATTGATGATAATGCACCCACCAGGCTGAAACTACCAACAGAGTCTCTGAGACAGGATCTGTGATGAGTATCTGATGAGGAAACCTCTCCAAGTGCTCCGACTGTTCCCACAGCTGGCAGGAGGGGCCTCCCAGCCAGCACACATCAGGCATGAAGGGGCAATGGAGGCCAGTTGTCCGATGTTCTGCAACCTGGGACACGTTCACTTCCAGGATTCCACCGCCCCAGACCTGCCAGCCTGTGCAGGTTTCTGGAACACTGGAAGGACCCAAGGCTCTAGCACGATGCTTACTGCACTATTATCAGAACAGGTTAGTGGAGAGCACTCGGCCGAGAGTCAGAAGACCCAGGTTTGAATCCCCTCTTCACCAGGGATGTGAAATCTGGCCACTCCACTCATTTCTTTGAGATGTCGTTTAATTTTCTACTAAATGGTGATGATCATACCTATTTCTTGATGTCTTTGTGAAGATCCGCCAATGGCATAGAAATTCTTTGTAAGTGAGAAATGTTAACGAGGTCTTCAAATATGGACGAGGAGTTAAAGACCTCACTTTCCCTACCTTTTTCTGTCAAAGGGGGCTTTGTGAGATGTATTTCAGTCCTGGGGACACAGGGTGTTCATGGTGCCAACGACGGAATCTGTAGCGTGAAAGATGTTTCACGTTCCAGATTGCTCTTCTCTCTTGTGAACTATGCTTTCTTTATTCTTGCTTCTCGGGGTTTCTCTTGTTTGGAAGAGGCTCACTACCCTAGAAAAGCGGAGAGGGGCCTGGGGCTGGGCTCAGGAGAGTGAAGGCTGGAAGCAAGACTGCGACACAGATGGCTTATACCCAACATCCACGATCCCTTTCCATCATGGATATGCAGCTAGGAACTACTTTTCCCAGCCTCCCTGACAGCTGGCCCATGTGGCCAGTGTCCCCCAACAGGACGTAGGAGAAGTGAGAGGAAGCCCCAAGGCTTCCAGAACACCCTCTGGACTTTTTCTCCAGCTAGGTGCAGGTGACAAGGACATCATGAACCTGGAAGAAGCCTGGGTCCTGGAGTCCCCCCAAGGAAAAGACCCACTCCACCCAGGAACGTCCACATTGGACAGCTACATGGGAAGGACAGAAACTTTAATTTTAGCCCTCATGTATATATTTGAGTCTCTACGTTAGCCAACCCTAGCTAATTTCTAGTCTTTGTCTTAGGCTAGAAGGAGAAAAATAATATATGTGGGCTCCTGTAGAGTCTAGACCAGATCAAGAGTACAGTGTTCTCCATAGAGGTTCTGGACCAAAGCCTTTACAAAGTGTGGGGCCTCCACTTCCTAGTGCCTTCCCTTTTATCTTTCAGGTATCGAACTCAGTGGCCGAAGCAGTGAACTGGAACCAAGATGGCAGCTGGGCCTTGCACCACCTCACGTGCTCTGCTCCAGGTTACAAAGAATCACTCAAGAGAGCCCAAGAATATCAAAACAATGGCCCAGGTACACAAAGACGTAACCACAGTCCCTGGGCTTCTTGGGATTCAGAATTGAAACCTGAACTCTGGGAGGAGTGAGGACTCAACGGCATCTCAGATTCTTTCTGCACATCTGCTCCTTCAGTCTCTTCCCTTCCTCACTCGTGGTTTCTTCTCCATGACTCAAGCAAGCATATGGAAGCCATTTCCAGCCTCGACTTCCCGTGGCCGTTGGTTGCAACACCCAACCAATAACCGATAGCTTTGTTCTTTTCTTTACATCGAGTTCCTGAGAGCTGGTCCCCCTGGTTTTCTTTTTGTGTGTGACGATGGGGCATGGTCAGGTCTCAGGGTCTTGCCTTCCCCACCAGCCTAGTCAGTTGTGATCAGGGTTAAACAGAGATATCGCTTATTTAAAAAAAAAATTACCTTTGGGGACAGCTGGAATTGTGGGCAAAGCAGATGTTACGCAAGGGGAGTGTGGGATGATGGGCTGTGATTAGTGTCTCAGACACGATGACAGCCAGTGTAGTGATAAATGAACGTTGGCTTTTGTTACCTAAGGCAAATACACAAATGCAAACACATAACGCGTTTCATACAAGCTGTGTCTTAGGCACGGTATTAAAGCATTGGGAAAATAAGTTATAAAATAACCCCACATTTTAGCAGTTACCAGCTTATTCGGGGGAGGGAATACAACCATACAAATAAATGATAGTCAACCAGTAAATAGGCATATCAATTATCATCGCTCATTAATATCTTTTGAGCACTTTTTTCACAATTATATCATTAATTTTTTGAATCAGTACTTTGAGGAAAATAGCATTGTGGATTTACGGAGGGGGACATAATATTCCAGAGCTTGGTGACTGGCTCGAGGCCCAGAGTTCATCGGGGCTTCTTCTGACTCTCACTCAGCTCCTGTGGTTCAAAACCCAGCGATCTTTCCATAGGATCTTGTCACGGGACGAATGCCGCATACTCTCGAATCTTTTCACTGATCACGTAGAGGGATCGAAGGAGAGCATTTGTCAGGGTTTGGGATCTGTTGATCTTCAGGAGCAGAGCAGACTGGGGGCAGTGGGCAGCCCCGGGATGGAACTGTCCAGCTTCCCAAAGTGCAGGATGTGGTTTGGGTTGACGGTTGCACTGAGCAGGCAGCCAAGAGCAGGGCCTCTACCTGGAATACACCTGGCTAAATCACACCCAGCTAAATCCACAGCACCCAACACAGCGACTGACACAGAGCGGGCACACGATGTATGTTCGCCCTCTTGTTTTAAGCCCCCTGTCTTTGTCCAACTAGTAATCTCTGTCCAGAGAACATTCCCTTTTGCTCGGATTCTACAGAATTGCCGTCTCAGAAGCCACAGTCAGTCCACAAGGTCCTTCCCTCCTCTGGCCGGAGCTCAGCGGTGCGTTCCCATTCTGAGCTTTGAAATAAAGTGAATTTTCCTTTTGCTTCCTTCTTATCCACTGAAGGCATTCTTGCTGAAGTTCATCCTGTAGATTTATCCATTTTTCCTGAGTTGCATCGGGCAATTTGAAGTGCTTGCCATTTGCTGGGCCAGCGTCTCCCAGTACGGTGCCCCGGGGTTGCCACAAGCGCTCTCTCCCCACGTGCAGTCCCACGTGGCTGTTGAACACGGGACTGTTAGCCATGTGAAGTGCATCGGTGCCACAGAGAAACTACCTTTTCAGTTATTTACGTTTAAATTTAAACACTCCCACGTGGCTGGTGGCTGCTGCAGGGGAGGGTGCGGTTTGAGGTGATTCAGACCCCCACTTAATCACGTGTCCCCTATTCTCGTCTTTTCTACCCCAACCACTTGCAAAGATGGCTACCTGAACAGGTGCCAGGACTAACTCTAGGGGAAACTCCTCAATCTATCCCACGTGTGGTTCCCTTCTCCCAGGTTGACTTGTAAGCAACACCCTCCCCCTAGGATGCGAACCGGCCCCCAACACAGCGGTGAAATGCAGCGGCCCTTTCCGGATGGCGTGAACCTTGCCCGCTGCGTGAGACACAGACGCAGGCTGTGCCATGTACGTGTTCCGTGTAATGTTTCTTAACGCTGCACGTGAACACTGATTGGCATAGGACAGTCTGTGTGCCCCTGTCTCGCTTCCGGTAGAGGGAACGCGATGAAATGCAGTCCTGTTAGGGACTCAGGCTGTGGCCGATGAGCATGTGGCAGGAGGGGGCCCGGCTGTGGCATCCGGGAACCTCAGCATCACGTGGTGTCTCAGCCTCCGAGGGTGAATCGCCGTGACCCCAGATGGCTGTGGCATCGCCCGCCATCTGCTAGCAGCTGCGTGGACAGTTTGGCTTGATGAACCTGAGCCAGACAGCTGGTCTCACATATGAGAAAATGTGAAGTCCAAACTCCAGCCTAGCTGTCTCTGAGCCTGGGGTTCCGGGGAAAGATCTCATTTATAAAGCTGGCCAAGGGCAGGGGGGATCATCTGCATTTATAGGAATAATTTTAACAACCTCGTTATATGCTCACGAGGGAGCACCTGGCATGTTCATTCTCAAACCCATGTTAGCTTGGGGCCCGGCATGGGGCCGTCCCACAAAACGTCGCTGCATTTTCTTTCCAAAACGATCCGGAAAATCCTTTGCCCAGCAGCACATCTCAAGCGTACTCGTGAGACATCCGAGCAAACAGCCCTAATCGGAGCGGCGGTCGGGTGACGAGAAATCACCAAACGCGGGTCTTCTCAGAAACCATCCCCAGATATCGAGGTGTCATAGTGACGGCCATGCTCTCTGGCTGGCTGGGACCCTCTGCAACAACGCCATGTCTCTACTGTTGATCAGAGAGGATCAGAGAGGCCCACACGGCCTGACACCCGGACCCCACTGACCAAATCGGACACAGGAGCCCTGCTGGCGCTCTGAGGCCAGCTTTCAGCACCCAGCGCGAATGATTTTGGCATCGGTCACTAACCTACAAACACAACATGCTCCGTGAAAGACTATTGTTCCTGTGCTCTGATGTAAGGAACAGAGCTGCTGTTTTTTTTTTTTTTTTTTTTTTTTTTTCCCTTCTTCTGGCCACTGCTTGGCCTGCGTTATTAAGCCCTGTCCTGGAAAAAAAGCCAAAGGTTCAGGTCACGGCAGTGAATGTCTGAGGCACTGGAAACTTCTCAGCATGGTACCACACACACACACACACACACACACACACACACAGGAAAACCCGTGTCTGCCAGGCCCCACTGCGATGACAACATTTTTAGGAAGGTAAGTCTGTGCGAGACACTTCGTGGTGACCCAGGGACACAGCCAAAAATGAGCTGAGAAGACGTCGCTCCCCCCACCCCACCGAAGGCGGCTTCCGCCTGGCCCACGTGGAAAAGGCATTAGCGGGACGACCTGGCTGCCAGGAGAGGTCGCGGCAGGAAGTGGGGCCCCGGGAATGTACGAGGTCCAAGGTCGGATGCCTCAGAACTGCAAGCCGGGCTGGGCTTCTGGGCCTTCCCCCCCAGCAGGGCCTCTCTGTCTGGGTCCTGGAACAGTTCCAAACCTTTCAATTGATTGGTTTCTTTGATCAAAGCCTTGAAACGTTGACATCCCAGGATCTTTGGGAGTGTGGTTCCAAATCTTAATTGGCTCTTGAATTATATGGATGAGAATTTGCTTCCAAGCTTAGATCCAGAAGGGATTCTAGTCCGGGGGCATTTTGCAGCACAGAGTGGGTTTTACTAGGTAAATGTTTCATCAGCAGCATCCGGGCCCCGTCTACCGAGCTTCATGGGACCCGGGTGTTGTCAGTTTTGGAAAAGCCTAGAGTGACTGGCTATGAGGTGAGGGGGAGGGGGGTGAAGGAATATACTAGAAGCAGGGAGATGAGCTGTTAAATGGACACAAGAATGTTTAAGAGGAAGTAAAACTGCTCAGGAGTCCATCAGTGGATGCACGTTGGGTGGTATTCCAGAAGCAACGCATTTTGTAAGTGACTCGGGCAAGCTTCCCTCTGACCGTCCATGCGCCTACTCTTGCTCGCCCCTCTCCCTCCTTCCAACAGGTGCTCCCGCTGTCCCCTTTGCTCATCCCCCCCCTCCTCCAGACAGCTTCCAGCCCGGGAGGGGCAGGCGAGCGGCTTCCCGCCCCCCTGTCCTTCGGTGATGGAGTGTAAATGCGTGCCCGTGGATATGGGTGCTGGGCTCCAGTGAACAATTTCAGCAACATCGGGCCCATCCAGCAGCCCGTGCCGTCCCGGGGAGTGGACAGTCTGTCGTGTTTAAGGTCTGTGTTCTCTCACCTGCCTCCGGAGAGGACGGCAAGGTGCCTTGCTCTCCTGGCACGGGTGCCTTTCCAGGCGGTTAGGACACCGCGTCTGGAAAAAGGATGATAAGCCATGAGGGGCAATCTTGGCAAAACCCAGACCAGAAGAAGCCAGTACTGTTAGGAAATTCAAGAGCACACTTCCTGTTGTTCTGGAATCTCAGCTGAGGACCTTATGTCGAAGGCCCCAGATAACTGTGCGTACACGGAAGAGGTAGACACGCTCAGAGCCCGCGGACGCATGTTCAAACTGCCTGTCCCCTCAGTGTTCACCTCTGGCCTATATAAAAGAACCTTAAAATTGATCAGAGATATAATCTTTAAAAGGAATTTCTATGAGTAGAGATTACTGTTCTGTATCTGGTCCCTTCTCATGAGAGGTGAGGGAGCCCAGACATACACCGATGAAGACTGTGGTTGTCAGGGGCGCCTGGGTGGCTCAGTAGGTTGAGTGTCCGACTCTTGACTTCGGCTCAGGTCCTGATCACATAGGTCCTGGGATCTAGCCTCACGTCGGGCTCTGCACTGACAGTGCGGAGCCTGCTTGGGATTCTCTCTCTCTCCCTCTCTCTCTGCTCCTCCTTCACTCATGCTCTCTGTCTCTCTCAATAAGTAAATAAAATTCAAAAAATAGTGGAGTTGTCAGCCAGAAGGTGAAACTCTTCCCCACTTCGGTGGTTGCTAAGGTGCAGGAGCTCACCAACCACCCAGAGCTGAGCACGAGAGAGTTGGGGGCCTGAGTCCAGGCGGGAGAAAGGTTCAGGTGGACATCCGTTGGGGCTCCCCTGGGGGACAGTGGAGCCAGGGTGGCAAGAACGGGGGCTGGCACTCTTAGAGTTCGGCCTAGTAAGGATGCATAACATTTCACATGGGCCAAGCGACATCAGAGCAAAGAAATCCTCTGGAGCCTGAGAGCATGAACAGTCTTAGGAAGAAATAAGAGAATTCGAGGAACACTGGGATTTTCAGCACAGATTTTTAATATGCTTCTCACCAAAACAGATGAAACTAAAAAACAAACAAAGCAACCCAACAAACTCAGAGTAAAAACGGCTAACGATAATTCTTGATGCAAAGCTGGGGATCACACTGGTGTCATAACACGCATTTTGAGGAATATTCACCAAAAGCAATACAATGAAGAAGGCATGAGGACTTTCTACAGAATTCTGCTTCCTAAGAGGGTGATGGTGTGAAATAGGAAATCAGCGAAGGCAGTTCTGTGAAGCTCACTTTGGTTGGGGGGGACGGGGTGGGGGGAAGCCAGGGGCCCCGGGGGCCAGTGATGAGCCTGGACAGCCCCTGGTTGGAGGTCTTTTCTCCACCACATCCAACAGCACCTTCAGAGGCAGAAGTAGCAGAACTGGAAAGTCAAGTACAAGTCAGGGTGAAAGTAGAAAGACATCGCATATGCTGACTAGACTTAGTGAAAATTTAATAAGAGGGGATTTGGGGGGCCTGGAACAGTGATGTTGAGGGGCTAGACAGGAGAAAACATGAGACAGTTTCTGAAGAACTTTTTTCAGAACTAAAAACCGAGAGAAAACTGATGCTGTCTACTAGACAACGAGCCCTCAAGATAGAGGACTTGGGTTTGTCCAATGGCCTCTAAGCCTGAATGGAAGAAATTGGCGACAGCCAAACTGAACACGCATAAAAGATTAGGTTACGTCCTTGTACTTCAGGGATTGTGGCCTGAATTAGGAGGGCCCCAGCGCCTCCTGCACCTTCCAGAAGGCCTGAGTTACCGAACGGATGACGTGAACCCCGTCACTCAGCCCTCTGTCCCCCTGGCAGAGGGCTAATGCAAACGGTGGCAGGTGGCCGGGCAGGAGAGAGGGACAAACATTGACCCATGTGATTTTGGACCCAGGTGGGGGCCGAGAGAGAGTTGCCTCCTTCTGAAGACAGATAAACAACCCGGGACAGAAGTAGAGGAGAGTAAACATAACGCGCAGAATACATTAACGGTAGATTTTGGAAGATTTGCATCAGGAAATAAATGCTTTATCAGGAAAATTAAAAAAAAATTCCCTGAAATAAAGGATTATTTGATGACAACATCCTAAGACATACAGGGGTTTTCGTAATGAAAGAAATGAACTCGGGAGATGGGCCGTATTATTACAACATTCAGTGAAAATGAAAAACAACCCAACTTGCTGTCTGCAACTGGGGTCGGTGAAAACAAATCCCCAAACCTGCACTGTTGGGTGGTGTTTACTCTCACTCGGTTCCTTCCCTGGATGCCTGTATGAAAGCATAATAGGAATCAATCCACGAATGGGAAACTTTGATAGAAAGATCTGGCAAAGAAGTTGAGACCATTTATATATGAAATTAAGTCCAAATAATTAGGGATTATGGTTTTCTTAATATGTCAGCATCATCCTTCATGAAGAAAGCCATATAATATGAATATTGCAACAGGGGTACAGTAACTGATGCAGCCGTATGTGCTTGAGCAACCTCCCTTCCAAAAAAAAAAAAAAAAAAAAAAGGAATGGGGACCTTAACGTAGTGGCATTAATTTTGCCCGTCAGAGATCTCAGGGTGTGTGCCCGGGAGAGGCGTGACGGAAGGCATTTCTGAGCTCACATGATTCCGAGACCGTGAGCATCTTCCTGCACTGGAATTCAGGGTTGAAGAGAGCTACTTGGTACCCTGGGGTCCCTGAGAGCAAGCCACTCTGTCTCATTCTTAACAAAAAAACAAAAACAAAAACAAACAAAAAGAAAACAGAAAAAAACTTTTGTTTTCTACATTTTGAAGGAAAGCCTGAATTTGTTCAGCTTATTGAAAGGCTTTATCAGCTTCAGGAATTTTCAAGGGTAACTTTGAGAACACATGATTTTTGTCTCATCTGTGAGCTTTGGAAGAGCTGAGACCACGCACGACCAGTTATTTACTGGACAGATCATGGAAGATATTCAGTTGTCCACAAAAGGATCAACATTGGTGAACAGTGAGGAAAATTTTGGACGGTGTTGACTGTACTATTGAAACGTTTCTGTTTGACAATTAAAAGAAAAAAAAAAAAGAACATGGGTTCTTTTCATGGTTAAACCCAACAATAAAGGCATCTCATCAGAAAAGAAAGAAGACGAAAAAGAAACAAAAAGGTAGGAACAATATTTTTATGGCATGGCTTATCTCCTATCCCTTCCACGGTGAAATAGCCAGTCCTGGATGATAATAACTTCTGGGCGTCAGAACAAGAGACTTGAGGGTCTGAACAGTCTTCAGCCTTTGGAGAAAGACGCGGTGATGTTCAGAATGTAACCTTCTCTTAGTTAAGATGTGAGGTGCACTTTACCGGTGAACTTTTAGCGAGAGATTTTACACCAATAGAGCTCTGATTCGTCTTCGGATCACACAGAGCATTAAATTAATCAGTCTCACCCACACACGTTCCGATTAATTAATGCCCGGAAGCCTTCAAGTCCCTTCTGGAAGAGACGCTGCTCACTACCGCGAATGAGAAGGTCTGTCTCCTGCTCTCCCCCTTCAGCTCCCACTTCTCCTCTCTGTCTCATCTGATTTACAAATTTATAACTGTGTCTCTGGAGAGATTAGTGGCACCTCCGGATTTTCATAGGCAGAAGCCTTGCCATTTAGTGAAAATGGTGGAAACCATGTAATTCGCAGTGTATCTGTTCCGTCATACTCCACGTGTGTTCTTCGAAGCTCTGGACTCTGGTGTCGCCTTGGCTCTACTCAGGCGGATCAGGCTTTGTTTCAGTTTTCACCAGATAAACCGAGCAAAAAGTGGCCTGCTTCATGTTTCTTTCCCAGGAAATAAGAAAAGAAATTCTTCCCTCTGGAATAAATGTAAGAAATGGCTTTGGTTAAAGCTGGGGGAGATACAGCAAGAATCTGCTTCATGAGCTCTCTGTGTCCACGGGGACGGAATGCGCTCTGGATTCTAGAACTTGCAGGCACCCACGTCGGTCTTGTCGATACCGTACCTCACGCATGGGAACGCCCATGCTCTAAACCAAATTTACTCTTTGGCATTGTAAGGAGGGCGGGGGAAATATTTCCATAGAATTAGGATATTGGCAACTTTCTTGCCAAAAGTCAGAGGATAAGATAGTTGGCTTGCATACTGTAAAAAGCACTAATTTGGGTGATGTAGTGGGCGTATTTTAACAACTGTCATACATGCGACTTAGTGAATTTCATCAGAGCCTTATATGCAGGATTCCTGGCCAGAGGTTAAGATGGGTGAGTATTTAAGACCTTCATCAGCTCCAGTTTCTACCCCGGTTGTTTCAAAGGGTATCAGTGAAGACAAATTAGCCTTTATTATGAATGACTTTTAAGGACGTGCTGATGACGTAAAAATAAAGATAATAAATTTGGACCCACTTTGTAGCCTTTTTCTTCTGCCTTGCTGACATCTCAGCCTGATTCCTTATGCTATTTTACGTGTAAGTAACGAGTTTGGCTCCAAAATCATTTATTTTTGGGAAAGGACGACACAAATTAATAAAACGGTGTGAAGCTGGGGACCCAGGGAGCCACTCCAGCCATAAAATAACAGATTTGGGGCCTTCACCCTTTCTGGTTAGTTAGGAAGCAATAATGAAGCAAGCCTGTCTGGGAGGCAGCGGATTTTCAATTAGACTCTGTGTCGCTGAGCCCATGGGTCACCTCTAACACTCAAGAACATCTGCCGTGTCCCCTCGATGCCCGAGTGGGCTAGCAGCTGCTCTGAGTGGGCAGTAACGAGCTGGCTCCCGGAGAGAAGTCAGATGGACCCAAGTTGTCACCGTCTCACCGCGACGGTGGCTCACGAAGCCTCAGTGACAGAAACCCAGTGCCTTCCTCACCCAATTCCCTTAGTTTTCTTCTTTTCCTGGCAAGGCAAAGGTTGTTTCCGTTAATACACAACATTACAATGACCACGATCTCCAAAGTCATGGGTTATTTTTAGTGCAAACGAACCCACTACACTTAAAGGAAAAAAAACAGACATCACTATGGTGTAATCTATTTGAGTATTATCAGACGTCGTACGCATCTAAAAATAAAACGGGAAAACCAAGCCAGTCGGAAAAATCATTACAGAGAAAAAGTTGTGCTAAGAAGGGTTGTGCTATAATTGCCTTCAACAATTATTCTAGGATGGTCAGGATCCAAAACGCTTATCTCTTGGCTACTCTTTCTTTTTGAAACACTGCGAAATAGAAATACGGCTGGAATCGTTGCAGAATTCCACATTTTACAATTCGGGCTCACACACACATGAGAAAATAATTAAGGAAATTGCTTTGAAAATTCTGCCGACTTTTAGCATGAAGAATGTTAGAGAGTGCTTAATGATCTATAATAGATCATCTTCTTACAAGCTGCCTTTCCAGCACATAAAGCATCTTTTAGTTTAAATGCATGCTGTAGCCACTCACTCTTGGGTCGGTGGCCCTCGGCTTCGAACATCAGTTCTCCAGGGGGTTGGGCCGGTGTGCTGGAAACAATCATGGCGAAAGCCTGATTTCAAGACTAGTCACTGCTTGACTTCTCCCCTGGGACCCCCAGAAATTGTACCAACGGGGGCTCACAGTGACAGCGGTTTGAAGAGGCCAATGTGTTCCTCTGGTAGGCGCTGGGTGGCGAGAATTCATGGCAGCCTACAAACCCTGAAGCAAGAGGAGGGACGTGGTTTGGAGAGGTCCCTAATTACTCACACAGCCACTCCCAACAATTCAGAGAGCTCTACTCCGTGCTGAGCCCCGTTCTCTATGGGGACACGGCCCTGTCCTCTGCGCGTGTCACTACCTAAGGTTGGCGGGGCAAATTCTTGAAGGAAGGGACACAGACAGCTAGCAATGGTGCAGACACAGCAGGGAGAGCTGCTAACAGCTGGGAAGGAGACAGAGGGAGGGACGAGCAAGGACCAAAGCCCTATTGTGCGTGAGCCGTGAGAGAGTTCTGGAACAGCATACCTGGGCTGGAGGGGAGAAAGGAGGGAATCTGAGTCCCTTGTCAGCCCTTGTGAAGATTCTGGTCTTCATTCTGAAGGGCTCTAGGAAGCGATGACGTTTTTGAGAAGAGCAATAATGCAATCTGGCAGGTTTCCATTGGACAGTTTTGGTGCCACGTAAGGAACATGCTAGAAGGGTGAGCAGGGAACAGGTGGAGTGGGTAAGAGGCCAGTGCCCCACCGGGACTGGGTCCAGGGTGGAGCGGTGGAGGGGAGAAGGGGAGAGTATTGAGTGTGGGCGTGCGAGGGGAAGAGTCGAGGGTGGGTCGGCTTTGGGCGTAGAGCAACCGGAAGCATGGTGGAACCATGTGAACCAGTCCGCTAAGGCGGCTGCCTCAGAGCCCCACACACTGAGGGCCCAACACACATACACACCACCACAGCTCTGGAGGCCGGGAGTCTTGGACCGAGGCATCCGCAGGGCTGCTCCTTCTGAAGACCTGGAGGGAGATGCTGTCCCCCCCTCCCACCTGGCTTCCGCGGCATCACCCCCAACCCTGTCTTCGTCTTCACCTGCCGTTCTCCCTGTGTGTGCCCCTGTGGCCAGATGGCCCTCTTCTCATCAGGACACTGGTCCACCCTCCTCCAGGGTGGCCCCATCTCACCTTACTGATTGTGCCCGCAGGCACCGTGTTTCCAAATTAGGTCACATTCTGAGGAACCAGGGGTTGGTATGGTAACACATGGATGGGAGGGGGCACGATTCAACCCGCAACATGTATAGATGCTGGAAGAAGACTCAGGAGTAGCGGGGTTTGCAATTCTGACCGGAGTCCCAGGTGGAGAACAAATCCGGAGCTCAGGGGACAGGTGGAATTTCAAGGCAGGTGTATTTAAAGCCACGCTCCCTGTCATGTGGCCGATGGAGGGACTATGCACGGAAAAAGAAAGCAATCAGAGATCTGAGCTTTGGGGTGTCCCAACATTTAGGAATTAAGGAGGGGAGGAGGGACCATCGAAGAGTGCCCGGTGAGGAAAGAGACGACCCAGAAGAGTATGACCTTCGGAACAAGTGACGGCTGTGCTCCAAGGCCCAGTGACACTGGGCGTGCCGGTCACTGCTGCCAGCTCCTGACAGCTGCAGTGACGTCAGCAGCAGGTGTCTCTGTGACTGGTGTGTGGTTCCCGGGGGGGGCAGTCCGGGGGTGAAAGGTTAATAAGCGAAGCCAGATAGAATGGGACGAGAGGGCTGGGGACAGGGAGTACAAACACTTTTGGTAAAGTTTTGCCGTGAAGGGAAAGAGAGGAATAGAGGAGTGATGGCTGGAGGGGAATGTGATGTGCAGATTTTTTTTTTACAATGGGGGAGAGTCTGGCATGTTTCTACTCTGATGGGGAAGGGCAGATACAGAGAGAAAATGGTGGTGGAGAGACAGAGGGGCAAACTGCTGGAGAGGGCCTTTGAGTTAAAAAAAAAAAAAAAAAGCAGGTGTCACACGCCTCAAAGAAGTCGCTGGTTGTACAGAGAAGCAGGGACCATCCGTTCCATCATGAAGGAATGTCAGGATGTGTGCTGACCAAGGCTCGCTGCTGTGGGGTGGCGGTGTGTGTGTGTGGGGGGGGGTCTCTTTTGACCGGAAGATATGGGAACTAGACCATCCCCCCAAGTCGGATGGTTGAAATCTTTACCTCTGAAGTTGATCACAGGAGGTGGGGCCTCTGGAGGGAGCTCAGGTCCCCAGGATCAAAGGAGCAGCTGCACTGACCCCTCTGCCCAGTCCCTTGCCTTCTTCCTGCTCTGGTTTACTTTCCATGGGCCGTCTACACAAGCCGTCTATGCAAGCTGTCTACACGAGCCCGCCCTTGCTGCTCTCTCTGTCTGACTTGCTCATGAAAGCCCTGGTAAAATCGAATTCTCTGACTATTCCATGCGTACCCAGGAGGCCGAACACGGAGGAGGGAACGTCCTTACCCTCAAGGATAGATCTCTCTTCAGAGTCATGACCATCCTCTTAACTGGGATCTCCATGGCGCCCAACGACCCGTGCCTGCTCCTGACTCCTTGTCGGTGCTTCTCCTAGATGGGTGACTCACTCCTCCTCCCCGTCACACCTGCAGTACTCACCCCACCCCTGGTCGTCAGCTGAGGGCTTTGCCTCCCACGTCCTGGGGCCAATGGCAGCAAACAGGAGAGCTTCTGGGTTCTCAGAGCGCGCATCTGGGAAACACATACTTGCCTTTCCTCCGTCTACTGAATGGCCTCTCCATGCCCCTCCCATTTCGGGCAACCCCGATGGGAATTAGATCCCATATTCCTTTGTCCGCTTGTGACCATTATTGTATTTTGAGTAACTCATCAGGTTTTTCTCTCCCCGTGCCATCCCATCGGTATGCAAACGTGCTCTCATTTCTCTCTTCTTAAAACCAAAAGGTCTTTATTGACTCCACGTCCGTCCCAGCTCCCACTGTGTCCCTCTTTACCTGCCAAACCCTGTGATGTCATCTACACCCTTTGCGTCCAGTGTCCCTCATTCATTCCCCCTCTGGTCACTGAAAGCAGGCTCTTGTCTAGAGGACTGGAAGGAAATTGCCCTTCTTGAAGCCGTACGTGCTGTCTTTATTGTTAAATTCAGTGATCAACCCTCTATATTCACCTTATTTGATCTCGGAGCGTTTTGGGATCTCTGAGCGGCTTTTCATGTTGTCCCCCGTTAACCCCCCGCGTGAAACACTTTCTCCACGTGTGTGTGCACTCATGGCACCCACACGTGCTTGTGGTCGTTAGCCATCGTTGCTGTGACCAGCTGACCACAAGAAGCCACGCTGTCGTGCCCTCGGGGAGCGGGCGGCTCAGGCAGTGGCAGTTAAGTGCTCACACTCACGGCCGGTCTGGGGACCGGAGAAGGTCCCGCAGGCTGGAGGGCAGGGACGCCTGCAGAGAACAGGACGAACGGCGGTGATCCTGCTGAGCTGGGCTGGGGGGGACCAGGCCGGGCTGGGGGGACCAGTCTGGAGGGTGGCATGAGGTCGAGGAGTGGGGTACAGGGAGATTGAACGGGGGGTGTTTCAAGGGCTTCCTTTTCCCTGCCCGGCCGGGGTGGAAACTACCATTGGGAAGCAGTAAAAGTTAACCCTCGAAACATGCTGTATTTGGAACATTTTGTTTCAACGTTTATTTATTTTTGGGACAGAGAGAGACAGAGCATGAACGGGGGAGGGGCAGAGAGAGAGGGAGACACAGAATCGGAAGCAGGCTCCAGGCTCTGAGCCATCAGCCCAGAGCCCGACGCGGGGCTCGAACTCACGGACCGCGAGATCGTGACCTGGCTGAAGTCGGACGCCCAACCGACTGCGCCACCCAGGCGCCCCTGTATTTGGAACATTTTGAAAGGACTTAAGTTGCCGGGTGAAGTTTTGACTCCATTCTGTGGAAAGCAGCCGCCAGGGAACTTTCTCGGTCCCTGCACGCACACTGCATCCCACACGCACAACCACACGCACGCACACACTGCATCCCACACACATGTAATGGTGTCATGTTCCTAAAGACATAAATACAAGATACGGTTAAAACACGAGAAAGTAGCAGCACGTCTGGATCGGTTAGTGTGGAAATTAGATTTCCCCTTCAAACTGGAAACACTCCTGGGGGATTTAACAGCAGACAGGGTCACAAAGTTGGAAAAGAAACTCTGATTCAGTTAAGTATGCACAGTTAACATTTTTAAATGTCCTTTCTTCCCCCCCACGGAAGTCAAGGTTAAAATTACCAAAGCTAAAGGAACAGAATGAAAAAGAAACACAGAAACGATAATGAAAACTTGCTCATGGGTCTCCTTTCAAAGCAGGTCTTTGTTAAACTAATTTATGGTATTTTGGATATTATAATGGTTCTATGATGTTTTCTGCATTACAATATTGAATGTTACTAGAGATTTTTTTTAAATATATCTTAACTTTGGGGGCGCCTGGGTGGCGCAGTCGGTTAAGCGTCCGACTTCAGCCAGGTCACGATCTCGCGGTCCGTGAGTTCGAGCCCCGCGTCGGGCTCTGGGCTGATGGCTCAGAGCCTGGAGCCTGTTTCCGATTCTGTGTCTCCCTCTCTCTCTGCCCCTCCCCCGTTCATGCTCTGTCTCTCTCTGTCCCAAAAAAAATAAACGTTGAAAAAAAAAAAATATATCTTAACTTTGTAACACGGGCGTCAATGAAAATTAGCATCAACCAACACAAAACTGTTGCGTGTCTAAGGAAACAAAAACCGCTGTGTTGATGTTTTTGCTTTTCAACCACAGACTTTAGAGATGCCCGAGATCAGTAAATACTGACGGTGCTCCTAATTTTAGAAGGAAAAACCTGGCCCCCAATTGAAGGCAATGATGGTCCATGAGCTGTGTGCCTGTGCGGTAAACATGCTCAAGTCCCTACACGTGTCTACACAGAATCCTGGACGCTGTTCCGAACGGACGGTGGCAGTGACCACACAGCTGTCACAGAGCAGGGGTGCGGAGGTTTGTCCTCCAAGCTGTCGGGACACCACCTCGGCTCAGTCTGAGGGGCTGTGCTCTGAGCCCTCAGTCTCCTTCAGCCCCCCAGCCTTCCTGCAGAGGGAGGGCATCTCTCCCAGAATGGCAGAGACACGCGATTTCCCTGGAGCATTAGTTGAGAAGCGTTCTGTGCGTCCTTCCCCGGATGGAGACCCCAGAGAAGCCAGTCCAGAGGTCCATCCCCATCAGACCAGCAGCGCCCGTGGCCTCGAGGGGTCAGATTTCAGGGCAGCCCAGGAAAACCACACACCCACAGCACCTTAAGCATTAGGGGAGATCGGCGGGCTGCAAACTTCCTCACCAGGGGCCTCTGGAACCATTTTGAAACAAAGCTTATGTGACTGAGCAAACTCTTGCTAGGAAGTCCTGAATATCCCCAACCCCCAAAAAAAGTCTAGTGGGATTTAGGGGCAGAGCAAACCCTCCTGAGATATTAAAATGATTACCTTCCTCAGCCTTGGGCTATTTCACAGCCCTCCCACCGTGGGGAAGCAGGTGCGAGTGCCCTGGGGTTTGCAAGGTTGGCCCAGAGTTTAACAACCGCCTCTCCAAAGCCCCCATGCTCCAGGAGGCAGCTGGAAGGCAGGGCGCAGAAAACGACAGCCCCGACCCATGATGGCAGCTTAGTCCTTGTGTTCCTGGACCACCCACCTCTTAGAAGCTTCTGGTACCCTTAAGTGAAAGAAGGCAAGCAACAAAATTCTGCATACAGCATGACTTCATTTTGCCTCACGCTTTACGAGAGAACCGTGGGCAAGAGCCATGCACCAGTGCACGATGGCCGTGGACACGCACGGACACTGTCGCCGGGTGCTGGCCGGATGGTGGGGCGGCCGGGGATGTTCGTTTCCTTCCCTCTGCTAAATGCTGCTTCTGAATATTCGCCGATGTTGAAGTCTTTCTTTTGTTGGATTATTGGTCCGCAAGTAGGACATGACACTGTATTTCTACAAAGAAGTGGAAGGTAGGGGTAAACAGAAATACAGTAAGATGTCAGCGGTGACTTTCTGGGGGGCGACTCTTTCTTACACACAGAGTTTTTTCTTGAGTCGTCAGTGCAATGCAGTTCCATGCGCTTCTGTTACAAGGGAAATGCAGAAGACGTACTCATGTTCCCTTTTTGTTCTGAACCCCCAGGAGAAGAAGACATCTGGGGAAACGGCCTCTGGACCTTAAGCAGAAGATTCCGTCTAGAGCTTAAGATACCATTCCGAATTAGGAGTGGGGCTGACCACAAGAAACTCCAGGTGGAGAAACCTTCACTTCGGTTTCCAGGTGAGCTTTTCCATTAGAAAGACAATGAGGCCTTCCAGGGAGGGGGACAAGAAGGTGTCCTGAGCCCAAGGTCCGAACCTGAATGACAGTGCAGAGCACCCACCCCCACCTGCTGGAAAAAGTAAGGAGGGGAAGAAAGTCGTGAGAAGGAATGCCAATTAACCTGCATTAGCGTCATAAATGGACATTAAAATACTCTAAACCCTTAGATTGGATTAGCGGCTTCTCCCTGGATTGAAAAAGCCTCTTGTATCCATTTGGGGGCACACTTCGCTCTCCAACCTCCTTCCCTGTGGAAAATCTCGGTGGAACTGTAAAGAAAGCGAAGGAGTGAGCTACCCCTGCAAGGCGGTGTGTGCGCGAGAGTGCACAAGCCTAGGAAGCACACACTTTCAGGGCAGAGGTACACACTCCTTCAGGTGCCAGTTCAAGCTATGGGCTCCCCCTGGAGGGGCCCACAGCGACCAATACAGGAAATTCTCTTTTACGTCACGTGTATTTTTATTCCAGTGAGTCACATCTATCTGATTACCTATGCTGTACAATTATTTAATGCATTAAAAGTTATAGGAATAGTTGCATAAGTGTATAAATAGAAGCAACCTGATATATGGTAATATTTAGTAAGTCTATATAATATAGTTAATAATATATAATATACACTTCATAGCCATGTAATACACAGGTATACATAATACACAAATTGTATCTATCCCTCTCCTGAGAAAAACCCATTCCTTGATCGGCGTTCGTCCCTTTAACTTGAGGCTTTGTTCAAAGTTACAGCCCTGACCCTAAAAAGTGCATTTCAATTTAAAAAACACAATCGGTTCCTAAAGCAGGTGGTAGCTTTGTTTCCGTAAACTGGGGGCCGTGAGTACAAACTACGATCCTTATCTCGCCTGGACAGCGGCCCAGCGGCTCCAGTAAAATATCGATAAATATGTGCTAGCCAAGGTCTCCCAGGACATTTATTTCCATCTCCGTGCGAGGCCTTTCAAAATCAGTCCTGAAAACGGAAGAAATGAATATCCCTCACTCGGGGTGAAATTAGCATTTGCAATTCCAGGGAAAACCCAAATATTTTAAAAATAAGTCTTCCTCAGCTTCGCTCAGACTTTGGGCATCATCTTCTGAGCGGCTCCTGGAGAGACCTCTCTGTTGGCTCTGATGGAAGCAAACGTTCCCATCTTCCCGTCGGGGCTGCTCCCCAGGCTGGGCAAGAGAGAGGCCCTGGGTCCGCGCAGAAGAATGGAAGCAAAACTCTTTAGAAAGCTTTGCCTTGGAGCTCAGTGTTCCTTCATCTTTTGCTTTTAAACTTTAAACTCAGTAGAACACCTCCTTGGGTCTGAAACTTACCCAACTTAGGCCTGTTTGCGTTGCTTTCGGATTGTCTGGATCTCTCTCCTCAGGCCCCAGCTTCTGCCCCAGGAAGAGGTCTTGTGTCAGAGAGACCCGCCGACCGGGAGCCTTACGTCAAAACCTGGCGTCTAAAAGCAGGAGAAATAACACTCTTCATAGCGAAAACAGGGATAAATTTGTATTGGGGGTTCATCCTCGTGTAGGCTAATATTCGGGGGATTTTAATAGATTCTTGGGTTTGAAAGGCAACTTGGAAATCTTTCTCGCTCTGTTTTTTTTTTTTTTTTTTTTTTTTTTTTCCTGCAGAAATGGGGACGCAGCTTGGTGATGTGAGTGGTCAATGATACCAGGACAGATCAAAACCCCCTAAACTGTAACACAGCTGCCATTAAGCTGCCTCTTGCAAACGAATCCCTTTTAATAGAATATGGCTTCAGATCAGGTCTGTGTTTCATTAGCTTGCAGTGTTAACAATCGTAACCGCGGACCCTGCTTCTCTAATTATTCTAGGGCCGTGGACTCGGGTCCTGACGCCTGAGGCCTCTGGTTGGTCTTCAACATTTGTTTCTATCCAGTATAAGCCTTTCTTTATTACATGGTCTAGAAAAAAAAATTGGCTCTAATAAAAAGAAGTTTCTTTCAGTTAAAGTCTAAAAGATCCTGGGATAAGAAAGTGGATGTTAGCTATTTGGAGACAGATATAAGGTTTGGGGGCAAGTCGTAGCTTCAGGAGCCCGGCTACATCTCTATAGCAGGCATGAAAATGCCTTCGTGAAGAAGGGGTCGGACAAGGGTATCTGTCACGTCCAAAACTGGATGTGCGGTCTGGGAAGATGTTGTTAGAGTGAGGTAGCATCATACTAATTAAAAAAAAAAAAAAAAAAAAAAGAGAGAGAGAGAGAGAGAAGGATTTCTGACATCAGGAAAACTAGGTAAGTGATATAAGCTAATGTCAGCGGCCATAAGAAGGTTTTGTAATCAATGACGGAAAAGAAAGGATTCCGACTTAGAAGAAACTTAAAATCTGCATTGTTTGTATACTTAACTGATCAGGGCTACCTTTTCTTGCCCTCCGAATGGGGCCAATGGAGATGATGTATATGAAACACTACAGGTCTGCTTGATATGTGACACCCATTCCTGTTATTATCACCCATACTGTTATTAACAATTACAATACAGGGCTTAGCAACCCACCTCTGCCAGGGGTCTTGGGAGGTGGCTTATCTCAGTGTACGCTGAAGGAGAGCCTGGGGGTGGGAAAATCAAACCAGTCACATACCGTCTTTTTGTCTTTAGTAGCCATTTAGTGTCCAACACGAATCAAGGCAGCTACACCCTACATGCGACAAATCCAGAACTGAACCCAACAGGGAAAAGGGGACCTCTGGCTAAAGTTACACACACATGCGATTGGGATCTGCTTGGAACACTGCAAAAATGATCTACATTTCAGCCACAGAGAGTTTTGATTATGAAAAAAAAAACCCTTTCATATGTTTTTGTAAAGATAGTCTGTTTCACTTAATATAAATCAAATGTTCCGAGGGTGCAGGAGGAAAATGGCCCTCAGTGTTCACCGATGAGTGAGTCCCCTGCCTGCCCGGAGAGAAGACCTTCCTCCTGTTTATGAAGAAGGATTTCCTTTAAGATGTTAGCCTACAGGCAGGGCTAGAAGTTCTGAGACCCAAGAGAGGAAAGACGTAGGAGAACCCTACCATGTTGCCTGCGAGCTGATGAGAAGGAAGGGCTGCTGGGAGGGAGAGGGGGGCAGGTTCCAGACATGCCTTCCTTTCTGGAGATGGGGACTCAGAAGGAGTCCGGGGGGGGGGGGGGAGCAGGCAGATCACAGCTGCAACTGTGTCTCCAGACGGCTGGAGAATGTTCCAAGAAGGCAAAGCCTCCAAAGTCTGGCCTCAGACCTCTTCCCCTCAGGAACACAGCTCTTAACCCCCCAAAGAATATTTTGTCAGCCTTGCTCTAGCATATGCGTGATTGGGTTTTACAAAAATGTTTGGCCCTAAATATGGGTCATCGGTTCATTTTAAGATATAGACTTAAAAGACAGACACACAGATCCTTAGGCTTCCTGTCCTTCACTCAACGAATATTTGGGGGCCTTCAGTGTCTGTGATGTGATCTAGTCAACAGTAGGAGGTGACCAGGGCCTGGGCAAACACATGGCATAAGTAAGATGAGGTCCCAGTGCCAAGGGCAGAAAATGTCAAGCCACGCTCGTAGCTCCCTGCAGCCCCGACCACTTCTGGAAGGCTCTTTGTCTGCTTCTTGGCAACCAGCAGGTCATTGAGCGATATTTCCCAGTGAACCACAATGACTTGGCCCCAGCTTGCCCAATAATCCCGACTTTTAGGTCAGGAACTGAATCTGTGGTCTGTTTATCGCTTCCTCTTTTATCACTTGGGACGGCTGCGAATACGCAGGGACAGAGAACGTCGGTGGGGGCCCAGGGGCCAGGGACAAACGTGAGAATGGGTGGCCGAAGACGGAACAGGCTGCACCCAGGGCCCTTGATCTCAGGACGCTTATAATCTAGTGGAAAGACAAAACCGCGACATGTGCAACAATTAAACGGCAATAAATATTCACATATACCGTCGGGTGGCAAGTGGGTGGGGAAAAGCCCGCAGTGGCGCGGAGCTGAAGAGGGCGGGTCAAGGCTAGGAAAAGCCACAGGAAGGAAACCAGCACGAGAGCAGTGTCGATTACATGTTTTCTGCATCTCATTTAAACCTCGCAAGAAAACCTCTGAGGCACCAGTTCCTACGTTTATTTTTTATGGAGGCCTCTCCTCTTTCTCCCTCCCTGGCCCCTGCCTTCCCCACCCCTTTCCTTTACGCACACAGAGAAAATGTAATCTCAACTTGACGGGTGAGGATGAAGAGGCCAGGCAAGGCCACAGACCTGTGCCCTCTAGAGTCTGAGTTCAAGGTCAGGCATCTGGCTTACAACGGCCATCCTATACTCTCTCCCGGTGAAGGTTAGACAAAAGAAATATCAACAGCGGAATGAATTAATAATTCCTTGAATTATGTAAACATTCCTCAATGTACTTTTCTTGATGTCCATCTCTGGCTTTAGTTATAACATACTATGGATCGGTCACTCGATCTTATGGACACGGAATCCCACGCGGAAACATCTGTGAATCAGGGGGCAGCAGTAGCAGCAGCAAACGGAATCATGTTCCTCCCCAGACAAGGTTCCGCCTCTTACTTAGAAAAGAGGAAGAATGAAAAGAAGCAATATTCGACTTTTGCAGACACTTAAAACGTTTTTTTAATGTTTATTTTTGTGAGAGAGAGAGAGAGACAGAGCACAAGTGGGGGAGGGGCAGAGAGAGAGGGAGACACAGCATCCCAAGCAGGCTCCAGGCCCTGAGCTGTCAGCACAGAGCCCGACGCGGGGCTCAAACCCGAGAACCGTGAGATCATGACCTGAGCCGAAGTCAGAGGCTTGACTGACTAGCCACCCAGGTGCCCCTGTAGACACTTACTTTGAAATGAAAATGGCCTCCCAGTAAGATCAGACTCTAGAAATCTATTCCTCCCTGGGGAGAGAAAAATACCCTTTGGCATTTGCATCGGTTTGTAAAAAAAAATCGTTTTAAATACAATTGATTCGCTTTCTTAAAATATATTGTGGCCTGTGGGTCCATGGCGGTCTATGCTAGAGAAATATGGGTGATAGAAACCTGTTGAAGTCTTACTTCATGGCAGGCACCTCTCTTGACAACTTTCAACACTCTGGATTCAAGAGTCAAAACAAGTCAGAAGGTAAAGAAATTTACACGATCGAGCTGTCAAGCAAAAGTTGGAAGATGTAACGATTGCGCCATCATTTCTATACTCAGACCAGGGACATCTTAACCAGTGATGCGGAACCCAAACACTTGCACACCGATGAGCCCACTAGAGGAATGGACAATTAAAGGGGGGAGATGGTCCTGTATTCAAGCAATGCAATGAATATTCTGGAAACTAGGGATGTCAGGGATAGAGCCATCTGAGCTGCCTTCAAAAGGATTTGTGTCGGGGCGCCTGGGTGGTTCAATCGGTTGAGCGTCCGACTTCGGCTCAGGTCATGATCTCACGGTTTGTGGGTCCGAGCCCCGCGCCGGGCTCTGTGCTGACAGCTTCCGATTCTGTGTCTCCCTCTCTGTCTGTCCCTCCCCCGCTCACGCTCTGTCTCTCTCTCTCAAAAATAAATAAATGTAAAAAATGAAAATTAAAAAAAAAAAGGGATTTGTGTCACCCAGGGAGTGGCAGGTGGAGAGGAATGGTGGCCTCTGGGACGTGATGCTGGAGGCGGTGCCTGGAAGAAGAGACGCCCTCCCCAGATGGCCAGCTGCTGGGGTTAGAGGGAGCAGAGTGAGGACTGTGGGGTCCAATGCAGGTGGACAAGACGCAGGGGCGGGGGGGGGGGGGTTGTCCAGAGCACTGGAAAAGCAGGTGAAGCAGGGGACACCTGCCGTGGGATAATAGCAGCCAGTGGTCTGGACGCAAGAGGAGGCAGACAGCTGTGTGTCCTGCTGAGGAATTTGGACTTTGGCCTGTAGGTGGGGGGTCGGGGGTTGGGACTGAAGGCACCAAGAGCTACGGATCTTGGGTGAGTCCTACCTTTGTCAAGGCTTCCTGCTGTGGCTCATAAGCAGCTGGGACACAGGCCACATGCACATCCCAGGAATCAACCACAGCCAATCAATCAATCAATCAATCAGATAAGGGTCTGGAGGTGGTAAAGTGGGAAATGATCATCTGATGCCTTGTGACCAGGAGGTGTCCTTCACTCTTGGACTCATATCTTAGTTCTATTCCGAAGTCAACGAGGTCCATCTGATTCTAGCTCCCTTCCTTGAGCGCTGACCGAGGCTACCGTGGTATGTTGCAATCCTGAGAATTGTTTCTTTCTGGAGGGAGAGATTCTCATGGACTCCTTTGCTAACTGAAATGAATTTCCTAGAATGAGCTTTATAGAGTAACAAACCTACGATCATCTACATAGCTCCGTGGCTATACCATTACCGAACCACAGAGCAGTTACATGTTCAATACAAAAACGCAGTAAAACCAATAGAGTTCCAATCAGCAAACCTGATTAAAATGACGTTCTGCTGACATAAAAGTGCCAAACTGGGGTTTAGTAGAAATAGCACATTTTGATAGTTGACTTGGTGTTCAATGTATTCTTTTGATTTCTGGTGTGGTGGGGTCTATTTAAGTCATTGTCCAATTCACACAACAGTAAGATTGTCGTGAAATACACAAATCAAGGCGGGTTAAGCTTTTGTAAGGCCTGAAGCTAATTCAGTTTGGAGGAGGGGGCTTATTTCAGGAAACGGATACAACGCTGTGAATACGGAACTGCTAGCCTCCCTCCT
Organism: Leopardus geoffroyi; assembly: GCF_018350155.1. Lineage (NCBI taxonomy): Eukaryota > Metazoa > Chordata > Mammalia > Carnivora > Felidae > Leopardus > Leopardus geoffroyi. Next base: position 136,925,338 of record NC_059336.1, read on the forward strand.
GGGGTCATGCAGAGGTTTTCCCCATTTCCAGGGGAGGACCTGACCCTCGGGCTCTGTGCCTTCACAGTAAACCCAGTTTTGCGTAAAGGACCTAACATCCTTTCCAGAACATACTAAGTGCTCAGTAAGGATTGGTTTCTGCTGGGGCGCTTGTGGGGCTCAGTTAGTTAAGCGTCAGACTGGCTCTTGGTTTCGGCTCAGGTCATTATCTCACGGTCGTAGGTTCGAGCCCCACATGGGTCTCCGCACGGACAGCGCGGAGCCTGCTTGGGATTCTCTCTCTCTCTCTCTCTCTCTCTCTCTCCCTCTCTCTCTCTGCCCCTTCCTCCTCTGGCACTATCTCCGTCTCTGAAATAAATAAATACACTGCGGAGAAAAAAAGAACTTGTTTCTGTTGACTTGTCTTGAAATCAAGCAAACTCTGTGCTCCAGCGATATCCAAGGGGCGAGAATTTGTTCAGGGCTCTCTGCCCTTCGCAGTACCCGCTGAATCGGTGGTTGTTCAGCCAGAGTTGTTAAAGTCTCGTGTACAAAACAGTTTAACCATTTAGAGTGAAACGGCCTAAGAAACCACAGCGGCCGACACAACCTAAACAGCCGTCCGTGGTTCGCCGAGAGCAACCCATCCTAATCCCAATGAGTGAGCCGGGTTTGCGGATAAGCACTACCTGACTTAGTAAATATGTCCTCCTTGCCCTCATTTGTTTCCTCCGGCTGCGGCGACCTTGACTGCCATCAGACATCTGCAGACAGATTTGCTCTAAGAGCTGCGAATGAGGTGTCAGGGCTCCACGTTGCCGCTGACATCCACTGGTGACGGGCATGTGTCTGAGCCGCCCTGGGATCCTCGGGTAATTTTAACGGCGCTGCTTGGGTTATAAATAAAATAAGGATTTGCACATTTTAATGCCATCAGAAAGGAGTCAATAGAAGCTGAAGCATAATGCCACTCCTGTATCACTCCCGATTAAAAATAGAATCAATAAAAAACAAACTGACATATCTCTTAAGCCACGTCTGAGCGGCTGTAGGACTCCCCAGTAATAAGCTATGCAAACACGTACTTATGACTCAACATTCCAGACGCAGGACTCAGCCCTCAGCAAACCCTGCCTGGCCCTGGTCTTCAGCAGACAAGGCAGAGAGATGCTGCCGTAGGGGGCCCTTGGGGACACCGGGGAAAAGGGTCTTTCTCTTTGTTTGGATTCTACCCCCAAACGCCCTCCACTGCCAACCGTATCACAAGTTCCCAGAGAAGGTGCGCGTTTTCTAAGTCTCTCTCTTTCTTTGAAGTATCCTTTTCACATCGAGGCTACGTAAAAGGAGAAACCTCTCCAGTTGAAGTTTCAGCGTGCAGAAGCACGGAATGCCAGAGGTCCGGCCGGTGCCAGGAGAATCCGCTGGCATCCAGAAGCATAATAAATAGAGCAGGAGACGGCCGGTTCTGCACCAGGCAAGGGGAAACGGCGTGCCCAAGGGTGTCGTTGACACAGAAAGCCAAGAACAGCAGACAGGGGCTGAAGCGCTCAGGAAACAGGGAAAACGAAGACGGAAACAAGAAGCTGGTAGGTGAGAGGAGAAAAGAAGGGAAAGGAGTAAAACGAAAGGAAGCCCTCAAACGGGCCACCAAGGCAGAAGATGAGGGGCGGGGGGGACGGAATCAACTATGGCAAAAGCATTTACGAGATCTCATCCCAGAACACGGGTGCAAAGGATTCCAAATTAGATCAGTGTTGATAATTGCTTCGGTTATAAACGATGGGCTCTGGTATTAGCGACGGGAATGTTCTCTAAAACCAAGTTGTCTGTTTTGCCAGATCCCCGAACCATCTTTTCTTTTCCCGAGGGCCTCCTGGTGTTTGGGAGATACTTGCTTGCTTTTGGACGGACATGAGAGAAGAAAGGAGAATGTCGACGGGATTTAATTTAACGGCCTGGGTAGATTATTGTGTTTTCAATTTTTTTTTCCCTTTGCAACTATTTAAAGATAATAATAATTAAAAAAAAAAATCAAAGAGATCCCGCTTTCCCATTGCCACTCTGAAAGATTAAATCGTGTCTCTCAGAGATGAATACATTCAATTTCACCCCGGGAAGGAAAAAAAAAAAGAAATCTGCTTTTGCATGAACAATAACGAAACAATTTTATAAAGTACTGAGCTGTTTAATATTGAATAAATATTTAAAGCAATCATCTCTCTGTATTGCATATGTAAGCACATATAAAACATTTATACCCTGGTCCGTTTATATCCCACATAATCTATCCCATAAATGCGATTTATGGAGGGCAGGGAGTTATCTACCTGCCTGTGACCTCTCTTATGCTTGAAAAGGTGTCTGGCCTCCTCACAGGCTTCTGATAATGAACTGCATAGAACACGGATTAACTCATTGTTCGCTGCTTTATCTCAAACTAAACACACTGCAGAATCATTTACATTTCAAAACAGGGATTTACTGAAAATATTCAGATAAGCTTGAGAACACCTGCTTTTTAGCCTTTGCAAATAATCTCCGTGCGTTTTTCCTAGATGGCAGTCCCAGCCTATCTCATCATCAAGTAAATGATGCATGTGTCCAAAGAGGTGGAAGAGAGAATTCGTGGGGGCAGCGGGTGTGGAGGGGAAAACAGCAAGATGGAAATGGGACCCCGGTACAGGGAAAATGGTTTCGTGACTTATCAGAGCGTTGGACTTTGGATCCTGCCCAGGCCACACTTGCGTTAGCTGGTTTAACTCTGGCGACATCTGCAGAGGACGCAGAGGGGAGAGGTCGGTGTCGTGTGCGGGCGGGCAGAGCTTGGCCCAGGCTCCTTTGTGACCGCAGCGTTCCCGCCCGGCCACCTGGCTCCGGGTGAGTGGGGGCTGCACACGCTTGCACACGCTCAGTCAGCAGGTCCCGCCCAAGCCTGTGGGATTCCAGCCTGTATCCCTCTCCCATCGCTAAGCCAAGAGTCCTTTCCAAAAGAGCTGGCCTTTCGACATAGGCTTGACCTTGAATCGCAATTTAAACCTGAGAACTTCACGCTCTGTGGGCCTAGCTCACCAGGGTCTCACTTTTCTCAGCGGTAAGTTGGGCTGATGATGCTTCCCCTCAAAGCTGCAACGAAGACAAAATAAATGAGCGATGCCCTTGAAAACTAAGGGTGCGTTGGGCGCGGAGGTGTTGTCTCCTTCCCTAGGGGGGGTTCTAACCTGGGGCGTGGTGGGCGGATCTGGCACCTGCCCATGAAATAAAGTGGGTCATTGTCTCCCAACACGGCCGTGCAGGGGCAGGGGCAGCGCACAGGGCAGAGGGAGGAGGGGGGTGGCCGGGTGTGGGTCCAATGGTGAGGGAAGAAGGGTGTGGGATGTGGGGCGCCAGGCGCAGGGCACAGGGCTGAAGGCTCAGGATGGAGAGCACAGGGAGCAGGGGCACAGAGCCGAGGGCACAGGGAGCAGGGTGGGGGGCGGAGGGCACTGGGAGCTGGGGCACAGAGCCGAGGGTGCAGGGAGTGGGGGGGGGGCAGAGGCACAGAGCTGAGGGCACAGGGCACCCCAGCTGGCTCGCATGAGGAGCAAGAGGGAACCGAAGTTGGGAACAGACCAGAAGCACGCAGGGGCCCCGGAGCCTGGCAGGAAGGAAGGGCTGCTGGGCAGGGTCACTGGACGCCTCAGGCTGTTTCTTACCCAGGAACCACCAAGCAGATTCTGTCCGGATCTGCGGCTGCTGTGATCCCCGGACGTTGCCAATGACTCTGCTAAGCCGGGGCATCAGGGCGAGCCTGGGCCCCATCAGCTTGCTGGAACCTCACTCAGGGCAGGCTTCTGAGAGCTCTGCTCAGAGCTCCGGACTCCCGGAAAGTTCTGGATGCCTCCCTTGGGAGTCCCTTGGGCCCCGTTTGTTTTCTGTCTGGAGCCTGCCGGCCACCGTCGGGGTCGCTCCCTTCAAGGTTTAAATGCTGGTCTAATCTGAGTGAAGCCATCACGGAGGTGGGCTCTGAGGAGACCAGGAGAGGAAGGGAGCTGGGCTGGCAGTGCGGCCCTGGGGTCTATATCTGGGCTCCTGCTTCTACCCAGAGTTGCCCAGCACACGTCTGTCCTGTACTAGGCCTTGCACCACGTTCGTCCAGCTTCAGTATATCTCTGAGCTGCATCTTAATCCTACTGGATGCAAGAAAATCGTTGGAAATGAGAGAGATTTTTAATACTTATTTACTTTCGAGAGAGAAAGAGAGAGAGAGAACAAGCAGGGGAGGGGCAGAGAGAGAGGGAGACAGAATCCAAAGCAGGTTCCAGGCTCCGAGCTGTCAGCACAGAGCCTGACCCGGGGCTCGAACCCACAAACCGTGAGATCAGGACCTGAGCCAAAGTCGACGCTTGACCTCCTGAGCCACCCAAGTGCCCCAGAAATTGCTGCTTTTTAAGCATTTATCTAATGCAGGGAACCTCACCCACCTTTGTCCCTCAGCAAGGCTGACAGACAGCCGTGTTATGGGAAGACTGTGGTCCTGGCCACCAGCCAGTGTGATGAGGGCAGACACAGGCCAGCCCTGCCACTCTGGGGTGGGGGAAGAACCCAGACAGGGCCACCAAGGGATGCCTTAGGAAGTGCTCCGATGGCCGTGTAAGATCTGCCCCGCACCCTGAGTGGTGAGAAGAGGTGTTTTCAGCAAGCAAGGACAGAATAAATGAAGGGTGGCAGGAAATATTTGGAGAACAGAGGCCCTGGTAAGTTGAATGCACGCTTCCCCCCGCAGTGGGTGAAAAACCATCTTTTTAAAGAATGTTTACGATTTCTTTTTTAATTTAAATCCTCCTCATGGGGTCATAGAGTTTGACCTTGAAAAGTTTTGCACCCATGCCCGCCAGCCCCACGAACTGTCATTAGCATCGACTCTCATCCACCTGCTGTGGAAATGGCACACACACACACACACACACACACACACACACTCGGATACACTCAGACACACACACGCTCAGCAAATAAACACATCCCAGGGGGCGGCTTAATTTGAAGAGAGGCAACTTGGTTTTGTATCAGTTTATACAATTATCAAAGCAAATTAATTTAGTTTTTTTCAGAGCCCCTCGAAACACAGACCAAGGGACTTAAGACACGTGTGTAGGAGGAGCAGGGGAGCCGGGGGGGACATGGCCTCTGTGGGCTGCTGTTTGTCGCGTGACTCTTGCCTGCAACCCACCACCCCCCCCCCCCGAGGAACCGAATCTGCCCTCACCGACCTCCACTGTGTCCCTGACCCCCTGGACGGGCTTGCCCACCCTCCTCTCCTCCCGGGACCGAATGACTGTTGTGCAATCCCTCAGTCGAGGTAAACCGTTAAAAGGTCGAATGGTAGGTATCATCATGCAATGTGCCAAGTACAACACACTTAGGGGTGCCCTCCGTCGGTTGGGTCTGAAGTTCGACACCTTCTATAGATCGCTTTCATTTCTTGTGGTAACTGCGTTCTTAGGGAGAAGAGAAGTCGTTCAGAGGTACACAGCACGTGGTCGCTCTGGGCCTGGACCCCAGCTCGGCCTCACTCGGGAGCGTGTGTGGAGCCACGTGATGCCTCATCCAACAGCATCGGCAGGCGTTGAGCGGCAGAACTTACTTTGAACGGCGCTAAGAAGCCAAGGATGTGCATGACCTTTTGTACTGAAAGGAGAGACGCACACTCGGAATACAGAGCTGGGTCCGGTCACGGCTCCCGGCCGCGTTCACTCTGCCGTAGAGAAGGAGCAGAGGGGAGGGAGGGTCGAAATGCCAACCTCTTGAGGAGGAGACTCAGAGGACTCCCAGGGCTCCCCGTGCGCCGGGCTCTGCGCCGAGTGCTCTCCGTGCACAACCGTTCCACGCACAAAAGACCGCCAGTAGCTACCTACTCTTTGACCCCTAGGGCCGGCCACAAAATAAGGGGCTTTAGGCGCAGAGGCTGAACCGTTCGTTCTCTGTTAGAGACCCGCTGTGAGGCAGGTCAGGCGACGCTTGAGCTCCGCTGTTCTGGTTCCAGACGCCTGCACCTGGGGGCTAGTTTCCTGGGGCCGCGCACGGCGTCACCACTGGGCGGCTTCAAACGACAAAACTGATTCTCTTACGGTCTGGAGGCCAGAAGCTTAGCGTTCAGGAGTCAGCAGGACCACCCCCCCTCTGGAAGCTGTAGGGAGGATCTCCCCTTGTCTCTTCCTAGGTTCTGGTGGTTCTCCAGCAGCCCGGGGCTTTCGCTGGCCCATAGCTGCAACTCTCCAGTCTGGGCCGCTGTCCTTACAGGGCTTCTCCCTGTGCCTCTGACTTCACGAGGCCTTTTTCTCGTGAGGACACAGGTCATGTGGGATTAGGGCCCACCCTACCCCAGCACGAAGCTCACATTCTCAGGTCGTGGAGGTTTGGGCTACCACATGTCACTTTTCGGAGGACACAATTCAGTCCCGAACAACAGGTTGTGCTTGTTGGTAATTATGGGACTCAGACCCACAGAGCTGAACCCGGCTGAACTCCAATATCGATGAACTTCAAGAATGACTGTTTTCATTGTGTATATAAACCACAATTTCTTTATCCATTCACACACAATGGAGTACTACGTGGCGATGAGAAAGAATGAAATATGGCCTTCTGTAGCCACATGGATGGAACTGGAGAGTGTGATGCTAAGTGAAATAAGCCATACAGAGAAAGACAGGTACCATATGGTTTCATTCTTAGGTGGATCCTGAAAAACTTAACAGAAACCCATGGGGGAGGGGAAGGAAAAAAAAAAAAAAAAGGTTAGAGTGGGAGAGAGCCAAAGCATAAGAGACTCTTAAAAACTGAGAACAAACTGAGGGTTGATGGGAGGTGGGAGGGAGGAGAGGGTAGGTGATGGGTATTGAGGAGGGCACCTTTTGGGACGAGCACTGGGTGTTGTATGGAAACCAATTTGACAATAAATTTCATATATTGAAAAAAATAAAAAATAAATAAATCTAATTGGAAGAATGACTGTTTTCACAGCAGAGGGAAACTGAGCTATACGGAGTCTCACTTACATTCGGTACCAGGCAGACAACAATACACACGATAAAAATTGGGATCCTCTTGAACATGGGACCAGTGGGCTAGACTGTTTTCCTAATCCCTTCTTCCTCTTCTCACGCACTTGTCTGGCCCTCTCTGTCACCTCCTGAAGGGGGGAATTGATCTTCCCTTGGTTCTGCACATCAGCACTTCCTAGCAAACCTGCTATGTGCTGCAAGGCTTAGAACACGGAGCTTAGAACTGGCGGCTTTCATGGTGCCAAACACCAGCATGGAGCCCAAGGCTGATGTCCTTGGAAAGAACTTTATTCATCTTTTTTTTAATTGAAAGACACTGCCACACAATTCCCCCGATTATAATGCCTCACTGCAGACATTTTGGTGAGATGGGAAATTTTCCTAAGCTGCTCAGAGTCCCCTAAATACTTGCACCTTTACTTGGGGGCGGGGGCGAGGCTGGCTCACACACACCTAACCTTACCTTGGCATCACTAGGCTTAAAAGAGAGAAGTGAAGAACTTTACGATATTTTGGGCATTTGTGCAAGTCGGGGCCTATTAGGACAGCCTTCATTCTGGATATTAAGTGGGTGCCTTTCATTTCCTCAGGAGCCCTTGGATCTTGGGGGTCACCCTAGAGCTCTGTCTTTTCAACCCACCTACGAAATCTTAAGGTGGAGTTAGGACAACAGAATCGTTACCTACCACAGGGTTTGGAACCTATTTTAAAATGGTGCTGTCAGTTAGGGACCTTCCCTTTGGCAATGCCAGGGATTAGAAACCTGGGCAATGACTTTGACGAACATCTTAGCAGGGACTCACGGGCAGCAACTTTCACAACATTTCCTTGACTTTGGGAGATGTCCTCACTCCCCTTCACTGGGCATAAAGGACACGTCTATTTTCATCTTATGCGACGAGTGCCATACGGCCCGTGCTAGGTGGGCCCTGTTCTAAGTACTTCTTTCGCCAGGTGAGGAGATCTTGCCAGGTCCACCTTCCGCCTGGAGGAAGTCACCGAGACCCACGGGCTCCGGTTTAACTTAGTTTTGACTTGACAGTCAAACACGGGTTTGGCTCAAGAGCCTCTCCTCCTCTCTAGGTTTCGGGCATCGGTCCCCTGTCCCCATCCCCACGGTTTTGTGACAAGCCTCCCCGACCGTTCACAGCTTCACTTGGCTGAGTATGACTCTGCAGAGCGGGTATAGCCCTGGTGGGACAGCTCATCGTGGGGTCAGTAGAGGGAGGTCACAGGCTGCAGTCCTCCGCTGACCCCTCGTTCACATGCCAGGGGTGATGCTGACTGTGGGTGACACATTAGCAGGGCCATAGGCCGGACACCTCCATGTGACCTCTCTGTGTGGTCCCAGCTTCCTCCCAACATGGCGGCCATGTTCCCAGGGTGAGTGTGTTGGGAGAGGGCGCCCAGCGGAGGGCACCTTGCCTTCTCTGAGCTGGCTACAGTCCTCAAGAAACGGAGCATTGCATTTATTTCTATGAATAATTGGCATGTCCCGGAGCCCTGCCAATGTCAGCGGGAGAAGTTGTGGACTTCAGCCCTTGATGGGGCACCTCAAGCCTCCGGAAGAACATGAGACTAGAAACACCTTCTTAGCTCTTTTAGGGAAATGCAATCTCTTGGACACCTGAAGTTCAAGTCAATATACACCAGCTATGCAACCTCGCTTTTGGCCTCATTCGCACTTAGACACGAGTCAAACAAATATGTTCATTTTTTTTTTTTTTGGTGATTTCCATATTATTTATATTTTCCTTCGGCATGACAAGATGCTTCTTCTTTACATTTAGTCAACCTTTGCTATCCTATTCCAGCCTTCCATGCTGCCTTCCCTCGCAAATCTAATATGCATTAATGAAAACACTGCCCATCCGTTCCCCTAAATCCCTCTTTTCTCTCCTTTCCTCTATTCTCTCAATTTTCCTCAATATTCTCTCTAAATTCCTCTATTGTCTCAATAATTTCAGAATCACAAGAGAACTTGAGGGAGGGAAAGTGTAGTGGCTACGCAATCTGCCACTGTTACTTACAGATGGAAAATCAAATTTCCAAGAGAAGGATACAGGTAGCCAAGGGGGAATATAATCCAGGTAAAGTTTCTATTTCCTAACACTGACACTGGAGTATCTGATAGACCCCTAGTCTCCAACTTCCTTGTCGTAAACCAACGGTGACACCAGAATTTCTAAAACTCCTTTACCCGTGTATGTGTGTATGTGTGTACGTATCTAGCCTGCTGTCAATCGGCTATCATTCAATGCTCTATCTCAACCGAGAGTTTTATTGCAGTTTTTAGAACATGGCATACATACATATATTGGGAAGCAATATGCTTTGGTGACTCAGGAAGCACTTTTCAAATACTTCAAAAACCTAACCATGGTGTGCGTGCACACGCAAACACACACACACACACACACACACACACACACACCCCTCTATATTGCCATGCAGGAAGTGAGAATGATTTCCCCAGATACATCATCCTCTAGCACTCTGAACACTCTTGAATGCCACATTCAGGTTTCGAAGCTGTGATTTTCATGCTGCGGTCACATGACTCCATTTCCTGCTGGGTGACTTGGGCCCCCTGCGCTGACCGATGCAGGGATTTGCGGGGCGGGGTGACCAACGGGGGGGCGCGGAGCTGAAGAGTGTCCCTAAGTCGATTCCTTTCGTCTCTGAGGAAGCGGCAACAAACGGTTTTCTCACCTCCTGGCTCCCTGCCTCTCTGTCAGCCTCACAGGAAACGCACGGTGACTTTGACCGCACGTTGCAAGCACTTTGTTTCCCGGGACTTACCGCAGACGCCCGTCTGGCCAGTGGGACGGAGCCTGCAGCGTGCGGGAATCGAGCCATTGAAAGGTGGTTGTCTAGCACAGGGCGAGCGTGGCAAAGCTTCCGAATAAAGCGACTTTGCATATACCCACACCCCACGCTTCCCCTCGGGCTCAGGTTTCACACTCGCAAATTGAAACGTCAGCCTGAGAGTCCGCGCTGTTGAGCTGCACAGTCTCCTCCTCGGCGGGCGAGTCTGAGCTCGGGGCGTCGGCGGAGGTGCCGCCCACGGTGGTGACGCACCAGCCCCGTCTCTGCCGCCAGGATGTGCTGTGGCACCGCTGTCCCACGTGCAGCAGTGCGGGGAGGGCTGCTCCGGTCACACGCCTACTGGGCGTCCACCAGCCTCGTCAGCCGTTGGCATTTCTACTCGCCTGCGCCACGCGGAGTCCTTCGAACTTTGTCGCCGAGCCTGCGCCTGTGCCTGCGTCTTAGGACATGTGTGTACCATCTTGCTCACATGGCTGCTTTCGAGAACTGAGACAGCGGGACCTGGGAGGTCCGTCTTGAGCCCCGACGTGTTATCGCAACCGGAGGCCAAGGGACCAAAACGACTGTGATAAGCACCCCCCCCCCCCCCCCCCCCCCCCCCGCCCCGGCCCCAGAGACAGCTTCGAGGCATAGATTCTAGAACCGCCCACTGCCACACTGTCAGTCTTCCCCAGATGTGCGTGCTTTCCCCACAGAGGCACAGGCTGCTTTGTCCTCAGAGAGCCGACGCTGGCGGTCACGACCCCCGTCTTTTGTGAGGCTGGGCCGCACGAGGCCTATGGTGCTGGGGACAAGGCGGCCTCACAGAGAAAGAGGGTGAAGGAGAAGGGAAAAGGGGAAAATGGGGGGCAGACCAGTCTTATAACGACACACCCTGGAAAAAAAGCTTGCCGTCCTGCCAGAAAAAAAAAAAAAAAAAAAAAAAAAAAAAAAAGGAATGCTTTTGCTAATGCGAAAACATCTTTAGAAATGTCTAAAATCATCCAGTCAAAACATGCAGGTTTTTCAAACTGGTCGAGCCAGAATCTTCAGGAAGACCCCTCGTGTTCTCCCTTGGCTGAAACCGTCAACCTTGACCCGTGGGACCGCGGGCAGCGTCCAGACCCTTCCCGATGCCCCGCACTTTCCAGGGCGATGCTTTACGTTTCCACCGTGTTTTCACGCCCCCTTCTGTCTGTGGAATATCACCTCACTCTGCCTGTTCGGCTCCGGACTCCTGCAGGGATCGGGTCACCGCCGAAAAGCGGGGCCCACGTGTTCGGTGACCTTGCCTTCGCCGCTTTTCCCCAGCTGGAGTGCTGCAGACAGAGCGTGTGCACAGAAAGGGGGTCCTCGGCTGCAGTGCTGTTGGCCTTCCCAGCAGGGGGTCGAGACGCACTCTGGCATCAGGGACCGGGAGCTCAAGCCCGCAGCGAGCGAGCGGCTGTCCAGGCAAGGCCGGCGGAAGGGGGCCCGGCTCTGGGCCCTGAGGCCCGCACGCAGTCCCCGTGCTCTGCCCCGCGGTCCAGTGGTGATGCGCGTCTAGCTTCACCTTCCCCTGCCGCACCCGAAGGCCGAGCGCCCCTTCGGGCCCTCCCTGGCTCCGCCGACCGATCGGGTCCCGCAGCGAGAAGAAACAGTTGGCGACTGTCCCCAGCTCTCCGCCTGGGCGTTGGCCTGAGGGAGACAGGTGCTGCCGGCAAGGCTCCAGACACGGGTGCGCACCCCAGAGAGCCCCCGGGGGGCCGGGCCCGCGTGTGTGTTTTCCCTGTATGTGTTATTCCTTTCGCCCAAGAGCACCCGCGTTAATTAGGGCCCAATTAAGCCACAAGGAACATCTAGCTCTTGATCATTCCCGATTCGTGAACACACTAACTGGTGATCAGGGATCCTGATCTCGAAGGCGCGGAGGAAGAAGCAGTTTGCAGGGGCCGCCGGGCCCGGTAAACTCAACAGATGCTTTAGAAAGCCCCTGGGGCCCGGGGACCTGTCTGTCTGTCATTTTTCCTGCGTTTGGTGCTTCTTACTTGATAGCATTTTAAGTAACAGCACTTGTAAACTGTTGATCCGAGGACGCGGCGTTCGGGGACAGGGCTGGAAGGGGCTTGCTGAGGGGCAGTCCGGTCCCTCTTTCTGTAGATTGGCCTGCGAGAACGACAGGCCTCCTGTCGGTCAAGTACTGGCTTGTTCTGCAAGTTCTGGCACACTGCAGGCTGGGCGAGGCTCACCGACCGGGCCTCCAGGGCAGGGCCCATTGGCCCCCTCAGTGTCTACACAAGGTGCCTCTGAACGAGAGCTTGGGAACCTCCTTTCTCCCAAAAACACATTTACACACACCTATGCATGCCTACATATTTATATAATAAATATATAATATTATATAAATTATAATAATTATATATATAATATATAAATTATATAAGGTATATAACATTATAAATTATGTAAATTATATATAAATTCATTTATAATTTATTTATTAATTTATTTAATATATAAAAATTATATATAGCATTATATATAAATTATATACAATTATATATAAATTATATACCATTACATAATAAATACATAACATATAATGTACAATGTGTGTTATATGTTCTATATGCTATGTATATACGCACACCTACATATACACGCAGATATATATATAAGATATTTAGGTACACTTTATCTATTATATATTCAGTATATAGGGGAGCCTGGGGGGCTCAGTCAGTTAAGTGACTGACTTGCTTTCAGTACAGCTCACGATCTCGAGGCTCGTGAGTTTGAGCCCCACATCGGGCTCCATGCTGAAGGTGCAGAGCCTGCTCGGGATTCTCTCTCTCTCTGCCCCACCCCTGCTGGCGATTTCTCTCTCTTTAAATAAATAAACTTAAAAAAAAATTTATATATATATATATAAATACATTTAAATTATATGTAAAATGCAATACAGTTGGAATTACATGGCATAGAAAAAATAAAGATCTGGTTATTTTCTGTTAACTATATATGGTCTATCATATATAAATACAGATATACACAGTATCTTGCGAGAAATGTATCTCTCCTTCTCTGAGGAATTTTGATGTCGATTTTTAAGAAAATGTAGTACAAGCTATGCATTTCGACGGCATTTAGAGAGAGTGTTCGTGCATTTTGGAATCCAATATACGTCTCCCTCACGTAGCATTTATACACGCAGTGATTTACGCCGGGCAGGGATCACACAGTAGTGACAAGGGAGAAGCTAGCGACCAGTGTTTCAATTTTCGGGGAGAAAATGAGAGCTCAAAAGCATAACATCGACTGATCTTCTGAATCCCAATCCTTGATTAGATAGGAGACCGTCTCCTAGGAAATATGCAAATAGAAAGGAAAGGAAAAAATCAGTCTACAGACTCCGGCCTCAAAAAAAATCACACTCGATCTAATTCCAGTAAAGAAAAAAACAGGTAGAGGGAATCCCACGAAACACATCCATGAGGACGTCTCCGCTTTGATTTACTTATTTACGAAGGTGTGGGAGTTGCTCAAACCCACCCCCCCCCAGTGAGCGCCAGGCTCACGTAATCTGGACCCGATCCACCTCTCCAGACAATTGTGGCTGCAACTTTACGCCTCCCCCAACGGCAGGTATAAAATTCGGCCCACCCTGGTGACACACTGCTAATTAAGCTGAGTTGCTGGTGTGGAGAGAACAATGATGTCGACACCCAGGCCTCGGGGGAGGGAGTTTCAAATCTCAGTCAACACCCGGGGCCCCCAACTCAGGTCTTAAAGGGAAACGCGCCCACAAGCTTCTGCAAGTGGCGCCCCGTCCAGGCAGGTCTCGCTGCGATGTCTGTTAACTGCGCTCGGCTGGCTGCGCCACCCGGGGTGGGGGCAAACGGTCTCACGCACTATGCGTGGGCCAATCTTCCTTCCTCTTGGAGGTACAAGAGCCCAGAAGGATCCCTGGGACTTTGTGGTTTGGGACCCGGGGGCGTAGAACACAGCACTGCCTACAGCTCCCGCTCCTGGTGCCCGGACTGTCCTGGATGCACAGTGTCATCGCCCCAGCAGACACGTGGAGAACACAGGGCGGGACCCCGGCTCCTGGTCCGACTACTGGCCCCCGGGCTGTGGGGAACGACCCCGCTCTAGGATTTATGAAACACGCGAAACCGTCTCGGGAAGATGCATTTGCTGAACAAGGGAGCAAGACGCGACCTGGCGAAAGCTCAGAGGACGTCCAGGTCCTCGGTCCTGAGGAAGCTGGGCCACGATCGCATCGCGCGGGCAAGACCCAGATGCATCTACCCCTTCCTCCCGGATCCCGGCCCACAGCCCGCTATAATCCCACCCTCTGCGACAGCAAGGTGTCTGACCACCGGCTCCATGAGGAGTCAGGACCCGGGAAAAGAACACCTTCCATTTTCACTGGAAGGTTGGAATCCGTGAATTTGCCAGTTTCTTCTTTCTTTCTTCTTTCTTTCTTTCTTTCTTTCTTTCTTTCTTTCTTTCTTTCAGAAAAGTGCCAGTTTCTCAAAACAGAAACAAATAAACGAACAAGAACAACACAAAACAAAACATGCAAGGAATGCTGATGGCTACTCTGGGTTTGTCTGCGTACGTCCCGTCGGGAGGGATTCTTCTTCAGACCAAGAGCGGCCGGCGGCTGCAAGATATTAAAAAGCGGATTAAATAGTAATGTAAAAACACATGAATAAGAGTGTGTATATATTACAAGGGCTTAGGGCTGTGAGGTTTAGTTTTTATTTAAAAATGTTGACATGAAGACAGTATCCCAAACCAGCACCTTCGTGGATAAACTAAGAATTTAACTGGCAGAATACAAGCGTATGTAGACGATAAGCCCACAGATGCCGCCATATACGTGCGTAAGGCTCAAGTGTGTGCACACAGGTACACCTGCATTTTGCTTCCTAATGTGCATAAGTCTGGGAGGTAAATAGGTTATGCCCTAAGTTATTGCCCTATCCAATCTGATATAATACTGAGGTTCCTTCTTTCCACTCCCCCCCCTCCCTTCTTCCCCCTCTTCCCTCCTCCCTCCAACACTAATTATCTAATACATGCCAGATGTGGATCCAGGTATATTAGGAGATCCAAACACCACTACTCTGGGGCACCTGGGCGACTCAGTGGGTTGAGCGTCTGACTCTTGATCTCACCTCAGGTCATGATCTCATGGTTTGTGGGATCGAGCCCCACGTTGGGCTCTGTGTTGACAGCATGGAGGCTGCTTGGGATTCTCTCTCTCTCTCTCTCTCTCTCTGTCCCTTTGTCCCTCCCCCACTCAGGCTCTCTGTCTCTCTCAAAATAAATAAACTTAAAAAAAAAACCCAACTAGTCTCATGCAGTCTATAGTATAACAACTGAGAATAACACAAAGAACATGAAACGCACACCGTGTAGATGCGCATTTTAATTCGATGGCATGAGACAAGTGGTAGTCACACATAGGATTTGGAATTGGAAGTTCTAGGCTCAAATCTCATCTCTGCTGCCAGCTGCCTGTGTGACCTCAGTGAGCTGAATTTTCTTCTAGGCAATAAAATTATATTTATACTATCCTTCACAGGAATAATATAAAGTTCGAGGGATTAAGGCTGTCAAAACATCGTGTAAAAATCCACAACCTCCGGTAATGCATATACACCCACATAGGCCTAGAGAAGTCGACCTTTAGCCCAGCATTGAAGGAGAATCAAGGTTTCTAGAGGACCAGGAGACAGGCCATCGAGGCCGCATGACCAGTGTCAGTGCAGCTAACGTTTGGACCTTTGTGTGTGGAGAGCTTGGCCAGCTCCCAGGTGGTGAGCAAGTATTTGGATGTCAAGGGCTGAGAGTACACACACACACACACACACACACACATGCAAAATGCGACTGCATCACAGAGATCCTCTGATGCTTTGCTAAGGGACTCAGCTCATTTCTGATCAAGGCAATGACAGTACCGATCTGTATTCCAAATGGCTCATGCCTGCAGGAGTGGGAAGGGCCTGGAAAAGTATAAGGCAGGGAACAGTCCACCTGGAGACCAGGTTCAGGCCAGTAGGCTTCCAAGTGGGGCCCTAGAGGGCACGAGCATCACCAATTGATCGGCGTCCGAGAGCTACCATCAAGTGCCACAACCTGGGTGGCTTAAAACAACAGAAATTCATTCTCTCACAGCCCCGGAGACTGTGTCCAAAATCGAGGGGTCTCGAGGTCGGCTCCTTCTGAGGCTCTGAGGGAAAATCTGCAACCTGTTCTTCCCGGCTTCTGGTGCTTTGCTGGCCATCTCTGGGTGTCCATTGGCTGGTAGACACATAGCTTCAGTCTAGCATCACGTGGAACTCTCCCCGAGCATCTCTGGGTTCAAATTTCCCTCTTCGTAGCATAAGGACATCGGTCATTAGATTAGGACGCACTCTAGTCCAGTGTGACCTCATCTGAGCTTGATTATATCTGCAAAGACCCTATTTCTAACAGGGCTTCGTCCACAGGCTCGAGGGTTTAGGAGGCCAACGCGTCTTTTGTGGGGCACCATCCACCCCAGAACACTAGGATCTTGTTCGAAGTGAAAGTTGGTTTCCTCCACCCCTGACCTGCTGAATCAGCTCCGAGCGTCCGGCCCAGTAGCCTGTCTTTCCCCAAGACCCCAGGGATCCTGGTGCTCACTCACATGGGAAGACCCCCTTCCTGGGGCACGGAGAGAGGAGATTGAAAGGGATGGACATAGCGTATGTGGGGAAGAATAAATGGCCCGCTGCTGGGACGGGTGAGGAAGAGAGGGAGGGAGCAAGGAGAAGGGTGGGTATCTTATTCAGAATTATTTGGGTTCACTGAAACATGAAGAAGCAATTGAAAAAATATTTTATCATAGAGTTTATTGGGCAAATCCAGAGAAGCGAGGGTAGGTTATAAAAGCCACCATGAACCGAGGGAACTATGGCCTTCCCACCTTTCTCTCCTTCTCTCTCTCTTTCTCTCTCCATCTTTCTCTTTCCCTGTGTCTCTTCCTCCCTCTCTGTCTCCCTCTCTCTCCCCCCTCTCCCTTTCCGCCCCTCACCTGCTTTCCCTCTTGGTCTGTTCACCACCTCTCCACACTGCCTGTGTGTAAGCAAACAGCAGGGACCACGGACATCGGTGGGTCCCCATTCTGGAGATGACTTCCCAGGGGATGGACTCTGTTTGGCATGACTTGGGTGCAGGCTCCAACTCTAAGAGCCCTCATCTGTGCTGAAGGATGGGGTCGCTAGGGTCAGCGTGACTGCCGAGACCAGGCACGTGGGTGTGGGTGATGCTCCCCGAGAAGGAAGTTTCACAGGCCAAGTAGACACCCCAAGACAACTCA
This sequence comes from Leopardus geoffroyi, assembly GCF_018350155.1. NCBI lineage: Eukaryota > Metazoa > Chordata > Mammalia > Carnivora > Felidae > Leopardus > Leopardus geoffroyi. The sequence goes on from NC_059336.1 coordinate 136,942,504, forward strand.
CACCGGCCAGACCTCTGAGCCCCTGCTCCTTCCACTGGCCTCTGATGACCTCTCAAGTGAAAGAAGTCTCACCGTAGTCTAGGGAGTTTGAGTAGATTTTAGAAATTGGAGGACGAGGTAGAATTTGTAGTTGGGTCTCGAGTAAGAGAGAAGACTACAGATTGGAACTGATTAGGATGAAAGATAAAACAGCCAGAGATGAAACCAGCAGACAGCAGAGGTATTTCAGGAGCCAAGACCAAAATAAATAAGCACGGGGACAGCTCAGCTGAAGGACGTGGTCGGTCTCCCATGTCTGGGTCACAAGAGGCTGCACCAAAGGGCTCATACTGCAGGATTGGGGGTTGGCGCCACACGGAGAAAGAAAACTAAACTAGGATGCAAGCCGGCCATTTGGTAGTGATTCTCTCCCGAGACCAAACACGGGAAGGAAAATCTAACGCGTGTACCTGTCTCTAAAGCCAGAGCGGTATCCGAAATACCTGTGCAACTTTCCCAAAAGAACGGAGGGTGGGTGGACATCAGAAGAGCTGGCCACAGACGGCGTCGCTACCTGCTGGCTCTGTGATCTGAGGAAAGACTGCTTCTTCCAACTCAGTCTTTTGTGGGGAAATGGCGAGGTTGTACCACGTGACCCCGGGGTCCCCTCTGCCACTTAGGTCCCGCTTTCTCATGAGCGCTTAGAAGAATCTCTGGTTTAGTGTCGCTTTGAGCTACCTTGTTCCAAGAAAGAAAATTTAGAAAGAAACAAGGAATCCAGGTAAAAACAACGGGGAAAGTTGCCGTGAGGGTTGAGCCGACTGCAGGAAGTTCCCAATCCTTACTCTGTATGGACAAGAAGAGAGGAATTCTCTGCTTTTTCACACATCCAAAAAATCCTTCTGAATGTGCAATCGGGCACATAGTCACCCGGTCCTCGACGCACGCTGTGAGGAAATGATTTGATTTATTTACTTGATGTACTTAAAGCATTCCGCTGGTCTGAGAGTTAGCGGATGCATGGAGAAAATACAAATCCAGCACTTAGAGGAAATGCTGCTGGTAACAGCCCCTGCGAAGCAGAAATACACATCAGCAGCGATTGGACACAGCGAGTGAGGAAATCGTTGATATGAACCACATGGGGCTTCTTGGACGAGTAAACCGAAAGTCAATTATAGTCACCCATCCTTGACTGTAATTTCATTAATTCAAAAGCTGACGGTTCTACCCCAAAAGGGCCCCCCCTGCCACATGCTTCAACCTTTCTCTAGGCAGACGACGCCACGACCAGACAAAGACCAGAAAGGAAGCTGACCTTTGTGAGTTTTTACTGGGTGCTTCATGACATTGCACGCTTTTTGATACATTTTTTTAGTTTATTTCTTGATTTTGAGAGAGAGAGAGAGAGAAAGAAAGAGCACGAGCAGGTGGAGGGGCGGAGAGAGAGGGAAAGAGAGAGGATCCCAAGCAGTCAGTGTGGAGCCTGACGCGGGGCTTGAACCCATGAAACTGTGAGACCGGGACCTGTGCCAAAAGCAAGAGACAGACACTCCACTGACTGAGCCACCCAGGCAACCCCAACTGCACGCTTTTCAACATGGGGTAGGTGAAATCATCCCGATCGCACTCGAGGATCTGAATTTAGAGAAGTCAAATGGGCTTATGACGCAAGGTAACACAGTCTATAAGGTGTGAGCCTGGAGTCCAAGATGTGATTTCCAGGCTGGAAATCCATTTTAACGATGGTGGTCAGGAGTGAGGATAACTTTACTCTTTGTAAATAATAATAATACTAATAATAGTAATAAATGAGAATAAAGTTCACTTTAGACATACTAAAAGCCCTCCCTTCATTTGTACAGATATTATACCCCATCTCATTCAATTATTACAGCCTTTCTGGCCGACGGCACGAACACACTTTGCAGGCGTAATCGCTCAGAGAACCTTAGCGACTCGTGGATGGTCAAATAGTCCGTGCCTGGGCCAGAATCTGAATCATGCCCTCGTGATACCCAGTCCAGTGATCTTTCCCAGAACCTGCAGTACCTAGCATATCTGCAGGAAATAAGGTTTCGACCTAAAGTGACCATGACTATATTTCTGGTGAACTTGAAGTATATCGGATTTGAACACCAGAGAGGAGAATCGAACAATAGGGCCTTGCAAAATGCTACAGCTCCAGGGGACAGTCGGGGCCGGCCCTCGCTCATCCGCAGCTCCTTTCAAAGTGAAGTCCATTTTCAAATGACTGGATGCTAAGCAGAAGTCCGAATGCATCTCCGTAGCTTGGTGTCCCCCACGACGGCAACAGCTGAGATGCCCTCCGAGGTGCTGCTCGAATTATTGCAACAGCCTGACGCAGCCCGTGTGGTTAATTGCCGTGAGGAAATAGAGCCCAGGCCGTGGGGGTCAGAATGGAGCTCTGCCTCGTTTCCCAGTCTGTATTTTCCCCCAATAAACCCAACCGATTGCCCTGCTGGATGCGGCAGACATTCCCTTTAATGAACTGCTCATTCTCACTTTTAATGAGACTATAACGTACATATATGTTTAGTGCATCTTTGCTCCCCGAAAGCGGCCTCCCAAGCCATTTGGTCACAGAAGAGGCTCAATCCAGGACCCGTGAACCCACAGACAAGCTAAATCTGCCACCTGGACCCAGGCAAACCCAGATTCCCGTGCCAACTTGGATTTGCATTCTGTGTCTTCATTGCACACACACGTACGATGCACTTACACGTACTCCACACGCACGCACACGTGTACGTACGTGTGCACAGACACACGGGCATAACCCCCACACCCAAACATACATGCGCACACATAATACATACACGACACACCCACACCCGCATTTTCATCGCAAGATGTAAAACTAAAACGTAACAGATCGCTGTCTGCTGTGAGATTCCTCAGCGTCTCCTTCTGCGTCTGTGTCCTGTCGCTGCTCCGAACGCCCCTCCCATTGTGGCGCTCTGTATCTATCTGTCCTCTGCTGGCAGGTTTTTTTTTTTTTTTTTTTTAATTTTTTTTTCAACGTTTATTTATTTTGGGGACAGAGAGAGACAGAGCATGAACGGGGGAGGGGCAGAGAGAGAGGGAGACACAGAATCGGAAACAGGCTCCAGGCTCTGAGCCATCAGCCCAGAGCCCGACGCGGGGCTCGAACTCATGGACCGCGAGATCGTGACCTGGCTGAAGTCGGACGCTTAACCGACTGCGCCACCCAGGCGCCCCTGGCAGGTCTGTTTTTAGGAGCCACCCCGGGGCAGCCCCACATTCTGATATGGTGGAGCAAGTCGATCTATTTTAGGCGGAACGTCTCTGTCCTGGGTCCCGGGGTTCATTACCTGAATGCTGGCCCGTGACTTTCTTTAAGGTTCTGCGTTTTGGGTGCTTTCCTGCTGCACACTTTGTCCCCAATCTGAAGATTCAACACACTTCTGGGAGGAAGACAAAATCAGGATAATTTTTTAAAACAAAATTGTAGATGAGGGGCGCCTAGGTGGCTCAGGTGGGTAAGCATCCAACTTTGACTCCGGTAACGATCTCACAGTTCGTGAGTTCGGGCCCCATGTCGGGCTCTATGCTGATAGCGTGGAACCTGCTTTGGATTCTCTCTCTCTCTCTCTCTCTCTCTGCCCTTCCCCCACTCTCTCTCTGTCTCTCAAAAATAAATAAAATAAAACATTAAAAAACTGTAAATGAATACTCCCTCATTCTGGTCCTCTAAAATAGCTGGTCCAGGAGTCTTTGGAAGACAGATAAAACCTTTCTCACACGTTATTTTGAAAACAGTGCAGTTACCTGTGTGCCTTCTCTGAGAATCTTTTAAATGGCCAAGGACATTACATTTATCAGTTAGACTCGAGCTTAAGTAACGCCAGGTCCTCAGGATGCAAAGATGAAAAAGACAACTTCAGGAAACGTAGACAAAAACATGTCGAGTTAGGTACAAAACCTTTCGATCTACCTCGAGCGTGTATACGCGTAAGACCTCGCGGATGTGTGGATGCATGGCCATGACCAGGTGATGGACAGAGTGGTCGTGTTATTACCTCCAATTCCTTCCAACTAAGGCGTTGTGCAACCCTCGCGCAGCACGTACAAGGGAAACATTCGTGTCCTGTTCTCGTTCAAATGATTTTCCTTTTCCATCTGGTCCGGTGCCCGATCCCTGTGGCAGCACTTGGCAAACTCTTTGTGTAAACGGTCACTTAGTAAATAGATCAGGCTTTTAGGGCTGCACGGTCTCCGTTGTAACTTCTCAGCTCCGCTGGGCACCAGGCAGAGCGCCAACAAGTGAGCGTGGCTTCTTCCAGGAAGACTCTATTTACAAAACCAGGTGGCAGGGCAAATCGGTGGTCAGCGTGCCGATCCCTGCTCTGCGGGATCGCGGGCCATTCGAGGACCACCCTGGCCTGAGTGGGAACGATCGTTTCTGTGCCCTGGACCGTTTGTATCAATTGCAGGTACTTCTCTCCCTGTGATTTGCTGATGCTCACAGTGCAGTTCCAGAACTCTGTTTAGCTTTTATAATTCAGATTCTTCCTGTTTCCCTCTGTTTCAGAGCAAATCTGTCTAATCCTAGAACAACCGCAGGGCATCAAGCTTGAGGATAAAGGGGGCGAGACCGGGAAGGAGAAAGTTAGACGGAGGCCCATCCGGCGATGCTGGCCGGTACTTGAAAAACCACCTGCTGTTCTCAAGGAGCCATCTTCAGACAAGCCATGTAGACCACTGACTCCTTGGGAGCACCATCAGTGGAGGAGCAGAGGACAAAGTTTCCACCAGGTCCTCTATCCCACGGGCCAACGCTCACTCTAGGGGGCAGCAAGTCCCTGTCCCTCCAGGCTGCACACACATGGGCCCTGAGTGGATCCCACTGGTTTTTTTTTTTTTTTGCTCAACTGTTGTAGGGAACCCCTCATCTGATGTGACAGATACGTAGATGGGCATGGAGCAAGGGATGGTGGGGTTGCCCCCCATGCCACTTGATGTCACCGCATTGAGGAAGCAAAGGGCCAAGGGCTAGGAGGTGCCTCCGAAGGAACCCAAACCTGCACTACTCTGCTCGGTGCCTCCCACTGTCACGAGATCCCATGAGATTTTTGGCATGAAGAATGCCCTCATTTCTTCCCTGAGGGAGAAGGCAAAAGTCCAATAGTTATGGAATTTCCTTCAAGATGGCGGCTCGCCGTATTTCTGACAAGACTAGATCAAGAAGAAGAGAGCCCTCCACTGTGGCAGCTGATCTCAAGACCACAACTGATAAAGATACAATCTTCTTCACCACTTATCGGATCTTAGAGCTGATCAGAATTCCCTTGCCGTTTTAGATTTATCTGGACGAATAAGGCTTAGTTTGCTTGAGGGGTTTGGTTTGCTTCCTTGGTGGGATGGAAGGAAGGATACAAGCCCTTAGCTGTCCTGCTTTTGATAGACACCATCCCAACTTGCGTATTTTTCACTGGGCGTGGAAGCACCCAGATAGTTATCTTAGCCACTCATTCAGGCTCAGTTACACTTTCTGGTCTCCTGTTGCAATGGCCTGAGGAGAATAAGGTGGAGAGAAGGTAGACAGAACTTCAAGTTCAGTGGGATCTTTATTGGCCCTTGTTAAAAATGTTCCCCAGGGGTGCCTGGGTGGCTCAGTCGGTTAAGCGGCCGACTTCAGCTCAGGTCATGATCTCGCGGTCTGTGAGTTTGAGCCCCGCGTCGGGCTCTGTGCTGACCGCTCAGAGCCTGGAGCCTGTTTCGGATTCTGTGTCTCCCTCTCTTTCTGACCCTCCCCCATTCATGCTCTGTCTCTCTCTGTCTCAAAAATAAATAAACGTTAAAATTTTTTTTTTAAAAAAATGTTCCCCATCTGGAGGTTAAGACTGCTGACCAAACTAAAGATGGCAGAAACCAGAAGCACACATCCCATCAGTGAGCCAATGAGATGATGGTGAGAAATGCCAACATACCTCCATCTTTCGGACCCATGTTCACGTATGCCAGCTCGGGAGGACCCATTACCTCTACGTCAGCTCTTTGTTCGGCACTATCTTGACTCACCAGTGCCACCTAAGTCTACCACCAAACCCAGCCTATAACCAGCCACTGTACTGTTCTATCAGACTAGGTCCTTCTTCAGTGTGATAGGTAGGGCTCATGGTAAAACCTGTGGTCCCGTACGTACAGACTCACATTACTTGCCCATAAAATCACTTCTGCTGGTCTGGGGCAAAGTCAGATGTAATCAACCTGCTAACCAAATGGCTCTCCAGTCCCAAGGAATGGTAATACGCCATTTAGCATCACCTCCTGATGTCGGCCAGTAGGGTATTCAGTCACGGAGATAGCTAGTCCGGCCATGAGAAGAGGAAGCCCACGGAAACAAATTGAGCTAATGATGACATTATCGGTCCATTAAATCAACTCTTTCTGAACCCTCCTTGTAAGGTGTCATCTTACATGAGTAAATATATTTCCTTATTTTTTTTAATTTTTAAGTTTCTTTTTTTTTTAAGTTTATTTATTTTGAGAGAGACAGAGACAGCAGTGAGGTAGAGGGAGAGAGAATCCAACGTTGACAGCTTGAAGCCTGATGTGGGGCTCGAACCGGTGACACTGTGAGGTCATGGCCAAAGTTGACACCAAGAGTCAGACACTTAACGGACCGAGCTATCCAGGCGCCCCCATCATATTTCCTTATTTTTAAAAGCCGGCTTTGAGTAAGAGATTGGGCTGGCGAATGTCAGTGAACAAAATAGAAAAATAACCATAATATCTGACCACGTTAATTCTGCCATAGCGTGTTGTAAAGGGGCCATTAGCATTTTTTGGTGCAGGACTTTTTCCCACTTCTCTTGATAGATTTTGAGTGGCAGTAGCTGAATGAAAGGGCGAACTTTATCCTGATGTTTCCAGGCAAGTTCACAGATATGCTACCTATTTCAAAGTTTGTAAAGCCATATTTTAAATACCCAAAACTCTGTGTACCAGTTACATCAGAATAACCAAAGTGCTTAAAGAAAAGACAGATCCCCTCGCCCGCCTTCCGATCAAATAATTAATATTCTCCGAGAGGAAAGCTTAGGGGTCTGCATTTTCAGCGAGCTCTCTGGGTAATTTTCCTTCACTGCCAAGACTGAGAACAAATGTCTAGAGAACACTGACTCAGATCAAAGCCAGGGTAGGAGCATGCCAATTTAGCTGCTCGGGATGAAAAAGTTCTCATTAACCCAGGCTCAGAATTTCATATGTCTGTTTGCACTTTCAGGGTTGAACTACAAAGGGCAATAGCTTCCTGGTCAGGAGAACTATTACACTCTTACTCTGCCCACCTCCAGCACTACATAACCTTGGAGGAGTCACCTTTAGGGGGTCTCAGTTTTCTCGTCTGGCAAGAAAGAAGGAAAGGATTACATAAGATTACATATAAGAACCTTTCCTCGCAAGAAATTCCAAAGCACTCAATGACATCAACCTTGGTGAAGGACTACACAACTTTTATATTCTTAGGCAGATTTGTGTCATTTTCTTTTAATTCACTGATTTTGACTTTTCTATTCCCACCACGCCATTTTTATGGGTAAGCAAGAGGGCAATGGGAAGGGTGTGTTTAGCAGTAAATGGTCCCCCAGAGATACTAATCAGTAGGAAACCATCCATGAGTTAAGAGTCTATTCCTGAAATTGAACTTCCACAGCTTGAAAAGAAATTACATGACCTTATGGTATACGACTCTATGACATAGCCGAAAAGTAGTTCACCAGGTGAAATTTTGTCTGACTTAGATTTTCCACTTTCAGAACTCACATAATTTGGAAGCAGCTTCTATGGAAATCTAGAAGATGGCACACATGCATACTCAAATTATCGCATACATGCTCCGCGTTCTTTTAGCCAAGAAGTTATTACCACGTGGGCTGCTGTCTTCTCTGTGGCCCGGTAGGAATCTCCCATCCAGTTCCTAGTGCGTGATTTGGAAAGACTACCTCGGACTGGCAGCGTTTGCTTCCAACCCTATAAACCCGATACGGAAACTCATCACATTTTCCCGCTTCAGACAAATCCTCGGCGTCAAAGCTCTACAACCCCGGTGCCTGTAAAAACAACCCAACTGAAATGTTGTGATTGCTCCTCTGGAAATCCCCCTTCCCTCCCTCAGGCCCTGTAGTAAGTGATGAAGTCTTCAAAGTCCTCAAAGGAAGCTTTGTGAAGAGCTCGATCCCAGGGTGGGCCTAGCACTACAGCCTTGCTGTGTCTACGGACCAAACCACCTGTGGCTCGCAGCAGCCTAACCTGGCGTACTTCCTGTCTTCTGGTCCCTTCCATCCTTCCATTTGGACGTTTCCACGAACAGATCAAGCTACAGGGTCAGTTTCCTGTCACCCCAAGGAGCTTTTAAAGCCTTAATTTAACAGCACTCAGAGGCGACGTGTGTCCTGTGTGCCCCGGGTCTGGAGGAGGCAAACTGCACGAGGCGGGGAGAGACCCGCCACGCAATTTGCCGGGGAACAGCCCAGGGGCGTAGCTGTGCACGCTCTTCCTGGGCCAAAGCTCCCATCCTCCACCACGCAATTTCCACTCGCAATCTCAGTCCTCTAACGCCTGCGCTCCCTGCGGAAAATATGCTCCCTAATCCCCAGAACCACCGAACTCACTCCATTCAAACCTGGTCTCCTCTTCACACGTCTTAAGGACCTCAAATGGCCTTGCAGTTGCTGTCAGCGGACTAATGAAACGTGCGCCCACCGTGGCGGCCGCGTGTTCTGGAGGCGCGGGGCTGGGGTTAATGGAAGGGCTTTCTGACCCGCACAAGGTGTGAATTCATAACAAGAGCGGCTGTGCGCAGACTTTAACAGCTTGTCAAATGTGTGAGTTGAGGATAATGAATTCAAGTCCGGTTGGGGGGCGGGGGGAGGTTTCTCTGGTTTGCAGGTTTATTAACAAGGATGATGTAGACACAAGCGCCACCTGGAAGAAACCCAGAATGTTCCATTTTGAAATGCAGACCGGATTTTATGGGAAACCATATCTGCACCATCTAATAAGGCAGCCACTGGCCACATGTGACCCCTGAGCATTGCAAAATGGCTGGTCCGAACTTCCATGTGCTGTGCCGGTGAAACACACACTAGATTTTAAACACTTCTCACCAAAAAGTAACATAGATCATCCGTATTTTTATATTCATGATCCATAGAAATGATTATATTTTAGATGCAGTTGATTAAAGAAAACCTTATCACGGATGTTATCTCTTTACTTTCTTCAGTGCGGTTATTAGAAAACTTAGTTCCCAGCATGGCTCATTGTCTTTCTACTGGCCAAAACTGCCTTAAATTTTTCTGACCTAACCCAAACCCTGCATAAGGGAATTTCTTTTTTTTCCGTGATCAAATAACGACTAAATGTTCCTATATTTCATTTCCTCAAAATTACATCTGCTTGGGAGATTTTGGGATGGTAGTTAATAAATTGATTCCTTTGTAGGTTTTCAGTCCCAGTATCTATGTACCAGATCTTGTATTTAAATTCATAAATGCACATTACTTTAAAGAAAAATGACCCTGGAGTACTTAGATAGTGCAAATTTGGAAAAAAAAGATGAAGTTATTTTATCATCTCTCCCTGAAAGATTTGAACTCTCATTTTCACTACGGCAGTTGTTGAAAGAAGACAAGTATCTTCACCTCGAATCCACTCGTGACCTACCGTCCCGATTATTTGAGAGACCAATGTTTTAATAATCCAAAATTACTACCACGTAGAGAAATCCTTCTCAATCTTGCTGAGTCTTTCCTTGCTTCACCTGCCTTTCCTTTATCTTCAGCAAAGCTAAGCGACTGGTTCCTATCCCTCTACTTATGCATTAATTTGCACCACATTTGTGTAATTTTTTTTCCAGACGAGTGCATTTTTTTTGGTATTGAGCTGACACTTACATAACACAGAACTATTTAAAAGGGACATTTCAGTGGCTTTTTAGTCCATTCACAGTGTGGTGCCATCACCACCTCTATCTAGTTCCAAAATGTTTCCATTGCCCAAAAGAAACCCCATACCCATTAAATAGCCCCCTATCTCCATAACGCCCTCGCCCTTGGAAGCTACTGACTTGCTTTTTGACTTTATGGATTGACCCATTCCAGAAATAGAAGAGAACTTTCAGAATCATATAATTACGGATGATTATATATAAGATATATAAAATTATACATGTATAATATAAGATATATAAAATTATACATGTATATATAAAAATAATTATGCATGAGTTTATGTGTTAAATATATAATCATATATGTGGATTATAGTATATACTATATAATCGTAGGAAGTGATTACATATTATATAAATCTATAATTATATCTACGGATATCGTCCATATTTCTGGCAGTTGTTATGTGTGTCCGTTCTGATCGTGTCTTCTGGAACTCAGGAAATAACTGCAGGGTGGGTTTGGATACCCACTGGACCCACTGTGAGATGAAGACCTGATCCCGACCTCCATTAGCCCCTACTCTGACTGCTGAGACCCAGTGACATTTTGGGTTTCCGGAACTCAGTGTCATTTCAACACCATCGTCCAGTCATCCTCCCAAATCTGTGTATTTTCTTCACCCCAGTGTACAGCTGCTCCAGGAAAGGCCAAAGATCCCTTTTTAGATGATCAAATAATGATTTAATTTCCATACATTTCATTCCCTTAGAATTATATCTGCTTGGGAGACTTTTGGATGGTAGCTAATAAATTGATTCTTTTGTAGGTTAATGATTAGATTTTGGGTGCTGTACTTGAGTCTTTCCTCAAGGAGACCTGAAATGCTCAGTATTAAAGGGGTCGGGGGTTCATACACTGGCTCAGGGCAAGAGGGGCACATTCCAAATTGCTGGCTGAAACAATAAAGGGTGGTGAATCAATTGCATAGCCATGTGCAATAAGAAAGTAGTATTCTCAATGAAATCATATAGTTTACTTATTAAAATTTTTTTTAATCTTTATTTATTTTTGACAGAGAGAGAGAGAGACAGAGCCTGAGTGGGGGAGGGGTAAAGAGAGAGGGAGACACAGAATCCAAAGCAGGCTCCAGGCTCCGAGCTGTCAGCACAGAGCCCGACGCGGGGCTCGAACTCACAGACCGCGAGACCATGACCTGAGCCGACGTCGGACGCTCAACCGACTGAGCCACCCAGGTGCCCCAAAATCATACAATTTATTACATATAGATTAAAAGTTAGTTTTAAGAATAGAATTAATGAAGGGTTACCATTTTTAAAAGGCAAATATTTATAAAATCTTGGTATAGGGAAGAACCTTCTCATCATTATACAAAATCCGAAAATTATAGAGAAAAAGAATTGAGACTATTGAAAGCACAAATCCAAAGAAATTGAGCAAGCCAAATCCAATGGGAGCCATGGTAAGTTTAGACTGTCATGACTTCCCATTAGAGAGAACAAAATGCAAACTTCACCTTGTGGCACTAAAAATGATTCTGAGGAGGGACACCTGGGTGGTCCAGTCCGCTAAGCGTCCGACTTTGGCTCAGGTCATGACCTCACAGTTCGTGAGTTCGAGCCCCACGTCAGTCTCTGTGCTGACAGCTCGGAGCCTGGAGCCTGCTTCGGATTCTGGGTCTCCCTCTATCTCTGCCCCTCCCCCACTCACTCGCTGTCTCTTTCTCTCTCAAAAATGAATAAACATTAAAAAACTTTAGAATAATTCCGACTTTGGCTCCCGTCTACCTTTCTAGCTCTGTGTCCCGTGGACTACCACTCAACCCCTGCCTCTGGCCACGCTGTCTAAACTCACAGAGGCACGCACCATCTTTTAAACGCAACAAGCTTCTATCCTACCATTTGTCTCTTGCTCATGCTGATGCTTCTTTTCCTCCATCTTGCAGACAAGTTCTATTCTTTTATTAAGGACTATCTTAAATGTCATCTCCTTAAACCTGTTTGTCTCCTTCTGCCCTCTGGGCTGGGCCATGTCATTTGCTTTGGCCAGTGGGAGGGTAGAAGTGAAAGTAACCAGAAGTTCCCGTACCTCTCCCGCCAACCAGGGACATGCCCGTGACACGGTGAGGGACACGAAGTAAGCCATCCACACTGCCTCAGTGCACAGACTCGTGAGCCCAGCAGAGAGAGGAGTCCCTCCAAACCCAGCCCTGGCAAGTCATCACTCATAGACTAATGTCCAAAAAAAAAAAACAAAACTTGCTTTTTGAAGCCACTGAGATGGGCTTGTTGGTGGCAGGATGTAGAATTGATAACCAAAAGAGAGTCCTTGGAAGGTAGGACGTGTTTCCCTGGATTTTGCCGGCTCACTTGCGCAGAGATACTGGTAGATGTTTCTGACCCGGGGTCATGTCTAAAGGAGGCTGGTCAGGGGAAGTGCCGGGCGGTCTACACTCGTGCTGTTTGCCATGGTGAGGATGTGGGATTTCTTTCGGGCTCAGAGGAGGGGAGTGTTGGTGGGAAACACTTGCTCGTTCTGGGTGCTTTCATCCAGTGCTCTGTGGGTACCATGGTCTTGGCTTTTCTCAGCCCCTTTCTCCATGCCTTCCTACAGCAAATCAAGTGACTTTACTGGTGAGGAAATATGGAAGAATAAACGGGTTTGCTGTACCTGCCCTCTCTACCTTCATGGGGAAGCTGGGGTGCACGGGAGATGGGTTCTACTCCTCCCCAGCCAAACGCAGCCACCTGCCCCTCGGGGGACCCGTCTCAGTTCACAGCTTCCAGAACCTCTGGGCTCCCACCTGGCCCAATTCTTCATCTTTGGCCTCTTTTTGTAATAAGGTGACTTTGTGCCTGTCTCTAATTCCTTGACTGACTTTTCCATTTTTCTAAGACCTAGGCAGGGAAGAGGGGTGCTCTAGATTGGATCCCCTTAGAAACCCAGCAGAGAGTTTGTGTTACCTATAAGCAAGACGTACCAGTGTGGGAAGATTCTAGAAACAATCTAGGACATGCAGTCAGAAGCAGGAACTGGGGGCACTCAAAGTGCTCGGCTGGAGAGTGCAGCAACCTTTCAGGCGAGGTCTCCATGGGCCCCTCCTGCCGCCTGAATCCCCCCGGACCCCGCCTGCCACGTCGGACCTGGCAGGGCGAGGGGCAGAAGAACTGTCAGCAGGGCAGCTAAAGAAAAAGGATTTTGCACTTTTCAAAATCAGCCCCTTCACCCAGCCCGTCTCTGGGAGAGCCAGAAAGGGGAGGGCTGGAGACAGAGGAGGGAAGGAACGAGGTGCCCACCCACAGTCTCAGCAGAGGGCTGGAGCCAGACAAGGGCTGGGACAGGACACGGAGTTTAAGTCATCTTAAAGCGTGCTTTTTCAGAGCTGAAAGGAAGTCTCAGCTCCCCAGATGTGACCGTCCTTCTAATTGAACGTGATTGGAAAGCTACGGAGCCTTCCAAGATGTTGTCAAGTGGTAGGAAATAGGAGATATGGTGGAGAGAATGAGAAGGCAGGGTTTTGGAGAAAAATACAGCAATTTCCTTTCCTTCCACACCAGATCCAGACTGTGAGTTATCCTGGTTCCACTGCCTATCCTCGGTGCTGACCTACATTATTCATTCTCCGACACCAGTCTGGTCTTGTAGGTATGACCCTCCATCAGTGTGGCACTGTCTCTCTCCACACCTTCCCCCCCATCTCCTCCCCACAGGTGTCTCATGGACCCCTTGCATCGCCCTCTTGAACTGCCTGAGGATGACTACCCAAAGCCAGTGAAGTCAGCACGCAGAATGGTGTGGCTCCTTTCCTGGCTCCTCAGAGGGCTTTCAGAGTATGAGAGAAGCAGTTCTGTCCCCAGGTAAAATGCTCTGACCCTGAGGAGTGAGGGGTCAGGCTGCAGCCATGTCTTAAAATAACAATTCTTTTTTTTTTTTTTGCCCAATACGAGAGCTTTGCCCGCAAGTCCAAATCACAAGAGGAGGCTGCAGGAACCGCACCGAGCTGGGATGCCAGGGAACCCTGGTGGCCGTACGGGTTTAGGCAGCCAAAGGCACATATTTGGATAATAAGGAAGGAAATCTTCCTCACTTTTGAGGACAGAGTTTCAAGGTTATGTGAACTGTCCACCTTAGCACACGGGGAACGGATTTTGTTCATGACCCCAGAAGGTTCTCGGCAGCCAACAGGTAACGGTGGCAGTGGTTTTCCCTAAGCAGCCCTTCCGTTGATACCCCGGCCCCAAGACAGGGTAAACTTTTGAGTAGGGTTTAAACACACCCGTACTAGCCCAGATAATTTTCTATTTTGGGCTTTTCTCGGTTCCTAGAATATAACTGACGGACATTTTAAAAAATGTTTTAAAGTTTATTTATTTTGGGGGAGACAGAGGGAGCACGGGTAGGGGAGGGACAGAGAGAGAGGGAGAGAGAGAGAATCCCAAACAGGCTCCGTGCTGTCCGCGCAGAGCCCAATGTGGGGCTTGGCCCCATGAAACCATGAGACCATGACCTGAGCCGAAACCAAGAGTCAGACGCTTACCTGACTGAACCACCCAGGCGCCCCGGCCCAGTCCTTTAAAAGTCCCGTCACGTTCCACCTTTTGACATGAAGACCATGGCGTTCAGTGGGAAGCTCACATTTCATTGGGAAGATTGAGCCCACCGTCATCACTGACTTTTCTTTGCCACAGAAGCAAGCTGCCTTCTCTCGTTCAGCATTTCTGCGCTTCAGGAGACCTGAAGACACATTCATTTGGAAATAATACGACTTGCAAATGCAAAGACGCACAAATCGAGAATATCTCAAGACAATCATTTCGTAAGCGGCCGCCTAACAAATACGCAAAGAATGATAAAACATGCAAACTGCTTGCCCTGTACCAAATGCAGTGTTAGTGAAAAGACTGGGTGGTAGTATCATTAACTTCCTTCTTCTCAACTAAGAGAGAATAGGTAAGATTCTCCCGGAAGACTGCGCTGTCCCATTGAACAATGCGATCAAAAAGGCTCGGTCCTTCGGCAACGGCAGCAGCCATGAGTGTGGGATCGCACGGCAGTGTGGTGTGCTTTATAATTCTTGCTCAGTTGGTATCGTCCTCACTGGAAGGCCATACTCAGCTGATGAGTTCGCACAGAGGAAAACGTATGGAAAGATCTCGATTCCCTATTAACACGTTTGCATTATATATCCACATATAATTGCGGAGTCCCGTCTGTGGATGCCCCCACCCGGTGGGGTCTTTCTTGCCCTGAACACGTTAAGTGTTCTAGCTGTTGTGACCAGCATCATAGCCCAGAAGGAAGATACTAAAGAGATGTGTAAAACCCTTCAGCCACATGAGGGTCGGAGTGGAAGGAGACACGTGCTTGGTCTCTACTCTTTCCGTGCCTGGAAGTCTTGTCATTCTTCCCTCCTTGATGCTCCAACAACTCGTCTCTCTTCCTTACGCATGGTCACTGGGCTCTCCTCCCCCTAGGCCAGGAGGACCACATAGCATCCTGATTCTCTCTTCTTCTGGACTCACCTATATCGGAGATGTTTTACACTGAAGCTGGGGGAATTATCTGGACACAATAGTTTGTCTTTTAAACCCCAAGAACTCCATACTGCCTGGACATGAGACCCTCAGACATGCCAATCTCTAGTATCATTTGCAAGTATCATCCAAAAAGGGTCCTCTGGTCTATATTCCCTAAATGCACTGTACTTTTCTTCCCTCCTCATGTCACATTTTCTTGACCTCTGGTTGTCTGAAGCAGAAACAGGCACCATTTTCCCGGTCTTTCTACAGACTTGCCATCTCTCTCTCTCTGATCTGTCTGCTCCCTGGACACTCCGCAGCCCTTGTACCTGCTTCTCAAAGTCTCCGCGGAGCCCTTGCCTCCTTGGTGCCATCCTGTGTCTTTGGCAGGGATCTCATGCTGCTCTGAATGCTAGTTCATTTTTCAGGTACAGTTCCCATCTCCCCAACTGAATGGTCACCTCCTCACGGTAGGAACCGAGGCTTCAGTTCACTTCAACTTACTGGAAAATCAAAAAGCATTTTCTGAGCATCCAGTGTTGAGCTGGGCTGCAAGAAGAACAACAAACAGAGGACGAGCAGGAAACCAAACACGTAACAGCAGCCTCGAAACACCCTAGTTCTCTTGAAACTCAACAGTGGAGAAACTTTCGCACGATCCGCTTGTCTGAGTTTCGACCACTCCGAGATGCGCGCGGTGTCTGTTTGATTATTTGTGGTTGGCACTGAGACTTTAAGATGGTTCTCACGATTGAAGTTTTACTTAGGAGGATCTATCGGTTGCAAACATTAATATAAATAATGATACATGATTACCTAGACAGTCACTTCGGAAACTACCAATTGTATGCATAGAGGGAAAATATTTAAATGCTTCTTAAAGGTCACATTTAAAACATTTATTACGGGAGCAAACTAGGCTTTCAATGCTAAAGTCACCAGCCCGTAGGTTTGCCAGGGTGAGTTTTCAGACCTCATTGTGAGTGGTTGACTGCTCAGTGAATCTGGGGGAGCACAGGCAGGACCAGAGAGCTAAAAATACCCGCCTATTCTGTTTTCTCCAGCAAATTCTCCCAAGGCTGGAGTTTCTGTCTTGCCGGTCTCTTCTTCTCGTTAACTTACAGATGTGTTACAGGGGAAAGGTAGCCAGCCGGTGCCTCATGAGTACAAGTGGTTTCTGGGGTGGTATGTGGGAGTAGACCAGCAAGGTAAGGTGAAGTTTGATGACGTGAGATGGCTTTGTAGCCCAGGACGGGGCACTGAAGGTCAAATGGTAGGAGAGAAGAATGTTCTTGGTCTGGTGGTGGTGAAGCGAACACACCCAGTGTGGAGCAAACTTCGCTTAGTGCAGGGCAGAAGGAAAGGCGGGCCCCCAAAGACCCCACAAATCGATCTCTTCTACCAAAGCCTTGAGCTGAGAACATGTCCTAGTTTACTGACCGCGTTCTTGGTGTCTAGTAAAGAGCTTTTCTCAAACATAGCGTTCAGGAAGTATTTGTTGAATGAATGAGTAGAAAAATACACAAAGGTGAAAACATCATCCGTTCTGTCACTTCACGGACACTGAACCCTTCCTGTGACTGGTCTTGGCCTCTGCTCCCTGCCCCGGGATGGTGCCTACAGGGGCACGCTGTGCTGGGAGAGCCCAGCGAAGAAGGCCTGGCACCAGCCCCTCCAGGGTGCTCAGAGCTGTGCGTCGGCCTCCCTCACAATCGCGCAATCCCGCTTGCTCCCTGCTCTGTGCTCTTGGCCTCTTGCCTCGCCGTTGATCGTGGGACCATCTCTCCGTTTTCAAGTTTTCTCTGCCTGTGCGTCTTCCCCAGCGCCCTCCCTGAGGCTCATATCACACCCCCACTACATCCGGCATGGGCTTTGGGGGTGCCACGTCGGGGTCCCGCGGTAACAGTCTGTCGGCACGAATGCAGGATGGCATCTTCCACCGAGTCTCAGGGGTGATGCTCTCTGTTGCCCCAACAACCAGTTTTCTGTTTGTTCTCCTGATCAGGAGGCGGCTAAGCAGGTGTCCTCTCCAAATGAAACTCAAATGTCCCTGGGGAGTCGGCTATCGTATGTCTTACTTCTCCACACCACACACACCAAGGATGAACTTCCTTGGACCCAGACGTTGTGTAAGCACTTCCTAGATTTCTCCGGGAATCCAGTCTGGATGGGTGATGCATTTGCCTCCCCTCTACCTGCCATGCCTTGGCGCCCTCCCTGCACCATCCGGCCTCCTTCTAAGTCAACCACAGCCTCAGAATCTTCCTTGACATGGAGTTTGGGCAGCTGCTAACAATCACTAAGAGCTGGTGTGTTAGATAAAACGTGTTTGCTGCCTTTCCCTAGATGGTTCCCACGAAAGGATTGTGCGTTGTCTCTTCCTCCCAAGAGCTGGACAATCACCATCTCCCAGGGTCTTGGATGTGCCCCTCCCTCTCCAAACCTTGTCCATAACAGACACGTGCTTGCTTGAGTCTAATTTAATTGTTTATCCACTTTCTTCTCTTATTTCATTTTTCCAACCCAGTCATCTTGCTACTTAAATTTATTTTTATAATGACTATACTGTGTTATTCCTTAAGTTTTTAAAAAAGGTTTATTAATTTTTTGAGAGAGAGAGAGAGAGAGAGAGAGAGAGAAGCAGAGCACAAGTGGGGGAGGGGCAGAGAGAGAGGGAGACACAGAATCCGAAGCGGGCTCCAGACTCCAAGCTGTCAGCACAGAACCCGATGGCGGGGCTTGAACTCACAAACCGCGAGATCATGGCCTGAGCCAAAGTCGGCCACTTAACCGCCTGAGCCACCTAGGCATCCTACTGTACTGCATTTTCTACCACAGATGAAATAAGTTTCTAACCAATGAAAAGAGCTTTCCAAGGGCTCGTGGAATATTTTGATATTTTACCTTGTAGAGAATATGGTTGGAAAGGACTTTACGATTGCAGAAGTGCTCTGTTTAGGGATAAATGATCATTCAGAAAATTAAGTCATTCTTACCCTATTTTTAAAACTCTGGCTTTCTTAGAACACAAACCTATTCACAGGCTTTTCACTTTATTTGTTTATTTTTAAGACAAAACCCCTTCTCCCCACCCCAAGGGTTTCATATAAATAAATTCACAGCGCTAAGAGGGAGGAAATCATAGCCCAGTCATCTGGTCTACCAGAGAGCAGTTGTTTTTACTTCCCTGTCTTCTCTGAGTATGAGCTTTGGCTTCTCTCCTTCTGGTGGTGTTCTCCCTTCGGTTTAGAACCAGGCCCACCATTGTTTCTCTGGACTTTCTGTACGGTCTCCCTCTGGAGTTCTTTCCTGTGCTGTGTGGTTTCCTACTGCTTCGTCCCCAGACAGAGCTTTTAGAGACGCCAGTTGGAATTTCATGCGGGGCCTTAGGCCATGTTGGAGGGAAGCATCCTGAACCTACTCAGATGGACTCTTCTGAAATCTAGGCCAGCTCAGTCTACGACGTGGGCCCAGAGGGAGTACGTGTTGCAGCGCTCTGCGAGGAGAGTGGGGCTGGGGGTGTGAGGGTCGCCATGTTCTAGAAACAGCAAAGTGCGGTAGTAAGACCCTGAGAGTTAGGGTCAGACGTTTTGTGGAATGTTAGGTCTTCTGCTCACCAACTGCAGAATCTTAAGAAGATCCTTGTAGGAATGTGCCCACCCGTAAAATGAAGATAATAATGCAAAATGCAGGGGCACCTAAGTGGGTCAGTTGGTTAAGTATCTGACCCTTGATTTCAGCTCAGGACATGATCTCACGGTTCCTGAGTTTAAGCCCCATCTTGAATTCTGCACTAACTGTGTGGAGCCTTCTTGGAATTCTCTCTCTCCCCCTCTGTCTCTCTGACCCTCCCCCCTTTCTCAAAATAAATAAATCAACATTAAAAAATTAATGCTAAATGCATAATGCTAGGGGTGCCTGGGTGGCTCAGCTAGTTGAGGGTCTGACTTCAGCTCAGGTCATGATTTCACAGCTCAGGAGTTGGAGACCCGTGTCAGGCTCTGTGTTGACAGCTCAGAGCCTGGAGCCTGCCTCGGATTCTGTGTCTCCCTCTCTCTCTGCCCTTCCCTCTCTATGCTCTGTCTCTGTCTCTGTCTCTCTTCAAAATAAACAAACATTAAGTAAAAACGAATGCGCAGGGCTATTGGTAATTAACCAGAATAAGCATGGGGTGTACCTAGGAGACTATATGATGTCCATATTGCTTTGTTCCTCTCCATCTTCTAAAACTTCTGGAAATCCCATGGGGTCACTTGTGTTCTTTGACATTAATGGAGCAGGAGGTCTGCCTGACCCAACACCCAGGCAGCAAGAGGCGTCCAATGGGCTAAAGGGTTTTCTTCCTCCTGCACAGCATGTCCTTTCTCCCGCTTACTTGTGTCGTTGTTACTTTTCACGGCTCCGGGCACCTCGCCCCACTCAGAGAGTAAGGCACAGCTAGGGTGAGCTGGAGCATAATTCGGGCAGGGCATTAGAGGCAAACTCCTCAGTGGCACAATTAGAGTGGCTCTTTCTGTCACTCCCCCAGGGGAATGTCTAGCCAGCGTGTGGCCATGACGTGAATTGAATTTAGTGACTGTCAGCTGTTTGTAATCTGCAGTCTTGTTTAATTTCTGGCCAGATCCCTTGTTTTGAACGCTCTGCAGAGTTTTACTAACATTTATTAGTTTCCTTTGCTCTATTGAAATTTTGTAAAATCGAGAGAGTGTCAAGAAACGTGAAATCACTCACAGTCCCATTACCCACAGATCACCAAGATTAGTATTTGTGTCCATTATTTTCCGGTCTCTCGTTGAATATATTTATATTTCCTCAGCTGTAACATCCCATAGCTTATAAGATACATTGTTATTACAGGAGGGTTTTGGGGGGGAAAAAGAAGAAGAAGAAGAAAGAACACCGGCACTATCTCATCCAACGTTTACATGGTTTGTAAGACACAGCACGTTTTGAAAACGGGAAGGGGTGCGTATCAGATCAAAGATGTGTGAACTTCAATCCCGTATGATCCAAATGTGTCCAGTTTCCAGGACATGACTGTTAGGCGCCCACAGGGAGATAAATTGAGCCCCGCCCTACGTGGCTGTGTGTTGTCTGCCCTATTCCCACCTCCCAGGTCTCTCTGGGAGTCTCCATGTAAACGTCACCTCTTCCTGTCCCCTAAGCCTATGCTGGGGGGCACTTCCTGCCACAGGCACCCTCTAGAGGCGGACCACCGATGCGTCTTTAGAAGATAATCGGTTGCCCTCTAAGCTGTAGAGACACCAAACACAAAGCAACACGTGAAGTGTGCCTAAGAATCCCCTACTCCCCTCGGGTGGTGGGAAGGAAACAACATTCTAAAACAAGGAGAGGAAGTCCAGTAAGCATTTTTACCAAAGATGATGCATTTTACTGGGGACGTATGTATTTTAAGAGGACACAAAATACTACTTTTGGAGGGAATCCTATTCTTCCCTTTCCCTTCCCCCTGTTTTGTTAGCCCGCCAGTGGAGTGAACACAGTGGCAGCTGCCTGGTGTCCCCTGGCTAATTCCTTAAGAATCTTACCCGCAGCCGATCTAAGCTCCTCTCTTCATTCCTTACTGCGATGTTAAATTCAGGTAACGTATTTCATAACATTGAGAAACAAGAGTGTCTTTGTATTTTGGATTGTTTTTAAGTTAAACTTGATTCGGCTGCCACCTACCTGGCTTGGTTGAAAGTCGAATCCCAGTTTGGGGTTTTCCCTTGAGCTCATATGAAAATCCTCGGCTTATGCAATGTACTGCCTCTGGCAGTGTGCTTCCGGAAACCTTCTGAAACCCAAGGAAACAGTGGATTCCCTGGTGCAAGGAAGCCCGGAGCCCGGAAGCAGGGCAATATTTACAGGAGACTGCAGGAAACTGTTCCTTCTTTCTTCCTCCTCTCATCGAGTAGCCAGAGCACGGCAGGGATCGATGTCTTGTGCCAAAAATCACTCGCTGCTCATCCGACCTGGACATTCAGTGACAAAGGAGTCCCCACCCCCCCTTTGCAGGTGTGGGCATGTGTGGGAGCCCAGAGAATGTGAGTGGAAGTGAGGAGGGATCCCCCCCGCCCCGGCATAGCCCGCGTGTTCCCTGCCACTGGCTGGATACAAGGGCTCTGAGACCCTGGGGGATGACAGACCCACAAAGTGGGAGGAGCCTCCTCCTCAATCAACAGGTGGAGGAAAATTCCCCACCCACCAGAAACACATGCCAGCCAGAGGGAGGATCGGGAGGGAGGAAGACTTCCATGCATAGAACCACTGGACTTAACAGGATTTCTTTGTTACACGGCCAGCACTACCTTCAAAATGCATCTCTCAGTTATCTGTGCGTGTAATTTATACGGTCATGATCATCACTTAGGTCACCATCTCCTTATTTGTCGACATTTTGGTCCATTGACATTTACAGATTCGAAATCGTACCACAGTAAGAATTCTTGAAGAAACATCCTCGCACACTTGGAGAAATAGGAGGGCGTATTTTTTTATGAGTGGCCATTTGCAGTCAAAGTGTTTTGAGGATCTGAAACTTCAGCTCAATTTGATAGGAGTTAACAAATTGCCCTTAGGAAGTTTGTTCCAAATTGGACTTCCCCAGACAATATATGAAAGCATATTTTTCATACCGTTTTCAATCATCTCTATCAGCAACCATTTTACTGTTTGTCACCATGACAGGAAACAAACAAACAACCTATAACTTAATTTTTTTTATTTGACTTATTTACTGCAAGGGGCACTGGGTCTCTTCCTTAAAAGCTATTTATATTTTCTTATGCGTATTACTTTTTCACATGTCTTCTGCAAGATCGACTTTAGTGGGTTGTTGATGTTTTTTATCGACGTGTGGAAGCTGTGTAGATATCAGGAATATTGTGCTTTTGTCTCTTAGAATCTTAAAAATATTGTCTCTCTATTAAAGTGTGCTGTCTCTCAGTTGTATCTTATTCACGGTATAGTTTGTCAGACGAGGCAACTATACGTAAATGCACATATATTTGAATTTTACATGGATATACTGTTGATCTATTACTTTATGAGAAATAGGTATTACTGTTTGCTTTGTAAGGCTGTCATCACTCCTCACATTACCAAAAAGTTTTTATTTTCTTGTAATTCCTGAAAAGGTATAAATATATATGCACATAGACACATTTGTGTATATAAATCCATTTATTTTATATAAATATACTTATGGTGTATTTATATACATAAACTGATGTGTGTCTACACACAATCACAAACAAATAAATACACCGATACATACGAGTGTGAATGTGTGTGTACCCTCCATCTAGAAGCATGATATAAGACAATTTATGATTTCCATGCATGTAACAAATCATGTCAACATTGTTAATCTTCGCTCCTGAGATAACATTCCACGTTTAGCACATGGTAAATTTCAACATACATCTGTATCAGCCTCTGATATTCTCATCGATCCACTCGCATATTGAATGAATAATTTTGAGCCTGGCTTTAAGCGATTGCATGGCATTTCATCATGTGGATGTACAATAATGCGTCTAGCTTATTTCCTCCTCTGTGCCTTTCGCATTGTTTCTTTGAGATCCATTCTTTGAATTCATCCAATATCAATACCGTAAAAGTTCTTGAAACATCTTTTCAATACAGTCTCGGAAAGAACTTAGGGACAACTGACATCTCCACCAGGCAACGTGCCTGCCCCACCATATCCACACCGGCGTTTACACCTTTGAGAATGTTAGCTAAGTGGAGAGGCTGCAATAGCATCTTGACTCAGTCGTGAGTTTTGATAATTAACTGATCATTTGAAACATATACTGTCAGCACCCAGCACGGTTATTCAAATGCAACTCAACAAGAAGGTTGTGACCCGGTGAGAGTTAATCCAGAAGCCTTCAAAGTTCCAGACAACCTTCGTGAATGTGCTTGGGGGTAGGAAAAATGCCACTTGGCGGTTCTGAGCCTGGTAATATTATAATATAATAGTGACACCTTGCTCTTCCCAGTAGGACCTCTTACGCACTGTCGGTCTTCAAGGTGTGGGTTCTGCGGTGCGGAGCAAAGCTGCTTTCTGGAGGTGTAATGGCCCCCCTCACTGAGGTGGCAGCCTGGTTTGGTCCCCCATGGCTGCAGCTGCATGAGGACCTTCTATCAGCTCAGCCGCATGCGCCCCTGCACTCAGGCCCGCGGGAATGGTGGTTGGACCCACCCATGCTTGGTTGGGTTAAATCTTTCTCTCCCTGAGACTGGATAGCACCCTGCCCAAAGCCTGGCCTTAGACACTGCTTCTGATTTTTTTTGTTAATGTTTATTTATTTCTGAGAGAGAGAGAGAGAGAAAATGAGGGTGGGGAAGGGCAGAGAGAGAGGGAGACCCAGAATCCGAAGCAGGCTCCAGGCTCTGCACTGTCAGCGCAGAGCCCGACGCGGGGCTCGAACTCATAAACCGTAAGATCATGACTTGAGCTGAAGTCGAACACTCGACTGAGCCACCCAGGCACCCCGGCCCTAGAAACTTCTATTGCTGCTACAGGTTAAGCCCTCCCCTCGCCTTTCTTTCCCTTGGGTGGAAAGCTTTGGGGGCGGCCTGTGGCTTTGTCCGTGACTCAAGGCTCTCCTGGTTCGCTCTGGCCCCTCCGTTACAGCCCATGCACTTGGGGCATCCGGAAACTCCTAGATGGGAACCTGAATTTCAGAAGCTCCTTCGGATCCACGCTCGGCCACGTCTGCGGCTGGAAATGCACGGTGGCCCATCGGGGAGATGCTGGTAGAGGTCTGACTAGTGTCGTGGAGGGGAAACGCCACGGGGGGAGGGGCAGTTTCTGCCCCTGCTTTATTGCCAGGCAGAACCCTTCTTGAAGAGTGTGGTTTGTCAAATCGAGTGACCCCCAGAGGCTGAGGGATGCCTTCCTGATTCACTACCAGCAGCCAGCCGCCTGGTCCCCAAGGACAGGATGTAGCTAATAATTGCCAGGTCTGAGGGGAGCCAGGAAAAGAAAATCACTGCGGCTGTTAAACAGGACTATGTATAGGAGGACTCAGCACTGAGAGAGATAAAACCAGAGGCAAGAAGCAGCTCACATCTCACCAGTCACGGCCGACGAGCTGCTAAGTTACGAGAGAGACTGCGTTCGCTGCTTAGCCCAGGCTGTGTGGGGTAGAAGGTGTCAGAGAGAGGTTCGCTGGCCTGGCCTTCACAGCCGCATCAAAACCCCACCGACTGCCTCGGGACCAAGCATGGGAGGAGCATAAGGCAGGCCCTCCTACCCCAAACCCCGAAGCCCCCAAACAAAACCAAGCCCCAGTGCTCCTGTGCATTCCTGTGTCAAACGCCATAATCCCCTGCTGCAAATCAGTCCCCAAAAAAGAATGTAAATAAGACATTTCAGGTACCAACTTAACAAAGCGCGCCATTGACTCAATCAATCAATCGTGTTTGTGGGCACAAAAAGGTTTCTATAGATGCTTTAACTGAGCCACAGAAAGAGGGGAGCGGTGAATGTTTTACAAGGCAGTATAAATATTTGCCTGCACTAACAAACGTGTATATTTAAGAACCAGAGGGAAGGGGTTGTTGAAGAGTGAGTAACAGGATGCGAGCTGTTCCACATCAAATGGAATTTTCTAAAAATAGGTTTGACAATACCCCCCCGCCCCCCAGACTGGACAGTGTCAGAGGAAAGGGCGGGGGCAGGGCTGGTGAGGAAGGGTGGTCAGAGTCTCCAACATCTCCGAGCAAATCTTCCCTGGAGTCACGTGACTGCATTTGTCCGTGACTGAAATAGAATTGAAATACCTTACTTTTAACCCCACTGATTTTATTTTTTTTTTAAATGTGTATTTATTTTGGAGAGGGAGACATAGAGAGACAGAGACAGAGCACCAGTGGGAGAGGGGCAGAGAGAGACAGAGAGAGGGAGACACAATCGGAGTCAGGCTCCAGGCTCCGAGCTGTCAGCACAGAGCCCGACGTGGGGCTGGAACCACGAACCGAAATCAAGCATCGGATGCTGAACTGACCGAGCCACCCAGGGGCTGCTACCTATGGATTTCTAATCATAAACATAATAATTGTGAGATGTGATTGTTGTCAATGCCCTGGATCATATTGTTGGTTTATTTCCCATTTTGGAGATTCAAGAGAGGGTCCCATGGAGGAGACGGGATTGAAGAATGAGTTAGATTTCCAATTGCAGAAAGACAATGAGGGCGGGCGAGCGTGCAGTACTTTACGATGAAGCGATAGTATAAAGAAAATATTTGCTTATTGTCTGCTCTGTGCTCTGCATTGGGTGTATAACAAAGACCAAGTTACGGTCTACGATTTTAATGTGTTTAATGAATTGGTGAAACAAAACATTTACATACATATCTATGGCACAAGTTTCAGGGATTAATGATGTCACAAGATAGTTATAAATGGCGTATTACATGCTTTTCTTTTATTTATTTTTTTTAATATGAAATGTATTGTCAAATTGGTTTCCATACAACAGCCAGTGCTCATCCCAACAGATGCCCTCCTCCATGCCCGAGCAGGAAAGAATATCTAATGGAAAAAAGACGGTCTCTTTAGAAAATGGTGCTGGGAGGGGCGCCTGGGTGGCGCAGTCGGTTAAGCATCCGACTTCAGCCAGGTCGCGATCTCGCGGTCCGTGAGTTCGAGCCCCGCGTCGGGCTCTGGGCTGACGGCTCAGAGCCTGGAGCCTGTTTCCGATTCTGTGTCTCCCTCTCTCTCTGCCCCTCCCCCGTTCATGCTCTGTCTCTCTCTGTCCCAAAAATAAATAAACGTTGAAAAAAAAAAATTAAAAAAAAAAAAAAAAAGAAAATGGTGCTGGGAGAACTGGATGGCAACATGCAGAAGAATGAAACTAGACCACTTTCTTACACCATTCACGAAAACAAACTCAAAATGCATGAAGGACCTGAATGTGAGACAGGAAACCATCCAAACCCTAGAGGAGACAGCAGGAAAAAAACGTCTCTGACCTCAGCCACAGCGATTTCCTACGTGCTTTTAGAAACGGCAAACGCTTTCCCCAAAGAGCTTGGTCAGGGAGGACTTGCTGGGGGACAGGAGCTGAAATGCATCTGGAAATATGAGTAGAGACCAGTAATCAGAAGGGGCGTGTGCAGACATAGCTCCTCTGTGTTTGTGCGGATGCCTATAGCACACACAGAGGGCAATCCAAAAGGGGTAGGGTCTGTAAAGAGATTTGGGAAGGGAACGTAGGAAATGTTGGCCACATACAGCTTCAGAGAGCTTTAAACGACAGGCTGAGAGATTTGGAATATGTCCGACGACACCAGTAAATCTCTGCTGGCTTAGAACGAGATGATTCTTCGTACAGAGACTATAGTTTTCTGGCACACCAGCTTCGCTCCTGCTTTGTCACCAGCCGCCCTTTGTTGTCGAGTTCTTTAAATGTGTCTGCCTGACGTAGGTGGTGACATCACCCAGGCCTCCCGCGTCTCGCCAACTAACCTGGTCTCTGTCTCGGCATGCACCTGTACACTGAAACGGATCGAACGTTCTCTCGTTCTGGGCAGTGCCAGATTTGAAAACAAAACGTGCCTTTCAATTTAAAAAAGGAAGTCGCTGCCCTCTTTACCTAAGAACTAGCAAAATCTTTGTCGAGATGGTCCGCAACTGGAACCGAAGATAGGATTTCGAGCGGATAGAAGACGATTGCCATTAAGGAAGTATCTAGAAAAGATATTTTTCTTTATCTTCATCCTGGGCAAAGCACTTTGTGAGCAGCTACATTTCTCTCGGTCCAAAAGCCTTTCAAAAGTTTCTGCAAATTGGCATGTCTGCCTGAATATCTAACCCTTCCAACACGCTGTTATATTAACGCCCTGATCTGCTCTGACAAATTTGTCATTACCTCATGCTCATTTTAAAAACGGGAGGAGCTTGATTGGCCTCCCGTGTGGCTGAAAATATATGAGTTTGAAATGTAAGCGCCTCTATTTAACACAAACCTGGAAAGTAACGCGGGTTGCCACGAAAGAATAGCATCAAATATACAGAAACCAGATTCTAAGATGATGCTTTGTCTCCATATTCAGCCCACACATCCCATTGCTAGGGCCCTCTTCTAGAAGCAAGGAAAAGCTCTGAAAAGGCAGGCTACGGTTTCAGTCGTTTATATACATTTTAATGGATTTATAATTGGATTCAGGATTCCAGCTGGAAAGCAGGGGTAGGAAGTAGGGGAAATGTGTCCCTGGGTATTTCCTTTATAGGGATCGTTAAGGAACAAGCTACACACTGAAACGGGAGAGAGGTGGGAATTTGGTAACCCCCGAATTAAAGAATACGTTCAACCAAATATCAGAGGGAAGTCGCCCTTAAAAAGCTAAGCGTCTGCCATCGAGCTGAAGAGGCTGACAATTTTGACATCCGGAGTCTGATCATTAATATGATTATTCATTCCAACCCGCACTAAGTCATTCTATTTGCATTAACTAAATATATTATGAATAGAAGTCAAGCTGGCCATGGCAATAAATGGAATATGGAGATTCCATTTACTTCCTTGGCAGAAACCCAATATGCTTTCATTTTCCTTCTCTCCCTTCACAATGGACACAGCTGGGAACCTGCATATATAAACAAGAAGGCCTGAGCTGTTGTTTTTAATTCCTCTTCCACTTGACAATTTTCACAATTACAACTTTTGCTAATTTCAAAGTGATTCCAGCCTATTTCCCCAGATCACAAAAACAAAAATTGCCATGCATCCCAGCAAGGCACATAGAAATGTTCTATCTCCGCCTCCCTGGGTTTCCCCCCACCCCCACCCCGCCATAGATATCTGTGCAAATCTGACAATGAAACAGAGCTTGAAGTATTAAACAGTCACTACGGTTGGGTAAACTCTTATCTAGTCATTAAACAAAAATTGAATTATTAAGGCGGTTACTAAGCCGGTAATAATGAACAGAATCGGTGACGGGCGTCTGCCTAAAAGCTGCGCTCTCTCTCTCTCGGTGTTCTGCTTTGCAAGACGAATAAGCGATTTCAAAGGTGCTCTTTTTTATTTTCCCAGATATTCCTGAGAAAATCTAGGCCGAGCATCCCCCTTCGCGATCGCCAGTTGGTGTTAATAGGGGACTTCGGCCGTTTTTCTCAAATGTCTTTGATTCCACTTGTCTTTCCACCATGTCCTCGGGGTGACTTTACAGCCACACTCAGGCCTGTTTGACGTGGGACTTTCTCTCGGACTAAACTCCAGGTTGCTGTTCGTCTGTCCCTCCCTCAGTCCTGCGCTTACGGGTGTGAATGTGCTCTCTCAACGGTGTCTGTCACATCACTCGCACCAAGACCCAGACTATCCCCCCGCCGCCCCGGAATCTCATTCTGGTCCCTCCTGCAAATTAGCGCTTGTCTCCTCCCTCCAAACACACACCGCACACGCACGTGCAGACACACATGGAACCACACACACACACACACATGCACACACACACACACGTGCACACAGCCAGACATACACACATTCACACGCACACAGAGACTCACGTGGGCACACGCATATACTCATTCATATGCGCGCACACACAGACACACACACGGACACACAAACCACACACGCGTTATTGTCAAAGCCAGGGACTGATTGTATCCCACTCCAGTCTCTGCCGTACTCACGTTTTCTTTATCTTGACACATAGTTTGCGTTTGCTGCTAGGGGTCTGTGATTTCACAAATTACTCTGGGTGAACGTTTTCCTTCCGGGAAACCGTGACTCCCTTCGGAGCTTCTCTGATGTTTCTGTCCACTTTGTACCATCTAGCAATTTAGTTGGTGCGCAGTGGACGCCTGGGAAAGACTTTTAATTAGCCACCTCTCCCAAAGCCACGTTTTGTTGCGTTTTTCTTTGCCCGGTTCCCTAATCGCCATGGTCCTCGTGGCCCTGACGCCCTTGTGGTTCTGGTCAGCCTGCAGTCATCACCGTATCTGGCTCCCTTTTCGCCCTAGATGGTGTTGGTTTCTGTAAGCCAGACAAGCAAGGCCCCCACCTCCCCTCAAGTGGTTCTTTTTTTTTTTTAATTTTTAATGTTTACTTATTATTTTGAGGAGAGACAGAGTGTGAGCAGGGGAGGAGCAGAGAGAGAGGGAGATACAGAGTCTGAAACAGGCTCTGGGCTCCGAGCCGTCAGCACAGAGCCCGACGCGGGGCTCGGACTCACACACCTCGAGATCATGACCTGATCCGAAGCCGGACGCTTAACCGACTGACGCCCCCAGGGGCCCCTCCCCTCCAATGGTTCTATCCACATGTGCTGCTGTGCTCCCGTAGAGTGAACGAGAGAGTGGTCCAAGGCAGTAAACTCGTGCCTAACATGTACTCGAGACAGTCTCGTGGAGCCCCTCACTCCCCACATCTTGTGGCACTTTTCTTGTAACAAGTTTTTAAAAAGGCATTATTTTATGTTAAATATAGCAGGGACACAGGCATACACATAAAATACAATGTATGTAACGTAATGAACTGTGCAAGGCCAGCACCTCTGTCATGGCCACACATACCAGGGACTAGAAAGGCAGGCCCTGAGTGTGACGACATACCCCCCCCCCTTTCATTGAAGTCACTTCCTTACTTGTCTTTATATTGTATCCCCGGGTGTGAGCCATTACACTATTGTTTGCCTTGCCCATTTATTTTCATTATATCATCACTTTTAAGAATTCAAGGCCAATTGCTTTCTAAGTATTAATTCCACATGAATGCTTCAATAAGCTCTGTGTTTCACAGTTAACTTACATAAACTATACGTGTATCATATTATCTATCTACATCTGTATGTACACCTGTATTCTTCTCTCTACCTCCATCTTTCCCTCTGTCTCTCTCTCCACCTCCCTATCTATTTATACGTATATATATATAGTTATGTATATATATGTATATAACTATGTATGTAAGTATATATATACATATACAGTAAAACCTTGGTTTGCAAGCATAATTCGTTCTGGAAACATGCTTGTTATCCAAAGCACTTGTATATCAAAGCGAATTTCCCCATAAGAAATAATAGAAACTCAGGTGATTCATTCCATAGCTCAAAAATATTCATACAAAAATGATTACAATACTGTAATAAAATACAAAATAACAAAGGAGATATAAAATATAAAGTAATATAAACAAATTAACCTGTGCTTAGCTGGAAAACCTATGTGGCTGGTATGAGGGAGACAAGAGAAGGGAGGGTTACCGTGTAGGATGACTTTCACTGTCACTAATGGAATCACTGCTCTCTATTGGCTCAAAGGAATCTTTTTCTTTTCATGCAACTTTAACAAGGAACCTATCCAATGACACTTGCTTTTGTCTCCTTTGAGGATTTTGTGGAAATTTGACATTACATTGACCATCACCCACAACCCCTCAGAGACAGAGACAGAGAGAGAGAGAGAGAGAGAGAGAGGACATTGGCTCGTTGTGATCACATGACATCCGGCATCACATGCTACTCATATCACAAGATATTGCCCATTTATCAGGTTAAAATTTATCACAAATGTTTGCTTGTGGAACACTCGCAGAATGAGTTACTCACAATCCAAGGTTTTACTATATATATAGATACATATATGTATATGTATATACAGCAAATATATAGAGTATAATATTTGAGCATATATAGCAAATACATAGAGATACATACACTTAGATGTATCTATCTATCTATATACACATATATATCACTTAAACATAAATGTCATTGCTACTTAATTGTCATCTTGATTTTGAGCTATTATGGTCAGACCTCTGTGATTTTCAGCTACTTAAATTTTGGAATAAATTAACAATGATGACACTGAACTAAGAGAAAATCCCAATATAAAACATCCTTGGATATATTAATACTTATGGGTACTGACGGGACAGAGAAAAAGAAAATTTTTGTTAAAGGACTGTTATAAAATCTACAAAGATTACATGAAGAAAAATTACCTTTCGTGCCAGGAAGTACTCTGGAATATAATGTTGAGTACAATTCAGACAATGATTTTCTTCAGAAGGGTTCAAATGATTTGCAGACATTTTCGTCTTGTTCTTCCAGCCTCTTAAGGGTGTTGAACAGTGGGTAGGTCGCGATGATCTTATTTTGAGCCAAGCAAAAGAGGCAGAAAAGAAGGGCAGCAATGACAAGGGAGCAAATTAAATTAACGCAGAATCCTAGGATTCCTGTAAGACTTCACTGCCTCGGACCCGGGACAGCTAGCAGTCCAAAGCGAAACAAGTATAAAAAGCCAGGCCCGAGTTCTGAGTTTGACGTCAAAGTAAGATAAAAAGCAAGAAAATCAGCCAAGAAACTCAGCGTAGGCTTTTCCTGGGAGTTATGATTGAAAGCATGTCCCCCGGCGAGACCAGCAGAGCGCTGAGGGATTTTCGGCATCATTGAAACAGAATTAACAGACAATGTCAGGGCACTGAGATAGTTCTAAACAGGACTGTCAGGTTTGTGTTTGTATTTTTCAGCCTCAGACCCAGGGGCAGGATGCATTTTATGATGAAGTCAACATAAGGAAAGAGTTAAGGCCCATTTTTTTTTTAAGTGTGTTTCTTTATTTTGAGAGAGATAGAGACAGTGTGAGTAGGGGAGGGACAGGCAGAGAGGGACAGTTGTTGAAGCACAGTGAATGTGATGCTTTAACTTCATTTCAATACTACGTCTCCGAGTCTCATTCTGCTAATAAGAGGTATGATCAGACTACAGGATTCCCCTCTTCCTTGGAATTAAAAAGATGCTGTAGCAAATACAATGGAGGGCCACACAATACTATGGACCATGGGGTTGAGCTCAGTCCCATCTAAATGGGCTCAAAGTATCAATAAGACCTATCCAGGCTCAAATGTACAAGACACAAAGATGACTTAAAAAATCTGCAAATACACATCTACCCTCATTGTTTACAATGGGGATTATTAAGCAGAATAATAGTGACTTATGGGTGAATACATCTGCATGTACTCACAATACAGAGTGCATAAAACCTCCTAAAGTTGTTTCTACTTATGATAAAGGTTTTCTTTTCCATTTGAAAAAAAAAGGGGGGGGGAAGAATGCAAAAAGTCTGGTAGTTAAGCTTACTCGGCATTCGCTTGATAATTAGTTTAGTTATTGGCCTGTTGATGGCTCTAACTTGTGCTTCAAGTGCTATTTGATTCATGTAGGTCACCTCAAAGTAATGAAAAAGTCATTGTTTTAGGACTTTGAACTCACAGAGATATCTACATTGCATTTTCTTAATGGACACAGCATGGTGTATTCGTCTTGAAAAGGGATAGGTAAAAAGTTCATGGAAATTTTGCACCTATGCTTGTGGATGGAGAGAAAGCAGATTCATATTCGGTCTAGATTCATATTCCGAGGGATTGACTGACATTTTCTTATGACCACTGTGATTTCACGCCAGGTTTTAAAAGCATATTGTCACCTATAGACCCGGATTTGCTTTCACAAGGAGTTGAAGAACGTTCTGAGAAATCGTTATGGCGGTTCTAAGACCAGTTAAGCTTCCCAGAGTCACATGTGCAATGTTGCCTCTATCACGTCATTAAGTCTATGAAAAAAGAAACATGCCTTCTCATCTCAGTATCTCTCTCTGGTTTGCATTAGTGTGGAACAGAATGGAACCAGGCAAGAGTGAAGAGTTTCTACACTTTGAGACCATTTAAGCTGCATCTGCAAAATGGCTCCTCAAACCTGCCCAGAACCTAAACCATCCGCTAAAACCTGAGAATGAGGTTTTAGCCTCATAGTATGGTTGAGAGGACTCCGTGAGCCCCTACAGAGTACTCTCGTGATGTGTCAGCACAGTGATCCGTCCCCCTACTCTGCCCACATCCCCAATAAATCAACACCAGGCCTCAGTGATTCTGCTTGGAAGGGTCCTTTGACTATGTCCTCTTCTGTTTTTCTCCACGGAAGCTTCTCTAATTTACCACCATTCGTCATCTGAAATATGGAAACCAGCCCCACCTGACTTTTCACCTCTGCTGTGCTTTCTTCGAATAGAATCTCCCTTCCTGGAGCCAGACCTGCCTTCTCAAAACAAAAGCAAACATGGACATCTCCTGCTTAAAACCCCTTGGTGCTACCCCCAAAGTCCCCAAGATAAAGTCAACTTCCTTCATGTGGCTTCCAGAGCCACCCGCGACCTGAGGCTGTGCAGATTTCTGGGGTGGTGTTTGAGCTCTCTTTCTCAGCCTTCGGTGCTCCACAAAAATAGCATTCACAGAAGAGAAAACCTAGTCTTCCAGATGAAAACCCTTGCCCCACAGATGATGGAAAACGAAAGCAACAACAACAATGGCTAAGATCGGTAGCCCCGGTCTGTCCGAATCTCCAGGTCTCATCCATTATGGCACACCCCTTCCTCAAATCCTGCCCACCTCCCATTGTGAAAAATATTCTGCTTCATCAGTGTGGTCAGTTCACTTCTAATTTCTGTATCTTCTCTGGCTCTCAGGGAACCTGTTGTCTGAGCTGGAATTTGGGCACAGAAGGCTCCTGACACTTGAGGCTCTGAGGAGATACCTATGTGGCTCCTGTGGCAGAGGCTTTGAGTGGGGCCTGGGCAGGGGCAACAGAGAAGCTCACTCACCCTCTGCCCCCAGTGACCCTCGCCGATGGGGATCGAACCTTATGTACCTTACTGTTAAAGACAGACTGTAGGTATTTCAACTGTGGTGATGGTAATGGTGACAAAGCCGGTCACCACAAGCCACATGCCAGGGTTGCAGTAACACAAGGATCACGGTTTTCCAGATTCCAGCCTTTCACACGAGACCTCAATAAGGGGGGTAAGCGTTCTCTTTAACCTCGGTATCGGAGTGGGATAGACTCACTTTTTCATTTAAACGAAAGAATTACAAAGGAAATTGTTAACTCCTTTACCTTTCAAAATGAGGAAACCGGTAACATTTGGCATAAGTTCAGGTTGAAGAAATACATGTATAGCTAAATTTGTGCAGGAAAGTTTTAAGAGTTCATGTGTGTGACCCCTACAGTCATCAGTTCTACCAAAACACTACCAACCGGACCAGTCCTTTGGAAATCTAGATAATCTGATTACCGACTTTCATAGTCCTGCAAGATTGGATCCATTGTCTCCAAGTGACAGATCACAGGTTAAGAGAATCTAAGTAATTTGCCAAAAGAGCTGGGCAATCTCCCTGATTCCAAAGGATTCGATCTTCCCTCAACCGATCCAGATACAGGACAATGAGCGTCATCTCCTTCAATCTTTTGCATTGTAGACACACACTTCTGTGTCTGGGCTGCTATTCATCCCACCTTAACCATCCTGGGAGGCCACGGAGAAAGCTGTGAACCTGAACTTAGGTCACTATATATCTCGAACAGATTTCTCCTTAAATAAAGGGACTCTATCTTTCAAGCTGCCAAACTTACACACACCGATGTTTAAAATTGAGTGTCATCTTCCTTCTTGCTCATGCAAACCCTAAACTCCAGAATCCTGGATTAGAAAAATGCAAAGGAAGATTGAGCCACGCATGTCTGTGGGTCCGCAGGGAACGACTCTAAGCAGCCAGTTTCCACTGAAAACGATCACAAAAGTCTGCACTTGTACTGGGGGTCCTTTCCGCCCTCCACCTCACTCAGCAACTGTGCCCTGCAGAAGAAGGAGTGGGGGGGGGGGGCTCCAGAAACAGTAACCCACGGGCAGCTCATGAGAAGCCCACTCGGCGGGTGGATGCTGGGCTCCATGCCACAGAGTGACGACATGACACATTGTGACATTTTAATGAGAATGTGTAAGACTTTACATCTGTCACCTGCAAATCTTGAAGTTGTGGTGGGGGGTGGGCCGGAGAAGGTATTGGCAGGAAGTTATTGAAGATATGGTAAGAATATGAGAGAAGAGGAGAAAGACAAGTGGGAGGGGGAGAGAGAGAGAGAGAGAGAGAGAGAGAGAGGAAGTTCATTACCCAGACCATCCGTTGCGGACCAAATGCACCTGACTGTCCCTGCTGCGCTGAAGGGAACGAGATGTTGAGAAGCATCTGTGTGTAAGAGATCACCCCTGGGCCTTACCTGGCGCTCAGAACAGGGCTTTGTCAGGGGCTTCCGGCCTCGATTCCCCTGCCTGGGTTAGGTTCCTCATCATTTCATGTTCAAAAACAAAATCCATTCGCCTAGAGTGGTTACCTTCATCTAACTTGGGAAACTGTCGTTGCAACAAGGACTTAGCAAACTGGCTGGGAGCCTGACAAAGAAGAACTCAGAGCCTGTGTGCTAAAAGCCCGGCTCCCTGAAGCACCATTTCCTGGGAAGATGCCTGGGAGCTCAAAGGTAGTTCTGAACCGTGTGCGGGCATGTCGGGATTCCCGGCCGCTTTGTAAGCAGCAAACAGAGGAAAGATGTATTTTTTCACAACTGTTGTGCCTACTGAAAGAAAGGGGCCGGAGGGGGTTTGTCTGACCTGTGGTGACATCATGCTGTGTTGTGACAGGCTGCAACACAAGAAGCAAACAAATGACATTCAGTCCCTCATGGGACGGTGATGTCACAGACACCTCTGAACGAGGGACGTAGGGAGTTAGGCGCGGAGGCGGGCAGGAAGGTGCCATCTGGTTGGAGAGGAAGAAATAATCGGTTTGTCACTTTCTGCATAGTGTGGTTTTGTACTTCCGTTTATATTTACTTCTAAAGTCTCTATAAAGCCAGGAAACTAATCTCTTGACGTTTTCATACGTGGCTTGACATCACAGAGCTGAGTTCTGCGCTGGTTTTTGTTTTCTTTTGCGTGACATCATTTACGTTATTCTGAGCATCTGTAGCTCTCCTCCTCCCCGGTCATTATTAAGCCTTGAATTGCATATGGATGATTTTTCATTCAGAGATTATCTCCTGAAGCAAATTTCCCATGAACATTTCTAATCCCTCAGGTTTTCTCTTCCTATCACCCCTGCTCCTATGATTAACGCTATTACTGATAATTCTGAACACCTGCTCCGTGCCAAGCTCTGTATTGATGCTCTCTGTACCCAGTTTGTTATTATGAGGACCCTGCAAGGTGAGCACTATTATGTTATTTTGCAGGTTTGAAAACAAAGAGTAAGGGAAGATAAGTAACCTGCCTCGTGCCACACAGTTTCAAAGTGGTGGAACTAGAATCCTACAAGAAATCCCAGAAGGGAAGAGGAAACTACTCAAAGCAAAGGGATTCCTGGGCACTGGATGAGAAAAGCCACCCAGGGAGCCATGAACTGGCCACTCTCCGTTAAATGCCGAGGAGAAATCTGGGTCTCTGGGATGAAGCGAGCTCACGGTGCGTATGTTCTTGTCCGTGGCTGTTTGGAATGCTTCTATACGTCAAATTCTAGTCACGGGCTCTAGACACAGAGGGTTAAACTCAACATTGCGGATTCTTTCTTAGAGTCTTTGCTACTCCAACCTTAGCCATAGATAAACCACTTTTAATGTGCAGTGCACGTTAACAATTGGGGGACAACGTGGCAATGGTACGGATGCTCCACTCTTTAAGGTTGCAATTTAAAATTACCAGCTTTGGCTGATTTTAACCACCGCCCCCCTCCCACCAAAGGATCCATATCCTACACGCCACCAGAAAGGATTAGCCAAAATGGAAATCTGACCACATTTTTTTTCACTTGTTGAAAATCCTTCCTAGCTCCCCCTTGGCTCTATTCATGCTGTCCAATATGGTAGCCACTAGTCACATGCAGCTACTGAGCAATTGAAATAGCCCAAAGTGAGATGCATCGTAATTGCAAAGCACACATTAGACTTCAGAGACGTAATAGAAAAGTGAGAGCGTAGAATAGCTCACTGATAACTTGTATATTGTACTCATGTGGGAATGACATCATTTGGGATACATTTGATAAAGTGAATTATTATTAAAATTGACTCCAACAAGCAATAAAATAAAAACAGACAAATGGGACCACATCACACGGAAAAGTTTCTGCAGAGCCGATGAAGTAATTAACAGAATGAGAAAACAATCTGCAAAATGGGAGGAAACACTTGCAAAGCATGCATCTGATAAAAAGTTAATCTCCAAAATGTGTAAGGGGCTTCTATAAGTCAATAGCAAAATAACTAATAATTCAATTTAAAAAGAATATGTAGAATTGATATTTCTCCAAAGAAGACATGCAAATGGCCCACATATGTCTATACACATGCTCAATGTCATTAATTATCAGGGAAATGAAAAATTAAAATCCCAGTGAAATATCACCTCACATCTATCTATATATAATTATATATGTTATCATTATATATATAATCACACCTATATATATATAAAGTATAATATATATATTATATATATAGTATAATATATAGTATAATATATATATTATATTATATATATGTGTATATATATATATGTGTGTGTGTATATATATATATATATATATATATATATATATATATAAGACAGGGGCACCTGGGTGGCTCAGTTGGTTAAGCGTTTGTGGATTTCGGCTCAGGTCATGATCTCACATTTTGGGAGTGCCCCTGCCCCACACATGCCCACACACGCACACTCTCTATCTCTCTCTCTCTCAAATAAATCAATATATTTTTTAAAAGATAAAAAGTGTTAGGGAGGAAATGGAAAATTTGGAACGCTTGCACAGTGTTGGTGGGAACGTAAAATTGTGCAATCGCTGTGGAAAATAGCATGGAGATTCCTTGAAAAATCAAAATAGAACTACCATAGGATCCAGCAATCCCACTTTTGAGTATCTATCCAAAAGAATTGAAATCAGGGTCTCAAAAAAAGTGGACAAATACACCATGAACATTGCAGCATTATTCATAATAACTAAGATGTGGAAACAACTTAAATGCCCACCAGTAGATTTATAGGTAAAGAGTATGGGAAAAAACATACAGTGAAATATTAATCAGCCTTACAAATGAAAGAAATGCTGCCATATACGATATGGATGAAAGTTGAGGATATTATGCGAAGTGAAATAAGGCAGTGCATATAGCATGATTCCACTTAAATGAAACATTTATAATAGACTCATAGAATCAAAGAACGGGGTGCTTGTTGCAAGGGGCTGGAGGTCAGGGAAAATGAGGAGGTTTTTTATGTTTACTTATTTATTTTGAGGGAGAGAAGGAGGGATGGAGAGAGAAAGAGCAAGAGAGAGAGAGAGGGAGGGAGAACAAGCAGGAGAGGGGCAGAGAGAGAACGGAAGAGAGAATCCCAAGCAGGCTCCTTGCTGTCAGCACAGAGCCCGATGCAGGGCTTGAACTCATGAACCATGAGATCATGACCTGAGCCAAAGGCAAGAGTCAGGCATTTAACCAACTGAGTCACCCAGGAGCCCCTAAAATAAGGAGTTATTGACCAAGGGGCATAAAATTTCAGGCAAAGAAGATGAATCTGCTCTAGGGAGCTGCACAGTACCTATGTCATGGTACTTTTGTCAACAGTGATGTATTGCACAGTTAAAAATATCGTCAAGAGGATAAATCCATGTTCAGTGGTTTTACCGCAGTAACACAAAAGAAAATGAAATCCCAAACAATCGATCCCACTTATTTCTTCTTAATTATTTCAATGTGGCTACTAGAAATTAGAATTGTTGGACATAATTATGGCTCTTATCTGTGTCTCACTTTATATTTCTAGTCAATAGTGATGATCTCATAGCTTTGCCCAGTGTCTTCTCTCGTCCGGAATATTATACTTTTTCCCCCCAAGACCACCTTCAGTTGGTTAGTTCCTACTTCTCTTTTAGAGTTTACTTGGATATGTTATTCTCCAAAAGTCCTTCCTAGGCCCCTACCTCTCCAATGGGTCAGATGTCTTTAATTTGTGAAATTGAAGGGAAGTGCCCTTGTCTTACGCTTTTTTTTGCTTGTTTTTGTTGGTTTGTTTTTGTTTTCCCAGGACCTAAACACAGGGCTACGCAGGAATAAATGTTAGTTGAAATGAGAAAAAATGGGGCGCCTGGGTGGCGCAGTCGCTTAAGCGTCCGACTTCAGCCAGGTCACGATCTTGCGGTCCGTGAGTTCGAGCCCCGCGTCAGGCTCTGGGCTGATGGCTCAGAGCCTGGACCCTGTTTCCGATTCTGTGTCTCCCTCTCTCTCTGCCCCTCCCCCGTTCATGCTCTGTCTCTCTCTGTCCCAAAAAAAATAAATAAACGTTGAAAAAAAATTTAATAAAAGAAATGAGAAAAAATGAATGAATGAGTGAATGAATGATGTGATGCGTAATTTCTGCTTCTACTTATGGTGACACCAGTTTCCTTCTAAAGCTATCATGCCCTCTGCTCTTAGCCTCTGAATACTGACTGAAGCCATCTCTATTCCGGGCTCGAGGGGGTTAGTTCAGCCCAAGTCAGCCAGCCATTCTGCTCTTCTATCATGTTGACAAAGTCATATGACTCCACTCGAGCCAGTTATGGGTCTCACAAAATCTTTGAACTCTCTTCAAAACAAGTCTTTGTTCACACTGGATATTGATGAGAGGGGAGAGAGGACAAGTACTGCTCCAGCTATCTTGGGAGTGCATACTTGCAACGGGAAACATACAAGTGGTTAGGGCAAAGCAATCTGTCTCGGTGACACTGAGCTCATGTCAAGCCATTCCTAAAGCTAGATTATACCTACCCTGGACAATTATACTTTCTTGGCCACAAAAATTATTCCAAATGGTTTAAAAAATGGTACAGAGAGATGGATATTGCAAGAGAAAGACTGGTTGAGCCTGAACCACACGTGTAAGGGAAGGGGCTCCTTGGTCCTTCTGGCTATATTTATCACATGGTGACAAAACAATTGTTCACATTGCTTCTGTTGTATTTTGAGACCAAGATCACTTGTCTTCTGGCAACTGTTCAAAGTTGGTAGACTTGACAGGAAGAAGTCGGGACACTGTCGAATTTCTGTACCTATTGTGGATTTCATTAAAATAAACCTAACTTGAAACTGGCAACACCAGGCTTTATTGGTGTATTTCAGTCTGGAGGGACAGAAAACCAGACTTCTCTGCACGGGGAGAGTTAGACCCTGTTAAGGCAGACATGAGAAAATCCCTGTCGGAAAGTAAGATTGGAACCAAGGAGAACCTCAATACCACAGACCACTCTCAGCCACATTCTATTCTTTCTCCCTCAGAAAATAACTATTTCCTGGGGCACCTGGGTGGCTCAGTCAGTTAAGCATCCGACTTCAGCTCAGGTCATGCTCTTGTGGTTTGTAAGTTCAAGCCCCACATTGGGCTTTGTGCTGGCAGCTTGGAGCCTGGAGCCTGCTTCGGACTCTGTGTCTCCCTCTCTCTCTGCCCCTCCCCCACTTTCTCTCTCTCTCTCTCTCTTTCAAAAAAAATTTAAAAAAAATACAAAAAAAATAATTATTTCCTTTTAAATAGCCATTTTCTGAGACACAGCATGAAGGCAAATATCATGTTGGTGGTGTCTCCTCAAAGCAGATCACAGGTCAAATGCTCTAAGATAAAGTCAAAAATGGAAACTCTTAAGACTGAGCAGATAGTCATGGGCAGAGCTTCTGGTTGTAGCCAGTTTCTGAAAACCATATGCAACACCAACTTATCTCCTATCTCAGTATGACCCCTGCCTCGGCATGAACCATGGAATTTAGTGAACATAAGTGAACAAAAATACCTGTGAGTGTTTTAAAGAATT
The DNA here is from genome assembly GCF_018350155.1 of Leopardus geoffroyi. NCBI lineage: Eukaryota > Metazoa > Chordata > Mammalia > Carnivora > Felidae > Leopardus > Leopardus geoffroyi. The sequence goes on from NC_059336.1 coordinate 136,983,657, forward strand.
GCATAACTGGAATCATTCCTAGGGTGGCCCCCAAATAGTCTGGGGTTGCTCAACTCTAAGACAATCCAAAGATCTCTGATCCGATGATGTTGAAGATGAACAGCCCCAGAGAGGATACCCTCCCAAAGCCATCCCCAGTGTTGCCCTGGAGGTCGACAGACAAAGGTGGTTTTCCCAGAGAACAAAATCAGAGCATCCAGACTAATGATGAAGAACCAACACGGGGCGCCTGGGTGGCTCCATCGGTTAAGTGTCTGACTTTTGATTTCGGCTCAGGCCATGATCTCACGGTCTGTGAGTTCGAACCCCGCATCGGGTTCTGCAGTATCCGTGCAGAACCTGCTTGTGATTCTCTGTCTCCCTCTCTCTCTGCTGCTCCCCCACTTGCTCTCTATCTCTCTTTGAAAATAAATTAAAAAAATAAATCGACACAAAAACTTACACAAGGAACCGTGGAGTCCTCACCACTCCGCCTGGCAGGATGTGAATGAAATGCGCTAGGGAGCGTTGACCACTCGGCATTGCTTTCCATTCTCCGAAGAGAGGTAGTCCCCACCACTCCCCAACCCCGAGTCTGGTTCTCTCTATCTGTGTATATTGAGTGCTTTAGGAACGGTTTAATTTGTCATTTGGCTATTGACCACCAAACCACAAGGAAGTAGGTAAAGACTGACCAAAGAATGGCACGTCAACCAGAGATACTTAGTCTTGACCTAGAACTGAGGGAATGGACGTTTTTGTAGAAGTGTGTGCATGAGAAGAAGCAGCTGTAAAAGGGGGGTATCATCAGTGGTGCCATTTTCACCTCAGAGCATCAGCCCATTCCCCTTCAAATAAACGTGTCCCAAAGCCTGGAGGAAACGACCCCTCTCCCATGTCCAATCGACGGGAATGTAAAGTTACAAAGACAGATGATTTGGTCTATGCCGCCTATGCAGCAGGTTGTTTCCCAATGAAGCAGAGTTCAGACACAAGCACATGATCCAAATTAAGCCTATCAGGGTGAGCGAGACTCAGTTCCAGAATTTTATTTGTGTTCCATGGAAAATGAAGCCTTATTCTCCCTGGAGCACATGAAATTTGGTCATGCAAGAACTGCTTTAGCCTCGAGCAGGGTAGACCCAGAGGGAGTGGAGTTGAGATCTAAGGAGAACCTTGCTCTGTGAATACTGTTCAGATGGGCAGATCTCTCCCCAGGACACTTTTTTTTTTTGTTCTTGAACCCAGTTGAGTTGGATTTGCTATTGACAGCGACAGAGATCATCTCATCCAACTGATGACAATATTCTTGGCAGGATGAGAGATGTATAGTAACCACTGAAAATTCTACAGAACACTTTGGGTGCTTCTCATACTGCTTGACTTATAGTATAAGAAACTGATTAATACTTCTAGAATAAGAATTTGAAAGAACTGGGCCAGATTATATTACACAAGAATAGGAAGAAGGGAGCATTATTTTATTTTCAATATTTATATGACACAAAGTTAAACAAATCTGCCATGAATTCTTTTTGGAGCTTTTATTTATTATCTTTAAATTCAAAGTATATCTTTCGACATGTATCTGGCATTTATACTATTGTGAGTGCTTCCAAGTTCTTGGTGGGGGGGGAGTTGAGAGAATTTAAACATATATGAGTGTGTGAACACACACACTCACATGCACTCACACGCACAAAAAATCTTGCCAAGAAGTATAATTTCTATATTTGAAAGTGGCATCTCAAGAATTTTTCTCAGTGAGAATGTGCCTTTGGAAGTTCTCCTCTTACAGATCCTGGCCTAAATCAAAATGCATATTGATAACACCTGCAAGATTCAACGCACAGCAGCTTAAAGTCAATCGAACACCTTTTTGACATGGCTCGATTTCACCAGATTTTACCATTTTCTCCTAAGTTGAACTATGTTTATTTGCTTAAAAATATAAAAAAGTACTGTAATAATATTATTAGAATATTTTTATTATGAAATTGGCCTATCATAATTTGTTGTCTAGAGGGATATCTTTTAGCCTTAAAAGATTCAACTTGGGGCACCTGCGTGGCTCAGTCGGTTAAAGCATCCGACTTTGGCTCAGGTCACGATCTCCTGGTTTGTGAGTTCGAGCCCCACATCGGGCTCTGTGCTGACAGCTCAGAGCCTGGAGCCTGCTTCGGCTTTTGTGTCTCCCTCTCTCTCTCCGCCCCACCCCGTTCACATTCTCTCTCTCTCTCTCTCTCTCTGTCTCTCAAAAAGTAAAATAGACATTAAAAATATTTTTTAAAGATTCAACTCTGCTGCATAGACAGATGCACTTTATTAGTCTTTTTTAATAATTAGGAAATACTACCAAGCATATATGTTCACAATACGCTCAAAAAACAAACTGAATATTGTGTGTTAAGAGTTAGGCTTTGTTCACATTGCCAAAGATATATAATTTGGGCTTTCCAAGATATTTTGTTTTTCTCTTTGGTGGTTTGGTCAGGCTTCAAGTATGAAGAAAGCATTTATATAGATCTTGAAATACTGGTCTGTAAGAGGCCATGAGAGAAGGTTGTGTACCAGATTATCAGTAGTATTATCAACTGGGGAGTATCCAATATCATGTCCATTTAGCATCTCCTGTGAAATAATGGAACTGTTTATAAGACTTCCCATGGTAACGTCAGCAGGAAGGTGGTTATGTGAACAGAGGGCAACTGCCTTTGTGAAGAGAAAGGTGGCATAATAAGTGTGAAAAAGAAGGGAGCAAACCATCTGCTTTCCTCTTCCTTGCTTTTATTCTCAGAGTGTGCCACACGTTCTCCCAGGCTTGAACAATGTTTATAAAAATTCTAGTGAGTACTGCATATTCAATTCATTTATTTCATTGGGGCGGGGGAGAGAGACAGAGAGAGAGAGAGAGAGAGAGAGAGAGAGAGAGTCTTAAGCAGGCTCCACACTCAGCACAGAGCCTGGAGCGGAACTCGATCCCACGACCCTGGGATCATGACCCAAGCCAAAATCAAGGGGTAGAGGCTCAGCAGATTGAGTCACCAAGGAGCCCCAGTAGCGTATTTTCTAGATCATCATTTCATCCTAAAATATCTTCAGTATTAAAATTGATCACACACTGGGTGAAACTTCTCAGTCTCTACCAGCTTCCACCATTCATTTTACAAAACAAAGAAAACCCCCTTTTTAGTTTTATTTTTTTACAGCCGGAGCGGATATTGACGCAAGCGTGCTGAAGATTCTGACTGTCCTGTCGTACCACCACTTGGAAGTTTTTAGCCGACAGTCAGTCGTGTACTTGTGAGCTTGTGTTGAAATATGGAATCGGTGCTACATTGTTTTCCATTCTCAAAACTCTCCCACTTAGCTATATGGCAATGAAATGATTACTAGGAATAGTTGTAAATACACATTTTATTTATTTTTGTGTTCTCCTGTTGTACGTCCCTAGAAATTGATAATATTGCCTCTTGCATAATCGTTGACGTTTTGATTAAAATATTTATTGTTCCCGACATAATTTAGTTTCCAAATTCCACAGTGCATACATTCAACTTTATTCTTCTGTTATCTCATAAATGTAAAATCTTGAGGAGATGAAATCATGATGTTATCTATATAGCGAGGAGGTGGTTTCTGTAGGCAGTAACGCTTAACCTGAGTCAACTAATATGAACAGCGATTTCCACTACAGAGTTTATTGCCTTCGGCCCATCTCAATTTATTTTTCTAGGTTTTTCCAATAGTAACTCAATAGTGAATGAATATTGTGAAAATCCTATACAGAGTTATTTTTTTAATGTGTAACTCAACATCTGTCATCACTTGAGTCCCTCCATGAGATAAACCATATCTAATAAGTATATAAATACAGTAACAAACTAAATGTTCCAGTTAAAAGCAAGAACCAAGAACTAGAATCTCCGGTTAAAAGCAAAACAGACTGACTACAAAATTCCACCTGTGTGGAGCTCATGAGGAACGCATCTAAAACATGAGGCATATCCGAAACACAAGGTTAAAATGAAAGATGAAAAGGTATAGCAAGGAAATATCAAAAGAAACCTACCTATGTTATCATTGACAAAATGAACTTTATGGCAGGGCGTTATTAGAGATAAAGAGGTAATGATGAAGGGTCCAAATCAGAAAAGTTTCAATTTCCTGGGAGGATACAACAGTTTATGGATTCCATGCAATTTTATGGCCTCAAAACACAAAAGCAAAGAACTGATGCAATTGTAAGAGAAAATACAGGATAACCCACAGTCACTGAGGGAAATTTTGCAATGTCATCCTCAATAATAAGAAGAACAGTCAGATAAAAAATGTTAATGGTAATAAAGATCTAAACAAAGAGATTAACAAATCTAACCTAATGGAGAAAGGGAGAAAAAGAAAGAGAGAAAGAGAGGAAGGACAGAAGGAAGGAAGGAAGGAAGGAAGGAAGGAAGGAAGGAAGAAAAGAAAGGGGAAACAAACAGAGGAAGAGAAAGAAATCAATTGCGTTGCAGAACACATTTTTTGCAAACATATTTGGGATATTTTTCCAAAACTGAACATATCCTAGTCCAAAAAGCAACTCTCAACACCTGTCAAAAGGTGCAAGTTACATAGAGTGTGTTTTCTGACAACTGAGCCATAAAGTTGGAAATAAAAAAACAAAAACAGAAAAGATAGAACAAAGTAACACCGATGACTAGAAATTGAGAAATGTATTTCAGAGGAAAACATCAATCAAAGCAGACATTATAATGGAAATAAAATATTTTGAACTGAACTACAACAAAAATACTATATATCTGAATTTGTGGGATAGCACTAAAGTAGTACTTACATAATATTTTATTATATATATTAATACATTTATTATTCTTATTATGTGTGTATTAATGACCCAAACATCTGTCTGAAAAACTTAAGAAAAAAAGAGATTGACAAAATAAACTCAAAGAAATAAGAAACTAGAGGAGAAGAAAAAGAAATTAAAGCCAGAACAGAAGTTATTAAAGTGGAAAACCAATACAGAGAAGATAAACAAACCCAAATGGCAGTTCTTCAAAATAACTAAATCTGGGAGCCTCTGTTGAGACTGGTCAAGAAAAGAAGAGAGAGGTCCCGAAGGACTAATTTCATGGATGAAACGTATCGGTCTCTGGGGACCGGCAGATATCAAAAAGATAATAACATGATATTATGGACAACTTTAAGCCAATAGAACAGATAACTGAAATGGACAAAAAATCCTAGAGAAATATAGCTCACCCAAACTTCCCTCACCACAGCATAGAAGATGAGAGTAGTCCTAACTAAAAAACATCAAATCTTTAAAACCCTTTCCCCTTAGAAAACCTTAAATCGATATGGGTTCACCTCTAAGTTTTCTCCAAATATTTGATAAAGATATAATTCTAATGATACAGGATTTCTTCCAGAATTCATTTTATGGCTAATTCATCTGTTAAAAAAGATAAAGGAGAGCAAGTTACAGGCCATCTTTCTAGTGAATAGGGAGGTAAAAAAAATTTTAAACAAAATATTATCTGGCCAGCTATAAACTATGTAAATCATGACCTCACTGAGTTTATACCAAAATGCAAGATTGGTTTATTATTAGAAAACCAATCCATGAGGGGCGCCTGGGTGGCTCAGTCGGTTAAGCGTCCCACTCTCTTGGTTTCTGCTCAGGTCGTGATCTCGCAGTTTCGTGAGTTCCAGCCCTGCATCAGGCTCTGCGCTGGCCGTGTGGAGCCTGCTTGGGATCCTCTCTGTCCCTCTCTGTCTCTGCCCCTGCCCTACTAGTTCTGTCTCTTTCTCTCTCAAAATAAATAAACAAACTTGAAAAAAAAAGAAAACCAATCAATGTATATCAACTCATGAACACTCGTTAAAAGAGAACAGTAATACAGTCATTTCGATAGATTCAGATCAGCATTCAATGAAATTAAAAATGCGTTCATAATCGAATCACTCTGCAGTGTAAGAATGGAAAGGCACTTTCTATACTAGCAAAAAGTGTTTTGCCAAAACAAGAGCAAATATTTTACTTATCGGTGAAGCTCTGGATGGTCCCCCTTAGGTTCTGACAGATGGACACAATGTCTTCTGTCACCGTTTCTCTTCAGTATATTGTGGAGACCTTATCCAGTCCATTAAACGCGATCAATTAATACTATCTAGTATCTTCAATGAAGAACGAGATTAAAGATACGAGAATCGGAAAAGAAGAAATAATTCTGAAGGGAGGGACGAAACTGTAACTATTCGTAGATGCTATGAAGGAGAGTCTCTAAAAGCCTCTATAGAAAAGCTGAAAGAATTCATTAGAATTTACCAAAGTTGATGGAAATAAAATCAGTTAAAAAACTGTATTCCATGATACCAGTAACAAATACATTTAAGAAAAAGTACTATCTATGTCCAAGAAGATCCCCTCACCCGTTAGATGCGAGGTCATTGTAACAACAACAGCAAAGTACAAGATCTATTGGGGAAAAATATACACCTTTATTAATGATATTAAAGGACACTAATGGGGAGATACGTCATGTTCCTGCACTGGAAAACTTAGCAGTAAAATGTTATAAAGAGGTCAATTCTTCCCATATTGAAATGCATGTATTCAGTGCAATCCCAAACAAAACTCAGAAAGGATTAAAAAAAAATTAAGGGGTAGTTTGGTAGAATTATTCTAAAACAGTTATGAAAATTCACATAACCGTAATAGTTTTGACACTCTTAAAGAAGAAGAATCTGGGAGATCTTGATAGTCTGCTATCAGAGCTTTCTACAAAGGTATCGTAACAAGTACACTGTGGTATCTGTCCTAGAGACAGACAGCCAATGAATAAGACAGAACTCAGGGATGGACCCTCGGACATCTGATCCAGACTTATGACAAGAGTCACTTTAATAATCAGTTGGAAGTGACAGTCATTTCAACATACGGAGCCCGGTCAACAGGGCATCCGTGCAGAAAGCAACATGATTGGAGTTTCTCTCTCAAATACAATTTTACTCCAGATGGACTGTTAGCCTAAATGTAAAGGGGAGAACAAAATAAGTAAAATAATAAAATCAAGTAAGATATCACGTAATATAAAATTTGAAATGTGAATATAGGATAATATCATTACCTTAGATAGAGTAGGATATTTTTAAAAAGACACAAAAACACAAAAGTTTATAAGACTTATAAATTAGACTGAGGTAAAAGCAAACACCTTCATTTATTAGAGGCACTAAAAAGAGAGTGGCATAAAGCCAGCCACCAATGGTGAGATTCCATTTGTGACTCATTGGTCTGCAAAAGACTTGTAGCTAATGAGCTCCCACAATTTATTATTATTATTATTTATTATTATTAAAAGACAAGCTATGCACAGAAAAGTGAGCAAAATTATTATTATTCAAAAAAATTTTTTTAAGTTTATTTAAAAAAATTTTTTTTCAACGTTTATTTATTTTTGGGACAGAGAGAGACAGAGCATGAACGGGGGAGGGGCAGAGAGAGAGGGAGACACAGAATCGGAAACAGGCTCCAGGCTCTGAGCCATCAGCCCAGAGCCCGACGCGGGGCTCGAACTCACGGACCACGAGATCGTGACCTGGCTGAAGTCGGACGCTTAACTGACTGCGCCACCCAGGCACCCCTTAAGTTTATTTTGAGAGAGACAGAGACAGCATGAGCTAAGGAGAGGTAGAGAAAGAGGGACAGAGAGAGAATTTCAGGAAGGCCCCACACTGTCAGCACAGAGCCGACGTGTCTCAAACTCAGGAAACCACGGGATCGTGACCTGAGCCAAAATCAAGAGTTGGAGCATTGACCGACTGAGCCACCTAGGCACCCTTGTTATAATTATCATCATCATCATCATCATCATCATTTTTTTTAAATTTTATTTTAACGTTTATTTATTTTTGAGACAGAGAGAGAGACAGAGCATGAACGGGGGAGGAGCAGAGAGAGAGGGAGACACAGAATGGGAAGCAGGCTCCAGGTTCTGAGCCATCGGCCCAGAGCCCGATGCAGGGCTCGAACTCACGGACCGCGAGATCGTGAGATCGTGACCTGAGCTGAAGTCAGACGCTTAACCGACTGAGCCACCCAGGCGCCCCCTCATCATCATTATTAAAAGGCAAGCAAACCAAAGAAAAATGAGCAAAAGACATCAATTGATCCATCACAGAGAGGCAGATACATGTCCAAAGAACACATGAAAAAGCGTTCAATGTTCCTAGAAATTGAGAAAATGCAAATTGAAATCCCAGTGGGATCGTACGTACCCACAGCCCTGAAAACATAAAACAGATGAAAAAACCCAGTGCTGGCAAGTACGTCCAGTGATGGGCATTCACACTCCATGCCTAGCAGAACAGCCCCGTTGCCTCTGCAGAGTTAAAACACACACACGCGAACCAGCATTTCCATTTCTGATAGCATCTGCAGGCAGCAGAAATCAGGTATGTGTACAACAAGACAAACATCCAGGAATGCTCGCTGTAGTGGCGTTCCCAAATAGCTTACGACTGTAAGGAACCCAAAAAGCCATCGTCATTCGAAGGGGCAAATACCTTGCGAAATATTCAGATAACAGAATAGTGCACGGGAATGCAAAGACTACATCGCTTGAAACACGAACTAATTGAAAAACAAAAAAAAAAAGCTATTGTTGAATAAAAGAGGCAAGGAGCAAAATGATACGTGGTGGACAATTTGATTTACGTGAAGTTCAAACATACGCAAATGAGGAACATGACATTTCAGGACACACAGGTGGGTCATAAGAAAATAGACAAAGAAATGAAAGGGTTACTGTATGAGTCAGGGTAGTGGCTGTATCGCTGGAAAGAGTCAGAATCAGAAGTGAGGCTGGGGGTCGAGGGAACCCCCGGGGTCTTGGCAAAGCCCAAATTTCTGCTTGGCAATGGTGATGTGGATGTTCACAGTGACTTGTTAATGTATTTACACTTGATGGATTTTCCTGAGTGTGTATTATCTCACAATACAACTTTTTTTTTTTTTAATTTTTTTTTTTCAACGTTTATTTATTTTTGGGACAGAGAGAGACAGAACATGAACGGGGGACGGGCAGAGAGAGAGGGAGACACAGAATCGGAAACAGGCTCCAGGCTCTGAGTCATCAGCCCAGAGCCCGACGCGGGGCTTGAACTCACGGACCGCGAGATCGTGACCTGGCTGAAGTCGGACGCTTAACCGACTGCGCCACCCAGGCGCCCCCTCACAATACAACTTTAAAAAGTACATGATACAAACTTTTAAAAAATGTTTGTTTATTTATGTTGAGAGAGCGAGTGAGAGAGAGAGAGCACGCGCATGCACGCACAAGTGGGGCAGGGGCAGAGAGAGAGGGATACAGAGAGAATCCCAAGTAGTCTCCATGTTGGGAATTTGACATGGGGCTCGATCTCACAACGTGAGATTATGATCTGAGCCCAAACCAAGAGTGAGGTGCTTAACCAAGTGAGCCACTCAGGTGCCCCATTGACACCAACTTTTTCAAAAGTCTGTATTTTAGGGGCACCTGGGTGGCTCAGTCAAACGTCCGACTCTTCACTTTAGCTCAGGTTATGATCTTGAGGTTGGTCGTGGGATCAAGCCCCAGCATGGAGTCGGCTTGGAATTCTCTCCCGCGTCTTCCTCTGCCCCTCCTCCACCAGCCTCTGCTCTCTCTCTCTCTCTCTCTCTCTCTTTCTCTCTCTCAAAAAATCTCTGTATGTTTCACATAGGAATTCTTACTGATCCTGGTACTTAAGACAGGAAGTATGAAAACTGATCTATGGTTCATGACCTTAAAATGCTAATTTTACTTGCCACTTACAGGCAGTGTGTTATATATTCCTATCTCTACTTAAGCCTATGTCTAGGAGCTGGAGAGAGAAAGCACTGGGAGGGTATTCATAGCATTGAGCTGTTAAATCCCTACTCCTTGTAAATCTAAGGTGATTCACTTTGCATTTGTCTGACATCCAATAAAATTAATAAACCTGAATTTTCACCATGCTCAAGCGAATGCCTAAAGGTTAGTTGTCATTGCACCTCATGTGGAAATAACACATTTAACATCACTCAAATGTTTAAACCCCTTGTTCTAAGCTCTGCTAAGGTTCTTTGAATATGGATACAGATATGGATGAGGTGGAAAGTGCATCAGCATAAGACAAACTTTCTAGAAGTTTATTCCTAAATGAACTTTGCAATGCTTTACCACTGACTAAGAGAGAGCGTTTTTGAAGCACTCAATTTCAGTTTTATTTTGAAACAAGAGGTTTATTTCCCATGGAAATGGAAGAATGTGTTCCGCTAGATCACGTGGGAATGGATCTAAGCGCACAGGACATTTCAACTTTGCAGTGTCTTCTGTTTACGTGCCTCTGGTCTTTAGGGTGTGATACACTCCATTGCCTTACGATGTCTGCTGATTTTCCTTGACTTCCAAGGACTCGGCCCCCTGGCAAAGTGGGACTAGACTGTTGGGTTTTGTTGTTTTCCACTGCATAGAAATCAATAAATACATTACTTATAAAATGTAATAGGTGTAATAGTGATGTGTGACAAAATGTTTAAGTTGCGTAACTGAATGTTTGACTGTCATAAGCATATACGTATACTATAGTAACTAATACGTCATTAATTTAAATTCCTGGGAAGGGGGATGCCTGCACTTTTTAATATAGTATGCATGAGACTTTATGCTTTTTGCGATGATCAATCGTTTAATTGGTGGGGGGAGCTCATTTACAAGAAAAAAAAGAAAAAGAAAAGCTTGCCCTTTAATGTAGAGTTACTGGCCATATTGACCAGCATCTAATCTTGTGATAAGAGTGGAAAGTGTTTAAATTCGGAAAGCTGTTAAAGCCGTGGTTTTTCTACTAAGAAAATCGTACTCAGAATGTAAGTGAAAGTAATTATAAGTTTGCTCAATGATGAGCATCTGATTTGACTAAAGAGTTCCGTATTTTGGTAGAAACATCTTAATTGGTGACGGAGGAGGGAAAGTCCTCAGCCAATGAGAAGTTGCACCTGGACTGTAGGTCCCACTCGGGTCTAAGCTCCTTCCTGGATTCGGGCAAGGATATTTATTTACCTCCAGGGTGTGTGGCTTGTAAATTCAGCCTACTCCACAATGGAAAATATCAGCCATATGCATTCCTGGTTCAGTTCTGTCTGCTTAGTTATTTCGCCAGATAGGGTTGATATGGGAGCAACTCCCTCCTAAACCTGCCCGAAGTCCATCATTACCCTGTTACCCCCAAGCCGACCCTCTTACTAAAGAGATACGCATGATAATTTGCAAGTGTGTAAAAACTTGGCCCAATCTCACCTGAACATATTTTGAAATAATATTCTGAAATGGTTTTATGCCTCAGGCACGACACCGAATCTCGTGGAATGTTAAGAAAGACAGTAGACAGGCCAGCTCTTGTTTCACCATCGGGGGCAACGCCACGTGCTCTAGATTTCATGTCAGAAAACCTGGTTTGATCCCCTACTCTGTGGTTGACTGGCTGTTTGACCTTAAGGGAACCGCTTGTCTTCTCTAAATTTGAGAGAACTGAGATGGAATTATTGGGAGGGTTGAGCGAGAAAGTGGGTCTGAACGTCCAATGGAAAGAGGCATCTATACTCCCACAGGCTGACAGATGATCTCACTCAGCCACCACGTCCCCGTCAGAAACCAGGGCCATAATTCCCAGACTCTGGTCACTAACCTTTTTTTCTTCTTTTTTAAATGTTTGTTTATTTTATTTTTATTTGTGAAAGAGAGATAGCACGAGAGGGACAGGGGCAAAGAGAGAGGGAGACAGAAAATCCCTATCAGGCTCTGTGCTGCCAGCACAGAGCCCAATGAGGGGCTCAAACTCACAAACCGAACCATGAGATCATGACCTGAGCCAAAACCAAGAGTAGGACGCTCAATCAACTGAGCCACCTACACGCCCCGATCACTAACCTTTTGATAAAAGCTGGTGATGATCAGGTTTTGGTGTGTCTGTTACTAATGGTGGGTAATTAGATAGTGTGAATGGAGGTTGGTTCAATTGTGGAGATTTTACCTATTAATAAATGCATTTCAAGCTAGGCTTTTTTCTTTTTTCTTTTATTTTTTTAGTGTTGACCCTGTAAAGTATATGATGTTTTCATTTATCTACTCTGGTGTTTGTGTCTAATTTATAAGAATATTGGTACGTTTTGATTCTTATAAAAACATTTCCCCAAGGCCAGCAACATACTTTGTGGGTCCCAGTACAAAATAAAAATATGGGCCCATTGTTCAAAAAGCAGGAGGAAGACACATTAAAGGTACTGTGATATAAAACTTGTTTCTTTTCACGTTGGTTAAAATATGTTATTACTTATAAAATGTAATAGGTGTAATAGTGATGTGTAACAAAATTTTTAAGCTGCATAACTGAATGTTTGACTGTCATAAGCATATACGTACACTATAGTGATTAATACTTCACTAATAGAACTTGATCATGAGATTTTTATGGTTACCTTCCCACAAATTTACTTATTGGACCATCAAAATTTATATTTTCACTTTCAACTTCACTTTCACTTTCCACTGATGACTGAAGTCAGTCTCCTCAAAACTCTTAAATAGTTGATGATATTTAATTTTGCAAAGAATCTTTCTGCTGATGCAGCTATTACTGGGGATATTAAGAGTACTTCACAGGAGGGGCGCCTGGGTGGTGCAGTCGGTTAAGCGCCCGACTTCAGCCAGGTCACCATCTCGCGGTCCGTGAGTTCGAGCCCCGCATCAGGCTCTGGGCTGATGGCTCAGAGCCTGGAGCCTGTTTCCGATTCTGTGTCTCCCTCTCTCTCTGCCCCTCCCCCGTTCATGCTCTGTCTCTCTCTGTCCCAAAATAAATAAACGTTGAAAAAAAAATTAAAAAAAAAAAAAAAAGAGTACTTCACAGAATGTGGCAAAATTGGGATAAATTTCTGATAACTTATTTTCGAATAGAAGTGTTAGTACACATAGAGCTGGTGATGTTTTCATCAATAGTTTTCTTCTGTTATATTTTTTTATTAATCTTTCCTTTTTTTTTCAAAATTTATTCATTTATCTTTGAGAGAGAGCGAGTGAGTGTGTGCACTTGAGCAAGTGGGGGAGAGTTAGGGGGCAGAGAGAGAAAGAGAAAGAGAGAGAGAGAGAGAGAGAGAGAGAGAGAATCCCAGGCAGGCTCCAAGCTATCAGCACACAGCCTGACTCAGGGCTTGATCTCACGAACTATGAGATCATGACCCGAGCCTAAACCAAGGGTCAGAGGCTTAAGCAAATGTGCCACCCAGGCACACCTAATCTTTCCATTTAATTTATTCAAATTTGTTTCTTTCTTGAATGCCAATCATCTAGGTATTAAGTCTGTGTTCTGTTTTCCATATGTACCTTCTTCTTTTTCTTTATAATTTTTTAATATTTTTTTAAAAGTTTATTTTAGAGAGAGAGGGAAAGTTCAAGCCAGGGTGGGGCAGAGGGAGAGAGAGAGAGAGAGAGAGAGAGAGAGAGAGAGAAAGAGAGCCAAGCAGGCTCCACGCTCAGCACCGAGCCCAATGTGGGGCTCAATCCCAGGAATATGAGACCATGACCTGAGCCAAAATCAAGAATCTAACGCTTGACCAACTGACTGGGACACCCAGGTTCACCCCTTCTTCTTTTTCTTTTTGTGAGTGTATGGCCTTTCTGTACTCTAAAACAGTTACCCAAATTTAGCTTCTACATCACTGATTTTTTTTATTAGTATCAGTTTGTCTTTTTGCTGTTTTCCATGTGAATTTGTGTGACGTGTACCACTTCTGCTGCCGTATTTCCGTCCTGGGGCAGTTCTCCCTTAGGAAACAGTTTCCTCTTCCTTTCCGTTTTGTTCACCTTTAATTCTTAGGGCATTATACTCCTTTTAAATAGCTACCATTAATGTCTTCCCCCCCTCCCCACCTTGGAAGACAGGATTGTAGAAATCTTTCATCATGGATAATTTTTCTTTTCCTTCTGTGGTAGATTCTTCTGAGTTTTTCTGAGGTTTGTGGTCGATCAATTTTTTATTGTTATGGTTGAGACCTTTGGTTCACATTTACTCTCTTCTATTTCTTTATTCATGGACAGAATGGATATACTCAAATACACCAGCCACCAGAAGATTGTATGGATTGAGTTTGGCCCATGCTCAGCGGCCAAGGGTGGTGTTTGAATCCACCGCAAACAGTTTAGAAACTGTTGACAGATTTCCAGAGCCCAGGAGCTTATGGTTGTGGCCCTGAGCTTTTGTTACCCTATTTGATTTTTTTGATTATTCTGAATCATAGTGTTACAGAAATAAAAACAACATAACCATCGACAGAAAATGCTACCACTGTTTTCTAGGTATAAACTAAGGCAATCAGCACAGAAGTACAGCAAAACCTTGGTTTGGGAGCACAATTCATTCTGGAAACATGTTTGTAATCCAAAGCACTCCTATATCTGAGTAAATTTCCCCATAAGAAATAATGGAAACTCAGATGATTCATTCCACAACCCAAAAACATTCATATAAAAATGATTACAATAGTAAATAATAAAGAAAATAAATACAAAAGATAAAGAGAAACAAATTAACCTGCACTTACCTTTGAAAACCTTCATGGATGGTTTTGTGTAGGACAACTTTCACTATCACGAATGGATGTGGACCACAGTACAGTATTAATGAACTCTTGTCATCTACTGTATTTAATGGAACTGGCAATAAGGCAGCAGAGGAAAGAGTCTATATCCTTTCCTGACCTAGAATCAAGCAAAGCCTTCCTAAGCTCACTCGTGGATGGAAAAGAAAAGGACTGTCCATAGGTGCTTTGAAGTGACTAAAAATACATTAGTGCAAGGTGTGGGCACCTTCCAACATTCTGAAAGATCACTGATTTCTGCCCAATACCCTGGCCTAGCATGCTCAAGACTGAGCATCCGAGCATGAGAAAAATCACCCACAATCCCGCATTGAGAGAGAGAGAGAGAGAGAAGAACCATTGGCCCAGTTGTGACCATGTGACATTCAGCATCATGTACCACTCGTATGGCGAGACATCGCTCCTTTATCAAGTTGAAATTTATTAGAAATGTTTGCTTGTCTTGTGGAAACTCGCAGAACAAGTTATTTTCAATTCAAGGTTTTACTGTATATAGATTTAAAACTTCCTTCCATTCCATCCTGACTTTCCCACTTTGTTCCTCCCACCTCCTCAGAGTTTAGTTCAACAACTGTCGTAGATCTTCACAGCACCCCCTTTAACTTTCACACTTTCTTCTTTTTTCCCCTTTTTTGTATTGTATAAAGTATCAAGTGGATGATACTACATGGAATACTCTCAATGTGTTTTTATTTCCATAAATATAAAGGTATATCTCAAAAAAACTTGGTTTCCAGTATATGTAAAGCTTTGTAACTGTTTTATGGTATTTCATAACAAAAATATCCCATTTTTGATAACTTTCTCTTTTAAAGACTTTCATTGTCTTACCACTTTTTGCCTTTACAGTAAGTGTTATGTTAAACATCCTTGTAAATGTGCTATGTGCATAATTGCAGATATTTCTGTAGAATAAATAGGTGCTGTAAAGAAAAATTATTGTTAAAAAATGAAAACATTTATGTTTATTTATTTAAAAAAAATTTTAAAGTTTATTTATTTTTGAGAGAGACAGAGACAGAATGCGAGTGGAGGAGGGTAGAGAGAGAGGGAGGCACAGAATCCGAAGCAGGCTTCAGGCTCCGAGCTGTCAGCACAGAGCCCAACGTGGGGCTTGAACCCACAAACCGTGAGATCATGACCTGAGTCAAAGTCAAACACTTAACCCACTGAGCCCCCAGGCACCCCAAAAACATTTATGTTTTTAACCATTGATCCCAAACTGGTCTCTTAAAAAGTGGGAATAAGTTAACTTCCCTAACTGCACTGACTTTCCTACACTCTTCTCAATGCTGGCTATTGCCAAAGGTGCTAATTTTTACAAGACTGGTTGGCAAATAAATTGTGTCCTATTATTCTTTAATTGGCATTTCCCTGATTATTGATGAGATTGAATATGCGTTTACATGTTTAAGCTTTTTCTTTTGTGTTTTTTCCTCTGTAAACTTCCTGTTCTTACTGTTTGCTCAATTATTCTTTATTGGTGTTTGTACGTCTTTAAAGTCATCGGATATTAAGTGCCGTCTGTTCTATATGTCTTAAATACTATCTCCCAACCTGTCTTTTTTTTTTTTTTAAGCTAAGTAGGTCCATTCTTTCTTTTTTAAAAAGTGTTTATTAATTTAGGGGCACCTGGGTGGCTCAGTCGGTTACTTGGCCGACTTTGGCTCAAGTCATCATCTCACGGTTTGTGAGTTCGAGCCTGCAAAGGGCTCTGTGCTAACAGCTCAGAGCCTGGAGCCTGCTTTGGATTCTGTGTCTCCCTTTTTCTCTGCCCCTCCACCCCCCGCTCATGCTCTGTCACTCTTTCTCTCTCTCTCAAATATAAATAAGCATTAAAAATCAATGCTTATTATTTATTTTGAGAGAAAATGAGGGGGGTGGTGCAGAGAGAGAGAGAGAGAGAGAGGTGGAGAGAGAGAGAATCCTAAGCAGCTCTGTGCTTGGTGCAGAGCCTGACCCCTGGCTCAATCTCAGGAACTGTGAGATCATGGCTTGAGCTGAAATCACGGGTTGGATGCTTAACCCGCTGAGCCACCCAAGTGCCCCTCAACTTCATTTTTTATTGGTCAAGGATTTTGTTTCCTGTTTCTCCCACCTCGGTAATTGCAGCCCACCATTTTACAGGATTATATTCAACCCTTTATCGGATTCACTTTCAGATTTTAAGTGAAAGCTCAACGTGGCATTTGCTCTCGTATTTCCTCAAAGAGCGTGTAAGATATATCCCTCTCATTTGTAAAAAGAGACTAGAATTGTTGGAACCTCTGTGGTTCCTATGATTAGTGAACCTCCTGCCCTAAGGAGAATCACACTTCAGAGCAGCCCACACCCATGAAATGACATGTAGGTAATTTTGTCAAAACATATTTAATAAAGACTTTGCACTCTAAAATCTACCCTTGGGACAAATGCATACAGAGGTAGAAACTTTTGTAAAATTGGTACTTGCCCTCACATAAGGAAATGCCAGCGGATAGGGACCAGGTTACAATGGGCAACTAACCTGCTCAGAAATGTTTAATAGAGGAATATCAGACTCAGCCAGGAACAGGCTGAGATACTCACTTAAGCCCCACGGGTAGCGGTGACACCAACATCTCAGGTTACCCTGATGCCAGGGTCATGCTCAAGCTTCTAGATGTGTGTTTTTAATCACCATTTATGTTTTTATGCTTTAGTTATGTAGGTCACTGTCAAATTTCCCTTCCCAGATAAGAATGTTTACATACATTCTACACCTAGTAATAAAATAGAATCGCTTGAAGAATGGTTACAGAGAAAAATAAAAGCCAGCTGACCACAGTGGCCAGGACTCCGATGCCCCAGAGCACACTCTAGAAGGGGAGCTCTTTCTTTTGCACTGAGGTCTGAAGGATGCTTCTGGAAAGCCCCCTCCTCAGGCTCATCGGCACTCAGTGACTGCTGACTGAGTAATTGATCTCTAATTGCAGTATTTAAGGCTCGAACCTTCCATAGGAAATGACAGTGGTCCTGTAGGAGAAGGCAGCTGACTCAGACTGCTTAACTGGGACGTCGCAAGGTAAACGCCGTCATTTCTCCTGTAAGCAGTTCATGTGAGGTTCAGACGTGACATCAGTGAGGATGTTCTCAGGATGGGTCACCTTGGAATCGTGAAATCACTCGAGAAGGCCAAAATGTGTCAAGACGTGTGGGAACAAGGAATACACATTTCCTGTGCGGCATGCTCTTCAAAGAAGAGAATCCCTTGCCGGGACCTGGGCTTTAAGGTTAGTCACATCTTGGATGCTGACCAACTGGGTAACATGGCTCTCTGCCTCCAGTTCCCTGATCTGCAATAGCCATTTCTCCCGGGGAATCCGTGTGGGAAAACGAGATAATAAAGCTGAGATAATATGCTTTGAGAGGTGCTAGATTAGTACAAGGTATGGCTATTAATTTTGTAGGCTATTATTAATAACCCATAGAGAAAACCTGAGTTTAGCTCCATGCCAATTCACTGGACCATGAACTGAGAACAACTGTGTGTCAGAATAAAAAGAAGGTTATTTCCATAATCTCCCTGCCACAAAACAGTTTGTAGGATACCATATGGTTCCCGGGATTTTGGTGATTAGAAAACCATTCAGACTAGACGTTGGGGCGGACAAAGGCCTTTAGTTCACAGGTGAGCTAGAGCAACCCAAATGTGGAATTCTAGGGGAACACGTATTTTATGTTGCTACCGCAGGTTAGCTGCACGTGGTTTCCGAAGCAAAAAGGAGGGAAATGTTTCATGCAGATTCAGTTCCTCGATCACAGCAAACTTTTCTGAAGGATACAAACGTCCGTAGTTCTGAGACTCGGGCTTTCAGATTCAGACGTACAGCAGAATGAACACCGTGTGGCCAAGACGGCGAGGCCGTCGACCTGCCGGGAAGGCCCTGCCGTCCTATTTATGGGCTGGTCACTAAGGCTTGGAGATTGCTGAAACTGGAAGGAGATCTAGAGGCCATCTGGCCGATACCATCTCTTTTCAAGTTTTCAAGTTTTCAAAGCCTTCGGGATTTACCTGGTGAAAAACATCTGCATCAGTGTTTTCTTGAAATGTGAGCGCATGGGAGCTGCCCCCGGTGGGGGAGGGGGCGTGGTGGGGGTGGACGCCATCTTGGCTCCAACCCAGTCTTCCCAGCCTGGCCCTCGCTCTCCCGCCCCAATCAGAGCGTCATGCCCAAGGGCGGGGTGTTCTCTGCATCTCCACGTGTTCGTCCTTGGTCTTCTGTCTGGGACTCTTCTACTCCCACTCCTCTGCCCGTGGCTGTGGTGTTCACCCTGTGCCCTTCCCTGGTCCCCGGAGTGATTCGTGGCTCTCGGCTTCCCTCTCTGCTCCGTAGCACTTACACACCCTGATTTCTAATCCCTTGACCACCTCTTGTATCACCGATGCACTGTGGACCCTCCCGTGACCCAGCATGGGATTCGAACCCCCGCTGACCCAGGATGTGGTTCAGGGGAGAACATGGAAGGCATGTGCGGGCTTCAGTGACCTCATCTTTCACATGGATGTGACCCAGGAAAAAGAAGCTATTTCAGGTAGGGCACACGAGGCCCGGCGTGCTCTGGGCCGCCCCCCAGGGCTTGCTCTGAATAGGCACTGTTAATATTCCTTCAATTCCAACCACTGCGGAACCTTCCCGGGCAAGCCATCTCTTCTTACCTTGTTGGAAACCTTCTCTCCTGCTCTCTGCCTGATTCTTGGAAATGCCGAAGGCCCTGGTGCTCCCATTGCGGCCAGTGCCGACTCTGGCTTCTCTTTTGCTTCAGAGTGTTGGTAGGAGGCAGGCCAGGGCAGACCGCATTACTGTAGGAATGTTCTGTGGCAACTGGCTCAGAACAGTGTTGTGGGAAGATCTTATGGAGAGAGAGAGAGAGAGAGAGGAAAACACACATACACACACACACACACGAGAAACGATGCGAGAGCCCTACTTTGTGTGGTACCATAAGAACTCACATATTTCTATCGCTTTTCACTCATTTACTAATATCTGCTGGATGCGAGTGTGTTTCAGGCACTGCGATGGGTGCCAAACATCCCGGGGTGACCCAAATGTCGTCTTCATTCTCACCGGGGGAGCAAGGCAGCAAAAAGGAACGGAGAATTCCATCACAGTATTAATGGGAACTTGGTGGGAAGAAGGTGTGGAGGATTTGGTGCCTAGAGTCGTAGAAAAGGTCACGGGCCTACGAGTTTAAGTGGAAGGCCTCTGCTGCGTGGTAATGAAAGGAATTTTATTTGCCACAGACCCAATATCTAGGTGCGGGTTGTACAGTATCTCTCTCTATGATACGTTGCAGGTCTCAGGGAAGGAAACAAGGTTCAGGTTTCCTGGGGAATGTCATCTACCTAACCAAATATTTAACTTCTGTCTGTGTGTGTGTGTGTGTGTGTGTGAATGCAGAGATCACATCTTATTAAGAGTCCACACCGTTCCAGATGTTGCCCGTGACCTCTTCTTCCAATACTGCCCCCAGAGTTTCAGCCACTGACAAAGAATTCTGCAAAGGAAAGGAAGATACTTCGAGTGCAATCCATTTGTGGGCGTGTGTTTGCATGTGAGGCCCTGGAAACATTGGGGGGCGGGGAGCTGTAGGACAGCAGGGAAGAGGTGGGAGAGTGGGGACGGCAGGCGGAAGAAGAGAAAAATATGTTTACATGATACAGTCGATGCTACAGTAATCAGAAATCCACGTTATTTGTTTGGCCTCCAACTTGTATTCCTATGGAATTAATAAGCAAACAGTCTGACATTAAGTGTTTGTTTGGCAGTGGAACCAATTTTGATTTGTGAAAAAAATCAAAAGAGATTAAATCTGACATTACTCGTTTCCATACATCGTTGTGTTCAGTGGTTGCCATTTTTGACGCGTTGATCTTAAAAATGTATTCCTGTGACTTCCACGTCAGGTGAGGAGCGTTTGAAGACATTGAATTCTTTCATCTTAAGGAGAGAGGATGGGGTTTTCCAGAAACATGAGAATGATAGTGGCATATGAGACATATTAGTTTGGTGAGCATGGGTGGCTCAGTTGAGCGGCCAACTTCAGCTCAGGTCATGATCTCAGTTTGTGGTTCGAGCCCATGTTGGGCCCGCTGCTGTCGGTGTGGAGCCCGCTTTGGACCCTCTGTGTCCCTGTCTCTCTGGCCCTCCCCTGCTCATTCTCTTTCTCTCAAAAATAAATAAAACTTAAAAAAAAGATACATTAGTTTTATTTTGTATGCTGACAAGAGGGAGAAGTTGGGTTGATTAACGGAAGGTTTGGAAGACAGAGTCCAGCTTAGCATAAAGACAATCATGGATTTCTTTAAGAAATAATAAGTTCTTCAACACTAGGCATGTTCGTATACAAATTGGAGGGTCAGTTTTGGAGGGTTCTCAATAAAAGGCACAAATAATTGAGGTGTGACACATGCCTTTTAGAGTCCATTCGAGACCAAAAGTTCTATGAGCCAGATGTTCTTAGTGTCTTTGACGTTGGAGATTAAACTATACTCAGAATGATTTTAAATGTAAATTTTATCGTATGGTAATTATTTGAAAGTATGGAATAGATCTTTCTTCTCATTGCTCGCTTCTTTTCTACCACAAGTTTCAGACACTCACAGATCTAATTGACTCTCATTCGATAGATATTGATTCACAATTTCAATATATTTCCATATTAGGTCTGGTAAGATTATCACAAATGTGTGTACGTTTTTTTTGGCGATATTTAAAAACTAAATGAAAACATCAGAGTTATGGTTGATGATCCTTTTCATGGACGCCCATCACAATTTTTTCAGATGTTAGGTAAGTGCATTTTGTTAGCTACGAGGGTACATTAGCTCAGGGTTTATCACCACAGCTGCCCTGTGGACGGTGACAAGGACTCTCGCCCCGTCCAGCGCCACCAACTCCCACGAGGCATAGATCATTCTGCACGTCACACAAGAAAAGGAAAGATCGGGGCTGCTCACACCTGTGTTCAATTATAACTGGAAAGAAACGGAGGTAGATATGAATCAAAACTAGTCCTCAGACTGTTACACTTAACTTTGTACCAAATTACCATAGAATTAATAAAAGACAGATGTGATTATAAATGCGCTTCCCAGGAAGAAAGGAAAACTAACCAAGTTCTTAGATTTGTCAACTATGGAAAGATGACACCTATACGCACATATAAATTGTGTACGTATGTGTATACAATGAGGTATATATTTTATATTAATTTGAATGCAATACATTCTCTGTAATTGCTGTATGCGGCGACTTGACTTCAAGAAGCTTTTTTTTTTTTTTTAAATCATATTACTAAAGTACACTTCGCAGAAAGCAGATAGGTACCAGCGTTTATCACCCGTATTAAAAAATATAAGATGCACATCATCCAGGTTTTCCCAACCAAATGTGTCCAACTATAATGGGTGTTATTTTTTCCCGAAGTTTGTAAAGCTCACAAATGAAGGGACAGGCATCAGAATATGAAGTGATAACAAGCGAAACTCAATTTGCAGAGAAAAATGATGGGAAGAAAACCTGAGTCGCGCGTGGATACAATCGATCGGTGGGGGGGGGGGGTATACGCATGCACTAGCTCCCTCCTTCGTGGGCTCTGTGTCTTTTGCATACCTGGTGCTGAAATGATGAGAAGCCCCTGCTCATTTCTGCACGGGAAGAAGTTTGATCTGACTGTCTCACAATTTACTTGGAGGTTTGGTACATTATTATCCGTAGGTATCTCTCAAGTACTCATTTCAGAATCATTTCGGGCTTGGAAGGATTGACTAATATCAAGTTGTACCTCGTTGAAAACGAAAATTAACACGGCATATTTTCAAGGTGCAAATCTGGATTCTTTTAATGGAGACTTTGAGGCACAGCGGACAGAAGATGCTCATATTATAATACCTTCACCATCTCTGCTTCTATAACAGAAATAATACCTTCATTGTCTCTGCTTCCATAAACAGAAAACATGATTGCCATTGATTTGTTAAAGAATATTAGAAAACCCTGCACTGTTGGTTATAAGGAAACCCACGTGATTGGTGCTGAAGCGTGTAGTCTAATTAAAAAATGGGTGGGCTTTTTGTCCTTATCAGTCTTATGAGCGTTTTTAGCGTAAGGAATTTTTAATAACAGTCGGCAGGATGTCGTGAATCAGCATATATTAGTGCTTGATCAACACAGATTTGTGCACTTACATACAGGAAAGCCTAACTCCTCCAATTACAAAGTTTTAAATGATCCTAAAGCCTCTCAAGACTAAATCAGGCTCACACCTTCCCCGTTTGTAGGGACCCCGTTCTAGTGCAGGTTCACGGGCTCAGGATTTGCTGCTGGTCATGGGCTCGCTTCACTGGCCATCAAATCAGAAATGTTATTCTGTCTTGAGAGCCAATGCATTTCCACAATAGGAGTCCATTTGACCACATGCTGGTGTTCTCCAGAAAGTCACTCGTATTTAAATCAGAGACACAAACCTCTTTCTTCGGTTTCTTGCCCCATCCCCCCTCCGCCGGCTGGCGGTATATTTTCCTTAGCGTTCGTAATGTTAATTGGAGTTACATGTGTGCATTTGGATCTGAATGTACTTCCAGATGTGACTTTTGTAAGCAAGCTCTTTCAGACAGAAACCCCTTCATATTTCAAATGAAACTGCACCACACAAAGTACCTTCATTAAAAAAAAAAAAAAAAAAATTCCAAAGAACGCAGCCATTAGTATGATTAAACACAACATAAAAAATATAAAATTACATCTATATTCCGAATTAGGTCATCTGATTTTGATTCTTGCCTTTTTCTTATTTTCTACTTTAAACTTTGCAAAGGTCCTGGGGATGCGATGTGAAAAAAATACATCTCTGTTACTTAAAAAAAAAAAGAAAAAATCTGATCTCATTTGGCTTTGTAGAAAATTGAGGAAATTTTGTAGAAATCCTATAAAGTAAACGATGTATTGAAAATGATGTCAGCTGCCCAAACATTAGTTTTATTCGTGCCCTTACCTAATAGTTTAGTTATTTTATAACGACGGCAGATAGGACACAAAGGGAAATAACTTGCTTTTGTGCATCTCCCGGAGGCTAGCTGGAGAAGAAAACAGGACTGAGACCGGCTGAGAGAGCTCAGTGTAAAAAAGAAACGCAGAAGCAATTAAACCTCACTTCCTGCAAGGTCCTCGGGAAAGCACAGTGCTGTTTCCATGGTCATGTGGCCTCATCTGCTTTTCGTTCGGCAGGAATTGTCTTATCCTGTAAGTCAGTGAATCCTAAGTTTTCTTCAACGGAATTAAATAAAAGCTCAACCTCAGAGACAAAGGGCAGGCCGGTCTTTCAAAAAACATGCCTCCCTGTGTTATGTGGTTAGACTATATGTATTCCCATTTGGTCTTCTCGGTTTTCTGCAAAACCAGGATAAATCATATCAAGAGAAGAGCATCTCGTGCTTAAAACCCAAAGAAGCCACGCCATGGAGAAAGGCTGGTTATACTCAAAGAAACTGAGTGGGGGGAGAGGGATTCTTCAATGAGCCTTGCTGTGCCCCCTCCAAGAACACCCTGAGCCTAATTTTCAGCCATTTGTGTGGGGCTCATTTATAACTCCATGCCTGGTTCTACTTCACGGGCAAAGCCAGACACCAAAACAAGTAATTACCATAATTATTTTGGCCCGGGAGATGAAACCCTTTTGCAGAGGACACGTGTTATTTTGCACCGGGTTCTTCTTAGCCTTACACATTTGAGTAAGATTCCTCTTCGGAACGTTTGCAGGCACCACGACGAATTCACGGTGGCGTGGGCCGATCATTTAACATGGTCTCATGTCTTTGTGACTCTTTTTCTTTCTTTCCTTTTTTTTTTTTTTTTTTTTTTTTTTGTCACCACCTTAGTTTTCGTGTCCTACTCTGGGAGATACAACCAATTACATGCATAATTTAATTTTCAGCATTTTAAAGCACGGAAGTGGATTTAGTTTCCCCCAGAGCATTTTATGAAGGAAATATCCTTCCAGCTAAGAAAAATCCGATATGAAATACAGAAATGAAACAAACGTGCGCGCGCTGGTATATTTTATTACGTGGGGCTTATTTTGATCAATCCATCAAACTGAGACCCAAAATTCTTCAGGTCCATATTTCACTGCAATTCCTGGTGGGGGGAGGTTCAGTCTAAATCTCCAGTGTTTAATGAGGTGTCTGTTTCATTCTTCCTAACTGAACTACTCGAAAAACCAAAGTGGTTAAACTTAATAATTTTATTAGACCGTAATAGTTATTTTATTAACATTTTTCTCCAAGGATTTTTCTGTCTGATTATGAGTACTTTGCAATTTCAGGCAGTATGATGGATGCTACTTTTCTATGACAAGAATTTTAACAGCCCGTCTTCAGCGCTCAATGCACACCCAATTATGCGTCTGAGCTAGTAACCTTGAATTTATGTTGCCATGGCGACAAACTGGTCATGCATTATGGATTATCATTGAAATTCTACACCCTACCTAGCATAATGAGAGTTGGGGACTTAATCAAATCAGCCATTCTGTGTGACACAAAGCAAAGAACCAGCCCTTATTGTCCCACGCCGAGGAAGGAAGCAGGCCTGATGGGGAGTCAGCTGCAGACAGCCAGTCTGATAGATGGCCCTTATATACATTTGTGAACATATAGACAGATGGTCCTCAATGCCTGGAATTGCCAGCCTAGGCAGCAGCTGTTCGGATAACCTCTGCCGTCTCACCTTGTTGTCATGGAACATTGAGCAGGGACTGAGTGTGTGGATACATTGACAGTCTGACTGAATTTACACCGCATGGCATCTCTCTTTTATCATAAGACGGCTGGCCTGGGATGAATGCGGAGCGAGGCCAGAGGAGATGGGTGGGGGTGGGAGGGTGCCGGGGAGGGGAGGGTGGCCCGGAGCGCACTTTGGAAAAGCAGCCCCTGGAACCGGAACATCTCCTATCTCCATTTCACAAGAAGAAAGACAGACAGCAATAGTGGGGTGATCTCTGCCTTGGAGAAATCCGGTTGGCTGCTTTTTGGAGGCCCAGAGATCCTAGACAGGACTGAGCCATCCTTGCGTAGAGCTCAAGCTGCCTCTATCCCAGAAGTAATCAGTGTCTTTGTTATCCCTTTGCCCGTTACAGAGACAAAATAGCAGCTACCTCAGGTCAAAGGAGCAGGTTGAATGTCAGGGCAGCAATGACCAGAGAGAGAAGATCTCTCGTTTGGCTCTCTTCTCTCTCTTCACAGCACATGGTGAGTCTGAATTAGTAGTTCCTGCTTCGGTGTAAGCTTCACAAAAATGGACTTGTTCAGTGATCTTTTTTTTTTTTTCTCTTCTTTTTTAGAAATTATTGCACTAATGTGATGGCTTAGAGAGGCACGTGATTCAACAGAGTATCAAGCTTCTTAAGTCTCAGGGTCCATGCGAAATGTTTCTCAACCAAAGGGTGAAGGCTTATAATTGTGTTTTCATTACACACTCCCCGTCCCTCTCAGGCCACCACAGCCCATGATCATTGATAAGGCTGACTTATTAATAACCCTGCAAACACTATGCCTTTATTGGAGTATTACCCATTGGCAAACATTCTACCCATTTCTTTCTTTCATCTGAAATGTTCTTTTTGCTTGATTTTGTTATTCCTTTTCTTATTTTCCCTCACCTTCTCAACCTCAACATTTAAAACTGCCTGAGCCATTTGATTTGGAAGACTTCCGTGTGCACCGAGGAAGGCCTTTTGTAAATATTTCATAAGGCTCTGGGTGTCTCGCCTGATCCGGCGGACCTCCATGACTGCAGGGTAAGCAGAATTGTCTTATCAATGAAACATGCTTTGACCCAATAGATTATGATGGCTCCAAAAAAGCCATGACCCAATAGATTATAATGGCTCCAAAAAAGCCATTACCCTTTCTTATGTTAATGTTTAGCAGACTATGAAATATTTCAGTAAGGGCTGGGAGACAGGGGAGTCTCCAAAGCCAGCACTAGCCATATCTGGGGCCAAGAAGAAGGTTGCTTTTTAGAAGTCTTGAAATTGGGTCAATATTACATATTTAAATGCTTCCTGGGATCTATTATTGACACTCAAGGAATATAGATGCATAGAAAAAATTTTAACAATTGACAGATACCTTTTTGTTATTTCCCCAGTGCTGTCACAGGCTATCCATAAATAAATAAAAGACCTAAAATATAAATTTGTATGTAAGAATATGGAAATTGTCATTAGAACACGGACGTTGTATTAACTGTCATAAAATAATGAAACACCTGAATGAAAAATGCAGGCGTGGAAACCTGCAGCTACCTTAAATATATTCTTAGCATCTGTTTTATATGAATATCTTGTTTTAGTGTGGGGGAGTTGTTTGTTTCAAATGGATGAAAAACAAAATCCATTTGAATTCTGTGTCTTTGTGGTTATGCATAAGCAGCAGCTTTAAATATATTATCATCACAACTCTTTTACTTGGTTTCTCATTTTTTTTCTGTGAAATAGCACTCAATGAGTAATTTTATTTGTTCCATAAGAGTGTCACACATAAGCATACTGAGAACATCCATCCAAATAATACTGCCAGCTCTAAGTGTGTATTTTAAATTTTTGACAACATGAAGAAAACCTGGTGTATTTTTCCCATCAATTCTTTAAAAGCATTCATGTATAAAGATGCCCTAGGCAGATATATCTTTTACTTAAAATGTCATAATTAAAAGTAACATTATTGTCTCGAAAAAATGATCACGAAAGTGTAATCTTAGCTATAAGGATGCCTTTGTAAATGAAAGCATTTCTCATATTTTGTGAAAAGTTATCGTATTTTTGGGGGCGCCTGGGTGGCGCAGTCGGTTAAGCGTCCGACTTCAGCCAGGTCACCATCTCGCGGTCCGTGAGTTCGAGCCCCGCGTCAGGCTCTGGGCTGATGGCTCAGAGCCTGGAGCCTGTTTCCGATTCTGTGTCTCCCTCTCTCTCTGCCCCTCCCCCGTTCATGCTCTGTCTCTCTCTGTCCCAAAAATAAATAAACGTTGAAAAAAAAATAAAAAAAAAAAGTTATCGTATTTTCAAAGCCTTTTTTGTAAGTTTCCGATATATATGAAGTCCCTAAATATAATAAATTAGATGTATAATAAATGCGAAAGTAATTGAAAAGGATGAATTTCTAGCAGAGTCCGGATTCATGGGCCAGGTGGTGCCCAGCACCTGACACTTAAAATCAAAAGCGTATTGTCAGTTGCTAAGGTTGAACCATGGAAATCTGACAATCAATTCGCTCCAAAGAGCCTCTTTACCAACCTAATAGTGCCTTATGAGGCCACATCTTTCAACCAATTCTACTGAGTGGTCTAATAAGAATCATCTAACTAAATTTTCTTTAGTTTATTTAAAGTCACTTTCAAATTAATTATCATTAGAAAACGTTTGCACTACACAAACCTGCAGACAAATACATACACACACGTATGCATTTATATGTATTTACATACTTGTGTAGTTCCTTTTTTGTGTGTGATTTCACCATCTCATACATGTAGACCTCTTTGACCATCTCTGCTGTTAAGCAGATTAGCAGAAGCTACGTGTGTGTTATAGTAAGTGTATGTTTTGTTTACATTTAGTAAACATGCATTAAAAGTATGAAAGTTACTGGGCGTCTGGGTGGCTCAGTCAGACGTGTGTCAGACCCTTGGTTTCGGCTCAGGTCATGATCTCGCTATTCGGGGGTTCGAGCCCCAAGTCGGGCTCTGTGCTGACAGCATGGAGCCTGCTTGGCATTCTCTCTTTCCGTCTCATTCTGCCCCTCCCCTGCTTGCACACACACACTCTCTCTCAAAAGAAACAAACAAAAAACATTGAAAAGAAAAAAGTATGCAAGTTGGACATGTCATGGTCCAAAGGAAAAGACTCCCTAAGAGAGAATGTAGAAAAGGTGTTTGCTTGCTCCCAGGTGAGGTAGGATCTGGGATGGGCACTGGGGAATGTGAAAGTCGTGTCTCGTGACACGTGTCTCGTGACACGTGTCTCGTGTCTCATGATCTGGCCATGAAACTGGGGAAGAGAAACCCTTCCTGGTGCCAGCACGCACGACCCCCCGAGCTTGTTCTCCAAAGTGACCCTCACTGGGAGAGGCATCCGACACCTCACCACCGATCCCAACTGGTCCACGAGTCAGAATAGTTACCATATGCCACACGTCAACGCATCTGACTGTTGCATATACATTTTCAGAGTTCAAACCATTATCATGTGCTTTTTCCTTCACTGCCTGTCCTCTGTACTGCTCGGATTACCTGTTTGTGCAGTGTTTGGAACAGTTGCCTCTGTCCCAAAGTTGTTATGTCCTCTGTCATAAACCAGACAATGTAGTTTCACAATCGTGTGAGTTTCGGGGTGATTTTGTCCCGATTCTTCATGAAAAATGCGATTGAACACTGCTGGCTTGTGTCATGGCCACCGGCGGGCTTGGTGAGCCAATGGCTGCCTTGCCGAAAATGAAGGTCAGGCCAAACATCCAAGTCCAACAGCCTGTTCCCTCCTTCAGAGTTCCCCAAGCATCACACTCAGCCTCAAGACTGGAGGAAGCTGCTTCTACCGGGGTGTGGCCTCTTCAGAGAGAAGTCAACGCCCTTCCAGAATCACCGGGAAGGGGAGGAGACTGTCCACACTTCATCTGCTCAAATCAGACTTGCCTCGCTTTGCACATCGCCTTGTCTCCTTCCTGCTGGGTCACAGACTCCTCTGGCCAAACGTCTCAGTCCCCTGCAGTCGCTAAGGGAAACGTGAGATGTTTTATAGAAACACCTCCACCTGACACACCCCCACACACCTGAGAGCTGGGGCCACACTGGAGGCTGTGAAGGGTGAACCTAGGCTAGGTACGTGGGCTCCCATCGTTTTCTTTTTCTTATTTTTGTGTATTTATTTATTTGTTTGTTTATTTATTTATTTATTTATTTATTTATCTATCTATTTGTTTATTTATTTATTTTTGAGAGAGACGGAGCATGAGCAATGGAGGGGCAGAGAGAGAGAGAGAATGACCCAGAATCTGAAGCAGGCTCCACGCAGTCAGCACAGAGCCCGACGTGGGGCTCGAACTCCAGGACTGCGAGATCACGACCTGAGCCAAAGTTGGGAGCTTAACCGACTGAGCCACCCAGGCGCCTGCTCTATTGCTTTCTTATTCCACGGAAATGCCCTGCATCGGCCACGAGCTGGCCAAGCAGAGACAACACAGGTGATCCTGGCAGCTCGGAGATGCAAAGGCGGCCGGACGTCGCAAAGGGGTCACGTTTCCTGGGAAGATGGCCCACGTGGTGAAATACTGCTCTGGGGTTACCCCCGCTACATCCTCCCACCCTCCTTTCTACAGAGTCAGCCAGTGGGGGGTGCACACCCCTGAAGGTTCTTGGTTAGGATGTGGAGACACCGGGGTTTGAGACACTAGCTTTCAAATATTTTTTATGGCACAGGGCGTTTTATTTTCAAGTCCAGTTCTAAGAAATTTGGTCGTAGAACAGATTGTAGAAGAGCAAGCCTGGTAGGAGGAGGGTCATGGCTTCACCTTCACTAGGTCAGCCTGCCCCACGTTCCCCAAGCTCCGGTACTGGTGTGAGGTATCGTTACCATGAGGAGCAAAATGTGAAAAACCCCCGGGTTAGCAGAAAGCTTACGGGGTATGAAGTCAGAGGACATCCGAGGGAGATGTGTGTCACCACATCCTGTGGGATCTCAGACAGGTGTCTCCAAGTCTCCATCCCCAACTCTGCAGGCTTGGGGAATAAGGCCCTTGTTGTCACGTCCTTCTTGAGCAACAGAAAGCCCACACTTCCAAGAGCACCTATAGAGCACGGACCAAAAGATGAGACGGACAGACAATGTGGCCCGGTTTCTGGCAACCTGGTTAGGAAAAGTAAGTGTGACGTTAATATCGGAGAGATGGGAGATCTTCTCTGGGAGGTTTTAGAAGTAGAAAATAAATCACAAGGGCTGTGTGTGACATAGAACCTGTCTTCATGAAACACAACCTCCACTGATCATCTGCCTCACACACCAACTGAAATTTCCGCAAGTTGTATGAAAACTATATTTGGAAATTTTCTTAAGTCACTAGTTTGTGCCAAAGTAGAGATTAAACCATAGAATAAGTTTTCGTTCACTTATTTATGAATCTCATTTGGTCCATATCAATCAAACTGATTGAAAAATTATTGCCCAATTGACTAAAAACAACCTGTCAAGTGAATTGAATTAGGCAATTGATCTTTTAGGGCCCATTTTCTTTCCCTCCCCCCTAACGTCCTTTCCAGGTTGTGGCCTTCCTGACACTTTGCAGTGCGTCTCCGTCCCTTGTTTCTGAATTTAACTCTGGGAGCTTCCATTTTTCAATCCTATTAAGACAAGCTGGTGCTTAAAAACATGTATATTTTTTTCATCTTATAATTTTTAGCTCTAACAACAGCCAGATGATCACAACTGTAAAAACTGCATAGGAGACGCTGTTGGGTTTCTAAAAAGTTTTTACGATGACGATACGAGTTTCACTACTGCGGGGGTAGTGAGTCAAGAGAGAATGGAGCTAGGCGCAGGGAGAGGAACAGACATAACGTGCTGAGCCAGAATGACTTCTATCTTGCAAATAAATGTTTATGGTTAAATCAATACATTATCTTAAACTTTAAAAAAAGTACTACAATTTACATTAGTACATTACTTGCACTTATTAAACATGGGCAATGTGTCAAGAACACATTGATTATCTCCTTCTAAACCTATAAGTCGACTTTAATTTGTAAATGAAGTCAGAGCAGAAAAGTCTGTGAGTTCAACTTTCTCTCTGCTGAGTAGATTTGGGTTTGCTGAGAACACAGTTCAGCGTCTGTGGAGAAGAAATTTTCCACGTAACGAGAGATGTCCAGACTCTGTTGAGTCACCTCTCCCCACTGGAGCTTGATAGAAGAAACCAGACCATCCTGAAGGCTGACTCCAGCCCTCTGGTTGTGCTTCTCACGATTGCAGAACAGCCACCTTCTGTGATCAGTGTCCTTCGATTGTCCTTGCTATGGTTGGATTGAATGAACAGCTATTAGTTAAGAAGTGAGGGAAAGTTTTGCGATTTTCCTGAGCCATGACCCAGTCAGCCTAGGGCCATTCACACCACAGTTCAGCCACTTGGGCTTTTAACAACAATACTCTTTATCAAAAGGGTGGCCATATGTTGCCTTTTCCCCCAGGTAGCCCTGGTTTATTTCTGTTGATCCACTGTAACTAGTAATAATACACCCTTTCATCCTGCAAGGACGTTGAATCAGATAATAAATGTTGTAGCCAACTTACTCATAAACACGACTACATATGGTGTATGATCTATATTACTACCTTGAGTCAAGACACAAAATACAGCAAATCTGTAAATAAGTGTATCAATAGCTATTATATAACAGCTTTCCTAACTGAATTTAAATGATCATTTATTACCACGGAAACCATTTTAGTATTCTTTCCCAGGGCTCCTAGACATCGCATGTGTCTCCCAACACTTTTCCAATGAAGTAGAAAAGGCTTCTGTCTTCCACAACCTCAGCGACGATGAGTCTTCTGGGTCGCACAACTCTGAACTCCATTCTCCAGGGCTGGTCCCCATGCAGCAGGGGGGTGGCTGTCTGCCATGCTACCAGTGTTCAGCTGTCCTCTCCCTGTGGCCTGACTTCTGCCTGTCTTTGTGTTCTCTGAAATCTTGTACAGGTGTGTTCTCTCTCTCTCTCTTGTGCGCGCTCTCTCTCCCTAGTCCTGGAGCAGAAATCTTGATCGATGAGCTACGCTCCACAGACAGAAAGAATGAGTAAGAAGGACAGTAGAAACATGACATGGCTGCACAAATTTGAAGGGAGCAGCACTTTTTTCAGTAGAGTTGCACCCTGATTTCTTCATACTATGAAAGGAATCCATTCTTTAAATAAAGCCGTACCAGATAATTATTGAGGGCAACATATTAGCTTGATGGTAACCCAATGTCATATAATTCCTTCACTGTCAAATATAACCTGAGTTTGTAAGATATAAAGAAAGAGAGAGAGAGAGAGAGAGAGAGAGCAAGAATGATGGAGGAAGGAAGGAAGGAAGGAAGGAAGGAAGGAAGGAAGGAAGGAAATCTAGTTACTGTCCCTTTCCCCTGTCAACCAAATGATTGATTTGGAAATGATAAACAAATACAATTTCAGTTTTATTTTAAGCTAATTAAACAAAAGAATATTTGGGTTCTACAGCATACTTTTTATCCTTGATTCCCATCAAGCCATGTGTGACCATCATTATTTCAGCTCTGAGAAGAGCTAAGACCCTCTGACATGGCGGGGGTACACCTAGAGAAGAAAAGCATAAACACCACTCAGAGGATGCATGTTGTGTGGGCTTAGTTCAGAGATCTGAAACCCGTAGTAGGGTCTAAGAGGAACACTAGCTGGCAACATACCAGGGAGGGGGATGTCGTAAGAAGCAAAGTAGCCATAAATATGTGGGTAATGGTTACCCCATGTCCTGGTTGTTCTCCTAACCCCTGTGATTTCAGAGTTGTTATGACGTGGCAACTCAAGAAGGGGTGTGGGCAATGTTATGGAGGTTGAGGAAGGAAAAACGGAGACAAAGCAGAACGGGAACATGAGCCAGAAAATGTTAAGTTAACTTATGTTTCGTGTATCAGACAGAAGATGTTCAGACAAGAGCCCACCCTGCCGGGTGGGGGGGGGGGAATCACACCCGTGAGGCCAGGACCCCACTGGGCGGGCAGACGGCCGCTCCCTCCCATGAGTATTTTGGGTCTCCTCTAAGGAATGTGACAAGCTCAAGAGGAAAGCAGAAAGATATTGCTATTGGAATGTTGCCAGATCTCTAACCTTGAGATTAAAGAACTATTTCCAAGGATTATATGCTTCGGGTTCTTATTTTTCACCTTTCCTTCTTTGATCCGTCTAAGATTCGTTCGGGTTATAGGCGTGTTTTGAGAGTGGCGTCGTGTTGGAGAGGCTGCCCATCGTGGATATTGTGAGAGGGGCCCTGCAGGTAACTGCAGTGAGGTGTCTGCAGAGGGAAGGAGTCTCCAGGGGAGGCTAGCCCGCATCCTTCCTCCCTCCTTGTCCTAGGTGCTCAGCAGGCTTACGGAAGGCACGGGCACAGGTAGCCCGGCCGACTTAAAGTTTGTTTCCAGAACGCCTCTTGCAGCCAGGAGACCCCGGTGCCAAGAGGGTGAGGAGGGAGCTTACCTCCAACTGAGTCCGAGGACCTCTGGATGTTGCAGAATCACCTCCTAGGATGTGCAACTGGTCAGCGGTTTTCTCTCTGCTACGGGCCCTCCTCCCGTGGTCCCTTTGGGGAGTGAGGCAGCTATGTGAGGTCAGTGTTACTCGAAAGGGAGTGTCTGCACCAGATGTCTTGAAATTCTTGTAAAAATGCAGATTCCTTTTTTTTTTTAATTTTTTTTTCAACGTTTATTTTATTTATTTTTGGGACAGAGAGAGACAGAGCATGAATGGGGGAGGGGCAGAGAGAGAGGGAGACACAGAATCGGAAACAGGCTCCAGGCTCTGAGCCATCAGCCCAGAGCCTGACGCGGGGCTCGAACTCCTGGACTGCGAGATCGTGACCTGGCTGAAGTCAGACGCTTAACCGACTGCGCCACCCAGGCGCCCCAAAAATGCAGATTCCTGGGCCTGCAGATCTGTTCAATTAAAATCAAGTGGGCTGGACTCATTAACAAGATTGTGCTCTTTTCCAAGGGGCAACGAAAGAGTTTGGGGGGAACGTGATAATTATTCACGCCACCCTGGGGACTTAAAAATTTTTTTTTATTGTTATTTATTTTTGAGACAGAGAGACAGACAGACAGACAGAGTGCAAGCAGGGGAGGGGCAGAGAGAGAGGGAGACACAGAATCTGAAGCTCCAGGCTCAGAGCTGGCAGCACAGAGCCCAATATGGGGCTTGAACTGAGTAACTGCGAGTTCATGACCTGAGCTGAGGTTGGACGCCTAACCGATTGAGCCACCCAGGCCTCCCAGGGACTTTTTAAAATTTCTGAAATCCAGGGCGCAGCACAGACTAATTAACACTCAGTCTCTGAGCTGACATGGGCAGGTCTGCTTGCTCTGACACATCTCATGTGATTCCAGTGGACGGGAAGATGGAGAACCGCTGAATCAAGATGCTCGGCAGGTATCATGTATCAAAATGAAGTGAACACGTTCAAGTAGATCAGAGCAGCGGTCCCGAAGCAGGCTTTCGGGTTGTGTACATGTGGGTGGTGCTGAAGACAAAGGATGAGCTTGAAACTTCAAACCCCGAGCCCCACCAAACATCTAGGTCTCCAGGAACGACCTTGCCAATCCAATCAACTCTTTCCCGAGCGTCCTGTGGGAAGAACCACGTATAATGTGTTCCTGGACTGCTTCCTAGGGCAATGTTTCCCTGTTCCTCTCGCTAGGCGTAACTAGAACCCTGGACACTTGGAACCGGAGGAATGACTCGGTGGTGAGGGTCCTGGTGAGGATGTATGGCCTTATATATCCCGGATTCCAAGTGGAAGTTGGCCGCGTGGAGACACCCAAGAGGCGACATGGGAGAATCCCAACAAAAGCCTTCCCCTTCTAGCCAGGGGACGTGGAAAGGAGCAGCCTAGCAAGACAAAAAAACTTAAACAACACCTACCCTATGCTAACAAGCACTGTAGGTGCCACTGCGGTCTTACAGAGACCACAGACACTGAGGACAGAGCCTGGACCTCCCCGCCAGCCTCGCGGGGCTGTAACAAGGACGACCATCCATGCTGCTGGGGCCTCAGAGAAGGAGGAGGGAACCAAGGCCATCGCTCCCACTGGGGTGGTGGAGACCCCTTGGAAGCCTGGACTTCAGGTGCCAGCCTGTCACCCCCACCCAGATGCTGTGGGTTAACTCTAATGAAGGGTGGCCCCGGGGATCGGGATTTTAAACCTCCTCCCAGAGATTCTAGTGCGAGGCAAAGCTTGAGAACCACTGGCTTGGAACAGGTGTCCACGAATTGTGGTCTATGGGTCACGTCTGTGCAGTGGCTGGTTGGTTTGGTTCTTGTAAACGAATTGCTGTGGAAGCCAGCCTCACCCATTTACTTACATACCGTCTGTGTCTGCTTTCCTGCTAAAAACATAATGCTGAGTAGTTGTCTCAGAGACTTCCAGGTCCCAACGCCTAAAACATTTACTATCTGGCCCTTACCAGAAAACAAGATTGCTGACCTCTGACCTAGAGGAGGCAGTTGTCAAAGTCAATATGATTCGCTTTATGACATGACTTGAAAACTCGATTAAGTTTCACTTTACTTAATTAAAGGACAGTTCTACAAATAGATTCTCTGTAAAAAACAAAAACAAGTGAGTCATCCTTGGAAGTATTTTGTTACCTCTTAACAGGTCAACTGATGAGGGAGACCCTCCAGTAAGTGATCACACAGAGAAAGATGGCCGACACGCGGGAGAGTTGAGACATCACATAGTACGAGGTACGGAGGGGTCTGGAGTTCCTGCAGAGAAAGAAAACGAGTATGAGGGAGGAATCAGATACTGTCTTCCAATATCCGCAGGGCTCTAACGTGCCAGCGGGTTTGGATTCATTTTACGTAACCTCACAAGGAAGATAGATGTCCAGGGGATGGAATATGTAGGATATTAGATCTGACACAGTATTAGATAGAATTTCTAACAATAAAAAATTTCCGTGGGATTGTTAGCTTCCTCTCATTGAATATTCATGTCAGCTGACCCCTTTTAGCACCTGGGAGGTGTTGCACTGCTTTCTCGCCCCGTTACGGGGAGACTGTATCAGTTAGGGGAGTCCGACTGATAGAGCAAATAGATCCCAAACTGCATTTTGTTGATACATTCCATTTGCCCGTGGGATCCCCTGTTCAGCCCTCCGTTTTGCCCCAGGAGTCTACTCTATATGGGTTCTATCAACCCCAATGCCTCCGGCTTCCCTTTGGATTATGTCCAATAGGGAGCCACCGCGGAGTGTGGATAGAAGGAATGACAGGAGAGAAATGTATTATTGTCTGATTCCCTCTAGGGAGGTAGTTTTAGGCTGGCTGTGTCCTTGGCAAAACATCCTTCTCCTCAAAGGGAACCTACTCAGTGCCTCTCTTTTTGGCTTCCAATAGCCTCTTGTCCCCTTGTCCCTTCAGGCTGCTGGTAGACCCGTGTCACTCACGGCATATCTCCTGTGGGTCCCCTACAGCTTGCCCATACCTGTGTAATTGGTCCCTTTGCAAATAACTTTTCTTCAAATTATCCTAATTTGAGTGTGCTACCTGATTTCTGTCAGTAAGGTGACTGATAAGTGGCTATTGGCTCATCCCCAGTCAGACTTTATTTTTCACTCACAAAAGAGTTCAAGGTGGGGGCACTGCCATTCCAGAAGTCAGGACACTGGTTCTGCTGTCTTTCACACAAGTGTGCCCTGGGGTTCCTGCCTTCTTAGTCAGTGGGAAGGGGAAACCAAATATAAAGAAATGCATATAGGTGCCCTCTGTGAGCTGTGCCTGGAAACAGTACACCCCATACTCAACTCATTCCTTGCCTAGAACTCGGCTATATGGCTTCTTTCAACTTAGAGAAGTATAGTCGAGTGTGGTGGGGAATGTCATCTAGCTGTGTTCTCAGGCAGAAGGGGATGTAGAATTTGGTGGGTAGCCAGCAGTCTCTGCCATTGGCAGTGACTGTAAGTTGGAAGCAATTGGTCACTTTGGGCTGGTTGCTACCTATCAGTCAACGGTAGGGACATGGGTTGGGTCAGAAGTGAGCCTCTGCCATGTCAGTCTAGGTAAAATGAGGTGAAGTCTCAAGTGTTCAGAAACTACATCCAGTTCTCATCATGTAACTGGCCATTTTGTACCAGAATAGAAATTATACTAGAGGTCAGATCTTTCTACACGTGGAAAGAGGGCGGCAGCATATCTGAATATGTTTTTTGATTCCTTCTTTGCATTTCACGATCTCCTCATCTTATACCTAAACCTAATTTATACAGGGCTATGAGTTTCCCACAGGACAGGCGTTGAAATCAGGCTGAAACTGATAGTTCATCAAAAAAGGACAAGTCCAATGTACTGGCAGAGGAATAAAGAATGTCCTTGCACAAGTATAAAATGAATCTTATAAGAAAACTCTTTAGTGAGAGAGGTCCTAACTTAACAGTCACATTAAAGTGGAAATTAAATGGTATTGCTGTGTAGTAGCATGAAAGCTGGACCCCATGCATGCCCCTAGAGACACCTGAGATGGCAGAAAGCCACCTTGGTAGAAATCATTGGTGCTCTGCCCAATTCTCTTCTGCCAACTGTTGTACACATCTCTCAGCAGGTAGGAGTATTGTCAACCTGTCCCAGGGATACACGAACAGTGACATCATGCCCAGCCCGTAGACCATCCCTGACCGAAAAGGGGGCACAGATCCAAGCTCTTTTGCCTCATCAAAGACTACATCTTTGTTGAGTTTCCTCTGATGCTTTCCTTGCTCTCCCTTCCCTGGGACGGCCTCCTCAATAAACCATTTGCAAAGGAGTCCCTGTCTCAGGCTCTGCAGCCAAGGAATCTGTGGGAAGGTCTGTGGTGTAGGAACCATATCTTGGGGATGGAAACTACTTGACAGGCTCTATCCTCAACCTCTATCCTTGATTCCAACACCGATGCTTCAACTCAGGTGGTGGTGGGGCTCCAGAGACATCATTGATCAAGGGAGCTCTGGTGCCACCTTATATGCGTGTGACCCGATGTAGGATCTGTGGTACTGATGACCCAAAATGCAGGGGACAACGGGGTCTGGGAGGGTAAAGATGCTGGTGATTGGTGGCAGAGACTGCAGCCTCAGCTAACGCTCTTGATGTAGCAGGTGGGATGTCAACGTAGACAGCCAATTGGTAAAATGGGCACCATGTTCCCCAGAAGACACCAGGCTGGATTTGCAACTGTTCGTGGAGGGTGGAAGAGTCAGCATCCACTCAAACTGCCATCATCAGCCTGGGGTGCCAGCCTGGGGTGCTAGGACTGACGTCCTGCCATTGGGCAGATAAAGGTTCTCTCCAGGGAAGACAGGTGTCAGCTGGTAAAGTGACCTTGCTTAGGATCCATAAACTCGCCAGGCTTGGGGAAGGCTGGGCTTTAGAATATGCAAGGTGGGCCAAGAGCCCACAAAGTCTGGACCCCCTGCCTTACGACCTCCCAAAAGAGGGTTAGCATTCCTTACTCCACTTCCCGGCAAGTTGAGTGAGGAAGACATCAAGACGGTTCCCACAGTGGTGTTTTTATCGCTGTCATTCTGACACTGGCACCAAGGTGTCCCCTCTCTTACTTTCCAACGGAGTATCGTTGTTAGGGTTGGATTCCCAGCTTTAGGGAATGACAGCCATGGAGCTGTGTTTGCAACCCAGAGGAGCTCTATGCCTTTCTTACATTTTACTTTTCCAATCTTTGCACATATGGAGGGCTTTTTGTTTGTGTCCTTGATAGGAGTGGTGGGGCGGGGCTTAGAAGGAGCCAAGTTTACACTTTGAGAGTCGCCCACGTGCTTGCTCGTGATGCAAATGAACTTGTATCTTCTTCCCTTTTGGCAGGAACCGTGTAGGCTTAGAAATAATATCAAGATGAGGTAAAGGAAGTAAACACTTTATGACTGGGTGAAAAACATTATTTCCATTTATGTTGCATATTGAGTGATGTAAGTCAGGCCACGCACAGCTTCTAGAGGTTCGGAATTTCTGTGCATAGAAAGAAAGTCATCTAAAGACCTCAGTGAACAAATTTCGGTTTATTTTGTTAAGACTGTGATATACACACCTTGGTAACTTAAACTTCAATTTCCCATTGCTTAAATGCGTTCTATAAACAGCTGAGTTTGGGGCTGTGTACGTAACACAGCAATTCCCATCTCTCTGTGTCTGGAGCATTTATGGTTCCTTTGAGAAGTAGCCTGACTACACCTGTCCAAACACACCACACGCCTTTCTATGTTTCTATACTTCTACAAAGGTTTGTAACTTTGAAGGGTGTTCTTCTCCCCCATTTATCTATAAGCCTATAAGCTGCTGGAGGCCATGGGATGAATCTATTCATCTTTGTTCCTTCACATTTAGCAGGATGTCTTCATCATAATCCATGCTAAATGTGCTCAGTAAATAAGGGGATGAAAGAATAAACTACGAGAGGCAAATTCAGAATGAGCTGAGTGGCTTAGAGGTATAGCTGAAAGTAATTTATGTCAACATAAGAAATACAATTTTCATACTGGGAAGACTTTTAACTCTTCCCTTGATTAAAAAAAATGACAGTGTTATTAAAAGCTGATGTCTTTGCATGTGTGCATAAATTTATATATAAAATCAGAATTTGTGTATTTTTAACTGTATTTCACCTCACGGGGCAGCCTCGTCTCTAGAAACTGACGACACACACATGCACACATGTACACATATATAATTTATCAAATATTGATTAATGGTTCATGGAAATCAATGGAGGCTTTTTTTTTTTCACAAAATAGAGTTACATTTAAAAAAGAATAGAAACTATCTAGATAAGAAGTGCAAGAGGAAAGTTCTATCATGTATCTGGATTGGTAGGGAT
This sequence comes from Leopardus geoffroyi, assembly GCF_018350155.1. NCBI lineage: Eukaryota > Metazoa > Chordata > Mammalia > Carnivora > Felidae > Leopardus > Leopardus geoffroyi. The sequence continues at coordinate 137,023,997 of NC_059336.1, forward strand.
GACCAAGAGAATAGATGAAAATAGTGGATATTGGGGAAAGGACTCAGTGACGGCCAAAAACTCTGCCAGGAAAACAAAGCCACCAAAATGGCCAAAAAAGAGTTGGAAAAGAATGGAATGGTACTTATGTTCCAAGTCACAACTGCCCTCGTCTGGATCATTGAGTAGCCTCCTAAGTGGCTCCCCCTACTTCTGTGCTTAAAGACCTTGCATTGAGTCTCAACATGGCAGCTGGAGGGACCCTTTGAAAACATAAGTGGGGATGTGTCTCTCCCCTCCCGCCAGTGGCTTCTCTCACTCCAAGTAAAGGCACACGAGCTCCCGTTCTCACCCAGCCCTACCCCACTTTCTGATTTCTTCTAGCGTTCCTTTTTCTTGCCCACTCAACCAGTCTTGGAGCATCCTTCCGAGATCCGCCCCTCCCCCCCCCCACCCGTGCACATGTGACAGAGAACTGAATATTGCCCATGGGAGAAAGTTGGGTCTGTTCTCTCTCCCCCACCCCACCCTGCAAACCTGTCACTAGGATGGACTAAGAAGGTGCTGCTTTCTTGGCCTTCTCTGATGCGCGGTTAGAAAATCCAACGTTGTCTTTCATGACTCTGGGTCCAAGCCAACCATGCTAATACAGCACCAGGGAAGGAGGCTCTAATTTCTTCCACGTCACTCAAGAGGCTTGGTGAGAGGGAGGGCTGGATTTGGACACTCATGGGTCTTGACTCTACCAGTCCCCCCACAGAACCAAACCTCATCCCTGATGTCTGATGGAAAGGCATGAACTATATACACTGCGTCCCCCTCACTATGGGCAAATGTCCTCACACTACTCATGGCTCCTCACTACTTCTCCTCCAGAACTTTGCTTCCTTCTGCACAAATAAGTAAATGAAGGAAGGAAGATCATGGTCCTGGTCCTGGTTTAGTGCCTCAGAGAACTTTCCATTTTGTTCTCTTCTAAGTGGATGGTGTGAACACCAGGACAGATCTTCCCAACCAGAAGTCAAGGGTCTGGGGGATTCTGTATCAGCCTGTCCAAAGAAGAAGGAAATTAAAGAATTGGTTCTGTGAAGTTTTGTTTTTTGCTATTATCTACATCTGTGACTTAATTCATAGCTTCTCTGAAATAAAGATCAAGAAAAATGTATACATTCAAGCATTCGAAAATCAAGTATAATTTATTTATTTATTTATTTATTTATTTATTTATTTAAATATAATTTATTGTCAAGTGGGCTAACATACAGTGTATACAGTGTGCTCTTGGTGTTGGGGGTAGATTCCCATGATTCATCACTTCCATACGACACCCAGTGCTCATCCCAACAAGTCAATGCCCTCCTCAATGCCCATCCCCCATTTTCCCCTCTCCCCCACCCCCCATCAACCCTCAGTTTGTTCTCAGTATTTAAGAGTCTCTAATGGTTTGCCTCCCTCCCTCTCTGTTTGAAACTATTTTTTCCCTCCCCCCCCCCCATGGTCTTCTGTTAAGTTTCTCAAGATCCATATATGAGTGAAAACTTATGGGATCTGTCTTTCTCTGCCTGACTTATTTCACTCAGCATAAGCACAAAGATGTGCTTGCTCACCTCTGCCTCAGCCCCACCTGCAACGCTCCGGTCAGCTCCTTCGTTCGCATCTCCCAGCAAGGCCAAGGATGCACCAGTACTTATGGGTGAACCAGACATCAGATGTATGTAATCTCGTAGGAAGGGCTTAGCATCCTGTTGGGGGTTCGTTTCTGCAGTAAATGTTGAACTTGAGGTAGAGGAGATATTTGCCGTGTCCTTAGGTCCTCGAGTTAGTTACATCAGGAGCACCTTTATAAACCAAGCAGAATCCTTCCTCTGATGAGCAAGGGAATGTTGAGGCTGGCTGGCGGCCAGCACCCCAGGCATCTCCCCTTCTTCCCGACCCAGGGAAACTTGACCACCATGCAGTCCCTCCCTGCTCTGTTAGTTCGTGGCAGTGGCACCAGGACAGCAACCGAAGACCAGCTGTTTAACACTCAGAGCATTTATGATGAAGGCACTGGCATATCTGATTTGCAAATGCCTCTAAACAAATAGCAATCGTTCATCAAGAATGGCAAACTCTTCGCTTGAGCCAGGCATCTATTTTTATGCACCCCCGTGTCAAATGGGTGTCATTCGGAATTCTCTTACACGGGTATTACATCTATACAGAGACAACACTCAGCTTAGCTCTACACGTTCCCTGCAGGCTTGGAAGAAATTCTTGTTCTCTACAACCCAGCTACTGCTTCAGGAAGTTTTGGGTATTCTTAGGTTCCTTTGTCAACACACGCACATGGGGATCGTTCACAACAGGGAAAACTGTCCGCGTGACTGTTGTGCTTCGCATGATTATTTGAGGACACAACCTAGGGGCAGGAACTAAGGAGCGAAGGAGAAACACTCCTCGACATTTAGCCAGCATGGGTACCTGATGAAGCCCTTTTCCAAGAAATGATCTCAGTGTGCCCTGATGTGAATTAGATTTAGGGGAAAACCGAGCACAATTTGGTTGGGTTTGCTTTTGTCATTTCAGGGAACGATGTTGAACATGTCAGAGATTCCCAGATTTCACCGTGCCATTTCTACCCCCCGCGTGACAGAGAAGCCTCACCACAGCTTTCCCCTGCTGTCTGCACTGAGATCTATTTCCATCAACTTCCATTACATCAGACTCACTGAAGGACAGGTGAGGTCAGCACAGATGACTTCCTGAAACAGATCCTCCCCACGGCAGTGGAAAATTCCACCTGCATGGATGCTCCTGAAGTCTATTTGTTCTTTTATCCCACAAATGCTTCTTGAGGTTCCAGCTGGTGCTAGTTACTATTCAAGGTACCAGAAGTATACCAGAGCACAAAACAGATGCAATCCTTGCCCTCATGACGTGTGTATCCCGAGACAGAGGGACAAATGACAAAGCATAAACAATGAGCACATGGAATGTTAAAGGTCAGTTCTGTGGAGGGCAGTAAGGTGGAGAAAGGGGTTAGGGAATGGGAGGTGTGAGGCAGAATTGCAGAGTTGAATAGGATGTCTGAAAGAGCATGTGTATAAATTAGAAGTTCACAGATATTTTTAGTGTGAAATTTTAATATAGTTTACAAGCTTACAAATATAAGATGGAAGTATTTTATTTTGTCGTTTGTTTGGTGGTTGTTTTCAGCAGTTAGAGGGAAGTTCGTTCTTGACAAAAAGTGGTATTACATTCCCTGTTGATTCTTGATCAATCCAGAAATTCGTAGAGGCACCATTTCCAAGGAAATGAGTAGGTCCTCAATGACCTAATGAGCGCATGAATGAAATGAGTTCGCCAGAGAGAGGTTTCAAACAGGAGACACCCAAGCTCACATCCTTGGGAAGGTGGGACTTTTACGCAAGCTCTGGTCACAGATTGGTGTTGCCAACATGGGAGACCAGAGGGCAGGCAGAGAAGGAGAGTGTGGGGGCCAGAAAGGCAAGTTCAGTGCCTGGAAGAGAAGGAAGGGAGTGAGACTCAAGAAAGAGGGGGTGGTGAACAGATTTGAAGGCTACTGAGATCAAAGAGGATGGGAACTGGAAAAAGGCCCCTGCATCTGATGCGTGGAATACTTTCAGCAGCTGGGGATCGGGAGCCTGTCACGGAACGGGGTAGGATTTGTCTGCAGGTAGGGGCTCTGGGCTCGAATTCAAACCACAATGCAGTTTTTTAGGTAAATCTTTATGCAAAAAAACAAAAACAGAAACAAAAACAAAAAAAAAACAAAAAAACAGAGAGAGAACTAAAAAAGAAAGCCAAGACAATTTCCGAGAAGCAATATCATATATCGCAAAGACTATTGGGCGGGTCTGGACGACCTGTGCGCGAGCCTCAGCTCCACTACCACCAGTCATAAAAGGTGCACAGACCCAGTTTCCCTGCAGAATCAGGTCATACTGTTCGCGGCACTCCCGGAGGGAATGTGAACGCCAGGTGAAACAGTATGTGGGAAACTGCTCTGCAAACTAGAAAGTGCTGTAAAGTATAAAGCGTCCCTATCAAGACGTCTTTCTCCGCAACGGTTTTCAGCTCAGCGCATGTTGTTGCTTTTGTTTTGCTGGCAAAGCCATTTTAGGGCACAGAAATTCCTGGAACGCCATGATAGAGTGAAGGAAGACTTTAGGTTTGGAAGACCTCTGGTTTCATTCTGGCTTGACCAGCCACTTGGCTCCCAAATACGGAGAAGACTGTGTCGCTGGGTTCCTGGGAACCCTCCGAATCAAACTCATGGGCAAGAAGTCTGCAGTCTCACTGGTGCCTTCCCTTCTATCAGACGCGGCCACTCTACCTGTCCACAGGTCCCCTCCATGAAAAAGACTGTGTGTGCCCAACGTTAACACTTCCCCGGCCTCCCTTGGGTAGCCACCTCAGTCTACTCTTCCTTCCTATGTTGTCATTCCACCCAGGTTCCAAGTCACAGCCTGACCGCCCATTTCTGTCTGCATCCCATTTGGAGTGAACTGCTCTTTTCTCTGCTGCCCCAGGCCACTTGACTTGCAACACTTATTTCCTCTAATTGGTTGCTCACAAATTTGAGTTTCCTACTACCCTGAAAGCTATTTGAGGACAAGACCCAGGCATATATGTCACAGCCACCCTATCACCAATCACACCCTATTAGTGTCCGTGGGGGCACCGAACACAAGAATGGCTCTACCTCACACTTTTCATTCTTGTCTTGGCTTCATGGCCCAGGAGACAAGGCTCCTAGGGGAGGCGACCCCTAAGACACCTTCTAGCCCAAATGCCTACCACCTCGTGATCTTGTCTCTTTCCCTAGACTCTCCATTCTTCCCTTTCCAATCCCTCTTCGTGTGTACACGGACAATAATGGTTATGTGCACAAAATTGGAGTAGAAGAAGCAACTTGCCAGACAGACACACACAATGGAACCTGGACCCAGGCGTAAAGGGTCAGCTTTCCTCGGAGCGTCTGGCTTCCGTTACCAGGATCAGTACCGAATCCATCCTGCAGTCACATGTTTCAGAAATGCTTCTAATATATATTTATTCACCAACTCAAACTCTGTGCTTATGAGGATGACGGACTAGCAGGAAAAGAAATCTTGTTTGTCCGTGGGTCATGTGATTCCCACGCTGCTTTTCATATAAAAGAGTTTAATTCACTACCCACCAATGTCGTCTTCCCCTTTCTTCTTGATGAGAACACTAGAAAACTGGCCGGCCTCCCATAGTGCAGACGAGGAGAGAGCATCCTATTCTGGCATTTTCTCCTGCCTTCTGACGAGCACGGCTGTGCTGGGGACTGGGCCGCCATGTTAGTTTGCAGCGTCTTGTTACAGTAAAAGTTAATGCTGTACTGAAATCCTGCTTAATATTTACACTTGTGTGAGCCATCGAGATGATGCATTATCTTAAGTGCATTGCCTCACCGTGTCTGTGATTCAGCATCATTAGGCCAGGATGAGATCATTTTAAAAGGAAGATGTAAAAGAAATCAAGGCTCTGGGGATTGACCGGGAAGAGGGAGAGACTGTTGATACCTTAGCGTTTATTCAAACCTTTTGGTGCAGATGGCTTCTTGTGGCTCTTGTGGGCGCTTCAGTTCGTGGGCTTGCATGAGAGTTGATGCTCAGTCCTCATTGGATCAACACTTGGAACACACATGGGGAGACGTCAAGGTGATGGCATGCCAAAGGATGTGACTCAAGAAGGAAGAGTCCCTGTTATCACAATTTTAAATGCTTTTCCCTCCAAGCAACTTCTTCAAGAATTAAAATAAAGGGATTTCCGGCATCAGTGGATCCTAAAACAATTTTGTTTTGTGTCCAGTGGCTCCCCCCTTATCCATGGTGGGTACATTCTAAGAGCTCCAGTGGGTGCCTGAGGCCGTGGTTAGTATCAGGCCCGATATGCACTATGTATTTTTCCTGTACATGCATACCTATGACAAGGGGTAATTTATAAAGTAGGTGCAATAAGAGATTAACCACAATAACTAATAATAAAATAAAATAATTATACCAATATTCTGTAGTAAAAGAGAGGGAGTGTGCTCTCCCTCTCTCTTTCTCTCTCTCTCAAAATATCTTCGTGTCCTGCCCTCACCGTTTTTGTGATGATGTGAGATGATCAAATCCCCAAGTGATGAGATGAAATGAGGTGATTGTGAGGCATTGTGACCTAGTGTTAGGCTACTGTTGACCTACTGACTGTAGTTCCGAAGGAAAGTCACCCGCTTTCCGACTGCGGTTGACGTTGGGTAACTGAAACCGTGGAAAACAAAACCGCGGATAAGGGGCCACTTACTGTATCTGTATGTGTATTTGGCACATCTCACTGACCTTGGCTCTATTACAAACATTCCCCAGTGAACTGATTCTGGGTAAGTTCCCTGCGTTGATCAACACTAACCGGAGTTTAGCAATCTCAAGCATGCAGACTTCTTTTCTAACTTTATCGCAAACACACATTGCCAGAAAAAATGACTCTTGTTGTGTTATACGGTCTTGGCTTCTTGCTAGGAAACTGTAAGTTTGAGAACAAAGTGGATATTTCCGTTGTTGAGGGAGAAAGCAGAGGAGAAGTAGCCGTTTCCAGAACTTAGCAACCAGGGACTAGGACACGAATGTGGATGTTTAATAGGATTGGCCAAGTACTCAATAGGTACAAGGGGTGTTTCTCGCCCTGATCTCTCCTTGTCTTGCGCTCGCAACTAACTGCACTTCCATCTCCTTCCCTAACTGAGATCTGCAGAGGTTTAAGAGTGCCTTTTCCCTATCATTCATAGATGTCTTTGACCAATTTTACATCATCAGATGGGGATGTAGACACAGCACTTTCCAGGCATCAGATATGTTAGTGACTGCAGGCATGCTGATACAATTTCACTCTAGTTTAATGTTTCCACTCACTCAGATGTAATTTAACAGTAATTTCTTAGATTTCTTGACCTTAGAACTACAAGGGAGGCTCAGGCCCACTGAGTTCACCTCCAACGGCAGGCCAATCTCCAGGACGTCCCGAGCTCATCACTTCTGCATACAGCCCCATTCCATTTTGAGACAGAGGACAACACGAAGACATTTCTCCCATCAATTTTGTCTAAATCCTGGTGTGTGACTTCCACTCCGAAGAAGAGTTTACCTGTATGCATCCCCATCACCTGCAAAAGCATTTTTACATCTTGAGCTCTTTTGTGAATTGATAGATCTTAAATGAACTATGTGTGACCCAAACTGGTTGAGAAACCACATCTAAAGAGAGTTGATCACGGGCGGTCTGTGGCAGCATAAAGATGATAGTTTTAAGATGTGCAGATGTTTTAGCTGGAGAAGAGAGCACCCAGCTTAAAAATGCTTGCTGGTGATGTCCAATAACGTACATTCAGTGTGGCTCTGGATGACAGAACGGTGTTCAAAATCTGGAAGAAGGGATCAACTCAGTGACTTTTTTTTTTTCAACGTTTATTTATTTTTGGGACAGAGAGAGACAGAGCATGAACGGGGGAGGGGCAGAGAGAGAGGGAGACACAGAGTCGGAAACAGGCTCCAGGCTCTGAGCCATCAGCCCAGAGCCCGACGCGGGGCTCGAACTCACGGACCGCGAGATCGTGACCTGGCTGAAGTCGGACGCTTAACCGACTGCACCACCCAGGCGCCCCAACTCAGTGACTTTTAAAGGTCACTTGTAATGTAGCAGAGTGGGGAGGGGGGCATAAGTTGCAAATCCCAGTGCAAAAGGAAAACGGGGGTGTTTAAAGAAAGAAAACCATGCAATCAAAGATTCTAAAATATAATTGTATTTTATTTTTTCGCTTCTCTCTCTGTTGACCTGTCATAGAGTTTTTTTGATTTGTTCTTTAATGGCATACTACTTGGGAACAGGAATCTTGTGGGGCAAGTGCAAACCCCTAGGGGTGCCTCAGCCCCCCACTCTGCCACCTGGCCTGCCTGCCTGGCCACAGGGAATGTGCCAGTCCCCCTCCTGCTGTCTGTGGACTGACGTTGTGACCATGTCTGGGTTGGAAGGCTGAGCCAGATGTCTCCCTTCCCCTGGACCACCTTCCCAACCAATAGAAGATGAGTGTCCCTCAAGAGATCGCAACCCCTGTTCCGGGACACACTCTGCAATGAGTCGGGGTGGGTGAAAGGCTGTCTTCCAGATGTTTAGTGACTGCCAGCCCAGAGCAGGAAGGCCAGCACTAAGCCGGTGCCCAGGGCTCTGCCAGGGTCAGCGCACAGCCATGGAGGCTGCACAGGAGCTGGGAGAAGGTTGGGTGAGGCCCAGCTTGGTGAGTCAGGGGGAAGGGACCCTGCAGCCCAGAACCACCCCACCCCCGGGGGCGGGGGGGTGGTTGGCAGCGGGATACCCCCGAGTCAAGGATCCAAGCCCTCAGTGTGTGTTGTTTTACCATCTGCCTTTGCTTAAAAAAACACAGCTTCACAGATGAAATTATCGAGAATTTCAAGACATCAATAGCAGAGCATTAAGCCCCAAATAGAACCCAGCGACTGTATTTCTCAGCTGTCAGTCACTAGGCCAGGGACTCTGTCCCTTGGTTTGGTCCTCAGTAAAACAGCAACAGTCATGGCACCTGTCTCAGAGCAGGGATCCAGTGCCCAGGGCGCTGTAAGTGCCGGGGAAGCGTTTGCTCTCTTTAGGGGCAGGATCATCGTTAGCTCGTTCATCACCGTTTCTGATTGTATTATCTGCGGGCCAGGACCTCGACGTGTGTGATACGGCAGGTGATGTGGATCACTACCAGACGGTAAGTGACTTGAGGAGAGACACAGAGGGTTAGTGGGACCAACACGTGTGCGGTGGGGAAAATGCACAAACACTTACAAAACGCCACATGGAACAAACCCTGCGATTGGAAGAAACAGGCAGAGCTACTGGCTCCCGGCCACCCCCTGGCTGTGCCACCAACAGCAGTGGCCACACCTGTGCCCTGGGCTGACCTGGGCCGCTTTAAGCTTCGAAGAGCACGGCCGGTGGGCTGGCTGGACCCGCACGTTCCGGGTACAGCCTCTGTGCGTTCACATTGGCGTCTTTATATTCGCCAGTTAACTGTCTTGTGTCCATGTTGCAGTCCTGTGTCAGCAAGGAAAGAACATGTGAGTTAAATTTTCAGGCCCCAGAAATTCTTGTTGGCCAGCCTGCTTTATAGTTTCACGTGTAGATATGTCACAATCTTCTCCTATGACTATAATTTAACTCCTCACAATTTTGTCATTTTTTTTAGGCTTCACGTATTTTGACATTATGTTGTGAGGGGCAAAAAATTACAATTTTTCATCTCTGCAGTAGTGAAACGTTCATTTTATTACTATCTAAGTTTCCTTTGTTATTCTGATTTTTGCCGACATTATTATTTTACCCTAGTTTACATTCGCTTACTATTTATGGGGGCACCACTTATTAGTCTGTGTTTTGCATGTTTTAATTTTATCTTAAGATAGATGTTTACAAACCAATTTGATAGTCTTTCGATAGCTCAGTTTAAGGTGGTTACATTTGCTGTTACGACTGATGGATATATTTGGAATTATTTCTACCGTCTTATGCATTTTCCCATTTTTATCTTTTTTTTCGCTGCCTTCTTCTGGATTGATAATTTTCTATAGTCTCTTTACCCCCCTTACAGTTTTACTTCTATCCTTTGAGAGGGACTTCTATATGATTGACATACATAACTACATTTTTTGGCTTATGATTAAGGTTAGTTGGTATTTCCACTTTTCTCCTGACGTCACTTTCACTATTCACTGAATATTCCTTCCTACCTTATTATTGTTGCCTAGAGGTTTATTTTCAGTCCTTTATAGCAAGAAATTATTTTCTGTGAACAACGAATGAGCACAAACATATTTAAAAAAAATTTTTTTTACACTTATTTATTTTTGACAGAGAGAGACAGAGTACAAGTGGGGGAGGGGCAGAAAGAGGGAGACAAAGAATCTGAAGCAGGTTCCAGGCTCTGAGCTGTCTGCACAGAGCCCGGCGTGGGGCTCAAACTCACAAACCGCAAGATCATGACCTGAGCCGAAGTCGGATGCTCAACCGACTGAGCTTCCCAGGCGCCCCAAGCGCAAACACATTTAATTTGTGTGCTCACATACACAGTTCGCGTCTGATGGGTCTCCAGCAGCATGAGGACACTTCTCGATTTCATACTTACTGGCATCTATTATTCTGGGGGAGAAGTATGTTATTAGTTTAATTGTAGTGCTTTGGAGGTAATTTATTATTATTTATTGTACTCGAGTGCACTTTCTAAATAAAAATCATATCTTTCTTGAATCCTTCAACAAATTACTAATTATTTCTCATTCTCCCTCAGGTACTCCTTTCATTCCCTTCTGGGATTTTTATTAAAAGAATGTTGGAAACATTCTTCGCGTGTTTGGAGAAATGGGTAGACTGCAAACCTATTCTTCAACTTCCTGCAGTTGTGTCATTAAAGGAATAATACACCACGCGTTTCTCTGGGTGACTTTCTCAAATGAGTTGTTAGTCTTACCTTCCATTTCACAAATTCCCGTAGGCTCTCCGGGCTTAGGTGATGCCCCATGTGTGGTAGACAGAGTTGTAAGGGTGGCCCCTCAGTTGTAAATTATGAGTTATATGGTTAAAGGGAGATTAGCTGAGAGGTTCTAATCTGATCACATCTACCCCTTGAAATCAGAGGGTTTTCTCTGGTTGTTGGCGGAAGACGAAGTCTGAGAGATTCAGACTCAGGACGCAGAGGAAGTTGGTGCCCCATCACTGGCTTACAAGACAGAGGCAGCCGTATTGGAAGGAATGTTGTCACCGAGACCGGGATGGAGCCACCCTTTGGCCAGCGAGCAAACCGCAGACCAGTTGGACCTCAGACCAGTGGTAGCAAAGAACGGGAGGCAACCACCTCAGTGGGCTGGGGCTGGGTTCTTTCCCAGGCACGTTGATTTCTCCTCGTGATACCCTGAGAAGATAACCAGGAGAGCCCAGTCTCTCCCACAGATAAGGAGTTGGGACTTTGAGCATCTAAGTGAAGCCGTGCAAAACTGATACTGTATCTAAACTGAACCGCACTCCACGGAAACAAATTTGATGTCTACATTTTTCCCCCTCAAACTTGCAATTGGCTTTTTCACATGGTCACTGGCTAAGCTAATAATTCATACCCGTTTTGTTTACTATCTCTGTCTTTCTGACCAACGTTGAAGTTTTATCCTTTGACCATCTTGCCCATGTTTCCCTTAAGGTCAATGCCTCTTCTGAGAGTTCCCGCTGTGTTTCTCCATATTAAGTTATGACTACTTTGTTTGTACAATTTGGCTTGTGGTCACGGAGAGTATGTTTCAATGCTCTCTCTGCCCCTTTGTGATTATTCTTGTCCTGTCTCTAAGCTCGCCTGGCTTCCACCTGTGCTCTGTGCCACCCCTCTGCTCTGCACCCCAGTGCAGAACCGTATCTCACGATCGTCATTTGGGGGCTTGGCCTCGGGTGCGGTTTGGGGACGTCGCTGATCCGATTGTAATGAGCCTATGAGAATCTGGGTTCCGCTCCTTGTCAGCAGACTGCCCTGTGTCCCCTCCTTCTCTAGACACAGGTTTATTTATTTTGTATTTTTTAATGCACATTGTTAAAAGTGTATTTATTTACCTTTAAAGGTGCAGAAACAGCGCAGGTGGGGGAGGGGTAGAGAGAGAGGGAGAGAGAGAGAATCCCAGGCTGTCAGCACAGACCCTGATGGGGGGCTCTATCCCACAAAGCCTTGAGATCATGACCTGAGCTGAAACCGGGGAGTCGGATGCTTGACCCACTGAGCCAGCCAGGGGCCCTCTAGACACAGTTTTAAAAAGCCATTGGGGAAGGTGGATTGACAACTGTGGTTTTCAGGCCCCCTTTGAAGATAAGGAAGCAGCTTGTTCAGCATCTGGCCTTAAGGGGCAAGCGTACAAGGAAATGCTCTGATCCTTCTACACCTCGGTGGCGGCCTCTTCTCCGAACCTCACGGATGTCAAGCTCCAGCACCATTTGCCTTCTTGCATGTTAAATCTGGCTCACAAAAAATGCGAGAGCACGTTTTAGAGTAAGCTGGTCTGCTCCTATCTTACCTGTCAAAGCACCCGGAGCCGAGCAGTCGGTCAGGAGGTGAACCCCTGCGCCGTCTCGGCCAGAAGTCCCAGGAACTTCATCTCTGCCCCTTCGGTGCCCTCTCGTCCGGAGCAGAGATGATAATACGTGTCCTGCTTACCCGTCAGCAGTGTGTCAAGAATGTCACACGGGATGAGGCATCCGAAAGGGCTTTAAAAACTAGCATTTACTGCAAATACTGAAAAGCCGCATTGCAGGTCCTCTGTGGTACCTTGTACCTGTCACCAAATGCTGGAAATGTCACACGCAACGAAGTCCTAACAGCTTTTCACCTGGGAAGATTCAACCCGGACACAGAGGGAACCAGGCAGTAAACAGGAAATGTGTAATGACAATTCAAGGTCTCAGTTTGTAAGAATGGTGCTGTGCTTGACGCTTGTCAAAGGCAGTATTTTGAGAGCAGCCCCAAGTTTCTTATACTATAGGGTTTTGGTACCAGTCTGTGAAATGTCCCTTGAACACTCAGAATCTATTCAGACAAGCGGGGAAATAGCTTCAGATCGTTTCTAATGGAGAATTACAGGAAAGAGCATGTTTATTTCTCATGTGGCTTTGCAGCTGGAGAGGAAAAAAAAAATTAGAAGAACTCTCGGGATATATGTTGGATACAAATAGACTTGTTCCAGACAGCCAAGTGGTAGGTTTTTATTAAGAGGGACCAGATGTTTTTAGGCAGGGAATGAATTTACTCTGTTTCATTTTTCATCCAAATAATACAGAACCTTGAATATGCAATGTTACCAGATGGACCCGACCCAGTATCCTTTATGCAGAAGAAGAAGAAGAAAAAAAAAAAAAAAAACAACTTAGAATGAGCTGGAACCCACGTCTCAGAAAGGCACTCTGGAAAAATGGGGTCAGCCCGGCCAGAGGCGTCCAGAACACTGAAATCGGGCAGATCCCAGAGGGAGAGACAGGTGCTTCTTTCCATAAATGATGAAAGGAGTTCACAGCACACAGGCACACACATGACCACATGATACAGAGACTGTGGCCACATGGGGAGGATCACAAAAGCTGGGGGCTGAAAAAAGTAGCAGAATATCCATTGGTCCATCCTGAGGGCGGAGAACAGGGACAGGCATTCGGGGGTGTCGCAGAGAAGGGCACACAGACATCATGCTGTCAACGCATAGATGTTTGTGGTTGGAGTCAAATATTTCTAGAAACACAAGTAGGGGCTCAGCGAGTACTTCAGGACCCATGCATTTGGGAAGTGACAAAATCAAGGCACCGTCGGGGGTCCGCGCCAAGGGACAAAGGAAACTTTCTTTCTTTCTTTTTTTTTTTAAAGATTTACCTACTTCAAGGACTGCACAGAGTTTTGCACATTATTAAACTTAATAATAATTCTATAATCAAACATCACTCTCCTTATTATCAAGGTGGAGGAAATGGAGGAGAAGATTAATTGCAAAGGTTAAATGTGTATCTACACCTCCTCGAACAGCATCTGAGACATAATTGGTGTTAGACAGTTGTAAATGTGCTGTTTTTACACTGTCTGGGAACCCTGATTTCTGAACTCTCAATCAAATTAGGCTGCCGGCCACAGCCAAAGAAATCTCGGTGAAGAGCGCTCGATTTCCTTTCATCGCTGCTTGGTCATTGCCTGATTTTAACCTGGACACATCTCTCTCTTTTATTATGTTACAAAAAGCAGTAAGGAACTAGGAACAGACACAAACATTCTGAGTTTTGCCAATCTTTTCCGAAAGCAAGCTTCTCGGTCTTCCGAGTTACTTCGGGTGAAAGTTTGGTATTTTTCTTTTTGATATTTGGTAAAGCGTTGGCCACGGCATGTCAGGACACATCCGATTCCCAGGCTGTCCGCCGTCCGACCTAAGTAAATCAATGTTACTTATTTCAGTTTCCTTATGGTTACGGAAGTATCCTTTCTCCCGGGAGGGACCTTTGTTGTCAGTCAGGATACCGGCTAAGCTACTGTAGCAAAGAAATCCAAAGATACAGCAGCTCAAGTTCAGAGCTGTAGAGCAACATGCGGGGAGTGGGCTTCGGCAGTGGGTCCAACGTTGCTGGCTCCTGTGCGAAAAGGAGGGGCAGTCCAGGGAGACCGTCTTTAAGGCGACAGTCTGGAAAGTGCACACATGCCTTCGGCTGCTGCACCAATGGACCCAAACAGCACCACGTGACCGCACCGCCTGTAGGGAGACCGGGAAAGACATCTAGTACTTGGGCAGCCAGCTGCCAGCTAAAACCAGGGGGTCCATTCGACCGAAAGGGAAAATATCAAGAAGGAAACGGGACAGTTGCAAGTGTGCGCTAAGCAGACCTTCCTTTCTCTCTACCTTCCCGGGATTCTGCCATCATGGCCTTTAGGACCCTTGGCTATCATTGCTCAGCTAATGATTTGCTTTCTCTTCTCACCCTGCATTCCACCAGAGGCTGGGTCATATCTCTGTTACTCACCACTGAACAATTGATCTGGTGGGGAGCACAGAATTTCATCGGCTTTTACAAGACTGTGTGGAAGCCCAGTTAAATAGTACATGTAAGGATGCACATTATTCACCAGATGCATGGAAAGAGACTCTTGGCAAGGTGCATGTGAAACAGGTTATTATTATTATTTTTTTTTACATTTATTCATTTATTTTGTGAGAGAGAGACAGAGCGCGAGCAGGGGAGGGGCAAAGAGAGAGGGAGAGAGAGGGAATCCCAAGCGGGCTTCTCGCTGTCAGCGCAGAACCCGATGTGGGGCTGGAACTCATGGACCGGACCGTGCCCGGGGCCAACATCAAGAGTCAGAGGCTGAACCGACTGAGCCACCCGGGTGACCTTGAAACAGACTATTTTCACTGGATATTTCTGACTCTTAAGCACATTTATACTTAACTGTACTTACTAACCAAGATGATCGATTTTTAATGTAACATCTTCTAATGCTTCATTGGGGGAGCTGTTTTGGCTCTATCTCACTGTGTTCTAATGACCTCTTCTCCCGTCTTGCCTTTGGAGGGCGAGCTGCCGGAGGCAGGGGCTGGTTCCAGCCTGCTATCTGCGGCAAGTGCCAAAGTAGCTAGGCGATGATAGGTGCTCAGTAGGCATATGCCGAACGAATAATGGAACAGATCATCAAATCGTCCAGACCTGATTAATAGCACCACAGAGAGATACTGGGCAGAGGGGCAGAGGGGCAGAGGGGCAGGTATTCCTAAGTGTTAGATCACCTTATGCAGGTTGATCTGTTTTCCAGTGTTCCTGATACATGATTAAAAAAAAAAAAAAAAACAACCAAAAAACCAAAAAACCAAAACAAAACAAAACGAGGCAATTTCTCAGAGTTCAGTTACTTTCCATTCATCCCCCCCCCCCAGAAAATGGCCAAGAATAACAAAGCAGCATCTGTTGATTACCTAGTAAGCTGCAGAAACCACAGACATGTGACCATTCCCCTATGCAACTGACATCTCATGTTATGTAGAACAACGTTATGGTAGTTATAATGTATAATTGTTAGTGAGTTACCAGAGTAACATGTTAAAAGACAGAAGATCTCAGTTAAAATTTCAAATGATGTGTGTATATGTGTGTATATACAAAATGTCTGTGCATAGCGGGGGGGGCCCTGGGTGGCTCAGTCAGTTGAGCGTCAGACTTCGGCTCAGGTCATGATCTCACGGCTCGTGAGTTCGAGGTCCTCGTCAGGCTCTGTGCTGATGGCTCCGAGCCTGGAATCTGCTTCGGATTCTGCCTCTCTCTCTCTCTCTCTCTCAAAATAAATTAAATATTAAAAAAAAATTAAAAATGTCTGCGCATATGATATGTATAATTTCTATGAAACTATGCAACTACAATCTTCTTTAAAATTTGTTGAAGACGAGAGAATCTCGGTGGTATGTATTCATTCATTCACTGTTTTCTTTTTGCTCCAACTAAAACACCTCACGACCCTCTCTTTCATGACCCCTGTACCGTGCAGTCCTTTCCACAGTGGAGTCACACAGATTAGATGGGCTCTGTTTCCTGTCTTGGGTTAGCGTGTTTTTCTGTAACCTGAGCTACCTACAGGACGGCAGGGCGGCCTTTTGGGTTAGTGCTTGGAAACGTTGGGTAAGATTTCTGAAACTTTCCAAATGAACCCCAATCCCAACGCGTGGAAATCCGAACCAGGATTTGGCGGGCGCCGGGCCACCCAGAAGGAGGTTTCTGGGCACAAAGGCTGGTGCCTGGGGTCCCCAGAAAGGTGTGGGATGGACCTAAGCAGCCTGCTCTCTCCGCCAAGGGGCAGAGGCCAAGGGAGGGGAGCCCCGTACCTGTCGCCGGCTGGCAGAAAGACAGCATCTTTGCAGCCCAGCCCCAGGGCCCTGGGAGAATGTGTAAAGTGAATTTTTAAAAATCATCATTAGAGGCATGCCATGTGTGGCCCACTCGGGAGCCTGATGCTGTGACAGCTTTTTGAGGGGAGGGAGATGTGGCCTTTCCAGCATGTCTTCTCTCCTCCTGACAAACACAGGCGCACAAACAGCCTTCTCAAAGGGCTCTCTATCTCAGACAAGAGTTTTGTTTTTGATGTTGGAATTTTAATGTCTTTGCAGTGGCTGCTCTCCTCCCATGCTGATGCCACTGCGTGACTGCTAGAGGTCAAATGTGGGGGCTTTTCTATTTTTTTCTTTTATGGGGGGGAGGGGCACTGCTTTTCCTTGCGATCTTAATTTTGCCTGGATAACTATTTCATCAATTTTATGCAGAAAGTATTATTATAAAGTTTAGTCACCAGGCACATTGCTGTGTTTAAAATAGTCTCATACACTGAGGCACCCGGGTGGCTCCGTCGGTTGAGCCTCCGACTTCGGCTCAGGTCATGATCTCACGGTTCGTGGGTTCGAGCCCCGTGTCGGGCTCTGTGCCGACAGCTCGGAGCCTGGAGCCTGCTTCGGATTCTGTGCCTCCCTCTCTCTCTCTCTGCCCCAACCCACTCACATTCTGTCTCTGTGTCTCTCAAAAATAAATAAACATTAAAACGAATAGTCTCATATACTTATCAATGCTGATCAAATATACGGAGTTGCCATTTACTGCATACATATTAATAAGGTTCACAAATGGCACTAAGATACAAAATCTGCAGAGTCTGGCCTCAAATCCTCTCCCTGACATTTTCCCCTGCTCATATCGCTCACAAAGTCACGTGCGGAAGCTTTAGATACATCCTCAATACTCAGCATATGAGATACTAATAGATATTAAAAATAAGCTTACAGTTACAAGGATCCTATATTCCAGAGACCTCTCTACTCGAACTTCCTGTGTGCGAATACTTTCATTTGTGATTGTTGAAGTGCTCATAATTGTTGGTTACGGAAATGTTCCAGCCTGAATATCAGTTGCTCTTTTTAATGTGATCAACTGCTTAATAAATCGATGTTAATCGAAACGCCCAACACTGAGTACAACTTTGCAGATATGTTTGTCGCCCCTCCGTTGTGTGTCGGGATACTCAAGATCAGTTAGAGGTGTGGCTGTGGATTCAGTCCCTGTCATCTAGGAGTAGACCTCTTGTTTCAGATCTCCCACCATACTGGAAACAATTTTTTTTTAATGTTTATTTATCTTGAGAGAGAGAGAGAGAGAGAGAGAGAGAGAGAGAATTCCAAGCAGAGTCTGGTCCATGATGTCAGTGCAAAACCAGACCCAGAGCTGGTCCCAGGAACCGTGAGATCATGACCGGAGCTGAAATCAAGTGTCTGATACTCAACGGACTGAGCCATGCAGGGTCCAGGAAGCAATACATTTCTTTTCAGGTGCGATTAAAGAGTTGGAGGCAAATAAGAAAATAGTAACAGGAATTCATATCTACAATCTGGTTCTAAATGGATTGTCTTCACAGCCCGGTCAAATCCAAGTGGGTTGACATGTTGCTGTCAGAGAGGACATTTATAAAATGAGGACAAAGACATAAAAGGAAATTTCAGAAGTGATTAAGCAATTGGTAATTAGCATTAAAGGAACAGCCTTTTAGAGATACACAGAATTCTTTTTTTCTTTTCATTTTAAAGTTTATTTTTTTCTGAGAGAGACAGAGAGAGAGAGAGAGAGCACGAGTTGGGGAGGGACAGAAGGAGGGAGGGAGAGAGAGAGTCCTAAGCAGTCTCCATAGCGCAGAACCTGATGCAGGGCTCGATCCCACGAACCACGAGATCATGACCTGAGCTGAAACCAAGAGGTGGATGCTTAACTGACTGAACCGCCCTGGCGCCCCAACGATGCACAGAATTCTTTATAGGAGGGATTGGATGACTTTGTAGCTTGTCACTAAAGGAAACCTTGAGAAGTATATTCTGTTCTTCTTCGTGTATGTTTGTCGAGCATTTACACATGCTATTTATTTTCTTTTGTGACTATCTGTCACACAGAAATGCGGGCTAACATAAGAGCCACAGAGTATTTAAGATCTTGAGGGAAAATGCAGAATCCAAGGGTCCAACTTTCTGATTTTCATTGACAGGAAACCGAGGCTTTGAGAATAAGTGGTTTTCGAGGTTCACCACGTAGATTGTTGGCAAAGCCAGGGCAGTTCTCATCACACTTCTTTTCCTTAATCAGTGCCTTGTCCGAATCAATACTATCTCCATCGTTCGCCTTTTTCCCTGGGGTTTTCTGTCCATAGAAATCTTGTGAGCTAACAAATGTTTCCCCTAGAGTCTAGAATATGAACCAGTGAAATGGTAGAGGGCTAGGTGAGAAGGGGAGGCTTTTATTAAAAAAAAAAAAGAGCCCTGTCATTCTGATAATAGGCACCCTGAAACTAGTCTTCAGGAGACAATAGTGTCCAGTTTTGTGGTTCACCTGTGAAAGGTGGTGATGGTGTGTTTCTAATGTGAGGGAGCGGGTGAGGCTGTGAGGGAGCCTGTGAGCGTGCAACACGGCGCCCCCTCTCTCCAGCAGAAATTTGAGATAATTCCTGCCTCACAGTGATGCTCAGCCCCGATTTCGTGAGACAGAACAAGAATGGTGTCCAGCGGGAGGCTCGGCGACTCCATTTGGCTCTGGGCTGGCCGGCCGGCGATGGGTCACGGCGCCCCTCTGTGACCCACATGAACTCTCGAGGGACACAGCCTACTGAGCGAACTTGAACTCTGGCAAGCGGCACAGTTGGATCATTTCTGAATATGCAAAGGAGAACACTCTGGAAACCTGACAGCACGTAGACCTGGCACGAGGCACAAGTGTGGAGAGGCAAACTTGAGTTTAACGTAAGCAGGGCTTTTCTGGTATTCAGCGTTTTACAAACGTAAAGCGAGCTTCCTTGTGAGGTCAACGATTTGGCAGGGAAACTTTGGATTTGGGGATGTTGCAGAGGCGCTTTCTGCGCTGGGTGGATGTTCTGTCCATCCGCCTTCCTGGTCTATGAATCAGGCTGCTCCCTGTCCCAACACAGCAGAGGGAGCTCCACGCTGCAAACAGGTGGTACCCCTGGTGGTGGGGTGGGGAGGGGGGGCAGGGAGGAAGATCTCTCTGGAAGTAGCTGAAGGTGGCTTTGCTAACAAGCAGGCAGAGAAGGGCAGCTCATCAACATTCCTTCCGGCTCCAGGGTGACAAGCTGCATGCCAGCAGATCAAAAGGGACACGTCTGACA
Organism: Leopardus geoffroyi; assembly: GCF_018350155.1. Lineage (NCBI taxonomy): Eukaryota > Metazoa > Chordata > Mammalia > Carnivora > Felidae > Leopardus > Leopardus geoffroyi. The sequence continues at coordinate 137,043,732 of NC_059336.1, forward strand.
CACACAGATGAGTTCCAGCAGAGTCCTGTGGACGGAATGAGAATGGGGATGGGTCCAACTTCGTCTCTGTGCATCGGTAGTCTTCAGTGACTGCGTGGGCTGAGCCACAATAGCCCGGGGTCTCAAGCTTCTTCCCGCTGAGCTCGGCAGCAGGAGGGAGGGGGGAGGGGAGCAGGGGGTGGGGGGAGCAGTGGTCAGAACACCCCCAACTGTCACGCCGAGGCACAGCGTCAGAATCACAGCCGTGCCTGGTGCATCATCCCGCTCCCAGCTCCGAGCGCTTGCCGAGCCGTGGGTGATCTGGGGCTGCGGGGGTCAGCTGCCCACCTTTGTCAAGGACCCACGTGGTCAGTGACTTGACCAGATCCACTGACAGAGGGCCTCCTCCTGCCCTCTGCCTCTCTCCCTATCTTGTTATCACGTGTTTTATTTGTCATCATAATACGAGACGTTATGTAATATCGTACTATACGTTTGCATATGTTAGACTATATTATTTTTTTTATGTTTATTTATTATTGAGAGACAGAGAGACACGGAGCGTGAGCAGGGGAGGTTTAGAGAGAGGGGGGAGACACAGAGTCCGAAGCAGGCTCCAGGCTCCGAGCTGTCAGCACAGAGCCCGACGTGGGGCTCGAACCCACGAACTGCGAGATCATGACCTGAGCCGAAGTCGGACACTCAACAGACTGAGCCCCCAGGCGCCCCTGTTCTACTATAATATTATATATTAAGCTATGACACCAGATCATCTCTACTACCCAAAGAACGGGGAAAAGCCATAAAAATAAGCTCACCAGCCTTCGCATTGCAGCTCTTGAGGGCACATAGCCTGAGGACATCAGCCCCTTCTCTCCCGCTTAGGAACACCCCTACATCTGCTCGCTGCTCAGTGGTGAGCGAGGACTGTCGGGCGTGCTGGGGCTGCTGGGGCTTCAGGGGATCGTCAGCTCCGAGGCCGGTGGGGGCTGAGATCCTGTTTGGAGACCACGTTACCCATCCAGGGTCCGGCTGGCACTGGGTCACGCCCGTATCAGGGACGGAAGGAAGGTTGTGGGACAACCACCGACTTGTATTCAGTGGTTTGTGGTGGCGTGAGAACCCTGTATCCTTACAAACTTAATTTATATTCTCTTGGTCTGTTTCTTCTTCACCTTCTCCTTTGTTCCCTTCCAAGACCAACAGACCAGGAGAAAAAGATTGAGAGAGACAGAAAGGTGGAGAGACGAGAGACAGAGAGAGGGGAGGTTTCCTAGTACATTTTCAGTTCACCCCGAATCTGAAGTCTCTGCGAAGAGTGACGGGGAATGTTCTGGTCCATCTTGGCCCTGTAAGTGCAGACTAGCAAGCAAGATGATCTTAAAATCTCTGCCTGGCTGATGCGGGCTGTTGTTGTTGTTTTTTTCTCTCCTGAGACCAAATGCCGAATTCCACGCGGCTTGGGATCCAGTCGCTGTGACGACGTATGTGCCTTTAACTTCAACAGAGGCTCTAGTCCTTGACTGACAAGAGAGGGTTTTCCAGCACTCGATGAACAGATCCTTCTCCAGGAAGCTTCTGCAAGTACCAGGGCGCGCACCTCCCCCAAACAATACGGGGACCAGACCCTCAGCTCCGGCTGAAGGTGGAAGAATGCCCAGTCTGAATTCTTTCCGGGCAGGCGGATGGGCAGCTCGCTGGAGAAACAGAGGCATCTGGACGGAGGGCAGGCATCCGGCTTTACGGAAGTCTCCAAGGCATCTGCGAGGGAAGATGTGTAGACGCGAAACAGGGCCCAACCTCCGTGCCCGCCTGCAGGGGCAGGGGCTCCGCGCACCTGTGCCCCACGGTGCCTGCTGGCTTCAAGGTCAGGTGCAGCCCCTCCCCGGCTCTCGTAGGGCGGGATTTTAAGGCTGTTCCCTGTTCAGCACACGCTGATAAAGCACAGGACCTTTGATGAGGATTTCCCTCTGTTTCCTCCACTCAGACTCCTACCCTCTTCCTATCCCTTCGTGAAATCTCCCTAAACGGACTTTTGCAACAAGCCATGCGCGCAGGTTCTCCAAAAGTGTGTCCTCGGGGGCTGTTTCCAAGGGATGCAATGCAATCACAGGTTTCTTTCAGCTCTTCAGGATCCTCCTCCGTTTCAGCCCTGCTCCCGCCCTCTCGGTCGCGCATTCAGTCCCCTTTAGGAGGGGACACGGCGCGGGGTTTTCAGAGGCACAACCTTCTGTGCGGCTTGACAGTTGGGAACGCAGGCTCTAATGGCAGAGTGCGTGTCTTTCCTTAACACAGACTTTGGGGGGGGTGGTGGGTGCAGCATGTAAAATGAAACCTGTCCGAAGCTTAGCAGAAGCCAGGCGAGCTCACTTGGAAACACATTTCATGCGAAATGGAGGATGGGGGCCCTTGCCCTCGCTCAAATCCTGGCCTCGGGGTTTCTTAGAACCCGGTTGATGGTTTCCTAGGGAGTGGGGGGGGGGGCGGGGTGAACTGTGCACATTCCCCCCGAAGACTTTGGACTCTCCCTTTTAATCCTCTCTTAAATGGCACAAGTCACAGAGCCTCCCTGGTCTGCCTCGGAGCAAGCTCCCCCTGTCACTGGAAATGCCTCCCTGGGACAGCGGCCTGTGGCCCCAAGGACTGAGGAGGAAGTGACCTTTCATTTCACGGGACACTTTGGTTCTCCTGGTGAGTTACTTGGTGGTGTCTTGATTTCATGTTTGTGCAACATGGTCTTCTGGGGAGAAGCGGACCATTTCAATAAGCTGATTCAAATGTTTATGGGGCGCCTGGGTGGCTCAGTCGGTTAAGCGTCCGACTTCGGCTCAGGCCATGATCTCTTGGTCCGTGAGTTCGAGCCCCGCGTCGGGCTCTGTGCTGACAGCTCGGAGCCTGGAGCCTGTTTCGGATTCTGTGTCTCCCCCTCTCTCTCTCTGCCGCTTCCCTGCTCATGCTCTGTCTCTCTCTGTCTCAAAAATAAATAAAACATTAAAAAAAATTTTTTTTTTAAATAAATAAATGGGTGGCCTACTCTTCTCCAAACGGTAGAGCCAAAGCTGACTTTTTGTCTCTCTTGCAGAGGACATTGATTCGCCAGCATCCTTCTCTAGAGAGACGTGAATAATGTGCGTTAGAGATTCGCAAAGAAACTTTGGTGCGTTTTTTGTAAGGAAATAAAATCAGGATAGATCCAACAGGACACTCATAATCACATTGTCACTTCTGGGGCCATGAGTACCTTTTCCATGCTCTGTTTCATTGCCTGAGCCAGAAATACCTTGTATCTTCTCTGGGCCTCGGTTTTCTTACCTATAAAACAGACTAGATGAGGTATCATATAAGCTCATAAATAATTTCACAGTCTGCAAGTGGAAATTGGTATTTGAAGAACTATTAAGCTCTCCCTTGCCGCGGAGGCTGGCAGGGAAAGACCGTGTTCCACACACCTTCCGTGTGAAGGTGACACACGCTCTGGGGCCGGCAGCCACGGGGCACAGCCTCACGGATGCCTGTCCCCACGATCGCACCTCGGGATGACGTATCCTCACCTTCCCTCCCAACTGTGTCTCAAAGCCCACAGTTGGCTCCCTTGTCAAGTTGCTCTTAGGCAAACAGTGGAGGCTTCGTGACTTGTGCCATGTGAGAAAGGATCCAAGGAGAAAGTCCAAAGGCTTCAGGAGGAACATGGAGTCCTCCTCCTCCCCAAGGAGACAAAGATTGTCACACCCGGGAGCCAGTAAATTACATCGAAATGAATCCCAGTGAATAGTCTGTAGTCTTCACGTTGGAGGTTAGTGATTTCAGATTGAGGAGAATCTGTTTGGTTCTGTCCTACGATTCACATCTGGCAAGATAAGTATAAAGGCACAGGTGAGTTAGAGATGTCCCCAAATGCGGGGTGGTTTCGAGAAAGCTGCCTTCTACCTTGGTCATTGTCCCAACTGACCCGGTTAAGATTGCGCCATGCATCCACCAGGGGGTGCTCACCCCCACTGAACGCAAGGTGACGAGGCTCTGAACCACTGAGTGTCAGCAGCCCAGAGGAAGACATCTGCCCTAACCCCCCCAACACCAGTCTTTCTACCGCGTCACTGTTTTGGCGAGGTCAGAGGAATAGCGTTTATGAAGAATACAAATATATTTTGCGAATGCAACGTTTTGGTGTGAACACGGTAACCTATCAGTACATCATTTTTCATAGCTACAAAAATAGTAATCGAGTCAAATTCACCATAATACGACTTCAGATATGCCTACATTAGGCTCCGTCAACCGTACAAAGTCTAGAAAGTGGAGAACACTGTGGCTTTAAAAAAAAAAAAAGTTGTCATGTTGAACATTTCTTTTTAGCGATTTTGCTAGTGAAGTCCAAAAAATTAGCTCATGCTGGTGGACACTACATAATGATCCTGGCTTTTTAAATCTTTTTAATGGTAACATTTGGTCATGACTGTGAAAGAGCACAGTCAAATTTAACGCCACTCTCAAGCCTGCAGAGTCTAAATTTGGAACCATACAAAACTGTGATTTTCCATAATTTTCATTTATGATAAAAGATGTCTGTGATGCAAAGAAAAAGGATAGACGTTGTTTGAGGGCCGAGATAATCAGCACGTTTTAATGTGGAATGCCTGAACAGGAGACCACTTTTGAAAGCATATAAACAAACAAGATATCCCTTACTCACAAAATTGTCCTGACTTAAAAATATATATATATGGTTTCCTTCTCAGTAAATACTGTAAACAGTTAAGATAAACATCTAAGCACTCTCAGGAAAGGGTCCTTAAATTTGTTACTTTAAAATGCTACTTTCTCCAGCAATGGTCTGTACTCTGCACCTCTCCCTGTGAAAAGCATGTGATTTTGATGATTATCTACCAAGAGTCTTACGCATGGTTCGCATTTAAAAGAATTTGCTAGAAAATCTAAACTTGGGTTTGTCAGGAAACCACACTTAGAAAGTTTAGATTTGGGCCTGTGGACATTTATTTACTTATTTTTTTTAATTTTAGTGTCCAATTGATACGAAATGAAGACACTGTTTTTAAAAGTGATAAAAAATAAACACGATGAAAGTTTTAAATCAGTTTCCTATTATTCTTTTGTTCTCCACCTTCTGTGAGTCAGACATATTACCCTGACACACAGCACCATTGCTGTGATACCTTTGCTCTTGCCTTTTTAGGCGGCTCTGCACTTAATGTGTGCGTATGGGTGAGGTGTGCGTGTGTGTGTGTGTGTGTGTGTGAGTCTGTATGGTGTGTGTGGGGAGGACACAAGAAACAGATCACCTGGCAAAGAAAAAGCAACACTGGAATTATTTTTGGTTCTGGCTTAAAACTTTTTTGGTCTTTATTTTCCCTACAGAAAATGCGGGGGTCAGATGTCTTGTAGTATTTCTTCCAAAGCTCAGACTCATTGGATTTGTGAAAATTAATGTTGTTGTATAATTGCATGACCTCTTTTCTGTTCCCTTAGAGACATTGCAGGATGTTGTGCCAGGGATAGTCTAGCTTTGAGTGCATAGATGCTGCCTAGTAACTTTTCTATCATCTATCCATCCATCCATCCATCCATCCATCATCTATCTATCCATCCATCATTTATCTATTATCTATCTATCTATCTATCTATCATCTATCTACCTTCCATCTGCCTATTGTCTAATTATTTATCTCCATGGTATCTGTTTACCATTTATCATCTACAGTCTATCCATCTATCTGAACTATCTATCACCTATCTATTTTTCTTCTTATTCTCCTCCTCCCTCTTCTTTCTCCCCTCCTCCTTCTCCCCTTCCTCTTCCTCCTTCCCTCCTCCCCCTTCTCCTCCACTTCCTCTTCCCCCTCTACCTCCTCCTCCTCCTCCTTCTTCTTCTTCTTCTTTCCATCATCATCATCACCATGTAGAAAAAAACAAATGCTTTCCCCTTCATTCCTCTGTCCCATGGGAAGGTCTGAAGATTTGATTACTCTTGTTTTCTCCCCTCAAACACCATATATGTATGTGAAAACCAAGTTTTTAGCCTGATAGGATAGTGAAAGAAAGAAGCACAGGCTAAAGAATAGAGTGCTTGATTGAGAATCCATAAAGTTGCTGGGAAAATGCTGCTATGATTTACTGTGTGAACCTGTGTGAGTCTCTGGAGGCTTCAAATTTCCCAAATAGAATATCGTAACAGTCCTGTTCCCTCTGCGTTAACACATACTGGCCAAGACAGACTCAGTCCTCAGTAGATATTTGATGCTAAAATAGAAGGCATGATTCCGGGTCACTTATTCCGGGCCATGTCCACCATTTCTTTAAAAGGAATGTGTCTTCAAAATATAAAGAAAACAGATAAAATATAATATTAAAGATGAACAGATCTTTTCAGATTGTATCTGTGCTGTGGAGGGAATCTCTTGGGACTGAAAGGCTATATAAACATCAGATGCTAAGTGTTAACTTATTAATTTTGTCATTCTTTGAAATAGCATGTGGATACCTGAGGCCATAAGATGTATGTCATACATTAATATGGCGTTATAACCCATTCAAATTTATCCTTGCTGTTTACATGAAGAAGAAGGAGGAGGAGAAGGAGGAGAAGAAGAAGAATGGGGGGGGAAGAAGAAGAAGAGAAAAGAGGAGGAGGAGGAAGAAGAAGGAAGAAGGAGGAGGAGGAGAAGGAGAAGAAACTTCCTATCAATTTGGCCATTTAAAAAACCACACTGTGCCGTCTTGGTGTCTTTCTATATAGGTACATTGAGACCACAGCAGAATTTAGCCTCATATATGATGTTCACTGGTCTCTCCCTTGTGCTTACAGTTTATTACAAAAATCAAACAAACACAAAAGAAAACAGAGTATCCTGGTTCTTTCGAAAGTTGGGAATACGAGTAAGCCAATGAACTATTCCGTATGTGTAAGATCCAAGGGTGAATGTCTGTGCCAATGACCACAAGTCTCGCTCAGTGGCAGGGCCTACAAGAACAGAAAGAATCGTCAAGGAATAATAAAAGCTAACTTAGGGTGTTATTTTTTTCTCTTGAATACTGCCCTTTATTTTCTTTCTTCTTTGGATTCTCTCCCATCCTATAACCAGGAAGCTGACAATGAATTTTATAACATCAGAATAAATAGCAGAGATATTTGAAGTCTTTGCGTGTCGTTAACCCAAAGCCCCACAACCTAGAGAGGTGTAGAGGGCTTGCGGAAAAGGTGAACAACAGAGAAAGGGATTTGCGGGTAGGTGGGGAGATACCATTTCATGTACAACTGGAATCCTTTCCCTATGTTGGAGAGGTCTTACTACATGAGTCTTAGGAAGCGGGGCCCGTTTCTTACGATAGCAGACAAAAGGCAGAATGACCATTTTTGTGACTTCTGCTTAGCAAATCTCCTGCTCCGATCCAAGATTTCTAATGCAGAGCAAGCGAGACAGAGGAATGGCCAGGAAGTCTGGGCACTGGCATCAGCAGCAAAAGCTTATGGCTAGGGTAGTGATGCCCTCCCCTGCCCATTCCAGGCCTGGGCTCCTGCCCATGCTTCTGGCCGCCTTACCTCCTGTCCATCCTGCCCTCCATGGCCTGGCTCTACAGTTCTCCAGGTCATTCTGTGACCCAACCAAATTCCTTTTAGGCTCAACTTAGCTGATGTTAATTTTGTGGCTTGCCACCAAATGCCATGATGAAGACAGATGCTAACAACGGGGTCCATCAGAGAAGTAAATTTCGCTTACATCTTGCCTACACCTATAGACAAGAGCATGTCTGGAAACACATACCAATCCCTGACCGGGCATTTCCGGAATCCATCAGTTCTCAATCATTTCAATCTCAAAATCCCTTTGTGTCCTTAACTATTATTGAGGACAGCATAAAATATTTTCTTATATGTTTTGTATTTATTTAAACTTATTAGTAATTAAAATGAGAAAACGCAGAATAGGGGCGCCTGGGTGGCGCAGTCGGTTAAGCGTCCGACTTCAGCCAGGTCACGATCTCGCGGTCCGTGAGTTCGAGCCCCGCGTCGGGCTCTGGGCTGATGGCTCATAGCCTGGAGCCTGTTTCCGATTCTGTGTCTCCCTCTCTCTCTGCCCCTCCCCCGTTCATGCTCTGTCTCTCTCTGTCCCAAAAAAAAATAAATAAATAAAAACGTTGAGAAAAAAATTAAAAAAAAAAAAAAAAAAAGAAAACGCAGAATAAATAACGAATAAATATTTATTGGCTTACAGACGACAATACAATTTCATGACACCTTGGCACAAATAACATTTTTCTAAAAAATCGGTAAGAATAGTGGCAACTGTTTTCACAGCTCTTTTTAGGGTCCGGCCAGAGAGCAAAGTGGATCCCCCTTTCTCTTCTGCATCAACTCGCTGCAGTGCGTTGTTAGGTTAACACAGATTCAGAGATGAAGACTATTTTAACAGCCTTTTCAGATAATTGTGCATATTCCCCTTTGACAGGACATTGAAACTTGAACAGTGTTCGTTTCCTGAAGGTCAATGGCGGTGTGATTTCTGGACCCATGTCGGTGAACTTGTGCTCCATTGCACGGATCCATCCTGTACTTTGAATGGACTTTTCACTCATGCATAATTTTGCAACCATGCATTTCCTGTTGGGAAAGTGCTGGTTCACAGAGCTATCCAGATTTCCTATGTGTCAATGCATTTCATTATATAATAGCAAAAAAAAAAAATACACCACATTTGTTATTATCACCACCCATCCTATCAGAAACGTCCTCAAGTATCGAGGAGCTGTTAAGTTAGCATAATGGATACAAGTTTTCCCAATTTTTAGTTTTCACTCAAAAGTTCCAATGTTATCATTGGCAACAAACACAGTCAGTTGATTTTCTTGTAGTGACAGGCTTACTTTGTTCATTTTCCAGAACATGCTTGCCAAACGCCCAGGTCTGAGTAAGCGGTTTGTCCATCAGTCTTTCTTTTGTGTAAAAAGGTGTCCCGTGGAAAACAGCTGATTCAGCTCGTAGCTCAAATGCTTGCCAAGCCCTTTCCTTGACATGAACATGACAAGAATCGTACAGTGGGTGCAACAGAAGTGCTTTATACATGCTTGACACAGAAGAGGAAAGAGACATTGCATGGGATTTGAAATTTAAAAATATTAATAAGGGATGCAGCTTCATCATGGCTATTAATTTATTTTTAAGAGAGAGAGAGAGAGAGAGAGAGAGAGAGAGAGATGAAGCACAAGCAGGGGAGGGGCAGAGAGAGAGGAAGAGAGAGGATCCCAAGTAGGCCCCTTGCTGTCAGTGCAGAACTTGACATGGGGCTCGAAGCCAAGAATCATTGAGATCATGACCTGAGCCGAAGTCACTCAACCGACTAAGCCACCCAGGCGCCCCTCATCTAGGGTATTCTTAAGCGAAACTGGCACCCCCACACATGCACACACACACACACACACACTCACACACACACACACAGTAAACTGCGAGGGCAAGACATAAAGAGCGCAGTGACTCCTAGTGCATTCTGGTGACGCTGCCTTGATCTCTGCCTGGGCCAGTCACGTACCCACCATTGCTTCGCAACCTCAGCGCACACATCAACAAGATTAAAAAGGCAAATCACGCCTTGATTTTACTAGAAAATGGTTTTGAGCTCAATGGCACCCTGCAGAGACCTCGGGCACCCCAAGGGTCCACAGAACAAAGAAGTATGGCTGAGTCCTGTCACTTTCTAGGCTGCCGGAGACTATTTTATACCTTCTTGTCTCTTCGTAAGCCTCGGACACCTCCTCTCTCCTGTGCCACATGCGCGTCTCGTCCCAGTGGATAGATTGTCTCGTTTCCTGCCTAAGACCAGTCCCTCCATTTGGGCCTCCATCTGTGTCCACACAAGTACATCCCTGCAGCTACGGCCTCCCTTTGTCCCGCAGTGTCCGTTGTTCGTACTGCACCAATCAAGTCCTACCAGGATAAAATCAATAGAATGGCCCCTGCCTTAATCAAATCAGTCTTCCTTTACATCACATTTGCTTCCAGATGCTACCCCGTTCTACGGCTTCCCTGTATCACAAACCCCTCCACAGTTATTCCCACACACCGCCTCCCATCCTCCTCCTGCCCTCCTGTGAACCCACCGGAGGCAGACTTTCTTCTCCACAACTCCGTCAAACAGATCTTGACAAGGTCACCTCCGCACGACGAACTCCCGTAGCTTACGCTCAGGCCTCATTTCACGTGACTCTATCGGAGGAAGGGGGCATCGTTAACGAATTGTTCTGTTTTTCAGCAATTCCGTCCCTTTGGTTTGGGGATGCCGGTAGCCTTGGGATTGAAGTACTTAGGACCTAGAGCTGGCCGTCTGCATCTATTAGCTAATCTTCTCATGACTACTTCCATGTTTTAACTAGTATGCTACGTATTACAAGCCGTGCATGTCATTTAAAGGGGATCCACTTGGGGGAAGCGTGGATTTTGTCCACCGTCCTACAAGCTGTATGCTATCTGACAAATCACTCATTCTTTTACACTGGGCTTCTTTTCTCCCTATCAGGTTCAAAGTAAGTATAACTATTTATGAATCGATTGAACAAATATGAAGAAGCAGAAACTAATGAAATAGGTCTCCTGCTACCAAGAAATGCACTAGGTAATCTGACCAGCTAGAGGAGAAAAGAAATCCACCACAAACTACTGTTCCGCCACTGGGTGAGTGCACACACACACACACACACACACAGTAGAATATTAAGAATTAAGAATATTAAATACTCGGTGTGTCAGATGATCTACTCTCTCCTAGTTGTGACTCTATAACAGAAACTATTGATTTCACCAGGAGCACGTCTTCAGGCGGGTAAGTGCAAGCAGATAGGAGCATGGACAGAATGGGGCAGTGCTGCTGTTTGCCTGGAAATTTCCGTATTTTGCCTCCTGTCGGTTATTTTCGGAGGTGGTGCCAACGCTTGTAAATGAGAGAGCAAGAGTGAGAGAGAGGAATGTGGCTTCGTGAAGGTTTCCTATCACAAGATGCCTACCCTGAGATTTTGCCACAAAAATATCTTCTGCTCACCTACCAACTGACAATTATTTGGGTTAATGAGCTTTTCTGAAGAATACAAATCATTCTCAACGTTATGGCAGTTGCTTTAATTAGATCAGCCTTATTAGAAATTAGTTTCATCAAAGTTAATTTGTGGCTTTTCATCCAGGGTAGATAAGGGGGCTAAAGATGTAAATAACTGCAGTAATTAACATTCGCCTAAAACTGTAACAAACACAAAGCCCATTTACCGAGACTGGTCTTGAGTCTGCCTACAACATGATGGGGCCACTGAAACTATTTTTGCTCCCGATGTACAAACTAGGAGGCCGATAGTCTTGGTGAGGTTTGTGCAGTAAACTCTAGAGCTGAAGGTCAAATTCTGACCTTCTGAGTCCATGCGCAATTGATGTTTTTTCTAGAAGGAGGGAACGGAGTCAGAGGTTGTCGTGGGGGGACATAAATCAGCCTCCGCTTTCTTGACACGCTGTCTTCCCAGCCTCACAGCTTGAACTTCCCCCGCTGTTTGGGGCAGACGCACAGCTTTGTTTGGAGGGCCTTTAAGAAGCATTTCCTAGCAAGACGAAGGTCTGTGCTCTTTGACGGTCTTGTTAAAAACGTCATCATCATTTGTGTGTGAACGCACACAGACCGGGCCATGATCTTTATTTATTTATTTTTTTCAGCGAACCACACCCAGAGTTTAGAATGTTATATTTAACTATTTTTAAGACATTTTCTTTGTATTTTTTGAAAAAAGTTGAACCCCGCATTCTGTGCGTGTGTCAAAACTATGTAAACTTTGACTCTGTTAACTCATGCTATAAATGGTGTGCAATGTCATTCAGAGAGAAACATTTAGAATCACATGGGTTGCCACTTCTGTCAAATTACCAAGCTACAAAGAAGCAGACTGCGTCCCCACTCGCCACTTATTTTGGATTTATATACAGGGCACCTGTACTGCAGAACTCTTCTCTGTGCTTCCTCTCGAGGTATAATGAAGATATATTTTACGCTCATGCTGAGCTGTACCATTCAGGTTGCCATTGAGGCAGCATTGCTAATACTCACAGGCAACTAATGAATTTTACTCTATGATGGAAAACATAATAAATGAGATACTTTACAATAGAAAAATATATGTGAATAAGAAAATAAAGAAAGAGAATAGAAAATAGAAATAAATGCCCATTCGCTTATATTTCATATGAATTTTGGTAAATGTTTTTAGATTGATTAACTTGTTAAAAAGGCACCATAGACACTGTTGAATGCCGATAGCGATCGTGATTTAGGTGGGTCTGAGTTGAAACGCTCAAGAAATAAGATTTTTAATTACAATGTATTTACTTTTGTAAAAGTGCATCCTTGGGGCGTCTGGGTGGCTCAGTCCGTTGAACATCTGACCCTTGGCTTTGGCTCAGGTCGTGATTTCATGATTCAGGAGTTCAAATTCTGCACGACTCTGCTTTCAATTTTCTCCCTCCCCCACTCTCTGCCCCTCCCCTGTTCTCTCTCTCTCTCTCTCTATCAAGAAATAATTGAACTTAAAAAATTTAAAAAGGGCATCCTCTAAGATAGAGCATTATTTGAGAGGGTCATATTTTCACTCGATTGTTTTTAAAAATGTTTTGGTATACATTACTGATTTTTTTTTTTTCAAAACGGAATTGCTAAGCCCAGCAAGGAGAGACCAGGAAAGCCTGCTGAGAAAGCAAAGCCATACCAGCTGGGCACCTGGATGCCTGTCCAGTGGGTTTCCACTCGGGAGCAGAAGAGGTGTGACCATATATGCACTTGAGCTAAGGTCAGACAAGGAAGCACGTTGTGCTGTTAGCTTTGCCGGAGGGTTTGGTGCTGGTGAAAAATACGACAGAGAGGGTAGATTTGGTCAAGGATGAAATTGAATACCTTGGGAATCATGATACGCCCCAAATCACTAATCCTACAATTTTAAAAGACGCTCAACCATCTGGGGCCGCTGGGGGATGTGAGGGTAGAGCAAGGCTTTTTACCTTGGGGCTTCTCTGCCCTTGGGAGCGTTTCACACATCTGGGAACATATTGACCAAGAACTCCATGGACAGGAGGACATGATTTCCCCAAAGTCTTGCAACAGACTTTGAAAACACCCTGGGTGGACTACAGAGCATTCGCCATGTCACGTCACCTCTGTGCTCTCAGTGTTAAAAAGGAAAATAAAATTAAAAAATAAATAAATAAACAAAAAATAAACACTGAAATTATTTTTACAAATAAGTAAATGAATAAACAAACAAATAAATACATACTGAAATTATTTTGACAAATAAATAAATAAATAAATGAATAAATAAAAAATAAATACTGAAATTATTTTTACAAATCAATCAATAAATGAATAAACAAACAAATAAATACATACTGAAATTATTTTGACAAATAAATAAATAAACAAATAAATAAATACTGAAATTATTTTTACAAATAAATAAACAAACAAATAAATACATACTGAAATTATTTTGACAAATAAATAAATAAACAAATAAATAAATACTGAAATTATTTTTACAAATAAATAAACAGACAAATAAATACATACTGAAATTATTTTTACAAATAAATAAATAAATAAACAAACAAATAAATAAATACACACTGAAATTATTTTTACAAATAAATAAACAAATAAACACATACTGAAATTATTTTCACAAATAAACAAATAAATAAACAAATGCTGAAATTATTTTTTTCCAAAACTAAAAAAGAAAAGGTCTCAACCCTCTGCTTTAGCTACAGTCGGGTATTCTACAGGTCCTTTCTTACAATCTGTCCGTTCTGTTCTGTCATCTTTTCATTTAGCCATTCAATAAATGTTCAAGAGTTGGGAAAATTTGTCTCCAGTAAGTTTTTGAATGCACAGAGACTTTCGTAGATTAAGTAACACGTCCAAAGGAGGAGCAAATCGGACTTCATCATTTAATGCGAAACACCTTTAAATGTTTACTGCAGCATGACTGTGTTTGTCTACACAATATAATTTCTTCTAAGATTTTGAAGTGACGAGTAATATAGATTTGATGGCAGATGTAGATTTTTACAGGAGTAGTTTTCAGGATAAAGGCAGAGCAGTAACACTGCAGCTGGGCCGTGTCTAAGTGGACCAGAATCACAAACGTGGCTGGGGGAACGGCCTAAAAGCAACGCACACAATTAGACTTGTCTCTTTAAAATTCTGGGGCTCCTAATAGCAGAATCATCTGCTCTCCACCATCTGCCAGCTGCGGAGTGAGCGAAAATAGCATGTGCAGGTACTGTAATATACAATCTAATTAGTGTACTAAAGCTTAATTTATTGGAGAAATTGTAAAATAGAAAAACAATTATGATTTAACAAATCTATTCCTCTGCTGCTGTAATGAACACTCTGCGTGTACTGGATTATTATGCATGCGTTTCTTTTTTATATTATATTGCAAGCTCCCTTCCTTAATATATCACGGGGACAATGAAATTACACTCCACTACCTGTCTTCACGTTTCTGTCCCATTTGCAATCATACTCGGAATTTGCTAGACGACGGAGCTGCTTCCTGGCGAATACGAGCAGAATTGAAAAGGCTTGTGCCAAGTTGGCATTGGTTCTGAGGACAGCTTGAGGACTCACCAGGGAGAAGACGCCTCTGATGACTTTGCAGCCTTTGCGGAGAACAATGTCAAAGAATTTCTGTCCAGTGAGTGCTTGCTCTGGATCCTTCCTCCCATTCTCTTCTACCCCTTCTTCCTATTTTCCATTATTTCTGGATGCCTCTCCTCTTTTTCCGCCCCCTCCCCCTCTTCCGCTTCCGCTGTCTTTTCTTCATAGACCTGGACGGACGACCGTGTTTTCCACGCAAAAGCAAGATGTATCGGGAAGCGTGGACCGTCGAGTGGGCCATCAATTCCTCTGCTATCAGGACCTTGAGCAGCGGTGCCTTTATTTATTTATTTTCATTTATTTACTCATTTATTTAGAGCAGGGGTGCCTTTAAAGATGAGATAGCACATAATTCAACACAAAGGTTGAGTACGGGGAGAAATGAGATTATGTGGGAAGGATGAAGCCGGATTTTACATCGTGCACAAGCGAGGGCTTTCGTGTTGCAAATTCTAAGTAGGCTCTGGAACATAAGTGAATAAATAAATAAATCAATAAATAGGCTCTAAAATTTGTTACCAGCTAGGCAAAACCGACCTTGAATGAGAAACATGTTTTAGAGGACGGTCTCTGTTACGGAAAGACCTTTTAGAGTTTTGCTCTGTCACCATGGCCTCACGGAAAACCTCACACATCAACAGGACAGGCGAGAGCCTATGGGATTTAGTGCTGTGGTTCCAGGGCAGATACAGTGTTTTCCTGAATGGTCGGACGCACGGTGCTCTCACGGGGACTGGCTTGAGTGGGGACTGTTGGCTGTAGCTCCGTGTGTTTCGACACTGCCTGTGTCGGCCGCCCTCCCTTCAGGAGACAGGCACTTCCATGTGGTGGAATTGATGGTGTGGGACTTCCAGGACCGTGCGTGACATAAAGGAGTTCTCTGCTCTGTCTTAGGTCCCTCTCCAAGGGAGCTGTACAGGAGAAATTTCCTTTGGAACCTGAGGTCAGAAAGGGTCCCGCTTCTAAGAGAGAAATCCTTTCCCTTCTCTCAGGCAAATAAGAATTATCAGTGAGAAGCTTCACATGGGCCACAAATGGGATCATCATCAAGTGGCAAGCTCCCCTTGGCCACGTGCAGTGACCCTCTGGGGCTGTATTTCTGACCGCTTCTTCTCTGTGATCTTGCTTTCCGTTCCCGTTCCCTTAAATTGTACTGATTTATTATATATGATCTTTTTTTTTTTTTTTTTTAATAAGGGGAGGTGGTATATATTTATTTCTCCCTTACCTGTCTGAGGGTTTTTGCTTTGTGAGGCGCAGAGCCAAATGCCAGACGTACCCATTCTGAAGTTTGTGTTTCTGACCCTCAAAAGGCTTCCCGAACGTTGGGGAACAGATGCACTCAGACAATCGTGGTACTCTCACACCAGCCACTGTGGAAATCATCACGGGGGAGAGCAGGAGAATGGGGCGGGGGAGACGGGAGAGCCGGCGGCATCAGAAGGGACATTTGGACTAAGTTGGAGGGAATTATAGGAATTTCCCAGGAAGGCAATCAAGAAGGGATGATGTCGGCAGATGGTCCCAGAGGCAAAGGCAAGGTGACATGAGAGAGTGTGTTCCGGTCAGAGGACGGCCCGTAGGACACTTCTGTCAGATTCCAGAGCGAGGGAATTAGTGGGCGCTGGGCTTTAAGGATGCCAGCAGGATACGCAGATTGTAGATTTCATTGTGAAGAAAACCACCAAGGAATTTTAGGCAAGGGGTGACATCACTGCATTTTCATGTCTGTGCTGCGTAAAAATAAAATAAAATCCATAAACGTCAGCTGAATTGAAGTGCATTTTAAAATAACGCCCCTGACATTTACCGCAGAATTGGAGGGCACACCCGTGTCGATTCAGAAAATAGGGAGCCAGGGGCGTGACTCAAAGCGGGGTGCTCCCTTGCTGCCTTCCTCAGAGGAACGATACAGACAACCTCGGCTTGTGCAACCCGTCAGTATTTGTGTGGTGGTCAATTCATACACGTCTGATTCTGCCGATCGTGGCTAAAATTTCCAGAGCACTTTAGAGGCTATTCTTGTCGTGCTCGGTGGCCAACACATATAATGGCTTCTGAGAAGGACAGCATTTTGGTTCGGGCAGGTGGCACTCTCCTGGGGAGTCAGTCGATGGTGGTAGCACGTGGAGACTGATTTTGGCAATCTAGGACAAAACCCGAGAACGTCCCGTTCATTTCTCGAGGGGATAGCGACCCTGTGGTTCCAGCAAAATCCAGCAGCATGGAGACACAGCATCCATCAGAATGACATCTAGTGCAAAGCAGCATGCTGCCGGACCCCGGGAGCGCAGAGATGAGCCGTCCCGGCCACGGAGGGCATGTACGATGTGCAAATCAGTGCGTGCCAATACCGACTCCCGGCCCTGGGCGTGTTGCGCCTGGGCTTGTCTGCCCATGGCTCAGGAAGTAAGGCACTGACTTATATTTTGGACAAAAGTCTTTCCGCCTCTCTGTTCCAGCTGCCCACTCCAGCTTCAGTCGGTGTTGGCCGCATTGTTTCATCGTTCTAAACTTGCTTCCAGCCGAAATCACCGTGGGATAGACCTCCTAATGTACCCTTGCCCTTCGTGTGAATGCTTTCCTATTGGGTAGAAAATATATTCATGTCTATGCTTCATTCACTCGTTATTTTAGCCGATCAACAAATAAATATTTATTGAGAAGGCGGACTTTGCCAGGCGCTCTGCTGGACTCCAGAGGTATAAATATGAATAAGATATAGTCCTATCTTTGTGGGAACTGCAAGCTGGTAAACACAAAGAGGGTACCGATCACCGTGCAATGCGCTCCGTGTAGCAAAACGCAGGGCTTGAGGAGAACGGCAAATACATGAATAACTTTCAAAGGGAGAGTGCCATGATTGGGTCATGAAAAGCTGCCTTTGCCTGTTCCCATAATGTCTGGAAGGGTGAGGAGAATTGATCACACCGTCCTCAGGAGTTTTTCCAAACTCCACCCACGGGCTGCCTGGCAAATCCCCCCACCGAAGACAGAATATTATCTTTGCAAGGTGGCGGTTCTCAGCTGGGCTTATTTTGAAGCCCCCTCTCCATTTCCACACAATCAAGGACGTCCGGCAATGTCTTGAGACGTTTTTGCTTGTCATATCTGGGTCGGGTTAGGATGCTATCGGCAGCCAGCGGGTAGAGTCTGGGGACCCTGTCAAATATCCTACGGTGCACAGACCAGCCTCCACAGCAAATAATTATCTGGGAGCCTAAAATATCCATATTGCCAACACTCAGCAGCTCTATTGTAAAGTAATTTGTAAGATGGTTATGCCAGCCACGGTATGGGGCCAAATGGCGGTGAGATACGTTTTACAACATGAAAGGAATTTTCACTTAGATTTGCAATGTTCCCCTGGGTCCAGATCATTTCTTGGGTCCCAGATGAATGGCTTTCTGATGTTCAACCCATTTTTTTAATGTAGATGGACATCTCCTTTATTTCCCTGTCGTTCTTCCTAACCCGGTGACAAACAAGGTTTTCGCAGCCACCACCGTGGGCTCGCTGAATCCTCGTTCACGTTGCTTGTTACGGCTTGCCTCCCCCTCCTCTCTCTTCCTGCAGCTGCCTGGTGCCTCTGGCCTGGCCTTGACACTCGCCGTCTGCCCGCTCGTCAGCAGCTGTCATTCTCCACTGCTTCCCGTGACCTGCTCCTGCTTAGGCTCCGCCCACCCCTGCCACCAATCAGTCAAATTCCTCAATCCAACCCGAGATAACCTTGTCTCAGGGACCAGAGCTCCTGGACAAACTCAAAAGACGAGCTTCTTCTTGCAAGCATTTGTCCCCTTTTATCGAGAGACAACGATACATTTCTCAAACAGGGAGACCAAACATATTTGCGTGACCCCATCCACTGCCACAGTGAACGCCTCTCTCACAGCCACACACCCAGGTCAGGGTGAAGTCATAGCTCACGTTGTCCCCTCAGTGGTAACACTTTGCCTTTTCAGAACATGCTTTCCTAATGGCTGGGTGATCGCGGCACTCATTTCTTAATTCATCAGCATCCTGAGAGCTCAACTGGCCATCCCATAGTTTACGTAATAATAAAGTGTAAAAACATCGTTGCTGTTTACATGAATAATTTGGTATGCCTGTCCCTTATGAAAATCGAAACCGAATGTCCTGCTCTGACCTATCAAATGTTTGGAAGCAAGGGCTCGGATCTGGCCTCCATTGTTATCTTGAATGCGCTTTGTGCTTTATGATGATCTTAGAATTATTTGATTCAATAAATAGTAATGGTGATGATGGATACGACTAACGTTTATCACCCTTCTCCGGTGCACTTGTCATTTTGTTAAATGGTTATGCGATTTGTTACTTCTGGTCTTGACAAACACCCTACAGGTAGATGTGTTTATCTTCGTTTGGCTGATGGGGACACCGCCCCTTAGGAAAGGTGGCATGCGTTTCCAAGACCACATAATAAGTGGAAGGACTGGGATTGAACCCATCACGGATGTCCTATGAGGGACTTGATATGAATGAGGACTAATCATCTTTTTTTCTTATTTTATCATATAATAAATCATATTCTAAAATGCCAACTCAAAGTTTTACAGTTTCACGATTATTATAGGAAGTGATGCACAAGAACTCTGAATGCATGCCCTAATTATTTAAAACCATGGCTAAGTAAAATGCCATGTATCTTTACTGTGTTTCATAAATAAAGGGCATTCTGACTAACACACTGATTCTACAACCAGCCCCTCCCCCGACTCCCTTCTTTGCTTCCTTTACATACAACTGTAGGTATAACTTTATTTTATCCCCCTGCCCATATAAAATATTTATTGGAAAAAATATAAATCACATTTAGAGATGCTGTATGGATTTTTTTTTTGCTCTTTATGTAAATACTGCACATAGATGTTTGAAACTTTAGCAATGTCACTATTTGTGTAAAAATAGATTAGCTGTGATTAACTTCTGACCCAAAGGCACTACGCTTACCTTGAATGTGCCCAGCGTATTAACAAGAAGTCCTGTCTTTGATGATTTAATTGCCCACGCACCAACCTGGGGACAGAGACAGTCGGCTCTTTTTCTTCATGGGCGTGATTTGGACGTGCGTTCAGACTTTGGAGACGATCTGCAGACAGGCCGGACCCTTTGCCCTCTTGGCCTTCAAGCAAGGCCCATCACTAGGCTGAGAGTCTTTGTCTGCTAAGCCAGAGTCAGGCCAGGTACGTCCGAGACATCGCAGATCTCTCCAGCCTGTGGTTACAAAACACTTGAGTTGAGGATAGACCGTCATAACTTAAAACTCACTGGCCTGGAAACTAGAAATCGGACTTCCAAACATCTGGTTATTTCCAACAGTTCTGAGGGTCACCTCCCTTGAAAGCTGTCAGAAACTGTCGCCCTTCCATGGCCAGCCTGGCCTTCCCTTCCCACACCGGACTCCACTCCTTCACATCTGCTGAGCACGGGATGTCCTGCTGGGGCCTCTAATCCATTGGAGAGCCCTGCTGTCCTCTCCCGGGATGGTCATTCTCCATAGGGATCTACTCTCTATAAACATCAAATGCGTATTCATATGTTTATACGCAAGTAACACATTCATGCTTTGCGATGGCTCCCGCCATCCGTGTAATTCACGCTCCGCAATTAGCCAGTCAGCAAGCCATCCCTCTCCCCTTCCCTGCATTTCCCCTGGTTCCTGTAACAGCTGGTGGGTCAGCCACGATCACCCTTGCTTCTCAGAGGGTTTAGTCAGGGTCTCTGCTGCAATTGCAGGCTGAAGCATAACATCTCTAGACTCTGTGGAATTGAAAGACAGAATTCCCGTTCCCAAGAAAGTCTGTGAAGTCCGGCCTTCTGTACATCCTTCTAGAACATGCCACCACCTGGTCTGCGTTCTGAACAACAAAATCATTCTACTCTTTGCTGTTATTACCAGGATATCTCTCAAGGCCCACTCTTCTACAGTGTCTTAAACCATGTATTTTGCTCGCTTAGCTGTGATTTCATCTTCTTACAAAACTACGTAGTAATTGCTTCGAAACCCTACTTCCTGGGAGCTCTTGGCTGGCTCAGTCGGTTAAGCGTCAGACTCGATTTTGGCTCAGATCATGATCTCACGGTTTGTAAGATCAAGCCCCATGTCGGGTTCCAGGCTGACTGCAGAGCCTGCCTGGAACTCTCTCTCTCCCTCTCTCTTTGCCTTTCCCCTGTTCTCTCTCTCTCTCTCTCTCTCTCTCTCTCTCTCAAAATAAATAAAAATGAACTTTAAAAAGAAACGACACCCTACCCTTTGCCATCTCCTCTTGAAAGATTCTACCATGTATGGTCTCAGCAGAGCAGGTGAGGCCCTCAGGAAGACTCTCAATGCCTCTCCATTCCTGTCTCCCTTTAGTGCAGCGGCCAGTTAACCAAAAAATTGGAATAAACAGGGAGCCAGGAGACTGTTACAATATGGCTTCAATATTGCATTATTACGTAAAACGTAGACATTTATACTTATTTACCGAAATTCTGCTGTAGGAACAAGAACTCTTCCGTGAGCTTAGACCCTCTGGTTGGAGCTCTACGTCATGTTTCATATATAAAGCACAAACAGAATGCCTTCCAGATCACCTCCAGATTTGGTTCCTTAAAATGAGATGCAAAACAGTTGGCGTGAATAAACCTTCGAGTTTCTGTTGACTTTCCCCCAAGCTTTTACAGGTGTTTTGCTCACATTTAACTCCCGATCTTCTTCCCGTTGTCCTCTTTGGCTGGTCTCCTTGATATTCAATGACACTACTGTATAACAAGAACCCTTCATACAGGCAGGCTTGTGAAGAAAAGAGCTGCCTTCTGGGAAGGGAGTAACGGAAGTGTTGGGAGCAGAAATGCATGTGGGTGCTTGAGGGTTGCCTGCACACGAGGCTATCAACATGCTCCAGGATGATCTGACCCAGGTGCCGAGGTCCAAGTTCACTGGCTGATCACTGGAAGGTAGTTCATATCAAGGTTTGTATTGTACCTAGAATTCCATGATGCACTATTCTGCCCATGACCTTCATGCATTTTCTTCTTCTGGGATTCTCTATCTCACTCGCTTCATCTGTCAAACTCCTACTCACCCCTCGAAACTCAGACTACCAACACTTTCCCTGCAAAGACTGCTGTATTACCCCACCACCCACTCCCCTCTTTTTTGCCTCCAGAGATCTGTGCAGACCTTGAATTCCAGGTGTATATTTCACGTGGATAAAGCGTGTTGTATTTGATACTCTTCCCTACTAGACTTCAACCTTCCAAGACCAGTAGTTTTTCTGCATTTTATCTCTGCATTCCAGGACCTAACACAGGGGCTGGCACGTCCGGTGAATTTTGCTTAGTTGAATTAGTGAAGGAATGGGGATCCAGCTCAATGAAGTTATTCTCTATCTCTTACTGCTGTTGGGACCACTGTCCTTCACTGTCCAGGATAGCTTGCACGAGCCACCTGTGGCTATTAAAATTTTAATTAAGTAGACATAAAAATAAAACTCCAGTCCCTTGGTGCCACGCGTCAAGGTTTGGATGCTCACCGGTCCCGTGTGTTCTACTCGTCTCCAGGTTGACAGCACAGAGAGAGAGAATATGTCCATCATTGCCGCACGTTGTAATGGGCACCACTGCTTAGCCTCTCCGGCAGCTCCATATTGGGAACAGTCCCTCTGCTCCTTCCCCTGGGGATGGGTAGTCCCTGGTTTTCCCCACCTCGAGGTAATATAACCCAGTTCCTTTCGTCGAGCCACTTTGCAGATAAATTTTGTTCTTCCGATTGGTCTGTGTCTCTGAGCTTCAACACACTTTTATGGAAAGGAGTTTGCTTTAACAGCTTTGATGTTGAAGGCTGTTGGAGATAAAGGCTGTGGCTTTGCTGGTTTAAATCCCGTTCACACAATCTCAGTTGCAAACACCCTTATCCACGGTCATCCGGAATGTAATCACACACAGCTTCACAGCTGATTTCTCCCAGTAAAGGGGGCTCTGGTTTGGGATCCCTGAGAGAAATTTAACTGTTCTTGGTGCTTGATCCTTAGACAACTCGTCAAAGAGTGTTTATGTAAACATCCAGCTTTTAAGAAATGTCCCATAGGTCGGGTCGTATCTGCTTCCCTTACCACCCTTTTTCACAGCCAGGGGTCTGAGAAAGTACAATCCCAATAGCAGCTACTTCCATCTGCATTGTGCTTTCAGTGGTGGGAAGGGCTTTCCGAGAACAGTCTCTCTCTTCTAGGGATGAGCCCTGGTAGCTGGCATTTCTAATGTGCTAAAGCATGAGCCAGTAGGTATGTCGATCTTTAAGCCTAAGTCACAGATGTTGTTTTTACCCTGCTTACATCAGTTTATGATTTTTAAGTGTTATTTATTTTGAGAGAAACAGAAAGCAAGAGAAAGAGAGAGAGAGAGAGAGAGACAGTTTAAGGACCACTCGTACCTTGACGACCTTGGCCCTTGGCTTACTCTTCCCACTTACCTTGGTGTGGTCTCTCTCAGGCCTCCTTGATTCTTCCCTTCTCCTCTCTGCTCAGCCTCTCCAGCTTGACCACCTCTTGGCTCAAAGGCTCCTATCTTGATTTTCCAGGAACTTCCTTTTATATTCCTCTTGTATGTAACGGGGGTACCTCCGGGCCTATCGGTGGCTAAGCACGGCCATTCTTGTGTATTGAATTAGCCTCCTGTGCACCCACCAGCCCTGCTGTTTAATCTGACAGCTAGATCTGTACTAAAAGTCCCAGACACGATGCATATGGAAGCAATATTACGGTTTTAATGGCAACAACTCTGAATACAATGTCAAGACACAGCAAATTTTGCTATGTACCAAGTTTTCAGTATTTATTAAATAGATAAGTATTTTATTTGTAATGCCCATAAAAATTAGGTCACATTTCACCTATTTTAGAGGAAAAGAAAAAAGAAAACCCTCTTTAACGGCTCTCACTATGAGTTGCTGCAGGAAGAATTAGCCATCAATTTGAGTATTATACATAAAACAGCAATAAATATGATATTCACAATCTGAAATGAGCCTCATCAACCATTTACAAAGAACACCCAGTTTATTTAATGGGGTTGTATTAATACATTGCTGTGAAGATAATGGCTCCAGACTGCTCATTTTAATGAGGGGATGGCCACTGGGTAGACATTCAGTCTACTTTCATAGTCCTACTGAGAAGATGGAATATTTGGGGCGTTTTCTCCCTTGTATGGAATAAAATAAGTAAGTAAGTCAGAAACCTCCTTGCTGAAAGGCGTTGGACATGATTTACTTGGCGAATCAAATCATGCATGTCTGTCCTTGTTTATTTATGAAACCCAAGGTATTCTGAGCATTCTTACCTCCCGGCTTTCCGGCGGACCCAGTGCCTACAGGTGTGGGATACCAGGACTGTAAGACGACCCGCCCACTGAGTCATATACCTGTGAGAAGTTTGCTACCTCAACCCCCCGAGCGTTCCATAGACCCTTCCAGAGGGTCTGCTTCCTTAGGTGCTGGACATTGTCACCACGTATTCACCATAAAAGGTGTCAACTGGGCACCTCCCCCAAATTATTCTGGGGTGCATTTTAAGGATTCAAGAATCCTTTGTAATCTGGTTCATGACAAGGGTTTGGCCTTTCTTCCTCACCTCCTCTGTATCATTGCCTCACCTTCGTATCATTGCCACTCCAATGTCTTCCTAGAATGTCATCTCATTATCACGCCAGATTTACTCTGGAGGGAGGAGGCCAATTAGTTATTTTCAATTTTCGGAGCGCCAACCTCCAGAATGGTGAAAATACATTTCTGTTGTTTAGAAGCCACACCGTCTATGGCGTTCGGGTATAGACACGTCCCAAATGGTCTCCCTGTTTCTCATTTGCTCTCCATAACTCAGAGCGATCTTCTTAATCAAGTGTTCACATTATTCCTTTTCAGCTTCCTCCCTCTCCTGTTCAAGGCCCCTCCGTGGCTCCCACTGACTGATCACAAAGCAAGCCCATACTCTGTCCCATGACCTCTGAGGGTCTGTCGGACCTGGCCCCTTCCTGCCTCTTAGTTTCTTCCCTCTCCCTGAACACCTAAACAAGCTTGTCTACACCAACCCACCACTGCACCTCAGGACAGGTTTTTGTTCTTTCAGAGTGCTTAGCTGAAACTCTCTTGTTCACTTATTTCTTCACTGCTTTTCTCTCTTCCCATCAAAAATAGATGCCCTGCCTCGAGTGCATGGCTCACAGCTAGGATCCAGAAGAGTACCTGATGTCTGGTAGGTGATCAATAAATATTTGCTAAGGGAATGAATATGTGAGTTCAGGACTGGCTGGGGATTTAGGCTGGCTTGACTTGCAGGGTCTAGGTGCCTAGAGAGGAATGAGGAACTGAGAAATCTCCCAGATGCCCCTTGATATCTGCTTTGAAATTAAATGGGTAACATTCGTGCTTTCTCGCTTCTTTTCCCTCTGAGTTCAAGGCCTCACATGTACTAGATTGGGAGCATTATTCTACATTAATTTGTAATCTGTGCTCCAAGCCACATCTTACGATGTGGGGCTCGGAGGAGATGTTTCCACCTGCCCTTCCCTCAGACCTTACCCCGGAGGGCACTGATGGAAAGGTGATGAGCTTCTCCCTGCTGCACACCAGTGGCCCGTGCTGCACTCTTGTCTCTGCAGCGACCCCTGCCCCGTGACAGGGGTGGGGGATGCTAGAAAAGGAGCCAGGCTCCAGCAGCTTCGACAGACTTCAGGCGCGACCTTGCCTTGGACAATCTCAGGTCTCATCTGCTCACATGGCATCATTGCTCGGCTTGGGAAAGAGATTTTTGTCCCCTTGAATTAGGAAAGAGGCAGAATAGTAAAATATATATATATATATATATATATATATATATATATATTTTTTTTTTTTTTTTTTTTTTTTTTTTTTTTAATAAAAGTCTGTGTTGAGTACAGGCTTGCCAGCAGCTCAGGCCTGAGAGGAGGCGGGAGGGACGGCCAGAGTCCATCCCTCCGTCAGGCGTGACCGACAGGAGTGAGACCTGCAGGCCCTCTGGAGACCTGTGGGTTCTGTAGGGGGGACAATTCTCAAAGTGGCCCAGCTTTCCCGGGCTCTGGGCAGAAGACATGGGTCAAAGCCACACAATGGTCATGCGACCAGTTCCCAAAGTGCTGTTTCTTTATATCAAGGAAAAAAATGTTTCTCTTCATATGAGCTTTCCAAGCCCTTTAACCATAGCTTCCATTACTTCAGAGTTCACTTCTGTAGGCAGAGATGAGAAAACTCAGATTCTTTTCTGTTTGTTTTTTGTGCGTTTTTGTTTGTTTTAGAGAGAGACAGAGCGCAAGCCCGGGAGGGGCGGAGGGAAAGAGTGAGTGAGAGAGAGAGAGAGAGAGAGAGAGAAAATCCCAAGCAGTCTCCATGCTCAATACAGAGCCCAACATGAGACTCAATCCAACCACTCTGGGATCATAACCCGAGTCCAAATCAAGAGTCAGACACTCAACCGACTGAGCCACCCAGGTGCCCCGCAAACTCAGGTTCTAATATGATCAACATGAGACAACATAATTTAGTGCTCTTATCCATAACTCCCTTGTAATTGGTAGGACACCCGTTATTGTCTCCTGTCCTCTATTTCCACCAGCTGGAACTCAAAATGCTTCCACACCAGCTCTCAAAGCAGATGTGGATGAGGTGACGGGGTGGCTTATATAACACACTGTCTGTTTCTAGGGCCTGCATCTCTGGAGATAGTGGTTACTTCCCTTGTAATTTGAATTCTCTCATGTCGCTGCATGTTTTTGTGTTTTTTTCTCATTTTATTTTGAGTTTCTCAGAAATTTGAAATATGCTAGGGCATGCTGACCCCTGGGGCTCCCGAAGTAGTTGTGAGAGAAGGGCACAGCTGTAGCTTAGTGAGTCAGAAGTTGGGGTTTGGGGTGGCTGATTTATCATCCATATTGGGACCCTTATAGGATCACAGAGATAATATTTATATTGACACTGAACTCTAGGCATTCCCTGGGACCTCCCTGAGAAAATTGGGGTATATGGTTGCCCTGTAACCATAGACTAGTCAGCTCGCACTGCGACAAGGGACTGTCATCTGCAAACATTTCAGATGTGAACAGAGAATTATAGTGACACGGAAACCATTTAGAACCGCTGCGTTAGATAACTTGATTATCGTTTTTAAGTGGTATTTCTTGCCTTTGTTTGAAATAAACTGATTTTTGTGTTCCATACTTAGATGAAACCGTCTGGAGAATGAATCCTTAGGGGGAGGTGGTTTTTCCGAAAACTGTATGTTTGGGGTCAGACTGCCTCAGGCTCTACCCCTCATGTGACCACTTTGCAGACTGCGCCTTTATTTTAAACTCGGGGGCCAGAGGCACACTGTTGGTGACATCCCGCACTCACACGTCGGTATGAGGATTTGACTGGAGTAGCCCTTCTAAGTGTTAGTTAGGCTTGATGCCCGGCATGTGTTGAGTGTTCAGAAAATGCCAGCGTCTTGTTTGGTCCTCCTTGGCCCTGACGCTTCTCTGTGCCATCAGACAGCTTATCCATTTCTCTCCCTGTCTGTCCCCTCCACCGCCCATTCTCTAAACTCCCTCAGTGTCACCCCTGTATGTGATTTTCCGACTATCCTGATTTTTTTCCAGGCTTTAATTTTACCTTCTCAAATCCAGTATAGCTGGTATCACAGTTCAACACTCTAAAACTCAAGTCCTATTGTCGCTCACGTTTTAAACCTCCTCCATTTGTTCTCGGTTGCCTTTGTGAAGACCTGAACTCTTCAGCATGGCATCGAGACCCCTCCCACTGGTCCCATCTGCCCCTTTAACCCACCTGGTGCTTCCGGTTCCTTCTGGGGCCTTTGCTGTCAGTTTCGACCAAGCAGCCCCGTTCGTTCTTCAGGTTCCAGATAGAGACACACGTATCCTAGGAGGTGAGACTTGGGTTCTCTTTCCACTGTGGCCTCCTTGCCTTCCCCCACTCCCCAAGTTGACCTGGCGACCACTACGCTCTCTCTTACCTACTTGGTGAGCGCAGATGAAGTTTTCTCATGTTTTTGTCTCCTTGGCTGAGTGGACACCACCACAAAGCATACACAAATCATTGAGAGAGTTGAATGCAGGATTCAGGGTGATTTCTGTAGCATACATTGCTACATAAATTTAGGACCAAATCCCATAGACAGGCTGGGTGGAACGTAGATTGCCCTCACCTGCTTCCTGTTATTAGACTCATATTTTTTAGTGCCCTTTACCTTTCCATACGTTAGCAGCTAGGATGTCAGAATGTGCTATTGAGGATAAATGTATGAAGAGAAAAATAGTACAAGGCATTGCTTCATGGCAGTTATGTGGAGGCATAGCCTTGCACATTGAGAATGTTTGCTCTTGGTTTCGGAGAAGAAACAGACTAGTTTATGGGCAAAGTCGAAGACCTTGAGTGACCTTGTGATATTTATTTCTGCGGCTCAGCATTCTTGTTTGGCTTGTTTGTTCATTCTCTGTTTTATTCTAGTTGAAAAAGATTGCCAATTTGCTGATCTCCACATAATCATGGTGATAGCAGGCTTGTTACAACAGCAAACACATTCTGAAATATCAGTGCCTCGACACAGCAAAGCTTTATTTCTTGCTCACATCACAGTCTGATGAGGGTCGATGATTCTCCTGAGTCCTCTGAGCAGAAGATTCCCGAGGTGGTTCTGTTTGCAGTGAAGCCACCTGGAACCCTTGGTTCCCGAGGGCAAAAGCACCATGAAGAAGGCCAAACCTGTGAGTGACTGATGGTTTGTGCTCACTTCCCATTGGCCTGACCCTCATTTCATGGGTGCAGCCTGAATGAAAGGGTCTCAGGAAGCCTAGAGATACGGCTGTTTCATTAGCACGGACAGTAATACCACACTGAGGTGCGGATTTGTTTGAGAAGAAATTATTAAGTGTGCACCTTGTAGGCTGTGATACACAATGCCAGATTCTAATGGAAGCAAGACACAGAATGGAAGGGAAGGAGCTAGAACTTCCATCCCAGCCGCTGCCTCCAAGGAGTGGGCATGTTAGGTGGGTCGTATGATGTTTTCAGCTTTCTCTTTTCTCATCGGTAAAGAGAGGATGTTGGATTTAATGAGCTGTAGGACCCATTTTCCCTTTACAATTCTCCTTTCTAGGAGCTGGCAATTCAACTGGACATGTAAGATGAAAGAAAGCAATAAATACTCTGTTGAGACGTTTAGAATTCCTGAACGAAGGTACGATCAGAACAAAACTGGTTTCACCAGCTGGTGGGGCACCATTTATTATAAACAAAAGGGTCCCATGGCTCCTACAACCAAATCACAATGGTGACGTGTCAATGCTAACAATATTTCATAGTCTCATGTTTCAGTGTTTATATGTTCCCATAGCTGGACTTCTTTTATACTTGCACATAGGATGACATTCTTCATTTGGAATGCACACAGTTTCTTTCAAACAAGTAACCTTAAGTCAGGGGAGGAGTCAGTGATTGTGTGGTATGTGTGTGTGTGTGTGTGTGTGTGTGTAAGAGAGAGAGACAGAGACAGAGAGAGAAAGAGGAAGCCAATAATAAATAGTTGAAGGGGATTATGCTTTGCATTGCGTAAATCTCTTGCAACTACTCATCTCTGTGGTTTTTGTGCAAAAGCAGCCATGGACAACATGCAAATAATTGGTCATGGCTGCGTTCCAATAAAACTTTATTTATACAGGACACGGGCTGGAGTTGACTACACTTTGCAGATCTTTGATCTCGGGTCTTGGATATCAGAGAGAACTCTTCCATTTTTATCTGTCTAGCTAATGCTAAGTGCTTTCTACCCTAGTTCCGCGTATTTCTACTGAAATATTTTTTTAGGGTGATCTTCACATAGCGTGTCGGAAGTTCTTCAGAGTGATTTGTTAACGACTTTATCTTATCTTGCTCTGTAACAAAATAGGGGCTTAAGACAACACACGTTTACTATCTCATGGTTCCCGTGGTCAGGAAATGCAGCGACTCTTACCTGGATCTTGGGGCTTGGGGTCTCCGATAAGATGGGATCAAAGTGTTGACTCAGGGTTCTCCTGGGAAAGGCTTGGCTTCTAAGCTTTGTCAGTGGTTGTTGGCAAGATTCAACAGGACTGTCGGACAGAGGCCTCAGCGCCTTGCCACATGGGCCTCCCCACGGAGCAGCTCGTTGCCTGAGAACTGGCTTCATCTCAGTGACTGATTGGGAGTAAGGGCAGGACATAAGTCTCAGCATGAGGGGAGCACCTCACCACTATTGTCACAGTCTAGTCACTGGGAGCCACACTCAAGGAGAGGTCAGCATGTCACTGGGAACCATACTCAAGGAGATACGTGACCACCCGTAGCTGAGGATTATGGGGCATGTTCAATAGCTCCCTGCACAGGAACCCACCTAGTCATGGTACTTTAAAAAAATTTTTTTAATGTTTATTTATTTCTGAGACAGAGAGACAGAGCATGAGTGGGGGAGGGGCAGAGAGAGAGGGAGACACAGAATCTGAAGCAGGCTCCAGGCTCCAAACTGTCAGCACAGAGTCTGACGTGGGGCTCGAAGTCGTGCACCGTGAGATCATGACCTGAGCTGAAGTAGGTCGCTCAACCGACTGAGCCACCCAGGCGCCCCTAGTCAAGGTACTTTAAAGTAGGGCTCTTCTGTGGGCCCGATGATTCATGTGCCAGATTTATGGATCACCTAAAGGTAGGAAAGACCCATTCTCCAGTCGTGTGCATAACTGCATTTCTATTCGTAAGGAATTTTTGAATATGCAAATTAGCATGACTAAGTATGAATCTAGCATAAAAATCACTTAATTGAATGTTTTCTCAGAAAAGCATAAATAAGCTTTTTTCCCCCATAGATTTGATTTTTCTGCAGGACGTTTTCTAGAATCAGTTATCTGGTGCACCACAACTAAACATACAAAGGAAACAGGGTGTTATATGCTACAAACACCAGGCAACTTCCCATTACCTCAACTGCTCAATTTCTCCAGCATGACAGGTAGAATTTGGGCCACGTGAAAGAATGGATTCTATACTATCCTCCTTATAATGAGAGGGACACTCTGTCCTTATATGAATAAACACAAGAACATCATTTCAGAAAATAAAGCCAAGGAAGGGGGAGGGGAGGGCAACAGAAATCTTGGAGCCAGATTGTGGGATAAAACCAATCTTAAACAGTTTGCAAGACACGGGCATTTCATCGTCTTTTATTTATGGATTTCATTACAATGGGATGCTAATATCCCACGCACTGCTAGAAACCCTATAATTGGTCTTCAGGAGCACATGGGCCAAGAACCAGAAGGTACTAGGTGAATTAGCTGCCTTAGCTCAAGCCTTAACACTTGGCGTGCTAACTGGCTGGATGTGTTTGGTAGTCATTTCCCATTCGCTTCCAGATCCTGCCGGGACCGATCCGGGACACGGGAGACATTAGCCAGTATGAATAGAAGTCCTTATTTCTGCTATTATTGCCTCCTAATGTGGAAACAATGCTTATTTTCATTAGACCCTGAAGGAACCCATTTTCTCGGGCAGCGCAGAGGCACCTGCTAAATCATTCAGCATCAGAAAGGTTAAATATTCATCTCTGGTTTGCACTGTAATAATACGCCTCCCAGAGTCCGCTTCTCCAAGAGGAATTGGCTCCCACACACTGACTGATGGAGGCTTTGGAAATCTGAAAGTTATTCCCATGACAGCAACATTTTCTTTGGCCCGAAGATCTGCAGACTGGACACTAAAGCTCTCTCCTGGTGGGGGTCAGACCAAATCAGGGTCTGTTGCACGTGACAGGCAGGGTACAGGCTCCCACAGGGTCTGAGGTGATGTGGTGCCCTCAACGCCCAGTGACCAGGCATTTCACTTCAGCAAAATTGGGAAGGAAGTCTGGGAACAAGTACCACACAAAGTCAAGACCGTCAGTAGCACTTTCTTGTCAGACTGCACTCAATCCAACTTTGCATCACCTGGAGCCGGGTCAGCTCCTCCCTGGGGTCCACGGGTGCTCCTCTCCCTCACTTTTTATGATCCAGGAACACAGAACCCGTTTTATTTCCTCTCACATGCTCTGGGATTTCTCAGCTCCCTGTCTCTGCCAGAAATGCACTCCCGTCCTCTCTTGAAAACACTCAACGAAAGTCAGCCCTGAGAAGTTGGCTTGGATGCCGTGTCTTCTACAAAGTCTTTCCCTATACATTTTCTTTTCCCAAATCTCCTAGAATATGTGCTTCTTCCTGCATCCTTCTATATTATTTCCAAGTATTTATGTAGACATCTTACCCAGTAGACTTACTTCTAGGGGCAAGAACTTTTCTGTTCGTCTCTCTCGACCAATCGCGGAAGAGAGTAGAATGAGTGAATCATTGAGTGAATGAAGGAATGAATGAAATGCCACAAAAGACTGACACACAACACCACTAATAGCAATAATGATAAGGATGATGTTGGTATTGAAGAACAATGATGAAAATGTGTGAGACTTTTCCTTAAGCATAGAGGACCATATAATCCTGTGTTGTCATCTTGCCGTAGAAAGAGAGTTTGCTTCTGCAGTTACTAACAAAGTTATTCATCAGTAAACCTATGAGGTTAACTGTGGTACCTGGGGCTCTCTAAGGAAATCGCGAGGCACAGGTTCCATACCTGCACCAGCCCTTTGGCATGAGTATCTGTCTTCTTTTCTACCTTTTCCAACACTTAACCTCTTTCTGCTTTTTGCTCGGATTTTCCCAGAATTGTCACCAGGTGGCTCGGCACAGGAGCGGAGGTCCGAGTCAGAGCTTGTGGGCAGGAGCCGGTGTCTCGAACCTCGTCCCTGCTCATCACTCTGAATGTAGGACGTGGACACAGCTGGGCAGCCAGTGGCTCACTCGTGGGTCGTCATGTGCATTTGAGTGAGCTACTGGAGCACCTGTTCTCAGAACTGCTAAGCGGTCGGCCCGTGGTCACACTCAGTGAGTGCCTGTCACCACTGCTGTCTGCATACGGACATGCCTGAATGAGGCCAGTGTGGCCAGTGGAGAGGGTGAGGCGTGGGGTGCCACTGCTCTGTTCTGCTCTCGGTCACCTCCACCTCTGAGCTTCACTCTTCTGGGGTTTGGCATGAAATGACGGAAGGGGATGGACCCTGGGTTCTAACGGGCAGTGCTTCTGTGGTGGTCATTGCATCGATGTGGCCACAAACAAAAGCAGGAGCGATTTTGGTGGGTTTTTAGAGAGGCGGTTCAAATTCCAGAGCCCAAGAAGGGCAGGTGAATCGGGGTTTCCCTGGATGTCCCACTTAAAAAATACGGTCTCGGCCAAGCCAGGGTGGAGGTCCCTGTCCTTGGCAACTCAGGCTGTGGCCACGTGTCATCTTCCTCGCACCCAGGAAGTCCTATGGCCACGCACGCCTCTTGCCACGTTCCCATTCAGATAGTAGGTTTCCCCTTGAGTTTCCCGGAAGGACCTGCTCCCTGGCAGAGGAAGGAAGGGCACCCATGAGGTAGACGAACTCCCAAAGCTCCACAGTTTAAGCTCCTATCGTTTTCGGTGCCGGCAGAGGTCAGGGGGTCACAGCCGAAGGGAAGGACTAAGGTTCCTCCAAGGAGCTTAGAGCTCCCTCCACAGAGCGTCTGAGGATAGATCAGTTATTTAGGCCACTTAGGAGAATTCTCTAAATATCATTGCTATGTCTTTGGAAATGCATCTGCACAAAAATAAATGACAGTTAACAGATCGGTTCATCTTAGAAGGGTTTTGCTTTGCTTTTCATTTGTGTTGAGCATACATCGCCGCCGTGTCTGGGAACACTGGAACCCATTCTAACTTTTCAAGCACGTATTTACATATGGTATTATTTGAGGGACAAATGTCACAACTACCAAACCCGATAAAAAGGTAACAAAGAAGTTGTCTCTTTTTTGCTATCCATAAAAAACACATTCGCCCTGAGATGCACTCTTAGCAAAGTATCACGTTATTGAGTCTAATAACTTCACAGAAAATATTCATTCAAAACAGAAGGGAGTGGGGAATACATGTTTCGTACTTACTGGAAAAAGTCCTTTCACTGCAAGAAATGAACTTCCCCTTACCTTTTTTCAACTGTCTGCTTTCATTAAACTACTCACAAGGGCAGACACACCCCCACGCCTGCACACACACACATACTCCGTAACCAGTCGAAGGAAGCGGGCCATTTTGGCTCCTGGCAGGCCATTTTTGAGGGAGAACCACCATGGTTTCTGAGGTGAACACAGCAAGCACTCTTCTCCAGTCCATCTGCCACTGACCATTCACTCTTAGTTGCCAAATACATCCCTCTTCCTGACTGGGATCAATGGCCTGTGACAAAAATTAAATGCTGCCTTCAGCTTCCAGATTGAGTGATTTCAGGTCTTTTCCTCTGGAGAGCACCTGCAGGGCTGCTCCCTGACCTTGAATTTCAGGTTTCCAGGCTCGTCACAGGAGCAGCCAAAGGGAGAGTGTGTCGCCATCTTGTTCTGGCGTCCCCTGACTTCCCAATGCCCCCAAGCCACTCCCAGTGAGGGGAACACCTGAGAATACATGGAAAATACTGTGTCAGAGAGCTGCCTGGCTCACCGTGTCCTGTGGTGTCTTTTCTGTCTTAAATTCTCGGGTTTCCATTCCAGTTCTATCCCGAGCTACGGTAGTCCGGGGGAAAAAATAACTTCACTCAAATATGAGGCGGTTATATTAAATTAGTCAGATCAGACTAAGGTCCAACTCGATTCTGAGTGGCAAACCTTTAAGCTCTTTTTTTTAAAAAAACCTCCAATATATTACCTAATGAATGTATTCAAGGATAATCATTATTTCTCAGGCTAGCTAGGCAAATGCATAAATCTAAGCTTCCGTGGATTCAAAAATTTCTTAAATATTTTATGTTCTTGGGTTGAAGAAATCTTGGGACACCGAAAAGCACTTTCCCTGTTTCTGTTGTGTCCTTTACAATGATGGCCAAACAATGGGATCCTCAGCTCTGCACAAAAGGAGGCGCTGTTAGAGTTCCAGAAGGTGGGTTTGCTTCGACTTACCATTAGGCAACAGTCAAGGTCACCCGAACTGTGGAAGGTGCTACATACTTTGTATGCCAATTGCAACTTTCAGGGACATTTCAGGCACAGGATTGATCTTGCCCACCGTTTGTAATAACTTTTATTAAGAAACGGCCTGAAATCAGATTTCTTCGCTTAAATCATCTGGTTTTGACTAATTGCACGTCTCAATCTCTGTGATGTTATTGCACAAACACACGAGGAACCTTACAGTTCTGTGAGGGAAGAGTCCATTTTACTGTAAGTTCTTGTATAAACAAGGGATAATGTGCAGCCGAGTATCCATTTCCCTGCTAAAACTTCAGGACAGTGGCTCACAGAGCTAAGGTCAAACATCAGTGGACCGAGCAAAACCTTAATTTTATTTCTAGTGGGCTCTTTAATCAATGGCATGGATTCAATTTTCAAGCTGCGTTTTCAAAGGCCCATTTTTACCTAAGGCCTGGCTCAAACGCTCAATCAATAATCATTTAAATGTGCAGCTAATCTCAACAAGATAGTGATCTTGCTTTTGAGCCAGCATTTGGGTGATAGGAGCAACTCATAGTTGTAATTGGTTTGCAATTTGAAAAATTAATCTTTGCTGAAAGGTTTTTTTTTTAATATTAAGAATTAAATGGACTTTTTTTTTTTTTTTCCAGCAGGGCTGAGAGTGTCCTTAATATAAATTTCAGCTATCTTGGGTATCCATCACTCAAACTATTATTTTACATTAATAGGACATTCAGAAAGTACTAAGACAGACTCTTGCTATTACAACCTCTGGACACAGCCGTGGAGGCCCTTTTCTCCGGGCACCCGACTCAGATTACTGTTAATGTGCATTTCTAATATACATAGTGACATGTGCCATGGGGACAGGGAAGGGGAAGGAGACCCAAAATGGATAAACCATTTAATGATTAATGGTGACCATTTCCTATGGAGAAAATAATTATTTTTTACCATTTGAATCCTCGAAACTAGCTGCAGAAAATTCAAGCTTTGTGAAGGCTGATATTAAGAGCATGACTTGTTTAATGAATAGAGAAGGGTATAAAATATAGTGGGTGAGGTGATAACATGTGTGGGACGGGCCCAGAGGTGTCAGCACCAAAAACCCTACGGTTGAATTCTTCCTTGCTCCCGATCAGCTCTGAGGTACTCGCTCAAATGCCTCAGGTTCATAATTGAATTTGCCCTGGGTTATCTATCACTGCATCTCCAGGATCCAGAAGCGTCTCAGACACACAGTATGCACTCCGTAAATACCGTCTTTGTTGAAGACGTAAATGAATGAGTAAGGCAAATTAAATTCCCTGTCTGGGCCTCCCTGTTCTTATCATGGCAAGTATTGAGGTGGAGCAGATGACAATGTAGTAATTTAAGAAACGACAGGGAAATCTTGCTGCCGCGTCAGAAACTTATTTCGGTAGGAAGCTGTGACACCAATCCCATCCTAACGCCACCAGGCTTGCAGAGACCACGCTGGGGAAGGCTATATGTAGGTGTGCAAGAAAATAAGGAGAAATGTTGACAAAATACCTTTGTCTAAGTCTCAAAGAATTTTTTTTTTTTTTTTTTTTTTTGCCTGGCGCATGGTGTCCGCAGATTCTGGTCTAATTGTTCTCCTTTGATCGCCAAGTCCTTTGGCTTCTGTTGATGTCCAGGCAACTCTGATTCCTGAACCTATTTTGTCCTATCACTTCCGCGATGTTTCAGCCACCCACTAGCCTGTGACTCCTTATGTTGAGCTCCACGGGTCTCGGAGATGGCTTCCCCTTGATTCGCAGTCACCAAAAGCACAGCTCGACACCAGAGCTACTAAAAAAAAAAAAAAAAAGAAAGAAAGAAATTATTTGTGATTTGTGACATTTTTCTGAATAACTTTGTTTCAATATAGAGCTTCAGCAGCTCGAAGACTCTGAATCTATCACTCCCATTTTTCTCTTATATGGACAACTTCTTATGATGGACAACTTTGCTCCCTTGGTGTTGCGTTTCTAACAGGGTAACACCAGTGCTGATGGTCTGGGTGGGACTAAAGCTCAGGGATAGTATCTAGATTCCAGTCCTCAAGGAAATGGTTTGAGTTGCGCGGGGAAGGACTTGCTCAGAAGGTTGTTCACAGAACCGTAGGTCTGTGTGACATTGTGTATTTAACCAGTTATCTGTGCTTACAGTTTACAGAGCACGATGCTAGGTGGGGGGGACGAGAGACAGCAGAGCCTCCCGTCATAGGACTTGCGGCCTTGCGGTATTAAAGCACAGCTGTGATCAGGGCCTCAGGAAGCACACAGGCATCTGACAGAACAAGGTGGAATGTTAAGTTGTCAGGGAGGTCAGAGAAGGCTTCCCTGAGATCTGATGAAGAGCCAGTTGTGGATAGCCGAAGACGTCATGGGGTGGGAGGACATCCAGGCAGGGCAACGCGATCAGCAGCGCGAAAGCAACGGACATATTTGTGGAGAAGATAGCCACGCACATCCACGGACAGAGCAGGGCAGGGGAGGGCCGGGGAGGGCCGGGGAGGGGAATAATGATGTACGTAATAGATGGCATTTATCGGTCATATTAGTATTATCTAACTTGAGTCCGCAGCAGTCTCTGATGTAATTATTGTCCTAATTCTAGAGGTCATGAAATTGTTCATGTCCTGTTCATGACAACTGAAATTGTTCATGACAACTGCTCAGTGTCACATGCCTCCATATTGGAGACCCATCCGACTCCTACCTTCGGTGTTGAGCCTTGGATCTGAACGGAGCGAAGGCTTGGAGGGGACATAATCACACATTCACGTAGAAGGATTCATGTGGAAATGTGTATAGGGAAAAGGGTACCGAGGCAGGAGACAGAGGCGAGGGAAGTGTAGGGTGAGTAAGTCTAAGAAATTTAAGATCAACTTTTTGGTTTTTGTTTTTCCGAATACGAATGCAAGCCTAAGGGGGAGAAATGTTACCTGATCGCAGGAAAATCTAGATCTCTTTCTTTTTTAGAGAAGAAATGCAGGCTCCTAAAATCTCCACAATTTCATTCTCTCTTGAGTCATCTTGGTCCAAATTTACTATCACTTTTTCATCAATAATTAGATTACCCCCACCAGATTAGATAGCCATTCTGATTATTACCTGCTACGCTGTTCTTAGCTAAGAGTTTAACAGATTATGCTTTTGATGTTACTGGACGTGACTATACATACTCACGGAAGTAGGTTGGGATGGAGCTTCCGTATAATCATACTCAGATGTGCTTCCATTTCTTATGTTTGCTTCTAGGTAAGAAGGTGAGTCATTTCTCACCAGCAAGGACAGCGTCATGGTAGGTATAACAGATTCTAAAAGTAATCGAAACACACCCTCTCAAATAATTTTTACAACAGCATCTCTGGGTTAAAATAACAACCACAAGGACAGCAAAGACTGGGCAACTCACCTGTAATTATACCCGGGGCAAAAATGGAATTAAAAGATCATATTCTCCATCACCAGTGATCAGATCCCTGTTCTTGGCTCTGGGTGCTCCCATTTTCCTTCCCATTGGTGGCTTTTCAAAGATCAAGTAACCCTGACCAGAGGTTTCCAGAGAAAACCCAGCTGCTGCCTCTGGCGATTTGGGGAGTGGTCTTCTCTGAGTGACCCGCTCATAACCAAGCCCAATATTCTTCTCTATGAACTGGGTACTGCAATTTCCCCCTTATGAGTCATTTAAGATTTCATTCCTAAGATTTAATTTGAAGATTTCCACAAAGACATATCCGGAAAGATGTGAGAAACTACACTTGCATGATTTAAATTGAGTAGAGACAGCTAAGTCCCTTTAAGCTGTTAGCATTTTCCAAGGCTCAACAAACATCACCTTTCTATAAATAAATACACGCTTCCGTATTTAGCATGTTGAAATAGGAAGAAGGTAAGTATAGGCAGGCATTGCCCAAAATATATTCTAAGAAACTAGCCTGGAGAAACGCCCGGGGAAAAAATCTTCCTGATCCGTGTGAATTTTAGTAAAACTGTGCTTATTATCCTTCTCCTAGAGACTTAAGGTAAACTTTAGCATAAACAAGGCTCAATGGATTTCAATACAAAGGATCTTGTTTCAATATCTTAACCCAACATTTTCCCAGTAACTGCTTAAGATAAACAATTTTCAGGGGCGCCTGGGTGGCTCAGTCGGTTGAGTGACCGACTTCGGCTCAGGTCATGATCTCACGGTCTGTGAGCTCGAGCCCCACGTCGGGCTCTGTGCTGCCGGCTCGGAGCCTGGAGCCTGCTTCGGATTCTGTGTCTCCCTCTCTCTCTGCCCCTCCCCCGCTCATGTTCTGTCTCTCTCTCTGTCAAAAATAAATAAACATTTAAAAAAAGGATAAACAATTTTCATAACAATGGCTATTCCATGGAGCATCTTTTAAATAATGCCTTTGGAAGTGAAAATTATGAGCCATTGTCTTCATATATATATATATATATATATATATATATATATATATTCGTGGGTTCAAGCCCCGCATTGAGCTTTGCGCTGACAGTGTGGAGCCTGCTTGGGATTCTCTCTCCCTCTTTCTCTGCCCCTTCCCCACTCATGTTTTCTCTCTCTCTCATCAAATTAAAAAAAAAAAAAAGATTCTCTCTCTGTCTCCTTCTGCCCTTCTTCCCCGCTTGTGCACTCTCTCAAATAAAATAAAATGAAATAAAATAAGATAAAATAAAATAACATAAAATAACATAAAATAGCATAAAATAAAAAATTATGATAATGAATAAATATATGGGCTCCTTTACTGGTGCATTAAATACCTAACAAGTTTTGGTGTTGTCTCTTCTATATTTTTTGAAGACAGAGACAATATTTTAAGATATGCAACGATTGTAATATGGTATGAAAATATCTATTATCCAACCTGCGCACAGGGTCACAAGGACTTTCAAATGCCTGTGGCCTGTTGACTATATTCACTTAATGTAAATTTAAGTTGGAGGCTAATGAAGATAGAAAAGAATTATTTTCTATTCAAATTTATAGATCCCTCCTGAAATGTATACAAAGACACCTTAAGGTTAAAAACCCTGCATATCCGAACCACTAAGGGAACGGAACCTTCCCCCGGAATCAAGAGACAGTTTGTGAGAGACAAGTGACAACTGTTCTGGGGGACAGAGGAATTCAGGCCATCAGAGGCAGGTGAAGGACCAGGATGGGTAGAGCCAATACGTGTGACAGTGTGTTGTTGATGTATGACTTACAAAAGGAGAGGGGTGCCTCGTGACGTTTAGAAATAGATAAGGTATAGAATAGGAGGGCTTTTCTGCCATTTGTGAGTGTTTTGTCTTCATTGATCTAATTTTTTCTAATTTAAAGAAAAAACCATATATATATGGTATGAATGAGAAAATAACACATTATCTGCCATAATATGTATGTATAGGGGGTCTACAGAGAAACACGTAGCTTTCTCTGATTAGGTTATGCATTCTAAAGGCGAGTCTCTGTCTCGCACTTTATTCATATGTTTCCCACTGCCG
The DNA here is from genome assembly GCF_018350155.1 of Leopardus geoffroyi. Classification (NCBI taxonomy): domain Eukaryota; kingdom Metazoa; phylum Chordata; class Mammalia; order Carnivora; family Felidae; genus Leopardus; species Leopardus geoffroyi. Next base: position 137,084,008 of record NC_059336.1, read on the forward strand.
TGTTCTGCAAATCACAGACGTCCAATAAATCCTGCTTTACTTAAAATCCTCCTTAACAGTTTTCCTGATGACTCACTCTAAGAACTATGTATCAAATATTAATCCTTGACATTACTTCTAAATCAAATTGTTTGTACGAGGAAATATACAGATGTAAAGGTGAAGATCTATGCACTTAGGGGTCCAATGCACCAATGGAGCATTGGGGACAAACTGCACAGGACAGAGCACAATAGGGAATTCTTTAAATAAATGATGATGCAGGCACATGATGACACAGGGAACATTAGGTAGTCATTAAGATTGTGATAAAGAGTGCGCACTTCGGCAGCACATATACTAAAATTGGAACGATACAGAGAAGATTAGCATGGCCCCTGTGCAAGGATGGCACGCAAATTCATGATGCGTTCCATATTTTTTACGTATGAATGGATAAAGAAGAGGTGGTATATCTATACAATGGAGTATTACCCAGCAATCAAAAAGAATGAAGTCTTGCCATTTGCAGCTACGTGGATGGAACTGGAGGGTATTCTGCTAAGTGAAATTAGTCAGAAAAAGACAAAAATCATATGACTTCACTCACAGGAGGAGTTTAAGAGACAAAAGAGATGAACCTAAGGGAAGGGAAACAAAAATAATGTAAAAACAGGGAGGGGGTCAAAACAAAAGAGACTCATAAATATGGAGAACAAAGTGAGGGTTACTGGAGGGGGTGTGGGAGGGGGGATGGGCCAAATGGGGAAGGGGCACTAAGGAATCTACTCCTGAAATCGTTGTTGCACTAGATGCTAACTAATTTGGACGTAAATTTTTAAAAAAATTAAAATTAAAATTAAAATTAAAAAACATTTTTTTAAAAAAGTCAAAAAAAAAAGATCATGATAAAAAGTATGGAAAACACGGAGATATATTTACACCATGTTTAACTTAAGAATGCAGTAATAGAGTGAATACGACCTGAGGCCAAATTTGTGCAGAATTACCCACAAATTTAATGTGTAAACAGAGGTAATTTACAATTCATTCTTGAGTGAGAGGTAGCTTACTCCTGGAGAGGACAACCCAGTGGCCACGCCCTAAGCAACACCCTCATCCTTGGACTTCACCACTGTCATCTTGGACTTCACCACATTTTAAGATGTCAGTTTACTAAGTCAACCAGTGCTGAGGAACAAAGGTTATCTGCAGAATGCCCAGTCTAGAAGAGGAGTTTGCAGATGAATAAATGCAGGGGGGGGAAAAAAACTAAATCAAGAACTTGGTGTCACTCAGAGTGCCTCCAAAATGGATCCCAGCACCACACACTGGTTTTATGTCCTTGGTCTTAGGTGTGAGCGGAAAATGAGAGTCAGATGCTTAACCGACTGAACCCCCCCAGGCGCCCCAGCTCTGTTTATTTTTAGAGCGTGGAGTTTCTTCTCAGCTCCTAAAGATATAGGTGGATTGGAAGGGGTCCAAACCACAAGCATAGTGATTACGGAGAGGGAGGGTGTGCCTTGAACTCGAGGTGGGCAGCAGAACCATGGGCTGAGCTTGGCTGAGGTCCAGCTGTTGGGACAGGCTGTGACTTACCTAACGTATCACAAGGGTGGATCCCATGGCGTGAGAAGAGCTAGTTAGCACGAAATAAGAGGGTCGAACCTGAAAGAATAGGAAGAAAGAGGAAAAATATCCCCGAGGGTTCAGAGATGGTGCTGACAGCCTACCATGTTGGAAGTGACCTCACCAAAGACCGAGAAACCCTGACTATGGAAGAACAGAGTTCTGGTGGGAAGAGGAAGCCATCAGGATTGTCCTTCGCTTCTAAATGCTAGAACACCCCACCCTTGAGGCCAGATGATGGGTTTCTGGGTTTAGTGCTTCGAGAGGACTTGACAAAATAGCTCCAATGGTTCATGCAAGGATTGCAATTGCGAGTTTTATCTACGGGGGATGTGTACTGCAAAACCCAGCAGAGTTTTTGCTGGAAACAGGCATCTTGGACCCGCAGGCCTGGATTTTGGATGAGCTCAACCCCGTGCGTGATCTTGACTAAACTGCATCGCTTCTCTGATCCCAGGACACAAGCACATTTTCTAAAATGTCTGCCGTATCGTCTCAAAAGACCTTTCCAAGTGTAAAATTTTACTTCCCCCTCTTGTAATTTCTGAAAAATAAAAACTGTCACACCCCAAAGTCCCCTTTAGTCAGAAATGACTCTAGTCACGCTCTAATATTTTTTTTTTTCATGTTCACAGGAAGCTTGGTCTAATAGACCTCACTGGCTTAACAAGAACTCTTTCCTTTTGTCGTTTGTGTTTGCTAAATTTTGAGTCTTAAAGAAGACTTTCAAATATTGGAGGACCTCATGTGTACAGACCGAATCCAGCAAAATGGCAAAGTCTTTACAGGGCCTGCAAGGTCTTATAGGGCCCAGGCCCGACTCTAGGGCACACATCTCACTTTTCTTCCACTTGTTCATGCGGCTGCAGCCACACTGCCCTTCTTGACTGCTCTCCATCCACAAAGTTCCTTCCCACAAGGTCACCGGTTCACAAGCCTCTGTCTCTAGAATGCCACCTCATCCCCAATCTCAATCAGTTGAAACCCTGCTGGAAAATTCAGCTCCCGTCACAGAATCAGGGTGTGCAGCCCAGCACCCAGGCCCAGCGTGGCCTCCCTGAAGACTCTGGTTTGCTTATGTCTTGTCTGGAGCCTCGCGGCTGTGATTCCAAACCACCGCTTTGCAGAGCCGAGCTGGAGGCTGCATGGGGCTCATGTGAGGGGCTGGGGAAGATCGGGTTGATCCTGCAGCCTCCTCCCAGGGGCTTGATTGAACAGAACCTGGCAGGTCCTTTGCTTTCCACCTGACCTCCCAGGGGTGATGGGAGAACCGCGGCTTGGCATCCACGGCTGTTTTTTGTTTCTTTGTTTTGGTGCACTTATCTCAAGGAGCTTGCCAGCCTGGGGGACTCCCGAGACATCTTTGCCTGACATTTTTCTCCCCAGTGAGACAAGTAGAGAAACTGCCAGTCTGGATGTTTATTTAATAAATGCTTCAGGCACATAGAGCAAAGCATAGTCTGAAGGGATGTTACAGGTAATCAGTTTCTTGTGTGTGTGTGTGTGTGTGTATGTGTGTGTGTGTGTGTGTGTTTTCAAATGAAGGTAGCAGACATCAGATGAGGGGAATGAAACCATCGCTGTGGTGCCTCCGGCCTGGATCCGAAAGCAAAGACACTCAACACAGCCAACCTTTCAGTGGGCACAGACGTCTTCCACTGGCCACAGAAAACGGACCATCAGGGCCACCACCATGCTGGCTCATACTGGTATCCAGATCACCGCTGTGTCACCAGGAAGCCCGGAAAGTAATGTCAGCAGGACCAGAGTCTCTGAGCCCAAGAGACCATAGCGATGTTTCCCAAGAAAATGAGCATTTTCAAAGTCGACTGAAGTGTCCTTGGAAGTCAAGTCCTGCACATGGGATTCAGACCGCGTTCCGTAACACTGCCCACACTGTAAGTCAGCCTGTGAGTCCAGCCGCCGAAAGATATACTACAGTCCACCCCATCTTGCTGACCTCATCTTTACGTTTGGGCCACTCTCCAGGGTGCGTGCTACTCCCTGCCTTAAAGGAAACCAGGCATGAAAAGGAAAAAGGTAAGGCACATGTGCCAGCCCGTACTGGTCAACAAAACTCGCGGCAAGAAATAAGCATTTCTCGTCGAAGAAGTCGAAGCCAAAGCGGTTGGTGCAAACCTCCCCAGAACGGCCCGGGCTGGGTAGCAGATGTGACAAATGCCTGGCCAGGGGATTAAAATCTTAGGACAAGTTGTAGGAGGTTTTCAATTTCATCGTGGGCCGGCTGTCCCCCAGGCCCCCCAGAGCCTCCCTAATGAGGCGAACCCTCGGTCTGAGCAGAGCTTTGCGGCCTCGCCAAGGGCAGAGTCCCGGGAGAAAGGCACTGAGCAGGCACAGATGCGGCTTGATAGGACCTAAAAGGAAGGCATTACCTGCCCGACTCACTGAGCAGCCACAATTATTACAGGTCTCTGAGTTCATTGTCAATTAGAGTGGCAGTTAAAGCAAGCAGCAGCTGTGACAGATGGCTTGTCTCCAGCTAGTTGTGCTAATGGGATCAGAGCCAACTCACATGTTTTCTTCCCTCTGGAAAGGAAAAGAAAAAAAAAAAAGACCCACATAGTTGTCAATTAGTCAACGGAAAAGGGGAGAAAGCATCATTTCTACAAAGGGGTCATTTCTCCGTTTCCTTCTAATCCCCCCTTCTAGCTTTTTGAAGTAGAGATTTTGTTTATTTACTGCTTACTTCAAACATGTTTCAGTGGAATGTTCAACCCAGGAGACATTTTGTGCCGAACCTTTGTTCCGTGTGAACTCACAATATGGTCTTCTCATGATGGCACCTTTTCAATCGATTGGTTAGCATTTTAATTGGCTGACTCTTTTCTTCTGGCTGGAATTTGTAGGCCGTTCTCCTATTTACACAGTGCGTGGGATCAAAACACGAAAGGGCTGCGTCCGCATGGAGGGGCTCACCCCAAATAAAATCCAGCCCAGGGAATCGGGCTCATATGCATCAGGAAAAACAACCGTGAACACAAGCAAACCACAAGGCCTCAGGAGTGTGTGCGCAAGTACATTGCACGTTGGGGGGCCCACATCGGGGGACAGACAGGGTCCCATCGCTGTGGTGGGGATGCAGAGAAAGGAGCTCCATTGCAATGGCACGGTCAGCTGGCAGGTAACTGTTCACATGAAGCCAGGGGCTGCTTTTCCTACAGAAACAGAACTCTTGGAAGGCAGGGTCACAGAGTTTTTGTTTTCTTTCATGTGAACCTGTTCATGGCCCTTGGCTTTGGATGTGCAGTGCGGAGCCCTGACCTGCCTCTCTGGCAGCCGATGAGTGGAGGAGACCATCCGTCCTCATGACCTCCCTCCTGCATGTCTCCGTTGCCCTTGTGCACACAGACACCCGTTTCTAGGGAACGGTCCCATTTCACCTGCGCCAATAGGATCGCTTAAAAATGACCAGGATAAGAGATGGAGATAAAGACAAAACTGATGATCCAGAAGCAGGAAATCCAAAGAAATTAGTGACTTTCAGTTCCGAATAAACCAATTTGGGGGCAACACTATTATTCTTTCTGTTTAAGGAAGGTATAGTTAACCTGTGGGGGTTGAATTAAGAAGACACACAAAGCATATTCCGTATAACACAACCTATTTTCCTGGCTGCCAAGGTCATCTAGAGCATCATGGAAGGTTTAGAAAGCACAGCAAAATTTAAGGACAAAAGAAATCTACACACACATACTTGAAGACAATGACCTTTTTTATTTAAAATCAAGTATGTAGGGGCGCCTGGGTGGCTCAGTCTGTTAAGCGTCTGACTTCGGCTCAGCTCATGATCTCGCGGTTCGTGGGTTCGAGCCCCTCATCGAGCTCTGTGCTGACAGTTCAGAACCTGGAGCTGTTTTGGATTCTGTGTTTCCCTCTCTCGCCGCCCCTCCCCCACTCACGCTCTGTCTCTCTGTCTCTCAAAAATAAAGAAACATTAAAACAATTAAAATCAATTATGTAGACCTTTCTTGACTCTTCATTGCAAAAGCCTGGAGGAGGTCCTGAGGATACTGCCCACAAAGGTGCCCCCCCCCAGGACCCCAGGAGACACTCAATCTGCGGCTGGTCCATTCTCAGTCCCCAACAGTTGCTGGTGATGGTGATTTGAGTGTTCCTACCAGTTGGAGGCTTCAGTTCCAGTCCTGGACACGGCCCGGCACGGGAAGTTCTGTGCCAGGTGGAACAGACTGTGGGACGGCTGACAACTTCCTTGTTACCCACTCCGTCGCGGACGAGGCCAGCTGTGAGCACGTGCACCATTTCCACCAACTCATCCTGTGTGTCAGAGGCAACAAGTCAGTCCTGATGATTCTTGGGCCAATGAGGAACATTCTTTGACGGACTTGAGGAAAATCACCAAGAAGCACACAAAAGAAATGGCAATCAAGCACCGTATCCCGTACTTTGAAACCAGTGCTAAGGACACACTACTCAGAATCGACAAAGCCTTTTCTGTGACCTCATTTCAGTAATTAGACACTAGATTCCTTAAAAAAAAAAAGGGAAGGAAACCAAATACTAGAGAGAGACAGGCCACAGACACCCATCAATTTAAAGGCGTAATGTTCAGCTCAGGGACCATGTGTGACCCAGTCCTCTGGACCCTCTCCATGCCTAATGGTGCTGAAAGCCATTTTTTTTATTGTTTGTTTATTTAATTATTTATTTATTTTGAGAGAGAGAAAGGGGGGTGCAGGGGCAGAGAGAGAGAGAGAGAGAGAATCCATGCTGTCAGCACGGAGCCTGACTCGGGACTCTATCCCATGAACCATGAGATTATGACCTGATCCAAAATCAAGAGCTAGATGCCCAACCAACTGGGTCACCTAGGTGCCCTCTGAAAGCCATTTCTAACCACCACCCTGGGCCCAAGGACTTGACTCATATCAGGAAGAACGAGACAAGGAGCAGGGAGGAGAAGTCACGACTGTCCATACTATCCCTGGAAACAAGGGGCATGAGCTGTGACAGCAGCAATCCAAGCACCTCGTGTGTGCATGCAGCCCAATCCTGCCCTCCTCTTAGTGGGGGCCGTCATCCCACCGCTGTTGTGGGACCCCCGGGTGCAGAAGCCTGTGTGTCTGCATACAAAGTACAAGATAAACCATGAACAGTCTTCCGCCCGTGCTCCCAAACCCCACGTCTGAGCTTCAGTGCCTTTTCAGCAGAGACACGGACCATACGAAAGAGAGCCCTATTGAACATCTAGACAAAAAACTATAATGTTTGAGATAAAGTTACACCGGATGCTATTACCAGCATGTTAGGCATTTCAGACAAAATAAATAGTGATCTTGAAGACATAGGGAAAGACACTCTCGAAAATGAAGCCACGACAGAGAAAGGTTTGTTGAAAACATGAAATCGGTACCTGGAAGCAGCAGGTAGGCACTATGTTTCCCAACGAGCATAGAATTGGTGTCAGAAAAAAAAAATTAAAAAGGCAAGAAGGAAGAGGACAGACAAACATATTTGAATTATCAAAGACTGAACATTTCCAAGTATGATTAAAACCATATACTCACAGATCCGAGAAATCCAATGAACCCCGGGATAAGATACATGATGAAAACCACGCTGAGGTCATTGTAATCAAATTGCTCCAAAAGCAGTGACAAAAAGCAGTATCCTAAAAAGCAGTCAGGGGAAGAAACTATTATCTGCATTTCAAACAGGAAAAAGAAAGAAAAATGACAGCAAATTTCTTGTAAGAGATAATAATAATAATAATAATAATAAGGGGGATACGGTGCAGCAAAACCTTTAAAACACTAGAAGTAAAATACGCTCAACCAAAGTGTCTCTGTACTCTGCAAACATGCATAATGCGAGTCCCAGAAAGAGAGGAGAGAGAGCAAGGCAGGAAGGATGTTTGAAGAAACACCTCATTTTTCTTTAATAAAACCCTCTTGGATTGTTATAAGCCTTTTGTTAATTTCCAGAGATCTGAAAAAGTTGATATTGACAATTTTTGCCATTTTTCTTATTACTTTGATAGACAAGTCCATTTTGGAATGCTCTTTCTCTGCCAGAGGAGGGGAACTCCACAGCCTTCATCAAGTCTCTGAGTTTTAAAAAAAGCTATTGCAATAACTAAATGTGCATTTGAAATAATAAAATGCCCTTTAAAGTAGAATGTCCAGGGGGAGGGAAAGATTTCATCCTTAAACTATCATATACCTTATGAATAATATATTCACAGAAAGGCAACCCGTGGTATCTCTCAAGGTAAAGAATTTCTGGCAAATAAATCCATTTGAAATATAACTTTTGCTCTCATTTAGATCTAGAGTTCCTTGCTTTTTTTTTTTTTAATGTTTATTTATTTTTGAGAGAGAGAGAGAGACAGAGTGTGAGCAGGGAGGTGGAGAGAGAGAAGGAGACACAGAGTCCCAAGCAGGCTCCAGGCTCCGAGCTGACAGCACAGAGCCCAACGCGGGGCTCGAATTCACAAACCGCGAGATCATGACCTGAGCCCAAGTCAGACGCTGAACAGACTGAGCCACCCAGGCACCCCTAGAGTTCCTTGCTTTTAACATGCGTGGTGGGGGGTGGGGGTGGTAGGTTAGGGTCTGGTATTCAAATTCCCATAGCATTCGTGATTTCTCTGCTTATCAGCAGTACGTAAAACAGACTATTTACACAATTACAGTATTATAATTTACAAGTGGTAGATCATTGACCATATAGAGTAATTTTATATGTGATGTATAAGAAATTGTGAGTTTTCCAAGGTTACCTAACTCATGCAATTTTTAGTAGAATCAGAGCTCATGTCTGCCTTTCACTAACCAGCTGTGTGTTTAGATGAAGCTAACATCTCTCATCACTCTTTGTACTTACCTCCGGACATACAAGATGATTTCAGTGATATAAAAATGCTCGAACCAGTAGTAACGGATCTTAGAGAAAAAATGATCGCTTCCGTCATACTTCTGAGTTTCTAATTTCTTAATAGAGCTTTTTACATCTGTTTTCAAGAAGCCACATGCTTGTGGAAACAACAAAGAAGTTTGAGCTCAAACATTGCCCTTGCTGCCTTGTCCCTTGTCTGGGTGAAGTCTTAGATGACTTTAGAAGTGCCTTCAACTTTTGGGACAGGTGTTAGCTCTTTCCTCAGGAGATCTCAAGATCCAGACAGCTGCTCAGAGGTGAGAACACCAGGCTAGAGGTTTTACACCTGCATTCGGGAACCTGTGGTAGATTTCCATCTCAAAAATCCACAGAGACATCTTTTCAGGACGCTTGTCCTTGAACTGGTCCCTTCCCTCTGACGTTGTTGGCTTCCCCGGGGCAAAGGCAGCCTAGTTCTGGATGTGCAGAGGGTTTCCTGCTTTGAATAAATCACATACAAGTACATCTTTGTGTTGCTTATTTTCTCAGAGATTCTAAAGAGGAGGAAACAGTGATGAACAAAAACTTAGAAGCCAGAAGCAGATCCACTGCTATCCCTTAAGACAAAGAATAAATTTGATAAATTTAAGGAGAAATGCTATTTCCTTTTTTTTTTTTTAATTAAGTTTCCTTATTTAGTTTGAGAGAGACAGACAGCATGAATGGTAGAGGGGCAGAGAGAGATGGGAAGAATCCCAAGCAGGCTCCATGCTGTCAGTGCAGAGCCTATGCGGGGCTCAAACTCGTGAAACCACGAGATCGTGACCTGAGCTGAAATCAAGAGTCAGATGCTTAACCCACTGAGCCACTCAGGTGCCCCCCAAATGCTATTTCTTAAGACGGCTCTCTAGAAGGTCATTTTATCAGGATCCAAATGGCCCTATAAATCCTGGCTGTCATGATTGAAAATAAAAGGACAGTGACCCTCCCCCCCCAGATGGCTTACTACTTGGTGAAAAGCATCAAACCTTGTACAGGTCCTTTTGGATGCTGTCTGGGAGGGAGTTCCTTCTTTGTGGCTCTAATGCAGTAGGGCTGGGCAGGGCCCTGCAGCCCGGTGACAAGGCCTCACAAGGGATGATGGATCCCCGCCAGGCTGAGACCGGAAGTCAGCGTTTCCTGGGAGAGGCAATGAGTACTAATGGCGGTGAGACCAGTCAGCCAGATGGGAATCCAAGCCGTAGCTCAGCATGTGTGTGGGAGGGACTCTGACGCCAGTCTGTGAACAGGGCAGTATCGTCTGGGACTCATGGGCTTACATTTCTCCTGGCAAGGCCTGGGCACCTCTTCCGTCAAGTCGGTCCTTACAGACGTAGTGTCCACATTACGCGTGGGAGGCCATGTGGGGATTGAGGGGGCTGCTGGGTGCAGAGTGCTTGGTGTAAAAGCGACTCCACGAACACCCACCTCCCGACGCACGTGCACACGCGTGCATAATTGCTGGTTTTTTCCTCTACGTCCTCAGCCATCTAGGCAAATGCCTCTGCTCAGAGGTATATTGTGGTTTAGCAAGTAGACAACGCGTTAACTGGGGAAAATGTGAAGCTAGGAGTATGGACGCTCAGACCGGATTTCTGGTGGGGCATAAAAAATAGTGCCAACAGCAACGTCACTTTATCACACGCAGATCTTGTGAAAGGTGCATCCTACACATGAAGTCTTAATTCTCAAGACGACATCACAGGTTAGGAGTTATGTTGCTCTGATGCTACTGAACCTCAGGGACCCTGGGTGGCCAGGGTGAGGTCACGCAGTCAGTTAACACGTCCTGGGAGCCCACTCAAGTTCCCAGGGCTCGGGTCTGTGTCACCTACAGTGCCTTGTGGCCTCTGAGCCATCAGGTGTGGGGCTTGCCATTCTGCACCTCGGTTCTCAGTGGCCAGATCTGTAAACAAACGTGTCCAACCAGCTGTGGAGCTCGACGTAAAGCAACGGTCATTGGACCTGTAATGTGCTTTGCAAATGCAGGTTTTTAATGGCGTGCCTGCTCGGTGATTTTTATCTTTCGGTCAGGCTAGATCTCCCAAGGACTGTTGAATCATAATTTGATTCCTTTCATCACAAACAATCCCTGCAAAGTGGCATATATGAAGATACGGGCTCATATTCCAAGTCAGCCTCAACATTTGCCCAAAACAACATTCTGGATTTCGGGCAATTCTCCTCGTGATCAGCGCATTCACTGGAATGGTTTCTGCTGGCCTCTGAAGGTTAGGTTACTCCCTGAGGTGGGTTCTCTCCACCTGACAAGTCCCTTGGGGACCTTGCAGGGATCTGATCATGATGGACTCATCCTGGGAGTCACCACCTGCCAGGCAGGCTCTACCACTGGACCCATCCCTGTGGCTGCGATGCTAATCCGAGATGCCTTTCTTTCTCCAGGTGCGGATCGGAAGGGAGGCTTATTGTCCACCTCGTGTTGGCCGAAATTAATTCTTATGCAGGGGACTAGAACTTGACACCTTATCCCTAGATTATCAAACATCATTCCTTTAATGTAAACAGCCCTGACTCTTTTGCCTGTTGGTGAGTTTGTTGTTTCAAGCCAACGTGTATATACATCATTATGCCAAATCCTTTTTTGGAATGAGTTAGTGAAGAAAGAATGAAACTGCATTATTCTGGACAACTCACGGGTATATTCATTTATGCATTCCCATTTTTAAAAACTTCTCTGCCTCAGGTGTTCTATGAGGTGGCCTTCTAAGACAGAAGCCCTCCGTCACATTTTACATCAGCAACCAAACTTGTGCAGGGTGCTGGCTGGCCTTCCTTGACACCTCTTGTTGCTTTCTCAGGAAACTAACCAGCGGCCAGGAAACCCCTCCAGCTTATGATGCCCCTTGCTGACTTCCAGCAAATTCTAGCAAATTCTGACTCCTTATAAGCAACACCCTACCTGCCACCGATCTCACCATATCGTGGAGAAACCCAACTGGAGAGAAAGCACGCTACACACACATACACACAAAACCAAAAATCCAACCAAAACACTGAAACAGGCACTGAATATTCATTCCTCTGAAAGAAACAACAGGAATTGAGGCCAATGAGTCGGAGGAGGGCCAGAGAGAAGTTTCTGTGTCCAGAAGGACCGCTGGGAGCCAGCGGCCTGCGTTTCTGGTCCCAGAACACAGCAGTGACTGCAAAGGCATCTTCTCCATGGGCTGGGGAGAGACAACCTCACTGGGTAAAGCACCCTCTGACCAGAGCGGGCCTCGGGAGGGAGAGGGAATGAATTTGAAACAATCTCCCAGGAATGCCTGCTATTTTCAGGGTCCGTGTGTGACCCGTGTGTTAAGATATAAGGTGTCATACTCTGTTAAAAGCTAAATTTGATCAATGTATAGTGAACATGTGCACCTTTCTTCTTTCTTATTACCTTTAAGAACATGAAGGGTGCATGATTCCTAATGTGAAAACAAAACAAAACAAAACAAAACAAAACAGGGAGGATAGTATGTGCTGCTCTATTGTTACTATAGATTGGAAGCCAGGAGACCTGGGCACCAGTCCTGTTTCCTGTATCTGGGTGCAGTGTGGTTTCGGGGACCCGTTTGACTTCTCTGAACTTCTCCCTGCTTCCTGTCCATCATGTACAGATCCATTTTAAATTTTTTTTTTAACGTTTATTTATTTTTGAGACAGAGAGAGACAGAGCATGAACGGGGGAGGGTCAGAGAGAGGGAGACACAGAATCTGAAACAGGCTCCAGGCTCTGAGCTGTCAGCACAGAGCCCGACGCGGGGCTCGAACTCATGGACCGTGAGATCATGACCTGAGCCGAAGTTGGCCGCTTAACCGACTGAGCCACCCAGGCACCCCTACAGATCCATTTTAGAACAGATCTGTTCCTCTAGGCCTTTGGTACCCTCACACCGTGCTCAGCCTTTCAGAAGGCCTGAGAAATATCCCCCTTGGGTAAGACTGCAAAGTCAACTGGCTAATGTTAGTTTTAATTTTTGTTTGTTTGTGTATTTATTTTTGAGAGAGACGGAGCATCAGCAGGGGAGGGGCAAATAGAGAGGGACAGAGAGAGAATCCCAAACAGCCTCTGCACTGTCAGCATGGAGCCTGACACGGGGTTTGAGCCCGCAATCCAGGAGATCATGACCTGAGCCGAAATCAAGAGCCAGACGCTCAACCGACTGAGCCACCCAGGTGTCCCTAACGTTTGCTTGTGCCTAGAATTCTTTTAGCCCAGTGTGATGAGAACCAAGCATATCAGGTGGCCACTATGTTTCAGGCACTTTGTACAAAAACTGAAATGAATTCACAGGTGAGTCACCATCTGACAAATGGGGAGTTTGGGCCCAGAAAGGCAGAGGGGCTCACTAGGACAGTGCCGACCGTGCCGCTGAGCAGGGTGCTGGCTGGAGACTCTGGATCCGCACGGGGTGAGGCCCAGCCTCCTGTGCCTCCACCCTGTGACCACGTGGGTGTCTCGGGATGACAAAGAGCTTCGATCACAGACGCTCCTTTCCTATAAGAATTGTAAAGTCAGACGAGTTACTGCTTCCTAATTTCAGCTTAGTAGACAAGCAGTGTCATGCCACGGGGCCCCTGGACGCAAGGGAACCCCAGAGATTCTCAGGGTGGAGGAAACTGCCATCTCTGGACCCTGGTCCTCTGAGGTCCTGTCTGGCTCAGAGATCCTAAAACTCTATGACTCTGGTCAAAAACAGGTCACGAGTAGATGTTTGATCTCATTTCCAATAAATACAGATTTCCTTCCCTGTCCTGCCCTCTGGGATTCAACTCAGGAGCTGTGTGACGTTCTAGAAGGTGCTCATTGAAGAGGCACATGATACGTAACCTTGAAATACATTTTATTTATTTATTTTTAAATGTATTTTATGTGTATGTATTTATTTTGAGAGAGAGAGAGAGAGGGAGAGAAAGTCCCAAGTAGGTTCCACACCATCAGCACAGAGCCGGACACGGGACTTGATCCCAGGAACCGCGGCACCATGACCTGAGCTGAAACCAAGAGCCAGATGCTTGACCAACTGAGCCACCCGGGCGCCCCTTGAAATACATTTTAAAGCACATGAAGCAAAATACCGTCCAATACGGTAACACTTGTTTTGAACCCAGTGGCTCTTTCTTGAAAATGAGAAAACCAAAACAGGCCCAGGCAGCAGCCCCACCCCCCCCCCCACCCCAGGCATTGCCTGGACTACCCACTGACTCAGAGTGATGTCCAGTTATGCTGGAGCTAAGTTCTTTTTGTCGCACTTTTGAAGTCGCTTCACTTTCATGGCAGTGTGGATTGAAACCGAGCTTCAGGAAGCATGGGAGACGAGGCAAGTATCATATTTCCTTGCTGAAATAACACTTCAAAGATTGCATTGAAAACATAAAAACTGCCACATTGGCAGAAGGGGGAGGGCCAGGGACTTCCTTGTTGCAAGGGAGTTGGCTTTGCTTTGTAAGGTCTATTTTTGAAGGTGGACCGGCCCTGTCGGGCTAGGATTTACCCAGGCTGAGGACGGAAACAAGCCTGAATGTGACAACCGGAAATGGCTCCGGGATGCACATCCTGAGTGGAAATGGTTCCGTGTTGGTCATGGGGAGTCGTCACCTTTTCATGTTGCCCATCGGGACCTGCTGACGAGCGGTTTTTTGAAACACACGCATGAGTCCGAGCTCTGAATTTCAGCATTCTCCTGCTAAACCCCAAATAACACTACTCCAGAATTGCATATTGAAAATTATTTCCAAATATGGACCCCTACTAAATGGCAATTATGCATGTTTCTAAAATTTTATTTATTTTTTATTTATTTTTTTATGTTTTTATTTATTTTTGGGAGACAGAGAGAGACAGAGCATGGGCAGGGGAGGGGCAGAGAGAGAGGGAGACACAGAATCTGAAGCAGGCTCCAGGCTCCGAGCCATCAGCACTCGATAGCTCCGAGCCATTGACACGGGGCTCGAACTCACCAACCGCGACATCATGACCTGAGCCGAAGTCGGACGCTCAACCTACTGAGCCCCCTGGGCGTCCCGTTTATGCATGGGTTTTAAACCCGGTGCTTTGAAGGACAGAAAAAAAAATGACTTATTGCTTGTAAGCGAGGAGGGGTGTCTGCTGAGCTGCCAGAGACTCTGGGCTACAGAGATGGGCACCGGGGCCTGCAGAGAGACCTCAGAGAGACACTTCTTCACAAGGCCACCTTTGCAGGCCTGCCCCAGAGGTCAGGAGCCAGGGCCGGGCCTCTGCCCCAGCAGCAGCCACCCCTCTGAGGGTCCTGAAGGTCACCATTGAGAGTTTGTAAGCATCTGTGGTCAGGTGTGCTTGCTTCGGGCAGAAGGCATGGGATTTGACCTCATCCTTTATGCAACCTGGACGTCACGGTCCCCAAGCAGTTGACCTCAGCCTGGCCCCTGCTGGGGAGCCAATGCCCAAGGATATGGGACACTCAGCCAGCCAGCCTCCCCTTCTCTCCCTTCTTGCCTATACTTACGGCTCTGACCACATCCGACGACTGAAGCTCATCATTCCAGCACTTTCTGGAAAGGAGATTACGGAAACAATACCATTTTGGGTCTTCATGTTGTTTTGGTTTTTTTTCCTTTTCCTATGAGAATGTGCATTTATACTGAGGAGCTTTAAAAGAACCCCACCCAAAACAAGAGTGAGAAATAGTGGGACTTGGGGTGCCTACGGACACTGCCTAGAACGTCTGTGGATGGATGCGATACATGTTTGTTGCAAGACGCCTTCGAGAACAATGTGCTTCTTCAAAAATACTCATAGCAGAGCCCCTCGCCTTCCAACCAGTTTGTCTACGTCAGACATATGTCGTGCTCTGTACCCATCTCGGCCCTGGACACAGGGGTCCGTTCGGCCTGATCACCTGCTCTTCTGAGAGGCCACCGAGGCAAAATACTTTGTCCTTGGGGTGGCAGTCAGGACTCCCTGAGCGTGACGTGGGAAAGCGCTTTGCTGATTGTGTGGGTCCCCTAGCCACGTGGGTTTGGAGTGAAGGCACACTCCTCATTCTTGAAAGAGCTAGCCATCAGAACAGTTCTCAGGTTCTAGTGTCACCGGGCATGGCTCTCCGGCCCAGCCCCGGGCAGGGCACTGTTGCTCAGCTCTCTCCCCGCTGTGCTGCGGTGCGGGGACTCCCGTGGAACTTAGGGAAGAAGTGGCCAGGAAACGTCTCTCACCTGCCATCCTTTGCCCCGCCTCCGACCTGCAGGGCTCAGCAGAGGACGTTTGTGGGACAGTGAAGGCATGCAGAGAAGCGGTGGAGAGAACCGTCCAAAACAGCCAGCCAAACGAGGCAGGGCAGGAAGCCACAAGTCGAGCGCATCAGTGTCCCAGCTTGGAGCACAAAGCGAGCCGAGGCTCTGGCCCTTGTCCGGGAGTCAGCTCTGTCAGCCCGAGTGTCAGGGGAGCAGCTCTTCCCCATCTGAGGGAGGGGTCCGTCGCTACTTTGGTTTTCTGGGAGGTGGAAATGCCGGACAAGTGTTGAAGTTCAAGGAATGCCGGGACCCACTCATTCTTCCCTGTGGGACCGTCATGAGGGTGAGAACTTGGAGCGGCAGCAGCCGGGGTGGGGTGGGGGGGAGTGGGGAGCGATGACCAGGGAGAAACCAGGGGACAGATAGCACGTCCCCAACGCCATCAGGGCTGTCTTGGGGCGGCCCTGAGCCTGTTCATTGTGCAACTGAGGGAGTGCGGGCAGTTGCGTTTAAAAGGCTCAGGGGGCCCTTGGGGGGCTCTGTCGGTTAAGTGTCCCAACTCTTGGTTTCCGCTCAGGTCACGATCTCACGGTTTGAGGGTTCGAGCCCCACATTGGGCGGAGCCTGCTTGGGATTCTCTCTCTTTCTCTGCCCCTCCCCTACTTGCGCTGCCTCTGTCTCTCTCAAAGTAAATAAATAAACCTTAAAAACAATAGAATAAATTCCTTAAAAAAATGAAATAAATAAAAAAAAATAAAGGGCTCAGGATGGGCAAACATAATTCCTCATATATAAAGAAACCTTTAAGGACCCTAGGAATCCAAGGACTTCATTGAAGTTGTTTTCTCAGAAAGTGTGACGGCCTCACACAAACGCATCGAGCGGTGCCCCTCACCGTCACCGTCTGGTCTGCGCACGCGGGCGGGCGGAAGATGGGGGGTCGTGCCTGCCGCGGTCTCTGTCCGTGGGGGCAGCCAGGTCCCCTGGTGACTTGGTGCTCCAGGCAGACACCCTCATTCTGCCATGGGTGCCAGGATGTGGAAAGTTGGGGAAGCACTGCCTTGGGTGACCCAGACGGCAGTCTGTGGCTGCGGGACAGAAAGAAGCGGGCTCCTAGCATTTGCCAAAGACCCCGTAGCTGCGCCTTCTACACTCAGGCCCCTCATCAGGGACAAGGCTGCATAATCTGCCCGTCAGGCAGAAAATGATCTCTACCCTCCACGTTTTTGCCAACAATATGTTATTTATCTCTGCCATTCTGGAGGCTTAAGTTCCTCTTTGAGCTAACTTTTCCGCAGGTTTCCTTCCTCTGCTTGAAACCGT
Organism: Leopardus geoffroyi; assembly: GCF_018350155.1. Lineage (NCBI taxonomy): Eukaryota > Metazoa > Chordata > Mammalia > Carnivora > Felidae > Leopardus > Leopardus geoffroyi. Next base: position 137,101,048 of record NC_059336.1, read on the forward strand.
CAGAAAATTTGAGCAGGCTTTCATCTACGAATCCCATTCACAGAGGTGATCTGTGCGAGGCTTATCTTCCGAAATGGGTCAGTCTGAATTAGATGTGGGTGGGAGAAGCTGATAAGAAAATTCTCTCAGCTGGGGGAGCCAGGCGGGGAGCTAAGCGGATTCCAAGCCAACGGGCTCCGTAAGGCAGTTCTGTGTCCCTGTGGCAGCAGCTGGGACCCACACCTCTGCTCTCAGCAAAAGACATGCATATTCAGGAGCACAGCAGCACAGAGGATACGACCGACATTTAAAATTCATGCTGGAAATGAATAGTTAGATCGTGACAGAGAGGACATTGACAAAGTGGCTCAAAATACTCATTCTGAGCACAGAGGAATCATCATTTGAAGCTGCTTTAGGCCTTTAATCTGTGCCTCACACCCGGGACGTGGGGCGGAGACGTCGTGGGGTGCAGGGAGCAGGTGCTCTGGGAAGCAGTGATTAATTAGAGCAGTTCTGCGAACTCCTCATAAAGAAAGATGCTCCGAGTAGGGGCGATTTGGACCATAATTTGCCCCCTTCTTGGGATATTTTATAAACATCGCACAGGAAGATATCTGTTCCTTGCAAAAAAAAAAAAAAAAAAAAGGTTATAACTAATTTTCATACTGATGCTATGAGCTCTAAAATGTTTGTTACGCAATAGAATACAGATTTCATAAAAAGCCGGCGGATCACACGCCCTTCTAAAGCATTTTAAAAACTACGCAGCGTAAAGATGAGGCATCAGTCTGTTTCTGTTAGAAGTAACAGTGAACATTTTCTCCTCAGATTAAACCTATCGCCAGAAAGAAGGCTTCCAAGGAAAGCATCTAGAAACGACTCTTGGCAGTTATAGAAACTGAAGCCCGGAGTGTAGTCCGCGTTGCCCAAACAGGATGGGGCAGCGTTTTGCGAGCTTCCCTCGAAGGCGATGTCTGTCCTGTGCCAGGGGGCTGCCCCCCCGCTCTGGCCCCTGATGATGTCCCTCTTCTCGTTCATTCCTGTTTGTCACTACCTTGCTTGGGCCCACCTGCAGATCAAACATTGCTTATGTTCCCCAGTGAAGAAGAATTAGGTCACCAAAGAGGAGGGGCTCCCCACCTCGCCGCACCAGGTACAGGCCAACCGGGCCGTGTGGAAGGAGGTGCTGGGGGCAAGGGGGCAGTCAACCAGGGGCAGGAAGATCCTGAGAGCCGAGGACACAGAAATGTATGAGCTCACCATATGGAAAAGACAAAAGACAGCCTTCTTCTCTTAAGGACCGAGTTCTAACGTGCGTGTGGAGAGGGAGGCATGGGCACAAGATCTGTAGGCATCTGAGGACATGTCCCTACACAGGAGGAGTACAGTAGCCAAGGGAGGAGAAGACAGGAGGAGCCACTCTTCCGGGGGGAGAACAGCAGACCATATGTCATCGAAGGTTCCATTAGGCCGGAGAATTCGGTGCTCGATAAAAAACAGACATACCCGCTGTACCAAAGACTTTTAAAAGTTTAGTTTTTAAATACGTATTTATTTTTTGGGAGAGCACAAGTGGGGGAGGGACAGAGAGGGGGACGGGATCTGAAGCAGGCTCTGTGCTGACCACAGAGAGCCCGACGTGGGGCTCAAACCCATGAGCCGCGAGATCATGACCTGAACCAAAGTCAGACACTCAACCCCCTGAGCCACCCAGGTGCCCCTCAAAGTTTAATGAAATAAATAATGGAAATGAATCTGCCTGTGTTTTAATTTGCTAATTCAGTTGTTTCCAGTGCTGTCATTTTTTATTTAAAAAATAAATAAAACCACGTCTAGGTTCACAGCAGAGCGGAGGGAAGGCAAAGATATCTCACGCCTCCTGCCCCCCCCATCCCCCCGCACTCAGTCTCCCCACTATCAGTGCCTCCGTCGGAACAGGGCACTTGTTACAATCGATGAATCCACATCCACACCCTGTAAACACCCCAGAGTTCTTGGGTTGTTTTAGGATTCTCTCCTGAGGTTATACACTCCGTGGGTTTGGACAAACACGTAATGGCATGCATTCCCCATTATGGTACACAGAGTCGTTTCACCGCCCTAAAAATGCTCTGAGTCCCGCCTACCCACTCAATGTTTACCAAACCTTTTTAGAGGACACACTCTTGGCCAGTGTGCTAGGTGTGGGATAGAACCACAGTTTAAAACATTCCCTGCTTTTCTGCTGCCGGAGACGAGTGTGCAAACAAATGAATGTATTAGAGCATCACTGGTGTTACAAAGAAGTTCTGTACAAGGCACAAGGGCAAGGAGAGACAGTGCTTTCTACGATTTCCCCCTCATTATTCTGGGCTCCCTAAACAGTGTTCTCTGAGGAAAAACCTTCTCGCCGCAAAAGATGGAACGAGAGGTTGATGAATAACGTTAATGATCAAAGAACAGTAACAGACACAGCGAGAAGATATTTCAGTTAACTGTAACCAGTGAATTTTCCCCCCTCAAATTTCTGATTACTTTTCATCTTCCCAGTTCTCTGTGTACAAGTTAAAATACCCCAGTTAATGTCTTCTTAGTCATCAGATATGTAACCCCCTCACAGGCATTTTGCTGACTTTTCTCTTTTTTGGACAGGCCATATTTAAATACTGTCTACACGTGGGAGCATCCATAAATCCTGTTCTCCGTATATGTGTAAGACCCAGCCAAAGTAGGCTTTTGTTTTTAAAGCTTGCTATATTTGTACTTTTAATTTAACATTAGTGGGACATCTGCCAAGCTAATATAGACACTTCTCTATGCACTGGAAAACCCAATTAGGACTTGTTCTGAGTTTGATTATCAGTCAGAAACATGCATACAGAAATATTCATTACAGAGCTGCTGGGAACTGAGATAAAGCACCAGATGGCTGAATTACTGAGTCTCTGTCACTCTCGCCCAACACAGTTTTTACATTTGCTTCATAAAAGGCAGGTGACCAAATACCCTCAGGGCGACGCGGTGCCCATGGGAAGGGCAGCACGTGTTGAGGGTGCTATCCTTTCTTTAAGATGTCACGGGGCCTTTCACGACACAGATGATAATTTGCACCAATGACTACTGCCCATGCACGGCTGTGCTGGCTTGTGGCTCCTCCGTGGATGTGCTCTAAACTTGAATCGTGGATTTTTGGAGACTGTGTATAGATGTGCTTTAAACTTGAATCGTGGATTTTTGGAGACTGTGTGTAGGGTACCCAGAGGCAGGCAGTGGGGGAGATGTTGCCTAAATGTTTACTTGGGGAAGCGCCTCAAATGTGGTGTCTTCCCACCTTCTGGCCACAGGGCTGCAACTGACACCGTGAGTTTCTCCTCTGGAGTTGTCTGGTCATTAAGCGTGGATTGGATCGGATTGGTGAGGCCGATCCAGACATTCAAGAGGACTTGGAAAGACTCAAAACCGGGCCAACCACTCCTCGGTAGGGATGAGGATCAGGAAGAGGCAGAGGTCTTGAAGGATCAGGACGCTGCCCGGGATGGGGTCCAGGACCAAGAATGCACAGAGGGGTGCTGGGCAGCCATGAGCCAGCGCAAGGACTGAGGGGGCACAGAGCAGATGGAGCATGAGGAGGCAGTGCGGTGGGCATGTTAGACTCTCTTTCTCGGGACAACTGTTTGGTGTAGGTTTTGACGTTGCCCAGGGTACTTTTTTAAAATGAGATTACTTTGGATGAATGAACAGAATTTTGTAAACTCAGCGAGCTAAATTAACCCCATCCTCCAAAATGGTAGATGGGCAACTTCTTGTACCCCCATGAATGTCAGGCTGATGAAGTAGCCCGAGTGTTCCTTTCAGAGCCTCTTAATTGTCTTGTGCTCCCAACCCGGCTCAAGGCAACTGTGCTTGCGACACAGTGCCACAAACCGCCCCCTCACGGTCAGAGGCGGCTCAGCACCTTTGCTGTCACGGATTTGTCGGCTAACAGAATCAAAGACTTCTGAGCAGTTTATTTGAAAAGCATTTGAGTAATCCGGCTCCTAATGGCTTCAGTATGTTAGCTATTTCAAACATTAAATATATTATTTTTAAAATGAAAGAAAGGGAAAAATAATGTTTCGTATTGGCTGTTCCATTAAACAATGCCCGTTTCCTGCATTAACTAAGAAACCAAATCAAAGAGCACAACCTTCAAGAAAACACAAGAGTGTGTCTGAAAATGATTAACCTTATTTGGAAGGGAAAAAAAAAAAGAGCAAAAAGACAGAATTTGTATTTTCTGAAGCAAGTAGTCTGTTTTCTATCTATCAGCCTAACGCTCTCCAAATGGTGACTAGAAGTGATGAAGGCCTAGACCTCAAGCAACTCGGGGTTGAGACGGGCTCGCCTTCCTGAACGTTAAGCATCTTCATAGGGTTTGAGATATCTGGTGATAATTCAAGCACCAACCCACTCTGCTGGCATGTGTAGCGATGGTGGACACGGTGCTCCGGAGAGTTCATGAAACCTGGATACAAACCAGAAGCCGTTTGGAAACGATGCTTCTGCTCTCTTTGTGTCACCTTGATGTGCTGCCTCATCGGGACTAACTTCACCCTTCCTTCTGGAAAGGCCAAGAAGACGACCTAGTGTTCGCAACATTTTGGCCAGTGTGGCAGCACAGGGTTATAGAGGGCTTTGAGGGAAATTCTCTTCCCATCGCTGTCTGGGTGGGACCCATCAGACCCACAGATTATCTGCGTCCCTGAAGTCACAGAGAAAACAGCCAAGGAAGGTGAGATTTCTAATAAAAAGGCAGAATTTCCTGGCTTCAGTCAGCAACGAGTAGGAAAATTCTTTCCCAGAAACGAAAAGTTGAAATCGACCTTAGTGGGACAGGAAATGCTCTCTCGCCCTGGTTCTTGAGCAAGCGTTCGGGGAGTAGTCTACGTGTTTTTGAGGATGCTCCTGTGGGGACACATGACCTTTACTTCAAAGATTAGGCTGGGAATTATAGAGGAAGTCTCCTTCCCTGAACTTGCAGAGAAATTCAAGATGACGTTGAATAAGCCATGCACACTTTCACACGTATTGACTCAATTTTGTGTTGCTCTTGTTGCCTGGTCATTTGGGTTTCTCCAAACCCGTAGTAAATTCTCAGTATCCCAACCCAGTACCGCATGGGCAAGAAGGGAAAAGGTAGGATTCCTGCTGGTCCAGAGCAACAGTTCCCACGTGGGGACGCGGGGACACTGACAATGTCCGGAGTGATTGTTTTCTTGTTGCAGATGGCAGAGGGATGCTACCGGCATCTAGTGGGTAGAGGATGGGGTTCCCACTGAGCATTTTACACGGCACAGAACAACAGAGAAGGTCGCAGCCCATCATGTCCTGAGCACCAAAATGGTGACACCCTGAACTAGAGTCTTAAATGGAAGGCAGCTACAGTAGCTCAGTTTTGGTTAGCAGCAGTAATCAGTTAGGAATCACCAAACAAGAAAGTAAATTTCGAGACATGAGAACACAAAGCTTTACCGTGTGAATATTCCCCCCGCAAAGGTTTGGCCGTCAACTCTAGGTACTTAATGTGTGTTTCGTTTTGTTTTTGTTTTTGTTTTTGTTTTATAAGGTTATGAATTCCTTCAGAAACAGGCTGGACGCAGAGGCATCTCCAGCCTGGTAATTGGAAGGGACTGTACCAGCTTCCAGAGATGACCCCAGCCCACTGGGCAGGTGGAAATTACATTAATTAAGTCTTTTTTATTGAGATGCAGGGAAGCTAGGTGCACTATGGCTCTGTGCTGGTGTCTGTGCTAGAAACTTCACATACAACCTCATGCAAACCTCCCAGCAAGCCTTCAGAATAAGTCAGAATTTTGCTTTAATTAAGAGGAAGAGACAAAGGCTCAGGTGAAGCAATTTTGCCAGGATCTTAAGAATGGGGACATTCCATTCTCTGTCTTCCACTTTTTACCTTAATGTCACTGTCACCTTTGTCAGTCGCTCCAGTTGTGACCTGGAAGCCACAGGGGATGTCTGCATTCCTCCAACTTCTTCTGCGTCTGTCGGACAACTCTGAGGTCCACGTCAACAGTGCACATTCCTAGGTAACTTTAGGAGCTTCCTCTCCTAACTGATGGGAAGACAGTCCTTTGTCCAGTCTGAGTTTCCTCTTTGTGAAGCTCCCTCCGACCATGACCCTCCTCCGACGGAAGACATACCTGAGATCAGAGTGGGGAAGCTGGCAGGAAAGCCGCGTGCCTTGATGAGCAAACACTATATGTCTTTATCAGATGATTCCAGAAGTCTTGTCTCTAAGGGGCTCCTGGTCTTTAATGATCTCCAAACATCTAAAGCACCACAGAATGAGGTTATCATACACACACACACACCCACACCCACACCCACACACACACATACATAACATAAAAATAAAAGCTGTACACATTGATAAATATATGTATATTTGACTTGTTTTATCTCTAAAATAATATTTACTTTTAAACATTAGGTGTAGATACACTTAAAGATACATTTGATGCCAATATAGATCCAGAAACCGATGCAGATATAGGCATAGATTATATAGATCCAAACTGACCTTTAGGTGGGAAAAACAGCCTGGAGAAAAGCACGGAAGAATCTACAGGGAATTCCGCTTGCTATATATTTGGCATTAAGTTGATGACGTAGAGGGCAATAAGGATCTTCAAATAGGGTACCTGTGTGGGCTTTTTCTTTTCCTTTTTGTCATGTTTATTTATTTACTTTGAGAGAGAGAAATAGAGTGAGCTGTAAAGGGTCAGAGAGAGAGGGAGAGAGAGAATCCCAAGCAGGTTCCGCGTTCAGCACAGAGCCCAGCGCGGGGCTTGATCATGAAATCAAGAGTCTGACACTTAATTGACGGAGCCACACAGATGCCCCTTATTTCTTTATTATTCACAAATGTTATTTGAGTGTAGCCTACTGTTTTTATTCCAGCCTCTTAAATTATAGTCTCAGCTCATCAACCGTCACCTTCTTTTACACTGAAAGCGTTCATAATCACGAAGACCCGACTATAAGCCCCTTCAGCTGCTCCCCCAGAAGTCTAATATGTAGCACTGTCATTATCACTTCTGTGGTATTTTAAATTTTCCCATTATTTCTTCTTTGGCCCATGAATGATTAAGGGATGTGTTTCATACACTTGCAACGGTACGTTTTTCAGCATTCACTTTCTATCGTTGGTTTTTAATGTAATGACTTTCTCAGATAATGTACTCCGTGTAGTATCGCTGTGCCTATCTTAACCGTTCCTGTGGTCTAGTGTTTTCGTTCCATTGTGTTTATGCACAAAATGACTGTTATTATTTTCGTTTTGTAAAATCACTGTTTGCTTATATTCACCCTCATTTACCAGGTTTTTTGCCCACGTTTTCTTCTGACGTTACGGTCTCTCTTGTAGGAACAATTTTTATTTCCCCTGATGTATATTCTTAAATGTTCCTGCAGTGAGACTTTGTAACAAATACTTTTAGAGATCTAAGTTTTGGTGTATGGGTTTAATATGCACACAACATGCATGTAAGTGTAAGTACATGTGTGTATATAGTTATCCTCTGAAACTGCCTAGTCACTATCAGCTTCGAGCACTGCTGTGGGCTGACCCAGGCACCATTCTGAAGATCCAGAGATGAAATATAGTTCTGACCCTCGGGAATGTCACAAGGCCACGTAGAACAATCCATGAGAGAGGCATTTGCAGTGTGCTGGGAGAGCCGTGTGACAGTGGCCTGGGTCAGAAGAGAAGAGACCAACCAGGGAAGCCCTTTGGAAGGTGATGCCGGAGCTGAGCCCTTACCTGGATCTGGGGAAATGGCAGAGGGATTGACGTGGGCCAAGGCACACAGTGTGAGGGTGCCTGCTGTGCTGTGGGCCCGGCCGGGTCACCGTCACCGGGAGATGTCTGCAGAGAGGTGGGGCCACCCCACTGCCACCGTCCCTGCCAATGATGATGATACCAGTGTCATTACCATCTTGTTCCATCAATGGCCCTCGTCTGGGGGCCACCTATGTGACCAAGCTGGTGTCGGATTGCCCCCCAACATTGGTGGCAGACGCTGGTGGCATGCAGCTTGTCATGTGGTCCCTGTTTCCCCAGCATGCCTTTGGTGCCCGTCCACCTCTCCCACGACGTCTTCCGAGGAAACATCCAGACGTGCCACCCCTTTCAAAGTGTTTCAGGCAGCGGTTCTCAAAACTACCATGGGATTCTGATGTATGGAAGTTTCTGATTTTGTTGGTCTGGGGTGCGGCCTGGACAATTGTGTTTTTGTTTTTGAAGCTTTCCAAGGCGACTCTAATGCCCATCAGTATTAAGAACCACCAGCTCATAGCCTCTGATGCCTCCGTCAGCTTTTCTCAACAGGGTTCCCCGCAAGACTTGAGCCCCACAGAAAACAATCTGATTGGTTACCTTCTCTATTCTCCCAACGAAGGCACAGAGGTAGTAACATTCTAGTGCACGGAAGATGAATCAGTTCATTACTAGAGAGGACGCTGGTGGCAGTAGGCTGAATTCCTTAGTGGAGAGAGGTGGTGTTTATAATTTTTGAAACATATATTCCACAGCTAGTGGGTTAGCCCACTGATTCGCTACGGTAAGAAGAAGAAAAAGAGTAACCTGAGTGGTTGCATATGCCACGTTCTGTGGTGGAAATACTCCCACCAGTTGTTTATGAACTGGCTCACAAAATTCCTGAATAGTAACTAAGTCACTTCCCTGTCTGGGTCACACAACTGGATGGGACCTGACTCTAGCACCCCCTTCATTTCTTGAGAAATCGGTCTGTTTGGCCACAAGGCTGTTCTTGAGGCCGCATGGTTGTTACTGTTCTTGGATTTCATCAAAGCAACTCAAATATATGTTTCATCCCAACGTGGCCTGGAAGACAAAGCTGGATTCGCACTCATGCTCTCTCCCAGGACTGCCCTGCTTTTTCCTCTGTTCTAATCTGTTTTTATACGGGGTTGTACCCAATATTTTACTTAAAAGAAGCATTTTCTTCTACCAAAAACCAGGTAATTTTTTTGTCGTTGTTGTTAGATTATGCAATCCCAGAAAGTACTATGTGAACAGTGCATCCATCCCACGGCTGAAAACGGTGACCTCCAAAGCTTCTTGGGATAAGACGGAAAAGTGGCATTTAGACGAGAGGTACTTGCTGTTTCCTGCACTGAGCTGGTGACACGTCCAGGGCTCGGATACCTGCCTGCCACCTCATTCCGAAATGGTTGTGTTTAGTTACACATTTACTAGACTTCAACACGGTTCTAGATGCCATGTTCCGAAACTGGATAATATCAAAGCCTTGACTTAGTTTTGCTTACAACCCAATGGAACATGGAAATATGTGCTGTGTCATTTTAACATGTTGTGTTTAGTACAAAAAAGGGGTCTGTCCTGTTTCCTATGGAGGGACTGGGAAGGACACAGCCTAATGGAGATGAGGGCCGGAGGCAGATGGGGAAGTGTTCCTGGCAGTGAGGGCTCCCTTCCGACAGCCCCTGGGTGAGTTATGAGGTATATATGTGGTGGTGGTGGGGGGGGTGTATATGTGATGGGGGGAGAGGGGAGGTGTATATGTGGTGGAGGGGGGAGAGGAGGGGGAGAGATGTTCCTGGCCAAGGAATCAAGAGGAATTGTCAAGTAAACACTTGTAAAACTAAACTATCTTATTTTAATTAATTTATTTATTTTAAATTGAATTAATCTTCAGGGTTAAAAAACAACGTATTCTCTCTTTTTTTTTTTTTTCAAGATCACTTTACATTTGCCTGGATATTTTTGTCTTTGGTTATTATAGTGGAAGATGAATGACAGGAATAAAATCTGGTCCATTTGACCAGGCTTAAATAAGTGTCACTGGAAAACACAATTGGAGTGATAGGAAGCTTTTGGAAAGGAAGAAAGTTCACATGGGAAACCCTTTTAATAATAGTTAATCATCATAAGTAAGGACTCTCTTCTGTACAGTCATTTTGGAGGAAAGTTTGGTGATTTCTTACAAAGCTAACCGTACTCTTGCCATACGAACCAGTCATGTTCTTTGGTATTTATTCAACGGAGTTAAAATCTTATGTCCACCTAAAAACCTGCCCACAATATGTATAGCAGCTTTATTCATAGATAACAACATTTGAAAAGAACCAAGATGTTCTTCAACAGGTAAATAAACAAATAAACCATAAAACATCCAGCAATGGAATATTATTCAACATTAAAAAGCAATGAGTTCCAAGCCATGAAAAGACATGGGGGAAATTAAATGCATATTCCCATGTGAAACAATCCAATCTGAAAAGGCTGTATGCGATGTGGTCAAGTCAACAACATATTTTAGAAGAGTCAAACTATGGACTCAATATAAAGATCAATGTTGGGGCGCCTGGGTGGCTCAGTCGGTTAAGCATCTGACTTTGGCTCAAGTCATGACCTCATGGTTAGTGGGTTCAAGCCCTGCATCGGACTCTCTGCTGACAGCTCGGAACCTGGAGCCTGCTTCAGATTCTGTGTTTCCCTCTCTCTCTGCCCCTTCCCTGCTCACGCTCTGTGTCTCTCTGTCTCTCAGTAATAAATAAACGTTAAAAAATAAAAAAAGATGAGTGTTTGGCAGGAATTGGTCAAGGAGGAATGATAGGCAGAGCACGGAAGAATTTTAGTCCATGAAAATAATCCATATGATATTGTAACAGCAGGTACACGTCATTGACCATTTGTTCAGACCCGTAACATGTACAACACGAAAATGAAACTAGGTACACTATGGTCATTAGGTGATAATGACGTGATAATGACGTGAATCATTTTGGTTCACCAACTTTAACAAGCATACCTTCTACAGAGGGATGTCGGTCGTGGAAATGGCCACGTGTGTGTTTGTGGCGGGGGGCAGGGAGCACACAGGAACTCTCTGAACCTTCTTCTTAACATTGCCGAGAACCTCAAGTCCCTAAGAAATAAAGTCAATTAAAAAAAAAAACAAGAAAACCTTCCTTTCATCTTTATTTTATCTCAGAAAGAATCGTACCCAAACTAGCATTTTTATGCTCAATAGGAAAGCTGTAGAACTTCTGAAAAGTCAGGTCACAACGCTAAAAATAAATTCTTTGGAAAGTTTGAGGAAAAAAAAAATAGACCGTGACAGTTGCACCACGGATACCTTTGACTGAAAACTTTCATGGTATTTCATTCCTATGTCAAAAAATAAATGACGGGAAAATCAAACAGCCAACGAAGGGGAGAATCTTTGAGCCGCATGATCTGTATTTCTCATCAACGATTTTGTCATCACAACCAGCTTTGCTAGGAAGTTTACGGAGGTGCCGTCCCAATACACCTGCTCCCACAGGACTCAGTCGTCACCACACTCCCTGCTTCATCCTTGCCTGGGAGGGGCTCGTCTTGGTTCCAGGCTCTGGGTTGGGTCCGGATCTGCCGCACATCCCCGTGTTTTCGTTGGTCTAGCCGCTACGTGGGGCACCTGCCTTTGATAGCAGAGCACGGCTGCATGTTTGAAGCGTCTGTTGAAAGAAAACAAAATCCACCGCCGTCGCATAAGTCACAGCTCAACAGCAAGGTGTGGGGACACATGCTCTACTGAGGTAGTATAACCGAGGTCACATGGCAAGGACAGGGAGTGACTACCTGAGAGCACTAATCCAAGCCACCAAGACTAGCATCTGCACACATTTGCCTGGATCTTTCTTTGCTGCAGCTACAAACCCACTTCCATTAGAACTACATTCATTCATTCATTCATTCATTCATTCATTCATTTATTTTAATGTTTATTTATTTTTTGAGACAGAGACAGAGCATGAACAAGGGAGGGTCAGAGAGAGAGGGAGACACAGGATCAGAAGTAGGCTCCAGGCTCTGAGCTGTTCGTACAGAGCCCAACGCGGGGCTCGAACTCACAGACCGTGAGATCACGACCTGAGCCGAAGTTGGGTGCTCAACCGACGGAGCCACCCAGGCGCCCCATTTATGTGTTTATTTTTAAGGTTATTTTTCATTTATTTTGAGAGAGAGAGAGCAAGAGGGAGAGGGAGAATCCCAAGCAGTCTCCATGCTGTCAGCGTGGGGCCTGATGCGGAGCTCAGACTCACGAATCATGAGATCGTGACCTGAGCTGCAATCAGGAGTCGGATGCTTCACAGACTGAGGCATCCAGGCGCCCCAGAATCACTTTTATTAATCCATACCTGACGCCGTCTCTGATTCTCATGCATCTATTGCTATGAAATCTATCATCTGTCGTTGTTTGTTACACTTTGGCTAAAGAGTCATCAGGGTTATGAGGAAAGCTTTCCGAAGACAGAGACCCAGTTCACTGCATTTCTTCCCCCTGCTCTGCTGTCCTCTGAGGTCAAATAAATTCCGACACAACTGGTCACAGAGGTGGGGTGCCTACCGCCCTTGCCCAGCCCCCCATTCCGACCCAAGCTTCTCTCCGATCTCGTTCACTTTCACTGGCTCTTCTCACCCTGTTCGTTCATTGTCCATCACTCCATCCGCTGAAGCCTGACCTTTGCCCTCCTCTTGGACCCCTCACCGGACCTGTCCTCACTGAGGCCCCGACAGTTCTCTGCCATCAGCTCTGGCACGTGTTTCTGGGTCTTTACGTCCTGAGACGCCTAAGATTTAGCCGATACGTTGTGCGTTCGTTCCTCTTTGAAACCCTCTGCTTACTGCTTGCAGAAAGCCACTTTCTCCCGGTCCCCACCGCACGACGGCAGCCGCCCACCCTGCCTCCTTGGCCGGCCCTCCCGCCTGTCGCATCCCTGCTGAGAGAGCCCTGCAGTCCAGCCCGGCCCTCATCCGCTCATCCGTGTCCCGCCCCGCCCTCGGGTGCTTCCAGCTCCAGTCTCGCCCTCCTGGCTGCTGCTGTCTCTCAACAGGCGGCGCAGGCTAGGCTGCGGCCTTTCCTCGGGCCGCAGACGACACCAGCCGGACCCAGTCGGCGTCGCTGGCCGAATCCTTGCCAGGCTCCTCAGTCTGTCCGTCCCAAACGAAGTGTGATCATCTTTCTGCATAAACTTCTTTCTTTCCTGAAGTCTTTATCTTACCCGCTCAGATGGTCTCAAACTGAAGCTCAGGGGGCCCTGGGGGGGCTCAGTCGGTTAAGCGTCCGACTTCGGCTCAGGTCATGATCTCGTGGTTCGTGAGTTCGAGCCCCGCGTCGGGCTCTGTGCTAACAAACAGCTCAGAAGCCGGAGCTGTTTCAGATTCTGTGTCTCCTTCTCTCTCCCTCTCTCAAAGATAGATAAACATTAAAAACAAATTAGAAAAAGAGCCCTGGAGCCTGGGCAGTCCCTGCTGGCTCTTGCAGTCACCAAGGCTTTTTTTCCGAATCCTTTCGTCTTTCCTGTACCTGGCGCTCTGCTCATAACGGCTGCCTCGCGTTACTTGCTAGGAGCCAGTCCCTGTGCTGGCACTTTGTGTCTCACATCACGTTTGCCTCCTGAGGGGAGGAGCCAGGTGACAAGACGGCCTCAGAGATTTGGAGGATTAGAGAAATCAGGCTCCGAAACATTGTGTAAGTTCTTTGGGGGCTGTGAGCCCTAGAGCTGCCTGAGCCCAAAGTCTAAGGGGGCTGTTAGTTCTGTGTCCACACCTTTTGTGGGCATGTGGTTCCACAGTTTGCATTGGGTTTGAATACTGGGCTTCGCCCCCGGTTCTCCGGATGCGACGGAGATAACAGGAGTGACATCTGCTAAACGTGTGCGACGTGCCAGGAGCTGGACGGGGTTGGGGTGCTGGAGGCAGAAACGTGAGGACGGCCCTGCTGTGCCCTCAGCGGCTCACATGTTCCCCGCCTCTGACCGCGAAAGACAGAGTTACAAGCCAACACTGTGTGTGACAAATAATCCATTAATTTTGTTATTCTAGAAACACGGTGACAAACTAATTTGTATTACGAACCCCCTGACATACTCCCTTTGGGGGCGTTTATACAAAATATCCAGATGACTCAGGCCGAGAACCACGTTGACCAGAAACAACGAGGTAGTAATAATAACGTTTTTTATCTCAGTTATCAGGACAACTTGTCTTTGTTGCTTCAGACTGAGTTATGATGTCTCAGTAATGGATTACGTGGGAAAAAAAAATCCAATAAGGTTCAGAACTGAAGGCAGACGGCTCAGGATGAGAGAAATTTTGCCAAACGTGTCATCCCCTCAACGACACCCCAGTCGATGCGTGCCAAGGAAATCCGCGCGTTCAATACGTTCCTCTCTCCCACCTTGCGCGATGTAGACGTATAGACTCTGTTTTCAAGTGGGAATCAGCAATAATGTGTTGCTTGTTCCTTCATGTCAGTATTGGTGATTTAGTGATTAATTATCTGACCGCTGTGTAGTGCTTAAAATAACCCAAAAGCATGAAGTAAATTAGTTGATCAGGAGGAAATTCTGTCGTGCAAATTCATGCAATACAGACCCCCACTGTCACACTCATCGCTGACAACATAAGTGGGTCACCAGTGTGGCTGGCCCCTGTGAATTTATTTTCTCAGACACGCCATACATATTCATGATATCCCGCTGTGTGTCTGTCACCTCGCAGAAGCCCTATCTTCAGAATCACAATTAAACAGAAAATATGCACATTTAGCCACTGAAAAAGAGTAGACTACAGGAGTTGTGGATCTGAGTTTGTTTTACGTTTTCTTTTTTTTTTTTTTTTTCCAGGATTTTACTACAGATTGGAGGCAACAGATATCTGTCCATATGGTCTTAAAATGGGAGTGCGTGGTCAGTGAGGTACAGGACTCCCCGGGCGGGGAAGTATTTGTGAAAGGAAAATATTTATTCCTCCATTTCGATTCCACAGCTTGTGAAACTGCTACGCATCGTACTCTCATCAACATTAAATGCGTGTAGATCATGCCAGATAAGGAAATGAAACTAAGTGCGAAGTCACAGGCCCCCCCCTCCCCCCCCCCGCGTCCCCCTATGTGCGAGCGACCACGTCCCAACCTTCAGGCTAATCAGTGGTGACAGGATCATGGCATGACTGCTACAATAATAACAGAGCCAGGGCAAGGGCCTCTGTCAGACGGTATTTGTTCATTTGGACATTCCCTTCTCTCTAGGAATACAATGTGTTTCATTAACAACATGGTGGAGAGTGCGATCGCCACTTCCGCAGCAGAGATGCACCTGCCTCATCTAGGCGGCTGCAACAGGTAGACACAGAAATAGGAAAAGAGACACATTCTGGATACATTCATTCCCTGCAAAGATGGCTGTCGGCAAGAGCCAGACATTTCCCGAATGGCCGTTGGCTGTCCCAGGCTAACGTTGTAACTTACTTGTTGTTACTTCGTATCAAACTCGGTGACACAACATCTCCATCTGTGAAGGAAAACCAGGTTGAGAAAGTGGGATCTGCCCTTGATTTTTGAGTGAAGAAGTGGGGTAAGGGGGTAAGAGCAGAGCCACGTTCTTTCCTTGCAGAAAGAAATGGAATGTTAAATAGTGAACAATCCGTCGCAAGTTTTCCCCAAGCGCTCGTGGATCCTTTCAGACTGTGCAAAGCAAAGCATTAATTCCATTGGTAATATTTGTGTCGGGGCCAGTCTGGTTAATTTAATATTCTGATTGGACAAGCAGCAGAGTTTTAACAGCTGTTAACTTTTTGGCAAGTAGCTCTGGGAAGGCGATAATGAGATTAGCGTTCAGAGGACAAATTTGCTTTTTTGCTGCATTGAATTACTACGTTGACACCAAATGGTATTCACTCTGAATTCCCTGTATAGGACACCGTTATCCACATTTGGGACCCATGATGGGGCCCGCTTTGGAAAAACTGGGGAAAATGGGGTCTTTATAACCTGCGTTCTGCAAGGTCAGGGGACGTTCGTGAGGAAGGTCAAAAGTACATGCTTGACATTAAATTTAGTCTCCTACATCCAGTCCTTGGTGGGTTGTAGAAGGAGTACTTAACCCTTATCCGTATTTTTGACTATTTACAAAATATTTGTATGGTCATCATGTCATTTGATTCTTCCCCAAAACCCTTTGAAGTACGTTGCAGCGTGCCTGCTTTCTAGTTGAACACGACTGCAGATACTGGCCTAACGTGTACACTTTGTTCGGGAAGCCTGGGCTGAATCCAGGCCCCACTGCGTTGCACCTGGGGTGTGTTCCACAGCCTAGAAAGGATACGACCTCGGGAGCCCAGAGTCATTGACTCATTTAACATCGCCAGCCATCAGGATCTGTAAATAAGCACTCTTGTTTCCTCAGACAAGTTAGGAAGTAAAGGGAAAAATCGCCTTGGTAAAACTTCCAGAGGAAAACGACTATTTTCTAAGGAATCAGAGGAAGTTGTCTAATTCAAAAAATATTAAGGAAACTGAAGAGAACTGAACCAATTACGTGTCCAGTCCCAAATTTGACACCAATGACTTAGGGGGTGTTTTCTGTGTTCTCACCAGTATCAACGTAATATTCCTTAAAGCTCCTTTCAAAACTAATCATCTATCGTCGACACTGGGGCAGCCACTCTGGAAGATAGTGTGGAGGTTCCTCAGAAAGTTACAGATAAAACTATCCCAGGACCCAGCAATTGCACTACTAGGTATTTATCCAAACAACACAAAAACACTGATTCAGAGGGGCACATGATCGCCAATGTTTGTAACGGCACTACCAACAATAGCCAAATTATGGAAAGAGCCCAAATGTCCATCGACCGACGAATGGATAGATGTGTATGCACTGGAATACTACTCGGTGATCAAAAAGAGTAAAATCTTGCCATTTGCAACAATGTGGATGGAACTGAGTGTATTATTCTAAGTGCAATAATTCTGTCACAGAGAAATAAAAATGTCCTACGATTTCACTCATATGTGGACTTTAAGAAAAAAAACAGATGAACACAGGGGAAGAAAGGAAAAATAAAATAAGAAAAAAACAGACAGGGAGTCAAACCATAAAAGACTCCTCACTATCCAGAGCAAACTAAGGGTTGCCGGAGGTGGGGGGGGGGGGGGGGGGCACGGGCCAAACAGGTGACCGGCATTGAGGAGGGTACTTGTTGGGATAAGCACCGGGTGTTGTACGTAAGTGATGAATTGCTAAATTCTACTCCTGAAAACAATACTACACTGTATACTAACTTGAATTTAAATAAAATCTTGGAAAGAAAAGCGACAATAATCTATAATCTACATATTCTCAAATGCCCCTATATTTACAAATTGACATACAACTACATACAAATAGGCAAGTTATAATCATTCTTCAACTTTTTATTTATTTATTTACTTATTTTATTAAGTTTTTTTTTTTATTTAAGTCTAGTGTAGTTAGCATACAGTGTTATATTAGTTTCAGGTGTACAATATAGCGATTCACAAATTCTTCTACACATTACTCAGTGCTCATCATGAGAAGTGTACTGTCAATCCTTGTCCCCTGTCTCACCCAAACCCCACCCATCTGTCTCTGGTGACCATCAGTGTGTTCTCTGTGGCCGAGAGTTCGTTTCTCGGTTCGTCTCTGTCTTTCCTTTGTTCACTTGTTTTCATTCTCAAATTCCTTATATGAGTGAAATTATATGATAGTTTGATTTCTCTGACTTATTTTGCTTAGCGTTATACTTCCCAGCTCCGTCCATGTCATTGCAAATAGCAAGACTTCATTCTTTGTATGGTGACTAATTGTCCACCATATATTATGGTGACTAATACATGTGTGTGTGTGTGTGTGTGTGTGTGTGTGTATATCTTCTTTAACCATCCTCTTTAACCATCCATCAGTCAACGGACACTTGGGCTGCTTCCATATCTTTGTTAATGTAAATAATGCTGCTATAAATATCAGGGTACATGCATCTTTGTGAGTTCATATTTTCATATTCTTTAGGTAAATACTCAGTAGTGCAATTCCTGGACCTTTAGGTACTTCTATTTTTAACTTTTTGAGGAACCTCCATACTGTTTTCCACAGTGGCTGCACCAGTTTGGTTTCCCACCAACGGTGCACGAGGATTCTCTTTTCTCCACATTTTGGCCAACACTTGTTTCTTGTGCATTTTTCAACTTTTTCAATGCCTTCACACTATCTTATGAATGTGATACCATTTATTTTTAGGGGGTTAATAAGGCATTTGAATGGCAGCTGTAGGTTCCAATGACTAAGTCTAGACAAGATATAGTGGAATATGAATAGAACCTCATCCTGTTGTGAACACTGCTCTTGCCTCCTTATCCATCCACCATCCATCCATCCAACAGTGGTTATTGATCCTACTACATACCAGTCACTGAGAGCACAAAATTGAAAAAGCATATCTCCCCCTTCAAGAAACGGATAGTATAAATGTGTGGCTGATTGATAACTTCTGTTTTTGTTTTTGTTTTTGTTTTATAACAGTCAGTGTGATCGGTAAGGATTAATCATTTCCACAAACACTCGAATGTGTTTTACTCATTCGCAACTGGTTTATTTGACAGGAAGAATCTATTAGCGATCATGCTTCAAAAGGGTGAGGAATAAGATTTTTTAAAAAATACTAAATAAAACATCAAGGATATAGGACAATGTTGGGTTATTTTATTGGCTCTGTTTCTTCCTCACATGAAAAAAATAACTTTTTTATGTTGGTGTTTGATGAACAGAGAGAGAAAAGCTCATTGAAACAATCACACGATTGTGAATAATTTCAGAAGCATTTGGTTGGTGTTTTTGTGGGCATGGCGGTGTTCTTTGCGTCCATATAACCAGTACCTACTTCCCAGTTACTGTATAAATGTGGTTTTGAAAGTGAGATCCGTTGGCTAATTCTGCCACTGATGTTTTGTCATGCCAATCGCAGGACAGACAGCCAGATATCTGTTGAGGGATAATGTGTACACTCACTTCCCTGTGTGGTGGCTTATTCAGAAAATCCACACTGTGAGCTGGCAGCTCCTTGGCAATGGAGTGCCAGCTCTGACCCAGCCTCTGATCGACTCTCCCCAGCGGGGCCCGATGGCCGGTGAAGGTGGCCCGCATTCAGGTATTAGTACGTTAGGTAATTACTAAGTGGAGCTCCCACATTGGCATTTCAGAGACAAAGCAATTATCAAAGAATAATTAAATCACAGCATGAGCACAACAACTTTACATTTCACTAAGTCGTTGACTTTAGGTGTTTTAGCTAATTCCAGCTATCTGCGTAGACACAGGTGTCCCTATCTCATATATTCCTGTCGTGCTCCTGATCTAGCTCACCGGGCTCACTCTCTTCCTTTGCACACAGGCACACACACACACACGCATGCGTGCACGCACACATGCACACTCGTGCACTGAACTCACCATGCATATTGCTACCAGAAGGTTCCCTCAGCCTCTCCTGCTGCTGCTGTGCGACCCGATTCTGTTCACTCCTTTCTCTTTCTTTGCTCTGCTGTTCGTGCACCTGGTCCGCGAGCTCTGCATTCATTCTTCTCAGGGGCTCTTTTTCTTCTGACGATGATCTTAGAGTTTATTCCAGTCCTTCGCCTGGAGTCTGAGAGGTCATCTCCTCTGGGACCGTCTTCTCTGACTCCACGTGGCTGTATGGGCTCCCTCAGGAAAAAGGCAGGAAAGTCAGATGCATCAAAGGAAAGGCAGATGTGGTCATGAAGGAACCTCCTGTGCCAGATCCTGTGTTTCTGCTCCAAAATTCTCCAGCCAAGTTCTTCCCACCCAAAGGTGAGCCCCACAACCAAACCTAAGTTTTTGGTCATCCATTTCCTCTGGAAAGGCACAGAAAACATCTCAGCCTTTGTAACCTTCAGAGTGTGTCAGCTGTCAAAGCGAAAGAAAGAGGAGATTTGCATCAATTTGATATCAAATATATATTCAATATAACATGCTTAGAAGAAAAATGCCTGTTTTTTTAAAATTTTTGAGCTAGGCTTTTAATGCATCCATATGAATTTAGACTAAAATTTTGTAGAGAGACTTGTAGGGACAACATGCTGTTGAAGATTCAATAAAGTAATGAAAGAGAAGTCCATATCGGGGCGCCTGGGTGGCTCAGTTGGTTAAGCATCCAACTTCAGCTCAGGTCATGATCTTGCAGTTTGTGGGTGCGAGCCCCACATCGGGTTCTGCGCTGACAGCTCAGAGCCTGGAGCCTGCTTCTGGTACTGTGTCTCCCTCTCTCTCTGTTCTCCCCTGGAGCTTTGCGTTCCTTCCTGGCTGCCACGGAGTCACAACCCAGAGAACGGGGGTAGACCCAGAGAAGAGTTAACATGCTCTAAGGGTTAACATGCTGGAGCTTTACCTGGCAGAACGGACGATTCAGGGATTTGCGAGAGCTGTGTTCAAACCAGTAAGGGCTGACACAGGCATGGGGTTGGCCATGTTTTCCCAGACCCTAGAGTTTGGTGCCCCGACCACTGGGAGAAAGATTTGTCCAAATGGAATGAATTTTCTAATAGCAAGAGCTTCTCAGGAGGAAACAAATCTCCCTTCACTTTAGATGCTCAGGATAAACTAGTTCACGGATGACAGGGAGGAATATGGAGGAGTTGGGTACCATGTATCTGTGTAAGAATGTATGTGTGCGTGAGAATGTATGTATGCACGCCATGTATGGGTTGTGCACAAGGGGCTTGGAATGGATGCCCTCTTAGGGTCCTTGTGACCCTAGGGGGTGGATTACCTCCCCCATTTCCTGCTGTTTAACACACCTAGTAAGTGCAATCCCTTGCGTCTACGCTTTTGTTTGATTTTTTAACCACCAGTGAGTGCATATGGGTAGAAAGAGGCTGGCCTGGGGTTCAGATGTGGTTTTCACCCAAGCATTGTCATTACTAGTGGTGTCACCTCTGGTAACACTTAGAAAACACAATCTTTGGGGCGCCTGGGTGGCTCAGTCGGTAAAGCGTCCGACTTCCACTCAGGTCAGATCTCCCGGTTCGTGGGTTCGAGCCCCGCATCGGGCTCTGTGCTGACAGCTCAGAGCCTGGAGCCTGCTTCCGATTCTGTGTCTCCCCCTCTCTCTGCCCCTCCCCTGCTCATGGTCTGCCTGTCTCTTTGTCTCAATAAGAAATAAATGTTCAAAAAAATTTTACAAAAAAAAAAAAAAAAAAAAGAAAAAGAAAACACAATCCTAGAATAACCCAAATCTAAAATTCTTTCCTTATCTAAAATGATAAACCTATATAAGCTACTCATACACGAGCCCAGACATTTTATGCATTTATTAGCTTTGACGGGGGTGGGGGAGAACCACTGATGGAAACTGTCTGCACTTAGGGTCACAACGCAACTTCATACAAGTCTCTGTACACACGGACACTTCATTTGAGCATATTTCACAGACATTTAAGGCGAACAGGAGCCGCTCACGCCCCAAACGGCATCTTCTCCTTACTGGAAGAATCTTGAGTGAGGCATTCGAGGAAGAAATAACATTGACGCTTACTTAAAGCAATAACTGCATTGCCATCCAAGACTGCACCTGAGAGTCGCACGTGGATATTTGAACTGTGACATTTGCCTGCGGGGAGGTTGCGCTGGCCCCGGGCCGCCCATTGGACACCGGCCCCTCGAGCAGCATGGCCGTTTCTTCCCCAGACGTCGCCTGCTTCTGAGTCCCCAGGCTTTCTGATTATTAAACTGCAGAGAGTTCAAATTTGCCATCACGCAACTGGAACTAATTGTCTGAGACGATTTGCATCCATCAGTGCAAGGTTTATGGCTTTTTAGACTGAGCGTAAGATGAATAAATAACGGTGCTTGAGTCATCACTCTGTTTTAGTACTTGCGAGGCGCTGGGTAATCTGACAATAATTTGGGCGCGCTCGCTTTGTCCAAGGGTGGACATCTGTCAAGTTACAGGTGCTGATGGTGTTTTGCAGTCTGTCCACTCACACCCTTTGGGGTTGCTACCCTGAAACCAAGGAATCGAGATTTTTTCCCCCCTTCGGAAGAAATTCTGTTGACAAATTGGGCGTAACTTCCCCTCGGAGGGTTCTCTTTTTGGTAACGTGGGTTTCTTTTTTCTTTCCCTGTAATTGCCACGCTGCCCTGTTCGCACACTCCATTCCTTTGTTCATATAACAGATACAGAGGGAACAAAGACCACCCGTGCCATCTTGCTGCCTTGATGAGAAGGTACACAGGGGGCCAGCCCACCACACCAGGCGGCGAAGGAAGTATATATACCCTGGCCTCCTCGTCCCTTCCATGTCAATTGGTGAGGAGGTTTACCAGCTCAGGCTTTTACAAGTGCATTTAATTTTTTTTTAATGTTTATTTATTTTGGGGAGAGAAAGAGAGACAGAGCATGAGTGGGGAAAGGGCAGGGAGAGGGGAGACAGAATCTGAAGCAGGCTCCAGGCTCCGAGCCATCGGCACAGAGCCCGAAGCGGGACTCGAACCCACAAACTGCGAGATCGTGACCTGAGCCGAAGTCGGACGCTCAACCGACAGAGCCGCCCAGGTGTCCCATCGAAGCACATTTTAAAGTACCTTCACGTATCTTCAAAAATGGTATCTTTTGCTCCTTTCCAGGAAGTGTTTTCCTAGTTAAATAGTTTCACTGTTTGGAAATTTACCTTGATTCCAGCTTATTTTTACATTTATTTTTACCAAATCACTTTAACTCTATCACTTCTCAGGCCCTATTATTACGCACAGACCTAGTGGACACTTGTGTGGTCAACATTGATTGAAAATGCGCCGTGGAGATAGTTGGGTCCATTCCTGGTTGCCCCGCGAGAGACTCTTGGATGTGTCACCGTGTGTAGAGGACAAAATCCACGCTGGGCTCCACACGGGCCTGGAGAAAAGGAAGTGTGACCATGGCTCCGTGTATCTGATAGAAGTAAAACATAAAGACGTAGGGCGCCTGGGTGGCGCAGTCGGTTAAGCGTCCGACTTCAGCCAGGTCACGATCTCGCGGTCCGTGAGTTCGAGCCCTGCGTCAGGCTCTGGGCTGATGGCTCAGAGCCTGGAGCCTGTTTCCGATTCTGTGTTTCCCTCTCTCTCTGCCCCTCCCCCGTTCATGCTCTGTCTCTCTCTGTCCCAAAAATAAGTAAACGTTGAAAAAAAAAATATATAAAGACGTAAGGATCAGGTCCAGAGAGGCTGTGGCATGCCATCCTGTGATTTTACGGCTCACGCCATTCATCACGAGAACACAGGAAATCAGGGGACTCATTTCAGGAAGAGTCAGGCAGGGAGACAGTGTGGACCTGAAATTGAATACATGTCCCATGAGTACAAAGTTGCTGAGTGGCCGACTTCGTGACTGGGTACAAGGAGCCGGCGGGACAGTGCAGCCAGGCCTCGGGGAAGTCACAGGCAAAAAACGGACACCTCACAAGGAGACGCAGCGCCAGGCGGTGTCGCTCAGAGATGCGCGCACAAGACGTGCAGACGGGCAGGAGGGGCCGCTTGCTCTGAGTGGGTTCAGGGAGGTATTCGCGGAACTGATTCGCGGGGCATCCCCGGAAGGATGGGTCGAAGTGTGCGGGGAAGTTGCTGAGAAGGGAGGGAGAGACGTGCTCCCCTCCGACCGCCCGGAGGGAGAGGTCAGCTCGGGTGGGCGACTCCTGCCCAGAGTTCAAGTTTGTGTTCAGTTGTGTCTTGATCCTTCCTCCCACCCCTTCATGATACGACTGCCAATTTTGTCTTCACCACCCTTCATGGTCTTACGGGCAGGAGGTGCCCCCAGCTTCAGAAGTTACCATTCCTCCCACTCCCTTTGCCCATCCTGCATGATTGCTTCTCAGCTAAGGTTTCAGCCAGAGGTACGTGCTGATGACTCCAGATCTTTCTTCTGGAACATCAGCCCCGCATCCAGGGAGCTCACAGGCTCCTCTGGTCTGATGCAAAAGCCTCGTGCTCAGACCCCCAGCCCCCAGACTTCCCTGCCTCTCCGTACTCGATCTCCAGACAACAACTTCGACCCAGAAATCACCCCACGCCCCTGCCCAACTCTGCCCATGGCTTTCATTTCCTTCAAGATTAATCTTTAAGGGCTCCTGGGTGGCGGGTAAGTGTTCGACTTCAGCTGAGGTCATGATCTCACGGTTAGTGAGTTCCAGCCTGGCGTTGGGCTCTGTGCTGTTAGCACGGAGCCCCGCTTGGGATTCTCTTTCTCTCTCTCTCTCTGCCCCTCCCACCCCTCTCAAAAATAAATATTGAAAAACCAGATGAATTTTAAAAATCTTACCAGCATCTAGAAAATCCAGTCGGCTCCCAGGTTATCGCTTAGCCTCTGGACTCCTGCTGTCCCTCGCAGAAAACGCCGTTGCACTGTCTCTGCCTTCAGGTCTGCAGGGCTCAGGGCTTCTGACATCTGGTTTCTTCTGGCCCTGATGCTCTGTGTCATTCATCATCGTTCAGGGAAACCTGCCTGGGTGCCTCGGTCTAGCTGAGATCCCCTCCCTGTGCCTGTCTGTAGCACTTAGCACAAGTGTAGTTTAATTGTGGCAAATCTGATAATCAGGACTGCATGCAGGTTGCACCAGGGCCGAGAAGTTTATTATTATTTTTGTATTTGCTTTGATTTTTGTGTTTATCACGGAGGGTAAGTTTCAGTCTGCGGCCTCTCAGTGGTTGGCTTTCCCACTCAGCCCCGGAAATAACAATCAGCCCCATGAACGCGAGGGTTTTTCACAAAAGTAATAAGCATTTCAGTCTCAAGGAACCAATCTTCAGAGCGTTTGCAAAGTCACGTGAAAGTCGTGGAGAAGCGTGACTGGGCAGCTGTTTCTTGAGCTAACTATTGGAACATTGTTCTTTGGACTGTTTACTGCACCTGAGTTTGCAATATTTTTCATAAACTTCCTTGAGAAATGATTTAACTGAAACATTTAAATTTGATTCTTCCACTCATAGAATCACTCCCGTGACAAGCTGAATTTGACTTAATTTTGTCAATCTCTGAGCCAAGGTTGCAAAGATGTGCTGTTGACTTTTAATAAAACCCTTCCATAAATCTTTCGCATTGGGCCATTTGAGCCTGGAGCTTGCTTTGAATTCTGTGCCTCTCTCTTTTCTGCCCCTCCTTCACTTGTGCGTGTGTGTGCTCTCTCTCTCTCTCTCTCAAAAAATAAACACTAATTTTTTTTTTTAATGTAAGATGTCCTGTTTTATTCTGTTACCTGAGTCTGAATTGGCCAGACTTCCCAGGTTGTTGGTTTTTTTTTTTTTTTTTTAATTTAATCTTAAAATAAAGCTAATTATTTGACTAAATCAGAAATAAAACCGTGAAATAGACCATTTGTTCAAACTCCAGTCCCCAGTCAGAAACATGGGGTTCGGGTCTGTTAACGTTTTCCAAGGTTGCGGACTGAAAGCATATCATGACGACGATAACAAGTGATAAACAATGGTTTATGAATTGCGCACCATGTGGAGAAGTCCAGGACGCAAGAATGCTGTTACAGAGCGGGTACCTGCCCTGTGACAGCAGCTCAAACAGTAATAAGAAAAATAAGTCGTCTTCTATTTGTGCTCCCCACCAGCCCAGGAGACCGCCTTTTTGGAGTGGCGTTCAGAGAACACTGATATCCAGGCGGATTACAAACCGGCCTTGCCATTTATTTGCCTTGTATCAAACACCTGCCCGAGACAACCCATCTCTTAGACAACCGTCTGCCTCTGGCGCATCGAGCCAAGTGACACACGTCTTCTGAAGTGTGCTCTAAATTGCATTGCTGGAGGTCACTCCCGCTACCTTTCCAAGTGTCTGGGCTCCTCCTGCCTCAGACCCACCCACCGGGATGTTACATACTTCGATATCGTGAGCTTATTTCTTCAGAAAGTGCCTTCGCTGAATTCTGTTTTGGAAGATTGTTGTGAGCGCTGGCCATGTGATATTCACTCTTGGGCTCTATGAAATAGCATTCTGGGGACGAAGTCAAACATACTTTCAAATTTTCTGAGAGATCTCAGAGTAAGAGGGTTATGATTGATTAGAAACCAGCACATAGATGATACCATACTAAGATGATAGCCCAACAGGATCGTATTAGTACATCAGACGATTAAAATAGATCTAATGGGTCAAGGGGCTATTTCTGTGTGCCCAATATAACGATATATTGATCGAGGAGAAAATATTAAAAACAATGCATCTTCTTTCAATTTGGAGTTATGATTTACAATGTGCTTCGAAACATTTTTTTTTCCCCCTCACATCATCTCATGATGATGTCAGGTAAGTATGCTTATGTACATCTCCCAAATTATGCATTTTGGTGTGTGGTGAGGCTTTTTTAAAGGGAAGGGCAATGTGCAGGGTCACTTCCATGATGATCCATTTGTAATGGCCAGCCATGGATACTCAAGGAAGAATGGCTTTTGACATTAGGTGGAGCAGCGTAACAGTGGCCATTTTATTTATTTTATTTTTTCTTGTTTACTTATTTATTTTATAACAATTTTTTTAACGTTTATTTTTTGAGAGACAGAGCATGAGCGGGGGGAGGGGAAGAGAGAGAGAAGGAGACACAGGATCAGAAGCAGGCTCCAGGCTCTGAGCTGTCAGCACAGAGCCCGACACAGGGACCGAACTCACGAACCGTGAGATCATGACGTGAGCCGAACTCGGACGCATAACCGACTGAGCCACCCAGGCGCCTCTTTGTTTATTTATTCTGAGAGACAGAGAGAGAGCGTGTGAGCAGCAGAGGAACAGAGAGAGGGAGAGAGAGAATCCCAATCAAGACCATCACTCAGTATGGAGCCCTATGCAGGGCCCAAGCCCACCAACGGTGAGATCATGACCTGAGCCGAAATCAAGACTCGGGTGCTTAACCAACTGAGTCACCCAGGCACCCCACACAGGACATTTAAGATTTGGAAATACCAATAGGATGATTGCAAATTTTAGAAGTATACTTATTTCAGTGGTTGACCCACAAGGGATGGTAAGGATGATGACAGAAATGGGGCGATCATAGCACAGCAGCCATGATCGTTGTTGCCTGCTGGTGTTTGCAAGGAACCAGTGGAAATAGTATTAAGAAAAGGTTGATTCTGCCCGAGGTACTCACAAACACATGAAGAAACAAGATAGAAACCTAGGAAGATCATGAGGTTCCATTTATCCTTTGAGAAAGGCCTCCTTAAAAGCAGTAAGTATTAAACTAGAAAATACACCTATTTTTCGACTCTACAATACCGTTTCGGTGAACTCTGTTACAGATATTAGTGCAGCAGGTGTGAGGATATGTGCATGAGGATGTTTGTTACCATATCTGCCAGTAGGAAAGGGTTGAACAAACGTGTTCTTTCATATTAAATTCATAGAGGGGGCACCTGGGTGGCTCAGGTGGTTAAGCGTCCTACTTTGGCTCAGGTCACGATCTCATACTTCGTAGGTTCGACCCCTCATCGGGCTCTGTGCTGATAGTTCACAGCCTGGAACCTGCTTCGGATTCTGTGTCTCCCTCTCTCTGTTCCTCCCCATTCTCTCCCCATGCTCTCTCTCTCACCCAAAAATAAATGAATAAACATTTAAAAAATTATATTCATATTACAGAACTGTATGCAGGTGTTTAAAATGGATTATCTCTATATCCATTGACCTTAAGGCACAGCCATATAAACTGAGAAGGCAAATGATGGGATATTGTGTAGAGTATGGCATTGTTTCTGTAAAAATAAATGAAAGATAAATCCACGCTTTCAAGTGTATGTGAATGTATGAATTTGAAGGAATACAGTCGTCTAACTATTGAATTGTACACAGTAGGATATAATGCTAGCTCCTTTCAGGGAACAGGATTGCAGGTTTTAGACACAATTTTTAACTTTTTATTTTCTTTAATTGAATTATATATTTTTTAATTTGCATCCAAGTTAGTTAGCGTATAGTGCAACAATGATTTCAGGAGTAGATTCCTTAGTGCCCCTTCCCCATTTAGCCCCTCTCTCCTCCCACACCCCCTCCAATAACGCTCTGTTTGTTCTCCATATTTAAGAGTCTCTTCTGTTTTATTCCCCTCCCTGTTTGTTATGTTATTTTTGCTTCCTTTCCCTTGTGTTCATCTGTTCTGTGTCTTAAAGTCCTCATATGAGTGATCAGCTTTTTCTTTAATACAGTTGTGTGTAGCAGATTATCTGAGAAGTGGCTTAGCCCTAAAAATATACATGGACTGGGGCGCCTGGGTGACGCAGTCGGTTAAGCGTCCGACTTCAGCCAGGTCACGATCTCGCGGTCCGTGAGTTCGAGCCCCGCGTCGGGCTCTGGGCTGATGGCTCAGAGCCTGGAGCCTGTTTCCGATTCTGTGTCTCCCTCTCTCTCTGCCCCTCCCCCGTTCATGCTCTGTCTCTCTCTGTCCCAAAAATAAATAAAAACGTTGAAAAAAAAAATTAAAAAAAATAAAAATATACATGGACTTCAAAGGTATGTGGAGGCAGGGGTGTTGCACCCTGCCTACAGATTTCAGCGATGACCCACATTTCCTAAGGTTCTTTCTACTCTTGTTAGCACGGTGACCTTCACCCACACCTCGTTCTCACGGCCCTCATGGTCGCAAAGTGACCACACACTCCCACATCCTGTCTTAGGGGACGGTTCCCAAAGGCAGAAAGGGTTCTCTCTCTCTCCTTCTGTCTCTCAAAGAATCACCAGAAACCAAAGCCCTCTCACTGGTGTTCCTTCCAGCTTCCAGGCCTTCTTGCCCAGGAAGGCTGAGAGGATGTGGATGGGCCTCGTGAAGGTCTATCCTTGGAGGTAGAATCTGCCTGCAAGGACCAGGTGCGTGCAAAGAGAGGGAGCTGCCCCAAAAGTCTTCACACAGCCCATTACTCTTTACTCAAAACAAAGTGCCCTGCGAACTAGACAAACACGGAACACGTGACGAAGAGCATAAAAATAGATTCCAATTAAAAAGGCAGACTCGGGGCGCCTGGGTGGCGCAGTCGGTTAAGCGTCCGACTTCAGCCAGGTCACGATCTCGCGGTCCGTGAGTTCGAGCCCCGCGTCGGGCTCTGGGCTGATGGCTCAGAGCCTGGAGCCTGTTTCCGATTCTGTGTCTCCCTCTCTCTCTGCCCCTCCCCCGTTCATGCCCTGTCTCTCTGTCCCAAAAATAAATAAACGTTGAAAAAAAAAAAAAAAAAAGGCAGACTGTAAGACCGTGTTCTGCACTTAAACTTCCCAGAATGTTCGGTGGGCATTCCCAGGGCAGCAGGCAACAGAGAGATGTCTTCTGTCATTTGTCAAAAACCTGCCGTGTTTTGGGATGAGCAGGCTGGCTGGGCTGGGACAATCCTGAGATGCAGATGAACTTGACCTGCATGGAGCCTGCGGTCAAGTCCAAGTTTGGCTTTCAGAGACGTGAACAGCTGAGGGGTAGCTGCTTTTGCCTGAGTCTCCACTGAGGGTAACTGCCTCTGGGCACAGGTTGGGCCAGCAAACCTTGGTGCAGAAAAGGGGGATGGTGGGGGGGAGGGGGATGGCAGTTAGAGGCGGAGATGGTGGGGGGAGGGGGATGGCAGGGAGATGGCAGGGGGAGGGGAGATGGTGGAGGGAGATGGTGGGGGGGAGAGGGATGGTGGGGGATGGTGGGGGGAGGGGGATGGCGGTGGATGATGGGGTAGGGGGATGGCGGGGGAGGGGAGATGGTGGAAGGGGATGGAGGGTGGATGATGGGGGAGGGGGATGGCAGGGGGGATGGCAGGGGGGAGGGGGGATGGTGGGGGGTGGGGATGGCTGACAGAAGCCCCCACCACACTCCTGGAAGAGAGTCCACAGAACCATGGTGCTGGTTCTAATGATGCGTTCTAATTGTCCTCTGACATTGTGAGGTAGTGCTCACTGGTTTACTGACGGAAAATAAAGGTAGTGATAAAGAAATGTTATTTGCAAGACCGTAGACTTTATTTGATGTCAGTTTTGTAGCATAGGGAAAATTTACATATTTTTTTAAAGTTTATTTATTCTTGAGAGACAGAGAGACAGAGTGCAAACAGGGGAGGGGCAGAGAGAGAGGGAGACGCCGAATCTGAAGCTCCAGGCTCTGAGCCGTCAGCCCAGAGCCCGATGCGGGGCTTGAACCCATGAACCGTGAGATCATGACCTGAACGGAAGTCGGATGCTCAACCGACTGATCCCGCAAGGCACCTGAGAATTTAAGAAGCAGTTGGTGAGAGGCCACCCAAACCGGGGACATGCTTCCCTGTGTCTAACCACAGTGCGTCTGTGTCCCACTGGCCAAGCCACCCATGTACAGCCCAGAAAGTGCTTCTGTTCCGTCCCGTGGGTCTGCATGTCTGTCCGCACAGCAGAACCATACTGTTTAATTGCTGTGGCTCTCTAATATACTTTGAAATCAGGACACACGATGCCTGTAAGGTTAGTTTTCTTATTCTAGACATAACTTTGTCTAGTCAGAGTTTTTTGGAGTTCCATATGAATTTTAGAATTTCTGTTTCTATTTCTGACATGCACAGCTTTGGTGTGTTGATGGAGGTTGCACTACATCAGCTGATTGCTTTTGGTATGTGGACATTTTAACAATATTTAATGCATGGGGTTTATTAATGTTTTGGTATATCAATTATACCTCAACAAGACTGTCAAAAACATTTTTTTTATTTTTTTAACGTTTTATTTTTATTTTTGAGACAGAGAGAGACAGAGCATGAATGGGGGAGGGTCAGAGAGAGAGGGAGACACAGAATCCGAAACAGGCTCCAGGCTCTGAGCTGTCAGCACAGAGCCCGACACGGGGCTCGAACTCACGGACCGCAAGATCCTGACCTGAGCCGAAGTCGAATGCTTAACCAACTGAGCCACCCAGGCACCCCTCAAAAATATTTTTAAAAGTCTTGCTCAAACCTTGTAGATTCTCATCCCGGGCTGTGTTGTCCCCGGCTGCCAGTGGGGCTTTAGCATCAAAGAGCCATCCCTTTCTTCACATGCCAGCGTTAATTTTATTATAATTTATTATCACCCTTTTTTTTTTTGTAGGAAGACATAATTTCTTAAAAAGGCTACATTCAATATTGTGGAGTTGAGATTTTTCCCCAACACTGCTCTTTGATCGCTCTCTGTTTTTTTAAGTGTATTTATTTATTTTTGAGAGAGAGAGAGAGAGAGAGAGAGTACGAGTGAGGGAGGGTCAGAGACAAGGAGAGAGAGAATCCCAACCAGGCTCCACGCTGTTAGTGCAGAGCCTGACTCGGGGCTCAAACTCGCGAACTGTGAGATCATGACCTGAGCCTGAATCAAGAGCCAGACACTTAAGCGACTGAGCCCCGCCCCAGGCACACAAGGTTGTTTCTTCTCTCTACTTCCACTCTAGTAGACCGCCTACTTGCCAAATTGAGCCTGAAGCTTGCTGCTGATTGACCCTCAAACTAAACATGACTGTCACAATTTTAAAAGTTGGTTCGGAGAGATGCAAAGAAAATACAAGTGGCAGAGACCTCGTGCGACCTGCAAACCCAGAATATTTACTAACTGGCCCTTCAGAGGAAACATTTACTGACTCATGGTTTAAGGTGTTAATTTTCACTTGGGTGATGTTTTCCTGATTCACTTCTTTTTATTTAATTACTTTATTTTTAATGTTTTTTTTTTAATTTTAGCCTAATTGACACACAACTTTATATTTAAAAAAATTTTTTTAATGTTTATTTATTTTTGGCAGAGAGAGAGAGACAGAGCGTGTGTGGGGGAGGGGCAGAGAGAGGGGGAGACGCAGACTCCAAAACAGGCTCCAGGCTCCGAGCCGTCAGCACAGAGCCCGATGCGGGGCTTGAGAAGTCACGGACCACGAGATCATGACCTGAGCCGAGTCCGACGCTCAACCGACTGAGCCACCCAGGTGCCC
Organism: Leopardus geoffroyi; assembly: GCF_018350155.1. Taxonomy (NCBI): domain Eukaryota; kingdom Metazoa; phylum Chordata; class Mammalia; order Carnivora; family Felidae; genus Leopardus; species Leopardus geoffroyi. The sequence continues at coordinate 137,132,823 of NC_059336.1, forward strand.
CTACACACAATTGTATACTAATTTCAGGTGGACAACATGATTCAACAATTGTGTACATTAGCTGTGTTCATTGTGATAAGGATATTCTTGGTCCGCATCACCTGTTTGACCCATTCCCCCCACCCCCCACCTCCTCCCTGGTAACCATCTGTTTATTCTCTATAGTTAAGAGTCTGTTTGTGGTTTCTCTCTCTCTTTTTGTTGTTGTTCACTTGTTTTTCTTCTTAAATTCTACATATGAGTGAGTCATGTGGTATTTGTCCTTCTCTCACTCACCTATTTTACCCAGCATTATATCGTCTAGATCCATCCATGTCATTGCAAATGGCACGATTTTATTCTTCTTCGGGTGAACAATATCCCATTATACTTATATTTATATTTATATTATTTGTATTTATACAGACACCACATCTTCATTATCCATTCATCCATCAGTGGACACTTGGGTTGTTTCCATATCTTGGCTACTGTAGGTGGTGTTGCTATAAAAATAGGGGCACATATATATTTTTTTTCAAATTAGTGTCTTTGTATTCTTTGGGTAAATACCCAGTAGTTCAATTGTTGGATCTTATGGCAATTCTATTTTTTTTTAATTGTTTGAGGGACTTGTGTTTAAACAAAAAGGGACACGCATGAGTGTGAACACGTCTATATACAGAGAGACACTCGTTCATTTAATGGCTGGAATCTGGCCGTGTGCGATCAGGATTTTTTCCCATCCACTGACACAGGTTGTCAGACTCGCTTTCCCTTGGGCAAGGCGTATGACTTCTCAGTACCAAAATGTCCAATTGGGAGCTGTACTAATCTCGGGCTCACCTCCTCCCATCCTCTGGGTTCAAAACTGACCTTTGGCTCAGGGGTCCACACAGAAAGGGTCACAGGGTCCTCTCATGCCTCCCCTGTCTCAGCCGAAAGCAGGAAGAACTCCTTGATATATGTGACCTTCTTTCTTTCATCTTCTGATTCCAGCCCTCAAGAGCTGGGACTCAGAGGGTGGAAGAGGAGAGGGGACACAGTTCTCCCCTGTGGCCGGCTGATTCGTCCCGGTGAGTGTCCCAATGGCTTACCGCACTGTCTTTGCAGAAACCAGCCGTGGCTCTTGGGCTGCTTCTCACTGTGGTTGGCACAGCTGGCCTCTGTGGAAAGGGTGCTTTCCACAAATGGTGCATGTGGGTTTGAGGAAAGGTGTTCAATTCACCCTTACTCTCTTGTTGCCAAGGACCCCGTCCAAAGGGTTCCATATTCCTTTGACTCCCGCCAGAAGCCTGGGTGCCCAACCTCCCTTGAAGAAGCACTATCACTTTTCCCACTGCCTCTTTCCACTGCGGGGCACTTCCTGGAGCCATGGGGTCCCCACGTTTTTTTCCACCGTCTTCAAGATCCAGGGAGAGCAGGAATGCAGACTTCCCCATTAATAGCCCGCATGCTAACCACGGCTTCTACTCACCCTCCTGGCTTGGGTCTCTTCCCCACGGGTCATGCTTTCAGAAATCCTCAGGGAAGAGAAAGTTACCAGTTTCTAAGATGGCGCATGCCCCTGCACACCGCGAAAGACGCCCAAGATTTCCCGGCAGCTCCCCGGCCACACGTTTCCCTGGAGCGTGGAGCAGGCTGGTCACACACATGACTGTAGCTCAGCAAGCACACAGTTTGGGAAAGGTGCTATCATCCTTCAGGCAGGTGCCCTTGGCCCCAGCAAGGGACCTCACAGCAGCTACTCCCAATCAGCTGGGGAAGAGGGATCTCTTTTCTTACTTCTTCCCTCTCTGTCTACCTTATGATAATTAAGTCATCTTTTCACCATGTTGTTACTTGTTTGACTTTTTGTTGATACAATTTTACATAGTTGAGTTTGCCATTAATTTTCGTGCTTCCTGCGGTCGTATTTAAAAGAACTTACCGTACTCTAATATTATGTACGATTTAAATCTTTTTCTGAAGTACATTTAGAGTTTTACGTTTTGTCGTTGAAACCATAGCTTTGGCTACTTTTTATTTTGAGGCTGGCATGAGACAGTGAAGACGACTTTGTCACTTTTTCTGTAGGATTCTCTGGAATCCAACACCACCTATTAAATAAGATGTATATGTAGGGGTGCCTGGGTGGCTCATCTGGTTAAGCGTCCGGCCTTGATTTTGGCTCAGGTCATGATCTCATGGTTCGTGAGTTTGGGCCCCACATCAGGCTCCACGCTGACAGCACAGAGCCTGCTTGGGATTCTCTCTCTCTCTCTCTCTCTCTCTCTGCCCTTCCCCTGCTCATGCTCTCTCTCTCTCTCTCAAAATAAGTAAATAAACTTAAAAAATAAATAAGATGTATTTTTACCTTTGCATTGAAATACCTACTGAATCCTACTTGGTATGTAAAATTCTGTCTGAAATTCCTATCTTAGTTCATTACTGTGTTTCTCCACTTATACGCTAGTACCAAATGATTATTTAAAGAATGTCTTTGTAATAGATATTTGAGGTCTGTGGGAGTTTGTCTCTGCTCCCAACACCCACCATAAACACAGAGTACACTACTGATTTTTTTTAAGAGTGTTCTTGGATATTTCTAGTATTTTATAAGATCTCTATAAATGGTATTTTAAAAATATTTTATTCATTTTGATTTATTTATTTATTTTTAAGTTTTTATTAATTTATTTTGAGAGAGAGAGAGAGAAAGAGAGAGAGAGCTGAAGAACCCTGAGATCATGTCCTGGGGTCAAAATCAAGCATCGGATGCTTAACTGACCGAGCCCCCCAGGTGCCACATAATGGTGTTTTTATAAGATCTATTTAGGATTTTTAACTGACTCCGTCTTAAGTTCTTGAGTTTTTTGTTTAACAGGTAAGAAACTTTTCATCTTATTCAGTATTGTTTCTGCATTGACATGTGTGCCTAGTAGAGGCACTTAAATACGTTTGAGGGAAGCCAAGAGGTAATTCTCATCCAAGATCTCACATTCAGAGGCATATCCAGGTCTAAATCTCAGCTCTCTTGGTCTATCGTAAAGATTAAAGGAGGTTATTTATCTCAGAGTATGTTATGCAGAATCGGGTGCATAGTAGTAGAAACCTGATACTCCGACAGTTTTTCTTAATAGCCTTTCACTTAATAAATCCTGAAGAAGGTGAGGATATTTTCTTTTCTTTCCATTCCCTTAGTCCTTAAAACTATGGAGACAAATCACCTTTAACAGAAATTGTAGCAATTTAGAAATACCCAAGCAGTTTGCTCAGATGCATTTTCAGTAGGCTAATTCATCATAAACCAACAAATTGAGGGCAAAATGAGTTAAATTCATGAGGTAAGTCACGAAGGCTTGGATTTTACTGATGTCCATGTTGCCTCTGAATAATGGAATTGCTATCTATTGACTGGGTAAATGATTAGATGTCTCTACATCTAATTACTGAGGAAATTAGGCAGTTCTGCCTAGGCCATCCATACACTTTCTATAACACGAATTCCAAGCTTGCGTCTGAGGGACAACCTCTACCCTTTATTGTGCTGGACACAAGGCAGTGTCACTTTCCCTAAGGATTAAATGAGAAGGCATTAAAGTGATTTCTATCATAAAGAAAAAAAATTCTCTCAGGGTGGGGTGCCTGGGTGGCTCAGTCCGTTGAGCATTCGACTTCGGCTCGGGTCCTGATCTAGAGCCCCCGTCGAGCTCTGTGCTGACATCTCAGAGCCTGGAGCCTGCTGCGGATTCTGTGTCTCCCTCTCTCTGTGCCCCTAACCCACTCACATCCTGTCTCTGTCTCTCTCAAAAATAAATAAACATTAAAAAAATTTTAAGAAAAAAATTCTCCCATTTATGTTGGGGAATGATTCATCACGCCATGCGGAACCCCCTCTTGAATCAAGAGCTGCTTCTATTCACAACATCCTTACGATAGTCAAGTCAACCTTCTAGCGTAAGACATGGCATTTCTTCTCTCTTTGGACTGAGATGAAACGTTTCCTTCCTTCTTTCCAAGAGGGACTCAGTCTTCTGGTTATGAATCACATGTTCTTCTGCCTGTGTCATTCGTTGTTTCTGCCACGCTTTCCTTGTTGAAATATTCATAAAAGACCCTGGGCTCGTGTTCCAGTGATTCACATCACGGAAGAAGGAAAGCTGTGATTTTGAGCATAGGGTAAACCTCGGCTTGAATAAGGATCTGGCATCACGTACAACTCTGAGATTTGCCCCAGATACCAAGAGACGGCTTTCCCCAGTCCGCACATGAATGGCAAAGCCGGCCTCGGATGAAATGTCCACTTTGAATTCGTGATGCAAAAAGCAGCATAAAAAGTCAATGTTTACATGAGGCCGAGAGTTGAACACGCTGTGCGCCCACCCTCCCCCGCCCCCCCTCCCCCCTCCGCCGAGCAGGTGGTGTGATTTTGCACACGGGTCTGAAAGCACCAAGATGCTGCCTCTAGGACAGCCGCCCTACACCTGGGTCTGAATCCAACGAGGCTTTGCCTGTCAGTGCTTTTCCTCCAGCCGGCCCCTGTGTGGAGTCCCGACAGCTGCAGGTTCTAGAATGCTCTAAGCTGCTCTGCGCGCGTGCGTTCACACATACTACCTGCACACACGTGTGTGTCATGTGTAGACAACAGAGATGTGGCAGGCGAGGGCCAACTTCCGCTGCCCTATACAGCTCCACCCTTTTCGGGAAGGATTTCCAAATTGGTTCCTTCCAGAAATGCATATTTATGCTTTGTTGCTACAATTAGGAGAAATGCCTAAAGCCCGACTGGAACAGGCTTTGTCCACTCCCATCTTTCACTGTTGAAGGTATCAGAGGAAAGAAACGCTTTATTGAAGGTCTACCTGTTTTGCCTGATAATGAACCGATTCCCTTGTTTCCGCTGGTACCTAAGATGTGTTTTCTGTGCATTTCAATGCACGTTCTCCTTAGAAGGAGTTGGAAAAATTATACATTGGACATACAAAGAGGAAGATTTTGTCCTTTCATGCACGCGAGTAGATGTGCTTTTGTCCTGCTATGGCGAGGAAGATTTTGAAGAGCATTCAAACTCGATGTTGACACGTGCCTTTCAATGATTTAAAAAGTGCATACTTTTGAGTTTTTAACGTGCTGTGCAATTTGGCTGCCCCAGCCCCCGCACCCTGGTGACCCCTCGTGAGCCCAGCCCGCACCCTGGTGACTCCTCGTGAGCACACATTCACACGGGGCGCACGTCATCCTCAGCTCCTGTGCCAATGGTGAGCCTACGGGCAGAGATGAAGGATGTCAAGCCAAAGCCAGGCCTTTCCCAAGAGGAGACAGCTCTTATCTTGGACAGAGAGAGGCCAGAGGAGCGGCCCTGGGGACAAGCCTTCTGGTCTTCGATTCCCAGAGAAACACATTTCACCATCAGTCCTGCCCTCTCCCCGCCCAGCCCAAGGGCCCCTGCAACGACTCACACTAAAACTCCCTGGAGAGCTTTTTCTTGCAGGGATTGTGTTTCCCATCATGCGTATGGTGGGAAGATCACAGATGAGAAATGCGAGTGCCTGGAATAAATACTACATGAACCCAGAGACGCAGGCAGGCCCCTGGGAGCCACCAAATGAAATGCCCATCAGTCCCGGACGCACCGCAGCCCCCGTCCATTGGCAGCTTCCTGCCTCATTATGCTCGGATCAGATGTACGGGGCTGGCCCGGGGCCTGCCGTCCGGCTAACAGAGAGGAGTGTGCTGGCGAGAGGCACGCGTCTCCAGGCCGTGTGAAATGCAAAGATGAGGTCAAGGAGAATGGACTGGATTGATCAACAATATGGCAAGAGGGGGGCGTCCATGACCCATTGGCCCTGAAATCCATTGTAAGACTTCCTTCGGCTGTTCAGAGTGTGCTGGTTGGCCTGGTGCCGTGTGTTCACTGGGTGCTTTCCTTGCAATTATTTGCACCGGGCTGGTTACAATTCACAGAATAAAACAGAGAGCAGGTGGTTCTCCTAAGGAAGAAGCATAAGGAGACGCCGAGTGACCACCGCTGCCCTGTGTAAACTCTGGAGTGGGCTTTCTGTTCCTGGAAGCGTCGGCAGACGAAGCTGTGAGGCTGTACGGAAAGCAGAAACACCGCAGCGCTGGCCTGCTCTGGTGCCTGCAGTAGCTCCCACCGACCCCGTGCGAAAGGGTCCCTGTGTGCACCTGCTGAGACATCCGTGAGCTAGTGGCTTACTCTCAGAGCCCAAAGTGAATAGAAATCGGAAACTATAGCCATGTAAATAGGAGTCTAAAATTATTGAGGAAAACGCTAGTGTATTTTATCCGGGGAAAACAGCAAATACTTCTAAACTAAGTCTATACTAAGATGCTTTGTGTGACTATGCTTCCCCTGAGAAAAGGAGAGAAAAATGTTTCCAGATATAAGAGTAGCTCTAGTTAAAGATTCCTGTTGTGTTTTGTTTTGTTTTGTTTTGTTTTGTTTTGTTTTGTTTTGTTTTTTCACTGTGAAAGAACATACTATAGGGTTACTCAAAGCATTTGGTAAACTTTACAGTGGGTCCTTAAATTAATTAGTATAAAAAAAAGGATGGTTAGGTAGGTAGGTAGGTAACTGGCTAGCTAGCTAGCTATTAGGGCTCTACTCCCTTCCACGGTAAACGCATGAAATATTTTTTAAAAATTTTTGAATGTTTATCTATTTTTGAGAGATAGAGAAAGAGAGCACAAGTGTGGGAGGGGCAGGAGAGAGGGGGAGACACAGAATCCGAAGCAGGCTCCAGGCTCCGAGCCATCAGCACAGACCCCTACGCGGGGCTCGAACCCACAAACCCTACGATCATGACCTGAGCCGAAGTCCGACGCTTAACTGACTGAGCCCCCCAGGCGCCCCCATCGCATGAAATATTTATTTCCATTTGTGTTACAAGGTGAGGCTGGGCTTGAGGCAAAATCAGACTTTGGTTGCAAAACAAGACATTGAAGATGCACTAACCTCACGGCGGTAAAAAATAACACCGATTACTTCTCGATTCTCTTTCCCTAAATTCCGACAGGGTATGTGGGGGATTTGCACCTTCAATTTCTGAAAAGTGCCTCCGGTTGTGATTAAGATGGGACCTGGGAGAGGGATTTGCTTGCTCTGGTGTAGACTTAGAAATGCTGTCCGGAGCATACACTGTGCGGTAACCGATCACGGAGAAGGGGCTGGCAGGTGGTAATCCGTGTTATTGATGCTTACCTTGGAGCGGCACACTCCCAGATTTCCTGCAAAGCTGCTGATTTGATTGTTCCTTAAAGTGCTCCTTTCCATAATTTATACAGTTCAAGCGCCACCCTGACTGTAAGCCATGCGAGAAATGAGTCACTTGGACCAGATAACCCCTTGAAAGTTATTTTGGCGATTCCAAACTTGGCGTCAAGTAAGGAAGCTGACATTTGGAGGGGGGCACAGGGTGTACGAAGGAATTGATGAATTCAAAATAGCATGAGCACCAGCCAGCTGCCATGTTGGTTGGGCTTTGTCGCAAAATACACAGTGGCCCTTCACACTTGTCCTTCACTTTCCAGCTTTGCAAATTCTTGTGAAGTCAATGAAGCTGTTGCACCGCCACAATGCAGAGGGAAACCTTTAGAAGCACATTATTTCAGGGAACAGTTCTGTGGATGTATCGTTCTGATATCATAGAATTGTTTTTTCTCCAACAGGAAACAAAGCAAAATGACCCACCATCGTGTGTATGGAAGGAAAACCTTCTCCATCCGATTTTTTTGGCAGATGTTTACTAGATGTTTCCAAATATGTTCTCCACGGTCCCAATATGGCACTGCTGACATTGACACCCGCCATCCCTTTTAGAGTTAAAGACCGTTGGGCTGCCGTCTATTCTCACACATCGCCACGTGTGAGAGAGCCAAGAATCTGAGGGAACAGAGCTGGGGAGGGAACCACAAACCACAAGGTTGCTAAATCACCATGTGGCTAAACAGGGAAAACCATCCAAACCCCAAATAGCTAGAGGCAGAGACATGACGCCATCCTCTCAAGGGTCACGGGGAGCCAATAAGAGAAAACGGCTGAGGCGAAGTGAAGGTGTTTTGTGGAGTGTTCTCGGAGCCAGAGTTCAGATAGCATCAGCCGTCCTGGTGGTGTTCCCTGGCTGGTGACAGGAAAATCCAGTGCCGACAACGGCTTGGAGGCACACCGGTCTAGCCACGGTGACAGGAGAGCGCCAGCAGGGAGAGGAGCAGGATTAGGAAGTGGTTCCAAGACAAGCATCCTATCACCTGGAGTGATTTACTTCAAGGCAGGATCCAGAAGCACCCTCCGTGAACCTGGATTAATGGGTGAGTTGATGAGCACCAGGGATCCATTGATGTCCCCCAGCCCGTCCTTGAGGATAGACTTTCTGTGCCTGTGATCTGGGACATCATTTACTTTAGACCAGCATTTCCCCAACATCAGGTCTGGGGCACCGCCCCCGTGGTCTGTGCTTTGTTGAGATCAAGAGCGGGGCTACGGGTTAGAAATGTAATGCAAGAGACACACGTTGTGTTAAATTTTCTAGAAGATTCATTAAAAAGATTAAACAAACAGATAACTCATTTTCTTTTTCCTTTTTTTTTTTTAATATTTTTTAAGGTTTATTTTTGAGAGAGAGACAGAGACAGAGTGCTAGCAGGAGAGGGGCAGAGAGAGAGGGAGACACGGAATCCGAAGAGGGCTCCGGGCTCCGAGCCGTCCGCGCAGAGCCCGATGCGGGGCTCGAACCCACGGACCGTGCCTTCATGACCTGAGCTGAGGTCGGACGCTTAACCAACGGAGCCACCCAGGCGCCCCTGGATGATTCATTTTTCAATAGAAATTTTATATCATCCAGTATAGCAAAAATACTATTTCAGCAGATTCCTGTAGTCGCCTTTCAAGCGCTCATTAACCACATGTGGCCAGCGGTGTCGTGTTTCAGAGCACTGAGTACGGTCACCTATTTAATAGGTGTCTTTAATTAGAACCACCGCCTTGTACTTTGGCAGTTTCACTCTGAAAGGAAATTTTGGTATCACCATCAAAATCTTCAGTTTGAGGTAACAAACAGGTTTTTCTACTATGCATCGTTCCATGACGACTAAAATTAAATAGAATGGTGATATGCTACTTAAGATTAAATTTAAAGTAAATTAAATTCCTACGCTACCTAAAACTACTCATGAGACACCATTAATTCATAAGTTAAATATGGAGAAAAATCTGACCTAACCAATGAAAATGGTACCTGGGGACCTCCACTGTATCTCACAAAGATGCTTTGTTTGGTGTGTTTGTTTTTTTCCCTGCAACTCCTTATAACGTATGGGAAGAGCCATGATCTATCTCTATAATACAGTTTAAAAAGTAGAAGTGAAAATTTTACTCTGCATGAACATTAGGCATATCAGATATCTAACTTGGCACTTTTGATAAAGTCGGGACAAATTCATTTTCATAAAAAATGAAAGGATGAGTATAATAAAATATAATTCAGACACATCATAAATTCTATGTGGTTTTTTTTTTCTCGGCTTTTCTTCAAAAAAGCCTACACTGCTTGTGTCACAGCAGCACCAAATCCACACAGTACCTCAATTAGCCATTAAATATTCACAACGAGCTTTAAATGCAATTCTCGTTCATTCTGAAAAATTATAAGGGGGGGATTCTGTGATTAATACCAGAGTCATGCCTCTTCAGCAAACGAAGTTATGACTCCTTTGCTCTGCCGTGTGATTTGTATTTATCTCATAAAATAAGTTGCCATTTCAAGCAATGTCCCTGTCATATCATATCTACTCAAAGGCACCAATTCACTTTGGCTTCTGCAAAAAACTGTGAACCACAACAGACCAGAAGCCCACAGAACCGGCCGTCTGTGCTTTTGTGTATCGAGAGCCCCAAAGACCATCCCGTGCTTTGGAGGATCCTCAGCAACAGAAACCCCGTGATACAGGTTCCCCCGCACTCTTCCTCGTATCTCCAGCAGGCAGCATGAGTCCCGGCTGTCCAGGATAGGAAGGAAAGTAGAGAAGCCAGATGGACAAACGAGTTCGTAGCCTGCCATGCTGTGCCTGTCCAGCTGCAGACCCAACTTGGCGGCATTACGGTGGGATCTTAGCTCTCTTCTTCTGTTTGCCGGTCTTTTTTCACCTTTCAGCCGTCTATGCCACTCATCGTGGCTCTGGAGCTCAGATTTAGCATCTGTCTATACGAGGGATTCTCAGCTTTGGTGCTACTGACATAATTCTGTGTGGCGGGGCTGATCTGTGCCTTACAGGACGTTCGGCAGTGTTCCTTGCCTCCACTGACCAGGTATCAGGGCCACCCACACTCAGGTGTGACAACCAAAATGTCTCTCGTATTGCAGCGCCCCCCCCCTTGGGGGACAAGATGGCCCCTGACTGAGACCCAGGATCTAATGTCTCACCTCTCAGATGGTACATGCTATCGTTTTTCCTGGGTCCTGGTGTGGGCTCTCTCTTTTAGTTTTGATTTTCACTGTTACTCAGGATTATATCTGCTCGCTTGTAATAAATTTAAACACACAGTCCCTCCCAGCATGCCCCTCTTCGAGGCCCTCATTCCAGTGACAGACCACTTGGGGACAGGTAGAGAGGTGTGGAGTAAACACATGTGCAGTGGTGAAAACACACTGCCAAGAGGCAATAGCAAGAACCAGAAGCCAAAGTGCAAATGTACAGAACAGATGTGTTCTAAAACAGGCTGCCTGGCAATCGTTCAGACAGGAGCTTTAAGCGTTTTCCCCGAATTTTAGATTAATCTTCACAAAATGTCCTCTCCTGACTGGCCAAAGACACATTTACCATCTTAAAAAAATAAAAATAAAATAACACCAATGAAACACTCCCATGACTTAAACACATTACATAGTTTTAAATATGAACGCATAATAATAATTACTTAAACTCATTTGTAACCTCTAGAAGATTCTGTGGAACCAACTCGTTGACTATAACTAGTAATTAAAAAAAATAGAGCAAACATTCTTGCCGCTTTTCCTGTTTAAACAGTAGCTCAGGGGCACTTGGGTGGCCGAGTCAGTTAAGTGTCTGATTCTTGGTTTCAGCTCAGGTCATGATCTCACAGCACGTGAGATCGAGCCCCCCGCACCAGGTTCTGTGCTGACAGCGTGGAGCCTGTTTGGGATTCTCTCTCTCTTTCTCTCTCTGCTATTCCCCCACTCATTTTCTCTCTCTCTCTCTCTCTCAACATGTAAATATTTTTAAAATATACCATGTATTTAAAAAAATAAACAGTAGCTCCGGGTAAGCAAATAGTTGATGAGGGGAAATGTGTCTTTATGGAAAAACTGCAGCTAATAATCACATAAGTAGAAGTAAATTATCAGTGGAAGTAATAATCTAATAATTAGTGGCCCTAGGCAATGGCTATCAAAGGGCTGATGAGTTTTAAAGAGAAAACAGAGAGAATATATCTCATATTCTTTAATTTTTAAAAAACATTTTTTAAACATTTATTTCCAATCTTGTGTTTCTGCTTATAGAACTAAAATTGCTTCCAGGACACCTGGGTGGCTCAGGCGGTTCAGCGTCTGACTCTTGATTTCCGCTCAGGTCATGATCCCAGGGTCGTGGGATCAAGCCCCATGTCTGTTCCCGCTGAACACGGAGGCTGCTTGAGATTCTCTTCTCTCTCTCTTTCTGTCTCTCTCTTTCTTTCTCTCTCCTCCTCCTCCTCTTCCTCCACCTCTCCCCCCTGCTCGAGCACATACTCTCTCTCTAAAAAAAATAAAAATAAAGAAGATAAAAAAAAATTACTTCCAGTATTTGTCATTGTATCCTGGATCCACACTCAATGTATTTATTAATTCTATTAATTAACTCTAGATTCATTCGGATTTTCTAAAAATACAACTCTGGCATCTCTAAACACCAAAGATCATTCTCAAGCTTCTTCTCTAACGCAAGGCATCATCAGTACAGGTATCCACGAAGCTCGATGCGCATAAAACAGGACCAAAACACAGAAAACTACATCTGGGCCCATTAGCTAGAGTCCAGCGGCCATGAACCAAAAAATAATGAGCAAAGCTTACAAGTAACCATGAGGGGAAAACATCTCATCGAGGGGGCCTGAGATGAGAGCCAATTCATTCTAACAGCGGATATGGGCTGATGGGCTGGAAGGTCGTCAATGAGAATGCTTAGGGCCATCACATCACATCCAGGATGCAGTGATATGGAGACGTGTAAATCAGTGATGAAAAATCCACCTTCTTGAAACGTTCTGCTTCTCCGTTTATGCAAGCATTCGCACATGACCTTGGAGCCGGCAAAGTGTCTTAGGGATAAGCAGACTAGCGCATTGCCTCTGGAAGTGATCCGTATTATTCCCATTAGGTAACCCTCCTCCAACTTTTCTCCATGACCCCCCACAGAGACCTGGGAATACATTATTAGAAACTGGTTTCCATGACTTTAGGTCCTGACCCTTTTCTTTAGATGGGAATGGAGCCTAAAAGTGACAACTTGAAGGTTATAGCTCTTGAGTAAATGCATCGTCTGTACTCCTAAAAGGTTTCGATTTTAGAAAACTGAAGGTGAGAATAAATGCATTATAGTTTATGGATTTATTAGGGCATTGCCCAACGAATAATTATCACAACATGTATGATACACATCTCAAACACTATTTTAAATGACTTATAATATTGATATCTTTTATTAAATTTATTATTTTTATGTCATTTTTTACACTCTCCCGTATCTGTGCTTTCGAGATACATTACTTTTCTCAATTTGGGGTATTTTTGCTGGTATTGCAAGACTTGGCACAATCATTGCATGTGTACGTGTACTTCTCTGTGCTTCTTTTGGTTCCGATAAATCACTCTTATGTTAGTGTTATTTCATCAGGTAACACGTCGACTTTGCTTAAACGTCTCATTCTTTTCTCACAAAAGTATACCTACGGAAGTCCACTAGAATTAAGGGTTTTTTTTAAAAAAAGTTAGTTTTAAATATATTTAGGATCTTACAACGACGTGTTCTTTAAGAAAGTTTTCGTTTATCCCTATATTTTTTTCCATCTTAAAGCACATCATGTCTTTAACTTTTGACAAAATGACTGTTAGAGCATAACCTAGTCCATCCCCTCGGACATCACAGTTCCAAGACTTAACTTCCCTTTAATTTTCCTTCCCCGCTTCCAAAATCTTCTTTATCCCAGCGATTTTTGTTTCCTCCTAGGGCAGAGCGCCAGGAGTGAGGACAGAATCATGCTCTGGAAACACAGCCATCCATAAACTCTGGGGGCCAGAAAAGAAGTTCTCCCTTTCTAGCACCATGGCGTCTGGGTACGTTGATCACCTGTGCACCACATGCGTTCGTGTGAGTAGGTGTGGCTGCAACTCAGCTTTGCTTCTGAAGAAAGAGGAGACGCCCTGTGCTCCCTCCCCTGTTCTGTGCAGCCTCCTGAAAGCAACTTAACTTTTCATGCACCTCATGCAGGAAAGAGGCAGGCACACAAGCATCGGTGGGCGTGACACGTGCCACCAGAGTGCATGGGGCCCCAGGTGGCAACACAGGGCTCCCTTGACTCCAGAGTCAGGACTGCAGCTACTTTGGCCATCTCCATGAGCACCGGCCCAGGCTTCAGCATGTGAGCCTTGGCATCTCTTTTACGTCTTGTTCGGAATCAGTGGAAGGTGAAATAAAGCCATCAGCTCTCGTAGGTACAGAAAACTTTGCTGCGGGGCTCTGAACTCCCTCTGATTGCCAGCTCGTGTTCTCCTGTGCCCACGAAACTTTGCTCCCTGCAGACATAACGTTTTGGAAATTGCACGCGTCCGAAGAAAAGCCTGCTCTGAAGGCACGGCTCAAGCGCCTTTCACCGTTCTGTCACTCCCCCAGAGCACGCCCACAAGAATGATGTGATAAATGTAAAAGCCTACGTTATGAAAAAGAGTTTACAAGGCCCTTGTAGGGGGAGCTGCCTACATATTTGCTCATCGATGGTGAAGCATGTCACTACGGATCCGTCAGACAACAGGTCCCCACTGCAAGGGGAGGGGCACATTACAAGTTAAAACCTGAAGACGCATCACCAGCGGGCAGGGCTCATCTTTTATTATCATCACGGCCATCATTATGATTCTTATCCCCCTTCGTAGACATCGAGAGAACATCACAACCAAGGTGTTCACACTTGTAAAAAGAAAGTTATGCTCTTTTTTCTTTTATGTTGCGTAAGGCTCAGTAACGATAAATACCTTGTACTGGGGTGGGAAAAAAAGAGCTGTTGTCGATGGAATCAGGGGGACAGGATGATCTTCACCTCTGCTGTCTCACTGCTGGTGAGGGAACAACTGAATAATCGATAGCAGAAAACGTGCCTGACGTCCTGCCCTGCTGTCTGCACCACTGGCTTACTCAGCAGGTGCAATCGCCTCACGCACGGAAAGAGCTTGTATAGTTTTCATTAAACGTGTTTACAGATTTTGCCAACATATTTTCCACGTCTGAGAAAATAAAAGCATTTCCAGAAACCAGTCCGTGATGGTGCTGTTACCCACGCCGTGGGTCGCCTTTCTTGTCTTTCTGCTCACTCTCTCGCATCCCGTTGTGTCTTGAGGCCCACGTTTTATCTGGCCACATTCCTGCTCTAGACGCCAAGTTCTCGATTCCGAATCTTCCTGTTTTAGATTCTTGGCAGTGCTGCTAAATTGATGTTGCACTTTTCCTGCATCTAGGGTATTTGTTTTTCTCATTAACAAGTGTGTGCACGTGTGTGTGTGTGTGTGTGTGTGTGTGTGTGTGTGGCTTCAGTGTATTTCACCGTCACGCGCTCTCCGTCCGTACTAATATGATGACTTAGGCTATTTAGTCTTTCAGGGATATTTGCATTTCAATAGGATTACCAGAAAATTGAAATACTTTAAGCTTGCCAAGTCTGGTAATGTTGGAATTTGGATTTTCAGGTAGAATACCTTTGTCGTGCTGAATCAATCATCTACCCTGGGCATGTGCCGACCTATTTGTCTTGGCCTATGTGGTCTGTTTTATTATAGGGTCTGGCTCCCAACTCTCAGATGTTAGACCGCCCATAGGGCCCATAGGGCCTGTCCCTCCTTCTGTTCAGGCATGGTACCTTTGGTAAGCCTTATGGCAGAAGCCCAGAATGGTTCACTGAGGCAGCTGATTGAACCTGGCACTAGATGTATCCTCAGTGTCCTGGGTCAGCAGCACCAGGTAAAAAACACTATGCCCAGGCCTTGTCGGACACGGCATTTTTTTCAATTTAGGGAGCAACTTCTTTTTGGGTTAGTTATCAGCCGTAGAAATAGCAGCAACTCAGATAGATGTTTTGTTTTGTTTTGTTTTGTTTCTCTTGCAATGCTGTGAAAAGTCAAGGGTGCATAAATCCCGGGATGCCCAGCAAAGGTGAGCGCAGACCAGCTTTCTAGTCCTTGGGGCTCAGTGTCACCAACTTGCAAAGTCTTCAATCTCATTCCATGATCCTTGTCTCGTCTCTTCCGGAGCCTGTGGGGCTCTCAAGTTCCGTTGACTCCCCGCGCGGACAGGAAAGATGGAGGAGAGGTCAGCATACTGGTGTTGCAGCTCAGCTCCGAGACCTCCAGCGAGGCTCGTTAAAGAATACCTAGGAAGCACTGAGCCCTGTCTCCGCTGATGCTTCCAATACTACCTCTGGAGGGATGACGAGGGAATCAGGACTGGCCACGGAGAGAAGCTGAACCTCCATAGAAGCAAGACAAGCATGAGCCTTCCCGACAGGGAGAGCTGGAGACAGAGGACTCATCAGAGTCGCCCTAAATGGTTTGGGTGTGGGTAGCCTCTGTAATCAGTTACCGGATGTGGGTCCCTGTGAACCTGTGCCCTCGGGTCAGAGAGTCCTTGGCAGAAGGAGCTCTAAAGGAGCCTCTAGATGGACAGCAAGTCCACCTGTGAAGGGGATCAGGGAGGCACATCTCGTTTCTCTACAATGAGAACAAGGTAATACGGTGAAAGCTCTTTGTCCTTGAAATGACGACTAGACCGAACACAGAGGAATTTGGGGGCAGAGAACTTCTCTGGACGGCAACATAATGGTGAATACATGTCATTGTATATTTGTCCAAATCCATAGAGTGGACAACATCAAGAGTGAGTGCTGGGGACACCTGGGGGGCTTAGTCGGTTGAGTGTCCGACATTGGCTCAGGTCACGATCTCGCGGTTCATGGGTTCGAGCCCCGTGTCCGGCTCTGTGCAGACAGCTCGGAGCCTGGAGCCTGCTTCGGATTCTGTGTCTCCCTCTCTCTCTGCCCCTGCCCTGCTCATACTCTGTCTCTCTCCATCTCTAAAAAATAAATAAATGTTAAAAAAATTTTCAAAAACAGAGTGAGTTCTAATGTAAACTGTGGACTCTGGCTAGGAATAACTTACCAATATTGGCTCATTGATCATAACAAATGTACCGTTCTCACAGGATGTTGATAGCATGCAAGGCTGTGTGTGTATATGGAAACACTGCTCCATTTTGCTGTGAACTTAGCACTGCTTTCAAAATAAAGTCCATTAAAAATAATAATGTTAAATAGCGAGGTGTGTTTATTTTTTTTTTCAACGTTTATTTATTTTTGGGACAGAGAGAGACAGAGCATGAACGGGGGAAGGTCAGAGAGAGAGAGGGAGACACAGAATCGGAAACAGGCTCCAGGCTCTGAGCCACCAGCCCAGAGCCTGACGCGGGGCTCGAACTCACGGACCGCGAGATCGTGACCTGGCTGAAGTCGGACGCTTAACCGACTGCGCCACCCAGGCGCCCCTATAGCGAGGTGTGTTTAAATAGGCTAAAACCGTGAGACGGACTTCACGGTCTCACATGAGATCGGCAAAGACCCTACGAGAGCAAAGGCCGTGCGTGAACATAGGCAAACTTGTAACTGCGGTTACATTCTCCAGAAAACTCGCGCAAAAGTCAAATGTCTAAGGTCGCCTGGCTGGCTCAGGTGGTTGAGCGTCTAACTCTTGACCTCTGTTCGGGTCATGATCCAGGGTTGCAGGATCGAGCCCCAGGTCGGGCCCCATGCTGAGTGTGGAGCCTGCTTGGGATTCTCTCTCTCTTCCTCTATCTCTGCCCCTCCCCCACACTCTCCAAAATAAAAATTTTTACCAACAGCTGGGCCGCTTCTGAAACGTCCACTTTGAGAAGTCAGCCTCCTAGCCCTCGTCTCCCGTTCTTTCAGCTGGGTTGTGCTGAGGCCTCCTGGTTTGGACACAAACCCCACCCTTGCAAACATCTTTGACTTCCTTACACGTCCCCTGGATCGTTGTACAGCCTGCTTCATTATCTTCCTACACCAAATGTCCGCCCGCCGAATATTGCAGGACGAGGCTCTCACATTCTAGTGGTTCCTCCTGAAATCTGTAATCACCGATCTCAAATAAGCACCTGACATGTGCCAGGAGGGAAGGTGGGGGCAGGGCATGGAGGGACCACGTTCTTCCTTTTCCCCTGCTCTTTGCTGGCTGGACCCCCGTCAGAATAATGGGTGACTATGAAAAAGGAGGAACGCCAGCAACGCTAGATTGGATCAGTCTCGAAAGGATGGTGTACGATTCAGTGAAAGAAATAATAGATCACGAATGGCCAGAGCAGGGGATAAAAGCGAGTTTTTTCGGAACCCGCCAAAGCCTTTCATTGTTCTGAAATGACTTCCAGAACCACTAACCTGATCAGGGGAAAATTGTCTGCAACTCTGACACACCCAACACAGTGCTTCTTCACCTTTTTGGACTCTCTTAGACCAGCCATGCTCCTGTCATATTTTTCAAATATTTTGGCATCACCTGTCATGGCCCCTGGACAGATTTCAGTAACAATAAAACTCAGGCTCAACTCAAGGATTATGAGACCGGAAAACATTTGTGGAACATATGGTTTAAATTATTTTTTCTGTGTCTGGAAAATTAGTAGATTTCTAACCTACAGAAAGCATAAAAACGTAAGGGTAGATATTTCCTGGTAAAATTGCTATAACATCGTATAATTTATTTGTATAACAGACTATAGATGTGCCTAGATATTTAGCAAAGCCTCGCTATACTATGACAGCTTCCAGATAGAGTATTGAATATCTCCCTCGGAACAATGCCTGTAACAGATAAAAACTACACATTACAGATGTGGGAATGAAATTAATGTTAAGTGCCTTCAGTGAGCAAGGCTGCAGAAAGATTTCTCTCTCTTATGACAATGCGTTTATTTATGCGATACTTTGTCCGAAAACATTTTAACTGGCAGAGCATCACACACGTCATGAAAGAGAAAGTTAATTAACAACAAATAAGAAGATAGAGAAAAAAGAGAACAAAGGTAGGAAAACAGTCTCTAAAAATTCAAAAGGAGAGAGAGTAATTTATGAATTATTGGGAAAGAGTAATAAAAATGAAAGTTACCATTTGGAAAATGTTATCTGAAATTCCAAGAATTGTTTCCTTGGCTTGGGTTTCCCTTCCCAGGTAACGGTTCGTAGCTTGGTTGTTACATCTCTCACAATCTACAGAGACTCATATGTTATTGTTAAAATATAGGGACTTGCTTCCTAGCACGGTGCATCTGTTCTGATTTGGGCGGGGGGTGGGGGGGGCAGTCCTCTCCCCTTCTGGAATTCCGATGGGAACGCATGACTTCTGTGTTTGCAGGACCTCACGTCTTACACTTCTTTTTGCTGTTAGGGCTGGGAGTAATTTCTGGGAACAGCACCAGTCACCGAGGAAGCCTGCTGGACAGGTGTGTGAGGGCAACTGAGGGCAACAGCTTTGAGGAAGCAACGATTCCTGGCTGTCTTCTGGAGCTAATGTGATGACTGCAGCAGAGACTTTCCAAGAAATAGTCCAAAAACATGCGAAGAGAAACGGCAGCATCATCGGGGAAGGGTATAATTTCTTGGGGTAATTACCTGGAAGAGGAAACACTCACACAAGCCCACATGTGGTGCTGTCTTTACCTGGAAGCCGGCTCTGTGGGCGGGGGCTTCTGATTCCAGAAGAACAAAGAGACAAGATCACTGGGTCCTGGACCAGGAAGAGGAGATGAAAAGGTTATCAGGCAGACACTCGACGGAGTTTCAAAATAGACAGGATTACATGATGTTCTTGCATCAATATTCAATTCCCGAGCTTGGTAACCACGGGGTTTTGGGTTGCGACTGATGGAGTCCTTGTCAGAAAACACACATGGCAATACTGGGGGCCGCAATAGCTTAAAGATCCTCTCACACAGCCCAGAGAAATCACGCACGTGCATGCACATGTACACACGTACGTGTGTGCGTGTGTGTGTGTGTGTATGAGCGTATGTATGATGTGTGTTTACGTGGCTGTGACTACTCAGAAGGGCTGTTTGAGAGTCCTTCTGCTCTTGCAACTTTTCAGTAAGTACGAAAGTAGATCAAAAGGTTCAAGCACCAATAATGAAGACAGTCTCTGCACGCGAATGTGTCTCTGCGTGTCTTCACAGGCCCACCGCATGGTACGGTTTAAATAAATAAATGCGAGTCACTTCTACGACTCGGGCAACAACAGATGTTGGCGAGGATGCAGAGAAAGAAGAACTCTTTTGCACTGCTCGGGGGGGAAGGCAAACGGGTGCAGCCGCTCTGGAAAACAATAGGGAGGTTCTTCAAAAAATTAAAAATAAAACTACCCTACGGTCCAGGATTTGCACCACTAGGTATTATCCAAAGGATATAGGAGTGTTGTTTCAAAGGGGCACATGCAGCCCAATGTTTACATCGGTGCTCTTGACGGTAGGGAAAGGGTAGAAAGAGCCCAAATGTCCATGGACTGATGAATAGACAAAGTTGTGGTCTCTATACACAGCGGAGTATGACTCGGCAATCAGAAAGAATGAAATTTTGCCATTTGCAACTACGTGGATGGAACTGGAGGGTATTATGCTAAGAGAAATTAGCCAGAGAAAGACAAATATCATACGACTTCACTCATAGGAGGATTTTAAGAGACAAAACAGATGAACCTAAGGGAAGGGAAGCAAAAATAATATAAGAACAGACAGGGGACAAAACATAAGAGACACTTAAATACAGAGAACAAAGTGAAGGCTGCTGGAGGGGTTTTGGGTGGGGGGATGGGCTAAATGGGCAAGGGGCATTAAGGGGGACACTTGTCCGGATGAGCACTGGATGTTATACATGGGGGGGGGGATGAACCAGTGGATTCTACTCCTGAAATCATTATTGCCCTATATGCTAACTAACTTGGATGTAAGTTTTAAAATAAATAAATAAGTAGATAAATAAATAAATAAACAAGCAAAGCAAAACAAGTCATTTTTGCCTGTACATAAAATTTGGGGGAAAAAATCTATAATAACATTTTAAAGCTCACCATCCATTATTAGTATTTCGAGTAATTGCTTCTAGAATTTTTAGAAGCTACAGTTTATTATATAATGTAGGGTACATTTTGTTATCTTTTGTAGTCATACACCCAGATTTTTTCATTTGCCATTTTCCTGAAGTCCTTTCCATGCCACTACATATTAGCCATCGTCCTATAAGGTGGCAACACACTGAGTACCTGGGATTGCTTCGTTCAGCAAGCGACCCCGCTGACGCGAACTCCAGGTAACCGGTCCCACACCTCTACAGGTGTCTGATTTGTACTCTGAAGTCGACAGTTCTTGGCAGGTGTGATGGTTAATTTTATGTGTTAACTTAGCTAGACTATGGTGACAATGAGGGGGGGTCACACAGCAATCTGGACGTTACTGTCAAGATATTTTTAAAGATGTGATTAATCTGTACTCATCAGTGGACTGAGTAAAACAGGTTTCCCTTCAAAACATGATGGGTTTCTTATCATCAGTTGAAGGTCTGAAGAGAAAAGCACTGAGGAAGAGAGAGTTTCCTCTTCTGGGGTTCCAGCCTGCTGGCCTGCTGTGCACATTTTGGACTCGCCGGTGCTCACAGTCTTACGAGCTCAGAATAATCTCTGTCTAGCTATTATCGTCTATCTGTCTATGACCTATTTATCTATGATCTATTTCTCCGGGTTCTATTCCTCTGGGGAACCCCAAAGAATACCGCTGTCCACTTTGAGTAAGTTAGTTAACTTCTCTCCGTCTTTGTTTGCATCTACAACACCGGAATAACAAGCGTACTTACTCCACAGGATTGATCTGAGAACAAAATATGCCTGGCTTCGATGTGCTTAGAAATTACCTGGTTGGCCTCCCAGCTCGTGGATGCTAGTTCTTTTTATTACAGCTATTTTAGAGTTTTTTCCAGTCTAGGAACACTGTTAATAGGATCAGGATATGCGTCACTGTGCATACATTCCTCTAGGTATTCTGGATCGTTCCCTTAGCGTCTACCAAGGTCAGTTTCAGAACCTGCATGATGTGGCCTCCAGCACTGCTCTGACATCCCACCTCATTCTGCCCACATGGGCTTTATGGCCGTTCCTCCAATTTACCAACATGCTTGCCCCAGGGCTTTGCTATGTGTGGTTCTCTCTTCCAGGCAGAGGCACTGTCCTGGTGTGTCGACTTCACTTACGTTGTAACGGCCATCTTCCTTTAAGACTATTCCAGATACTAGATCAGACATAAAACCCATCGTTTGTTTCTTTCTTTGATGTTCCCTTTCTACTATTTTGAGTGTTAAACTTGAGTTGTTTCGTCCGGTTTATTTGGAAGTACAAAGACATACTCCAGTGTTCACAAGTAGCCGGGATTGGTGATACGGAAGCAGGTAAGAGCACACAGGATGTGGGCGGGGAGTGAGGTGGCCGGGCCTGGCGGACATGAGTTTGTCACTCAAGCTACGTGGCAGCTGTTGATGTGACCGATGTCCACGGTGCTTGGTGAACACAGCAGAGATCTACAGGGACTCCCTCGTTCATCACTTTTCGTGACTTCCTCTGGCTCTGTTTCTGTGGTTTCTGTCTATTGACTGTTGGCTGCACATGGCCTCAGCCTCCCGGCTTGTTCTTCCTGCCTTCTCTCTGCACCAGGGGGCTTCGTGCGGTCTGCTGAGAGGCTCAGCTCAGGACGGAGCCACGGCCTCCTCGTAGGGGTGGTCGAGAGACTGTCCGTGGCGGCCCCTGTGGTTTGCTGTCTTTGGCACCAACGTGGATGCGGGGTCCAATACCAGCAGGTGGGAAGCAGGACAGCGGGCTTCCCGTGAGGCAGGGGTACTTTGTGCCCTGTGGCTTCTCAGAGCTGCTGACTGACAGCACGGGAATCTCTGTGGCCCTAGGTGACAGTGCTCCTGTTCCCTCTACCGGGTGACCTCAGTATAGTGATCCTGATGAAACGTGACTCACAGCTGTCCATCGTAAACAGAATGACGTATTTTAGGGTTGGTGAGCAAACGGTGTCCCACGAGAAGCAGTTGCTTCTCGACTTTACTTTTTAGGACTCCACCCATGTCGGAAATCTGCTGCTCTCTCATTGCTTTGTGCTTTCGTCTAGAAGAAATCTGTCTCGTTAACCTGTGGTTGACACATCTTTCCCTTGATTACGAAAGAGAAGAGAATGATTTCCATATGGCTTACAAATTTCTTTTATAGAGAAATTCGTTCCATCTTTTACCTCAGAGTGTCAGGTAGAGTGAAGAGAAACTGCAGCAGAAAATGAGAAATATTGAGGAAAACAGAGGAGTCGGAGTTGGCTCTTGTGCGCTTGGCCCCGCTCTGCCTTCTGGTGCGGGAGCTCAGGGCAGCGTGGGGGGCTCTGCACCAGCCCCGAAGGCGGACCTCGGTTCGGCTCTCCACCGGCAACCCTGCTGAGGTCTATAAAGATGGTTTGAATGCACCTCTTGCTGCAAGGAGAAAGGCCCACCTGTTCACTCTGGGCCACCTCGTCCCTACCCAGAAGCCTGGAAGCCACACTCTGCCCGGCCAACCCCGGGCCGTCTCCCAGGTCTTGGAGTTCCCTGCCCCTTCCCTGATGGGACATTCCATAAGTGCTGCTGTTTCTGGAAGGACAACGTCCCTCCCAGGTACCTAGCCCCTAGCTGTCCTTCTCATCCTTGACTAAGATCCATTTGGGGGGGGGGAGGGAGGGACACAAAATGGCTGCACATAACCCCATATGTGTGTATATGAATGTGTGTGTGCATATGCATGTGCCTATGTGTATATACATGTATATTTCACATCCGCTGATGTTTTGCAGAGTCCAGACATGTCAGCTTAGATAAAGAAATTGATGATTAATGGACCATTGTCGCCTTTGTGCATAACCTTGTTTTATACAAGGATCAGTTCCTTTTTTCTTGGTCAGCTTTGTGACCTTCACTCAGCTGTGGAGAGAAGCTACCATATTATTCACTTTGCATACCCTTAAGAAGATAGCAGACATTGGTCGCAGGAGGCTCGCGTTTCATCTTTCACGATTATCTGGATTCCGTTTATGAGTTCTACTGATCAAACTGGGAGCCACCAAAAGCAGCAAAGCTCCGTGACCCACCTTCCGTAGCTTGTGTGGCGAGACCCTTTTTTCAGGAAGTATTGTGATACGAACCACATCATCTGCTGTCATACAACCTGGCCAAGGAAAGAGAAAGAGAAAAGAATCTATAGTTATGCTGAACTTGCCGGCTTCATGAAATTTTAAGGTAAGTACACACAGGGTAGAGAATGAAATCAGTAACAATGTATCTGGATTTTTCTTAATATCCTTCACAAGAAACCATGATGTAGTATATACAGCATGACTTTCTCGGAATCACAATTTATGATGTAATAAAATAAATTAGCATTATTTTATCAAAATACATAATTTATATAGAATTTTTATGTGCTGAAACTAACAAGACTTATTTTAAATATCTAATTATGGCCATAATTCCCATTTACCTAGAATTATAAGGCTCTAGATATGTTGTTTTTTTTTTTTTTTTGCCTTTATCCTTCACATAAAAATAGCTTTTATTGCCTTCTCTACACTTGGAAACTTTACAGGGATGCTGGAGTCACAGATTTTAAAAGTCTTCAGACTTCCCTGATCTCCGAAAGCACAGAGACTTAGTAATAGGACTTTACTCTGAAAGTGTGTCCACACATTAAATAGCATCAACATCACTGTCTAATTCAAAATAATAATAATAATAATGTTACTTTCTAAACCAAGGAGCTTTTGACAGTAGGGCTCACGAATGCCTTGAAGCTATCTTCCCACAGACACCGAGGTGCAGTGAGCTTCAGGCACAGACAATGCCCGCCCTGGGGCCCTGGGCCTGGGGCTCAGGCTGTGGGTCCAACACCTCTCTTCCCTGTTTTACCAAAAAGCAGATGAGATGAACTGGGCTTCCAGTCTCTTCGAGTGTTTTTGAATTTCTAGTAGAGATTTCAGATTTTTCTTCCTGAGCATTTTAAGGAGCCATAATTTAAAAATAATTTTTTAATGTTTTATTTATTTATTTACTTACTTACTTATTTATTTTGTTTTTAAGAGAGACAGCGTGAGCAGGGGCAAGCAGAGAGAGAGGGAGGCACAGAATCCGAAGCAGGTTCCAGGCTCCGAGCTCTCAGCCCAGAGCCCGACACGGGGCTCGAACCCACGAACCGCCAGATCATGACCTGAGCCAAAGTCAGATGCTTGACGGACTGAGCCACCCAAGCACCCCCTAACCAGCCATGATTTTAAAGTCCTCTTTTGATAGTGTCCATTAACACGTGCCATGAGTCTACGTAAACCATGCACGCTTCGAGAACGGCCCGTTGACTCTCCCTCTGAGCTGAGGACCTGCACGCCCAGAGCCCTCCCACACCCCCTCCTGGTCACATGGCTACCCAGACACCAGCTCCACACGGATGGATTCGGGTCCCTTCCCCACCCGGCCAGCACCTCTCCCACTTCCCGCTGTCACTGGATGGGGTGCCTCATCTCCGCAGACCTGGTTCAGGTGTCTCTCCACACGGGGGGTTACTTCTGTCCTCCTTGGAACTGATTCTTCTCTCCTGGGTTCCTTCTGTCTCTCCCAACACCTTGCATGAGGCCCCACTTATCCCTGATAATTCTCCCTGTCTGAAATCTGTTTTGTCTGATGTTAATATAACGTCTCTAGTAGGCATAGTGCCTACTGTGTCTTCGTCCAGTCCTTTAGTTTTCACTTGTTTTATCTGTAGAGTATATTTCTTATAGACAGCATCGAGTTGGGTCCTGTTGTTTTGTCCACTCAGAAAACCTCTGGATTTTATTTTATTTTGTTTTATTTTTATTATTTTATTTTATTGTATTATTTTATTTTCATCTCTTCTCATTTCATTTTGTCTTCTTTCCAAGATTTTATTTAAATTCCAGTTAGTTACCACATAGTGTAGCATTGGTTTCAGGAGTAGAATGTAGTGATTCATCACTTACATATAACATCCAGTGCTCATCCCAACAAGTGCCCTCCTAATGCCCACCGCCCATTCGGCCCATGCCCCCCACCAACCTCCCCTCCAGCAGCCCTATCTCTCTCGTTAAAAGTCTCCTATGGTTTGCCTCCTTCTCTGTTTTTAACTTATGGCATTTTTCTTCCCTTCCCGTATATTCATCCGTTTTGTTTCTTAAATCCTGCACGTGAGTGAAATCATATGGTATTTGTCTTTCTCTGACTTATTTCCCTAATACACTCTGGCTCCATCCACACAGTTGCAAATGGCAAGATTTCATTCTTTTTGATCGCCCAGTAATATTCCATTGTATCTATAGACCACATCTTCTTTATCCATTCATCCGTCGATGGACATTGGCTTTTCCCCATAGTTTGGCTATTGTCGATAGCGCTGCTATAAACATTGGGGTGTGTGTGCTCCCTTGAACCTCTGTCTTTTAACTGGTGCACTTAGACCATTGGTGTTTAAAGTGACTGTCGGTAGATTTGTTCGCACCTGTTTTCCATGGGATCTGTTTATGTGCCCATGTTCCTCATTCTCTACCTTCTGCGGTTTTGATCGAACCCTGTTCATTATTTGCTTTTGCCTTCTCTCTTAGTATGTCAGTTATACTTCTTTTAAAAATATCTTAGTGCTTGCTCTAGCATTGGCGGTCTACAGTTTTAACAATGTAAATCTACCTTCAGATCACACTATATGCTTCGTGTGTGGTACGCCTATTTCAAAACAGTATTCCCAAATACCCCCTTAGAACACCGCTGGTATTTATTTCTCTTGTACGTGTACTGTAATCACCCGATACATGGCTCTTATTGCCACTTTAAACAGTTACCTTTCAGATAGAAAATGGTATTGTTTCCCTCTGG
The DNA here is from genome assembly GCF_018350155.1 of Leopardus geoffroyi. Classification (NCBI taxonomy): domain Eukaryota; kingdom Metazoa; phylum Chordata; class Mammalia; order Carnivora; family Felidae; genus Leopardus; species Leopardus geoffroyi. The sequence goes on from NC_059336.1 coordinate 137,159,059, forward strand.
TTTGTTTCTGGTATTGTTCCCTCTCTTTGGAAATGTAGTGACATTTTAGGATTGGACAACAAAAACAAAAGCAGTGTTCAAGAGGAAGAGAGCGTCTGAGGCTCCAGACAGCACCTGTCCCAGCTCTCCAGACTGGACACCTGCATCGGTCCTGGCTGGGGTGTGAACCATGGGATGTGGCTGTGGCTGGGTGGTCATCCCATTTCCTCTGTCACCCCTTTGTGCTTGGACCCCAGGGCCAACACCAGCTAGCTTTCCTCGCCGCACTTGGTGGGCACGCTTCCTACAAGCCCGTGCCGTGAGTGGCTGAAGGAAAGAATGGAGATAAACAGGTCCCTCGGTTGTCCTCAGCTTTTTGCCCAACGGTGAGTGCTTGTTGTCCACGTGTGAGGTTTTTCTGGTCTCTGCGTTGTTCCCACAAGGAAGCAACTGCAGTAATCGCTCAGGAGAAAAGTCCGGAGGCTCCTGGTTGAGAGAAGTCCATGAGGACGGGGAGGCGGAGGTGGGGAGAAAAGGTCCAGAGAAGGGGTCTCCTCAGGGGTGGAGGCCAGGAGGTGCTCTGGAAAATGGAGAGGGAGAGCATTTCCTGAGGAGGAATGGAGTCAGCGAGGCCAACGGGCACAGAGCTTGAAGAGACTAAGGGTTTACGGAAGACCACGGAGTTGGGGACAGGGCATGGGACCCTCTCCACAGCTGCACTCAAGTGTGGGGCAAAGAGCGTGGAACAGAGTCAGGAGTCGACAGCACACCAGACATCAACCTCCCTTCGAGAGACTGGTCTCGAACAGAGTGGTGGGGTTGGTAGCAATGAACTGATAGAACAAAAACTCACTTTTTCTGAAGAACAAGAAAGACTCATCCTAGAAAATCAGGTTTTTGCACATGTACAACATGCCTAAATTACCACGTTACTAGAGAAAACAGCACTGGGGTGTGTGTGTGTGTGGGGGGGTGATAGTTACTTTTCAATCTCTAGCTTAGGCTGACTTAACCCTTTGAGTTAAACAAATTGGATTTCATTTCTGTGTTCGTGTGTTGTATTTTTTTTTTAACGTTTATTCATTTTTGAGAGACAGACACAGAGTACAAGAGGGGGAGAGACAGAGAGAGGGAGACACAGAATGTGAAGCAGGCTCCAGGCTCCGAGCTGTCAGCACAGAGCCCGACGCGGGGCTTAAACTCACGAACTGTGAGATCATGACCTGAGCCAAAGTTGGACGCTCAACCGACTGAGCCACCCAGGGGCCATGTGTTTGTGTGTTTTAAAGTCTGTGTTAGGTATAACAGTTAACCATGAAACCAATTTTAAGGAAAAAAACTCAGAGTTCAATACCAAAGGCTATGCTATGTTCGCTCTGTTTTATAATCAACAATTAATTAGCCTTTAATAAAATATATTTTTTTAATTTTCTACGTGGGATGTAACCAGATTCTTCTGACGACTTACTGTGCAAAATTCCCCCCTTATGCACAGCAATCCTGCCTGTCTGCCCATGGCCTGGGGCGCTCCGGGGTTTCTGCATCCCTCTTAGTTCACAGCTACACTTTTGGCCCTCGTTCCCAACACCCCATTTTTTAACTCACATTAAGTACTCCTGACCCACTAGATTTAAGTATGCTGCGGAAGGTTCCAGCTCACACCAAATCCCATGTAGTGACTCTGCCTCTGTGCTGATGTTGAAGATAATGTTCATTAGACGTGCGCAAACGTAGAGCTCACAGTGTCATGTGAAGAGACAGGACACGTGAATACCCTCTGAAGTAAGGGAGCAAACCTCCCCTGAAGCATGAACGCATTTCCCATAGTCTTCTGCAAATGAATACGTTACATTTTCCACCTGCAAGGACCCAGTGACACAGTCCCGCCCCAGAGCACAGTATATTTCTTCAGCCTTGCTTTTGGGCTCTATTTTGCCATCTGAGAAGACAGAAACCATACTTATTTATCCCTGCGTTCAAGAACTGTAAGCAGGTGACAGTGTTTTCATGACAATGGTTCCTCTGTGGACAGACAAGTTGCTTTCCCAAAGTGGGAGGTGCTGAAAATTAAAGAACGTGTGTTATTTTTCAAAGACCAGCTATCTCAGCATAGATGCATCCTCTCAGATCTGCCCACTGGGCAATCTTTTTATTCTATTTTATTTTTGTTTATTTTGAGAGCCAACGGGGTGGGGGGGGTTGGTGGTGGGGAGGTGGGGCAGAGAGAGATGGAGAGAGAGAGAATCCCAAGCAGGCTTCACCCTCACAGTGCAGAGCCCAAGGTGGGGCCCAAAATCATAATCTGAGCCAAAATCAAGAGTTGGTCGCTTAACCGACTGAGCCACCCAGGTGCCCCTTTGGGCAATCTTGATTTAAGATTCTCCAGAAGTCCACAGAATGAGATCTTTGAGTTGTGATGAACTTTTCAGTTGATCTAGTCCAACATTCTCGTTTCTCAAAACTTCACCTGTAACGTTTGTCTCTTGTTGTTACCGGAAGGAGGAAGTCTTCTCTGGACCCATCGGGCACATCATGGGCAGTGGCCTACAGTTCTTACTACCATTAGCTTCTACTGCAGTGACTTTCAGAGCAGGTACCTAGTGACCACAGGGTGACTACCCTGTTAGTCTTGGGGAGCAGGGTCTCTGGTTGACTCATACCAGAATCCACTGGGGCACAAGGCCACGTGCTAAAGGAAGAGCCTTCGGTAAGTATATACGACATCTACATAATAGCAGGTCAGTTACGTAGATGAAAAACCAAAATCCACACAGATCTAAAAGCTTTGACCAAGATGTCAGAGTTTTGGAAATAAATAGGTCAAGGATCCACATTCCTTATCTGCAGCCCCGCAATATTCTTTCTACTGTAACTCGTTTCCTCTTTAAAGTTATACAAAAGGATTAATGAATTTCAATTAAGGACTTCTTGAGTTTCAAATACTTAATCATAGAAGGAACACTCTCTGCTTTGGTCATTTTAGAAAGCTGAGAAACACGTAAAAAGAAAATTAGAACTTCTCTTATTTGCACCCACGGGCAATCTATATTTAAATATGAGGGTGTCGTGTTCTGCACCGGGGGTTACCGAGAAAGCTTTCAGGCACGTGGTCATGGCTAGTCTTTCCTCTTTTCTTAATTTTTAAAGAAGTTTACTCATTTTTGAGAGAGAGACACAGAGTGTCAGTGGGGGAGGAGCAGAGAGAGAGAGGGAGACACAGAATCCGAAGCGGGCTCCAGGCTCTGAGTGGTCAGCACAGAGCCCGATGCGGGGCTTGAACCCACGAACCGCGAGATCATGACCTGAGCCGCTTCACCGACTGAGCCACCCAGGCGCCCATGTTCATGGCATGTCTGAGTGCAGGCAAGCATGGTTTGGGAGCTGATTGGGTTTGGATATGGTGTGTTGTGGATGAAGAACAGAGGTGAGTGAGGTTTCATTTGTACCCCCTCATCCTGTCGCGAACAGTATGTGGCCAACTGTGCTAAAGTCCTTAAACATCCAGCCTCTATTTCCCTGAAAACACTTCATAGCATCAGAGAACGGAGGAACGTCTGGGTGTCTGTAGTGGAATTAGAAGTGAGCATTCAGGGGTTTGCTCAAGGGAGTAAAATGTCTGCTTATCCAATCAGCACCTGTGGACACACAGGATGGTGTGGGCTCCAAGGACCCAGAGCCACATCTGTGCTCCCGTCTTTGGGGATAGGTCACTGGCTAGAGGGAACAGTAGTGAGAAAACACATAAAATATGGCGCTGTGGTAAATGCTTTGTTAGAAATATCGGCAAGCGGGTAAGGGAGCCCAGATAAGAGAGCAGTTACTGTTGCTGGTGGGACCAAGGAAATCTAGGGAAGCCGTGGTATTTCAGGTAGGTCTGGGAGCACTGGAAGGAATTTGCCAAGAAAATGTCAGGAGGAGTAGTGGCCTGGGACACAGGAGGAAAGAAACGAAGCTCAGGGACCTGAGAGGGTGCTCTGTGTTGACAACCAGTGGGGTTTTGAGCTCATATGTCAGAGAAGTTTAATTGCTTCTTTTGTTCAATTTAGGAAATATACCCAGTAAAGGAATTACGGTGTTTTTTAATTGCCAAATCCTTCCTCCCACCACGGGTTAGAGTGTGCTTTGGGCCAGTCTCTCCTTACAGCCCTCTTCCCCTTTCTTTCCAGAAAGGGAAGACCTGAACAGGGGATAGAAGGTCATGGCGGTGTGTAATTAGAATATTTTTAAAGACAAGACAGCCAAGAATTATGCTGAATGAATGCTAAATGAGGAAACAATAGGAAGGAAAACACATGATCAGACACCTGTCAGAAGTCTTTATGATCAGACATTAGAAATGCTGTGGGTCTGTGTAGGACCCATGAGAGGCAATCTTACCCATCACGGTTCCTGAACTAGTCCCACATAATTCTCCTAATGAAATTCTGAGCTATAGTATGTCCTTTATTTTATTTTTATTTTAGAGAGAGAAGAAGAGAGAGAAAGCAGGATAGAGAGGCAGAGGGAGAGAGAGAGAGAGAGAGAGGAGAGAGAGAGAGAGAATCTTTTTTTTTAATTTTTTTTTTTAACGTTTATTTATTTTTCAGACAGAGAGAGACAGAGCATGAACAGGGGAGGGGCAGAGAGAGAGGGAGACACAGAATCGGAAGCAGGCTCCAGGCTCTGAGCCATCAGCCCAGAGCCCGACGCGGGGCTCGAACTCACGGACCGCGAGATCGTGACCTGAGCTGAAGTCGGACGCTTAACCGAATGAGCCACCCAGGCGCCCCGAGAGAGAGAGAATCTTAAGCAGGCTCCTTACCCAGCACAGAGCCCGATGCAAGGCTCAATCTCATGACCTGAGCCAAAATCAAGAGTCAGATGCTCAACCGACTGAGCCACCCTGGCACCCCTGGTATGTCCTTTAAAACCCAATAGTAAATTATCATTTGGGAATCTTCCAGCCAATGTTAATACAGGCTATTTTACTTATCAACACTGGGCGAGGCACAATAAGGTGTCTAAAAACGTAGGAAGCACGGCCCTGTTTCCAACAATAGCATCTGCTGGTGAAGACGCTGCCTGTGGGCCCACCATGATAGCTCCTGGGAAAACAGGACAGCGGCAGTGACAGCCGGGGGCACACGCGTGGGGGCAGGTGCTCACACAGAGTTTATTAAACATGTTGGTAGAGCTATTAGGCTCATAGATGGTGACATCCATGAGGATTAATAGATGAACTGGCAGGAAATGAGCAGGTTATTTTAATGAGACATATGAGCCTATTTCGCTACTTTGCATAATTCAATCGTAGCTAGATTTTACAAGGAAAAAGAAGACATGCGCATTACAAAAAGAAAAAAGGATCTGTCATCTATTTCTTTGGAGTCACAGTGCAAAGCCCTGAATCGGTAGCAAGACCACCTTTATGGCTTATTAACAGATGCGGTCCCCTGGAGCCTAAATTGTATTTAAACACAGAGGATAGTCCTCTGTGTTCTCCCCGCCACAATCTAACCCCTAACGTGACAGCGACAGCGGCAGGACCTTTGCGAAGCGATGAGGTCATGAGGTGGACCCCTTAGGCTTCTTATCAGTGCCTTTATAAAAGGGACCCTACAGAGCACTGTCACGCTCTCCTCTAGGTGACGATACAAGTCTGAGATGCGGAAAAGGCCACTGAATTGATCACACAGCCACCCTGGTCTTGCACTTCCAGCCTCCAGAAGGGCGAAGAATGAATTATATTTTTTTTTATCCACGACCAGGCCTCTGGTATTTTGTTAGCAGCCCGAATGGGGGGGACTGAGACACCGGGGTCGCGCCCTTTGCTCCCTTCCTCAACAACCACCTGCAAGGGAGAGGCCAGTAGGTTGAAACTAAGCAAGATTCACCCACCCCCCCAGGGCTGTGGTTGCCCCCAGCCAACCAGGAAGAACACACCTTCGTAAGTGAAAAGGAAGTGGTCATAGCCGTCAGGTAGGAAACCAACAGAACGGAGAGCAACCCTGCGATGTGAGGGTTATGCTCCGGACAGCGCATGGGAACCCCATGCTTTCAATGGGAAAGCTCTGTGCATTATTAATAATAATATTATATTATTATTATATTAATTAATTAATTAATTTATTATATTATATTATAATTAAAAATCATATTATATTATATATTATACATAACATATAAAAATATAATTAATTATATATTAACTAATTATATGGGGCGCCTGGGTGGCGCAGTCGGTTAAGCATCCGACTTCAGCCAGGTCACGATCTCGCGGTCCGTGAGTTTGAGCCCCGCGTCTGGGCTGATGGCTCCGAGCCTGGAGCCTGTTTCCGATTCTGTGTCTCCCTCTCTCTCTGCCCCTCCCCCGTTCATGCTCTGTCTCTCTCTGTCCCCAAAATAAATAAACGTTGAAAAAAAATTTTTTTAACTAATTATAGTATATTAATTAATTATATTAATATATTATATTATAATAATATAATATTATATTACATTATTAACATAATAAAATTATTATTAATAATCAACCCTTCGGAGCAGCTGCCACAGGCTCTGCAAAGTACTGAGCTTTGCAAAGTACAGGGCTTTTAGGGTACTTACATACAAGTACAAGCGTACTCACATACAAGAAGCTTTGTAAGTAACAAGCTTCCTGACCTTGATCACTTAGGGAATCTTTCTTCTCATCTATGGTGACGAATCTGCCTTCTCCAGATCATTGTGTAAATAAAGTTTTCTTGATAAACAAGAAATGACACTATCGATCGGGTGGCATCACGCCGGCCTACAGACAGTCGTTGTCCAGCCTTCTCTCCCGCCATCTTTCTAAAGGCCAACCTATCAGTAAAAGCTAATAATAAAGAAAGGAGAAGAAGGAGCTTCCTAATTGCTCTGAAACAGGCTTTCAAATGTAGATTTCCCTTCTCATTCACTTGAAATGACTGAGGCATTGTCCCAGGCTCAGAGGTTGGAGAAGGCAGGACTGCAGGATTTTGCTGGAATCTGTGGAATTAGCTGTGGCCTCAGGCACTCTTGCCTCAGGTGTGAAACCTTTCAAGGAGGTGGCCTTGGGGGGTCACCAAGGGAGGCTGGTGTTTTGAAAACAAAGTGAGGTGATTGAAGCACATTGGATTTAAAAAGAAATCCTTGGTGACTTGAGGCCACAGTGGTTTGCTTCCAACTGGCGGCACCTACTTCAAAGGGCTCCCCCCCTCCAAGGACACCTGAGCCCCCCTCCCCACCCCCCACACCTCCAAGGACGCCCAAGCATCTCTTGCCACAGCTACTTCTCTGGCTTTGTTTGTTTTTCTCTGCAGCTCAAACCCTGAACACTGTACCTCTCTGAGGACACTGGGGAAGGGGACACCAGACGAGGCGGTGGCCTGCAGACAGAAATGTGGGTGCTGCCAGGAAGGAGACCCCTAGCAGGACCCAGTTCCAGTGAACCTTCCTCATGCAAGTCAAAGACAAACACAGAATGACCTCCGGCCGTGAGCATCCAGCAGGAGAGAGTTCCATCTAAATCTGTCAAAAATGCTTCTCTTTCCATGATTTTAATAAATATGACATGGGATGTATTAGTCATGGTTCTCCAGAGAAAGGAAACCTATTGGAGATAGGTGATGATAGATAGATAGATAGATAGATAGATAGATAGATAGACAGACAATAGCTAGATAGAGCCAGAGAGAGAGAGAGAGAGAAAATCAGCTCACAGGATGGTGGGGACTGGAGACCTGGAGAAGAGTTGATATGGCATTTTGGGTCCTAAGGCAGTCTGCTGGCAGAATTCCCTGTTTTGGGGGGGAGATGATTCTTAGTTGTTACCGGCCTTCAACTGATTAGTTAAGGCCCGCTCACTTGGGGAAGTAATCTGAGTTATTCAAAGTCTACTGGTTTAAATGTTAATCTCATCTACAAAAAACCTTCAAAGAAACATCTAGAATAACACTTGTCCGAATATTTGGGTACAGTGGCCCAGTCAAGTTGACATAAAATTACCCATTGTGTGCGGTTTAATCTGCACTTAAGTAAGGACTTTTATTTTGTCTTAAACTTGCCGAATTCACTGAGCTGCAGTCCTTTTCACCCATCCTCTTACCTTCGTGAGGGAAGAAGCCCAACCTGGACACAATAGGCCTCACGCAGCTTTGGAGAATGTGTGCGCATAGAAAGGCAGCTTGCATGGAACGGGAGCCAAATTCCCCAAACAGACCAGGTTGTTCACAGGTAAAATAGGATTATTCTTAACCCACCTGCTTATTAAAACGTCTTTCTCTTGGTAAAAATTAAATCCACTCACCCATGTGTTGCTGTTTTTTTTCCTTTTCGTGTTCCTTTTTTAGGCCAGCAAAAAAGGTTGTGCAATATAAACTATCACGGCTTCAAATGGGACAGCGGAATATCAGAAAACATGAGGCTGGAAATGCGACTGAATCACATGATCAACACCCGAGAATCTTACTGACAGTATCCACGGAGGCTGTTTTTGGCGTGACGCTGGAGGCGTCACACCACTATTTCCACACCTGCTCTTTTGTCAAGGACGTCGCTGTCATGTTTGCCTTGGGAGGTGAGGACTGGATAGAGCTGCCGGTGGCTGAGGCTTCCCTGGGGGTGATACGCTTGCCCCTCCGGGATACACGTTCCCTTCCTTCTTCAGCCTCGCTCCAGCCTGCAGGGGCTTCTTTCTTATTTTATTTTCGTCCCGCAGGTGGTTCGTCAGCCAACCAAGACCTTCATTTCTTGGAAACAAAGAGGTGACTGACCTTAGACTCTTGATTACGAAAGGAATTGAAAGACCCGCGTCTTTTGTAACAGGACCGCTCAGCCAGAACGGTCCTCTGTGTCTTTCATTCGGCCGCCCTCCGCCAAAGCCAAGGGACCTGCCTTTTTGAGAAGTCCCTTGGCCTCCAACCCTGTGCCCCATCCCTCATTTTAACCATCACCCAGGGGGCAGTGACACCTGCAGGGCTCGCTGCTGCCCTGGCCGCCAGAGGGGACTTGAGACTACATCCATCTTTGTAGACGGTGTCGCCGTGTACTTTGAAGGGCCGCGCGTAGTATGCACTCCGAGACCTACGTGTCGGTGACAATAGACGGGAAACAGTGTGACGACACAGCAAGCTCACAGATGGTAAAGTACAGGGGCAATAGTATAGCGGATGCAAATTATCTGAGATCACGGGAAGAAATAGAAATAAATAATAAGCTTTTTGACGTGTGTGTTCCCTTCCCTCTCTTAGATTTCAGAAGTTTTAGCTGCTCAGCCTGGCAGAGGAAGCAAGCTGGCTTGTGTCTCTACTGACACGGGCACTAATCCCACGGCGAGCGCTCCCCCACAACCTTCCTGGAGGCTCCGACCCCAAATACCTTTGCCCTGGGCGTTTAGGGCTTTCACATACAGCCTTTCTCAGGTATCTCCATGCATCCACGAGATGGGCCTCACGTCCCTCGGGGATCAGTGCACAATTTACAAGATTTGATGATCGGTAAAGGGGCTGCGCTCACAGAGAAGTTGTGTTTCTGCAGGTGGATGCTTGCCGCGGTTAATAGGACCCAGAATCTAAGAGTGGAAGCTGGAATCATAGCTGTTCCCAGCAAATGCTGTTGGAATTTTGATACTGGAAAAAAGACAATGCGATTTTTGCCATTTCATTGAACCTGTAGATCACTGTGGGTAATACGGACATTTTAACAGCATTATTTCTCCCAATCCTTGAGTGTAAGATATCTTTTCATTTATTCACATCTTCAATTTCTTTCATCAATGTTTTATAGTTTTTCGTGTATCCATCTTTCATGTCTGTGGTTAAATTTATTCCTAGTTATTATATTCTTTTTGATACGATTGCAAATGGGATTGTTTTCTTAATTTCTCTTTCAGGTGGTTAATTATTAGTGTATGGAAATGCAGCAGATTTCTGTATATTGATTTTATACCCTGTAACTTTACTGAATTAATTTATTAGTTATAACAATTTTTTGGTGGAGTCTTTAGGCTTGCGGAAGATATATATTATTTCATCTGCAAATGGTGACCGTTTTGCTTCTCTCTTTCTCATTTGGATGTCTTTTATTTCTCTTTCTTGCCTAATTGTTCTGGCTAAGACTTACAATTCTGTGCCGAATCAAAGTGGCAAAAATAGGCATCCCAACAGCTTTCCCTCCAAGAGTATGATGTTAGCCGTGGGCTTGCACGTATGGCCTTCATTATGTTGAAGTACATTCCCTCTATGCCCACTTGGTCGAGCGATCTTTTAATAAATGAATCTTTAATTTTCTCAAGTGCCTTTTCTGCATCTATGGAAATAACCACATGATTTTTATTCCTTTTGTTAATGTGCTGTGTGTACCGTGTTGACTCATTTGTGGGTATTGAACCATCCTTGCATCCCTGGAGTAAATCCCATTGCCGTTCCCTTCTCGCAGCAGCCACAGAAACCAGGGCACCGGATGTAAGAAATGGAGCTCCCCCCTGCGAGATGCTGGCCCTCTAGAGCATGGCAGGGGGAGGGCACAGAGAGTGCTCGCCTCTGAGGTCTCAGGAAAGGTTTACCATCAGCCTTTAGATTTCATTACAATTATATAATTTAGTTGCCTTTAGTTACAAGCTTGTCCCTGAGGCTGTAGCTATGAGGAGAAGCCAGCGGACCTCAATCCAGAAAGGCTGAGCTCCTAAGACTGTTGTCTCTCGCTTCCCCTAAGAGTGGTGGCTTTTTGTGAATAATTTCTCCTATGGTTACAGTCCAGTGGGACCCATGAGTGGATGCCCTGCTGGCCACCAGAGCCGGGGAATGTAGAGCTATTCCCTGACAGCAGCTGCAGAAGCCATGGCACCAAAGATATAAACTCCTTTCTAGAAGATACGGGCGGTAGTGGGTCCCCTGGAGAGCACAAAGTCTGCATCCACTGGCCTGTGTCACCCGAGAGCTCCTCTGTAACTGTGCCAAACCTACCTCTCAGGCCAAAGCTCCTGGACAAACTAAACAGGCATCTTCCTCAGAAAGAGTGGGGTGGATGCCAGTCATTTGACTGGGCAGTGCCCTGGGAGACGTAGTCGTCCCTGAACTGCCTCTGTGATTGTGACATTCCCGTGGGACCCAATAACGCAAGCCCTCCTGGCCTCCAGAGCTGGATAATCAAGGGGCATCCCTAAGGTCGTGGCCCCCAAAACCGAGTTATCAGACCTAAAAACCAGAGCACTAAAGGTGTGTAAAGCCCCTCTATGGGAGATGCTGGTGGCTGGGCACAGCGTGGGGGAAGTGCTAAGATGGTACCTAGAGAACAAAAGGATAAAAGAAAACAATGGAACAGAAAAACAAAGAAAAAGACAGAGAGATGGATGGTCCCCACCAGCTTTTGCAGGACAGAGGGAAAGCCAAAGGATGGCACCCGCCAGCCTATGTCCCTGGAGAGCATCCCAGCAGGTTTCTGCCCATCAGACCAATGCTTGAAACTCAGGAAATGAGTCTCTGTCACATAAAGTCTGGGTACTTCTCAAAAGGCTATTTCTGTGCTGGGCCTTGGGGCATGAGAAGCTGCATCTGAGCCCTTCAGGAGATGTGCCTCCAGTGACCCTGACATCCTGTGAGTAGGAGACCCGTGGGTGGTGTGGGTTGAGCTGTCTTCCCCCAAAAAAGATATGTTGAAGTCCCCAACTTCAGTGCATCACAGGAAATAGGGTCCTTGCAGATGTCATTAGTCAAGATGAGGTCGTGCTGGAGTAGGGTGGGCCCTAATCCAATACGACTGGTGTCCTTATAAAAAGACAGCCATGTGAAGACAAAGACACACGGGGTGGGGGGGAGGTCATGTGATGACAAGGCAGAGATTGGAGTGTGCAGCTACAGACCAGAGGATGAGAGGTTGGCCAACGGCCCAGAGAAATGGGGAGGCAGGAAGGATTACCCTACAGGCTTCAGAGGGACCCTGGCCCTGCTGACACCTTGGTTCCAGAAATTTAAGCCGCCCCATTTTCGGTCCTTTAAGACAGCCCTAGGAAACGAAGACTATAGCTACGCCATCAGTGAGACATTGCACTGCATTTCGGGGGTGAGGTTTCAGATGTCTTACTATTTACGATGCTGCGTTTGATAAATTGGTTAGGGTTGCGTTGCTCCTTTGTAGGGACTTTTTCTTCTTTTTTCTTTTTTGGTTTTTCCTTTGCAAATAACCAGTGATTACTGGGACTCACCTTTCGCACTTTGGAAATATCCTTCCAGTCTTCAGTGTATGACTTTAGCACCCATTAATGATGGATGATCCTTGACTGAATCCATTATTTTCGTTGGGGTTGAGACAAGGTGTTTTCTAATCCCTTCCACATTCGTTGAATTGTTCTTTCTGAAAGGATAAACTGTTCTTTGTGAAGGGAGAACGAGCGACTGTGGTTCTGCAAAAAAAAAAAAAAAAAAAAAGCAGGAAGAACATTGAGGTGTCACCAGGAATGATGCCACGTGGCGTGATCTCAGACCTCTCCCGCTCTCATGCCTCCCAGTCACGTGGACTATTGACCCAGGGGGGTGCGGTAGAGAATGCGAGTGTCCACTTTTGACGCGGCAATTGTCCTGGATTTGCCCAAGAGGAGCCACTTCGACCCAACCTCTCTGTCTTGCGCACGCATCCTGCTTGGTCTAGAGGACATGCTTGTTTTCTGGCAAGAGTAATTTCGGGTGACTCTGTCCTTCCCTGTCCTAACATTTCTCCAAGTGTTTCTTGGTTCCCTGGAAACACTGATTTTGATCCCTCTGGTTCCCACAGCCTCTAAGGATCTTTTCTTTTAGGGACTTTTGGTAGACAGAGCGAGCAAAGTTTCTTTTCACAAAAGATCCTGAGCTAATAGTTATATTTCCTATTCCTGGATAAGAGTTCAGGGTATTTTCCGTCCTTCTTTGATGTTATCTCTGCGTATGTTTTCCCGACACTGGACATCTCAGCTTCTCAGAACGTGAGTACAGATTCCAGTATGTTCTATGACGTAAGCTCCCACTTATTCTAGCTTTTTTGTGTGTGACTTCTTCAGTCGCATTTTAATGTTTCCATGACAACACTTGTGAATATTTAAGTTTCTTCTTATTTTTTAAAGTTTATTTATTTATTTGGAGAGAGAGAGAGAGAGAGAGACCAGGGGAGGGGCAGAGGGAGAGAGGGAGAGAGAGAAAATCCCAGTCAACCTCTGCACTGTTAACATGCAGTCTGAGGCAGGGCTCGATCTCATGATCCTGGGATCATGACCTGAGCCAAAATCAAGAGTCAGACGCTTAACCGACTGAGCCACCCGGGTGCCCGAGTTTATTCTTATTTTTTAATCTTGTTCTGTTGCTCTTATAAATGACCACTGTATTTTCTACCATGTATTTTCTTTTTTCTTCCATGGGCCAAGAAGATATAATTTAAGAGTGCCTACCAGCTTATAATTATTGTATCTTCCAGTTTTATTGAAACATTTATCTTTAGGAAGCATTCCTGCTTATCTGCATTCAGTTTTTCTGTGGCAACCTCCAATGTCCTTGTTGTTAAAGAGCTACTTCGGGGCGCCTGGGTGGCGCAGTCGGTTAAGCGTCCGACTTCAGCCAGGTCACGATCTCGCGGTCCGGGAGTTCGAGCCCCGCGTCAGGCTCTGGGCTGATGGCTCAGAGCCTGGAGCCTGTTTCCGATTCTGTGTCTCCCTCTCTCTCTCTCTGCCCCTCCCCCGTTCATGCTCTGTCTCTCTCTGTCCCAAAAAATAAATAAATAAATAAATAAATAAATAAATAAACGTTGAAAGAGCTATTTCATGGATTCAGGACATCACAGTTAGGTCCTTAGTCCATTTTGAGTTTGTTTATGTGTATGATGTAAGACAGTGGGTGGGAATGCAAACTGGTGCAGCCACTGTGGAAGACAGTTTGGACGTTCTTCAAAACATAAAAAAATCAAGGGATGCCTGGGTGGCTCAGTCGGTTAAGCGTCCAACTTCAGCTCAGGTCATGATCTCAGGGTCCGTGAGTTCGAGCTCTGCATCGGGTTCTGTGCTGACTGCTGGGAGCCTGGAGCCTGCTTCCGATTCTGTGTCTCCCTCTCTCCCTGCTCCTCCCCTGCTCATACTCTGTCTCTCTTACTCTCAAAAATGAATAAATGTTAAAAAAAAATTTTTAAATAATCCTGCTTCACTTGTCAGAATCTAAATGAAATCAATGTTTTAGTATTTTATAAGAAAATAGAAGGACCTTTTAATTATCGAATTCTGCTTCAAAAATTACTATTAAAAACTTTAACTTTATGACATGAACACTTCAAAATTAACACTAATGACCTTCCAATTGATTTAATGTTTCCTCGTCATAAATACAAATAAACTAGCACGTAGATCCTTTAATTTTCAAAACTAAGGATTTCAAAACACACCTATTTTGCAATCAGTAGTTCAGATCTTTGGGACATGTGTGAAAATGTCCCCATTGTAACAGAAAGTTTATGTCCGAAAGACCACAATTTTACCGCTCTGTGTGTTGTAAATTTTGGAGTCTTCTGACCCTGACCTCGATTATTGGTTGGAGCATAAAAACTGAATTTGAGCTTGTGATGAAGCTGGATAAAGCTGGAATCTTAGCCTTTTAAACTGGGGATAGGTTTAAGACTCCAGCATGGTTTAAGACTCTCATGGGCCGTGGGTTCAAGCTCTCTGCTAAACATCGGGCTCTTCACTATTGGCATGGAGCCCACTTCAGATCCTCTGTCTCCTTCTCTCTGTTCCTCCCTTGCTCACACGAACTCTTTTTTTCTCTCAAAAAATAAATAAAAATTTTAAAAAATTAAAAAGACCCTAGCGTTGGAGAAGGAATTATCTTCATGGCTCATCAATCATGAACATTTGCAGATGTCCACCATGTTTAAGTTTGCTCTTTGGTGGTAAAGTAGTGGAAGTAAATAATCATCATAACGTGCTGCCCCGAGGCAAATGAAGACCCCCCCCCCCAGGAAGAAATGGGCAGGGATGCCCAGTGACCATGAGTGGCACCACAGTGACCCCCTTCCATAGGATGCTTGTGGACCAAATGAACAACTGACCGTGCACTAGACCTAAACCACTTCTCAGGCCCTTCAGCAAAACATTCTGATGATTTGCACACATGCGATTTTCTTTGATCTGTAATCCAAATGATCTTTACTCCAATATCCAGAAGTGAAGACAATTGGTTTCTGCTGAAGGAAAACATTGTTTTTTCTGCCTTATCGGTGAGGGGAGAGATGATATTTAAAAGTAATAAACTGTGTGTGCAGAGAAAATGACTTAGCTCCCTGTGGTGTATTCAGTGAATTATACAGTAAACTTTCATCTGCAGGAAACATATTATCTTTTACACCAAGCGTTGGAATCTCAAGCGGTGGTTATAAGACATTATTTTATACGCGTTTCACTATGTCGTCTCTTGGTTTCAGCTTAGAGGATTGGTTTATCAGTGACACATCACAGCAAATTAATAGGTACAGATAAAACTTTCCATAAATATTCATTACACCTCATTACTGCAAATTAATGAGATATTTTTAAATTAAGCCTCGTCGCGTTTGGTGCTGAGGATCTTGTTTTAATATACGATGCTCAGAGATAAATGACAGTCGTAAAACTGATGAAGCTCATTATGGAAACTTTTAGCCAAGCTTCTTTAGTAGCAATTTGGATACGGCGTTGACTACTGTTAATACCTGATTTTAGAAGTCATGAGACTTTCTTCTGTCTGAATGAAGACTTCATGTGTGTGTGTGTTTGTTTCACTTGCAGTAGGGACCTGAGCAAATATTTCAGGATTCCTCAAGAAAATCCGTGCATACAGTTGAGGGTAAATTCTAGAAAGCAGCCAGAACTGGACCCACCCTCACGGTGAGGCATGTCGTTATCTAAATGGCCACTAAGTTGGAGCTTCGCGTCTCTGCGAGCTCACACCGCGAAGGCATCACTGCCCGCGTAGAATCTGAGAAGAGCTTGCAGATTCCATTTGAACCAGATCATTTTTCAGTAGCTTGCTTCTCACACCCTCTCTCTAGAGACTGGTTTTATTGAAAATCCTCACTTTTGCTGTCTTTTAATTGTTCTTCTAGCATTCTCGTTGTTTTGAAGTTGCTGTTCCAGCGTGATGCGAGCTCCTCCTCACGAACACGTCAGTAATATTCGCTCAGACAAGAACCGGATGGACACCATAGCCTCACGCCAGAATAGTGTAACCCTTCCAAATCCATCAATAATTAAAGCCATGCTTCTGTCACGTCTGTGAAAGATTCAGTCATTTGACTGAATTGATTCTTTTGTTCATCCACACCAAGAAATAGATTTAGCCCAAATAGCAACATGTCCAGGGTCAAATACTCTAAAACTTAGAGCCAAATCTTCTGACCTCTTTGTGCCTTTCTTAGTTTCCTCATCAGGAAACGGAAGCTATTTTATTAGATAATACGGAAGTTAATCACTAGCTATAAAATTCTATGATTCTAACCACATTTTACATTCATATTTTCTAGGAAATACAGCTTTCATACTATGTACGTTTACTAACCTCATATCTTCTGGAACAAAATGATCTGCACTGTTTAGAGACTAAATATCTATATCCCTTCCTTAATTAAAATTTCGTAGCGAGCACCCCTCGAATATAAGCCTTGTATGTTTATGAACTTTGTGTCCAAGGGACTCAGAACAAGACCAGGAATGCGACTCAGTGGGCATCGGAATCAAGAATGAGCAGGGGCAAGGAATCCATATGAAATGCAGAGGTAATTAACAAATTGCAAAGCTTTTATGATTAAGTGGGAATGGTAGAAAACAAAAGCAGTTGCTGTACAAGATATTGTGAAGGTCATTGGGGTTACAGAAAAAGTGCAATCAACTGATTCTGCAAACTTCCCCTTCCCCCGAGGAAAATGCCCTCCAGGACAAGGGGTGGTGGGTTTAGAAGTAAACACTTCAAATCCAGACTAGGGAGTTGGAAATCCAGAGTAAGAAGTGTCTTGCTTATTCTTTATCTCTGTTGCTTTGGTGTAGAATCAGGTTACCTGACACCATGAGAAAAAAACAAAACAAAACAAATCAGAGTATTTGTGGAATGCTTTTTGAATGCATAGATCAATTTGGGGAAAACCAGCATTCCTATCATGTTGTCTCCTGCATGGACATGTTTTATCTTTTAATTTGTCCAAGGTTTCCTTAATGTTTTTTTTTTTTTTTTAATATAAACTTTCACGCTTTTCCATAGTAGACATACACATGTATTTTTAAAATACATTGTTTGTCACAAATACATTATTCTATAGTAAATATAAAACTTTCAATCCATTTGCTACTCAGATATAAAAACCCAATTACCTTTAAATCATAGCCTTATACTGTGCAACCTAGCACAATCCCCATATTCATTCTGGAGATTTGTATACAGAATTTTGGGGGATTCCTAAAAGGACAATCATCATCTATAAACGATAGCAATTTTGTTTTGTTTTTTTTCTCTCTCAGCCCACACACCTTCCATATATTTTCCTTTACTTTTTGCTTACTAGAAGACCCATATCCATTTAACAATAAACGGGGAGTGGGAACATTTATACTGTTTCTGACTATATTAAACATTTTATTTTCTGTTATATCATATTATATATTTCCTATAATTCCTTATCAGGTTATGCCGGTAATTTTCTACTCCTAGTTTGCCACGAGATTTTATTATGTGTTGACTTCCATTACTTGAGTTTGGAAATTCATGCTTTTCAAGGAAATGGTCCACATTTTGCCCAGGTATTAAAATGCACTGGCATACGTCCTTCATAATATTTTCTTATTTTTTCAGTCTTTATTACACGTGGGAATAATTCTCATTGGTCATATTGGTTATCTGCGCATTTTCTCTGTATTTTTTTTCTTGGCCACCATTGCCACAGGTTTGACAATTTCATTGCACTTTCGAAACAACAAATCTGGCATTGTGAATCCTCTGAATGGCATCTTTGTTTTCTATTCGATGAATATCTGCTTTTATAGTTATTACTTCCTTTTTTCCTACATCTTTGAGTTTACTTACTGTTGCTATTTTCCTTACTTCCTGTACTGAATACTTGACCCATTCATTCCCAGCCTGTCTTATTTCCCAGCATAAGTATGTGTGCTTTAAACAACCTCTTAAGGCCCTCTTCAGTTTGATTTCCCCTCTGCCCTGCTGTTTTTGGTAGCACTTGTATTTTTATTTATTAAAAGTATTAAAAGTATCTTATAATTTCAATTATGATTTCACATATGATCTGTGTTATTTAGAAGTGTGCTAAGTTTCTAAATGCATATTTTAGAGCCGTGATTCTCAAAATATGCTTCCTTGACCAACAACATAAGCGTCACCAGGGAACTTGCTAGAAATGCAAGCCCTGGGCCTCACTCACTCGACTGAATCAGAAACCAGGGCAAAGCTTCCCAGAAAGGTGGATTTTAAAAAGCCTTCCTTTCGTTTTGGATTCTGTGTCTCCTTCTCTCTCTCTGCCCCTCCCCCACTCATGCTCTGTCTCTCTGTCTCTCATAAATAATAAATAAACATTAAAAAAATTTTAATACAAAAAGCCCTCCTTGGGAGTCTGATGCTTACTACACAATCATATTATTTATAGTAAAAGTAGTTGTTTAATGGCAGAAAATGCACTGTGGATGATAGTGACCTTCTAACGTTGCTTTCTGCGTAATTGGCATATTGCTTTAGTCCATTTTCATAAAAGTTCCTCCTGTGCTTCTGAAGGATGTGCGCTCCATGATCACTGGGTGTGTTAGCCACACATTTATGACCCCAGAATGGTGATTTGTGTTGTTTCACATCTTCTGGTTCTTAATGTTCTCCACGATTGATTCTATCAAGTATGTAGAGAATGGATAAAAATCCCCAGCAGGATGGGTTTTCTGATTTCTGTCCTTTCTGGCTTCCTAATTTTGAAGGTGTGTTTTGACATGCTTTTCCATTTACTTTTTAAAAGCAATTTTCCAAAGGTATAATTTAGATACCATAAAATTCACCCATTTAAAGTTTGCAATTCAGTGGGTTTTGGTATATTTATGAAGTTAATTTCTATAAAGTATATTTTACAAACTTTTTACACTTTAGTACATTTTGTAAAATATACCTATGAACTTAAATCTAATCATGATACTCTTTTTTTTTTTTAGGTGTTTATTTATTTTTGAGATGGAGACAGCGTGAGTGGGGGAGGGGCAGAGAGAGAGGGAAACCAAGAATCTCATACAGGCTCCACACTGTCAGCACAGAGCCCTACGCAGAGCGTGATCTCACAACCCTGGGATCATGACATGAGCTGAAATCAAGATTTGGACTCTCAACCAACTGAACCCCCCCCCAGGCACCCCACGAACTTAGATTATGTGATGTATCACCTCATGGTGGCCTTGATTTGCATGGTTCTAAAGGCTAGCAATATTGGGCTACATTGAATACCCTGTCATGTGCTTATTAGCCACTCATATGTCTTTGGAGAAACACTTATTAAAATCTTTTGCCGTTTTAAAATTAGGTTCTCTTTATCAATGAGTGCATGCTTTATATCTTTCATAACTTCTAGGTACAATTCCCTTATCAGATATATAATTTTAAAATATTTTCTCCTATTCTGTGGAGTGCTTTCACTAGATTGATAGTGTCCTTTGAGAACAAAAGCCTTAATTTTTTATGAAGCCCAATTCATCTATTTTTGTTTTTGTTGCTCATGCTTTTGGTGTTAAATCTAAGACTCAATTGCCAAATCCAAGGCCATGAAGATTGACCTTTTTGAGTTCTTCTAATAGTTTTATAGTTTAATGATTATTAAATAATAATAATAAATTACTAATAATGCTGCTGCGTGCAATGTCTTCTACGTGTAAAGTGGACCAAATCTATGAATCATATTATTTAAATTTTTCACATCCTTACTGATTATTTTTAACACTTATTCAATCAGCTCTTGAGAAAGCATGGTATGATCTCTCCTTAACACTTGCGAATTTGTCTGTATCAATTTCAGTTGATTAAATTCTTGTTTGTATATTTTGAAGCTATTAGTTAGTCACCTAAAAATTTGCATATACTTGGGGCGCCTGGGTGGCGCAGTCGGTTAAGCGTCCGACTTCAGCCAGGTCACGATCTCGTGGTCCGGGAGTTCGAGCCCCGCATCGGGCTCTATGCTGACAGCTCAGAGCCTGGAGCCTGTTTCCGATTCTGTGTCTCCCTCTCTCTCTGCCCCTCCCCCGTTCATGCTCTGTCTCTCTCTCTGTCCCAAAAATAAATAAACGTTGAAAAAAAAATTTGCATATACTATAAATGTGCATTTAATACATATATGTGTGTCTATTATCACTGTGAGGTGTTTCTTGCTTTAGTTCAAATCTGTGACTTTACGTATATTAGTTTTCTTTTGCTGAATGTTTGTGTGATATACACTTTCTATCTTCTTGTCTTCAATCTTCATATATCTTTATGCTTCATCTGTTTCTGCACAAACCAAGATAGACAATAAACACTAATTATTGGTCACTAGATTGGTGTCATAACCAAGTAAACCCTGATCAAGCCCAACATCTTCCTACCGAGAGCATTCTCAATTCAAGTGTAGGTCCAGTAATTTATCAAAAATATTTGTTGAGTGTCTACTCTAAACACGTAGTTAGTGAACACAACAGATGCTGTCACTTCTTACATAGAACTTGAAACACATCAGTGTGATGTATCCCTTTGTAAATTGTTAATCACCTCCAGTTACAAACTTTGTTATTATGTTTGGATAGTAATTGCTATGCTTTCCCATCAACTTTTTTTTTTTTTTTACTTCAAGCTTTTATTTAAATTCCAGTTAGTTAAGATACAGTGTAATCTTGGTTTCAGGAGTGATTTTAGTGACTCATCACTTACATATAACACCCAGTGCCCATCACAACAAGTGCCCTCCTTAATGCCCATCACCCATGTACCCCATTCCCCACCCACCTCCCCTCCAACAACCCTCAGTTTGTTTTCTATCATTTAGAGTCTGTTTTATGATTTGCCTCCCTCTTTTCCCCCCATGTTCATTTTTCTTGTTTCTTCAACTCTACGTATGAGAGAAATCTGATGGTATTTATCTCTCACTGACTTGTTTTGCTTAGCATTATACTCTCTAGCTCCATCCACATTATTGTAAGATTTCATTCTTTTTTATGATTGAATAGTATTCCATTGCATATATATATATATATAGAATATTGCACACACACACACACACACACACGCACGCACAATGGACACTTGGGTTGCTTCCATAATGGCTATTATTGAAAATGCTGCTGTAAACATGAGGGATACGTTACCTATATGCCTTTGAATCATTACTTTTATATCTTTTGGGTAAACACCTAATAGTACAACTGTTGGGTCATAGGTTAGTTCTATTTATGACTTTTTGAGGAAACTCCAAACTGTTTTCCAGAGTAACTGCACCAGTTTGCGTTCCCACCAACAGTGCACAAAGGTTCCCCTTTCTCCACATCCTCACCAACACCTGTGGTTTCTTGTGTTGTTGATTTTAGCTATTCTGACAGGTGTGAGGTGGCATCTCATTGTAGTTTTGGTTTGTATTTCCCTGATGATGAGTGACGTTGAGCATCTTTTCATGTGCCTGTTAAGTCATTTGTATGTCTCCTTTGGAAAAATGTCTGTTCTTGTCTTCTGCCCATTTTTTTTTAAGTGTGTTTATTTATTTTTAGAGAGAGAGAGAGAGAGAGTGCACGAGCAGGGGAGAGGCAGAGAGAGAGAAAGAGAGAGAGAGAGAGAGAGAATCCCAAACAGGTTCTGTGCTATTAGCACAGAGCTTGGGGCGGAGCTCTATATCAAATACCAGAGATTATGACCTGAGCCAAAATCAAGAGTCAGAGGCTTAACTGACTGAGCCACTGGAGTGTCCCTTGGATACTAATGCTTTTTTTTTTTAGATTTTTTAAATGTTTATTTATTTTTGACAGAGAGAGAGAGAGAGACAGAGCATGAGCAGGGGAGGGGCAGAGAGAGATGGAAACACAGAATCCAAAGCAGGCTCCAGGCTCTGAGCTGTCAGTACAGAGCCCGACGCAGGGCTCGAACTCACAGACTGTAAGATCATGACCTGAGCTGAAGTCGGATGCTCAACTGGCTGAGCTACCCAGGCACCCATGGATACCAATTCTTAACAAGATATGTCATTTGTAAATATCTTCTCCCACACTGAAGGTTGTCTTTTAGTTTTTTTGACTGTTTCCCTTGCTGTGCAGAAGTTTTTTGGGTTTTTTTTGTTTTTTTTTTTTTGTTTGTTTGTTTGTTTTATCTTGATGAAATCCCAATAATTCATGCCTGCTTTTGTTTCCCTTACCCCAGGAGATGTATCTAATAAGAAGTTGCTGTGGCCAATATCGAAGAACTCACTGCCTGTGTTCTTCTCTAGGATTTTGATGGTTCCCTGTCTCACATTTAAGCCTTTCATCCATTCTGAGTTTATTTTTGTGTATGATGTAAGAAAATGGTCCAATTTCATTCTTTTGTATGTGGCTGTCCAGTTTTCCAAAACCATTTGTTGAAGAGACTGTCTTTTCCATTGGATATTCTTTCTAGCTTTTCTGAAGGTTAGTTGACTATACACAGCTAAACCTTGCGTTGCGAGTAACTTGTTCTGTGCGTGTTCTGCAAGATGAGCAAACGTTTCTAATAAATTTGAACATGATAAATGAGTAGTGTCTTGCAATACAAGTAGTACATGATGCCAGATATCACATGATCACAACCGAGCCAATGGTTCTTGGAATTCACTTTGGAATAGGAGTGCTTTGGATTGCAACCATGTTTCTGGAACGAATTACGCTCCCAAACCACGGTTTCACTGCCACTCTGGGCCCATTTATGGATTTTCTATTCTGTTCCATTGATCTCTGTGTCTGTTTTTGTGCCAGTACTATACCGTCTTGATGGCAACAGTTTTGTAATATAGCTTGAAGTCCAGATCGTGATGCCTCCAGTTTGCTTTTCTTTTTCAAGATTGTTTTGGCTACCTAGGGTCTTTTGTGGTTCCATATAAATTTTAGGATTGTTTCTTCTTGCTCTGTGAAAAATGCTAGTGGTATTTTGATAGGGATTACATTAAATGTAAAGATTTCTTTAGGAAGTATAGTCATTTTAACAATGTTTGGTCTTCCAACCCATGAGCATGGAATGTTTTTCTATTTCATTGTGTCATCTTCAATTTCCTTCTTGAGTGTTTTATTGTTTTCGAAGTACAGATCTTTTACCTCTTTGGCTAGGTTTATTCCTAGGTATCTTATGATTTTTAGTGCATTTGTAAATGGGATTGAATCCTTGATTTCTCTTTCTGCCGCTTCATTATTGGTGTATAGAAATGCAACAGATTTCTGCATGTTAATTTTGTATCCTATAACTTTACTGAATTTGTCTATCATTTCTAACAATTTTTTGTGGAGTCTTTCAGGTTTTCTACGTAGAGTATTATGACATTTGCAAGTAGTGAAAGTTTGAATTCTTCCTTACTCATTTGGATGCCTTTTAAATCTTTTTGTTGTCTTACTGTGGAGGCTATGACTTTCAGTACTATGTTAAATAATAGTGGTGACAGTGAACATCTCTGTCTTGTTCCAAACCATAGAAGAAAAGCTCTCAGGTTTTCCCCATTGAGGATGTTTTTAGTGGTGAGTTTTTCATAAATGGCCTTTATGATATTGAGGTATGTTCCTTCTATCACTGCTTTGTTGAGGGTTTTATCAAGAATGCACTTTGTTAAGAATTGTCAAATGGTTTTTTCTGTATTTACTGAAAGAATTTTTTTTATTAATATGGTGTATCAACGTATATCTCGTTGACTGATTTGTGAATATTGAACCACACACACTTGCAACTCAAGAATAAATCCCACTTGATTGTGGCAAATGATTCTTTTAGTGTACTGTTGGATTTGATTTGCTAGTATTTTCTTGAAGATTTTTGCATTCATGTCCATCAGGGATACAGGCCTGTACTTCTCTTTTTTAGTGGCCTCTTTGTCTGATTTTCAAATCAGGGTAATGCTGGCCTCATAAAATGAGTTTGAAAGTTTTCATTCCATTTCTTTTTTCTTTTTTCTTTTTTTTTGGAATAGTTTGAGAAAAATAGTATTAACTCTTCTTTAAATGGTTGGTAGAATTCCCTTGGGAAGGCTTTAGGCCCTGGACTTTCATTCATTGCTATATTTTTGATTAATGATTCAATTTCTTTGCTGCTTATTTGTTCATGTTTTCTATTTATTCCTGCTTCAGTTTTGGTAGTTTACATATTTCTAGGTATTTATCCATTTCTTACAGATTGCCCAATTGGTTGGCCTATATTTTTTTCAGAATATCCTCTTATAATTGTATTACTGTGTTGTTGGTAGTGAGTTATTCTCTCCCATTTGCCAGTTTATTAATTTGGGTCTTTTCTCTTTTTGATAAATCTGGCTAGAGGTTTATCATTTTTATTAATTTTCTTCAAAGAACCGTTTCCTGGTTTTGTTTATCTATTCTACTAACTTTTTTGTTTCTATATCAATTATTTCTGCTCTAATCTTTATTATTTCCCTCTGCTGGCTTTAAGCTTCATTTGTTGTTCTTTTTCTAGCTCCTTTAGGTGTGACGTTAGGTTTTGTAGTTGAGACTTTTCTTGCTTCTTGAGGTAAGCCTGTATTGCCATATACCTCCCTCTTATGGCTGCTTTTGCTGCATCCCAAAGGTTTTGGACTGTTGTGTTTTTATTTTCATTTGTTTCCATGTATTTTTTTAAATTTCTTCTGTAATTTTCTGATTAACCTACTTATTCTTTAGTGGGATGTTCTTTAATCTCCATGTTTTTGTGGTATTTACACATTTTTTTCCTTGTAGATGACTTCAAGTTTCACAGCATTGTGGTTGGAAAATATGCATGGTATGATCTCAGTCTTTGTATATTTATTGAGGCTTCATCTGTGACTTAATGTGTGATCTATTGTGGAGAATATTCCATGTGCACTGGAATAGAATGTGTACTCTGCTTTTTTAGGGTGAAATGCTCTGAAAATACCTGTAAAGTCCATCTTGTCCAATGTGTCAGTCAAAGCCATTGGTTCCTTGTTGATTTTCCGCTTAGATGATTTGCAGATGAAGTGGGGTGTTAAAGTCTTCTACTATTATTGTATTACTATTAATGAGTTCTTTTATGTGTGTTAATTGTTTGATATATTTGGGTTCTCTCAAGTGGGGGGCATAAATATTTACAATTGTCAGCTCTTTTTGTTGGATAGTCCCCTTTATTATGCTATAGGGCTCTCCTTCATCTCTTGTTACAGTCTGTTTTAAAACATAGTTTGCCTGATGTAAGTATGGCTACTTCAGCTTTCTTTTGACATCCGTTAACATGATAAATGGTTCTCCAACCCCTCACTTTCAATCTGGAGGTGTCTTCAGGTCTAAACTGAGTCTGTTGTAGGCAGCATATGGATGGGTCTTGTTTTTTGTTGTTGTTTTTTTTTAATCCATGTTGACACCCTATGTCTTTCGATTGGAGGACTGAGTCCATTTACATTCAGGATAATTATTGATAGATGTGTATTTAGGGCCATTTTATTGTTTGTTTGTTTGTTTTTTGTCATTTCCAGAGATTTTCTCTGTATCATTTTAGTCTTTTTCTCATTCAAAGAGTCCCCTTTAATATTTCTTGCAGGATTGGTTTAGTAGACATGAACTCCTTTAGTATTTGTTTGTCTGGGAAACTCTTTATCTCTCCTTCTATTTTGAAGGGTAGCCTTTCTGGATAGAGTATTCTTGGCTGCAGATTTTTCCCATTCGGCACATTGAAAATATCATGCCACTCCCTTCTGACTTGCCAAATTTCTTTGGAGAGATCTGCTGCTACCCTAATTTGTCTTCCCTTGTAAGGTAGGGACTTCTTTTGTCTTGCTGCTTTTAGGATTTTTTTTCTTTTTCTCGATATTTTGCAAATTTAACTACAATACGTCTTGGTATTGGCCTGTTATTGTTGATTTTGATTGGAGTTCTCTGTGTTTCCTAGATTTGGAAGTCTGCTTCCTTCCCCAGATTTGGGAAGTTTTCAGCTATAGTTTTGTCAAATAAAACTTGTGTCCCTTTTCTCTCTCTTTCTTCTAGGACTCCTATGATACAAACATATCTCAATGGAATCATTGAGATTTGCTTTCATGATTTGCTGATTACTGAACTTAGTTTATGCTGAGTGGCAGGGGAGAGAAATGGAGCACCTCAGCTCCTTTGTTCCCAGAAAGGCAATGCCACCTTTCACAGATGCACTCCAAACAGGGACAGTCATCTCTCCAAGTGCATCTCTGGTGATCCACAGATCATGCCCTCTGCACCCAGGTTACCTCCTTGCCTTCTGTACAGGAGTAGGGCAGCAGCCTCAGGGCTCTACACCAGCCTCGCCATAGACCTCTAAGCTCCAGTCTTCAGTGGAGACCCACTGATTGCAAATATGCACAAAAATTAACCCCTCTCATTTTCCCAGTCAGTAACTTCAGGGAAGTGTTTTCCTTGTGTGATCCCCTGTGTATTCCTCTCTCTTCACTTCTCTACATGACCAGGGATCCCTCCCCTCTGCAACACTCCATTTCTCCCCCAAACTATTCTACCTTTCACGATGGGGCCTCTTCACTCTCTCTAGTTTCACAGTTTGTTCAGTCAGTCCACAGATCAATTTCTTGAGTATTCAGAGTGATTTGATATTTATCTAGTTATGTTTGAGGAACAAGGCAAGCATAGGGTCCTTCTACTTCTCTGCCATCTTAGTGACCCCTACCTTTCCATCAGCTTCTGATGAGGAGAGACTATGGTCCCTGAGATTGATTTGGTTGAAGATCATAGGCATACTACATCACTCAGTCTTTCCTTTATCCAGTTTTCCAACCAGATTTTCAGGACAAAATACATTTTATGGTAACAGTATTATTATTATCTGGATCTTATATGTAGATTATTTCTGTTAAATCTTCTCTAGGATCCTCATTTGGCAGATGGTGAAACTGCTGTTTAGAGAAACCAAATCATGACTTTTCTTTTTCTATGTGGTAAGTGGCAGATATGAGACTCAAACCCAGTCTGATCCAGAGCCTATGATCCTAATCAAGGATATTATTTACAAATAGCAGTTTACAAACACCCTGTTGTTTATAAACAAATGGTCTGAAATATTGTGGATGAATTAGAATTGTAAATGGAAATCAATGGTTGTATTCTCGATATTCCAGAAGTCATCTAAATATCATCGATATCCTTTTTTTTTTTTTCATGCGTTGTGCTTACGTTTTATTTTGGTAATGATTCTATGCATTTGTAAGTACAAAATAAATAAAATATAATTATAAAGTAAAATAGATTATAAAATATATGTGGTGTTTGCTTTGTTTTGCTTGTTTTGGTGGGGAACTGAAAGTTTTCTGGGGCCTTAGTGTATCCTCCCTTATCTACCCATAACGTATCAAATCTGTCAAAGACAATTCTTCTACCTTCAAGATTCTAAATGTAGTCCTTTTGCGATTAAATATAGAACACATAGTATTATGTATGAAATACTGTAGGAGAAATATTATAGTGATATCCAGTCATATAGAAAAAGTCATAGCACTTAATGGGGCACCTGGGTGGCTCAGTCGGTTAAGCCATCAACTTCAGCTCAGGTCATGATTTCACAGTTCATGAGTCTAGCCCCTAATCGGGCTCTGCGCTGACAGTGTGGAGTCTACTTGAGATTTTCTCTCTCCCTCTCTCTCTGCCCCTCCCCAACTTACGCTCTCTCTCTCTCAAAATAAATAAATAAACTTAAAAAATTTTTTTAAAAAAGAAAATAAACTGTCATAGCACTTAAAGAAAGCAATGCCAATAGACAAAACACCACTTTCCTAATTCGGTGCCATCGGTTTAGGCGATCCAGGTGATGTGCATGAAAAATTTACATTTCTGGTGACATAGGAGCTCACCTAGAAAATATTATTTAAACGATTCTTTTTGAAATAAGCTTTTTGTCCCCCCAAAGCCCTTCACCTGCTACTTAACTCCACAAAATATCCCAACAGAGTCTAGGAAACTGTCCTCAGGTATTAGCTACTGGCGTATTCTCCCTCAAGCTGGCGCTATTTTTCAACATCAAGGTGTCCCTAATCATGGGTTGGAATGAAGGAGCAGACGATACACTGTCTTTGAATTAAGAAAAGGTGGGTTCTGACAAGACCTTACTAGCATTTAACCATGTTATATTTGGCCTGAATGGGTCATGGATGCCAGTTTTCGAGGGCCCAGGACCACGGTCCCGGTGCACCTCCCTCATTCCAGGTGCGGTATCTTACATGATCTCACCTAACATGGTCTCAGACTCATCCTATCCGCTCTTCCTCCCCTTGCCTAAACATATCTGTCAGACTTCATCCTTTGCCTTTAGGTCTCCAGGGTCTGCACAATCCTCTTTGCATTTATTTTTCTTCACTCTGACTTAGAATAGTAAGGTTTGGATTGTAGAATAGATTCTATAATGTATGCATTTAGTTTAATTTTATTACAATTAAATCACAGATGTTGGAGTCAGGATCAGGATGAGAATCCACTCATGTGTTTGCTATGGGCTGGGCCCCCAGGGGGGGTTAAGATGGCCTGAGCTCCAGCAAGAAGCATCTTCTCTGCTCACCCGGCTGGAAAGGGCTCTTTTGGGATTTAGGGACCGCCCCTTGGACTTCTACCTGAGACGGAATATTTTCTGTTCATCCCAGGAAATAATGCTGAAAAATGGTGTTCAAGTTTTAAGCAATGGAGGACTGGCTGGGGACAAGACTTGAGAGAATCTGTGTGAAAGCTTCCCTGTTTGGTATAATAAGAATATTTCATCACACTCGTGGTGAAGATTGTGCATGGGGATCGGGGTGGAAATGAGCACCTCGTGTTACTTAAGCAAATTCAGAGCAGCTTTTCAAATGACTCCCAGTTGCAACCATGGCTAAAATTAAAGATTGTGACTAGTATAGACAGCTTTCTGCTAATGTAAACTTCTAAATAGTAGAAACTATGTGGGATTAAATTATTTTCCATTTTTCTAATGTTATTATGCTGTATATCTTGCCTTCTCTTGGTGTTTGTAAATCTATCAAGCTTTAAAGCAGAGTCTGCCTAGCTTATAACTGATTTGTATTCTCCAGAGTTGGCATATGTGCTAAAATTCATAGTATTGCTTCTTTTCCTTCCAGGCAGTAAACGATGCTTAAAGATAAAAAAAGAAAAAAAAAAGATTTATAAGAAATAAATAGTTCAACAGATCAAGTAGCCCCAAGAAAATGCTATTTAATGTTGCAAATGTATATCAATCAGAAACATTAAATTTTCCTTAAAATACAGATATATTTTTTTTTAATTAAGGAAGCAGAGGTTTTGCAAAATGCTCAAAGGGTTTTGCCAAACCAAAAGATATCTGAAAGCTATTTTCAATGCTCGCTCAACAGTCGCTTTTCTCAGATTCGGTGGTAATACACTACCAAGATTTTGACATCTCTCATTTGCGGGGAGCAGGCGAATGGAAAGCAAAGGAAAAGGCAACCCAGGCCGGTCAAGAGTGGAGAGGAGGGGATTCAGATCGCACAGAGTGTTAGGTCCTCCTGGGTGAACTGGGAGCCAGAGTTCACTTCTCTAATACCGGATGGCAAAGCCCCACGAGGCCAGTGCGTGAAAGAGCCACGATGAATGTGGCCATTTTCTCTGTGACGACTCCCTCATCGTGTCACTTTAGTCCCCAAACTTACTGCCATGTCCTGGTGTCATATAGTGTAACAACTGGTAGAGAGCAGCCCCGTCCTGACATCCGACCAGCGTTTTCTGAAAGGACAATCTACTAATAGACCGAGGTTGCAGAGCCTGGAGAGATAAAAAGGAAAAAAGAAAAGGAAAAAGTATGGCTATTTGATTTCTCTGGGTGAACAGGTTTGGTGGGGAAAACATCAGGAAATATAGACAGAAAGGAGACATAATGAAAGAAGAAAAAATAATGAGTCCTTTGGAAGGCACAGATGAGTTTGGAGAAACAGCTCATTTTATTAACATATTTTATTTATGCACGATTTCATTAATATATGTGTTTCAGAGCAATTTCGCTTCACTGTTTCTTTGTTGCCCTAGGCTGCGCAGTGCCTCAGAGCACGGGGCTGTTTTCTAGACGTTATCATGCGTGTTTCTCCTTGCTTTGGATTCGAAGCCCGGTAAGCCACGGGAGAGAGATCTTCGGCCACCTTGTAGAATGTGTATATATGATGGACGCAGAGCCTGGCTGGATCTTTAAGAAACGTGTGTGTGTACATTGCTTACGGAGCAATAGTATTTCATCCACCTTTTATGTTTCCAATAGCTTAAGTTTGCAGACATATTTCAGGCTCATATGGAATCGCTCTTATAACGTTCAGGACATGAGCCTCAAAGTCAGAGGTACGTGTGTTTACAGCCTGCCTCAACTATACTGTGTGGCAAATTCCTGATCCCTGTTCAGTGACACGTACTCGTTTATACAGTAGTGTTTGTTTTGTACAGTCCTCACTAGGCATCAGTAAAATTTGCTAGTTTACTTCAATAGTCATCATCAGAGGGGCGCGTGGATGGCTCCGTCAGTTAAACGTCTGACTTCAGCTCAGAGCCTGGAGCCTGCTGTGGAGTTTGTGTCTCCCTCTCTCTCTGCCCCTTCCCTGCTCATACTCTCTCTCTCTCTGTGTGTGTCTCTCTCTCTCTCAAAAATAAATAAAGCATTAAAAACATTTTAAAGTAGTTATCATTAGAATTAATTGAGGTTACATTTAGGAAAGCATACATACTTAACACGGGTACATTCACATAGTGTATTTTCTACTTTTTATATAAACACAGGTGATACCGCTACTCTACTTTTTGCTATTGGGTAGCAAGCATCCCTCTCTTCCTGCTTCTAATACGTTCCTTCCACTTTCTTTTAAACCATCACCAACAGGGTCGCTGAGGGACGCCAAGCTTTCCCCGATGGTCTCTGCAGGACGCTTCCGACTTCTGACTGCCGTTCAGTCCTGAAGAAATAACCACATGTCCACATTTGTATGATGGCAAAACTCCGTACCTGCTATTAAAATCTCTTCTGGTTGTCTACTGCTGCAACGCTCAGGACCCAAGGCAACAAATATCGTTTAGTATCGTTAAAAATTCCTGTGAGTCGTGAATTCAGGGGTAACATCTCATGGTGCTGCAGTCCGAAGGAAGCTAGGGTAGAGATCATCTCAAAAACTACTTCATGTACATATCTGGTGACTTGGCCAGACTCACACTGGAACAGGTGGAGCTCCTTGGCATCTCTTTCCGTCTCCACGTGGTACCATTCTTCACGCGATCTTTCCAGAATTGAGGCTTTGTAGAATAAGCTTTCTAAACTTTGGCTGAGGACCATTATAGTACAAGACCCAGGAGAGAAGGGGACGGGCAGAATCTGGGTCATTTTTTATAGTTTTGTCTTGGGACTCACATCGCATCACTTCTGCCATATTCCATTGGTCCAAGTAATAACAAATGTCTACCGAGATTCAAAAGTAAGAAATATAAACCCTACTTCTTAATGGAAAAGTATCAAGAGGCCCAATGTAAGAAAAGCTTGTGTCATGGACAATGGATTTGGTTGGTCACCTTTGGAAAATATAATTTGCCACAGATGTGTGTGTGTGTGTGTGCATGCATGTGTCTGTATCGTATACAAGTAGATTATAAAATGATATACAAGTGATGTTATTAGTATAGATGGATAGATAGATAGATAGTTTGTTTACTTATAAATATCAAACTATCTACCTGGAAGGCTATACTTCGAGTTATAGTCCCAAAACCATTTCAGCAAATTGAAAAGCAAATCATTTTAAAAACCATCCGTTACTTTACAAGTACAGGCATTTCTCCAAACACACACAAATGCCCATAGGCATATGAAAAGATCTTCAACATCATTAACCGTTTAGGGAGATGCAAGTCAAAACCACAACGAGATATCATGTCACACATATTAGTATAGTTATAATTAGAAAAAAAAACAGTATTGGCGAAGATGTGGAGAAATTTCTATACTTGCATCCTGCCGATGAGAATGTAAAGTGGGTACAGCTTCTGTGGAAAATAGTGTGGAGGTTCCCCCCAAAATTAAAAAATAGAGTTGCTATATGACCCAGAGTTCCACTTCTGTGTCTGTGGAGAGATTGAATGCGGGGTTTTGAAGAGATATTTGTGTATCTTTGTTCAGAGCAGCTCAAGTCACAACAGCCAAGATACGGAAGCAACCCAAGTGGGTGGCGATGAATGAATGGATGTACAAGATGTGGAGTACACATATAACGGAATATTATTCAGCCTCGGAGACAGATTCTGACACACTCTACCGTGTGAACGAGTCTTGAAGACATTACACTAAGTGAGATAAGCTGGTCACGAAAAGACCAAGACTGTATGATTCCACTCAATGAGAGTCGTCAGAATCACAGAGGCATGCGGATAGGGGGTGCCAGGTGCTGGGGGAAGGAGGATTGGGGAGTTGTAGTTTAATGGGGTTTCCATTGGCAAGATGAAAAGACATGTGGAGACTGGCCACACAATAGCGTAGACGAACTTAATGCTAGCGAACGGTACACAAAAATGTTTAAGATGGTAAATTGTATATTTTTACCACAATTTGTTCTAATTTTAAAAGCACATTAGAAATTACTTCAGGTAAAGTTGTTAGCACATGCATTCTGAAGTTAAAACATCTGAAACTCGACTTTTTCCCCGACTTCTCACTGTGAATTTGGACGATTTCTCTGCCATATCTAATGCATGTCTCCTCCTCTGTAAATTGGAGGTAACGACACCACACTCAGAGTGAGAGTTTGTATGAGAGGACACATTATGAAATGCTCAAGATAGTGTGTCACACATATTAAGGGTTCAGTACATTAAAAAAAATGTTTTTAACATTTATTTATTTTTTAGAGACGGAGAGAGACAGAGCGTGAGCGGGGTAGAGGCAGAGAGAGAGGGAGACACAGAATCTAAAGCAGCTCCAGGCTCTGAGCTGTCAGCACAGAGCCCGACGTGGGGGTTCGAACCCACGAACCGTGAGATCATGACCTGAGCCAAAGTCGGATACTTAAACGATTGAGCTACCCGGGCACCCCCAGTATATTTTTATTTAAAAAATAACAGCAATAGTTTTAAATGGACATTATAGACCCTACGTGTCACATATGTTTTGTTTAAGAGTAAATTACGTGACTCAGATAGAAAAGTCTGTGATACTAGTATTTGTTTGTTAAGAATAAGGGGGCTTTTTGAGTTCATGTTGTATGTGTATATTTCAAGTGTGCATTTTTTTTTTTAATACCGTGAACTGGTGGTTCGCTTCTTAGCTCTTCGATTTTACAGAGTCAGTACAAACAAATGTCTCAGGTGCAGCAGCTATATCATAAAATCTCCATGGAAGGAACCGGTCACACACTTTAGGGACATTGTTTTGCATTTTATTAGTACTTCCTGGTCTATGTTTTGCAATTTGTCTGGTTTTGCTTTATACATAAGATAGCCCCGTCCCCTCATTAATCTCATACATCTTCCTGAAGTTGATCTGACTACGATTTACTATTAGACCTTCTAATCTCTAGCTTTCCTTATGATTTTGTTACAAACACTTACTATATTCACCTGAAATTTACTGATAATTGTTCAGGGCGATAGTTATGGCATATTTTATATTTTTGATATTTCTGTTGTCAGACGAACATAGACAAGACTGCTTCCCAGCAAAAGAAATGTAGTCTTGCTGTAGCAAACGCTAACACCTTTTCAAGCACCGCGATGTCCTCTTGATTTTCTTCCATACTTTTGTTTTTACCACAAAAGAGCAAAATACAACTGTTGAATACTTCATGTATATCATCATATCAGTAAACATTATTGGATATAAATACCTCCTTAAGAAAAATTAAAACGTCATGTTTCACATAGTGAGGAATGAAGTTACCAAATCAAATGACCTTCATGGAATAAAATGAAATATTAGTTTGTTAATCACGTAAGAACATACTAGGAGATGATGGTGACCTTTCAAAAAAATAGGCCTCTAATCTATTCCAAACCAGAGTATTTTGATTACATAAAGTCCTCAGATTTAAATTGCAATGAGACGAGTAGCTAAATATATCCTTTAAGTTCTGAAAATATCTCTTTAAGTGATTTCTGGGTTTCACAGATTAATTACTTGCGACCTGCATAGCATGTGGACTCTTCGTTGAAAGAGATTTGTTTATTCCCTGTCTTTGAATATCTTGTGCCTACCACCTAGACTGTATTCCTTGATTTCTCCGCAATTAGACCATGTGAAGATTCTTTACAAATCCAGTTTGAGTTTGTCTTCAGGTCTTAAACTTGGGACTCATTATTTATTATGAGCCAGCATATAGGAGGAATAATTCCTGTGACATGAATCACGCGTCTCTTATCGGTGTGGAAGGAGTGCGAGGTAGGTACAAGAGACAGAAGGAGAGTTCAGTTTTAAATATTATGCAAAGATGTAAAATCACATTTCCCGATAGCTTAAAGCCAACTTCATCAAAGCTTTATAAGTGTATTAAAACAATTCATATTGCAACAAAAGGCACACACTTGTATGGAAATTCCTTAACAAATAGTGGAAAATACATGTCTTTAATATAGATTTTGACATAAAGGAACCTGCATTAATATAAATTAAAGTCATCCAGTGATATTAATGTGATGTCTTACTTTCCCTTCTCTGAGCCCTCCTGATATCTATGAGCCAATGAAGGCTGGAACAGCGGTACTTGGTGATTTGCATGTATCGTGACACTTTGATGTTTTACTCATCTGGTTGAAACGGAATTCTTCTTCCTAAAGTTCCTTTGCTGTCCTGAATGTTTTCATGAATTCTGAGATACACTTCAGCAGGCCTTTAAACGAGGGAGTCCACAAACTGAAAATAATTGGGGAAAAAGCAGATTACATATAGCTCCTTGTATGAAGAGTTCACGTAAGTGGTAAATAAATAGTTACTGTTAAGTGGGTGAATGAAATAGTCTTACCTAAGCGAAGAACACCGAGAAGTAGATTTTGTTTAAATCTAATAGGATTTCCCGGTTTGTTTGTTTGTTTGTTTTTTTAATTTTTTTAATGTTTTATTTATTTTTGAGACAGAGAGAGACAGAGCATGAATGGGGGAGGGTCAGAGAGAGAGGGAGACACAGAATCTGAAGCAGGCTCCAGGCTCTGAGCTGTCAGCACAGAGCCCGACGCGGGGCTCGAACTCACGGACCGTGAGATCATGACCCGAGCCGAAGTCGGACGCTTAACCGACTGAGCCACCCAGGCGCCCCAGGATTTCCCGGTTTTAAGCTTTATTTTTAGCACCTATCGTGGAGTGATCAGACATTCCATAAATGTGGTGAATAAGTCGACTGGTGCGCAGGCTGGTTTCACAATCGCATCACGCCATGTCTCTACAACTTAGGACACCGAGTGAAAACAAGTGGCAAGTGGAAAGTTTGAGTAGACCCAGTTCAATTGATTTAGATGAGTCTGAGTATTCTTAACACCCGATTTCACCGGTTACCCCTTGTTGGCAGAAACCGGGCTCCTCCTCTGTCTGTTGAGGCCTTTCTGATATCGCCCTGAGACTGTGTGGGAACCCTGTCTGTGGTCATTATCACGAAAGCTGTGCCAGTTCTGCTTTTGCAAAAATACCGTTTTCCTCTCTTCTGTCTCCAGACTTACAAATGCAGTGAGATTTCAGCATGACTCCAGGGCAAACAACCAGCTTCTGACCCAGTCAGAAGGAAGAAGGAAGTAGATATCAAGGCATCACCATTTCACCTGTCAGGTGGGTACGCACCAACACATGTATTCGTGTCCATATGTGTGAATGCACACACACACACACACAGAGAAATTTGGGAAATGTGCAAATTTGAGAACATGTGCAAATGGGCTCTAATGCTCATTAGGTAATAAGTGGGATGCGCCCACCCACCCAGTAATGTTGACCCCCAAAAGATACAGATAACAAACACATCCTTCACAAAGTCAGCCAAAAGAAGTATGTCCCAGAGTGGAAAATCAGTATCCTTGGAAGCAGTGTGGTGTTCATCTTCTTTGGTTAGAAGTGCAGCTTGGTGACAGCCATTGGAGTAGTCTCCCTAGTTTCAAGGAAGAGGATGATCTTCAGAAATCTCGGAGGATAAACGGAAGCACTCAGTCGGTAGTGTTGTGACGCGGTCAGTCACGATACTCGTTTGATTTTGGTGTGGATATTTCGTCACGTGACTCTTTAAGACTGAAATAGCTGAGTGGACTTCAGTCATGGTGATTTCTCACTGATTTCTAGACCCTCTGCCCCAACTTCTGCTGCATCGGGATATCTTCCTCATCCCAATCTATGGTCTCATGGAAGATTCCACGATTGCTTTATTAGAGGAAGGAAACAGAGCCTGGTTTGCTAAAGATCGCGTATAATACGCTGGCACTTGTGAAATGGATGCAGGGTCAGACTCTGTGAACTGAAGGAGGGGCGGGGAGGGGACTCCTTCTGGGCTGAACTTCAAACAGCACTGCCACCCGTGAGCTTCCTGAATGCCTTATTCCTCACCAAGTATCCCACCAAACACTGCTCCGACCAAGCGGCTTATCTCACTGGGAAAGTAGGGCGGTAAGAGGCGGAACCCCATGACATTCACTGGCTACCACATGACTGTCGCCTAGAAATAAAGGGCTCTGGCACAGAGTAAGTAGTGAAGACACAGTGATGATGCTGGTTTGGAAACAGTGCCTTTCAAGTCTGAGGTGATGCCTCCGAGGTATGTAATCTGCTCTAAACTGTTGACACATACGTTATGCTTATTCTTTCTCAGGTACATTTCATGGAGTCAGAAACCAAGCTGCAGGGATGGAAATAGCATCGGACCATTACACCTGACAAGTCACCTGCGAAGTTTGCTTCGTCTTCCAGGACATTACGCTCTGCTTGCTGAGAGGTGTTAGTTCTCACGGGAAGAACACTTGCAGCAGGAGACAGCACTGCTACCCCCCAAAACCGGAAACTAGACAGCTCTCTCGTTGTCTCAAATTAAAGGAAGACTACTGAGTTGACTGCAGTCATCGATCCTGGTTGTCAAGAGGAGATAGTTTGCTGTCAAAGCAGGTGAGGAAGGAAACCAGGATGTTTTCTGGAACATCCGGTAGGTTCCAGGTTGTATTTTTGTGGCACTTTAAAATGACAAAAATTCACATAAATGTGCAGCAACTCATGGGGTGCCTGGGTGGCTCAGCCAATTAAGTGTCCAATTCTTGGTTTTGGCTCGGGTCACGATCTCATGGTTCCTGGGATCTAGCCCACTGTTGGGCCCTGGGCTGACAATGCGGAGCCTGCTTGGGATGCTGTGTCTCTCTCTCTCTCTCTCTCTGCTCCTCCTATTCTCTCTGTCTCTCTCTCTCTCAAAATAAATAGCTAAACTTAAAAAAAATGTGCAGCAACCCTATACAAACTTGGACCACTCAGCAAAGTTTTGTTCTGTCTCACCAGAGCTAGAGTTCTGCTCAGCTGAAATACCGGCCGAGGACAAAGGACCCATGAAAATATGTAGTAATGGTAGAAGCCATACCTCCAGATCAGTAGCAGATGTCAGAGCTATAATCTCACCCTGGTCAGCACGGATCAGGTTCCGTTGAGACAGTAGGTGAACCTGGAAATCTCAGGGATTTAATACGTCACTTGGCTAATGCCAAGTTCAAGGTAGGTCAGACAGTTCACTGGGATGACTGCCTTGGAGGCTTCTTCCAGCTGTAAGCATGTACCACACGTGGCTTCCAGGCCTATGGCAAGAAAGGAAGAGAGAATATGGAGAACTCACCCCAACGATCACATATCTCAGATTAGAAGTGACAGCAGCCACTGCAGCCCACAGTCTGTTGTCCAGAAATAATCATACGGTTCCACCTAACTTCAAAAGTGGCTACAAATGTATGGGAATGAGAGGATAGTGAGCACTTTCTCCCACACTGTGTGTGTCTTTTTCTTTGTTGTGTTATACACATGCACACTGCCCCCCACACACATAAATACACACACACACACACATATATATACATATGCACACACACATATACACACATACGCATACACATATATACATACATACACATACATAGATATACACACTCATACATATATTCATACATATACATGCAGACACATACATATACATAAATACAAGCACATACACACAACACATATAATACACACATATGATACAGGCACCCATTTACACGTAGGCACATATAAACATACATGCACACACATACACACATACACATATTCATATGCATACATACCTACATACAGACATATTCACACCCACACATAACACAGTTTTGTCTTTGGTCACCTTTTCCTTTCAATTCTATGTAGAATAAAACATGATAGTTGTGATTAACTGTATAATTTTGTGGAAGGTCACAAGATGTTTAAGTAGAATTGTGTCAGAAGTAGAATGATTGTTACCCAGAGACAAATATAAGCGATCATAGACATTTGTAGAAATTTGGATTCATTTCGGGAAAAGGGGCAATGGCTTCATATTTGCCAGGCACCAGTGGGGACCTCGGTGGCCCCCCGACTTCCGGCCTGGGTTCCTGCATCCCAGACATCATTCCGTAGCCTTTAAAGAATCACCTTAACCCTCCCCTATTATGCCATAAGTACATCGTTTATGGCTTAGATCTTTTCCCATAGAATGCTTACTGTGTTTCTGATTCCCACTTTGAACTCTGAACAATACAGTTAAAAACATTGTGAGATCTGAGACATGAATCCAGTCTTCTGATAACTGTTATGCTATTTTGTCATACTCAATCCCACGTGTTTGGCATGGAGAAAAACAAAAGAATCACCCACGTGTTAGTGGCCACAGACAAGATTTTTTCTCTGTTTTGTATTTCAGAGACTACAGATACTTCCTCAAATTGATGAACGATCATTGAGTAGAAATTGGTAAAAGTGTGACTTTACCAGAGGATACTTTATATCACCACTTTCTTAAAAGTCTTCATTTCATAGACCTGAACGTAGAACCGTCTCGTTGACTGACTTTCTGGTAGCCAACTCGACTTCGATTCAGAAATGAAAGTCCGGGTCATTTGTCATCCAAACTATACTTATGGAAACTGAGCTACCAATAATTTAGAAGAAAGTTGTACTGTGAGACCAAAGGCGTTAATATATATATATATATTTTTTAAATCCAAATATGAATTAGTAACATAAATGAAATGCTAACGCTTAGAGGGGACCTAGAAACAGACCTGAATGGCTGGAGGAGACAATGCTGGTACAGATGGAGATGAGTCCCAGGGGCTCTGGGACTCACTGGGCACCTGGGGTCTCAGGGTGCGCACACGGGTGGGCTCTCACACAACAGGCAGTTCGCCACTTGACGTTAGGTGTTTGAGCAACAGAGTGAGACATGAAAATGACATCTGAAGGAGGCAATCCCCACAAGGAGGGTGGAGAGGAGGAATTACAGGCAATTGTTCCATGTGCCATGGTGACGGAGACCTCTGACCCCCCCCCCCACCCCCCGAGGAAGGATGGCCAAATAGTGACCACGGTCTGGAGGAGGCAGTGTTTCAGTGAGCCCTACGCAGTGAGGGAAAGCTCCGGAAGGTAAGAGGCTCTTCCTGCCATTTATTTATTTAATTTTTAAGTTTATTTGTTTACTTTGAAAACGAGAGAGAGAGTGAGCACGAGCAGGGGAGGGGCAGAGAGAGAGAGAGAGAGAGAGAGAGAGAATCCCAAGCAGGCTCCACACTGTTAGCACAGAGCCTGATGTGAGGCTCGATCTCACAAACCGTGAGATCATGACCTGAGCCGAAATCCAAGTCAGACGCTTAACCGACCGAGCCACCCAGGTGCCCCCACTTCTTGCCATTTTACACTCGGTGTTCTTGGCTGCCTTGCCCTGGCACCCCTTCGATGCCGTCGGCCCCAGGTATTCTCGAAATCACACTGAAACCAACAAGAGCTTCAAACCTGAATTACCCTGTAGGGTTTCTCTCTTTTCTGCTGCTTAAAGATTGAGTTCCCGATAATGTAACCACGGGGCAAGCACCATTCGATAAAGAAAGGAGTTGATTTGGCAAAAGAAAATGAGGTTCATTGAGGTACTATTTCTATTACAAGGTTGGGGGGGGGACTTGCATGGAATGAAACAAAGAGATCTGCACCAGCTCTAGCTCGTGCTTTGCTCTGGCAGTGCTGCCATTTTGGGGAAGACCCCAAGGGTCACCTTGTTACGGGAAGGCACTTCCCGGGGGCAATAGCCGAGCTCCGTGGGGCACAAGTGCACACAGATAAGACGGTTTTCAGAATTAATGAGTTTAATAATAGAATATTTGCTCTATGTTTGTTTCAAGAAAAGACCAGCGAGGGTTTCAACCTTTTAATAAACTATGTTCCCATGTTGACAATGTACAGATGAGATTTTTTAATATGTATTTAGGTTACATTGGCAGGGATGTTTCTAAATTTATATTTATCTGTGCATGTGATTATACTTACCCCATAAACGCAGAGTTAGAGCCCCTGTCAAAAAAAACTCTTTTAGGGTATTTTTATCTTCACTATTTATAATTGAGTTGCATGGAAATGGAATTGAGAGAGAGCTGTGTCGGTGATAGGGCGTTTCCACCTTGATTTAAAGAGAAAGGTGAATCATATTTATAACCTTTGGTAGAAAGTTGGGGTAAAAACAGAGTTTCCCGCCCACAGACCTCTGAAGCCAGATTATGGTGCCTGCTCTATTTTTTGTGAGCATGTGATCAGGGGTATTGATCTGAGGTCTCCTTTTCTTGTGATCTCTTTTATTGTAGCATCAGTGCAATGATGGCTCATTGTAATGGGCTGTAAAGTATGCATTCTTCGTGTGTTTTCTGGAAGACAGCACGCAGGTCTGGGGTCATTCCTCCCTGAAATGTTTGACAGACCCCATCAGTGAAGGCATTTGGACCTGAACTGTTTCTCCTGAGGTGGTTTAAGGACAAACTCGACTTCTTTAATAGATGCCGGACGAGCTGGTTTTGTATGACTTCTTCCCAGTTTGAGGGTATGCCTCCTGCAAGAAATGTGGCAGAATGTTTAAAATCGTCTTGTAAATCACTCTAATGTTTGTAAGACATGAAGGGGTAACGTCTCTTTCACTTCTGCTATCGCTCCTATGTTTCCTCTCTCATCTACCTCGTAGCAGAACAAAAGGCTTACAATTTTACATTTTCCAACCAGCTGTTGATTTTATAAACTTTCTCTGTTGGTTGTCTACTTCCTATTTCATTGATTTCCACTCTTTATTAATTCCTTTCTTTTACTTGATCTGTAATAAATAGCCCCCCCCCCCTTTTTTTCTCTAGCTTCTTAAAGTAGAAGATTGTATCACGGATCTGAGGCCTTTCTTTTCTAATATAAGCATTAATAAGTATAAATTTCCTTTCGACTGAATTAGCTGCATCCTACAGTATTATTAAATACTGATTCTTGGGGAGCCTGGGTGGCTCAGTTGGTTAAGCGTCCGACTTCGGCTCAGGTCATGATCTCACAGTTCGTGAGTTCGAGCCCCACGTCGGGCTCTGTGCTGACAGTTCGGAGCCTGGAGCCTGCTTCAGAGTCTGTGTCTCCCTCTCTCCCTGTTCCTCCCCTGCTCGTGCTCTCTCTCTCAAAAATAAATAAAGATTGAAAAAATTAAAAATAAATAAATGAATAAGTAAATACTTATTTTTAACATAATTCAGCTCAAAATATTTTCTATTTTTTAGATATCTATATTTATCTCATGGGTTATTCAGAGATATGTATTCAATTTCCTAGTACTTGGGAATTTTTGTAGATCTGCTTTTTATTGGTTTTTAATATAATGTCATTGTGATCAGTACATTCTCTCTGTGTGATTTCAAGTTTCAAATATTCAGAAGGAAGTATTTTCTGACCTAATATAAAGTCTACTTTAGTGAATTTTTCCATGTATATCTGAAGACAATGTATTCTTCTGTTTTAGGGTTCCGTGTTCTATAAATACTAATTAAGTCAAGTTGGTTGACAGTGTTCTCAGGTCTTTTGCACCCTTAAAGATTTTCCATTTATCTATTCCACAAATTACTGACAGAAGACCACTGAAATCCTAATGATAATTATGATTTTTTTTCCCATTGGTCCTTTCATTTCTGTGAGTTTTTGCTTCACATATTTTGTATCTCTGCTGTTACATATATTTAAGAATGCAAAGTACTCTTGATTCATTCAGCACTTTACCATGTAAAATGCTCATCTTATCCTTGGAGATATTTCTTGTTCTGAAAGCTCTGTGCTCAGACCTTAATCATTCAGGATTTCTTAAGACTAGGGTTTACATGACATGGTTTTTTTCTATTTTTATTTTTTATGTCTTTTTACTTTTAATGCACCTGTATCTTTATTGTGAGAGTTTGTTTTACACATCATACAGTTAGATCATCCTTTTCCATCCAGTCTGATTATCTCTGTTTCCAATTTAGATTATTTAGAGCTAATGTAATTTTTATATATTTGGGTTTAAAGCCCCCATTGTATTTATTCTCTATATCTCCCATGTGTGCTTGTTTTCCTTTTCTTTTCTTATTTTGTGCGTTATTTTGGATAATCTGCATTTAAGGAGTTTTTCATTATTTACGTTTTATCTCCATTTCACCTGCACTATATTGGTTAATAGCTAAAACTCTGTGTTTTATACTTTTAGTCATTGGTTTTGCATTTTTAAAATGTACATTTAATTTATAATAATTATACCTTCAAATTATATGCTACCACTGCAAGTATCAGTTAAAAGCCTACTGGCAATAAAGATTGCTCCTTCCTTGGGGCGCCTGGGTGGCACAGTCGGTTAAGCGTCCAACTTCAGCCAGGTCATGATCTCGCGGTCCGTGAGTTCGAGCCCCGCGTCAGGCTCTGGGCTGATGGCTCAGAGCCTGGAGCCTGTTTCCGATTCTGTGTCTCCCTCTCTCTCTGCCCCTACCCCGTTCATGCTCTGTCTCTCTCTGTCCCCAAAAAAATAAATAAACCTTGAAAAAAATTAAAAAAAAAAAAAAAGATTGCTCCTTCCTCAAATACTGTGCCATTTTTTAACAAATCTCTTACTCCTACATAATGTTACAAATCCCCAAATATATTA
Organism: Leopardus geoffroyi; assembly: GCF_018350155.1. NCBI lineage: Eukaryota > Metazoa > Chordata > Mammalia > Carnivora > Felidae > Leopardus > Leopardus geoffroyi. Next base: position 137,202,310 of record NC_059336.1, read on the forward strand.
GGGTGCTTTTGTTTTTATTGGTTAATTATTTCCTTTTTTTTTTTAACATTTATTCATTTCTTGAGAGAGAGAGAGAGAGAGAGAGAGAGACAGATAACAAGTTGGGGAGGGGCAGAGAGAGAGAGGGAGACAGAGAATCCGAAGCAGAATCCGAGCTGTCAGCACAGAGCCCGACGCAGGGCTCGAACCCACAAACCGCGAGATCATGACCTGAGCCAAAGTCGGATGCTCAACCCACTGAGCCACCCAGGTGCCCCTTAAAGATTTTATCTTTAAGTGGCCTCTGCACCCAAAGTGGGGCTAAAACCCACAACCCCAAGATCAAAAGTTGGATGCTCCACTGACTGAGCCAGCCAGGAGCCCCATTAATTACTTACTTTTTAATAAAACCTGAGAAAAATAGTTTCATATTTTCACGTGAAAATACATTTGCATCAATACATACGCCTCTTTTCAAGTCACACTCCTCCACGTACGTCTGTACTTCCCTTGGGTATCATTTCTGTCGATACCTGAGGGCCTTTCTTCAATATTTCCTCAAGTATAGTTCTCGTAGTAACAAATAATCCCACCTTTGATTTTGCGAAAAAAAATATTCCATCTTTAATTTTTGAAAGATATTATCACTTGATATAGAATTCTAAATTGACAGCCTTATTTTTTTTAACACTTCAAAATAGTGTAAACAAATTTTTATTCCTTCTCTCTCTCTCCTTTTTTTTTTTTTTTTTTTTGCTAAGATATATCAGGTCATTCCTAGAGTTTTCTCCTTAGATGTAATCAGTATATACTTTTGTATATATGATCTATAGATTTTTTTTTCTGGAAGCCTTAAATATACTGTCCCCTTATCACTCATTTTTAGCAATCTGAGTATGATGTATCTTCTTGCTGTTTTCTTTGTTTTTATGTTGCTTTGACTTGAATTGCTTTGGGGATCTGTTTGTTGACCGTTTTTATGAAATTTGAAAAACTGTTCACCGTTATTTCTTCAAAACCTTTTTCTGCCCTTTCTCCCCACTTCCCTTCATTTTGTGTGCTAATTAAAAGTATGTTAGACCTTTTGATATTGTTCTACTAGTTACTTAGGGTTTTTGTTTTTGTTTTTTTGTTTTTTTGTTTTTTTGTTTTTTTGTTTTTCCAGCCATTTTCCCGTTTCTTCACTTTGGTTAACTTTTTTTGCTATGATTCAAGTTCATTTATTGTTTCTTCTATGGTATCTACCCTCTGATTGATTTTATTTGGTATATTTCTCATTTCAAATATTACATTTTCAACTGTGTAAGTACCATTAATTTTTTAGCTTCCATTTTTCCCTTCTTCTGTTCATTTTGTAAAAATTTGTAAACTCATGTATAGTAGGTATTTTAAAGGGTTGTCTGGTAATGTCGTCATCTATTTTTTTCTGTGTTTGGTTCTGTTCGCTGATTTTTATCAGGTTATCAGTCACTTTTGGCAAGGGGTCTTCTTTTCAGTTTTGTTTTGTTTTTTTGCAATTTTCTGAATTTGTCGTCTTCCTGAGATTTTGGATGTAGCACGATGGAATGTTTAACTTTTATTGTCTTCCTTTGAGGAGTTTTAAAGTTGGTTTTGAAGTTCCTTTCAAATCAGCTTAATTCTTTCAAGTTTGATTTTAAGGTTTGTAAGAGAAGGTCTAGAAAAGCTTTTTCTCCAGGCTATTTTGGAATCTGTACTGACTACCTTTTGTAGTCAACACAGTCCCTGGGTTTGGCTGTCACAAATTCTAATATCTCCCACACCCACTCACCTGTTACTCTGGCCACATGAGCAGGTCAGGGCCCCGTGCAACACTCCGTGAGAACCTTACGCAAATGGATGGAGTCCCTTTCTTTGTAACACTGCTTTCTTTGATATTTGCCATGCAAATTCCAATTTCCACAGCCTCCCTGATCTCTTAATTTTGTATCAGCGAGACAGTGAGTCTCTGCTGGGATTCCTCACTCCTGAAGCTGTGCCCAGAAACGTCCTTCAGGCAGAAAGCCGGGACAATTGTTGGACCCGCATCATTAATTTCCCTTATCTCAGGAATTACGGTTTAGCTCTGCATGTTGCCGGTATCTAAAAACATGCCTGTTAAACACTTCGTCCAATTTTCTCGTTGTTTCCATAGCACCATAATCCTCAGATCGGTTATTCCTTTATCGGTGGGATATTTTCAGTTGTTTATCAGAAGAGTGCCATGTTATTAATATAGTGAGTATGGCGAACACATTGCCTACAATTGTGAATATTTTATTATTTCTATTTTTTAGCTTAATGAAATTTCTGAATGTCTTTCCCGACTAGTATGGTCCCTTCTAGCCCCTCCCCCACCCCCGGCCTTTAAAGAAATTCTTCTCTTTCACACGATGGCATTCAATGAAAAAGCACCTTACCTTGGCAGGGTTAACTCTGCAGCAAATCGCAGGTGGGCATCATCTCACTGACTGAGAGTTACCAAAACTCTGCAGCCTGCATTTTCTTCTGGATGCTGGGTTTCACGGATGAATTGCTATCAAAAACCTGTGTAAAATTTTAGACGCTCACTACGCGAAGGGGGTGTTGTCCGCAGACCAGCAGCGTTAACATCAGCTGAGAACTTACTAGAAATGTGGTAAACCCTCAGGCCACGTGCCAGACGTACTGAACGGGCATCTGCACTTGAACAAGAACTGCAGATGTGCTGAACACGCTTAAGATCCGAGAAACACCCCTGTCTGCATGCTGCACGCTTCGTAGATCAGGGTCTGTGCGAAATTTTCCCGGCCTGGCTCCCCTGGCAGGAAGATGTTTAGATGCCGCATTGAGAACAGCAACTGATAGAAAAGCAGTTTCTGTGCTTGAAAGTGCATGTGATGCGTTGTCTGGCCGTCCTCAGGCCCCTGCACGTCCCTGGAGAGCCCAGAAGGGCTCCCACGTGGCAGGCATGTCTGTGCTACCATCAAGGACTCCAGCTGAGAGACCATAACTCAGCTCCTTTAAGTCTGAAAAGGCAGGAGCTTGATCTACTTAGGCGCATTTCTTTTAAAATGAAATTCGATTTACATCAGCGCCGTCACCAGGACTTAAGAAGGCATTTCTTGGGTACGTTCAGCAATTATCTGCCAGCTAATGGGGCAAATGGTATCCTCAGTATGTTTCTTTTCCTCCAGTGTTAGCCTGGGAGAAGACGGACGTTTGAGGAAGCTATTTCCTTCTGTTCTAGGATTTGATAGGGAAGACAATGTGGGAAGAAGCAAAAGGAGCCTTAAAAGATAAAAGCACCTGTCTTTTTTTTATTATTATTTTTTTCAACGTTTATTTATTTTTGGGACAGAGAGAGACAGAGCATGAACGGGGGAGGGGCAGAGAGAGAGGGAGACACAGAATCAGAAACAGGCTCCAGGCTCTGAGCCATCAGCCCAGAGCCCGACGCGGGGCTCGAACTCACGGACCGCGAGATCGGGACCTGGCTGAAGTCGGACGCCTAACCGACTGCGCCACCCAGGTGCCCCAAAAGCACCTGTCTTAACGGCCCTCCTACTGCATCCTGCTGACAGGTCTTCAAGAAGTGATTCTCTTCGGTTCCAGGTGCCCCTGGGGGCCACATATCAGCAGGTGTGAGGGTGGTCACCGCAACTGGCCCTGGGAAGCAGGTACAAAGATTTAGTCCCGTCTGTGGACTAGGGGTGGAGGGGGGACAGCACACAGAGCAGCAAGTAACCACGGACGATTAACTGTGAACAGTGGGAGATCTCCCGCCGAAGTCCTCAGGTTTACGTTGATCTCTTTCCACTGCCAGCCATAGCTACCCAGCATCTAGGAGAAAGAGACAGAGATCGAGATTTTGAAGCGCTGACAGCAGTTATGTTGTGCAGAGCGGGAAGTCCAATCTCTAACAGGCACACGTTGGCTTAGTGACAAAACAAAACAAAATCCCAACACCTCGTTATGGGGGGGGGGGGGATGTGGTTTTTAATTATAGTTACTGTAATCAAATGTTCTTTGATTACATTTCACATCTACCTTCATACAAAGACATGCCAAGTTTTACATCAATTTGCGGATAGATCTGTGTGAAATGAGGAAACATACAAATATACTAAGAATGAAGAGAGTATCCAAACAAGAAGTGGGCAAAACATTAAGATTTTTCTTTCTGTTTGTCTTTTTTTTCTCCTCTTGGCTCTTTCTTTTTCATATATATATTTTTGAAAGTCCACCTCTCTCTTTATTAATTTGCTTATTGCTTGACATTTTATTGAGCACATACTATTATTATGCACTAGCCTCTGAGAACACCCTATTGAACAGTAGGAAATAACTTCCTCAACAGTCAGAAAGTAGAATCTCATGGAAAATATAGAGCTAACTCTGTGATCACTTTGATGAGTATAGAGTTACTAAGCAGGTTAGTGCTCTGTGTGGGGCTCTGAAGGGTGAGGGAAGATGGGCAGTCAGTGAGGCTTCTGAAATGAGAACAAGATGTGTTTACTACCAGAAACCACACCAGGCCCCAAGGCCATTTGGAAAGAGGAACCCTGGAAAATCTTGGCAATAAAACACAGTCATTGTGACTGGAGTGCAGAGTGAATCAGGGAGGGTGGTGAGGAACCTCAGAGAAGGGTTGAAAGGGAATAATTCTCAAAGCCACGAAAGGCATTGAAAAGGTTTTGACCTGGCTGTGTGGGGAGCAGGTGTTGGTGGTCACCCGGCCTGGTCTAACTGGCATTTAGAGGAAGCCATTTTTGCCTCAGGGAATAAAATACATTTTAAGGGGGTCGGAGAGTCTGAAGGGTAACACTTGGGACGTTATGTAATCCGGGCAAGACTCAATTACTGTTTGAACTTGGTAGTGACAGTGGCGATGAACAGAGGTGCAGACTGGAGTATTCAAGTGATGAAGCTGAGAGCATCTAGGGACAGGGTGATTGGACATGGCGGCTGAGTAAAGGCAGGTGTCCAGGATCCCTGTAAGCTTTCTGACCTGCATAACTGAACAAACTGAGGCACCACGAACCAGATGGAGGATGGTGGGAGAGATCCTTTTTGGGCATATGATGACTTTGTTCCCGGATACACTGCAATCTCAGAGAAGAGATATCCGAAAACCATTGGTCAACGGTCAGACAAATTGACCAGTGAGAGAGATTAAAGCAAACACCAAATCCCAACGTAGGTTATGTTTGTGCTTTGGTAAGCGTGTCAGAGTGAGTGTGTGCATGTGTGTGTCTATGAGTTGATTCTTTAGTAAACTGTGGGTTCTTCTTCAGTGTCAGTTGAATTCTAAGCAAACACTTGGTCTTGGCATATGTGGAGTATAGCAAAAAACGAAGTACATGTTGTAAAGACAAATAAATTTACATGAGATCCTGATATTTTCTCCTATTTACTATGGAATTTTAAAGATATTATATAACCTATCAGAACTTTCATTTCCTTTTGGACAAAAGCATAGATAATTCACCTTAACTCTGAGGGTCATGGAAATAATTGAGACAACATCTGTAAATTACCTAGCACAGAGCCAGGCACAGACTCATCTTCCGACTAATGGTAGTTACTCTCTTTCATCATTCAAAAATCCCTGATATATTCCTCAGAAGAAGGATCCAAATGTGGAGAGTTTAAATGAGAATTTCAACAGAGATATTCCCTTGTAGACGAGGCGGGCTCTCACTGAACCAGTCCATTCCTGCTCAGACGTTTTATCTCTTATGCTGCTGTCGTACCTCAGTCTCTCTAGAATCCCCACAAAGATGAGTCTTCTAGGTGTAGTATTAACTGATGACTTCAGCTAATATATTTCATTATCTCTTAGAGATATCAGTTGTATCAAACACTTTCAAGTGTTGAAGATTATCCCATGACAATCAAAGACAAAGAGGCTGGGCATGCTGTCTACTAGCCCTCACTCAAACCACAGTGCTGGCTCCCTCCATGGAACGTCAAACCCAGAGACCATTCCCTGTATGCAAGCATTCTATTGGGAAACACAATGGTTTTAAGACAAGAAGCAGTCCTACAGAAAAACAGACATTATTTTTATTTTTTTTAATTAAAAAAATGTTTATTATTTTGACAGAGAGATAGAGAGCAAGTGAGGAGGAGCAGAGAAAGAGGGACACAGAATAGCAAGCAGGCTCCGAGCTGTCAGCACAGAGATCAACATGGGGCTCGAACCCACGAACTGTGAGGTCGTGACATGAGCCGAAATCAAGAGTCAGGCACTTAACCAACGGAGCCACCCAGACACACAAAACAGAGATAATTTGTAATGATAAAATGGTCGATACATCAGGAATATACAACAACTTAGGAATGTAGAAACATCTAACAATATAGCACCAAACTGCATGAAGAAAACCTAACAGAGATGTAAAGAGAAATGGACAACACAATGATCAAAATTAGAGATGTCAATACTGACTTCCCGGTAACTAATAGAACAACTTGACAGAACATCGGGAAAAAAATATAGACGTCTTGGGCAATGCAACCAGACAACAACTTGATCTAATTGACATTTACAGAACATCTGTCTGAGAATTGTATAATACACATTCTTTTAAAATAATTGAAAAGTCTCCAGGATAGACCATATGCTGAGCCACAAAACAAGTTTCAATAAATTTTAAGAGACTAAAAATCTACAAAAATGTAATATTCTCTGATCATAATGAAATGAATTTAATGATCCACAGTTGAAAGATATCTTAGAAAACTGCAAATATATATATAAGTTAAACATTTTACTTCTAAATAAGCCATGAAACAAATACTAAATAACAAAGGAAATTTTCAAATGCTTTGCTGTGGGTGAAAACAGTAACACACTATCTCAAAATATATAAGATGGTGGTAAAATAATGCTCAGATAAAAAGTCAAATCTTTAACACCAAGAAAGAAAACAACTTGGTGTGCCTGGGTGGCTCAATCAGTTGAGCCTCCGAATTTGGCTCAGGTCACGATCTCACGGTTCGTGAGTTTGAGCCCCGCGTCGGGTTCTGCGCTGACAGCTCGGAGCCTGGAGCCTGCTTTGGATTCTGTGTCTTCCTCTCTCTCTTTCCCTTCCCCGTCTGTGCTCTGTCTCTCTCTCTCTCAGAAATAAACTTTAAAAAAAAAATAAAATGAAATGAAAAAAAAAAGAAAACAACTTAAGAGAGATTCCATCTTAAGAAACAAACGAATGGAAAGGAAAACAAAGGAAAACAAAGAGCAAACCAAATCCACTATAAAAAGAAAAGAGTATATCATTAGAACCAAAATTCAACAAAATAGAAAAGATAAACTGATAAAGAAAATCAAAGCTGATTCTTTAGAATAATCAACAAAGTTTAAAGATGTTTAACTAGACCACTCAAGAAAACTAGGAGAAACGAATTACTAAAATCAGGAATTAAAACAATAATAAAGAAATATTGCAAATAGCTTCGTGTGAACAAATGAGATGACTCAGATGAAATGGAGAGATTCTTACACATTACTGAATGTCACTCAAGGAGAATATAATTTGATGAATAGAGTTTTTTTTTAATTGTTTTTAACGTTTATTTATTTTTGAGACAGAGAGAGAGCATGAACAGGGGAGGAGCAGAGAGAGAGGGAGACACAGAATCTGAAACAGGCTTCAGGCTCTGAGCTGTCAGCACAGAGCCCGACGCGGGGCTCGAACTCACGGACCGTGAGATCGTGACCTGAGCCGAAGTCGGACGCTTAACCGACCAAGCCACCCAGGCGCCCCTGATGAATAGAGCTTTAACAAGGAAAAAATGGTGTGTAAAAATCTCCCATCACAAAAATCTGAGGCCCAAATGACTTCACTGGAAGATTCTACCCAATATTTAAAGAAGAAATAATGACGATTCTTCCAAAAAAATTTTTTTCTGAATGTAGAAGATGAAGGAACACTTCCCAATTCATTCTGTGAAGCCACTGTAATCCTCATATCAATACTGGACAAAGATATCACAGGAAAGGCCACTACAGACCAATATCATCCATAAACATACTCACAAAAACCCTGACAAAATATTAGCAAACCAAAATCTATCACGTATAAGAAAGATTATATACCATGACCGAATGGGATTTATCTTTGGAATGCAAGGTTGGTTTACCATCTAGAAGTCCATCAGTGTAATATGCCGTACGAACAGAGTAAAACATAAAATAAGGAACATAAGGGAAGAGAAACAAAAAATATATATAAAAACAGGAAGGGGGACAAAACATAAGAGACTCTTAAATACAGAGAACAAACCGAGGGTTGCTGGAGGGGCTAGGGGGGGTGGGGATGGGCTACATGGGTAAGGGGCACTAAGGAAGACACTTGTTGGGATGAGCACTGGGTTCCATACATAGGGGATGAAACACTGGACTCTAGTTCTGAAAACATTATTGAACTAGATGCTAACTAACTTGGATGTAAATTAAAAATTAATAAATCAAATGAAAAAAAAAAGAAAAAGAAAGAAAACACATAACCATATCCATAGGGGAAGAAGACACATTTCACAAAATCTGTTTTCTTAATAAATAATATTAGCAAATTAGTCATAGAAAGTTCTGTTTTATAAAGGTACTAGTCCCATTGATGAGGGATATCCCCTCACGACATAACCATCTCCCAAAGGCCCCCCAAGGCTTTGGGGGTTAGAATTAAATGTTGACGGGGCATCAACATGTAGACCATACAACATGGGACAAAACATTCACACACCGTTATGCTCCCCCAAAATTCATACGCTAAAGTCTGTACTCCCGGTGCCTCAGAATGTGACCTTATTTGGAAATAGGGTCCTTACAAGGGCAGTCAGGTTAAAGTGAGGTTATTATCGTGGGCCTGATTCAATATGACAAGTGTCCTTGTAAAGTGGAAACTGGGACACAGAGACACATGGAAGGAAAGTACTGTGAATGGACACAGAGAGAAGAAGGCCATTTGTAGTTTGACAGAAGTCTGGAACAGGTTCCCCTTCACAGCCCTCAGAAAAGACCGCACGTGTCGACACTTTGGTTTTAGACTCTCCTAGTCTTCGTCAGTGCGAGACCAGGCATCGCCGTTGTGGAAGCCACTCGTTCTGTGCTACTTTGCCACGGCCACCCTACGACACTAAGATGCGCATCGTGTATATGATCGAAGCCTCAAATGTACAATACACAAGCAGTGCTTACAACTCACTCAAAAGAAGACAAGGAACAAAAACGAAAAGTGGGCAGAAGCCTGGGTATAAAAGGGTGCTCAACATTATTAGTCATTAGAAAACTTAAAGTTAAAACTGCTGTTAGTTACCGCAGTGCACCTATTAGAATGGCTATCATGAAAAAGTCAGGGGCGCCTGAGTGCCTCGGTCTGTTTGATTTCAGCTCAGGTCACGATCTCACAGTTCGTGGGTTCCAGCCCTATGTCAGGATCCATACAGACAGTGTGGAGCCTGCTTGATATTCTCTTTATCCCTCTCTCTCTGCCCCTTCCCTGCTCATGTACACTCTCTCTCTCTCACTCAAAATAAATAAATAAACGTGAAAAAAATAGATTTTCTCGGGGTGCCTGGTTGGCTCAGTCCGTTAAGCATCTGACTTCTGCTCAGGTCATGGTTTAGCGGTTTGAGTTTGAACCCCACTACCGGCTCTGTGGCGACAGCTCCGAGCCTGGAGCCTGCTTCGGATTCTGTGTCGCCCTCTCTCTCTGCTCCTCCCCTGCTCACATTCTGTCTCTCTGTCTCTCTCAAAAATAAATAAACATTAAAAAGTAAGAAAAAAAAAACAACAACATTTTCTCTCTCTGCCCCTCTCCCCTGCTAGTGCTTTCTTTCTAAAGTATAAATAAATAAACAAACAAATATTTTTTTTGAAAAAGTCAGACAATACCAAGTGTTCACAGGCAGAGACTGAAAGTCTCAAACGTTTCTGGTGGAATGTAAAATAACTTAGCCACTTTAGAATCAGTTTCTTAGTAAGTTAAGCACAAAGTTGACATGTGTCGAAATGAGTCTAGTTCAGGAATCTACTGAATGAAAACACACACGTACAAAAAGCCTCATACAAAAATACTAGCAGCGTCATTCATAATAGGCAAAAAGTGGAGACCGTGTAAATGTCCACCAGCTGGTGAAAGGACACACAAAATACCTTATGTCTCTACAGCAGAATACTACTCAGTGCTAAAAATGGAAGGAAATGCTGATGCACAGGTATGCCATGAAAGCATCTTGATAGCTTGGCTCAGACTCATGACCTTGCTTTTGACCTTTTCTCCCTGCGGATGCTCTCCGCACAGATCCGTATCCTAGCGCTACACTCCCAGCCTCACCGTAGTGAGCCCCTCCGTCCTGCCCTGGCCTGACATACCTCCGTACATACATCCCTGCTGGTACGAGGTCCCACCAGGCTCTCCTGGTTCTGATGTTTCAACCTGACTGTGACATCCTGACATCCAAGGATCGTTGTTTTTAGAAAAGGGAGGAAAATCTTTGCTCTGGTGAACAGAGATAGTAGCATCTCTAATGGTCCTAGAGCAGTGCTCCCAATTTCTGCCTCCGTATCACGTCTCCCTAAATACCTGCGTGGCCTCACTTTTATATTTCGCTTCTTCCGGTCTGAGTCTTAGCAGAATATGTCCAGGTTTTAATTAATTGACACAGTGACTGTACATTGTTGTGTATATCTGAGCAACTGACATTTAAGAGAGATGTCTCCTTGATGGTATTTTATTATAATAGTCCTGTTGCCAATAAATATGGGAAAGGGCAACATAATTATCCTGAGGTTCTTTTCAGACAACACTAAGCCATTAATAAGATGGGAGTGTGCTTAAATAAATGTCCGATAAAATACGCAACCAAGGTTTATGTGTTCTATCTCTTTGCTACACGTTGCATCACACTATGATTACAGCCTAATGCAACATGACAGCGGCCTCATTTAGCGATGGAGTTTTATCCTTGGTGGTTTTATTTACAGAAATAGATATTTGGTCAAATTGATATCTGTATTTATCAAATCAGTGAAGCGACACTGGGGGAACATTCACTGGCATTAGTTTCTCGTATCCTATTTACGTAAAGAGATCACAAATCTTTTATTAAATACTATTTGGATATAAAAATATTTTTCTTTACATTAAAAACTAAGATATAAGTACAAGTGTACAAGACCGAACGTCGATAATAAATCTGTAGGCACCTTTCTGTGCTGTTGCTGCTCCGAAAAAAAATAGACCAAGTTCGTTTTCTGCTTATTCTCAATGTGATATTTCGGTGTTCCAAATACAACGTTTAAGAGAGTGTCCAAGGGGTATTTTTCAGTCCTAGCCAAAGCAAACAGGAGGAAAGCACAGCAGGTGTTTCTTCCGTAGAGAAATCACCAGCCTACTCCAGTCAGAGAATCTCAATGCATATGGCACATCTCCCAGGATGGCAAGATTACCAGAGAGGCACCGGGTACCGGAGGCACTGAGCGGGGGACCTAACCTAACGTCAGACTCCGGGTGTGTGATGTTTTGTGATGCTCTGTGCAGAGATTTAGTGAAAACTGGTGAGAAAACCACGCTGTGTTTTTAAGGACTATGCCCAGGCCAGCCTTACGTGGAAATGCACATCTGCAACGATTATCTGTGGAAAAATCCCACTCGTGCTGAAACGAAGAAGATGTATGCATGTGTCTGTGTAGTTTCTACGCTGAGTAGCCCCCTGTGAGCTGGAACATGCATCTCAAAGTTGTGTCTCCCACTCGCTAACTTTACACCCTTGAACAAGTTACTTCTTCTGTGATCTTAAGTCCACGTGTGAATGGAAGAAACATTGCCTACATCACAGGCTGTTCTAAAATATTTTTTTCATGTTTATTTATTTTTGACACAGAGAGAGAGAGAGACAGAGCATGAGCGGGGGAGGGGCAGAGAGAGAGGGAGACACAGAATCCAAAGCAGGCTCCAGGCTCCAGGCTCCGAGCTGTCGGCACAGAGCCCGACGTGGGGCTCGAACTCATGAACCGTGAGATCGTGGCCTGAGCGGAAGTTGGACGCTTAACCGACTGAGCCACCCAGGCGCCCTAGCAGTTATGCTATTTTGTAGAAAATGAGAGATGGTTTTCTACTTGCATGTGACCCCTTATTGCACAGAGGTCAATTAGGGGAATTACTGATTATGAAACTACGTATGTACCAGCTCTTGGGTGCTACTCCAAGAGCTGCACCCCAGGGTCTAAATAAGTAACTTCTCATCTTTAAAACCGCTCTTCCAAAGCAGACATGCTCGTTTTACAGATGGGAAGAACAGGCTCAAAAGAGTTTGAAATATTTGACCGTGAACAGGTTCCAGGACTAAGATTAAAACTCAGGTCCATGAGCACAGCGACTGCCTTCCAACGAGTGCGGTATGGACAGGGAGCAAGAAGCCAGTTTACAGACACAACCTCAGCCAGGTAGCGAGCGGAACATCCACAGCAGTAGGTCATGCCAAGCATATACTCCAGATACGATGTGATGAGAAGGGAACGATACTTCTGTGGACTTCCTTCCCCAGAAAACCATAACCCCGATCTCATCATGACAAAAGCATCAGACAGATTGCAGTTATCGGACATTCTACAAAACACTCATCTAGGACTCCTCAAATCTGTCAGGGTCATCAAACTCAGGCATGTCTGAGAAATTTGCAGAGCCTGAAGGAACCTACAGCTATGTGACAAGAAACGCAGTGTGATTTTCCTAAACCAGAAAAAAAGGGCTTCAGGAGCAAACTTAGGACATATGAAAAAAAACTAGGGACTCTGGTTAATAATAACGTGTCGGGTTTGGCTTGTTAACCGAGGCAGGTGCACCGTGCTGTGGAACCGTGTTAATAATAAAGACAACTGAGTGTGGGGTATAAAGGGAATCTCTGTGCTGTTTTCATTCTTTCTTCAGAAATCTAAAACTCTCCTAAAATGAAAAAGGTTATTAAAACACAACCTGGCCTCTGGTAGCAACCCTTACTATTATATCACAAGTCAGAGTTTCACGATAGCTGAGAAGTCTACAATCTCTGTGTGGAAGAACGACACCCAATGAAAGGCAGTTAATTTGCTTCCGGCATAAGGACCTTCAGGCTGGGAACAGGAGCATAAGTCAGTCAAGCACAGAGATTCGGGGATGCTTCGTGGCACACACCTTGCCTGTGTGACGGGACAGGGCAGCACCAGGAATCCTCGGGTATCCTCGTTGGCCTCTTCTCGGTGTCTGGCAGAGGAACTGAGACACCACAAATGATTAAAACAAGAAAATGATGAGTGGATAAATGAACCAAAGTAACATGAGTCCAACTAAGTGATTAAGAGGAAATCGGGAGCTCCTGGGTGGCTCAGTCGGTTGAGCGTCCAACCCTTGGTGTCGGCTCAGGTCATGATCTCATGGTTCGTGGGATTGAGTCCAACATCAGGCTCTGTGCTGACACTGTGGAGCCTGTTTGGGATTCTGTTTCTCCTTCTCTCTCTGCTCCTCCTTTGCTCATATGCACACAGGCAGTCTCTCTCTCTCTCTCTCTCTCTCTCTCTCTCTCTCTCAAAATTAATTAAACAAACAAACATTTAAAACCTAAAATCAAACAACCAGCACCCAGGGAAAAATAATCAACCCAATGAAAAGAAATCAGAGAAGTCATTTAGCATAATGTCAAGAAAAACACCCAGCAGATTGACCTTTTTCTCTCTCCGATCCCATGTGCGGGGGTTTTACAGGTATGGACTGGCTTCCTCATGCACCAACGACTATTTCCTTCTTGATCTCTGACTCAGCATCACATCAGACCTACACCATCCATATCCCCATGCTTGCATCACTGGCCAGAGGTAAATTTCCGTTCAAAATCCACTGGAATGAGAGTCTTTTTTCTTGAGAATAATGTGAAGTAAAAAAATCTAAAAAAAAAATGCTGTTTTGAAAGCAAGAGGTTGTACGGAGGAGAGGAGGTGACTGGAGATGTTAGCATTATTTTCAGGTAAGTGGACGGAAGAGCATTTTTGTTGTGCAATTCTCTTTCTGCACAGCATTTTTCTTCTGCTTGGAATTGGCTGTCTATTACATATAAGTAAACCGAAGTGTCTGCAATATGCCAGAGCTATTTCCTGTGGAAGAAAACAGTGCTCATTTTTTATATAAGTGTTGGACTTCGTTTTCACGGCCTCTAAATTATAGTCTGTTGCAAAATTGCACACCAAGACATGTTTTTGTCTGAAGAAGACCCGTGATGCATCCAGAGCCACAAGGCAATGAATACTGATTCTTCAATAATTCAGACACTTGCACGGACTTAGAATAAAAATTGGGGACAATACGAGAGCCGCACAACCTCTCGGACTGTGTGTAACACGGCTAATGGAGCATAATCTATTTTCCTTGATGGGTCTTTATATAAAGGATCTGCCATTTGTTTCTTTGTTTGCTTCAATTACAACACAGACATTTCCCCAAAAATGTAGCTTGTAGAATTCCCTTCCTGCGAGCTCTGAACCAGGTTCTCTGACCCATATTTATGAAGGTAGGAGGAAGGTGGTCCTGCAAGGATCACATGGGAGAAAAGAAAAAAGAAAGGCCTGGGTTTCTCCTGGGAGCCCCCACACGCCAGGCAGAGAGAGGGGGCCACTCGGTGGCGTGAGAAGACCCATGCTGTTCAGGGTTGTAACTCTTCTCCAACACAAATACCCTTTCAAGGGGATTTTAGGCTCTGATTCTTTCTTTTTCTTTTTCATTTTATATATTATCAAAGTAAATACATCCTAAACACACATGACCACACACAGATAATAATGGAGAGGAAGCGGTTCCATAGGTGTCCCACTCACAGAGAAAAAGTATTACCAGGGTTAAACTAAACATGTTTCTAGAAATTGTCTATGCTTATATTCAAAACATACATAAATGCTAACAAAAATGTACGTGCGCCTTCATTTTATGCAGCTTCTATAAAACCTCACTACAAAATAGGGATCTAAAACAACCAAAATGTGCTCTCTCACAGTTCTAGAGGCCAGGAGTCTGGAACCAAGATGTCGGCTTGTCCCTGCTCACTCTGGAGGCTCTAGGGGAAAGTTCCTCCTTGCCTCTTCCAGCTTCTGATAGCATCATGTGTATCTTGGCTTGTGGCCACATCACCCATTTCTGCCTCAGCCCCGTGTCTCTGTGGGGCTGGGATCCTCTGTGCCTGTCTTTGATAAGGACACCAGTCACTGCATTTAGGGCCCTCCTAAATCCGGGACGTTCTCATCTCGAGATACTTAAATCAATGACATCTACAAAGACTCAGTTTTCCAAAGAAGGTCACATTCACAGGTTCTGGGGGTGAGGACATGGCCATATCTTTTAGGGAAAGACAATTCACCTGACAGTAAAGCATATGTGTGAATGTACACACACACACACACACACACACACACACACACACACATATAAATACATAATATCAGTCAAATCCCCAGCAGAAAACAAATGGAACCCTCCAACCGGGATACAGCAAAGAGGATTTAGTAAAAGGTCTATCTGCAAAGGCCTAGGTGAGAAGGAAAACTAGAAGGGTTAGTGAGGGCCCTAAAACTATTATCAGCCCCTCCCCGCCCCCCGCCCAGGCAGAGGAGAGGCTCACAGAGAGCAGGGCTGTTTGTCAGGGAGGCCGGGCGGGCCCTCAGTCCTGGATCAGGTGCAGCCAACTCCCTGACGCGTTTGCTCCTGCCCTCTCACCTCTAGCAGGACACCCCCCTGGGCCAAACCCAACTGGAAGCCAGAGGCTGGCCTCTCAGGCCAGAGCACAGGGCAGAGAAAGGGCGACAGTGGGTCTGGAAACATGGACAGAGCCCTTCCAGCTCACAGGGGGCTACTCAGCGTAGAAACTACACAGACACGCGCATACATCTTCTTCGTTTCGGCACAGGTGGGATTTTTCTACAACTATCGCTGCAGACGCGCATTTCCACGTAAGGCTGGGCTGGGCGTAGTTCTTCAAACCACAGCGTGGTTTTCTCACCGGTTTTCACGAAATCTCTCGAAGAGATACGGGCTAAGGTTTCTGAAGCTGTCATAGGCTAGTGGACACTTAGGTTATCCCACTGTTTCTCAATTACAATAAATCTGCAGAAACTATTCTTGGACACGTGTCACGAGCAAATTCCCAAAATAAGTTCTCAGAATTCAGCATCTCGGTGAGAGGCTTTCCGCGTGTCCCAGCTAATGGCCATTTCCAAACCTACTTCTGCAGATGTTCCGACAGCCTCCGCAGCTGCCTGTGTACAAAAGTGCTTCCCCCCTCACCGCCCCCGCCTCCGTATATTCCTGAGCACTGGGAACCAGAAACCTTTGACAATACTAATTATCTGAGAGCTAGCCTCTGATTCCGTGGATTCTTTCCTTTGGAGTCACCTTTACTACTTTCCTGCGGGATACGCTGTCGTGTGGAAATAGGGCCAGACAGAGAAAAAAACGAGACTCCTCGGATGAGAAGATTTTGGTTCAGGCCTCAGCTGTAACACGCACTCGCTGGGTGACCATGGCAAGTCACGTTACCTCTCTGGGCTTCCCTGTCCTGTATACAAAGTGGGAAATAGAAAATCTGCCTCAACTTACCTCAGAAGATGGTGGAAAATATGAAATTATACATAAAGATATTCCCCATAATCACACAAAATACCTGTCTTTCAGATGACCTCCAAAATAGAACTTATGCTCTACTCTTGTGAAAAATGATTGCCACCAGGGGAATTTTCATTTAGTTTTTTCCTAAGGATTATTGAATCCACTGTCGTAGTCCTTTGTATTCGATTCTTGGCCGAGAGATTGAATCAAAACCTATAAATACTCACAATAATTGATAATTCCAGGTGAAAAATGATGAATGTATAAGAATTATTCTGTTCTTAAATCCAACGCGTTTTCCCCAAGCTATAATTTTTTTACAAAATTTATTTAACTATGTCAGGCTCATCAAAAGCATATTTAAATTCACTCCGGAGATAAAAAGCCTGCACAACGTTCCTCATCCAGTCAGGACCAAATTTTGTGTTGTTGTCCACAGTGCAACATACCTAGAGAGGAAATTTCAAGTCTTAGGGACCTCATCTGTAAAATGGGTTAACGATGATTGCCCTACTACCCTATATCACGATCCTAAAGCATCCGGGGCAGGGGACACGGTCAGGATTAAACAAAAAACATATAGTCTGACATAGGACCTTTCCCCTTCCCTGACCTGCAGAGAGCATGAAATGGAGCAGCGTGCTCAGAGATTAGAAGGAGAGAAGGTCAGCTAGATGGAGACTTTACTAGATGTTCCCAGGGACAGCAGGGAGCCACGCTGCTCAAATCAGGACCTGCCGAATGCACAAGGAGACTGGTCTTCCTCGGTGGTTCCTGTCTTCCAGAAGCTCTGTCAAGAGAGACTGTCAGGGACAAGGCGTAGGGTGGGGAGGCTAAGTATTCTTCTAAGAGGCCAGCAATGGGAAATCAGAGAAGGCAAGGGTTTGAACCGTTTGTGGTTAAAGTTATTTAAAACTGCCATCTTATCCAAAAGGCATTTGAATGTGCAGTATAACCTTGGTTTGAGAGCATTATTTGTTCCAGAAGCACGCTTGCAATCCAAAGCACTCATATATCAGTGCAAATTTCAGGAACCATTGACTCAGTAGTGATCATGTGACATTCAGCATCATGCACTACTCACATTGCAAGACATCGCTCACCTAGCAAGTGCAATTTTCTCAGAAACGTTTGGTCGTCTTGTGGAAGAGTCGCCAAACAAGTTGCCCGCAAGCCGAGGTTCTACTGTATTTCAAATGACCAAGTATTTCTAAATTACTCAGAGTTTGTTTAAAAGGTTGGAGTTTTTAGGTGCACCTGGTTGGCTCAGTCAGTGGTGCAGAAGACTCTTGATCTCAGGGTGGTAAGTTTGAGCCCCATGTTGGGTGCAGAGATGACTTAAAAATAAAATCTTAAAAAAAAAAAGTTTGGAATTTGTAGTCCCTGAAATTTGGTTTATAGATTTCATGTTGATTTTTTTTACTAAAATTAACTGTGGGGACAGCATTCTGTTACATAAACAATGATTGAGGATAATATTACGATGTACTCTATCTAAATCACAGAATGGAAATGGAATACATCATCACAATTAAAATCAGGACTTTTGAACTTTTATTTTTTTAATCTTTAAAAATTTTTTGTGTTTAATTGTTTTTCAGAGAGAGAGAGACAGAGCATGAGTTGGGGAGGGGAAGAGAGAGAGGGAGACACAGAATCTGAAGCAGGCTCCAGACTCCAATCTGTCAGTGCAGAGGCAGGGCTTGAACCCACAAACCGTGAGATCATGACCTGAGCCAGAGACAAATGCTTAACGAACTGAGCCTCCCAGGTGCCCCGAACTTTTGAACTTTGAAAGGAAAACTGTCTGAGAGTAGAATCCCCAGAACACCCAGAGAGCATAGGGAAAGCTTCGGAGTGAAGGGTTTTGTTGACAAGAGTTGTGAATCTGACCTCCGAGGGAGCAAGGGTAGGGGTTATCTGACTCTAGCCTCACACTTAACAAGGTGGCATTGGAACCACCACCAGGAGAACTTAAAAATTGTGCTGCTGACCTCATGGGATGCCATGGACTTCCCTGGTCAGGCCTGGAGACTCTACTGGGGAGGGAGCTTAGATCTTGCTGCTCTAAGGGTGTCTGCATGGGACGTGTTTCCGTGTTGGATGGCCCTCACTGCAGGTGTGTGTTCAGGGAGGAAGACGCCTGTTTCCAGTGGGTCACAGGTGAGCTGTGAAGACATTGCCTTAGGTCCTTTCCTATGTCTGCCCTGAATGTAGAAATCTCTGAGCAAAGGAGAACCAAAAAAGTAAGGGCTGAGGCAAGAGTCAAGAGACCCAGAATAAAGGACGATGACGAAGTTAAGGGGGATTCTAAAGAATCCTGCCAAATTCAACAAAGTCAGGCTTTTTAAATACGTATTAGTTAAAATTTCTCCCTTATTACAGTGACTCTCCATCCTCCCCAGCAGCCAGAAAAGGTGAGAGAGGAGGTAAGCAGGGGGAGGGGTCTGACCACGGAAGGAAAGCAGATGTGTGAAAGGTACATGGAAATGGGCTTCCCCATTTCTGAATCAAGACCTTGCATTGTGTCTTAAAATGATTATACCCATTCGAATTACCTAAGAATGATTAGGAAATTCTTGGGCCTACCAGAATTTTCATTCAGGACAAGGTAGAAACTTCCTTCACTAGATATATTTCAAAGGGATTATAGGAGCCAAAACGAAATGGGCTTCTGAGTAGACCCTGCTTGTTCAATATTTTCATTACTGTGGTCACCGGTTGACTGTCCACATTGCATAAGACACTTTGAAGTTTTTGTGGGCAGAGACTCTGTCCTTTCATCTCGGCCTAGCTTAATTCATGGCAAACAAAAATTACTGAATCAGCAGTGTGCAGGTGGCTCAGTCGTTTAAGTGTCTGACTCTTGATTTCGGCTCAGCTCATGATCTCACTGTTGGGTGGGATCGAGCCCCACGTCGGGCTCTGCACTGACAGCACAGAGCCTGCTTGGGATTCTCTCTCTCCCTCTCTCTCTCTGCCCCTTTCTTCTCAAAAATAAATACATAAACATAAAAAAGTTACTGAATAAATACTTTGGAATTTGTTGGATGAATAACACAAGACTAAAAAAATCTGTATTCACGTGTGTGTCTGGAGACATTATGTTGCTTTATCATGAGGGATCCATCTTGGAAATATTGCAGACTTCTTTTCACCCTTTCACTGTGACTCCCCATTTACTTCCAGGTCATGGATCAGGAGACACCTGCTTGCATTCTTAGTGTGGTCTGGAAAGCAAGAAAATATCTGAATCATCGAGGACAGCTGAGGAAAGAGCAGAAAATGATCATCTTCCACAGGGTTTTAACACACTGGAGGAGAAGGCTTTCACTGAGTTTTCTTCCCGAGTCCATAGGCAAGGAGAACAGAGCAAAAAGAACTCACACGGTTAAAAACAAACAAAAACAGAACAAGAAGAGAAATTTGGGACTACGGTTCTAAACAAATATAGGCTTGAGAAGCAAGGCAAGGTCCTCTCAGTAACTCTGGGAATTGTCAAGGTCGGTCACTAGTCTCAGCCACCTGGCTGGAGAAAAGAGCCAGACCTCACAGGACTAGGGGCCATAGGCTTTGTGGAGGGTAGGACGGGCCAATCGTTGAGAAGACTGACTGTTTGTGGGGAGATTCAGCAGGCATGGGCCAGTGGGATCACCCGAGGGCCCCTGGTGTGCTTTTGCCCTGCACACAGCCTTGACTTTTAAGAATTCTTGCCATTTTCAGGACAAGGATTTCTGCTAAGTGGACCTTTGTTGGTTCCAAATGACATTGGTTCTAAGCCCAGCTGGCCATTCAGCTGCCGTCCACCTGACTACCTGGGTTAGGGCTAGGACCATGACACAGGTGAGAAACATGTGTCCACTCTGATGAGCGAAATGCACGGTTTACGTTAACTTCTATGGAGAGTCTCCGTGAGCATCGTGGCCATGGCCACTCTATGTCAGGAAAAGGCTGGACCCTCACCTATGTTAAAAATTAACCTATTTTATATTACTTTGTAAGCTTTGTGGGAATTTTCATTGAACTTTCTAGACACCATAACATTTTATTTGAAAAGATTACTTCTTTTGAGTTGAGGCTTTACTCCTCTCTCTCTCACTGTCCCTGTCTCTCTCCTTCTCTTTCCCTTTGTCTCTCACTGTCTCTCTCTCTCTCTCTCTCTCTCTTTCTCTCTCTTGCTTACACACACACACACACACACACACACACACACATTCATGGCTTTCGCATCTTGTCCCACACCATATACTTAATTAACCAATGTTATAATTTAGAACTAATTTTCCAAATGTCATGAGATTTGTGGTTAAAAGCAAAATCGGCAGGTAGAACCATCAAATAAATACCTGGACAGCAGCCTCACATCCCCTGTTTTCGGCTCTGGCAAGAGTGCCACCGATGGTCATTTTCTCCTTCATGGAGGTCCTGGGGGCACCTCACCACCTGCTCATGACAGGCAGCTTCAGTGCACTGACATGGTCTGCATGTGTCTATAGAAGGAACGCATGAATGTCTGAGCAATCTCCAGTCCCCTCTCACTTAGGAAGCCTGGGGCTTGGCTCCCTTGTCATTCAGCTTTCATTATTCAGAACCCCAACCCTCAGACAGGCATCTGCAACCATTCACATAGGGGAAGGAAACCAATGAACAAAAGAATTAACACAACTACCCTCTACCTAGTATGCATGTATGTATGTGTATATTTCTAATGTAAGAATGTGAGTTCATTCCATATTTATGCATTTACTTCATTAATTTTTTATTCCTTACTGAACATCCACTGTTGGACGCAGGCTGACTCATTCATTAAGAGGCATCGGATAAGCCTCCTCATGGACTCACACAGCCCTTCATAAGGCACAAGTGGGAAGCCCCTAACTAATTCGAAGGTGTTGGTTATTTCGAACTCCCAAGGACAACATCATACATGTATAAAGTGCGGGCAAAAAAAAAATTAGACTTACATTGGTGTCTACCCATTCTAGAAAGATCCTTTGTACTCTTCACTGCTGATTTCCAGCCATGTAAAACTTCAGTTAGCCATAGAACTGTATAAGTTAAAAAACCCTTTAATATAAGATATTAGATTAAAAAGAGGGAAATTTACTGGGAAAGTTCACTTATTAATGTTACTATTTAAATTGGGAGGCCAGCATTTATGACACACAAGAAATGTGTGGTGAAGGAGTGTTCATGTTCTCCCCATGACATTTTTCTTGCCTCAACTGTCTCTCACCTGACCTGGGTCTGCTGGAGGTCCCCACTCACAGATAACTTTGGTGATGGCTCTGGAACCAAGTCTGAGGCAGGCAGCAATGTAACCGGCCCTCCAATGACACTCACGATCACTCATAGACCATACAGTGGCCCAGTCACCTTTGTTAGCTTATACAGGGACACTGTTATTCTAAGATCTAAACCATGCCCTTCCCACCGTTACCTTCTGTTGACTCACTTAAACGTAATGCACCCCAAAAAACCATTTTCTTGAGTGTTGACTTTTCAACCAATGCCTTAGAGTAATGCAGCTATGTTATCAGTGGCCATTACGAATTATTGGATCAAAGACCAAGTTGGAGGGATAAATGAAGGGTGTCAATAAATCAGTCAGGGGAGGGGGGATGGGGTCAGATTTTCTCTACCCCAAGAGCACAGTCCATTCACCTTAGGCAACTGTTTATAAACTTCATGCTTTATTGTGTTAAGGGTAGAAAAACACATTCGCTATCGCCATCGGAAACAAATGTGTTGGCTTTGGAAGGCCCTGCATACTTTGCCATTGACCTGCAGGGAAAATCCCATTTTAAATTTCAGGAACATCTAACCTCAGGTCCCTGTGAGTAGGTCTTCACAAGCGCTAAATGGACTTCATTCTGAGTACAACCCCTATCTTAAACTCAGTGTATGTCGGGCTGAAGTAGATGCCTGTCCATTTCACCATCTCAGGATGCTATCAGGGTCATGGATTCAAGGGTAATCTGGACTTAATTGTTTCTCCTTTTTGCTTTGCATTTCAGGCAGAGCCAAGAGAGAGACCTGAGCCCCGGGACAGAGAGTGAACTTGGGTAAATGTTTTAAACGTTCTTGAGCCATTGAGATTCTTACTCTCATTTTTCTTCACAGCACTACTCTTCGTCAGGTGCCCAGGAACATCAAAAAATTGATAAACTTTCTTTGCCCCTTATGAACAAGGCCTCTTTTAAAATCATTTGTATCTGTTATGAGCTTGTAAATTATTCATCTTTTGATTAATATGCTAATTAAGGATTTGCTCTTAAAAAGGTATAAATATCTTTCATTGCCTAAAGTAATTAGAATAAGTAATTACTTAAACATTATGATTCTGATGTTAAATAATTACTACTAGAGAAAAAGGAAAGAGATACAAAAATACGCTTGATATAATTTCAACTGTTGAACCAAATGACAACATTTTAGGTTGTTTATATAAATATACGCATATGTTTTGGGAGACATTAATACTTGCTTCCTTAGTAGCCATCATGTCAGTTTTCATTTCATTGACAATGTAGAATATGGTTTTGCTCTCCTTGGGCCTCTTTAGAAAAAAAGAAAGAAAGAAAATATAGACTATTGCAAGTACTTGTCATGTAACTGTGTGTGTTTTATCTTAACACTTACTCAATAATCAATTTTTAAGTGGCTAGTATTGCCAGGTGTGATGCAAAGTGCTATGGATGCCAAGTTGAATAAAGCATTAGAAGGACCTGTATCATTTGCAAATTATTCTGAGGCATTACAGGGATCACTAGAGTATGGAATCTTATCCATCCTTTTAGATATAATCTCTAAAGTTAAGATTATGTTTGTTAATGGGGAGCCTGGGTGGCTCAGTTGGTTGAGCTTTGGCTCAACTCATGATCTCAGGGTTTGTGAATTTGAGCCCCATGTAGGGCTCTGTGCTGACAGCTCGGAGCCTGGAGCCTGCTTCTGATTCTATGTCTCCCTCTCCCTCTGCCTCTCCCCTACTCATGCTCTGTCTCTCTCTGTCTCAGAAATAAATAGAAACATTAAAAAAGAAAAGAAAAGATTATGTTTGTTAAAAACAAAAACAAAACTTCAGTTCATATCTTGTAATACATGTACACTAATTCTTCTCCTGATCCTTCTCCTCCTCCTCCTCCTCCTTCTCCTTCTTCTTCTTTTGGTTTTCCTCTGACTTTCAAGTCCCCAAATTTTCATATGGAATCAAATACAAAAGATCTTTGAATTTGATTTTTTAGCAAGGACCAGACAATCTATTACCAAAATTATTCCATTGGGAAAAAAATAATCATTTTTTAAACAACATTGGCAAGTTAGCCTAAGAAAACAATTCAAGAGTTTTGTGCATATAGATTTTCTACAATGGAAGAAATTCATAAATTGCAAAGGGGGAAAATCTCCAAGGTAGTTGCTAGGGAAAGATACAAAAGAAAAGAAGACAAGTGGTACACACTTAAAAGATGCTTTCTTGAGACTTGTTACCTCCCATAATATTGTTGGTAAAATATTACGTGAAGACTCTTGTGAACTTATACTTTTTTATATATTTTTAAAATATTTACTCATTTTTTTGAGAGAGAGAGAGAGAGAGAGCAAGCACAGAGGAGGAGCAGAAAGAGAGGGAGAGAGAACCCCAAGCAGACTCCACACTTGTCAGTCCAGAGCCGGAGGCGGGGTTTGAACTCAGGAACAGTGAGATCATGACCTGAGCTGAAATCAAGAGTTGGATGCTTAACCGACCGAGCCACCGTGGCACCCTGAATTTTTACATTTTTAAAAGCAAAGCTTGTCAAGTGGTTCATGACCTAAAATAGATCAATGGCCAAAGAATCAGGAATAATCTTCACACAAAGCACCTACACGAGTTTACCCGCTAAGCCATCATGGCAATTGTAGTCATTTATACAGCAATACTGAGGACCTCTGAGTTTTCAGAATTTCTCTTCTGTCTTGAATCTACCTCAGTTACTCAAGAAAAGATATAGCTTATTGAACAGATGCCCTCCCGAACCTAAATTCTAAAGGGAAAACGATGTTTATAAAAGATTACATGAAAACTCCAGATGGAGAAAATTGGTTGCTCTAGTACATGCTTACTGATGGGAAAGGGGATTGGGATGTGAAACAGGCACTTTTCATCCAATTTGGCCCCAATATCTATATCCTTGGTTCTCAAAGTATGGTCCCTGGACCTTTGTTAGCTTCAGCATCCTCTGAGAACTATAGCCAAAGATACGAATTTCCAGACCTCACCTAAAACTGACTAGACCAGAAAACCTTGGGGCTGGAGTTGAGTAATCTGTGTTGTAACAAGCCCTGTGGGTGATTCTGATGCAAGAGTCCCTGACCTATACCCTTGACACACGGCTTCCCTGCCACACAGTTGTAGGTTTGGGAGTATCAGCCGACAGAGAGAGCTTGTGATTGTGTCTTCACGGCCTGTCTTGCTACATGTTTTTAATGTTGCATTTCCATATATATCGCCCGGCATGGGGACCAACGCAATGTAGATACAGGTATGAGATCCAGAGACATAAACAGTTGCATCCCAGGTTCAAATTAGTTATGAATCTTAGAACCACGCTTGAGCTGCACAGTTCAAACGGGCTTGGAGGCAGGTAGAGCGTGATCCTAGGCGAGGTTGATTTCTTTCTCCTCCTCTCTGCCTCTCTTCACACACACCCCCCCCCCGCCCTCCTTCCCTCTTCCCCTCCACGCTGATGGTTTTCTTGGCAATGTACGCTAGACGAGGAAGCAGCGAACGAACTTCTCAAGTGGAGGCTTCTGGCCATCCTCAATCCATTTATTTTACAGATGAGGAGTCCCAGGCTCAGAAAGATGTTCCTGTGAGTCAGCGGGGTCTCTGCTCACCATTCCCTTCAGTGACGTGGGGAGGCCATGCCATCACCCGAGGAGCACGAAGCAAAGCAGCACCCTTCTGGTGTTCACTCTGTGTTTAGACTTGTGGATAACTGGACGGTAAGGCGTAGTCGACAGAAGTGAGAACTTCACTCTGTTCTCAGACGCCAGTTGGCCACGTTGCTTAACTTCATCATGACGGAAATATTTCGACATCTTTAAGGGAGGGAATTCTCTAAGTAACTCTTTGTAAAAACAAGCAAAAAAAAATTTACACTGCTATTTGGAAGGGTAATTGCATTAACAATACTAGTCGGTCTGCACTGTGAAAAACTCATCCATGAAAAATCTTCATAGCTTTCTCAAAAAATTTAAAACACAGAAATCATTTTTCTTCACCAAGTTAATGAATCAAGTAGAAAAGCTTATGTTCATCTCCAGAGATATGCATAATGTGTGGCGTATAATAGGTCCTCACTCAATTGTTTAATCAGATAATTGAATAAACGAACACAGAGCACAGCAGTCACTTTCAGAGTTCAGTCTCAGGGTCTAAGCGAACCTCCATGCAGAGATTTCTGCCACATCACCACCTAAGAGAGAAGGTGGTATTTGATTCAACAACTTTCTATGAGCATACACCATACACTCAATATAGATTTCTAAACAAATAAATGCCCATCAACGTACGGTGATAAATGTGACAAAAACACTGTTTGCAAGACGCTGAAACAGTATGGGTGGCTTGATTTATTTTTTCCAGAGGATCAAGACATTCTTCCACCTGCAAATGAAATCAGAGCTTGGTCTCGAAGGGTGTGTGCATGGAGAAGGACAGTGGGTAGAGGCGTTCCAGGAGCTAGAAGGGCCCCCATGAGGCTCGGTGGCACACTCAAGCATCCTGTCATGGTCACTGAATGAACCACGGCAGTCCCATTTCTGGAATCAAACATAACAGGTACAATTCTTAACTCACCTTCCACGGAGAGTGCCGTGCAGATCCAAGACTCTATTCACCCCAAGCCATCTTCTGAATGCTTCCTCAGATGCTGTGTTCAGACGCCCTCCAAGAAACCAATTCCTGCATGAGCTAATCAAGTCCTTCTGAGTGCACGTACGCTCTTCAAACAAACTGAGTTACCTTATTTTCAGTAACAAACTGCCTGATGTTGTCTCCCTGCGAGTGCTCTGTGCTCTTTTCCGTAGTTGCATTAAACACACTAGTTAAGGAATACCTTTCCCCGTGGTTACCATGATAGTTTAAGAAGTGAGCTTCTCAAGCCCATGCCCAGACCCTCAAGATTTTATCTCCGAGTCAAGTTCGGACTATTAGATTGTAATGATGGCTGGTTTGGTGAAGAAACAAACGCATGTAAAGCAGACTACCGAGGTACAAATAAGCGAGACCTAAAGACTGAAGGCTCTCCCTGGGACCGTGTGGTAGGCAGTGGGTATCACCTGAAGGACTGCCTGGGATCGTGGCAAAAAAAAAAATGTCCTTGTAGGAAGAAAATGTGGTCTCATGATAAACATGCATTCGGACTAGGGAAAAGGGAAAACTTATTTCATTGGCATGTTGTTGGATCCAGTAGATTCGCAGTGGTTTTATTACATGTCAAGTTTGGAGAGATGCCTTACAGGGCTCCTCAGAAAGATTATGCAATGCAGAATGCCTTGCTCGTGAAGACCTGTGCTAAAACGATTACTGTTACTAGACCATGAGAGCACAGATTGGTTAATTTGTGGAACAAATGACATCCCTGTGATAATGATAACTTGGCAAGTGACTAAGCCTCACTATCTATTAAGCACTTCCTTTGCCCCGACAATATACCAAGTAGACACTTGTATCTCATTTATACAGCACCCTCTCAGGCGCGGGCTATTTTCTCCATTTCGATGAGGAGCTTAGGGAGCACAGGGGTTGTTTTGAAATCCCGGTTAATAGGTAAAAGAACCATGACTTACACTCAGCTTATATCAAGCTCCAATGCCTTCCTCTTCTGCCCATACCCGCACTGCAGGGTGTTCTCTGTGTATATGGCCAGAGGCACAGCTGCGTGTCTCCACCACTCACCCCTTGTCCCATGCACTGCTCATGGTGCCCGCATCCCCTCGCCCCTCTGAGCCCCCGTTTCTCACTTTAAGGAGGGGCACCATGATTGTTACTGCACAGGGTCACTCTGAAGGTTAAATGTATTAGCTCCCGGGGAGTGCACAGCCCATGCAAACGTGATTGCTTCTCTCTTTTTGCCGTGTGCCTCTCAGTTATCAAGATCTGCTGGAGGGGACGCTCTGCTTGTTGTGTTTGTTGTTGCTGTTTTTAATTCTGTTGCAGCGGTGCTCACGATTATTGAAGGACCACTACCTTCTGGGTGACATGCTAGGTTCTGGCCGTAAGAGTCTGTGACTTCAGGCTCCATGAAGTGAGTGCATGGGTCACGTCAGGTCCTCCGTGTGTTGAGGTCTGTCAGGTCGCAAAGGGGGCAAATAATTTGCAGGCGCGTCTTAGGGAGTGTGGTCTTGTCTTGGTAGATACACCTTTCTCTTTTGACTGCCTTATGCGATTATTTCTTTAGCGCCTGAGCCTAACAGATATTGAGCCTAATGGATAAGATAAAGTCGCTAGGGCTTTATAATCCATCAGGGAATTCTCTTCTGAGTCTTGTTTCAAAATGTGTTTTCGGTTCTTAGGGACGCCTGGGTGGCTCAGTGGGTTACACGGCCAACTCTTGATTTCTGCTCAAGTCTCCGTCTCAGAGTTCGTGGGTTCGAGCCCCATGTGGGGTTCTGTGTTGCCAGTGCAGATCCTGCTTGGGAGTCTCTCTCTCTTCCTCTCGTTGCTCCTCCTGCACTCTCGCTCTCTCTGTCTCTCACAAAAAGTAAATACATAAAATAAAAATAAAAATAAGTTAAAAATATAAAATAGAGTTTGGTTTCTAAAGTCCTCAAAGATAGAAACAGATCTATTTATGTAAGCGAAGAGCAGTAACTATTTTCTTCTCTTCCTTGCTGCCTACATTAATCCATAGCTTCGGCCCATTTGTAGACAGCACGATTGTTCACGCTTCTGAAGAATGAGTCTGGGCTGCACAGAGCTGCTGACACTTGCTGGAAAAATGACGTGTCTCTCAAACGTCCCTTGTCCATTATCCTTCCGTGGATTCTGTCCACCTGGGATTGAAGTTTTGTTTTCTGTGCGTCACCAAAGCTGGCACTTTCCTTTACACCAAAGACGTAGCCCGGGGCAGGGCCTCCCCCATTACCAGCACCCGCTGCTGACAGATGCCAGCCCTGTGGCCACCGGGGTCCCCCACAGTCCCGCAGCCTCCAGATGTTCATCATCCGGTCCAGAGCTGCTTTGTGGCAGCTCTCTCTCTCTCCCCTGGAGAAAGAGCACGGGGAGAGGGGCAACAGAGTCGATCTTTCTAGAGTAAAAGCTCTCAAAAGTAGACATTCCAAAGCATCGCATGTATGTGTCTATTAATCTTTCACGTAAGGGTGCAAACAGGCACACGTTTCTTGGGGAGTCCTGACAGCACGAGCGTGCTCTGCAGAGTAGGAGGAATTTCTTTATGTTACCATGGGGACACCTGAGTGTGAAGAAATATAACCTTTCCCTCCCCCTCAGCTCTTAAGATAAGTGCAGAGCTTGAAGCCTTTTATCTGTGGCTATTTATTTATTTATTTATATAAAAGTCCAACCTGCCTCATTTCCCTTCTTTACGATTTTATGAAAGGCTGTTTCTTTGCAGAAAGAGTGTGGGCCCTCCCCAGCGCTGCCATGCATGGACCCCATAGGACCCCAGGCCTGCCCCTCGCCTGCCTCCATCACCAAGCCCGGGATCCTTCCCTTATGAGGCAGGCAGGGAGTGAGGGTGGCACACAGGGACGAGGACCCTGGCAGACAGATCGGCACCCAAACCCTGTGCCACTGCGCCCTGCAACTGAGAAACTGTTCATCAAGGGCTGGACACACGGAGGTAAACTGTCGACCAACGTGAGTTATTAGAAATCAAATGGCTTTTGACCTTGGCAGATGACGCACCTACCCTGGCTTCTGATAAGAATCTGACCATCTAGAAGGTTCACTCATTTGAAAGGAGGAGATGTTGAAGCCTGGGAGAAAATAGGGCCGCTCATAACTGGAGCAGTTCATCGGGGTGCCAGAGAACATCCCTGCGTCCTGATGGAGCCCACGCATGACCAGCCCCTCAGAGGGAACACAGAATGTCTGAGCAAAGTGGACAGCTTTCCCAGGAAACAGCCTGTTTCAGCACAAGATTGGTCTTGATGTACAGGTCCGTTTAATGAAACGAATCTGAACTTATGGATGAGAAATGAGGGACTCCATACTTGAAATTTCGTTCAGAAAACACGTAGGGAGAACCCCATCTGCAGAGGAGATGGAAATCATCCAGAAAATGTGGCTCTCACGCTAATGATGAGAAAAAGCTGGTAAATGGCAGAGTTTGCGGGGGGGGGGGGTCCGGCAACTGAAATGAGGGAAATTGCCAACACGTCTTCAGGGTCCCGAGGGCTTGCGGTGGGCCAAAGTCACAAGGCAGAGTAACTGGGACCCCGGTTCCAAGGGAAGCCCCATGCAGCAGCCCCCCCCCAGTGTCCCAGGCATGCAGGTGCCGAATGTCTCACTTCCCAAAGCTCAGTAGAGTTCTAGGACTCTGGGAGGGCAGGAAGACCTCCAGGCTCAGAGCCCCAGAAAACAAGAAAGCATTTGCTGCTTCTGGGGGGAGACCCATGCAGTTGTGCCTGTCCTGGGTGAGGGGGGAGTGCTGGCTGCTTCTGCTAAGGGCGGGTGGCAACGCTCTGCCCAAGCCCCGTCCTCACCCCAGATAAGAGCCTAGCACCAAAGAAAGAGCAATGCTGGTCTACCCCCAGGGGAGGACAAAGGGCAGGGAGGGCACAGAGGGGGCTCCCTTGGGTGCAGTTTGGAGGGTCAACGAGAGATGAGGAGAGACAACTGCTCTAGGAAAGAAAGCACAGACCCTCAGTCAGCACCCCTGCCCCCAAGTGCCCCCAGTGGCGGGTGGTTTTCTCTGATTTCTGAGGTTTTTAAACATTTTACCAACTTTCCCTTTAGTAGTTGCCCCTTGTCCCAGCCCTGCAGGTGCTTGGCCCCTCTTTTCCCACTGAATGTGCCCTCTGAGCAGTAATGATGGAAACTGCTGTCTTCTCCAATGGTTTCACATGTAAGATTGAGTCAATTATATTTGGAAGTTCACTGTATTTCTCTTGGGTAATGTTGGATGATAGAAGATAGATGATAGATAGATAGATAGATAGATGATAGAAGATAGATAAATGGTAGATAGATAGATAGATAGACAGATGATAGGTAGATGATAGATAGATAGATAGATAGATGATAGATGACAGAAGATAGATAGATAGATAGATAGATAGATAGTTCAATGATAGATGATATAAGATAGATGATAGATAGGTAGATAGATAGATAGATCAATGATAGATGATATAAGATAGATGATAGATAGGTAGATGATAGATAGATAGATAGATAGATAGATAGATAGATAATAGATAGATGACAGATAGAAGATAGATAGATAGATAGATAGATAGATAGATGATAGATAGTTCAATGATAGATAGATAGATAGATAGATAGATAGATCAATGATAGATGATATAAGATAGATGATAGATAGATACGTAGATAGATAGATAGATAGATAGATAATAGATAGATGACAGATAGAAGATAGATAGATAGATAGATAGATAGATAGATAGATGATAGATAGTTCAATGATAGATAGATAGATAGATAGATAGATAGATAGATAGTTCAATGATAGATGATAGAAGATAGATGATAGATAGATAATAGATTAATAGAATGATGGAGGGATAGATAGATAATACATAGATGATAGATAAACAGGACTGTAGATTTAGATAGTCTATGCTATATTCTTAAAGATACAGTATTAGACAGGCTCAGCTGAGACTGTCATATCATCTCAGTGATTTTAATACAGCCTAATTGGGAAGTCTATGTCATAATGATAATGAGTTTTCACAAAGTGTACTTTGGCTGATATTGAAACTCCTACACCGACCTTGGCTTGGTTGAAATCTGCTGCAGTGTATTTTTCTGTCCCTTCAGAGCTATCGCTAGCTGAATCATTTAGTGATTTTTAAAAATTTAGCCCGATTCTATTTGCCTTGTCGCTGCTGTGCGCACTCCATCATTTTTAGTGCGCTGGTTTGGATGGGCGTCTGTCGTAGTCCCGGGGGCCATCCCGCGCACCTGCCCTCCGGCTCTTTTCCTCCTCTCACTTGCCTTTTTGGGACCGACTATTTTTGTCATTCTTTTCTTTGCCTTCTTTGAATTTGGGAGCTATACTCTTCCCTTCTATTCTTTTAGCACTTAAACTGGAACTTAGACACTGTGTTCCTAATTTGTCAGAGTATAAAATTTGTAGATATATTTATCCTGCTTCTAGAAACAGAAAGACCCTAAAATATTTTAATTCCTTTTATTCCTTTCCTGATTACTGTACATGTAACCATTTTGTATTTTTTCTACATTCCATTTTTAACCGGATGAGATGTTGTCACTATTATTCTTAGATGTCAGAGTTTATTCACGCCTACTCACGTGTTTATACATTTCTTTACTCCTTCTGGCATCTCAGATCCTCATCTGCGATTACTGTCCTTCTTCTTGAAATGTAACCTTTATTTATTTTTATCTTTTTAAGTTTATTCAGTTTGAGAGAGAGAGAGAGAGAGAGAAGGGCAGTGGCAGAGAGAGAGAGAGAGAGAGAGAGAATCCCAAGTAGGCTCTGTACTGTCAGCTCAGTTAACTGACTCAGCCACGCGGGGTCTCCCGAAAAATAACCTTTAAAAAACTTTCTTTTAGGGCAAATCTGTTGATGGTAAATTCTCCCATTTTTTTTTCTTTGTCTTAGAAGGTATTTTGATATTTTGGTCTTCACTCTTGAATTTAGGTCACGGAATGAAAACTCAGAGCTGCTTTCAGGCTCATGCTGGAGAGGCTCCTTTGCAATCTGTTCCATTGTTGACACTAACAACTTTGTCAATGTAACTGTCCTCGTGTTTGCAGGCATATAGGTCTTTTATGTCTAGCTACTTCCAAGGTTTTCTCTTTGGCTTTGGTCTTCTTCATGTAATAAGACTATGTCGAGGCGTGAAAATTGTCATTCCTTTTGGTCACAGGACAGGGTGGAAGGGGTGACCAGGTCCCCACACGGAGAGGTGGGTCCTCAGGAGTCCCTGTGAGTGACTTCCTCTGCTGCTGCACCCCACCCCTGCTACACTGAGAAACCCAAGGTCAGGTTCGCTGGGTTTCCAAATGAGCTGAGGCATCGCTCTGATTCTGTCTCTGAGTCCTTGGCTGCCATTCTCTCCTTCATTCTCCATTTGAGAATTCTGGAGATTGCTCAGAGCTGCCGGGTTCATTTCCTTGGTGGCTCTGGGATCACTAACTGCCCTTCCTGTGTGCAGGCCCTTGGTGCCCTTCCATGTCGCTGTGAAAGTGACTTGAGAGTCCTGGAAACCCCAGAACTAGACGTCGACACCATGCACGCTGCTGTTGGTGCCTTTCCTACAATATGCATGCAGCCAGCTTCTCCGTCTTCCCATTGCCTAGGGGGTCACCTCCAAACTTCGTGTCTAAAGCCAGACTTAGCCCGGTTTTCTCTGCCCTCTCATGCGTGGATCCCGTGACTCACACAGCCCGCAGTCCCGGGTCTGTCTGCTTCCTGCGATGTGCCTTCCTCTAAGTTGCTTCCTTTACTTGAGACACTTTCCCCATCTCCTTTTTCTGTGCTTTGTCAATCTCCTCCTTCTTAACGGAACTAATTTGAGAATCTGTGCTTCCTGGGGCCCCTGGGTGGCTCAGTCGGTTGAGCATCCGACTTCCGCTCAGGTCATGATTTCACAGATCGTGAGTTCGAGCCCCGCGTCAGGCTCTGTGCTGACAGCTCGGAGCCTGGAGCCTGCTTCGGATTCTGTGTCTCCCCCTCTCTCTCTGCCCCTCCCCTGCTCAGGCTCTGTCTCTCTCACTCTCAAAAATAAACAAAAACAAATTAGAAAAAAAAAAATCTGGGCTTCCTGCACTCAGCTCTGCTCCCACACTAGACTGTCCCTTTCCCCCATGACAGTCCCTCTGTTCCTACATGTACTTTGCGGTCACATCCGGGCGTTTCACCTTGCTTTTACTCCTAGAATTCACGTGCATGGACACTCTCAGAGACCACACCGCCTGCTCTAATAAGACCCTTCCCTACCTCTCCACCGTGCTGCAGGACGGCACCTCTCCATGGTCACCCCCTTCGATGTTTCCCGATTTGCAATTCTGTGATGCCCACACGTTGAGCTGCCCCTGTCTGCACCGGAATGGTGCACGAGAACGGTGGACAGATTGAGGTAAGTTTGACTATGCTGCACTTTGATTTTTCTTACTTTAAGTAGGTCTCTAAATGAGAACGAATTCCTTGTTATGTCCCCATCAAAATGACAAAAGCCTTAAAAGCCCCTCACTTACAAAAGGTATACCCTTATTTTGATATTTTATGAGACACAGAAAAGCACCTAGAAAGAGAAGAATAATTACCCATAACTCACCACTCAAAGGCAACTATTTCTAGTATTTCTTTCACTGATTCATGATCCTTTTAGCGCTCACAGAGTTATTCTGTCTGAAGATTTGTATTTCCTGCCCTTTTCCATACACAAGCCATATACATCTTCTCTGCAGCTATAAGCTTGTTATAAATAGTATTCTAACATTTCTGCACATTATTCCATAAATAGAAACATCAAAATATACTTAATCACCCCCATCCAGTTGGAACTGTGGGCTGTTTCCAGTATTTTATTAATATATATATATATATATATATATATATATATATATATAATGATGCAACAATGTTTTTTTTTCCATAAAGGATTTTTCCTATATTTTATTTGTTCTTTAGGATAGATGCATGTTAACTATAATTACCAAGCTAAGGGATATTAATTCTTTTATGTTTCTTTATATAACATACCAAATTTTAAAAATAATCTTTTAAGGGGTGCCTGGGTGGCTCAGTCAGTTAAGCGTCTGACTTTGGCTCAGGTCATGATCTCACCGTCCATGAGTTCGAGCCCTGCTTCGGGCTCTGTGCTAACAAACAGCTCGGAGCCTGGAGCCTGCTTCGGATTCTGTGTCTCCCTCTCTCTCTGCCCCTTCCCTGCTCATGCGCTGTCTCTCTCTGTCTCAAGAATAAATAAAAACATTAAATTTTTGTAAATAAAAAAACCCAATCTTGTAAGTGGTGAAAACTCAGACAGCTATGAACTACAAGACCAATTCCACTTTGCTTTTGCAAGAACAATGAGTTGTTGGATTTGTATTTATGCGAGTGAAATTATTAATACTAACTGCTGGTTTATTCACTCAAGAGAAAAAACCAAAGGTGGTGATGTTATTGCCTTGCCTCCTGAACTCTGAAAGAGTGAAGCCTAAGGCATTTCATCTCCAAAATTTCACCATAAATGTCGATATAATTACAGATATTCTATGCACCTTTTCTTACCTTAATGTTGTCCATTAGTCTTCATTTTTCAAGCTCTTTTGACACTGCAGAGCTGGAAGAATAAAAATAGTTTGGAGCAAACTCTATGAGTATAATCTATATAGTTGGTGTTTTTGTAAACAGATATCCATGACCAGCATAGCTCTGGTTTTGCAAAAAGGATTTTGCTTTTAAGCCCTGCTAATTTCTGGACATAACGTGCATGGAGGGAGTACAGCTTTTCCGAGATGCCTTCTGCTGTGTGCAGCTGAAGGGGCATCAGATAATGGCCTTCACTACCAAGGCCACGATATATCATAAGCGAGCATAATTAGCTAAAATTTGCTGTCGCTTTCCCCCGTCGTTCTCGAGAGCCATCTACTTTATCCTCTTTACATTAGCTAAATATAGTTCTAGCAGACCTGACTCTGAATCACCCTTAACTAGATGTCCCAAGGCAAACTGGCCTGACTTATAATCAATAGAAAATAAGGAGTAAAAGCTATAGATGTCATAAAAAGACCACATTTCTATAAATTACTTTGGAAGGCAAAATTCAAAGTGTATGTTGGTTCAATTTTGGATTATGCACAGCAAAAGCTTGTTATGAATAGCCAAACATGATTTAATCCCCACTTGATTTATACGGTTAATGGCGGGTTTGCCTTCATGGAGTAATTTATGGGTAGTTTTAAGAATCTTTTTTATTGGATAAAAAATAAAATTAACATGGTAGATCAAAATGCTAAAGAAATATTTGGACATTTTTTTAATCTTTAAGAGGCTTTTAAGGAGGTTAAGAAAAGCCTTGTGTTGAAGTAATGCGATAGACACCCTATTTGAATATTCTGTATATAATATATTTTTAATCATATGGTTACAACCTTCTATTATTCAACATCAGCTTTCAAAGAAAAAAAAAAAACCTGGGCATCATTTCCATGTTGGAAACAACCTGAGAAACATTATTTCCAGTGTCTTAAAATGTATTGAAATGAGGGGGCAAAAGTGGCATATGCTTCTTTTTAAGCAAGAGATTGCGAGTTTTCACGTTTACTAAGAACACATGTACGTTAAAAGAAGAGGCAGTTCCTTCTTCCTCACCATTAATTGTCGGCCTTATTGCCATCAGCCAGCTCATCATTCTTTTCCTGCTGTTGTAAACATCAAGGTCATTTGGAGATTCTGCCAAAATGAAGATCGTTATGTACAGAGCAGTATTAAAGCAGAGAGGCCAAGCCCTGGGGCTGCCGAGAGTTCTGAGAAATGAGGCACTCAGTTAATGCTGTTTTTCTCTAGATAAAGGAAGATTCTGCTTCAGAAACATTCTTCCAGGGTCGCACAAAGGGACCGTAACAACTACTGAAATGTCCCCCTCACGCGAGTCATGTCCACAGTGCTGCTTCGTGACAGCCCGCAGGGCAGGAATGATGGTAAAGGACGTGTCATCTGGATTTTCCAGGAATCGGATGCCAGGAAGTCAACCTCCAGTCTTGAGGGGCTCCACAGACCTGCTCTCCAAGAAAGCTGTCAACACAGACTTAAATAGGAACCATCCAAAGGTTCTGGAAATGCTCCTAAGGACAACGAGCAAACGAGGCAATATCTATTCTACCCATCCCAAGAGAATTTGGTAAGACAGTAAGAGGCTGTGGTATTTGAACTGAGATCACTCCATCCCTCCCTGTGTCTGCCGAGGAGGGCTCCCGGCCCCCCACCCAGCTCCTTGTGGAAAGGCCTTACTCCTTTGGGGAGTGGGCTGTGAGTTTCTTATTCTGCTCTCACTACCTTTTGCTGGGGCTGAGCTTTGGGCAAACACAGTCAGCCCTCACCCAGGCCCCACTCGTGGGGCAGTGGCTGTGCCTTGGGTAGGGCTGACTGAGAATACCCTGGATAGCCTGCCCCACTCTCCTGAGGTGGGGGGGAGGGCATGGTGGGAGAGGAGTCTAGAAGGACAGGGCTACCATCCCTCTCCATCCCCGCAGACTCAGCTCTTACAGCCGAGTGTCACCACAGAGAACTCAGTTGACCTCCTGGCAACGACAGTTGCATTGGATCCAGCAAATTCTGGACGAGAAGTAAAAAGTCGGGAAAGTCAAGAACGCTGTGAGTGCCACAACAGATGGCATCTTGTCATGGAGATTAAGGGCAAGATCTTTAGAATTCTCTCAACGGGTTTGGATCTAGCTCTCTGACTCGCTAGATCTGGGTTCGTCAGCAAGTGGCTTAACTTCTGTGAGCCTGATGAAAAGAGATTGCACTTACCTGGATGGGGAACCGGACGCCTGAAATTAGAGCCTCTCCTGAAAGCAACGTTTGTCACACTTCAGTCAGGAAACAAACCAGGCCAGTTATTTTTAATAGAAGGACAATAATCTAAACCGCGAAATTGTAGAACAGTCTAAGCAGGTTTCCGTAAAGAATTGTCAAGAAGGTCATCGAGAAGAGCACTAAGTCACGAAGGAAGGAACTTTGAGGGACTGGAGAACTGGAGGACTGGGGACCAGGACTGGGGGACTAGACTGGAGGACTGGGCACCAGGACTGGAGGGGCAGGACTGCAGGATGAGGGGAGATTTGAACGATTACAACTTGGAAGCCTGAAGGAGCCGCCCGCAGCTGGAAAGTCACCCCGCGAGAGAGGCCCAGAGGCTACAGACAAGAGCAGCTTTGGTGCTGAGAGCCACTGCAGGGTGGTGTCCCGGGGAGGGACGCAGACGGGGAAGTTCCGGAAAACAGGGCCTCACCTCTCTCGGCCTGGCACCTCGCTGCATCGTCTTTCGGTAAAACTACATGGAGGGCCAGGCGGCAAAGCAGGGACACGGCCTACAGGGTCCTGAATCAGCATCACAAAGCCACGTTGAGAAGGCTGGCTTGGAGCAGGGAGATGACAGTTTGAAGCCCTGTCACAAGCTTCCTAAGAAGCTACGGTCAGTAAATCTCAGTCACCATCATACGTGCCTTTGTGACCAGTGGGCCTTCGGGACATGGAAAGTCTCCGAAGTCACCATCCACAAACAAAGGGCATCAAAGGCGGGACATTCCAGCGCCTGTGGGAGTTTTACTTACTCCTGTGCCCTGCGTTCTTTCCAGACGTGTCAAATCACCGACGTCCTTTTTAATCATTTTACATCCAGCAAGAAGGTATCTAATTTGGGCCCAGTCACTACGGCAGCATTCTTTGGAGAGCTAGGGTTTCCTGGGAGGGAATGTCTCTAAACCTGGTGTTTGGAATAATAAGTGCTACACAATTTTCAAAAAAGAAAACAAAACCGAACCAACCAGCCGACCAAACAGGCAAACAAACCACATCGTGCTCATATCATTTATGCTGCGTTTGGGATTTAGGAAATATGTTCGATTGTCTGCTATACATGTCTCAGCAGGGTCCTGGTGTTTTCACTACACTGAACATTTTGGGGATCTAAACCATTATTCACACCCGGGTCCCTTGTGGCAGAAATGGAGGGATGACGCTCAGATGTCCCCTCAAGGAAGAACCCGTCCACCGGCTGCCGGAGGGAAGCCAGCGGACTCCCCGGCAGCCGCACCACGGGATCCCCCGCAGCATTTGAATTAAAGTCCCACCCTTCCCAGGAAGGTCCCGGCCAATGACCATGCAAGGCGACAGTACTAGAACCTGTCCTGCAAGATCGCTGACCTGCAACTCCTGTTCTGGAGCCTTCTTCAGCTCTGCACTGCAGGGCGAGCCTCTTCCAAACTAGCCCTCCTTCCTTCAGCCCCTCCTTTCCCGAGACCAGGCCTTCCCTGTGCTCTGAACTCCTGTTCCCTTTCCCGCTGTCCTCCACGACCATGACCTCGGTAAATTTTCCTTCTACCCTCTTTTGATGTCCATAAGTTGAACCTGCTGTGTTTTTTTTAACAGCTTTATCAAGATAAAATGCATCTGTGTGAAATGTACAGCCCAATGGACTTCTATCCACTGAGATGTACCCCCATCACCACCATCAATTCTAGAACGTTCCCAAACCCTTCCCCTCCACTCCACTCCAGTTCTCAGCAACCACTAATCTTTTCGTCTAGAGATTTCAGGATTCTAGACATTTGGTATGTAACACGTAGTGTTTTGTGACTGGCTTCTTCATTTAGCATAATGTTTTTAAGCTTTATTCACGTGGTGACAGATATCCACACTGCATTTCTTTCCATGGCTGAATAAAATCCCATCGTGTGGCGAAATCACGTTGCATTTATCTGTTCACCTGTTGATGGGCAATTCAGTTGTTCCCATTTTTTTGGACTGGTATGTTTTGAGTGATGTTGCTGTAAACATTCACGGACAATCTTTTGTGCGGACATAAGTTTTCATTTTTCTCGGTATATACCTAGAAGTGGAATTCTGGGGTCATGCGGGAATTCGATACTTAATCACTAGTGGAACTGGCAGACTGTTTTCCAAAGTGACAACACTATTGCCCATTTCCACCAGCTTCTCCAGATCCTCACCAGCGCCCGTTGTCTGAGCTTTCGGGTCTAGTCATTCTGATGGGTGTGCAGTGGTATCTCATAGTTTCGACTTGCATTTCCTGATGACTGATAATGCCAAGCATCTTTTCACGTGCCTGTTGGCCATCTGTAGATCTTCAGAGATCGCGTCCCTGTGGATGGCCTCCTTTCTGGAGTCAGTGTTCGATATTCTGATGGCAAGAGGGGTCCACTCAGCTTCTTTACCCCCAGGCCTCTATGAAACTTCCCAGGCCTACCCGGCTGGTATTTGAGGCTGGATCACTATTCTACCTATGAGTCTTCACAATTTCACTGGCTTTGAAAGTACCCTTGGGCTTGACTTGCTCAGAGTTTGCTGCTAATGAAGTCAGTTCCTGTCGGATGACATCAGGAGATACCTTTTATTTTATTTTATTTTATTTTAAGAGAGAGAGAGAGAGTACAAGAGGGGGAGGGACAGAAAGAGGATGGGTAGAGAGAAGATCCCAAGCAGGCTCTGCCCTGTTAGCTCAGAGTCCGACACAGGGCTCGATCCCCTGAACTGTGAGATCATGACATAAGCAGAGATAAAGAGTCAGATAGATGGTTAACTGACTGAGCCACTCAGGCGCCCCAGGAGGTGTCTTTTATAAGGCCCATCCCCCTATGTATCTCCTGAGCCAAGACTCCCGAGCTGGGGTGGGGGCCATGGCTAGCTTTTCTCTGAGGGATCCCACATTTGGGTAGCTGAGTGGCCGGTGGGGCCTGGGAGCAGGCACTTGAACCTGCCTCTCCTGGTGGCAGGCAGGGATGGCAGGAACCCAGCGGCCTCAGCCTGCCACAGCTGAGGTCCAGGGGTGCTCAGGAGTGGGGGCTGAGCTTGCGTGGGACTCAGTCTCCTCACCAGAGGCAGTGGAGAAATGCTGACGTCTTGCTTCTCCAGGGAAACAGAGCCTTCCCGCAGGGAGCTGGGGACTGGAGTCCAGACCAAGGGACCCTGTGCTCTTGGCTACAATGTCTTGCGTGGGGTCTCCACACCCCTCCCTGAGCCGGGATGGTGAGGGAAATGCTGTCTTGGCATAAATATCATGGACTCTCCTTTGTTGCTGAGATTTTGCAGATATCCTTGAATACACGTTTTTTCATTCGCTGCTTGTGCTTAATACCCTACGGAAGCCTCAAATGGTTTTTATAGTCTCCACTGGTTTCTCTGGGCAGCAAGTTACCAGAGTTCTGGCCTCCATCATGTTGGCAGAATGCTCCTCTTATTGGCAAATGTATTCTTTGCAAACAAGACTAGTCTGTAAGCCAACCAACACGGAGGCATTGGATGACATGATACCTGCCCCCTGAACTATAACTACGAGTGGACATGCGTCTTGGAGGTAAGTGATTACTGCCATGCCTAACTACTGGGACCCAGCTCACAAGGTCAAGAGGGAGCTGAGAAGGTGGGGGAGAGGGGTTCTCTTAGTACCAGCCAAAGAAATGGAGAGAAAGAGCTTCCTGGAAAATCATCTGGTCCAACTTCTGTTGCACAAATGAGAAAACCAAGGACCGGAGATTAACTTTTCTGAAACTGCTTTGGTAGAAGCGATCTCATCTAGAAGGCACACCTCCCACGTGACCCCGTGCTCTGTCCACAAATAACTTGTGACGTTGGCCGCACTCAGCACCTGTGACCGGTGATGCCGGAGGATTCGGAAGTGAAGCCGTTGCTGTGGGGGTGCCGTCAGGCAGGGCTTGGGGGGCACGGAGGGCTTTGTCTCCGCAGGGACAAGGACAATGAAAGTAATAGGATAAGAACCAAGACGCATAGCAGATCTACCCTGTGTGTGTGTTTCTCGAAAATTATCTCATTTCGTTTAATGCATCAGTGGTACATACAGAGGTAGTAGGTACAGTACTCAGCCATCGGTCAACCAGCTACTGGTCCCTGTGATGTGATGTGCTGAGGCCCAAAATCCAGGGACATCATCTCCCGAGGAAGTCTTCTTCACTTCCTAGAGCTCCCTTTCCTCGACTTCTTCAGAATACCCCACGCACTTCTTGTACATCAGCATGGTGCGGTTTCATGCGTAGTTTTCTACTAAACTGGGGCCATGCCTTTTCTGTATTTCCCTCCCTTGTCACATATGGATATCCCTTGAATATTTGTTATCCCCGCTTTATAGATGGGAACGCTGGACCTTGGGGAAATAGCTTGGCCAGGGTGCAAAGTAATTAGTAGCAGAGCTGGGCTGGATCCCTCATTACCCGACTACGAACGCGTGCCCTACAAACTACATCCCCATCCCTGGCCACGTGTGCCGGTCCTGAGGCTGGTTAGGATGTACTTGTCATACCTGTCCTGCTCTTTCTCAGGGTCTGCTCTACCTGGCAGGGAGTAGATACCAAACAAGCATTTGCGTGTTGACAGAATAAAATCTCCTTCATCCTTGCTGACTCTTATCCAGCTAGGAAAACAGTGTGATCGGCCTGCCTTGGAGATACCGGCCGTAGGAGGAAACTGTCTGCTCACATCATGTTGTGACCTAAGGAAGCATGGGTCGCCTGCATTACTGGAGAATCAGGACCACAACAATGAGATATCGGGGCTCTGCTTTAAGCCAATGAAGACAGAGTTCAGTGGGCAAAAGGAGCCCGACGTGGAGTTCAAAGGTTATCTGGTGATTCGAACGGGCCGCTAAGATCGGGAACAACAGAATTAGGGGGTTGGACAAGAGGGAGGAACCACAATTCTGTTGCATTAGAATTTTTAAGAATATGGATAGATTCTCAGGTCACCCCTGAAGTATTCTAGTTCAGAATTCTTTGAGTGGGGCTTAAGTGGGAGGAAGAAAAAACCCCTAGTTTATAAAAGCCTCTCAGGGATTAAGATGAGTCGTCCTAGCCCTCAGGTGTAGACCCAGAACATCTGGGCCAGAATGCCCACCTATAAGCGTGCCCCATCCAGGCCACAGGCCAGGGTCTGGAGAAAACATTTAGCTTCCAGCTCTGTCCAGACCTAGCTGATCTGACTGTCACGTCTCCCCAGGTTCAGAACCTCCCTCAGCCCAGGTCTGTCCCTGCTGGTTTCTCCAGTTCTCTGGACATTTTGCAACCTTGAAGGCCCAGAGGGGTCCGCCCTCCCAGGGGCCAGCATGGTGCCTTGAGGGAGGCACCTTTCTCCCATCTCTGCGTTGACAGAAAGCCCTTGACGTCTTCTGTGTTTAATATCAATTCGCTTTGTAACATCAGTAGTCTCCGGGTGCCTGCCACGTCAGCCTGATGAAAGGAGATTTGGAAAAGATGAAGTTATTCGACACTGGGCCTCTGTGAACCACGACATGAAGTGAAGGGGGCTCATTTTGAAAACCTCTTTCTCCAGGACGCAAAGGCAGGCAAGCTGGCCATTCTCTTCAACAAAATGCACGCTGTAACCGAACAGGAGGAAAAGCCTTCCCTCTATGTGACTTAGTATCAGCCTTCAACCACAAAGGCTCATGGACAAAAATGCATGGATTGGTCACCAGGTAGCCCTTGAGAATGCCTGCAGCATGTTTCCTGGGTCTTCTATTTCATCACAGGTAATTATAGGTGAGTTACATGGCAGATCCCCAGCTGTTGTCCTCCTGTCTGGAACGTGCTGCTGTTTTCATCCTAAGAAAATGTATTACAACATGTATGGGAAAGGGTAGTCATGCTT
The DNA here is from genome assembly GCF_018350155.1 of Leopardus geoffroyi. Taxonomy (NCBI): domain Eukaryota; kingdom Metazoa; phylum Chordata; class Mammalia; order Carnivora; family Felidae; genus Leopardus; species Leopardus geoffroyi. Next base: position 137,245,466 of record NC_059336.1, read on the forward strand.
ACAAACTAGTTTACAGATATGGATGTATTTTATGGATGTGCATAAAAATATTCAATACACACACACCAATAGACACCTCAAAATGATGAATTGATCATTGTTTGCTGATCGTTACGTATTGTGCAATTACCGACCATCACAGAGTTCTGGCTGAGAGTAAAATAAACTCATGCACATTTGTGTTTTTCTCTAATTCTCTCTCAGTATCTCTGAAGTGAGAAGTTCAAAATCACTGAGGGCAAACATCATCATTATTTCTGGCAGGCACTCACCAAAACCAGCATCGCCCCAGATGCTCGCTACAAACATTGAACTCTGAGAATAATCACATCAGTTCAGACCTCTGGTTAGTTCACAAGGTCTAATTTAAATGCTGATGATGCTTGGGCATTGGCTTTTAAAGAAAATTCTTTACGGGAAACTCGACTGCTTTCCAGAAGGCCTCTGCTTTAGACATTCTAAAATCCAGCATCAATCAGCCAGAGAACTTTTCTTGTTCAATAATGATAAAATTAAATATTACTATTTTTACAAGGTAGACCTTGCAGGGATGCGATCTGGTGTCATTTAATCCGTATCTATAGCTGGATGCCCCCTTGACCTTTTTTGTTGTTGCTTTTGAACTGGCTTCTGGGGATTAATTTGGCGATTGGTTCTTGCGCACTATAACCTAATCGACCAGTAAGAGTGAGTCCATTCGGTGGAGCAGGGTCTACGGCTGCTCATTCTTGTCAGTACTTTGTCCTGATTCTTGGAAAGATGACTGGAACTTTGGATCTGGCTTCCACACTTGAAGACCTGGCCATACTCCTGCCATGAGTGGGCACGACTGTGCTCCACTTCCATTGTCACATAAATTCTTTTTATGGCTTGTTCACTGACATATCTCTAAAATACAGAAAACTGCTTGGTCAACGGGAGGCACCAAATAAATAATTTCCGTAGTTAAAGAAGTGCTCTTGACTCCAAGATTCTCCTCCAGCCAAATCTTGACTGAGATGTGGTTCCAATGGAATATTTTTGTTTGGACACCTTGCTGTTTCCTCAGATACAATACCTCTTAAGCTGAAAGTTATTTTCTTCCTTATGCTACTTTCTTTATCTAAAGTATACTCAGCCTCTTAATGTATAAATATATATATTTAATATACATATATTTAAACACACATGTACGTATATATATATATATATAATTTGCATAATGATGGTAATAATTACCATTTACTGATGTCTCAGTGACTGGCATGGAATGCTTCTATTATTACAAACCTGCTACAATAATCTTGAAAAACAGTATATGCTATTGGCATGTTATAGACGATAAAGTTGACATCAGAGAGATTGATCAATTTATCCAAAGTCACACATACTTCTGTAGTTGGATTTAAACCCAGGTCTGCTTACATTTTATGTCCACATTCTTTATGCCATAGCCTCCTACCTCTTAGAATCATAATATACCTGCTTTATATCTCTGTACTTTAAGAGACCATAACTCTGTAAGATAAGAGCCTGGTTCTTTCTCTTGTTTATGTTAACAGAGACTAACGTAGTATCTGGCATAGTCTGGGTTCAACAGATGTTTTCAAAATGCCTCTTCTTTTTCTCCCCCTCATTTCAGCCTAAGTCTCTCCCCTCCTCCTCTTCATACACACTTTCCCCAAGCATATATGCCTAAAACATTGTTGATTCAACCCTTAATAAGACTGAAACAATTCTTTCCCATTACTCGTGGCACTTTGCTAAAGTAGACTTTGTCTATGATCAGATGATTGCAATTGCCTCTGAAACCCTACCCCACCTCTTCTCTCTCTCTCTCTCCCAGTCTATCCTCCCATAATTTATCAAATCTCCATCAGGCTTCTCTCCCTAAATGCCATTTTGACGATCCATTTCTAAGCCTCCACACCTCCAATAATCCCACTGAGCCCACCAGTGGAAATCAAGGGTTTCCCTGGAGATCATGGCTCTCCAAAGGACAACACTTCCTTTGTCCTCCCTGGACCTAAGCTGGTCTGACCCTTCTCGACCAGGCTGACCTGTCCTCTTCATTTTCCCTGGCATCTCACAAACTCCTACTTGGGATTCTGAATATTACATAAGCCTCTTACCTACCGGCTTAAATTCAGGCCTGTGGGATCAGTCGGGAGCCCTGGTTCTATACAGCGATGTTCTCTGGCTCCGTGCCTCTGCTGTACCCTCCCTGTGACCCATGTTCTGGTGACCCATGTGTGGTCCATGTTCCCATTCCCATGCCTGAGCATGTAATCTTTTATGGTGTCCCCCCCTCCATGGTTCTTATGTCATTTTGTTTCTCATGACATGGCCCTAAAGGCAGCAGAGAGGGAGCCCTTGCCTCCACTTGGTGGACAGGAGATAAACTGGTGAGTGTAGACCACCGACCAAAGCACAGAGAGGGTGCAAGTGGAATCCACATCCATTTCTTCTCCCAGCACACCATGTGCCATCTGTTCTGCTTGTTTTCAGTCTCCTTTTCTGGGTCTTAGTGAACAGACACGAGTCCTAGAGACCCTACGTCTCCAGTCCGGTCCCCCATCTTCTGACACCAGGGGCAAGTCTGGATCTGGTGACCACTACTCACGTGGACGTTCTTGGCAGACATTGGCAGTGTTGGAAATAGAGTGATCTCGGGGCACCTGGGGGGCTCAGTCGGTTAAGGGTCCGGCTCTTGGTTTCGGCTCAGGTCATGATCTCGCTGTTTGTGAATTTGAGCCCCGCATCAAGCTCTGCACTGACAGGGCGGAACCTGCTTGGGATTCTCTCTCTCCCTCTCCCTCTGCCCCTTTCCCACTCACATTCTCTTTCTCTCTCTCTCAAAATAAACAAATAAACACTTAAAAGAAAAGAAAAGAAGAAAACAAAAGAAAAGAAAAGAAAAAAGAATTATTTTTTGTTTTCAACAAATTGTCTTCAAATGCAGAAAACAAAATAAAGCATCCTCAAATAATTTGAAGATAATCATTTTGGTGATTGATGTGATTGGTAAGAGCTGAAACTTACCAACTCTCTAATGTCTACTCAAATAAATGGTGTATGATGTGGGGAAGTTCCGTTAAACTTGTTTAGTGTCGATTATTCACTAAAATAAAACTAAAATAATTTGTACTGTATCAGGCTCTCTTCATGTACCAACTTTTTGGATTCTCACAAATTTGTGAGACAAGTGTTACTGTAGTTCCATTCAGTGATGAAATAAAAAGAGAAGCAGAGTTCAAAGGGGCCCAGGACCACACAAGTAATGTCTGTGCTGAATTCAGGAATTGGATTCATGAGCACATATTCTTTTTTTTTTTTTTTAATTTTTTTAAATGTTGATTTATTCTTGAGACAGAGACAGAGCATGAACAGGGGAGGGGCAGAGAGAGAGGGAGACACAGAATCCGAGGCAGGCACCAGGCTCCGAGCTGTGAGCACAGAGCCCGACGCGGGGCTCAAACCCACGAACTGTGAGATCATGACCTGAGCCGAAGTGAGAGGCTCAACCAACTGAGCCACCCCTGCGCCCCAATGAGCACATATTCTTAAACACCATATTAAACTCATCTGTACTCAAACTATTCCTCTAATCCAGTGGGGTTCTTTAAAATGAGATACCATTTGTTAAAATTTAGCCTATAACTGCTCATCAGGATCACTTAAGCACCCATATACTTCTGAACTTTAAGTCCGTATACTTAAAGAACATAGATGCATTCGTTTAAGTGAAGAGTTTCCCTTAAGTAATGTCTATGTGACAATATTGTTTCGATGGAGTCCCACCTGAGAAGAACATTTGGAACTCACATTTCTCTCTAAAGACTGCAACACCCTTCTCTCAAGTCCAACTATTTATGACTGAGAAATGAGAAATAGTTTCACGAGAACAGACGATCAACACGAAGTGCCCTACAAGCGGTTAATCAGGATAAACGTTTCCCAAGGAACAACTTACTTAATCCTCTCAAGAAACCTCTGAACTACAGGTAATTTTCCCATCTTACAGGTGCATAAACCAAGGTATGGGGATGTTAAGCACCAGGCCCCAATCTGGCAGGTTGTGGAGTGTTATAACCGAAGTGACTGAGCTCCAAGCCCCACAGCTAGGCTTGTCCTATTGTGCTTTCCTCCCACAGAATGGGAAGAAGTTGCCATCTGGCCCTAGCTTGTAGCTGTAACCTCAAGATCCCCGACTTCCCATCTGTGATTGTTGCTTGGCTCGCCCTGATGCAGGATTGTTGGTGCTCTGGCTTCCAGGCTCCTGAATTCCCAGGGGAAACACCCTTCCTGGTTGGATTCCTCTGTCCGGGACTTTGCACAAGGGGACATCTCCAACCAACTCAAATCATATGGAATGCTAGTCATATATGTGCGTGGAGGAAAGAGCCACTGTGCATTTATACTGTTTATGGCTTTTGCTGTTTTGAAAATGCCATTTAGGCACTAGGTTTCGAGAGACGGTCTCCAGCGCCAGCTCTGTGCAAGGGCATCACAAATCCAACGGGTGAAAGAAATAGGGGGAAAAAGAAATATAGGACTAGAACCCATTTTAAGAAAGTGCATTTTACCTGAGACAGAGTTTTGTAAGAGCTGAGCATGCTGCCACTCACCTACACCTGTCACTTTGAAAAAGGAACTAAGGATTGATTTTTTTCAACCGCTGTCTGCATCTTCTTGAAAATTAGATTGATTTTACTTTCCACTCGAGAAAGATGCTCTTTTAGCGCTCACCTTCTATTTAAGCAGCCTGGGGCTGAGGTGTGAGTCCGAGTGAAATATCATCTGCACCGTGAAAGCACCGCACCGTCTCTAACACCAGGACCCTTTGCTTTCTGAGCACGCTTCAGTAAGGGAGTGTGAATTCGTACAAAAATGGAAGCCTAGAAAGGTGAACTTCAGATTATTTTCCAAATCAGTAGAGAGATTCCTAGGCATCTGCCTCACATCATGATCCTCTTGGCATTTCTTGATTGGAAGGAATAGAGAGAGAGAGAGAGTGCTTCTCTACCTCCTGGAGGCAGTGACTGCTTCATCCTGCCCCTTATTAAGAAGCAGCCTTTCGCAGATGGATTCAGTAATACTTCTGTTTCTTCAAATAGTGAGTGGAAGGTATGAAATCAAATGGATCATTAATGGATCATTAATGTGTCTTCAGAAGTTTCAACAGAAGAGATTCTGTAGCTAAGCGGGTAGACACGATTCTGCATGTTAACATGGCTTAAGCCCCTTGCTAATATAACGGAATGCATGCGAGTAAGCGTATATTTCTAGAATGTGTGTAATGCTGTGATCTCAAATGTATGCAGGGACTAGAAAATAATAGTGGAAACCTAGGTTGCTGTATTAAATTTCACACACGTGTGAAGTTTTTTCTCTGCTATATCCTATTAGTTAATATGCTGTTATTGATTTGTTTGCATTTTATTTGACTTGAATTAAATTGTGTGTGTCCCATTGAATATAAACCTTTCACTCACTGAAATATACCTATATAGTTAGAAAATAATGTTACACATTATATATGTATATATATGATACATATATACATATATACACACACATAGATATGTACACAATCATATATAGAGGCAGCCACAGTAAAGCATAAAAGACAATTTAGCTTAGCATCATGAAACTTGCATGTAAATTCTAGATCTGCCTTCTGTCTCCTATGTTCACCCTCTGACACTCCATGCATTGAGTGCACTTACCTATCAAATAAAAATAACAATAAGCACCTCTTTTTTCTAGTGTTGAGCCTGAACTCCAGCAACTCGTTAACTTGTCTCTCATAAATAAAAGAATATCTACTGAAAAAATTCTAAAAAGAGAACAAAACTGACACTAGAAAGGAGATAACTCTCAACTGATGTCACTCAACTTTGTGTTTTATCTAATATTTATTAAATGCTTACTTGGTGCCATGTGCTTTTTTTAATGTTTATTATTATCATTATTATTATTATTATTTATTTTTAAGAAAGAGAGAACAAGCAGGTAAGGGGCAGAGGATCCCTCTGGCCCCCAGGTGAGGCTCAAACTCATGAACTTGAGAGTATGACCTGAGCTGAAGTCAGCGCTCAACCAACTTAGCCACCCAGGTACTCCAGTGCCAGGCACTTTTTAAAGCCCCTTTAAATGGACTCATTTAGGGGTGCCTGGGTGGCTCAATTGGTTAAGCTCTTGACTCTTGGTTTTGGCTCAAGACATGAATGATCTCACGGTTCATGAGTTTGAATCCCATGACAGGTGCTGCACTGACAGAGTAGACCTGCTTGGGATCCTCTGTCTCCCTCTCCCTCTGCCCCTCCCCAGCCTGTGTTCTCTCTCTCTCTCTCTCTCTCTCTCTCTCTCTCTCTGTCTTTCTCAAAAAGCAATAAATAAATATTAAATGGACTCATTTTGTTCCAGAACAATCTAAGACATGACCATGACCGCCATTTTACAGAAAGAAAACCACGGCATACAGAGCTCAAGTAATGGTCCAAGTTGTGTGCCTTCACTGAAGAGCTTTTATTTTGTTTTGTTTGCTTCTCTTTTATCATTATCGTTGTTTTGTTTTGAAGTAAGGTAACCGAGTTTATGTCAGGATGTTCAGACAAGTGAATTAAAACAACACTCACAGAACCACACAGAAAATTCATTCCTCAACGTGCTAAAATGAGTGAGAAGGCAAAGTGCCACCTGGGAAATGTTTACCCAACATACTTCTGCAAGCATCCTCACAATGGACAAGATGCAGGTAAATCAATTTATTTTTTTTAATTTTTACTTATTTTGAGAGAGAGAGAGAGAGAAGAGAGTGTGCAAATGGGGAGGGGCAGAGAGAGAGGAGAGAGAGAACTCAGGCAGGCTCCATGCTGTCAGCGCAGAGGCCAATGCAGGGCTCAATCTCACAGACCACGAGATCTTGATCTGAGCCAAAACCAAGAGTTAGACACTTAATCAACTGAGCCACCCAAGTGTCCCAATTCGGTTTTATACCTTCACCTGAAAAACAATAAAATTTGGTAGCTAAATGATGAAAAGATAGGTTCTAGGGAATAATGCTTATAATTAGAATCAAATGGTAGATGTTGAAATTTTGAAGAACCTAATTTATTTGAAATTAGTTTTCTGTGAGAAAACTTAGTAGGGATACCTACTAAGAGTTATCTTTGCCCCAGACTACATTATTGTTTCTCTGCAAAATATTTTCCAATTCTTTTTCCGGAAATAAAAACAAAACCTGTATAAATAGCTGTTTGAAGAGAACTATAATTTAGGAAAATGGACAATACCCATTATAGAGTCACCAGACACATTTTCAGTCTTCAGTGTTATTCAGTAATGAAAGTACCCTTATCCTACTTTTTAGAGACATTACTTTATTTGAGCAAACACATAGTTTTTTAAAGGGTAGAGTTAATATTTAAAACTAGACTTTCATTTGATTTTTCTTTTTTTAATATTTATTTATTGGGGAGGCAGGGAAGGGGCGGGGGTGGGGGGACAAAAGATCCAAAGAAGGCTCTCTGCTGAGAGCAGCAAGCCCAGTGCAGGGCTCCAACTCACAAACCATGAGATCATGACTTGAGCTTAAGTTGGACACTTTACTGACTGAGCCACACAGACACCCCTGATTTTTCTAACTCTGAATTCCACAGTTTTTCACACTGATGTAAAAAATAAACTCAAGTAATAGCGTTTTAAAAATTCAGAATTACGATTAAATTCGTAGAAACACATTGCAATTAACTTTCAGGCACATAAGTTAACTTATCAATGCAAGCTTGGATAGAAATACTCCTGGATATGTTTCCGTGAATCTAATTTGCATCTGACAAAACATCCAAAGAATTAAATGTGCAAATACTTAAAATGGTCATTGGTATCAATAGCTTAAGTTAAGCTCGTAAAAGATGAGGTTTAGGTTAACATTCCTAGAAAATAATTTTGAAAATAGAACTTTCTTGCCTCTGTTACCCAAGGGCTAGGCATTACCAGCTAACTCTGATGATGCTTGTGTGGGATGAAAACTGTAATCCCCATTTCCATTTTAGGATTCATGATGAGAATGACTGACTAAGATTTTCCTGGGAACTGACAGTAAATTCAGTGGTGATTCCAAGATTTATATTCAACTTTCATTGGCTCCAAAGCATAGAGTATTTCTGTCAAACCACTAATTAGATATGACTGAGTCCATAAGCCCATGCAGGGTTCATTAATGCTGCCTGGAGCTGGTCCTGACACCGCTGTCCCTGGGCTGATGTTCCAAAGCCTCCAGGCCATCACATCTGCCTTCTTAGCGCCTTCTCCCTTGATGGCTCCACCATTCAGTCCATTGCACTCGTAAGAGACCAGGAATCACCCGCTTCGGGAATCAATGTCCAACCTTTTTTCACAGATGCAGAGAGAGCCTCTTCCTAACATTTCTGGAGTCTGGTGCCAATACTCAGTGTGAAATTGAGAAAGTGTGTGAATTCGAGAAGCTCAAAGCCAGCTGGAGTGGTGGAGAATTCCTAACAGACCATTTACCTTAATAAACATTTGTTGAGTGTCCCTTTGTGAAGGATTCTAAGTCTCTTTCTTTGCAGAGATATAAAAATACTACTCTTTTCCTGGGAAAAAGAGCTATTCGGTGTGGGAGGATCCTCAGAGAAGAGAGTAATTGGGGCTCTCTGTGTCTCTGGGGGCCAGAATGCTAAGGGCCTGCAGGCTTTGTTGAGGAGTTTAAACTTCATACTGTGAGCATGAGGCAATCAGCATCCAGGAAATTTTGAAGTTGAAAAGATGTGTGTGTCAATTCTATATTTCTATCAGCAATTCCTGTGCAAACAAAGAGATTGGAAACTGGGAACTTCGTTGGCTGGCTATCGATCAGATTAGGTGAAAGTGACAAAGACCTGAGCTAGTGTGGAGGTGAGGTTGAATGGTAGAGTAAGCATATGAATTATTTCAATGGGAGATTACAGTAGAATTGTTGACAGATGGGATAAGGAGGGCCAGTTAGGAAAGAACCGGGAAGACTGAGGCTTTTAATGGGAGTGCCAGCCTGGGTGGTGAAGCCGCTAACTAGTTGGAAAGAGACATATTTTGATGGGTAGTTAAGAACTACTTCTTGGAATTGTGGGTTAAGGTGTCTTTTAAACCTCCCAATGGATTTGCTCTTGGAAATAAATGTCTGTAGTTAAGAGAGTTTGGGGTTGGCAATGCGAGGATCATGGCTACTGGCTAGTGGAGAAGGACTTTCAAAAAGTCACACTGGGCAGTGTTTCCATTTAGCGCACAGTTGCTCCACCACGTCTTTCCAGAAACACCGCATCTTTCGGAGAGCGTGATGTAACGCGTTGAGCTCGTGTGTTTGGTTAGACAGTTAGCCGTTAATGAGGGGATGGAAATGAAAGAAAATCCAAGAGATGGGATGGAACTACAGATCCTCGACCAAATAAAGGGAAAAGAACAATTCTTGCCAAACACTGCGTGGAATCGCGATGGATGGTGGCTCAGAACAGGGGGGGCGGTGGGAGGCGGGGATCTCAGAATCTCAAGGACGGAAAATGTGTAAAGAGAGCCAGCCCTTTGAGCAGGGAAGCCGGAGGGCGTCTGAGGAAGGAGTACCGAGAGCACAGCACGAATCCGCCCTCCTGGGAACCGTGCTCGTCCCGCGGAGATGGGGAAATGGCATAAATCAGCTCTAATTGTAAAGTACATTGCACATCTCAAAATAAATACTGCTGGCAAATATTCTCTAAGATTAGGGGAATTTAAAATGTTATTTTAAGGCCTTGATTGTGAGAAACAGTGTTTCTAAGTAGATAGAAGAAGAGACTGCCAAAATACGTCCTACCAGCATTTCTGTGCCAAACATGTCGGGGCTGCTGGGCCTCTGATGAAATTTGTGTTATCCTGAGTGGCCCGGACAGACCCTCAGTTAAATGTTGTCCCTCAACGCACCAGCCATGCAGCCATGTGTACGTGCGTGTACGTGTGTGTGTGTGTGTACACATTTAATATATGTGTGTATGTATGTGTGCATATAGAGTGTGTGTGTATATGTATATGCATATATATATGTACTAATATGTACTTTTATATACACACGCACAATACATATTGTGTATACATATATGTTTTTCCTTAGCATCTCTTTACTTAATTTTATTTTTTTAATGTTTATTTATTTACTTTGAGAGAGAGAGCACACAAGTGGGGGGGGGCGCGGTGCAGAGAGAGAGGGAGAACGGTCGGTGCAGAGCCCGACGCGGGGTTCGAACTCACAAACCGCGAGATTATGACCCGAGCTGAAATCAAGAGTCAGACGCTCAGCCGACTGAGCCACCCAGGCGCCCCAGCTTCTCTTGTTCAAATCCTTGAAAATCCATTAATAGGGGCGCCTGGGTGGCTCAGTCGGTTGGGCGTCTGACTTCTGCTCAGGTCATGATCTCACAGCTCTTGAGCTCGGACCCCCTGTCAGGCTCTGTGCTGACGGCTCAGAGCCTGGAGCTTGCTTCAGATTCTGTGTCTCCCTCTCTCTCTGCCCCTTCCAAGCTCACGCTCTGTCTCTCTCTCTTTCAAAATTAAATAAACATTGAAAAAATTGAAAATGCATTAATAATACCCCTTTCCTGGGAAGACAACTAGGATGAAAATAAATGAGTTCTGGAAAGAAAGTAAATCCGATGACTCCTTTGTGCTAATTTGTCTGCCTACAGGTGAGACCCTATAGCAATGGCAGCACAGTGGCTCTCTGCCTCGCGGAGACGCCTCTGAAACTTCACAGTCCACTCAAAGTCATGGTCTTTGTCTTTTGAAATGTCACACTTTCTGCTTAACGCAAAGACTGTTTTTTTCCCCAATATGTCTCATTTTGGGGATGGGCCACTGCTTCTGGCCAGAAACATATCTTTGTGTCAAGGCGTCTTCCCAAATGCCACTGCCTGGCTTCGGCCGATTAAAATATCTCTGTGCTCCTGTACCATTGACTTGCAAGAAATTTCTTCCTCCAGAACCTCCAGGGCCAAGAGCATAGACTTCTCTGAACAGCCCTTTACTATACATGGATGTATGCTATACTAGTATGCAAGACTCTCTCTCTCTTTTTTTTAATGTTTTTTTTATTTTTGAGAGAGAAAGAGAGACAGACAGAGTGCAAGCATGGGAGGAGCAGAGAGAGAGGGAGACACAGAATCGGAAGCAGGCTCCAGGCTCCAAGCTCTCAGCACGGAGCCTGACGCAGGGCTCGAACTCATGATCTGTGAGATGATGACCTGTGCCGAAATCGGACACTTAACCGACGAAGCCACCCAAGCACCCCCAAGATTCTTTTTTCTTTCTTTCTTTCTTTCTTTCTTTCTTTCTTTCTTTCTTTCTTTCTTTCTCTTTCTTTCTTTCTTTCTTTCTTTCTTTCTTTCTTTCTTTCCTTTCTTCTTTCTTTCTTTCTTTCTTTCTTTCTTTCTTTCTTTCTTTCTCTCTTTCTTTCTTTCTTTCCTTCTTTCTCTCTTTCTTTCTTTCTTTCCTTCTTTCTTTCTTTCCTTCTTTCTTTCTCTCTTTCCTTCTTTCTTTCTTTCCTTCTTTCTTTCTCTTTCTTTTCTTTCTTTCTTTCTTTCTTTCTTTCTTTCTTTCTTTCTTTCTCCCTTTCTTTATTTCTTTCTTTGGACAAGGACAGCTTACTTTTGAGAAGTACTCCAGGTTTTTAACCAGAGAAAAGCAGTGACGTCAGCGGAGAGTTGATTCAGAGCCAGGGTGACTCAGCTCTGGCCCCATGAGGAGTGGAATGACCGGCAGTCTGTGCAGACATGCAGGTCAGGTGAGATAGCAGGTGCACAGGAGGCAGCCATTTGTCAAGAAGGAAGAGGGCAAGACAGCGGGCAGGCCAGGGAGCCCAGATGCACCCAGGAAAGTCACACTACAACCTTTATTTTCACACGATGGCTTCTGGAGAGTCTTCCTAAATTGAAGCTGGACAGAGGTGTGTCTGTGCCAGTGGAGGGGGCATCAGCCCCCCTAAAACTCAGTTCCAGCACTGCCTCCTCAGTGCGGTCTGCATGGGCACTCGTCTCCAGGAGAGCACCTCTTAACTCTCTCCTACCATCCTATAAGTTCTCAAAGCACAGTAATCACATTTGCCTTGATTAAATCTGCATCCCTAGCATTTAACAAAGCAATTAGCACAGAGCAGTGTATGGGGCATGTTTGCTTCATGAAGGAACATTACAGTGATGCAGTCCTGTGAATCACATAGCGGTGAGCTGTACCAATTCACAGAGCCTGAGAATGTGAGTTCAGAAAGGCTAACACTGACAGGCCCTCTGGGTAGTTTTCTGTTTGTTTTCTTTCCATTCCTGTTCTGCGTGTGAGATTCGTGTCTCTCCTGCTTCCGAGGCAGTGTGAACCAAACACTGAATATTTCAGATACAAAGTGTTCTCCTGTACAATCAATTTAAATTATCGTGAAAACAATATGAAGTTAATTGGCACAGATTTTTCTGGGAAGACGTCTAGTCTGAACACGGCAGCTTAGACAGTAGGAAAGCCTTTTCTCCCCCATTTCTTGCTGAGGTAGCGGCCGCAAGGCGAAGTGTAGACGGTCAATATCATTTGAATAAAATACTTAAAATAAAATATTTAAAAGCTACCATTAATTTCCAATTAGGCAAGTTTTGGTTGGAAAACCTGTTTGACCACTTCCTGTGGATTGTAAAATACATAGCTTGCAGATAAATGTTGTAGAAAGAAACCCGCACTCCTTTGTATTTACATGAATCTTCTATGCACGACGGGGTAGTGTATGGAAAATGCACCGAACACATACTCTAATTCATAGATATTCAATAAAATATACCTTCCATTCCTTCGTTTCTAACTTCAAGGTGATACCAGAAACGTGCCCAATAGAAGTGCTGTTGGAATTTGCTTTAACTAACAGATTAAAAACTAAGTCAGTGGAGAAAATCATTTGCCATATTCAGTGGTTCATTTTCCTTTTTTTTTTTAGACAGCTTTTCTGGCGGAATCTAAGTGCATAGCGTGCAATCAGGCTATAATGTGAATTACACGTTGACGACTTTTTGCTTTAGAGAAAATACGCACACATGCATTTACATCTGTGTGGTTTTCTGCTCCATTTTCAAAAGAAGGAATTTCATATGGTAATCAATTGTCATTAACTTGCACCGTCTTTTCTAAGAAAATACGCAGGAGCGAAGCTCCTGTCAGATGAATTCTGTGGCTCTTTCTAACTCCATGACATTCTAATGTGTTTTCTAAAGGCTTCTGAGATAGGAGCAAAACATTTACAAGCACCCCCTGGGAATAGTCTAAGAGATATATAAATGGTTGCATCCAAAGGTCTCTTTCAAACATAACCTCTAGTGTATTTATGAAAAGAATGTATAAGAGAATATGATAGAAATGCGGAAAACGTGTGGCCTTTGCATTTATCATTCTCCGGATGCAAATCCCTCCTGATCTGTGTGTTAACAATAAAAGCACCACCAACAAAAATCACATTAATCACAGGACACAAACCACTTCTCTGTTATCTGCCTAATTCTCCCTCACAGACTATATGTCACTCTTACTAAACTCAACAAGGAGCATTTTTTGTGGAGTATTTTCTTTCCTGCTAGATCATTTTGTGAAGCTATGGACTGATGGTGTTCATGGGGACCCACTGACTTAGAAGATAAGCTAACTCAAGGGCTCCTTAGCTCACCCGGCTGGTCATTGTGTGTTAGATGAGAAACCAGCTCAAGAACTCAGGGGGCCAATTGATATTCATGGTTTTCATGTGGTTTAACCAGATAAGTCCTGTCCTTCCATGGCTTCCCTTGGGTCCTCAGTATTCTAGCCAAGTGGACATAGCTTGAAGCTCCCATTTTCTCACACTGAGGGACGTGTCAGCTTAGGTGGTGGGAAAAGGTTTCCATGAGGCCAATGGAAATGAACGAGGGGCTGGGGTGAGAGATCCTGCTGGGTCAGTACTGACTAGGCCACACCGTTATTCTTCCACCTAACAAATTAAATTCCACTACAGTAACGGACCTTCCCTTAGATGCTTGCGGGCACTGGAAATAAGAAAAGAAATAGCCTGTATTCCGGAAGAATTCACAGAATTGTAAACAGATGGGCATGGAGACATGCAAAAATCCCTGTAACTGGTCGTGTGCACTCATCAGGTGACAGGATGAGCCTGGGAGAAGAAAGACAGGACAGCGTAGGAGCTTGTTTGTGAAAGATGAGTAGGAAATACCCAGGAGTTGAGAAAGAGCATTTCAAGCATTGTGGATCGCCTGTGCAGCACCGTGATGGGATGAAAGTTCTAGAAACACGTGAGGAGTAGAGTGAGCCTAAGCATAAAGAGGAGAGAGTGCGTCAGGAGCAACATCACAGTCTGTAAGATGAGACAGAGCATTCCGACAGTGACCGTCTAAAGCACCACTTAAAGATGTATCATTCTTGGGGCGCCTGGGTGGCTCAGTCGGTTGGGCATCCGACTTCAGCTCAGGTCATGATCTCGCGGTCCGTGAGTTTGAGCCCCACGTCGGGCTCTGGGCTGATGGCTCAGAGCCTGGAGCCTGCTTCCATTCTGTGTCTCCCCCTCTCTCTGCCTCTCTCCCGTTCATGCTCTGTCTCTCTCTGTCTCAAAAATAAATAAAACGTTAAAAAAAATTAAAAAAAAAAAAGATGTATCATTCTTGTCTTATAAGAGAAGTGTATTAATGGTTGAGGTTTTTTTTTTTTTATTTACAGTAGAAAAAAATGATGGAAAAAGGGAAGGGAAGACTTATTCTTAATTCAAAGATGATGAGAAGGAGGATCTATTTCAAAAGAATACTAATGTTCATGGAGACCTTCATGAAACATGATTATGTACACAAAATACCATTTCGCAATGCACACACAGCAAATAAAAGTGCCGAGTAAAGGTGTTTTTTTAACAAGAATTTGACATCTCGGTAACCTGTCCCCTTACATTCTGTTCAGAGAACGTAAGAGTCGTGGAATTTTGTTTGTATTACTCAGATAACAGAGCTGAAACCAGAGAGAAGTAAGTTGATCTGATGGCACCTGTTTGTAGGACGTTCAGTGCAGGTTCCTGGAGCCTGGAGGCAGAGCGGAAGGAGACAGACAAGATTGCAAGTTCTGGCTCCGCCCCTCACTTTCTATTTGCAATTAAAAAGGTTTTCAATCTCCTTAGGTCTTAGGGGTCTTATTTTCCCAATTTTTTTCACTCTACCTTGCACTCCATAGGGTCTCATGCATAGGTTCTTATGGAAGAGTAAATGGATGAATATGAATTCTTCAATATCTCACTATTATAGTCTCGTTTTACCAGTTCATTGTTTCTCACAGCACATTTAGGAAACAAAAGCCTTCAGAAATAAACACTTGTTAATTGTGTGTGTTCCTCCAAGTAACAGACTATTTATTCTCCACTGATTTGATGTCGGGGTTCTGATGGCGTGATGAGTGAAGCACCCACAAGCAGAGAGACCGGAGAGGGTAGCTATGTACCGTGACCCCTCTGTACGCCATGACAAAGGGCTGAAGCTGGTCCTGCTCACGTCTGGAGCTTCTGGATGGAAATCCTAGTACCTTCTCCTCAACTGAAGGTGGGCGTTACCCCTTTGCGCAGGTCAAGAGGGTCTCAGCTTTCTTATAGCAGGCACATTTAGGTCTGCATAAAGCTTTTTTAAAAATTTTTTTTTCAACGTTTATTTATTTTTGGGACAGAGAGAGACAGAGCATGAACGGGAGAGGGGCAGAGAGAGAGGGAGACACAGAATCGGAAACAGGCTCCAGGCTCCCAGCCATCAGCCCAGAGCCCGACGCGGGGCTCAAACTCACGGACCGCGAGATCCTGACCTGGCTGAAGTCGGATGCTTAACCAACTGCGCCACCCAGGCGCCCCTAGGTCTGCATAAAGCTTTTATGGGAAGGTTAACAAAATGGCAGGACTTTAAAAGTCAGCACTTAGCCACAGCCCGACAATGAGGTCTTCATTTTTCAGCGTAGATTCAAAAACAGGCAACATTTGTTTTCCCTTTCCCATTTTGGACCTACTGCTTCTTTCAAATAATAGCCATGGGAGTACCTTGTCCCATTCCCCTTTTCTTCTCTCTCCTCTTCCTGGAGCCTGCGATGGAGAGTTCAGATGTGTTAGCTTAACACAGGACAATCAATGTTGAGAACATAGATTTCAACCAGGTCCCTCATGGTAGGACAGAGCACACTGAGGCTCAGAGGGGTTTGCTCAGACCATAGGACCGCATGCCTTTCAGAGTCCCTGGCACCCTACGTGAAGGGTTCCACATGGCCCCTGGCTGTTTGGACCTCTCCCCCTGTGGCATCTGCCCTTGGCCTCTCTGTTCCTCAACCCTCACCATCATGCTTCCAACAGGCTGGTTGTGGAATATCTACGTTTGAATTTCCCTCATCTCCATCAACATATACCAGGCTTGATTCCAACAGGGCCACTCTCTAGGTAATTAGCTAGTTGAAAAGAAACACATTTCTAAATGAAATTTAACAATAGTGAGTTTTCAAGTTCAACCAGATCCGACCGGGTGAAGCAATGAGACAACTCGGGTCAGGGGATTTGAGAGACATGGTGGCCCATTGTCTGTGTGACCTTGATAAAATAATTCACTGTAAATGGTCATGACTTTGCTGGTTGATGAAATAAGGGTTTCAGTAATCTCCAAAATTCCTCCTGTGGCAAAATTTTACAGTTTTTATTTTCAAATTCATAATTGATAAACATTCACTTTTCTTTTTTTTCAATGTTTTTTTAAAATATATTTGTTTTTGAGAGAGAGGGACGGAGCTTCAGCCAGGAAAGGGTGGAGAGAGACAGAGACACAGAATTCAAAGCAGGCTTCAGGCTCTGGGCTGTGAGCACAGCGCCCGATATGGGGCTTGAACTCGTGAACCACGAGATCGTGACCTGAGCTGAAGCCGGACACTCAACAGATGGAGCCACCCAGGCGCCCTGCACTTTCCTTTTTAAAAACTCTTTCTGAAACATTTCAAAATACAGAAAGAAATAGTCTCTTTCATTAAGGATCAGTTTCTTTCTTGATGAAATATATTCTTTCCTAGTTCTTTTTCATATGCAAGAATATCTTGATTAAACTTTTAATTTTGAGGTATTTATAGATTCACGTGTGTCTTTAAGAAATCATATGGAGAGATCTCCTCTACCATTTCCTCAACTTTCCTCAGTGCTAACATCTTGGAAAACTGTCACCCAGGATCACAACCAGAATGTTGCCATTGACGGTCAAGGTAGAGATTTCCATCACTACAAGGGTCTTCCCAATGGCTCTCTAATAACCACACCCACTTCCTTCCAACCCCGCGCCCTCTTTCACCCTGGCAATCAATAATCCGTTCTCTATTTCCATAATTTAATCATTTCAACTGTTACAGAAGTGTAATCATACTAATAATCCTTTTGGGATTGGCTTTACCCATCGAGCACAGTTCCTGGAAGGTGCGGGTACAGTGTGACAGACATCGATACTCCACACATTTTGGCTGCCGAGTAGAACTCCAGGGGGTAGCTGCACTGCGTTCTGCTTCGCCATTCACCTGTTTAAGGACATGTAAGTTGTTTCCTGCTCTTGTCTGTTACAGATAAAACTGTATGAGCATTTGCGTGCAGGTTTTTGTGTGGCCACACCTTTTCAGTTCTCTGGCACAAATGCCCGAGTATGCAATTACTGGGTCATACGGTAATGGCACATTGAGCTACAACAGCAACAAGAAAAACTGCCAAACTGGTTTCCAAAGTGGGTGTGCCATTTTACATTCCCATCACCAATGTATTAGCATCTTTACCACTTATTCCTTATTGTTGTTTACATGTAATGATGTATCATTGTGGTTTTCGTCTGGCTTTATGGAGGTAGGATTGAAAAACAAGTTGTATGTATTTTCTACGTATTTAAAGTGTATAGACTGATGCCTTGCTATATGTGTTAATTGCCAAATAGTTACACAATCAAGCTAATTAATGTATCCATTATATCACATAGTTACCATTTGTGTAGGGGGTGTGTGTAATGAGAATGGTTGAGATTTACTTTCTTAGCAAATTCACTGTGGTTGTAACTTGCCTTGCACTAACGGCTAAGGTTGTAGATCCATGTTCGCATGTTGAAGTCCTAACTTTCAGTACCTAAGAATGTTATTGTATTTGGAGATGAGGCCTTTGCAAAGCTGGTTAAGTTAAATGAGGCCATTAGGGTGGACCCTGATCCAATCTGACTGGTGTCCTTACAGAAGAAGACATTAGGACCCACAGAGAGGCAGCAGGATAGAAGAAGACATTAGGGCCCCCAAGAGGGACAGCAGGATGTGTTCATAGAGGAAGACCACATGCTCACTGTGAGTACACAGAGAAGTGATTGCTTTTTGCGTGTCGATCTTGTTTCCTGAGACCTCGTAAAACTCACTTAGCTCTAGGAGTATCCTGGATTTTACACTGGAATTTTCTACATAGACAATCATGCCATCTGCAAACAGGATTATTTTCTTTTCCTTTCCATTTTGTATGCCTTTTACTTCTTTTTCTTGTCAGAGTTACTGAAGGTAGTGTGTCATGAAGTGAGTTATAAGGGGAAACAGAATGCACACTGTAAGCTATTCTGCACAATTAGATGCACAGTTAGAGCGCTCGTGTATCTCGAGAGCTAAACGCAATCCTTCACGTTTTACAAAAACAAAGGCAAAAAACCCAGACCATTCATATTTTTGAGGCTCTCTGGCTGGGCCAGCAGCTGCGCCTAAAATATTGGTACCACCGCATTTGGGATTTGCTAGCACCGTGTCAAGACGCTTTTAGCAGCAAATGACATTAAATAACTCAATTTGGCTTCAACAAAAAGGTAAATGTATTAAATCACGAAACTGATATATCTGAGGTCAAAGTTCAGTAGATCTACGTATTCATTCTTCTTCCAGGTTAGATTCTTGCCTTGCACATGTTACCCAAGCATAGCACCCACGGCCGTCAGCAACTCTGGGCTTGCGTTCTTTACCATGAGCAAACATCAGCACCAGAATGGTTCTTTCCCAATATTTGCAGCAAAAGTTAGCGAGAGGCCTCTCTGACCCGGTTCTCACTGCCGCCAAACGCATTGGGCTCGCATTCAGCTAACGCAAACTTATGAAACATTTACTAAATTCCAGGCATGGGTCAAGAGCTCAGCCCCGGCGCCTGAAAAAATGGGGTGATTCTCCCTCCTGGTCACATTTCTGAGAGTGGGGAACGGGCGTTTCCTAAGACAAGGGACGTGGATTCTGAAACCAGAAGATGAGCAGATGAGCAGGAAAACAAAACAAAACAAAAATCCAACAAGAACCAGAACTGCATACGTTCACCATAGAAAGTGTTCTGTATACAATAGTTATCCCCGAACAATAGCAGCCATTTTTAATGTCCTTACTGGGTGTTTGCGATCTTATGTTGTGCTCATTGGGAACACAGGGCCCAAAGCTATTAAGGGCTTTTTATTGATAGCAAAAAGCTCCACCAAATAATTGAGCAACTTCGATTACCAGGCTTGTGAGTGCCCTGTATCGCCAAGCTTATACACTGTCTCAATATGCTACACCGTGTGGATATGCCCCATTGACATAGGCAGAAGATGCCACGATTAATTAAAATATATATGAAACAGTATATTCAGCAGGATCGACCTATCCTCTCTCCTCTGTGGACACACACTAAACTACCACGAGTCTGAATTTCGGACCAGGGCTCATACCCGGGGCCCCTAACGCTGGCGAATGCTCTCTTACCACTCACTCTTCCGGGAATGGCCAGTGCTTACACGGGTTGGAAGTTTGTCTGCAGGGTGTATATTGCAGATGTTTGACATCCAGAGTCTAGAAAGAGTGAGGCATTGTTCACAGTCTTGGTCCACAGGGCAGCTCCCCTGGCCCACGGGTTCTGTACTTCCCAACCCAAACTCCCCACCTCTTCTGAGGAAGGTGGGGGGAGTCCGGTCACCTCACCTCCATGCTGCCATGCACCGTCCCAAGGAGCTGACTTATCCCCTCTGGAGCTGACTCATCCCCAGTGACACGGATCGTCTGCACAACTCCATGGGACATCCTTGCTTTCTCCCGTCGAGGCCCCGTGTCAGGTCTCTGATCAGGAGAAGTGGGCTGAGAGACAGCAGTCACCACAGAAAGGAGGAAAGAGAAGACTGTTTTTGTTCCACACACAGTGATGGTCTCTACCATTCAAGCATTGTTTTAAGTGTAGGGGTTGACGCAGAAAAAATAAGGAACGACTTTTCACATTTACCCAGAAAGGACTCAAGTCCCCACCTGCTTTGTTCACTCAGTCCCATGCAAAGACACTGCCGGCTTTCTTGTGAGTGCCCACAGCCTGCCCTGGTTTCTCTGTGAGGTCCCACAACACGCTGAGCGAGATGACAGTCACCGAGCTTCACCGTGCAGAACACATTGGAGGCACAGACATCTTTATAAATGAAGCCTGGGTCCACAGGGCCCAAATGCAAAGCACACCGGCCTCACATTTTGTGGATTTGCAGCAAAGGGAACGTCTTTGTGGAACGGTATCCAGGAAGGGTCAGATCACACAGTTTCAAGCTGCCCTTCATTACTTGCCAGAATGCAGTATTCAGCACAACAGAGCAAGTATTTGCAGGAGGAAATCTACGTGTGATGATGATCATGGCAAACAGAACTTACCTTGTCAAAGGGACACCGTAACGTCTGAGAAAACTGAGGACGCCAGGAGAAATAAAACTGCCTCCGGGGGTGCCAACGTCAGCGAGACGCTGGCCCCCGGCCGTGGTGCCCACCGTTCACCCATGTTTCAGTGAGCAGTGCTCACGGCCTCCAGGTCAGCCCTGGCCTCACCTCTGGCCCCAGCCCAGGCAGTGCTGAGTTTTCTCCATGAAAACCAAGTACAACCCTCCCAGGCTAGTGAAAGTGGAGTGATATGACCTATGGGCATCTCTCAGCATAGCCGGTAACATGGCTACTTGTAACATAAATAGTCCAGCTCAACACCGTGAGCATGGAAACAGAGAGATGTAAAAGGCCGTTTCTGCCACTGAGGGACCCACAGCTTGGAGGTCCAGAAGGAATCTGCTGGAAATTGGATAAAGAGATGTGTATGTGTTACTAGACACTGATTCCTTTTTCCCTTTCTTTACCCAAGTATTTGTGTGTTTTTTTTGGGATTTTTTTTGTTTTTTTGTTTTTTAACATTTATTTATTTTTGAGACAGAGAGAGACAGAGCATGAACGGGGGAGGGTCAGAGAGAGAGGGAGACACAGAATCGGAAACAGGCTCCAGGCTCTGAGCCGTCAGCACAGAGCCCGATGCGGGGCTCGAACTCACATACCGCGAGATCGTGACCTGAGCCGAAGTCGGACGCCCAACCGACTGAGCCACAAGAGGGGAGCTTTGAAGGCCCCAAAGCTTCATTTCCAGCCCCATAAATGGCATCATCAGGGAGGGAAACAGAGTCAGGGCTCGGTAGCATTGTTTTCGCCACGTCTTGTCATCCACAGGCAGCCACGTTGCTTGCCGTTGTGAACAGATAAATCTGGAAAGACTCAATGGTCAGCAACATACGACATATCTAAATTACACATGTATATAATTAATTCTAAGGTGTTTTGTCTTCAGTGAGATTCATGAGAAAAGCTCGTCAGTGGGTACCTTTGCTAAGGTCAATGTCCCTGGCCTACCACAGAGGCCACTACCACTAACCCAGACTCTGCTCTGAATTCCCTGTGTCCACCCGACTCTGTGGACTGTCTTCTCCGACGTTTGCTCTGGTGACTCCAGGCTTTCCTGTCTACACCATTATTTCAATTCCTA
Source organism: Leopardus geoffroyi (assembly GCF_018350155.1). Classification (NCBI taxonomy): domain Eukaryota; kingdom Metazoa; phylum Chordata; class Mammalia; order Carnivora; family Felidae; genus Leopardus; species Leopardus geoffroyi. Next base: position 137,267,322 of record NC_059336.1, read on the forward strand.
TCCAAGGGAGAACCCGACTCCAACTCCAGAGGTCCAAAGAGGAAGGAAGAAATCTGTATCTACGTATATGCAATGGAATAGAATTCTGGTCTCATTTATTCTTACCACTCAGACCCTTCAATACCCACAGCCATCCGTGCATCTCCAAAACTCAAAACGGAAGTTAGAATCCTCAGTCCACTGACAGGTAAAAAGTATACACGAGACCACAGTAGCCTGGGGGAAATCAGGAGTGCTTAAAACGTCCTTCTAAATGATACCCTTTGGGTGGCTTTCTAGCACAGCTGAAGAAAAGAGTTAATGCATTCCCCAGGCCAACTCTCGGCCGTCCTGTGGCAGGCATATGGGGGAAACAGAGAGGAGCCTGGTCACAGCTTCCTGAGTCAGTAATGCAGATGCTGTGCACCTGTTCAGCGTTTAAAATTATGTTTATGCGAAAATCACAAGTAAAGTTAATGAACCATAAAGTTAGGAATAAGCCAGGATCTGCTTTTAAAGCTAAGGTCCTACAGTAATACTTCGCCGATCTGCTGGATGTTTTTTAAAGTTGCGTTTAATTATGTTGCTCTCGTAATTATGGGGAGCTTTCAACTGCCTGGGATGTTTGCAAAGACCTTTGTGCATTACCCGTAATTGCATGCTGAGCAGCAAAGTCTTACATCCGTCGAGAGGAGAAAGAAGGGAAGGGAACGGTACTTGGTGATTCGGCTCATGCTGGTGGAAGGGGTGGAAGTGAAGTCTCTGTTTTAAAATGTTCCCCCCTCATACGCGTCAGAGTCGGAGGCAAGCACCAGAGCCGGGAGGGAAGATCATGTGGGTTTTCCCAAGCCGGGCGGTCTCGACTGACCTCAGTGCGTTGGTCCATTAGAGTACGGATTCCTAGTACCTTGATTCATAAGACACGAACGGAACTCACTACGATCTCAGCTCCGATTAGACACAAGTGGCTCTTTGATGCTGCTGAAAACCTCTGTGCGTGTGTAGCAGACAGAGAAGGGCAGTGAGGGGAGGGCTCGCCTTGAATCTACCTCAAGGGTGCGTGACCCTCTAAATGATACTCGATTTTGAGCCTTTTGACTTTTCAACAAAGGCACCGGCTTGGTTATATATTTAAATCGATATGTCAAACATCAACACATAGCCTCTCTCCGCGTCACTTGGAATCCAAAGGCCCTCAGCCCTGCTGATAGGTTAGAATCGCTGGGCTTTTCATGCTCGGTCCACACCCTAGAGGACTTTCATCTCCAGAGGCGGCCTCGGCTATGAGTACTTTTGAAGTTCCTTGCCGGCATCCAAGTATGCTCGCGGCCGAGAACTAGTACCCAAAACAATACATTTGGAGTGCGTTTCGTTCCACTGAAGATAGAACTCCTACCTTATTTGGTAACTTTGCGTACCTTTTAAGACAGTGTGGGAAACAATAGTGGAAATGATAATGATCATGTCGATGGTGGGGATGATGGCTTATTCGGTTTCTTTGGTGACAACTGTTTCTGTTTTCCAAGCCCTCGGATTGGCTCTTTTCATTCATTCTATCCCTGACTCGCCACAGTGACCTTACAAGGTAGGAATTTTTATTGTCTCCGTTTCATAGATGAGGGAAAGTGGATTCAGACAAAGTAGGGTAACTTGCCCAAGAGGCATATTCATTGAGGAGTAAAGCTGGGGTGGGACTTAAATCCAGGTGGGCGTAACTCTAGCGTCATAGGTCTGGACCAACAAGCTTCTCCTTCCTAAAAAGCTTGCAAAGGTAGCTTCCCATCTCCACTGTTGCGATGCATTTATTTACTTAATGTAGCACTGTATCATCGCTCACGATGCGGCGGTGTGCCCCGTGATTCGTGATTCCAAATAGACCACAGTAGCCTCTGTTACCAACCCCCCCTGCCAGCAGGAGGGTGTTATTCCAGAAACGGACACTCTTCTCTAGATATATAACTGTGCCCATTCTTTCTTTCATGCATACACACACACACACACACGCACACACACGCACACACACACGATTCATAAGTGCAGAGCGTTTGTCCTGTGCCACAGCCTTGCCTACAGAGCTTGCTTGCTTGACCTCACTTAGTTCCTTATCAAGGGAGAGACGCAGAGCTTGCTTGCTTGACCTCACTTAGTTCCTTATCAAGGGAGGTATACTGACATTAGAACCCACAGTTACAAGATACTGTGCATGCAGTCATAGTGAAGCATAGAAATATCACAAAGGATGGTATGATTACGATAGCCGGGGGACTTCGGGACTATGAAAATGTTATGTAATTTTCTTAATCAAAAAGAAAAAAAACCTCTAAAAACAGAAAGCAAGTGGAAACAAATGAAGCAACAAGTTTAGCAAGTGCATGTCGGAGGGACTCCAAGAATTGTAAAGTGATTTTAAAAACCAGCGTATCCAAGGGCAGAAACAAACACAAAGAAATCTTACATTGCATTTTAAGCCTGTAACAATTTTTCATGTCATATCTGTTCAACAAATAATATCTATATTGCATATATACACAGCAGTTTAAATAGGAAAAGGAGAATACTTATAGTAATATCATTAGGAATTAAGATTTTCTTCATAAGAGAAAATTGATACAAAAATAAAAGCAGAGAATTTAAATGAAAATCGAACAATATAATCTTTACGTGAATTGTAAAATGATTATGAAATCATTATTATTTTCTCTTCTAAGAGACATATATGGAAGTACTGAGAAGCCAGTACCATTTAACACACCTTACCACCTCTGGCTTATAAATACCATTTTTAGGTGCCTGGGTGTCTAAGTCACGTTGAGTGTCCAACTTGGGCCCTGGTCATGATCTTGTGGTTCATGAGTTCAAGCACCCCATTGGGCTCCGTGGTGACAGCTCAGAGCTTGGAACCTGCTTCAGATTCTGCCCTTCTCTTTCTTCCCCTCCCCTGCTCACTCTCTCTCTCTTTCAAAAAATATAAAATAATAAAATAAAATTAATAAATATAAATACCATTTCCCATCAAAAGAAACTAGGGCTCCTTGGACAAGTGGCTGTCCCAGCCTGGAACAGAAGATGTTTGAGCTGTGTGAAATCACCCCTTTGTAGGTTACAAATGGCAATTTCAAAGGGTTCACCTAATACAAGATGATCCATGACATCTGGTCATGTCAAAAGCAAAGAAATTGTAGCAGATGAGGCAGGTGCCTGTCTCTGTGTGAGAGACAATGTGAAGGATGGAATCTCACAGCCTGTGGGGGCAAAACCAAGAAGCCAAGAGAACAAGGACTTCTGTGGATTGAACTACGTCATCAGAATCATGAATAAATAAATACACACACACGCACATGCACCCAACCACTAACAATGATGATGCTTTTTAACAAGGATAACGCCATTGCACGACATTGGAGGTGCCTTTGATTCTAAATACTGGTAAGTAAAATAAAGTATAGACATTCAGCCTGCCTTACCAGATGGACTGTATTTCAGGAAATGAAGCGGTTGATAAGGTTCAGTTTGTTATAGAAAAAAAATACATATAGGTAATAAACACAGGAGATACCCTAGAATTTAGAAACCACTATTTTGCGACTCTTTTAAATTTTTTTTTTTCAACGTTTTATTTATTTTTGGGACAGAGAGAGACAGAGCATGAACAGGGGAGGGGCAGAGAGAGAGGGAGACACAGAATCGGAAACAGGCTCCAGGCTCTGAGCCGTCAGCCCAGAGCCTGACGCGGGGCTCGAACCCACGGACCGCGAGATCGTGACCTGGCTGAAGTCGGACGCTTAACCGACTGCGCCACCCAGGCGCCCCGTACGACTCTTAATGAAGTAATGAATTTAGAAGAATCACTTTTGAGTAAAATCTGCTTGGAAAGACAGACAGGGAGGACTTAAATGCACGAATCAGGTTGACAACATCGAATTCAATTATAAATCTTAATCTCCTCAAAATGGCACAAGACAGGGAGCACCTCCCAATAAGGTACAGTATGAAATGCTTCACACTACATTTCAATTATTTGTTATTAAAAAAAAATAACCCAAATCTAATCAGGCCTCTAGACCTAATAGAAATATTAATAGAAGACAGAATAGAGGAAAATATTAAATAACACAAGATGTGATGATCCAAATCCAGACTGGGGAATTCTGCAGTTTCTTCAAGAAATGCAAAATTTGGAGGAATGTGGGGGGCAGGTGGGGACCCTGGTTCAGATGGAAGGAGATGTAAGCTCCAAGCCGACCGACTGTGGCATGAGAATCTTGTTTATGTACTCATTTGAACAAACCAACTGTAAACACACTCTGAGAAACTGGAGCATCTGATTGATGGCCTGCTCTGAAGTAGATGGCATCCAGGAGCCATCCCTGGGTCAGACATGGGAGACATGTGTTTTGGGGACATGTACACTGATTCACAGATGTCTGACGTTTGTCTTAAAACATTCTATCAAACAGCACAAGAGCATCAGGTAAGGGAGGGAAGGGGTAGACGAGTCAAGGGTCGAAGACTGACAAGGGTTGAGGTTGGGTGAAGCCCTACGTCGTGTGTGCATGAACATTTCAACAAGCATGATTTTTAAAAACTATGAAAAGGTACCAGGAAGTGTGATACCAAGGAGCTGATACTATGGAGAATTTTATAGGATCAATGGGAGCATCATTGTTCGCCAGGAGAAGAATTCCAAGTGATGAGAACAACCTGGGAAGGACGCACATGCGAAATGACACAGTGTGGCCGTAACCAACAGCACTTTGCTGTCACTGGAGCACCCACCAGATGTGCGTGAGGACAGCAGGAGAAGGGGTCAGACTATTGGTGAACAGAGAAACTGGAAAGGAGACCAATCTTTGAGGCCAGGATTCTAGCCTGGACAGTGTGGATGTGTCTCCCTGGAGAATTGCTTAACCTCTCCGGGCCTTGAGTTGGTTGATTGGAAAATGCAATAGATTGTCTACCTCTTGGGGTCACATCAGAATGATCAAAGGAGCGAATGGGTGGAAAATGTGTTTCAAGCTCCCAAGTAATATGCGTGTGCCAGTTTTTGTCACAATTATTGTTAGTTATGTGCAGTGCACACACATAAAACTCTAAGCCCAGAAAAAATGGTTCCTGATGTCAGCTAATATTTGACTTTACATCAGTTTAGTCTTTTCTTGTGGGTCATGGTGAAACCACTTCTGAATGCGCTCAGATGAATTATAATCATGAGCTCGGAATGGCCAAGAACTGTTAAACTTTTTTCTCTCACTAAAGAGCAAACACATAATCATGTCATATAATTGAGCACATTCTTGACATATTAAAAAACTAACTTACGAGAAATCGAATTCACCACGGTGCCTTGAAAAAAAAAATTCATTCAATATTTGGTAAATTTATCTGGAAAAATACCGGTAATTAATTTATAAAATTGTTAATTGTTAACCCTACAAGTTATTCTTATTACAGAGGGTTGTAGGTTCTTCCCCAAGGAGAGAATGAAATGATTTTGTCATTTTCTTTTATTCCTTTTTATACTAAACTAGCCTGTCATTTTTTTTATTGCATGCATTCGTGTGGGGGTGGACATCAAGAAGTTCTCCTTGGTTCTGGTTACAAGCTCAGGGACATCTGGTTAGCTGTGACATTTAGCCATAGCCACTGTTGGAGTGCAGTTCTCCCTAGTTTTCCAGAAGTTTCTGTGGCTCACGTGCAGCCCCATGAATTCAGCCTTCGTTGTCATAAAATCATGACAGTGAACCAGGAAGTGGCTACTTGAGAAACACACAATATACAGAACCAATTCATCATGTTCTGTTGAATGAGAGAGTAACAAGAAAGACAAAATTGCCCATGAAGGTGTGAAGCCTTCGGAAGGATTTAGGACAAGAGGATGGCAACACAACAGGCTGACCGGTGATGGCCTCTGCCCAGAGCGCCGGGTGACTCTTCAAAACTGATGGCATACATCAGTGGCCTTTAACAAACCATGTACAAGACATGCATACTTATTTTCATTTGGGCAAACACCTAGATTGAATGCTGTGACCCTAGGAATTTTTGTAAATAGAGGTCAGAGTCTTTAGAGATAAAGTGAATGAGGAGTGAGTGCCGGTTCTCTATGGGAAGTTGAACTCACAATGCCAAGTCAGAGAACAGATGCGCATAAATAGACAGGGAACAACATTCATGGGTTTATGGAATCACTGACTTCAAGATTTCACCATCTCTGCCAGACCAGCTCAGTGAGACACTAACTGGACATTTCCCTCCATGTTGAGACATTCCAATTATCCAAATGTTATCTCCCGTATTGAGATCTGCTTCCTTCAAGTATTTACTCATCCATATTAGTTTTTCCCTCTAGGATCAAACAGAACAATTCTATACACCCCTCAAATATTTGAAAATGTAGAGCCAAGTTATTTACTCTGCTAGCTAAACTTTTCTGCCATTATTCTCCTTCAGAGGACTCGCTGTCTTACTCCCTTATCATCCTGGCCAGGTTCACCCTGACCTAGTCCAGCTTGCCACAATCTTCCATATAATTTCGTTAATAGGAATTGGCTATGATCCCCCAGCGAGTCCAAGTAAAGTATACAAACACAGTCTGTCACATATCCCATCATAGTCACTGAGGAGATGTCATGCCAAGGATTCTGATCACCAAGCTTTGAGACCATGTTCTCCTGGGGAGCTTTATATCAGCACCAATGTATGTGATGGAGTGACGAGATCTTGTGCACATATATTCCTACAGGAAAATGCAGCAACAGATTTCTGAGGCTTGGTAAGGGAGACCACAGGGGCAAGATCAACTTTGCCTGCCCACTCGGCATGGATCCATAGATCATGGATTTGCCATTATGTTCAAGGACCAAAGCTTGCCAGTCAAATATGCTGGAGTTCGTGTTATGCACAATTTCATCCTTTGAGACCTCTGTGTCTACCATCTTAAGCTAGCATCCTGGCTGGAGAGCTGGGGTTGGGTTCCATGGGCTGATAAGTTCATAAAATATGTTAACGCTAGCACGTTTACAAAAGTGGTTCCAATTACCCTGTTGCAGCTGTTTGTTTGTCCGTCTGTCTGTAGGTGCTCTTCCTGAAAATTTAAAACAGAAATCCTAATATACCTGAAGAAATGGGCTCCAGTGTAAGGGCACAGAAGTGAGAACAAGTTAACGTGATCTATCTAGACAGTTTCTGATCATGCAGCTTGATTTCCCAAACTGTGTTTTCAAAAAATGATATTAATGGCTATTCCCCTGAAAAACATGTGTCCCATGGTCAAATGTCCTTGGGAAGTATTGATTAAAAAGAAACTCATGCTATATCCCAAAAAAGTAATATACTGTGCCATGCTTTCAAAGCATGTTTTCTTTTTTGCCTACATTATATATATATAAGGTATTTCAAACATGTAGAAAAGTAAAGAAAAAATGAAAAGAAATCCAGAGATGCACAGCTGAGATTAAAATATCATTAATGTCCGCATTATATGCATCAGATTATTCCTTATTTAAAGAAATGAATTGGAATAGATACACATAAGCTGCCGATTTCTCATTCTATCTTTGCCCCCGTCCCCAGTAGTGATCGCTTTCCGGGAACTAGAATGTGATCCTTCCCATCCATTCAACCACTCAATCAACAGCTATTTGTTTAATACTAAAGATGCTCTAGGCACTGGTCCAAGAACAAGGATAAAACTGTTAAAAGAAAAAAAAATGGGAGCCAGTCATCATGCAGACGATAGTCTGGGGGGAGTAGACAGACCATAAATGAGACGCACAAATAAAAGAATGATCTATTAAGTAGCGACGAAAGTTTTGCAGAAAAATAAAGCAAGGAAAGAAGGCATGTGGTGGCCGGGGAAAGACTCACTGGAAGAACAAGGTTCTAGCCAAGGGCTAAGAATGCACTGGAGTTAGACCTTGACCATCAGGGGAAGAGGGTTTGAGACAGGGAAATCCGTGTCAAGACCCAAGAGTGTGTTCACCAACCAGCCAGAAGTCAGTGGGACTAGAGTAAAGAAAACAAGGGGTGGAAAACAGTGGGAGGTGAGGTCAGAACCGTCCCTGGAACCGGATGGCCGGATGCAGTGTGGCCTGTGGACCCCCGGAAGCCCCTGGAAAAGATGGAGTGCCTGAACGGACGGTCACACGGCCTGACCTTCAGTGTTAACGCCATCACGTCACGGCGGCTACTACACATTCTCCGGGCTTTGCCTCGTCTCTCAATTACGCGCTTCGAGAAACATTCACGTCCTTGCAGATAACTGTAGTTGCAGTGATTTCCTTCTTGTGTCATATTATTTGCATAAATATATTACAGTGGGAGTATTCATTCTATAATGGATGTACATTTGAGGTTTTTCTAGCTTCAGACTGTTTCAAAAAACGTAGCTATGGACATTCTTGATACGCATCCTCACACACGAGAGCAAGAATTTCTCCAGGGTGTGCACCCAGGAAGTGAATTGCTGGCCATACGTAGGTCCACACACATTCGAATTTTACTAGATACTACTGATGACTACGCACAGTGCTGGCAACACAATGTATTTTCACCGGCAATGTGCGAGAGTTTCCATCGCTCCGTATGACTATGGTACTTAGTGTTTCAGATTAAACATTCATTTCACGGGATGTGAATGTCATTCTAAAAAGTTTATTAAATTTTAAAAATTTTATGCTGCTTCTATTTGTCTTTTTTTGTTGCTGAGTTGTAGTTCTTTATATTGCGCGGGTTGTTGTCAGCTGGATGAGTCGCAAAATTTTCCTCCCATTCTGTGACTTGTCTTTTCACTTTCTTTATGATGTTTTTCTTTAAAAAAGTCTTCTATTTAATGAAGTAAATTTCCTCAGTGTTTTATCCTATGCTTAATGAATTTTGTATCCTTCTAAAAAATTTTGTTAAAAAAGCCTCTTTCCCTCCACCGAGGTCATGGTATTCTTTTATATTTTAAAGGCTTTATATTATTGCCATCAATATCTATTCTACTCTAGGATTACCTGGGATTAATATATAGTATAAAATATATACTTAATTTGATTATTTCTCCATCTGGACATCCAATTGTTCCAACAATATACATTGTCAATGCAATCTTCTCCCCTCTAATCTTAATTGCCACAAATAACAAATGTCAGGAATAATGCAACGGGTACCTTAAAAAATTTTTTTTAATGTTTATTTATTTTTAAGAGAGAGAGAGAGAGACAGAGTGCAAGCACGGAAGGGGTAGAGAGAGAGTGGGAGACACAGAATCCGAAACAGGCTCCAGGCTCTGAGCTCTGAGCTGTCAGCACAGAGCCCAACACAGGGCTCAAACTCAGGAAGGCGAGATCATGGCGAGAGCTGAAGTTGGACGTTTAACCAACTGAGCCACCCAGGTGCCCACAGCTGGCATTTTTAAAATATAAAAGGAGTTGAATAGTTCTAACTCTGGCTCAATTTGAATATTTACATCAAATGGAAAAATTCTAAGCTAGGCTAAGGAAAAAAACAAGAACAAAAACAGGAAAACCTAAATAATCCTAAATCCAATAAAATCCCAGTAAATCTGAAGTCTTCTCATAAAGAAAATGCCAAGCCCAAAGTCATCCCCAACAGTTTTTGCGAACGCTTCAATAATTAGTTTTTTTTTCAATAATTAGTTTTTAATAATTAAATAACCAGTAAAAGCTTTCAAAACTTTCTCAGACGTGGAAAATGGAGGAACCCTCCCCAACTCATTTCATGAGGTTGTCGTAATCCCGTTTATAAAATAAAGGTGCCAGACAAGGACACAGTGATGAACGAATAACACAGGCAACTCTCACCCATGACATGGATGGAAAAATACAAGAACATAAACAACCACGTCCAACAATATTTCATACGACCCAGTTACATCCTTCACCATCCAGGAATGAAAACCTGCTTTGACTTTTGAAAATCAAAATATGAGTGAGCCAAATAAGCCGATTACAAATCCCAGAAGGGGAGAAAGGATTGGTAACACAGACAGCCAACAGAGATCGAATAACAGACTCCGGTAACACCGCGCCCTATCATTTTACAAAAGACAGAAACGTAGATAAAAATTTAATTGCGTGAGCCTAACAACGAGGCCTGTCAACGTATGAAAAACAGAAAGCCCGCATGAGAATAGTTCAGTAGGTACAGAGAAAGCTTTTAATAAAACTTAAAATGCATGCGTCTGAAACACACGCGCACATGCACGCTCATCTGGGTGAGGGAAGCAGAAAACTTCCTTCACCTGAAAGTCTCTACGAGACACTCACAGGGGCACTTTTTCTTCCTGTCCTCCTTCCCCATTTTCTCTTCTCTTCCCTCCTCTTCCTTCCCTTCCCTTCTCCTCCTGGATAGTTCTGTGCAAAAACCGTTACCCCAAACACAGCAGGCTTTCCCCCCCGCTGGGGGGGGGGGAGGAGTGGTGGGCCAGGGTGGGTGTTGAAGCCGCCACAGGTGAGGAGCACCCACAGGTGTGCACCCAGGGGGGATGGCCCAGCACGAGCTGTGGGACATGGACGGGGGAGGATGGCCCGGCCTGGGGTCTCAGAGCTGGATGCTGACACGGTTGTTGCGGGCTCTAGGAGGACATCAAAGGCACCCGGGTGTGCAGTGTGGACGCGGGAATGGTGGACCAGGGCTTCTGAGTGGGGCAGTGCCCGTGGGGGTGACAAGGTACTGGCTACATACAAGGCGACCATTCGAATCAGTAGATGGATGGAGGAAATGGGGCCGGCTTTCTCACCACTGGAGAAGGGAGCTACAGAAATGGGAAGGAGAAAAGCAAGAAAGAACACTGAGTGGTGGGGTGTGAGCTCAGGGTTGGATAGAGAGACAGACGGGACGAGAGATGAAAGGCCTTGCACAGTGCCCGGCCTGAACAACGGGACCTCAGCTGTGCCCACGGATTCAGTCCCTGGGGAAGCCATGTCGTCCCTTTCCTGGTGTGGGTTTTGGTGCCTCTTGTGCATCCACTGCACGGGGAGGAGGAATCTGTTCCCCCACCAGGATGAAAGGATGCTTCTGCAGTTGGTTTGGTGTTTTCTTCCATGGGCTTTAAGGTGGAAGATGGACGGGGCTGCTGTTGTCCGTGGAAACGTCCTTCATGCTCCAGTGGGACGTACTTGGACCCCCAGGAATCCTGAGCCCACTGACACACGCATGGATGGGAAGGTTCTCTTTAAACTGGTTCCAAAATGCACCCCGTCTTTAGGAAGGCAGCAGGTTACTTGCAAGGTGCCCTGGCCTCGACCTTCCGCCCACTTCAAGGACGGACCCACGTGTGCGGCAGACCAACGGCCACATCTGAGTGGAAGGCTCTCAATTCTCCGGACGCTGTGAACAGAAGGTGTGGAGGGCCAGCAGGGGCTTCTCTTGCAACTGCTGGTCCGAAAGGCAGAATGTTCCTGTTGGCTGTTTTCCAACGCTCTGGAGATGCACTAACAGAGATGCCTCCTCACGGGAAGGTCATTTGTATCTGTTTTGCCTGACTCTTCTGCTAAGCCATCCTCCGCGGCTAAGAAAACCTAAACACGCGGATCCTAGAAAATCTGTTTAAGTATTCTAAGATATTTAAATTAATATTTGAAATAAATAAAATAATAAATAAATAATGAAGAAGATAACATTAAATATTTTAACTTTAATTGCAAGATTTCTTTTTTTTTTTTTAATTTTCCTTTTTTGGCCAATCCCTTTCTTGCATTTTATTTTCAAGAAAAACTGTTTTTTTTTTAATGTGTACTTATTTGTTTTGAAAGAGAGAGATATCATGCATGGGAGGAGCAGAAAGAGAGGGAGGGTGACAGAATCTCAAGCAGGCTCCACAACGTCAGTGAAGAACCCCCACGTGGGCCTCGAACTCAGGAAGCTGCCAGATCGCCACCCAAGATGACAAGATTCGGATGCTTCACCGACCGAGCCACCCCGACACTCCTCAAGCGTACCTTTAATAATATGCCTCTCTGTCGTATCCAGAGCCAGGAGTGTCCTTCAGACAAGATTTCTGGGACGTCATCAGCCAGCCATTGGCAATGGTAGAAATCAGCAACACGCTTACCAAAGTCTGCCTGGTAACACTGGATATTTGCAATTCATTATGTAGGCAACTGGACAGTAAACTAATCGTGTGCTCCACAAGCTAACCGTACCCTCAAAAATGAAGAAATCATGGCCACATTTAGTAAATTATAGTACGATTCTCTCAATGTGTAACTGGATTCCCCACGTTCAAAGTGAGCATAAAATTGGGACAGCACACATGAAAATGTGGGTTCTCATTTTCTTTTTGGTTGGTGCCCTGTGTTCAGAGAATCACCATTTCTTTCATCTTTATCATCTACATTTTTAATTTGTTGTCAATTGCCACTGGAAGAAAATGTACCCCTTCTGCAAAGGTCAAATTCCTTCTTTCTTTCTTTTTCTTTCTTTCTTCCTTTCTTTCTTTCTTTCTTTCTTTCTTTCTTTCTTTCTTTCTTTCTTTCAGGATAAAATCAAGGCATTGGTTACAGTTTGCACAAGTCACTACTGTTTTCATGTTGTCTATAGGTAAAAGTATTTTTAATGCTAAAAATTTTCATGAACACTTTGTGACCAAGAAGATACTGGTTTTACCACATATAGCTACATCTTGTTTATTCAAAATCAGTTAGTCCTTTGGAACTCAACTACCGAGAGAACACTTGAGAAAGTGGACATATTTTTTTTTAGAAAAGGAGAGGGAGGAGGTGTTTATTTCAGCCAAGCAGGTATTACAAATCCCCAATAAAAATATATTTTATGACTCATATTTTCTGTCTCTAAGAAATCTACTCGGTGCCCATTTTGACCACCTTCTTTCCACCTACAGAAGATTAAGTTCAGCAAGTTGCAACAAGGGTACCTAGAAATAGAAAGACTGAGAGCAAAAAGCAAATACAGCTGACAACCCGACAAGGAAAGCAAAAAGATAAAAATAATAAACCAAAAGCAACATCAGAATTCGTACAAGCGTGGGAAGCTGGCAAATATTCCATACAGCAACAGCTTCAGAACGCAAAGCTCCATTACAACAAAAACTTGGTATTTGTAGCACTTTACAGTGAGTGGTTTGTGCAGAGCAGCCACTTGTATTATTCGGTTTGATCGTGTGACATACGCAGGGCAGATATCTATGCAGCTTTCCCTTTGAATAGCGAGTTACCTAGTGTCATGGACTGAGTGCTTGTGTCCTCCTTAAATTCGTATGTTGAAGTTCTACCCACCAGGGTGGTGACATTAGGAGGAGGGGCCTTTGGCAATTAGGACTACATGAGGTCATGAGGGTGGAGTCCTCATGAATGGGAAGCACTTGACCATGACTTGAACTCAGGAAAGATTTCTGAGAGAAGAATAGCCATGGGTGCCGAGATCTGTGAATTATAAGATCAGTAGGTAGCAACTGATCAGCAGAGTGGGAGAAGTCCAGAGTTAACAGTGACATGGCTTTTCTTTCCAGAATTTGAGTAGTTGGATGTGGTAAGAGAGGGAAATGATGAAAGAGGCCAACAAAAGAGTTAGCAGATGGGCAGATGATGAATGGGTTGGCACGTGAGCTGATGGTTCTATTGTCACGTTGGCTATCCTGGAAATGAAATTTCCTAGAATCTCATTCCCATTGTTTCTGGCTTGCAGTTGTCCAAAAGTGAATCCATGCCAGATTGGGAGATGGAAGTGAAATGTCAGGCATCGTACTCTGAAGTCCTGAGAGACAGGGAGAGACAGGAAGAGACAGGGAGAGACAGGGAGAGACAGGGAGTACTCTTCAGATTCATGTTTTCCTTTTACTTTCCTGCTCTGCTGACCCTGTCTAGCAACAATCCCAGGTCCCTACCAGAAGCTTCACTGTCAACTTAGAGGGAGATAATAGTGGCCAAAACCAATGCACCTCCGTAGACTTCTATCCTGCCTCCCTTTATGGCTATGCTCTAGTATCTGGACAATTCTTGCATTCAGGCTTCCTTTCAAGTTCCAACTCATTCATGGTTCCCACGGCTGGTTAGTGACCTGTTCAGGCACACACGTACACACACTCTCTCTCTTTGATTCCTTTTTTCATGACTTTACTTCACAGTGGCTCACATGATTTTGTAAGGTCTAATTTCTTAATTTACAGTGTTTTATAATTCTGTTTTACTTCTATTTTCTACTAATATAGTTGTTGATGTCCAATGTACTTCTAGGGCAACATGATAATAAGGATGATAATGTGGAATTGATTCTTATCTGATCTGGTTAAAAGGCATCAGAGACACTGTTACAGTGACAAAGGGGTCTTGGTGGTCTATGTCATTCAATGACAAAACAGTTGCTTAAGTTACTACCTATAGGTACCTACAGTAGAGTACCAATACAAGAAAATCTGTAGATGATAAATTTTAGTGAAAATAAGAGGCATAGAGAAGTAGGTTGGTTGATTGTAAGCATGCTAGAGATCTTGGAGAAATAAAAAATGATGAGTCATGCATTTAGATTCTCAGTTCAAAGTCCATAAGGGACGAGAAAGCTTCTACGATTGCCCTAAAAGCAACCTAATCTTCACCAGCCACAGGACTGACATTTCTTAAATCTAATCTACTGGGTAGCTGAATACAAGGTAGTCCAATGATAGATAGGGACATGTGGGCAGATTTTTACGTGGCCGAGAACCTTGAATCCCTAAATTCTGGAATGTTATTCAGCCATTAAAAAAAAAAAGGTGGAGGCGCACCTGGATGGCTTAGTCGGTTGAGCATCTGACTTTAGCTCAGGTCATGATCCCATGGTCCGTGAGTTCATGATTCGTGGGTTCAAACCCCACATCGGGCTTGCTGCTGTCAGTCCAAAGCTAGCTTTGGATCCTCTGTCCCCCTCTGTCTCTGCCTGTCTTCGGTTCACACTCTGTCTCTCAAAAATAAATAAACATCTTTTTTTTTAATTTAAAAACTTTGTAAAGAAGATGGAAAGTCTTCCATTTGCAACAATATGCATGAAGTTTGGGGGCATTATTCTAAGCGAGATAAGCCAGACAAAGACAAATACTATATGATCTCATTTATATCTGGAATCTCAAAAAGCAAAAGTCACAGAAACAGAGTAGATTGGTGGTTGCCAACGGCTAGAGAGTAGGGAAGTGGAAAGATGTTGGTCAATGGGTACAAACTTCCAGTTGTTAATGGGTTGAATCCCATGGGTAGATCCCATGGGTCTAATGCACAACATGATGATGATAGTTAAAAATACCGTATTGGGGGCGCCTGGGTGGCACAGTCGGTTAAGCGTCCGACTTCAGCTCAGGTCATGATCTCGTGGTCCGTGAGTTCGAGCCCCGCGTCAGGCTCTGTGCTGATGGCTCAGAGCCTGGAGCCTGCTTCCGATTCTGTGTCTCCCTCTCTCTCTGCCCCTCCCCCGTTCATGCTCTGTCTCTCTCTGTCCCAAAAATAAATAAACGTTAAAAAAAATTTAAAAAAAAATACCGTATTGAACCCTCAAAAGTTTCCAAGAGAGTAGATCTTAAATGTTCTCACCATTTACCACCACCACCACAACCAAACGGTAACTAGGCGAGGTGAAAAATGTGCTAACTTGATCGTGGTAACCATTTTGGAATATACGTGTGTATCAAAGAATCACCTTTTATGCCTAAAACTTACACAATGTTATATGTCAATTATCTCTCAATAAAGCTGGGGGACAGAAGAGGTTGTTTGGCCATTAATAGTCATCTGTTCCTTTGTTTATAACCATTCAGTAGGTATTTGAAAGAAAACGACACATACGACTGAAAGGAACATATTTCTTTGTACTTTATTCTTAAGTAACATAATTGCCTACCGATGTGGTGTGTGTGTGCTCTTGGGCACTGCTCAGTTTCTCAAACCCTGGAATCAGATTCGGACACCGCCACCTTCATTTTCCGTGGCAAACTGATTCCCACACAGTACTTGCTTTTTATCCCAGGAACTGGTCTCAGTTTTGAAAAGGTGAAACCTCATTGAAAAGACTGGAGTGTGATCTGCTGTTGAAACTGTGGCACATTTAAGCACACATAGTGTCCCACAGACGTAGACTCTCTGAATTTTCCTTAACATATCCTGCGGCACCTTTGTGAATTTATTGCGGTGCCTTGGGGCACCTCGACACACAGTTTGGGAACTGCAATTCTGCACCAATAGATGATCAGAATCAAGTCTTAATGCTCCCAGAGAGACAGGCACGAAGTGGTACCCATGAGCAAATGCAATATGTACCAAAAGAATTGCCAGATTTCACCAATTTACACTGACATGCTTGAGGAATATGCATGGGAGTGGATCCTAAGTGAGTTAAATTAAGCCCTGCCCAAATGGCAGATTCATGTACAAAACCAACAGCTGTTCTTGTTTTGAGCCACGAAGTATGCGGTGGTTTGCTATGCTTCAACAGATTACCAAAAGTATTCTTAGACCAGTAATATTACACACACACGTAATCACACACACACACACACACACACACACACACACACACATATATGTTTGTATATTTTGTTTTGGACAGACCATATTGTCTTCGATACGGAAAATGTAGAAATCAAGCCTGGATCCATGGGAATTGGGTTAGGTTTGGACAGAAATGACTAATGTTATCCCTAAGGACATTCAGCAAATATTCGTCAAGGCATTTTGCCACCCGCCGGAGGTGGGGGCGGTTAAGAATAGTCTCGGGATTTACGCTGCCAGAGTTCATACTAAACTAAAACATCGGGCACTGGGCAAGTGATTTCATTAATGCGGGAGACCTTTTTCATATGGCAAACACGGAGGCCCGCCTAGTAGAAGAGTCGGTGTTAGAGTTCATGACGTTTCATCTAAGGGACTGACATTTCACCTGAACTCCGAAGGAGCTGAGGAATTAGCCCAGGACGTGCGGTTTGCGGGGGGTGGGGTGGGAGGTGGAAGGTCTGCAGTCTCAGGGAAGAGCTTCCACCCTTCCTCCCCACATGGCCACGTGGCTGGCCCAGCACGTTTCAAAGTGCAACAGAGGACAGGCGTCAGTTCCTGTGACTCCCTTCTACAGGACTCTCCTGTCCCCAGATATGCACAGTGATTGAACCTTAGGACCACGCTAGTTTTTTCTCAGTTTAAAATGTTACTGAATAGGATGCAGACTTGGAATTTTTGGAGTAGCTTTCATATTGGCTTTTCTTTCTATCTAAATGAGTACAGGAATATCCTCTGTGTCCTTACCCATATGCCTTCTTGTCATATTAAAAACACTGGCAGTCATTTGTATATCTCATCAATCTCCCCCATTAATTCACTCAGAGCTAGTGCTAGACAGCAGATGGGCAGAAATGTGCTGCCACCAGCCAGCCTCTCCCCAAAGACGGTGGCTGTTCCCTTCCCCAAAGCCCGAGTGCCATTAATTACCTGTGCTGCTGGTAGATTGTGACCTGCTTAGAAGACAGGGGGCTTTAACGTCAGTTTTCACAGATGTGTGAAGGCTGTGAGCGGCTTCTTTTGCACCTTTCCTGGCTCAGTTTCTTTGAGCTTCTGGGCCCTCCTCCTGCCTTAGGAAGCGTGGGCTTGTATCTTCTCACCTGCACGGCAGGGCCACCCAACTGCACGTCAGGCACCCCCGGGTCCCATCCATACTCAGCTCTCGTTTAAGATCACGGCACCTTATTTTAGGAATCGTGGAATGGGATTGGGAATTAAATAAGGGCAGTGGGAGTGGGGGCAGGCTCTCTTGGTGGTCTGGATTTGGGCGCCCAGGCAAAGGATACGAGAGGATAGGGAACTACAAAGTTCCCACCTGGAGTAGGCCAGCATCACCACAAATCTTTCAGAAAGACTTGCTGAAAAAAAGGAGTCTCACTTTGGGAAGGGCAGGTGGCCTGTGTGGGAGACCTTGTTTTCAACGGGGACTAGGATAGAGGTTGGCCTGGAAGCGAGCTCGGGGCCATTCACGTAGAACATCGCTTGGGCCGAGATGGGCTCCCTACGATGGTCCCTGCCACTTTTTGCACCCTACCCTACCCACAGCACCCGTGTCACCTTCCCAGGGTCAAGAGAATCAAGAGAAACGCTTGAACAAAACAATTCACCCAAAAGTTATCCCTCAGTCTAGTGATGGTGACTGGGAGTCAATTAGTTTTCCAGCCCCACTTTTTCTTTCCCGCTCTCGTTCAGCAAGCACGTAGAGAGGACTTATTTGCTAGGCACTGACTCTGAATAGTCACTGAGGATACAAAGATAAATAGAATGGCTTGAGGACTCCATCACCTGGAGACGAACTGGGAGAGTGGATACAGTGATCCCTGGGTTCCAGAGATGCCGTGCTTGAACTCACTTTTGAAGAATACAAGCATTTCCCCAATAAACAACAAAGAACCTTCATTAAAGACAAGGATGTGTTAAGTCCATGGTTTGTCATACGGCACCATCATTTTTGTATGAAGCGAGCGTCTCATGTGGATAGGAAAGAGGCAGGGGACAAAGCTAGAAGTGACATGGTTGCTGACCAGGTTGTGAGGATATTTGAACACCAAAGACTTTACACTTTATCCTATAGGCAATGGGTGTGTGTGTGTGTGTGTGTCTGAACTATGTTAAACAATGAAAAAATGTAAATAGATTTCCCCCTGTGGACGTTGAGAGTAACATTTCCAACCCCATCTGGGATAAATCCAGGCATATTTCTTTAATCTTAAAAGGACAACAACAGGAGCGCCTGGGTGGCTCAGTTGGTTGGGCATCCAACTTCAGCTGAGGTCATGATCTCATGGCTTGTGGGTTAGGGCCCCACATCGGGCCCTGTGCTGGTATCTCAGAGCCTGGAGCCTACTTTGGATGCTGTGTCTCCCTCTCTCTCTGCCCCTCCCCCACTCATGCTCCGTCTCTCTCGTCTCTCAAAAATGAATGAATGTTAAAAAAAAAATCTAAACAAAAAAGACAACAACAAAAATAATGATAGAGTCTGTGCTGTGTTAAGGGTTTGTGAAGACACTAGGGTTTGTTTTTCCTCATGTCAAAGGCTCTTCACCCCTGGGATTATTAGCAGCCACTAGCTCTCCATCTGGGGCCCCCACATCCTCCTGTGGACAAGCTGCTAGAGTGTGACACACACTCTGTGTTTAGGGACAGAAAAGAGCTG
This sequence comes from Leopardus geoffroyi, assembly GCF_018350155.1. Taxonomy (NCBI): domain Eukaryota; kingdom Metazoa; phylum Chordata; class Mammalia; order Carnivora; family Felidae; genus Leopardus; species Leopardus geoffroyi. The sequence continues at coordinate 137,286,432 of NC_059336.1, forward strand.
CTGGTGTCTTGCACGTCCCTTACAATGAGCTGAGAACTCATGGGCCGAGGGTTAGGGGTCTGAATTGTCCATATTGAGGGCAGAGCTTTTGTTCTGTGTCTGGGCAACTGACAATGTCAACAAATAGGCTTATCTTCTCTTACTCTAGCTGTGTTTTGGGGGTGAAACAACGCTTATGCCAGACTCGTGCCGTCAGGTACGGTGCACATCAAGTGCTTAGCACAGTACCCAGCATGCATGTACAAAATGCTCAATAAACACTGATTCAGGAAATGCCAAGTAAATTAAGCTAACATTGTATAGTCCCATTTCACCCTTGAAATGTGCTAAATCTTTTGTGGTACTCTGTAAAGCCCAGAACAGCCTCCATGGCAGGTGGGTTCTGTTGTCCAATGCTCACCTTAAACAATCTCACTAAATGGGAAAATGGTTAGAATTGGCAATTGAGTAAATGGATCCTATGGTATACATCTTTTCCAAGGAGGTATTTATGGAGCAAACAGTTGATCCATGATTCCTCAGGGCTCCCTTTTGGCCCCATGGTAAGGAAGGAGCAAAGAGTTTCCCTACATCACTGGGCTTGCTTGTATGACTAGAAATTAAACCAGCCAAATGTCTGGAAAGGACCAGGGTTGCCTGCAAAGTTGGAGTTCTACCCTTCCTCCCCTCATTATTCCCCTCTTATTTTTTTTGTCTTAGCTTTTTCTTTTTTCTTTATTTTCTCTTCTTTTCCTTTCTACAGAGTTCTAAACACTTGTCATCTCACTGTTGGCCTGTTCTCTGATTAACCTGTCATGTTGTCTTGTGTTAACACCAGTCCATCAGAGGACTAGTCAACCCACACGAGAGAAGGGTTGGGTATGGAGCCATTAGTGCAATTACAATCAAGTCTTCTGATGATCTAATCAGGAGTTATTAGAGTAGAGGCTAAGTCCGTCCAGAGACTAGGAGGGATGGAGCATGGCTAACACATCGTCTACCGCCCCCCCATCTGCCCCGCCTAATTCTTCTCAACTCGCCTTCTCTGCACCCTTGCACTCCTCATTCCCTGACCATGTGTCACCTACATCACCTGTGCCAACTCAACATAAACTTCCTAGTGTAATATTCAATAGTAATTCTCTTCCTCTAGTTCAAAATTAAATTTCATCTGAGTTGCTTCTCCAGTTTTTCCTTGGAAAGTCACACTAGGGGGCTGGGTTGGATTTACCTTGAGGAGATGGATAGAACAGGGAAGCCAGCAGGTGTTCATGAGTGGTAGATCCTGGGAGGTTTGAAATGAGGTCACCAGAGCACCCATGTCAGAGGTTTCAACTTAAGAAGGAAGTGGAAAAGCATCACCTAGAGCATCATTTGGCTTTGGCCAATCAGTTAAAGGGGAAAAGCATCACCTAGAGCATCATTTGGCTTTGGCCAATCAGTTAAAAGGGGACAGGAACATGTCAGCTATCACGAACACCTCACAAGAAGGCAACCGATCTAGGCCCTCACCTTCACGTGGCCCTAGCTGTCAAAGTAGGGTCCTGGGGAAGTAACAAAGTCGTCATCAGCACTGTGCAGAGAGGACTGACAGGTAAGTCTCCTATGTCTTCAAGGTATAATAATAATAATAATAATAATAATAATAGTTATTATTATTATTATTATAAGTATAACACAACACATTATTATATATTACATATTATTATATTATATTATAAATATATATTATATTTAATATTTATTTGTATTATATGATTATACTTAAGTACTATTATTATTATAGTCATAGCAATAATTCTGTATTACAGTAATAATTGTTTCTTACACTACTAATTGCCAATGAATATACCAACAGCTTTGGAAATGCTATGTTTTAAGCTTCCCCTTATAAGATAGTGTATGGAGTTGCTGGTCCTCTCCAGATTTGGTTCCTCTTATTTCCGGGGCACGTGGAAAGACCTCCCACCCTCTCTTAGAGCTACGTTGAAGCCATTAGAAACATTCCAGTCAATGGAATGTGGGAAGAAGTGTTGTGCGTCCTTCCCGCTCGGAGGCAGTTCAATGCAAGTGGAAGATTTCACAAGACGGGTAGTGACGTCATTTGGCAGAGGGGGCCTGGATCTCTAGGTCGCCAGGTGGAGGGTAGCTGCTGTAGGGGAAATCTGGTGCTCATTGGGCTTTACAAGAGCAAAACAGAAGCACTGATTCGGTTAGGCCCCTGGGATTCTGAGATCTGCTTATAACAGCAGCAGAGCCTAGCCTGTCCTGAGTAAGGCAGACAGAGGAAGCCCTGGGCTGGAGAGGGTAACTGCCTTATGCTAGTTCACACAGTGAGGAAACCAGGGGGCCGAGATTTGAGATTATGTTAGTCTCGTGCTTGCTTCCGCAACATACACACTGAAATTCTTAGTTTCACCCCACCGCCCAGCGCATGATCTGTATACTCTAAGGTTTCTAGCTCCGTTTCCAGGACCCAAAGAAAAGCAAGGTTTCCTGAGCGAGCAGGGCCACCTATATCCACAGATGATTTCCGTGCACTCACGCGCAAGGCCCATTGGGAGAAGGCTGCCCCGGCGATTCTGCCCTCCAGTTTGGTGACTTCTGACATCGATTTAAGCTTGTGTTTGTCTCAGAAATAACTTTTAAAAGATGAGTTCCCATCATCCACTAAGCCAATAGGTCATGATGACAGGTGAGCATTGGTTTGCATGCTTATTGTAGCTTAGACACAGCACTAATAGATTATGGTTGGCTCTCTGTAGCACCAGAATCAGTAGATGTTTTTGTTGGGATATGCTGGTGCCATCGATGACTATTTTATGTTTGGCACGTCCTTGGACTGGCAAAGGCCCCAAGCCAGGAAGGTGGCCAGCTTGGGTGCCATTGTCTCCAGGAGCTTGGTTCTCGCCAGGGAAGGCGAAAGGAGCCCGTATTTTAGCCTTCCGCGGATCACGTTACGTAAACAGAATTTGGCTGCCTTCTTCCATAGGAGCATCTGCTCTGCTGACGGTCCCTGGGGTACCCATTTTGTTTTGTCCAAGTCAGTGATCGCGAGTAATGGATTGGACTGAGCCCGCTAATGCATGATGTAATTGTCAGAGGGATTTAATTATCGGCACATTACATATGGGATTATTGTTCAGTGTCATTGTTCAGTTCACTCTCAGGCAATTTAGCATCAGTGTGAATCAGAGGAGGGGTTCTCCAAAAGGCCACTTGTGATGCCTCCGCTCTTCCCCTACCTGTCTACGAACTTTGAACAACAGTGACTTATCTTACTTGTTAATTTCAATAGACACTCTGTGATAGATTACCGCCCCTCAGGCATCGTCTCACTAGTGCACTGAAACCATTCACCTACCACGCAAGGCTTCTTTTGAAAAATGCTCAGTGGTGAAGGTACTTTTTGAATGCTAGCCCTCCAGGCACGGGACCCGTGAAAAGAACGATGATCAGGCGTACTTTCATTTCTGTAGAAACAGACCATCCAAATAAGAAAGGATAGCTCTATCTGGTTTCAGCATAGGTTAAACAAAGACACAATGAAGCAATCAAATGATATGTTTTACCCAGCAAACTAGAATAATCATCAATATTCGTAATAAGCAGTTTATTTATAAAGCACAGTAGGCAGAAACTTATACATGTTGTACTTGAAGGGGTTTTTATTTTTTATTTATTTTTTAATGTTTATTTATTTTTGAGAGAGAGAGAGAGAGAGAGAGAGAGAGAGAGATCGGGGGAGGGGCAGAGAGAGGGAGACACAGAATCCAAAGCAGGCTCCAGGCTCCAAGCTGTCGGTAACATGGGGCTCGAACCCACAAACCATGAGATCATGACCTGAGCCGAAGTCAGACACTTAACCAACTGAGCCACCCAGGTGCCCTGAAAGGATTTTTAAATTGAGTGGTATATAGGGAGCTTCCTGTAGCATATAGGTTAGAGGTGTTCTACATGTATTAAATATTTATACTCACGATGATTAAATCCACTATATGGGTGGGGGACAGATTCAGAGATATTAGGTGACTTCCCAAGGACAGGAGATAAGAATTTATGTAAGAGAAGTAAAGACAAAGGTCAGAGAGTCACATCAGAAACTGTAGTTAAGGAAATAAATTTGTTTTTAAACTTAGAGATGCTTTTCAACCAAGCTGATGTACCCACCTTGGGACTCAAAGTTTCTGCTTCAGGACCTGGAGGGTTTTCAGCCATTTCCATGGTGCAGGAGTGTACACGATTTGAGAGGTCTCATCTACCCCCCAGGCCCTGTTCGACTCCCCCAGGGCCCTATTCCCCTCCCCCACCTACACCTGCCCCTGTCCATCGACCAGCACCCTCGTCTTCCCACTCCGGGCAGGGGGGTGCCAAGCCCGCTGTCGCTAACGTCCTGTCCCTCCTGGTAAGAAGAACGACATTGACAATAGCTCTGTCGACCGACAGTGGAGGGCTTGTTAAATAAATCATTAAAATTCCATATTCAAAAGAATATCCGATTACATGGAAATGTTATGTATGACTTCATGAAAAAAGTGTTAGATTGTTTATATAGTATGATCCTAGTTTTCGTGGAAAATGACTATACATACAGAGAAAAAGTTGCTTTTTAAGTTACTTGTTACTGCATTATTTACATTTTGATGAGGAGGAGGAGCTATTTTATAAAAAATTAAAAATCGTTGCTGATTACTTTTGATTATTTGCCAAATGAATTAACAAACTTGTACGGCAACTTATTTGGTGTTTTGTTCACCTTCTAATGATGACAATTCTCTTACATCCTTGGGATGCATGTGACCATGTCTACAACTGTGGCCGTAACTATACCTGTGTCTATATTTGTGTGTAATTAGACTGCAGTTTCACATCCGTATATGAAAAAGCTGGCATCTGATGAACGAAGGGTTTTTTTCCCCCTTTAACTAGAAACTACTTGATGTGATCCTTAATTGCAAATTATTGTTTATTTCACAAGTCCAATACTCGAACAGAGATTTAATTTATATTTATACAAGTTAACTCCTCGTCCTAAAATAACTTATTTTCTTAAAAAATCAGACTCAAAAGGTGATAAGGTGATTAACATTTCATTACACACCAATATATTTTATCGTTGTTTAAATGTTAATGCCAACCTCACATGCTTTTATGCTTTTTGCTTAATTGCAGGCATATATATATATTTATTTTTCTTTTTTTTTCTTTTTTTCTTTTTTGTTTTGAGGAAGAGAGCACAAGCAGGGAAGGGGCAGAGAGAGAGGGAGACATAGAGAGGATCGGAAGAGGGCTCTGTGTTGAAAGCAGGGAGCTCCATTCGAGGCTCGAACTCACCAGTCATGATATCATGACCTGAACTGAAGTCAGGCTGGACCCTCCACCAACTGGGCCACTGTGGTGCCCTGCAGGCATGTAATGTTTAAAATCTCTCTTCTGGGGGCGCCTGGGTGGCGCAGTCGGTTAAGCGTCCGACTTCAGCCAGGTCACGATCTCGCGGTCCGTGAGTTCGAGCCCCGCGTCGGGCTCTGGGCTGATGGCTCGGAGCCTGGAGCCTGTTTCCGATTCTGTGTCTCCCTCTCTCTGCCCCTCCCCCGTTCATGCTCTGTCTCTCTCTGTCCCAAAAATAAAAAAATAAAAAAAATAAAAAAATAAAAAATAAAATAAAATCTCTCTTCTGAAATCCTATGCGCTGAGCTCCAGAGTCCACGGGGCTGTGGGCTTGGCCTCTCTTTTGTGAGCACTAATTAGTCAGTCTGTGCTTTAAAATCTTTGTTTTTCTTTCTCTCTCTTTCTTTCTTTCTTTCTTCTTTAGAGACAGAGAGAGACAGACTGTCAGCAGGGGAGAGGCAGAGAGAGAGAGGGAGACACAGACTCCGAAGCAGGCTCCAGGCTCTGAGCTGTCAGCACGGAGCCTGATGTGTGGCTCGAACCCACAAACAGTGAGATCATGACCTGAACCGAAGTCGGATGCTTCACTGACTGAGTCACCCAGGCGCCCCTAAACATGTTTGTTTTTCAACATTAAATGGAGTCCCTTATACATAGTGAACATGGGTTAATCTGAATTTTGCTTACTCTTTACAAAGTCAAATGTCTGTGAACAAATTGAGATCCGTTCTATTTATCTAATTAATTATTACCTTCAGCTTTTGTAATCATTTCTTTCTTTTTTTCATATTTTTTGGGTCATCATTCCTGCAATTCTCAGGCTTCCATAGGAATACCTCTGGGAATCACTGAGATCCATGGGAAGAATGCAGGATTCATTCTGCAGTGTTCAGAAGCTTCATCATTTATTTGCTCTCTGATCTTGGGTAGGTCCATCTCTGAGCTGTAAATTCTTCCAGGAAAAAATGGAGGTATTAGCATATTCTTTACCTAAACCCCAGAGTTCTTAAAAGCATATTATATCTGAATTATGTTATATAAATGCAGATTTTAGCTTCTTCTATTATATTAATATGTATTTAGTTGTTTCCCTTTTCCCTTTTGAACATTTGAATCTATTAATTAAATTCATTATATTTTTCACTGTATCTTATCTGTACAGCGATCACATTAATTTTACAACGGTACCAAATTTTAAACTTTTTCTATCGTAGGACGTTTCTACTATGTGATTAAAACTCTTTCTTACAAATTCAAAACATCAGCCAACTTTATGAGCATGTCCCAGTTTCTTAATAACGCAATATATATTCAGTAATTTTTTTTAAAAAAATCACCATTCCAACTCCAAGAAATAAATATTGCTTGTTGAGAAGGAGGTGGGAGATAGTATTTGATTCTACTTCATATATATATATATATATATATATATATATATATATATATATCTAGTTATAGAGAATTGAGCTCAACCTTAAATGTCTCCTCAATGACAGAGGTAAATAATGGAGAAAAGTTAGAAACTCAGCAAAGAGAAAGACATATTGTGACAATACGAAATCACTAGCTCCACTTGAGGGCATCCACCCTCCAGAGTCATGTAGAGACAGCCTGTAGCAGTCGAGTATGTAAGACTGAAGTCATTGTGTCTGTTCTTTTACAAGCAGCTGTGAGACCATTGGCGGTGTGACTAGCCTTTCTGGACTGTGATTAATTTATCTATAAAATATGAAGACTGGACTGGGCAATTTTAGAAGTCACTTTCAATCCCAACAATTTATAATTCTATGAATACTTTAGAGAACAAAACGAGAATGAGAGATATGATAATGGCGCTAGAGTCACGAGGCCCCAAAGAGCTCTCTGACACAAGCCACCTGGTAACTGATGACTCTAAATGTTTCTACGGGGATAAGATCAGAGTGGCTTCTCACCGTCTAAGAGCCAATCAAAGAGAGATACAGGTTTGAAATGAGTTGATAATTCCTTCTCCTGGTCTCATATATTCTCTTTTTAAGACATATTTATAAACACAAGACTGTCACATGTGATAAAGGGATGTGCTTGAAATGTTTTCCGTCTTGAAATTAAAAACTAAGGTTTGAACATTCTACAGGAAAGAAGGTAGAGCCCCCATTAAAGTTTCTACCTTTGACCTTGTGCGAGCGGTCTCTTCTCTAACTGGTTTATTTTTTGTTTGCTTATGAAACAGGGAGTAAAGTCCCCTTCTGTCATAAATCTTTCCAGAGGCAACCATCTAAATAACAAATTGATCCAATTTAATACAGTAAGTACTGGGAAGCACAGTGACGATGATAAAGGTGGATCATTTCCCTCAGATCTCCATGCTAATTTTCAACCCTGCGCTGCCATGTTCAAGGTCAAAACAGACATCTGATGTTTACTTTGTCAATTCAACAAACCTTTATCTGAGTGCCGGCTACAAACCAGGTACTGTGTGGGGTGATGGAATGAACAGTCCTTCTCTCTAGAAGGTCACAAACGTACGTGTATATAACCATCATCTCCACACTCAATTTCGACATCTCAGCCAAGCTCCTAGAACCTATGTAGAACATTGCACAAAACATTAATTTGGTAGTAGGTGCCTCTGAGGGGTGCAAACTCTTTGCACAGATACTTCTCGGAAGAAAGAAAAAGAGAAAGAGATAAACTTTCAAAAATATGTTCAAAGTCAGCAGGATTGGAGGAAAGAATTAGAAATGGGGTCCAAACAGAAAGCTCTAAATTCTTCTCCAGATGTTGATGAGTTGACCTCTCCAGCCTGAGCGGGACATCCCTCTAGATTCAGCACATCCCAGCTTTTTTCTTGTTTTCTCAAAGATGAGTTCAAGAAATGTTAATGAGTCTGACACCACCGACCTTGTCACAGAAGGAAAGTGTCTGTTGGGGCTGGTTGCTATTTGGCGAAATAATCCCCAACTGAGCAGGGGATTAGAGAAGGGAAGCTAACATTTATTGTTCTTAATCCTGAAACATATCACTATAAAAAGATGTCATTATTTATTAAATATTAACACAGTATGTGGAAAACACTGATCGTGATACATGCGTGCTTATTCAATCAGAGGTGATAACAACAAATGTGCATTCACCACTACAGAGCTTTAAGTGGGTCATCCCAGGGGCACCTGGGTGGCTCAGTCAGTTGAGTGTCTGACTTAGGCTTTGCTCACCATCTCACAGTTTGTGAGTTCAAGCCCCGCATCGGGCTCTGTACTGACAGCTCAGAGCCTGGAGCCTGCTTCGGATTCTGGGCCTCCCTCTCTCTCTGCCCCTTTCCTGCTTATGCTCTGTTTCAGTCTCTCTCTTTCTCAAATATAAATAAACATTCAAAAACTAAAAATAAAAATACACGGGTCATCCTGTTTAACGCAGACACAATTCTGTGAAAAGAAAATGGTCTTTATCACCATTATCATCACTGTTTTTATGAACACTGGCGCTGATGGAGGAGAAGTAACTTACACCTGGTCTAACAAACAGGTGGTGTAAGTGACGTAATAGGGGTTCCAAGAAGAGGTGGCCCCAGTCCCCAAGGTTAAGCATTATGCTGCACTGCCCGGCCTCACTCTCTCTGAGTTTAGCGCACATGGTCTGATATTAATATCATCCTCAATTTCTCCCAGTTTCCTCTTCCTTCAGACATCCAAGCGTTCAGATTACTTGGCCACAGCGTGGTCTTCTTCCCTTGAGCTGGAGAAACGCCAGGAAGCAGGGCGTGCTCTATTCCCGCTGACGGCATGGTGGATGGATGAGCCAGACACGGAATATCCAGAGGACACTAAATAATGGGAGAGGCTGGAGCACAGTCCTGGAGGAAGAACATGAAATCTCAGCTGCCTGCGTAGACGCAGGGATGAGCTCCTCTGGAGGCATTCTGGTTCCAGGTCATCAGAAGTTAGCAAAAACACAAAGCATGGAACTAAGGTCAGCAAAACTAAGGAATTCTACTTGTGTGTACTTTAAAATGAAGACATTTCTACTGATCATCAAGTCCATTTCCAAGTCGATGCCACACCCAATTATGTACCCTGACGCCTCACCTTAGAAAATGCTTGCAAACATATGTTTTATATGTGATCCAGGACAAGGGCTTTAGAACCACAGAGCTCAGGACTTAAGCCACAGCTCTGTCTCTTATGGCCAGGGGGGCATTGGCAATCTGACTTTCCTGACTCATTTCTTTCAACCTGACAATGGGGACAGACCTGGAGGGAGTTCCCAAGTAGATGGAGGTTGACTTTTATATCTAACATCTGTGCTCATTTTCACTTTCTCCTCCCTTAGAGGACAAAGAGCCTCCTCCCAGAATCTTGGGCATGTGCTTTTTTTTACACCAGATTTTCTGAAAATAAATAAACAAAATGTTACTTACTCTCTAAATAAGTACCAAGTATCTACTGTGCCAGGAGCTGCACTGGATGAGGGGGTTCTGGGATGAGTTGTCCAACAAGGTCCCTGCCTTGTTTGGTACTCATGGTCCCTGCCACTGTCACATGGAAGACAGTGAACGTGACTAAGTCCCTTTCCTTGGGAAGAGTTTATTTGAATGGAGATGACCAATGTCTTCCATGGGTGGAGCTTGAGGACAGCGTGTCTTCACCCTGGCAGCTCTTAACCTCGTGTCAGTCTCAGCTCTGATACTGCTCTGGAAGACTCTGTTGAACCCCCAGAAGCACAGGAGTGTTTGTTCTATCGCCATGTGGTTGCTCACCTGCCAAACTGTATGATTCTTGAACTCAGACACACTTGCCCTAACTTCTCGTCCATTACTTCCCTTTGAATGGTTTATTCGCCAAGTAAGCTATAGTCTTAACAAAGTTGAAAAAAAAATATGGATTGATGAATGAATGAATGAATGAATGAAGTAAAAGAGGAAGAGAGAGAGGGAAGAAGGGGCGGAGGGTGGGTATTAGCCAATGATGTGTCCACATTTTTAAAATATGGGATATTTTAGACAAAGTCCAGAAGAGAAGTCAACCTGCTCACTACACTTAACAGGATTTTTTTTTCTTGTATTTTGGTTAAAATTTTAAGACTTTAGTAATTGCGAAAATGTAAATTCCCTGGGGGAAAGTGACTTCCTTTCTTCCTCCTTTGCATATTCCTCTCATTTACCTTCCTCATTTTATACATTTCCACGTTGTTTTTTTTTTTTTCATTATATTAGCTTTTATTAAACAGTCCATACTTGAAGGGGGTGCGTGATTTGGAATCAGATGAGATGAGAAAAGTACGTAAATAAAAGTCTACCTCATTCTACTTGCATGATTTGGGGTAAGAATTTACCTTTCTAAGCTATGTCTTCTACTTCATAAAACTGACAAGTTTTGGTGAGGGTTGAATGACCTAATTTTTAAGGGGTTATCAGATGCTGCACGTACAGTTAGGTGATAGCACGCTATTGTTCAGAAAGATTCCGTGTGCTGTTGTCACCGTCCCTGTTCGTCAGCAGGACACTGACCTTGTCTTCCCAGGGCACACAGGGGTGGGATACAGGGAAATCAATAGTCCGTAGCTATATTCACGTGAAGCCAAAATGGGTCACGGCTGCCCAACTTCTTCCACACTCAACAATTTCACGTAGCACCATAGACTCAGCCCGGTTTAGGACAGGATGGGTGGTATCTAAGTGACGATCGATGCATCTCCTTATTTACAGATGAGGCGACCTTGTCTGGGACACCAGGCCCACAGCCCAGGTTTTCCAGTAGCTTGTCGCTCTCTACTACCATGCCACCACAGTCTATGCTGCTTCCTCTTGTGGTGAGGGACTCAGGTTCCCGGTTGCCATGGTCTGCAGGTGCCTATTGTGTCCTCTCATTACAGCCACAAGCGGCTTCAGTTGCTTGTGTTGAGCGTATCAGCCTCCTTGAGGCCGATACAGGTATAGTTGCTAGAAGCTTCATCCATGCCCTGAGTACTTCCCCAGAGCTTTGGATGCTGCTTTAGCACCAGCACAGATGACACAGGCATGCTTCCCCTACATCCGATGGTGGTGGTATTGCCCTATATGAGTTTTGCGATTGCTTTATGACCCCTGACTGTATTTGTGTTTCTAATTTTGGTCCAAGTATCACACTTTACTGCTTCAATTTAGGACGTGTTTCTTGCGAGGTGGATTAACAGATGACTTTGTAAGCCAAGCAGTTTAGAAGAAATCTATAAAATCCTTTTAAAGTCAATCAACATACATCACTCTAGGTCTTCTTCTGAATCTAAGTTTTCCTCTTCCCAAATAGTCAGCAAGTATACTGAGTATTTTTGTGAGAAAATCTTAGAGATCTCCTGAAATTAGAAACTCAGTAATTAGCCAGTAAGAAAGGAGCCCTGGGCATATCTATTATTCATTGGAGGTTGACATGACATTATCTCATTTCGTGAATGTTGAGAAGAACTTTCTTAGTCACAACATGACATTTTATGCTGTATCTATCAGTCAAGACGCTATTACTACAATGGCTGACCACTCATAATTATGCTCATAATTTAATTCTCCAAAGACAATCTTATTTCCATGTCACCGCATTTCTTTGAAGATTCAACGCACTTGAACTTTATTCATTCACCGTAAACAGTTGTTGAGTTTGTACTGTTTCACAGGCAAATGCCCACAGTCCCTTGAATGCATGCAGAAAAACAGGCAATTAATTCATGCACGTGATAGAAACTGAATTTCTAAATTCTGGTCCCAAATTTTCTTCTTAGTGAGAAGTTACAATTTCTCAACAGAATGTCTAATGCCTAGTTATGATTCTTTAGATCGTGTCCATTCAACCATCCATTTCTTCAGTCACTGCCTATGTATTGACTGCCTCTTGTCCACTGGCCACTGTTCTGGGGCCCGCTTTTCTCTGGGGCATGTACAGCAAAGCCCTCTTTGAATCATGATTCAGGAAAGAATCGAAGTTTTTGTTCTCTGTGACATGGGGACAAAGATAAGAGGGGCCTGGAAGGAGCAGGAAGTGGCTTTGAGAACCTCACTCAGGTCATTTGTTTTCATCCTAGCTCTCATAAAACTACATTTCCGAAATTGGGAATGTGATATCTCGGAGTGAATACAGAGGAGAACTATTTTTCTTCTTAATGAAACTTTCATCAAGGACCTAAAAGGTAGCTTTTACATGAAGTAACATGAGATTTTTTTTCCCATTGAGCTAATTATACATGATTTGCACCTCATCAGATATCAGCACAAAAACAGGACAAAGTCAGGTACTTTAAAACCTCTTCGAAGGGACAGCACATTCATCCAAAACTTCTGTCATTTGGATTTCTCTCTGATTTAGCCTGCTCCCACCCAGCTGACCATGAGAAGCTATTGCACAGAGCAGGCTGTGTATAAACCAAGGGGATCAAAAGTCTGGTGCCCACGCTGACCGTTAGAACACGTTTTTGTTTTTGTTTTTGTTTTCAGCTGGATTTTTAAAGCTTCCCCGTGAACCACCCAATCTTGAGTGCACATCCCTAAAGTTTCTCCGTTTGTTTCAAACTCGGATGACCGTTTAGGGATGTTTAACTCAAGGTTCCAGCTCGTTCTGCTTGTTTGTGGAGTTTTAGTCACACTGTCTGATCAACGGGGATCTTTTCATGTCTACCCATCCGAGGCCCGTTAACGTGCGGAGGGATTGGTCCATCTGCGTAACACTTTCTGGAACGTTCCTGGCACGTGCCGGCTGACGGCGATGCTCATTGCCGAGCTCTGAAAGGGGGAAGGATGTCCACCTCGCAGGGTCCTCCCGGGGATGTGATGTAATTTGAGACTGCAGACAGGCCTTGAGAGGTTCTCAGGTTGTCACCAGTCCCCTGATATGGGACGGGCACGCCCCCTGCCTCTGGGGTGCTCACCATGGCAGCAAATCCCGCCCGGCAGGTGCGGGGAGGGTGAATGGCTACATCACTTTGCGCCATCCGAGCTCAGGTTGTGTTGGGAGAGAGGCACCTGCCTCTTCCCAAGAGGGGAGACCCGGGGTAGTTTGGGGTTGTTCCTTCGTTTCCCCATCAGTGCAGTCCTCGGGGCCCTGCCAAGGAAGCGGGAGGCAGGAGGCAGGAGAGTGAGGAGGTGAGGGTGGGTGCTGGACGCTCTGCCAGCCACCACCCCCCGCCTCTGCAGCCCCCGTGGGAGCTGAGCTGCAGGATTCCCTGGAGAGCAGACTTGCTGCAGGCTGTGTGCCCTTGACAGGTCGGGGGCCACGGCTGCTGGCCCCCCAGGGACAGAGCCCTGCTGGCTCCCGGCGCCAGCGTGGCCGGGTCCCCGTCCCACCTGCTCCTTAGGGGGCCGAGTGCTCCCAGCTCGCCTGGCAAGAGGAGGCGCGGGAAGCCAGGGGGCCCGATTCCCAGGAAGCAGGAGCCTTCCGTGAACGGTGGATGACACCAAATTGATTCCTATTCCCTGTTCCCCCTGAAAGTCAGCTCAAGGCCAGAGATAGAGTGACGCTCCAGGTATGACAGTGGCCAGGGTGAGCATGACACGAGGTCTGTGTGGATGAAGCCAGGGCTGCGATCACTCACCCCGGGCTCTGGGCCGAGCACCCAGTTACCGCGAATCGGTGTTTCTCGACCTGGGCGTTACTGACCCGCGGGCCTCAGTTATTCTGGGGGGAGGGGCGGGCGCACACAGTCGGAGGCTTAACAGCATCCCTGGCCTCCACCCACTTGATGGCAGTAGCCCCTGCCAATTGTGACGGTGGAGAAACGTCCCCAGACATTGCTAAGGTCGGTAGAGGGGCAGCGGGCAAAACCCCCCGGGGAGGGACAGCTGCGTGTGGAACGATATCCTCGGTACATTGACCCAATGGCTTACCCGACTCCTACGTTATGACCTGGTGTCCCCAGGGTCGCAGAGTAGTAGCAGCGACAGCCGCTGGCGTCCTTCAAGTGCAGGAAGCGTTCCGAAAGTGCTCCGCACGTGTGTGGCCCCCCCCAGCCGGGGTGTGTGACACAGCTCGGGGACGGCAGGTGGGACTGTCACTATAGCAGTGCCAGGCCAGGACTTTGCTTTTAGCCTGATGCCCAAATCGAACCCACTTCTTTTCCCCAGGAACCCTTGAGGGAGGGTCCTGGGTGACCTCTCAGGCCATGTCCTCAAGAAAGAAGGCTTCCCTTACGCCCCTCATTTCGTTCCAACAGGGGTTCTACTCCCTTCTTGACTTACTCATCGCTTCTGTTTGCTGATGCTCCCAGGGGGAGGGGAAAAGGAGGTGAAGGTCACTGCTATTCCACGTTCCCCCACTCGCCATCCTCACCGCGCTCCTGGAAGGGGTACCGGGCTCCCAGGTGAAGGGACAGGGCTCTCAGGGGGTGAGGCACGTGGTCCTGTCTATGCACCTAAGGAGAACATCTGTTTGACCCCAAACCCGGATCCTTTCTACCAAGCAGTGCTGCCGCTTTGTGGGAAAAAATAGATACACGTATCCATCTTTACAAGCCTGAACCACACAGAAGAGGATGCGTGTTACAAGGTTTCCGAACGTGCCCGCGGTACCGAATCGACGTGAGGTAGCCTTTCTCTCCCACCCTTCAGGGTCTCGCTACGGCTCTTCTTTTGCAGACACATGGATCGTCGATGGACAGTTGACGCACTTCCAACATGCCGTGTCGGCAGGTTCCAGAAGTCGGCTTTGCTGCATGGCAGATCAACGTGTACCTGAGCCCCTGACCTCCATGAAGTTGGGAACGGCCCGGGCCTCTTCCAGCCTGCACGGTCTATGGTCTGTGTCATCCTCTCTGACACACCACTGTCTGTTGAGTCCCTGGACCACTATAAACACTCCTAGTGTCCCTCTAAAAGCGTGCATCCCCTCAGGGTGTGACATAACACAGCCTGTCCTGTCCGTGTATGCTCCCACCCCCTCCGTGTTCAAGAAATGTCATTGGTACGTGTGGGATCGAACCCACATGCAACACCCGGGGGTTCTGCCTGGTTTCCAGAGCATTCTTCCAAGACATCGCGTCAGCTGGAAGGTATTTAAAATTCTTGTTCGTGCTTTAAAACCCAGAAATTGGCAAGATCTGCACCGTCCCTCCTCCTGCCCCCCACCCTCTTGATTAACAGGTATCGTTTCTGTGAGGAAGTGTCATAAACAAATACATACATTTTTACTGTTCTCTTAGCCATCTGTGTGGGTTTCACAGAAAAGCCATTTATAATTCCTACAGTGGCTTCATTCTTCCTAGGAGGTCACCTTCAGAAGCCAGGCAGAGTTTTGTTTTTAGCGTGTGTGTGTGTGTGTGTGTGTGTGTGTGTGGACACCCGCATGGGCCAGCCTAGACCTGCTGGGGCCATGCCGTCACTCACCCCGGTGACAGGAGCCACAGCCGTGCCTCTCTGTCCACTCTTAAGTGGTTGGGTTGGGCAGGGCCATGGTTGTATGGGCAAGAGGCCAACTGTGTGCACTTGTGTTTGCTGAACACCTACTAGCTGCCCCTGGGGTTCGGCACTGAGGACCAGAGATGCTCCCAGCAGAGGCTTGTGACAGACCAACGTGGGAGGGAAGAAAGAAGTCAAGGAGGGTCACCTGGGGGGCTCAGTCCTTTAAGCGTCCGACTTCGGCTCAGGTCATGATCTCACGGTTCGTGGGTTTGAGCCCCGCGTTGGGCCCTGTGCCGACAGCTCAGAGCCTGGAGCCTGCTTCGGATTCTGTGTCTCCCGCTCTCTCTGCCCTCCTCCCGCTTGCACTCTGTCTCTCTTTCTCTCTCAAAAGTAAATAAACGTGAAACAAGTTTAAAAAAAAAAACAAAAAAACAAAACAATGAAGTCAAGGATGACTATGGAGTCTGTGCTGAGGTGCTCCCCGGAGAGTCTGGGTCTGTTTCCGGGCTGCGTGTTATTCTTAGGCGACATGGTGACTTACCCTCAGGTTCTAGAACAACGTGGGCCACCCCTCAGGCTGCGTTTCCACTTTTCCAGGGACCCTCGGGGTGCCAACCAGAAGAAGTTATTCTTCACATTGCGGTCGGGCGGGAGAGACTCAGGACCGAAGACCTTCGTGAGCCCCTCTCCTTTCACTTCAGAAAACAGGGCACGTGTCTGTCCCCAGGGTCGTGCTGGGCTGGATGGCGGCACAGACATGACAGACGCGCGGTCTCCATCCTGAGGAGACGGAGAAGCAGACAACCGCCCGCATCTTTTGTCTGGGGCCACGGGACCTTGAGACAGACAAACATGCACGTGGACGTGGGCGTATATCGGTGTCTCAGCCTCGGCACCGTTAGCATCCGGGGCTGGACGGTCACTTGTTTGGGGGGCTGTCCTGGGCATACTGGACATCATCACCGGCCTCCACGGCTACGTGCCAGGAGCACTTCTCACCCCCCAACTTGTGACAACCACACATGTCTCCCCATATCGCCAAATATCCCCCTGGGGGAGGGTGGGGGGATGGTGCAGCAAAATCACTGCAGGTTCTTAACCGGACACACGATCTGGATCTAGATGCTGTGTAGACAGGTCTACATAACAGATACCCACCCAGCAGCTGCAGCCAGCCAGCCTCCGTCTACACCCGGGTGGAGACGCTGGGGCCCCAAGGTAGGAGCTCTTCTCCGCGGCCCAAGAGGTGCACGTCTCCCGGAGCACAGGGCGAGCCCGATGATTCTTCATTTCCAAGTAACCAAAGCAGAACAAACTGAAGTAAGCAAAAAGCCCTTCTCCTTCGCTGGATTCAGTCTGAATTGCCACAGAGAAAATCAAGAGGACAAGCTAGGAAAGACACATGGAAAGAGCAGAGGGACAGAAAGCAGAGACGCTCCCTCCGTGACTGGCAGTGCAGGTGCAGAGTGAGATCCCCCGCGTTTGCCAAGTTCTCCACGGCTGCCGGAAGCATACCTGCGTATCTGCTGTGTCCCGACTCCAGAGCAGTTGAATGCTGAGAACGAAAATTCGCTTTTGGAGCCCTTTCACATTTATAATTGTGGGATAATCTTTTGTGCGTGTGAGGAAAAGCTCATTTCTTCAATATGAGGAAACTGCCATTATTGGGACGTTTGAAAAGGTTTCACGTTATCTGGCATTAAGATGTCTTTCACTGCTGTTAAATATGTAAATAATACATACGTGATACCGCTTTCTAAAATAATTTTTCCAAAAGTCACGTCTGTACCTTCCAGCTGGGAAGTCGGTGGCTCCCGTAGACGTAAACAGCTAAAATGTACCAGGACATCCTACTGCGCTTAACGGAAGTGCGCTTGCCGCATGATACAATTTGGATGGAACAGAAAGCTTCAACATCGTCTTCCCCCCCTGCCTGCTCCAGCAGGGGAGACGTTTCTTCGGGTTCAGCCACTGTCTGCAGATGGTCCTGTAGAAATGCAAATGCGTTCCTCAGAAGCAAGCTGATGCATTCATCGACACGTTACCACCAGGTTATTCATGAAGCCAGCCAATTAGGACACTCACCCACTCACGCGACATTGATTGCAGGATCACCATATGCCAGCCATGGGCTGAGTGCTGGGGACATGGGAGGATCACAGGCATGAACTTCCGTCTGGGGAAGGGTGGACTTCGATAGACTTATAAACCCACCGGCGGCAACTCCAACATCATGCACTTGAGCTCCAACTGTTCATTCTCCCCCCGTCGTCGTCAGTCGGTCCTCACCCTCGGGACACACGTCAGTGCTGCCCGGGCCGCGCTGCGTATTACCATCCCCTGGACGGTCTTTGAATCTGCAGGTGTCCAGTGTTCCCGACCCACCCGAGGCCAAAGAAATCTCCGTCTCTGGGGTGTTTACTGAGCAACAGAATGTGTGAGCTTCCCCGGGTGATTCTGTGCACAGGAAGGGTTGACAAACCCCATTCCACTCTCCTTTAGAGAATTCTGCCCCAACATCCGTGTCTGTGCTTCCCAGTCTCGCCTGATCAATAGAATCCGAGAGCCACTTACTGAAATATGACTTCTCAAGGGTCTCCCTAGAAAGACTGATTCAGTCAATTTGGGTTAAAGCCAGAAAACTATGCACTTTCGAGAAGAGCTTCTTTGTGCTTCTTATGATAAGAAAAGCTTGAAAATAACTGAAAAACACACTTAAAACTGAAATTGCTTCCCCTGCTTGGTGTGTTCAATGCCCTCTTCCCTCCCATGCGGCCAGTCTCCAGCTTGGAACTTACCCCAAGCCACTCAAAAGTAACACATTTCCTTACCTGGCACCTCCCCTGTCTCCCACTCACCTCCTGACCTCTGGGGGAGATTCCCTGTCCCTCTGCCTGGACCTCTGGTCTCCCGAGCTCCTGGAGCACTGAGAGAGCCATTAGCCCCCAGCATGTGGCTGGAGCCAGATGCTGCCAGCTTGTGATGCGTGCATTTCTTCCCAGTGCCAAGTTCGGTTACACCGGAAGCTTGAATTCAACAACGGAAGGAGAATTTACACCGTGGAAATTGGCAAAGACCACAAATCATGACTTGACTTTGTCTGCAGAGCTGGGTAGTTGAACATTCACCAGCAAATGAGTGGCTTCCACCATTTTCCCAAGAGACCAGCGAGATGGCCTTGAAGAAGAACACCGGGGTCTGGAAAATCATTGCTTGGAAAGTCAGCGAGAAGCTGCCGAGAGAGCAAACTTCCTGACGGTGGGACACAGACAAGATGCCGCCACAAGGGAGGGATCCAAAAAGATGTAGCATCCACGGAACATGGCACCTCCCAGCTTTTTCTAGGACTGCTCCCCACCAACACCCATCCATCTTAAACAGCCTCATTTCCACCTTGTAACGAAACGTTTCCAGACGAGATGCTACGGTTAGTTTGGCCCACGTCTACTAAGTGTTTCCTTTGTGGAAAAGGTTGTGAATTTGTTGCTCCCAAGGACCCAATTTAAGCATTATCTTAGCAAAATAATGTATAGTAACTATATTTAGATACAAATCGTCTGTACCTTCACAGATGGTTTTATTAATCGTCATTCAGCCATGACAGCTACTTTGAGATTGGGTGGTTCCGTATTGATGGCTTAAGTCCTCAGAATGTTATTTTATACATAGAGAGGGCTTGGTGACATTGGGTGGTGTGGAGCATGCCCCTGGCATTCGAAACTGCCTGGGATGACTGATGGGCAGGGGCAGACAGGGACAGGGCAGGCGGTTCGTGTCTTCCCTTCCAATGCACTCTAGCTTCTCTCCTGCTCCAATCACCCCGAAGCTGATCTCAAAGCTGTCTGTAAACAGTCATGCAGCTCTCTTGTTTCCCTTAAGAGAAACAAAAGGCAAGGCGTATGCTTTATTTATTGAGTCTGTTAAACTACACGTTTGTCTCTGTCTTTTAAAAGATTATTGTATTTATCAATATTAATGATTAAATAACTTGCTGGCATTCACAAAACAAATGGCGAGTTGAAGTCATTAAAGGTCAAAGTCACATCTCATTTGATTAATCTTCACCTTAAAATAAAAGGAAGAAATGTGTTGTTTGATGAGTTTGTGGATTTATTCAGTATTTCTCAATTTACCACACTCCAGTAATTAAGCCATCCAATTCTTTTTTTAATATTCATTTCTTAATCCAACTGCAAGGTCATGTTAATATTAAATCAACGGAAGGGTCCTTTTGCTTATTAGATTGACACAGTGTTTGATCCTGGATCCTGAGCCAGAAAATGGTCTGTGGGGTGAATAGTGGTTATTTGTGTGTGTTTATATTTGTGAGTAACTTCTGCCGTTCTTTTTTCTGATGAGAATGAGTGGCTGACTAATTCAGACCTGATGAGGTTATCAAAGCTTGTTCTCTAAGCATTATAGAACTTTGAAATGTGACCTGCTTAGAAATAAAAGAGGTGGGAAATGCTTTTGTATTTATGACCCTACTCTCTATTCATTCATGTCTTGGATCTTGGCCATGCAATGCACAGATTCAAGTAACCATTACACAAGGTGCAATGGGATAAATATCATCTGATTCAAACACTGTGTTATAGAAACTGCTCTTCTCTTTCTGAGAAAATGTGAGCCACCATTCTCAAAAAAGAAAAACACATAAAAGGGGCTCCTGGGGGGCTCCATCGGTTAAGTGTCCAACTCTTGATTTCAGCTCAGGTCAGGATCTCACAGACCATGGGGTCTAGCCCCCATCAGACTCTGTGCTGATAGCATGGAGCCTGCTTGGGATTCTCTCTCCCTCTCTCTCTGCTTCTCTCTCTCTCTCTCTCTATCTCTCTCTCAAAATAAATAAATAAACATTTTAAAAAACACAGGAATAAGAGGGCTGAGATTTTGCACTTTTTTTAAATTTACTTCCTCAAGAGTGCTTATCTAAGTATGTGGACACACACACACGTACCACACCTGTAGCCCTTTGTTTGGTTTGTTTCCCGATTTCTCTCTCCTTAAAATAGCTTCAGTGGCACAAGGACCCAAGTTCTGTAGGCTCAGTCATCACCTGGTACTCATCCCTTATCACAAAGCATTTACAGAGAAGATGTTCATCCAGTATATTTTGACTCCCTGACTACCTTCCTGATGAAGTAACTAATAACTCTACACCTGAAGGCAAGCTAAATAAATTCTAAGGAAATAAGCTTGAAGAAATAAAGAGATTCTTTCTGACAACATATTTTGTATTGAAGGGATATTTATGCCTCAGTGATTAAGTTAGTACATATAAGTTAGTACATATAAGGAAAAAAACATGTATTAGCAAAATCAGGGTCACCTGATCCATCTGCAATGGCTAATCACTCTTTAGTTGAAGAGTCTAGACATTGAAATCTACCACTGATTAAAAATATTGAGATAAGTATGTCCTCCTCTGGGAAATGAGACCCATGAATTTTAACTCTTAGTAACAGGCCGTAATAAACCAATAACTCAGAGACTTGTAATCCAGTTCAAAGAAAGAAAGATAAAGCAAACGTAAATATAGATGATCCAGGTACTTGTTAAGAGGTTTTACCTTTTTATTAAAAAGTACTTACCGGGGCGCCTGGGTGGTGCAGTCGGTTAAGCGTCCGACTTCAGCCAGGTCACGATCTCGCGGTCCGTGAGTTTGAGCCCCGCGTCGGGCTCTGGGCTGATGGCTCAGAGCCTGGAGCCTGTTTCCGATTCTGTGTCTCCCTCTCTCTCTGCCCCTCCCCCGTTCATGCTCTGTCTCTCTCTGTCCCAAAAATAAATAAACGTTGAAAAATAAATAAATAAATAAATAAATAAATAAATAAATAAAAAAAAAAAAAGTACTTACCAAGAGGGGCTCCTGGGTTGCTCAGTCCATTAAGTACCCAACTCCTGAGCTCTGATCAGGTCATGATCTCAAGATTGGTGAAATCGAGCCCTGCATCAGGCTCTGTGCTGACAGTGCAGAGCCTGTTTGGGATTCTCCCTCTCTGTCTCTCTCTGTACCTTTCTCTCTCTCTCTCTCTCTCTCTCTCTCTCTCTCTCTCAAAGTAAACAAATACACTTAAAATTTTTGGGAAAAAAGTACTCACCGAGAGTCAGTGGAATGCTAGGCTAATTTTCTACCATCAGTATCTCTATTTACTATTATGTGACTTTCAGCAAAGGACTTATTTTTTTTGTATGTAAAATGGATATGATAACAGTAGCTATCTCATACAGTCATGTGATTCTCATATAAGTGCTTAATATTGAAGTTCACACATTGGAAAATCTCAATAAAGCCTAGTCATTTTTTTAAATAGTAACAGATGATTTATTACAGGAGTAATAACATAGTTTCTGGAATAACTTTTTAGTGCTGAGTTTCAAGACGTGATTGATTATAGTGAGCTGAGATAGTCCAGGAAACTTCTAGAAAGAGTATTGGACTAACTCAAACCCCAAAGAGAGGACTTATAAGAACCCATGGAGATTCTGCGTGGGTTAAATCTACACTTGGAGTCTTAGGGAAAGATAAGAATGCTTTTGAAAAGAGTTGAATAGGTATATATGAAGCATAGAAGGGAGAAATCATATAGATACTGAAGTTATTCAAAACGAATCCGATGGTGGAGGCTGATAGAAGCAAGTTAGCAGCAAAATATTGCTAGAGAGTCGCACAGATCATCTAAGGTGAGAAATTCGTAGAAAGGATGTTTTGCAAGCGGAAGATGAATGTTGAAACGTGGCAGTCATGTGGAAGACACTGAATGAACCAGAAAAGCAGGAGTCGGAGAAGGTACCAAAGGGATCTGTTCCTGAAGGTAGACAGGGCCCTGAGACATGTGGGCTCTCCCCGCTGTCCTTGTCCCCACTCGCACCCAAACAGCATCCTACCTGAGATCTTACAGTAAAGAAATCCAAGACCTCTGAGAGAAGGTCTGCCAGATTTAGCAAACAAAAATGCAGAATACCCACTTATATATTTAAATTTGAAATAAAAAAACAATGGTGAGTTTTTCTTAAGAGTATGTCCCAAAGAAGGAGATATTTGAACAGATGGAAAGGAAAAAGAGAAGCAATCCAAGGGAAGCACAGAGGCCAAGTTAGCAAGACACACATGTAGGGAATGGTGAGGAACTTAGTTTATCTAAAGTAGAAGGTGCTAGATCTTAGACAAAGACACTAGACGAACATATGTTTTTTCTATGCATTAAATATTATGGTTGGTGGATTGTATTCTTATTTGATTGACTTTTCATTATTTTTGCTAGGTCAATGCTATCACTACCATTTTGCTCATGAAAACATTGAGCTTCAGAGCGTTCACGCGTCATGCTCGAGTTTGTACAACAAAGAGTGACCTCCAGATACATCCAGGGATATCCAGCTACCAGCAATGCCCTTCTAGTGGATCATGCTGCCTCGATGTAGGTAAATGACAAACGTTACATTTGCGATAAATATTGGATATCCAGCACATGCTACGATTTTGGAGGTGTACAAAGTAGAAAAAAAATACATTATTCAATGTATGTGTGTGAGTGTGTGTGTATTTTTTCCCCCAGAAACTGAAACAACCACATGCCTCAGCTTCTATCACCCACTTTGGCTTCCCCACAAATGCTTTAGCAAATGCTTTAAGCTCCACCCAATACCAGGATAACTGTTAGTTTAGGAGGCCATTCTGAATTCAATTCTCACTCTCTCGCAGGTGCTAACTTCTAAATCCCTGATCAAACACAACAGTTAATTAAGAATACTCAATATAATTCTCACCTCCAACACGTGTTAACTCCAAACTCTGTGATCAAACCAAAATCTGGTACAGTCCCCCAATAACCATTTGCACACTAAGATCATACGTTCTCACGGTGAGGTTGACAAGTACTACACCCTCTCCATTTGGGGGTAATTGTATTCGTTGTTATGGGAGTCGCCGTAGCAGCCTGCATGGAGATCAATTTTATGGAAAATATAACAATCACAAAGCCACAAAAAACAGATTTGGGCAAAGCATATTGAAAGGTGAGATTTCGCTGTTCCCTCAATTTCTCGTCTAATATTCCAGACGGCACGTCTAAAAATGAGAGCCAGGGGAATTTAGTTGGATTTGGTTCAACTGTGGGAAAATAAGTATATAATTATGAGATTGCCAAAGGTTTTTCTGTTGCTGTTTTCAAAGTTCAAAGAAATAGACAATAAAGCACGAATGCAAAGCGCCTTCTGAGAAACACAGTTGCTTCTGAGAAAACTCCAAGGAGGAGATAACTTTTGGTATGACCTGTGTTGGTCTGATTCAGTTGTTGGACTTGGGTTTGGTGAATTATGTCCTACAAGAATGGCATTAGAGAAGTATTCAAAGGAATGTTTTTGATAGGCATTTAGAAGATGTAATACAAAGAACATAGTATTTGGGGTAGGATTACTCTAGTGCTATAAAGGGTGTTACAAAGAAATTTAAAATGTAGACGAGCGTGCAAAATGAATTTGGGGTGTGCTGGCTCAGTGCACAGCCTGAGCCGCCTGGAACACATTTCCATTGTGGGTACATGGCGGTGTCTCCTCTGGCTGAGAACCACCAGGGCCAGAATCAACAATTACTGTTGCCCACACTCTTCTTTTGCTGTAATTCATCCCCAATCTTTTATTTGGACCCTAAGAAGCATAGAAGTTCATTGATAGAGAACATACATCAAGATCAAGATATCTGTGGTTCTCTTTGTCTCATATTCGCCCCTTTGGATCCATCCATCTTCTCGACCTTCGGAACTGTGCCTTCATCCCCTTTCAGGAGCCGTGTGATGCCAGGTGGCTTCTTCCCCTCTCAGGTCTTCAAGTTCTGTTTGCTCACTGAGACAATACCATTATCAGGATTCAATAAAATGATACTAAGCTCTTGGCTCATTCTTGGCACTCCTTAGGCATCAGCAAAGGTTAGTGAGTTCTTTCTAAGGATCCACTTCTCCTCTGACTTATCACCATCTCCTTCTCCAGCTGCCTGACTGATTCGGAAGCCGAGCCCATCTTCGGTGGACTCATGCTTATATTCTGTTTCCCACTTTGCTGCTCTGTTTCTGAATCACTGACTCACCCTTGAGTTTCTGATATTCCTCCTTGGCTGGACATTCACGGCATGTAAGGACCCTGTCAGCCTACCTTTTCTACATACATCTTTTACCAGTGCAACCGTACAAAGCCATAGCCCTGACAAGGACCATAAGCCCCCTCCCTGGGCAGGGAGAGAAAATATGGGAGGGTTAAGCATGCCTTGATGTTTAATGTTGTTGTTTTTTTTTTCATCTTTATATTGCAGAACACTTATTTTCCTAGGAGAGTCACTGGATTTCATTGAGGTGCTGGAAAGTAGTAAGTGTTGCTTCAAAAGAGAGGTGACCAGAATATCAGAATCACTCTATTCCCCCAACACCAGACCTCATATTACTTCTAGTACTGATAGGACCCAGTTAAATACTAGGAACCTGCTACCTGTCACTGAGACAGTGACTCAGAAGTTCTATCTTCAATGGCGTTGATTTAGCAATCTACCTTATAAATTGGTTCATCATTTACTTTTTCTAAACTTTTATCTATACCCTTCTGAATTTAGTTTGATAATGATGTCTGGTATATGAGGTTGGACGTAAGAGCTGGTATGTGAACTTCTTTGTCCAAAAGTTATAGTTTTGCTACTCACAAGAGATGAGGTTTCAACCACTCACTGACACTTCTATGCTCCAGATGAGTAAAGGGTAGGAGTTGTAATGATCTGTGCTTTTGCTTTTTCAAAACAAAGAGTTTTTATTTGCTTCCCATGAAGCTCCTGTTTGGAGGGGGGAAAAAAAAACATGCCACAATCTCATGTTAAAGCATTCCATAAATTTAAGTTGATTTTCCCATTCAGTGGTGAATCCAAGGGAAGGGCTAATCAGAGCTCCGGTCAGCATAAGATACTGAATCAACCCTTGATGGGCTATTCCAGCAGAGGGTAAGGTATCCAGGACTTATGGGTATTGCTCAGCCAAGACAAGATAGGGGCAATATTGAGTCTTGAGAGGGACATGACAGAATTAATAATAAGCTAGCCCAATCTCTCACATCTCAGTGCCAACATTATAGAGAAATTTCAACCATGCTTACTAGGGACACCATGGGTATACCCACAGTAAAGGTATGTGGATTTCACCTTTCAAGACACGAAGAATTATCTAGGGGAAAGTAGAGTATCTAATCTTGTAGCTTCAGTGCAGGAGTATCCTGAAGTAATTTTAAATTTCAAAAAATTTAGCAAAGTAGCAGCCCATATAGTCTCTGTCTAATTACCATAACATGTAAGAACAATCATATGAAGTTTCAGAGAAAAATGTGATATTTTTGGATGTCACTAAATATATAGATTAGTGGCATAGGCCAAATTCATTTTTGCGTGCACGGGCACCACCACAAAGATGGCGGTGACATTTTAACAGCAATTACAAGTAGTTTCTACAATAAGATCGTGAGCCTCTGGATTGGAAGAGATGTGTCACGAAATATATTGTGAAGTGAACAGCTGGAAGAAGCAGGCAGTGGCACCTTCTAAGCACCACATCCAGCATCACAATGAGGAGCTAAGTATTCCAAGTGCTCTGTAGGCAACACTATTATTGTGTGCTCTAAGGGGGGAAGCAACCGAGATTTATGCAGTTAATAATTCTCATTAGCAATACTGGGAGACTGGTACAGTCATGCTTCTCTTTCTTTCGGGATGCTATGGATGGCTATTATAAGACATTTATTCATCATCATCAAAGGTAATTAAATTTTGAAACTATATCCCTCTATGAGAAAATTCTAGAATGATGTATGGGAAATATACGTGCATCCTTATTACCAATGTAATAAGACATCCATAAGTATGTGACTCCTGAAGGGTAGCCATCTGAGTCATGAAAATGGCAATCCAAAAGCTGAGAGGACAGCCAGTGGGGAGACCAAATCTGAGATGGACTCAGATGCACCTCCAAAAAAAAAAAAAACCTAAGTTTGGAAATGTCAGTCACTGGGCCGTGTAGAGAATGCAGAGGGTGACAAAAATTCAGGGTGCAAAGGGAAAAAATAAAACCAAATCCAAGTTCCCATGAAGTGATCTCAAAAAGCAAGAACTGGACCCAAGACCATGGGTCTGCCATCACATGGGCTTGAGAAACAAAGTGTGGAAGACCAGGAGAAAGAATTATTTAAGGAAATACTTCTGGACAAGGTTATGGAATAGGCTTTGCCCTTGAAAGTGTGGAGACGGCAGAAGATTAAGATATGGAATGCATGGGTGTGGTTCCACGGCCAAGAAATGAGGGAAAGGAGGCAAGAATTTAAATTTTTTTATGTCTATCTATCCATTTCTAGAGAGAGATAGAGAGGACACAAGTGAGGAAGGGGCAGAGAGAAGGAGAGACAGAATCCCAAGCAGGCTCCATACCATCACAGCAGAGCCTGAAGCAGGGCTTGAACTCACAAACCATGAGCTCATGATCTGAGCTGAAATCAAGGGTAGGACGCTTAACTGACTGAGCTCCCCAGGCACCCCAAGGAGTCAAGGATTTAAACAGAAACCAAAGATCACCTGCCAGATGCATGAAAGCAAAAGGGCTCTTCTCAAGGCCTCGAGTGCCTGAGCTGACCCAGGCGCGACGCTTGGGTGGTTTGAGAGAAGCAACGATGGCCTGACAGTCCCTCACCCAGGTCTTTGGCCACCCGGGGCTTTTGCCCACTGATTGCCCTGAAGTACAGTTTTCCTTCCTAGAATTCATCTTTTCCTATACTCTGTCCTTTAATCCACCATCTGTGTCAAATATTGTCGTCCTACAAATGGTTATTTCTGTTTTCTCTCCAAGTCTTCCTCCTCCTTAATTTGTGGCATTTAAAAGTTTTTTCTAGCCTGTAGCCTAATAGTATCGAGCCATTCTCCGTTGTCTTATTCTCAGTGGAGACCGAAATCAGATATTAAGGACACTAAGACAATATCCCTTTACATATTTCATGATGTTCATTGACTTACCAACTGTCCCTTTGTGCCCATATATTTGTAACAATTGACCTTTAAGCCTCTGAAGACATGAGAAAATGGTGCAATCAGGCTACAGGAAGCTCTGGAAAATGTTCAGACTGATTCTTCTGTGAATGGCCAATGTTCATTACAAACGAAACTGATTTTCTTGTTGATAATTGAGCTGGACAGAACCCTTTCTTTAAATGGCAGTTTCTTTCCCCTAGAGATACGACCTCGGCATGCTAGGGTGTCAGTGGTCTCTCTTGCCCCCACTCAGAGCATCCTGAGGCTCCCGCACTTCTGGCAAAATGCCTGGGACAGTGTTATGGCCCCCGTTGCACACAACATCCCTTCCGGTCTCTGGAGGAGACCTCCGAGTTACAAGTAAAAGATCCAAGCAACACCGTTGATTTAGGATACCTAACTAGTATGCAGAGCACAGACACCCACATATCACACACACTGCCACACACAGCCCACCCCGGGCTCTTTGTCCACGATTTTGCCAGATGAAAGGCTCTTCAGTACGGAACTTGGAAAACGGAAGCTTTGTAGAACGTAAGTGCTGTCAGCATAGACGTACTTCCTGAAGCACGTCTAGTGAATGGGAGCATCTGGAAAGCCACACTGTTGAATGCGTGAGAAGGACTGGAAGAGGACAGGTTATTTCTCAGCTCTGAGTCCCTCAGTGAGTTGAGCATGACACTTGACTTCTCCGAGATTCTGTTTCTACATCTTAAATCAAGACTTTGTGGGCTACATGTATTCTAAGATTATGCCCAGCCCTGAAACTCCATTTCTCAATTTGAATACTATGCATTTAATGATTTAAGTGTAATATGTGTCCATTTCATAGTCCAGAAATTGAAGCAATCTCACTGTTGTTGTTTTTTTTTTTTTTTTTTAATTTAAATCCAAGTTACTTAACGTATAGTGTCGTAATGGTTTCAGGAGTAGAATTCAGTGATTCATCACTTACATATGACACCCAATGCTCATCCCGACAAGTGCTCTCCTTAATGCCCATCACCCATTTATCCTATCCCTTCACCCAACATGCCACCAACAACCCTCAGTTTACTCTCTATATTTAAGTCTTTTATGGTTTTCTT
Source organism: Leopardus geoffroyi (assembly GCF_018350155.1). Lineage (NCBI taxonomy): Eukaryota > Metazoa > Chordata > Mammalia > Carnivora > Felidae > Leopardus > Leopardus geoffroyi. The sequence goes on from NC_059336.1 coordinate 137,315,266, forward strand.
CCCTCTCTGTTTTTATCTTACTTTTCTTTGCCTTCCCATATGTTCATCTGTTTTGTTTCTTAAATTCAACATATGAGTGAAATCATGATATTTGTTTTTGCCTGATTGACTTATTTTGCTTAGCATAATACACTCTAGTTCCATCCACATTGTTGCAAATGGCAAGATTCCATTCTTTTTGATTGCCGAGTAATACTCCATTATATATATACCACATCTTCTTTATCCATTCATCAGTCAATGGACATTTGAGCTCTTTCCATACTTTGGCTATTGTCAATAGTGCAGCTATAAAAATTGTGGTACATGTGCTCCTTTGAATCAGCATTTTTGTATCCTTTGGATAAATACCTAGTAGTACAATTGCTGAGTCATAGGGTAGCTCTATTTTTAATTTTTTGAGGAACCTCCATACTGTTCTCCAGAGTGGCTGCAACAGTTTGTATTCCCACCAGCAGTGCAAAAGTATCCCCCCTTCTCCACATCCTTGCCAACATCTGTTGTTTCCTGAGTTGTTAATTTTAGCCATTCTGACAGGTGTGAGGTGATATCTCTTGTGATTTTGATTTGTATTTCCCTGATGATGAGTGATGTCAAGCATCTTGTCACGTGTCTGTTGGCCATCTGGATGTCTTCTTCAGGAAAGTGCCTATTCATGTCTTCTTCCCATTTCTTCATTGGATTCTTTGGTTTTTGGGTATTGAGTTTGGTAAGTTCTTTATAGATTTTGGATACTAACCCTTTATCCAATATGTCATCTGCAAATATCTTCTTCCATTCCGTCAGTTGCCTTTTCACTTTGTTGATTGTCCCCTTCACTGTGCAGAAGGCTTTTATCTTGATGAGGTCCTGACAGTTCATTTTTCCTTTTGTTTCCCTTGCCTCCAGAGACACGTCTAGTGTGAAGTTGCTGCAATCTCATTGTTTTTATCTTATGTCAATTTTTTTGCATTTTGGCACAGATTTTAATTTACAGAAACATTGTGAAAATAGAGTTCGGGAAAATTCTACACTCAACTTTTCCTATTACTACTCTCTATACTAGCATAGCACAGCTTTCACAACTAATAAACTGATACTGATACATTATTATCAACTGAAATCAATACTTTATTTCCATTTATTTAGTTTCACCTGAAGGCATTTTCAGTTCCAGTTTCCTATCCAGGACACCACATTGCATTTATGAACGTGATGTGACTCGTTTATCAACATGGCTGTGACAGCTTCATAGGCTTCCCTTGTTTTGGATGAACTTGATAATTTTGAGGAGTACTGGTCAAGCATTGTGGAGAATGCCCCTCACCTGGGATTTGTCTACTGTTTTTCTCATAATTAGACTGGGGTTATGGATTTGGGGGAGGAGAACCACGGAGATAAAGTGTCATTTTCCTCATATCCTATTGAGGGTACACTCTATCAAGATGCTATATCACTGGTGATGTTGATGTTAGTCACCAGGCTGAGACAGTGTGGGTTGGACTGTCCCAGTCCTCACACCACCCTCTTCCGCATGACGTCGTTGTACACAACTCACGCAAGAGGGTGGGAGTCGAGCTCCCCATCCTCGAGGGCAGAGTCTATTTTAGTTATTTGGAATTCTACATAAAAGAATTGTTCCTCTTTCCCCACAGACTTATTGACTCAATATCTTATTTATATCAGTATAGACTCCTGGGTTTTTACTGTTTACTTGGGTTTATGACCCAAGATTATTTGGTTGCTCCAATGGTTCCAGCTCTGGCCATTGAGGGCTCTCTTAGTTGATTATCTGTCATACCCCCATAATTATTTGTGTGTTTGTTTTGTTTTTGTTTTTGTTCTTGTTTTACTTCCTTACTTTGGGAGCTGTACAGGAAGTCTAGGAATATTGTGTGTATTTTCTGACCCCAGCCCTAGAATCAGCCGACTCTATAGGAAACCCTGGTTCTTTCTCCTGGAGAATAACATGAGAAATCAAGATCTGGGGTTTGGATGTGCTTGCTGCTACTAAGATATCGTTTCTAGACCTTCTTAGTTGACAGAGCAAGACAATATGTGTATGCCTGGTAACCCAGGCAATTACACACACGTGCACACATGCACACACACACACACACACACACACACACACACACAAATAGTTCCGTTTGTGATATGTATCTCCATGAAACTAAACATTTGTTCTTACTAATGTCTTCAACCTTAATCCATTACTAGCTCCCTCTTTATTTTATTCTAGCTCCCTCTCCCCTCCTTATCTGTAAATTCACATTCCATCAGTGAGAAACCGGGTTCCCAACATCCGCTGTCCATTTGCTTAATTGTTCAGTCCCAGGACACAGGGATGGCGGCTTCAGAGTTGTTACCACGGAGCCCGTGAGGACTGTCTGCACCACACGGAGAGCACTGTTTCTGTGCAGTTTCTTTGCCCTTCAGTCCGGCAGGACTTTTCATTTCCCAAGTTACAGAGGTCAACATCTTCCCCATCGCCTCCAGCGAGCGTGTTTTACGCATTCGTAGGGCAGCTACGCTGTGTTGTCACATTCTGCTTCCATCCAGAGGTCCCCCCGACCTCTGAAATGATTTTTAATTTGCATAAACGACGACTCACTCCTGTGCCAAACTGCATTAACAAATGCAGTATCATGAAGCCACTAGTCTCATGCAGAATCGCTTCACTGCCTGAGACCATCTCCTGGGTTTTCACCTATTCAACCCACCCCCACCCCCAGGACCCTCGGCAACCACGGATTATTTTCTGTAACCATTGCTATCGCTTTGCGTCTTTCAGCATATCGCACAATTGGAGTCATCCAGCGTGTAGCCTTTCAAACAGGCATCTTTCACTCAGCAATGTGCACTGAAGGTTCCTCGGGGTCCTTTGCCTGATAGCTCATTTCTTTTTATTGCTGGATCGTATTCCGTTGTATGGATTTAGCACATAGTCTGTTTATCGATTTACCTATTGAAGATATCTTGCTTGCTTCCTATATTTTGTAATTATAAAAAAGCAGCCATAAACATTCAGGTGCATGTTTTCTGTGGGGATACGTTTTCAAATCAGTTTGAATAACTATCGGGGATCATTATGGATGCATCAGATAGTAAGATTAGGTTTAATTTTGTGAAAAATTTACAACCTGTCGTTTGAAGTGGCTGTATTTTTCTTCATCCCAACCAGCAAGGAATCAGAGTCCCTGATGCTCTGAATAGGCACCTACGATTCACATTGTTCATTTTGCTTCAGATTTTAGTCATTCTCATCACCGTGGTAGTATCTCATTGTTTAATTTTGAATTCCGTAATGACAAATGAGGTTGAGAAGCATTTCAGATGTTTATTTGCCGTCTATGTTTCTTCTTTACTCATGTGTCACTTCATATCCTTTGTACAATTTTAATTTTTAATTATATTATTCTTGAGTATTATGCATTATTTGTATATTTTGGACACAAACTCTTTATCAGACATGTGTTTTGCAAATATTTCCTCCCAGCCTGTGTATCTGGCCTTTTGATTTCTTTCACCATACCTGCTATAAAGCAGAAGTTAAAATTACCTACCAACTTTTTCTTTCACAGATCTTACTATGGTTTTGGTCATCAACTCAAGATAACGCAGCTTTTTTCTTCTGCTTTGTTCTGGACACTTTATAGTTTCATGTTTTATATTTAAATCTATGACCAATTTTGACACAATTTTTGTGAAAGGGGTAAAGCCTATTTCTAGATGATGATGGTGATGATGATGTTGAATATAGACATCCAATTCTTCCAGCATTGTTTGTTGAAAAGATTATCTTTTCTTGGGGCGCCTGGGTGGCTCAGTCGGTTAAGCCTCTGACTTCACCTCAGGTCATGATCTTGCAGTTTGTGAGTTCAAGCCCCGCATCAGGCTCTGTGCTGACAGCTGGGAGCCTGGAGCCTTGCTTTGGATTCTGTGTCTCCCTCTCTCTCTGTCCCTCCCCCATTTGCACTCTGTCTCTCTGTCTCTCAAAAATAAATAAACATTAAAAAACATTTGTATATGTATTTCTGAGCTCTCTATTCTTTTGGATTGAATCTATGTGTCTACCTTGCTTTCACATCCTACTGCCTCGATGATGGTAACATTATAACTCTTGAGATCAGGTTTTCAGTCCTATAATTTTGTGTTGTTGGGTGGGGTATATAGGGTCCTTTCTCTTTCAATATAGGCTTTGGCGGCAGGGATGTTTATTGAGAATCGACTCTATAGATCAATCTGGCAAAACTTGATCTCTTAACAATATTGAATCGTCCAATCCACAAACATGGGATAGGTCTCCATGTGATTTAGATCTTTGATTTCTTTTTAGTTGTATTTTACCAACTAGGACGCCCAGTGCAATGTTGAATAAAAGTGGTGGGAGGGGCCATGGGCATCCTTGCCTTCTTCCAAATCTTTCGGGTAAAATGTCCAGTCTCTTAGCAGTAACTGTGATGTTAGCTGAGGGCTCTGGTACATATTCTTTGACAAGTTGAGTACGGTTCTTCTATTCTTATTTTACTGAAAAGTATTTTTTTAATTATAAATGGGTATTGCATTTCATCAAATGCTTTTTCTGCATTTCTGCATTAGTTAACATAATAATGTGATTTTTCTTTGTTAGCCTGTTGATGTGATAGATTATATGAATGATTTTCAAATGCTGAGCCAGCTTGGTATTCCTTTTTTTTCTTTAACGTTTATTTTATTTTTGAGAGAGAGAGATTGGGCGCACAAGCAGAGGAGGGACAGATAGAGAAGGCACAAAGGATCTGTCAGCTCTAGGCTGACAGCAGAGGAGCCCTATGCAGGGCTCAAGCTCATGAACCACGAGATCATGCCCTGAGCCAAAGTAGGATGCTCAACCAACTGAGCCACCCAGGCACCCCTTGGTATTCCTGTTATAAATCCCATTTGGTCATGATGCATAATTTTTTTATACATTGTTATATTCAATTTAAAAAATTTGATTATGATTTTTGTACCTATTTCATGGGTTATATTGGTCTTTACTTTTCCTTTTCTGCCCTGTCTTTATCTGATTTTGGTATTATGGCAACGCTGGCCTCATAGACCCAGTTAACAAGTTTTCCCTTTGCTTTTCTTGTGACGAGAATGAAAAGAATAAAATTGTATAAAGTGCTCAATAAAACCAGGAGAGCAAAAGAAAAAAAAAGGGGGGGGGGGGTTGGATATCTGCCTTTTTTTAATTCATTTTTTCTTTGCCTTCCAGTTTGGAACATTTCCGTTAACTCATCTTCAAAGGCTTAGGTATTTATCCCACCTCAGATATGTCCAAATCTACTGATGAACCCACGAAAGCCATTCTTTATTTCCATTACACTGTATTTCATTTCTAGCACTCCCTGCTGACATTTTCTTAGAATTTCTGTCTCTGTTTACATCGCCCATCTGTCCTTGTATGTTGTCTACTTTTCCCATCAGATCCCCTAGTATGTTAATGATAGTTATTGTAAAGTCCCTACGAGGTCATTCTAAAATCTGAGTCACGTCCTGGCGCTCGCTTTGTCTCTTCAGACGTTGTCTCGCTTTGCATTAAATCACGACTTGTATTTTGTTGTTGTTGTCTGTCAAAGGCAGGCGTGATATATCAGGTAATACAACCTGAGGTAAAGGGGCCTCTCCTGGGAGGCTTTATGGTAATTTGGTTGGGGTTCAGCTGAGTTCAGCGCTGGCTCTGTCTGTAGAGGCTTCCGGTTCCTCCGGGGAACTTGTTCCTGTCCCCTTGTCGAAGGAGGTCTTCCCGAAGACTAATCCTGGCACAGGGTCTGCTCTCGCAGCACCTTGGGCTGGAACCACTGTTGTCAGGCAGAGCCCAGCCGGGGTGGTCTTGGGGTTCCAGAGGGGGGAAGTGCTCTATAATCATATGGTCAATAACCTCATGACTCAGTCTCAGGCTTTTAGGGCAACCGAGTCCCTGGGGCGTGGCCTGCACAAGGGTCTTTTGGGTTCCCTTAAGTTAAGTGGGAAAGGATGGCTGCAGGCTTCTGGAGGGTGAGAAGTGCACTCTGAGGAAGCCTTTTCCCTGGACAGTAAGCTTTGGCTGTGGGGAGTACTCCGGCCCTACTCCACAGTGGTTACTCCTCCTCTCCCTCAGCAAGGCCTAATCCTACCCATGGGGCATCTGCGGGCAAAACCCATGAACGTTGAGGAGGCCCTAGGACAGTAACTCCCGGCAGTTTCTTCCTCTTAGCCTCCGGCCGTTAATCACAACTGCTGATCCACATTCCCACGGGTTATGTCTCCAACAGCCTCCTCTCCAGGTGGGCTGACCTTGGCCCCGTTGTCTCCACATCCCAGAGCAGCATGCGCTGCAGCCTTGGGTCTCTGAGGGGTCCAAGAAAAGTCGGTGTCTTGACTGGTCATCTTTTCCTTGCTGTCAAGATGGAGGCGTGACTTCCAGTCGTGTCAGAGGTGACTCAGGAAGTGCCCCACTCTGTTTCAAATGCTTTAACACTTTGCCTGTGTTTGTCAGCAAAGTTAGTTTTTTAAAATGGTTACTTATTTCTGAGAGAGACAGAGAGAGAGAGAGAGAGAGAGAGAGAGAGAATCCCAAGCAGGCTCCAAGCTGTCAGCACAGGGTCAGATGAGGGGCTCAAACCCACAAACCGTGAGATCATGCCCTGAGCCTATATCAAGAATCAGATGCTGAGCCGACTGAGCCACCCAGGCGTCCCCAAAGTTTTCCATTTTGAATATTAAAAAAAAAAAAACCAACTGTGACAATAAAAAAGAATTAAATGGCAGCTTGAAAACAATTTCCCCACTTCAAATGGTATTAATTTAATGTATATCTTCAAGTGATTATAAATGGTGCTATGCTAAATCCGAAGCCCTGGTTTAAGAAGATATATTTTATGACAGACAATGATCATTGCCTATTACATAAAATTGCCATTACATAAAAATGTAAAGTGTTAGCGATAACACAGGAAGATAAAACCAATCCCAGAGCACTTATGCCCCTCTCTCTACTAGATTTGTTCTTCAGATCCTTGCACTCTATGCCAAGAGCTGACTAAATATTTATTAAACTTATTCTCATTTGATCCTTAAGAACACCATGCTAGGTGGTTATAATGACATTACTTTAAAGACGCAAACCTTTACACAACGATAAGGGAATATTTGGGCCAACACTACAGGGTGTAAGAGACGGCGTCTATTTAAATTCCCCTACACTAACTCATTTTGTTTTCACAACCACTCTGTGAAGGCAGTACTCAGCAACTCCATTTCATTGTAATTCAACTGAATTCAATTCAGCTCCGGACTCTACTGGGCAACTAGCAACTACTAGGTGTCAGGTGTGACACAGCATGTTGGGAACAATGAGATGAGGGAAAATTCCCTCTGATTGCTAGAAGCCCCTGGAAGATGAGTTTATTGATGAGCATTTTCAACCTTTCTCTGGATGCTAACCGGAGGTGGTAACGACCCACGATAACAGCTGAGAGAACACAGGAACTAAATCTTAAGGGTGGGAAGGAGTTCTTCAATATATTTGGCATCGAGGTTGGCAGGAGTATCAGAGGACATTCTGGAAAGAACTCCAACAAAGATATGGAATCATTAAATTGCATGCCAGTGTTCTGTGAATTGTTTTGTTTTGTTTTGTTTTGTTTCTGGTAAGACACATTGAGGTAAGGAAGCCGGGGTCAGGAGCAGACATTGATAACAAGGGATACATCACCCAGGATTCAAGTCAGGCACTTGCATTAGAAGGCTTTGACATGGCTTTGCTTAATGTATCAGATTTCAGTTTTACAAAGTCTATGTTCTTCTAACTATAGATGCTAAAAAAAAGATGCAATGCAGCATTCAAACCTACACTGTAAGTTTCTAGAAGGTGCTTGCATATAAGTGGTGGACTATGCATCCAGCTATCAGCGAACTGACTGAGTGATCAATTCTTCCAGGTGCTTCTTCCACTTTGTATAAAATTGGGAGCGCAGTTTGCGTCGTAATCAAAGTTTTTGTATTTAAAAGGCATCGAGAATATGGTAGCTTTATTTAATGGCCATTCGCGTGGAGAATTGTAACATTACTTATTTTTTAAATCCCCAAAGTAAATTTAAAAAAAAATCTGTTGTCCTCCGATGAATTAAAACATTTGACTGATTAATGTGTAGGTATGTGTTTATGTCGTGTTGAGCTTTAGAAGGGAAACTTGGACAATTATCACTATTGTTTTTGCTCTAAATTAGATTTCTGATCACGTTATTATCCTAGGAATGAGGTCTGGCAGCTGCACTTCTAGAATCTTTGAGGAAGACGTGTGAATGATTTCCCGTATTCTTCCGCTACTGGAACCACTTCCATTCGGTCACAGACACCGATACTATTTATTAATGTATTAATAATTCTATTAATTATGTAATTGATTAACATATTAATTAATTTATTAATAAATACAGATGTGGTGTCACGGCAAAGCAGGAACAGTTGGAGATGGAAATCTAACAACTCCGGAATTTCACAGCCCTGCTCCCTCATTGACACGCTGCCCTCCGGCATGGAAACGTGGGTAAAGTCTTGGTAAAGAGAAAAATAAAACGAGTCACTCATCCCAATTTATATATTAAGCCAGAATCCTGCTGTCTGTCCATTTGCTGAAACACGTGTCCATTCTTTAACCCCCCACATGCATAACTACAGCCACACCCTTCTCACTTTAGGAGGGATTCCGGTCACAGGACAGATGCCGTCCGGGAAATGAGCTGAAATGGAAAGATGGGGATTCTGCCGTGCTGAAATTGTGTTACTCTACAAATAAAAATATTGTGGGGCTGTGCTGCACGTACATACAGCACAGCCTGGACCAGAAGCACATTGTCCGCAGGCAAGACCTCATGTCCCCGACTCGAGCAGCATCCCTCCCGCATTTCACTGTAGTTTTGCCTGCGTGTCTGTGAAGCAAGGATAATAAAAACCAACTTCGGGAGCTGTCGTGAATATTCCATTGAGAAAAATAACACGAAATTCTTAGCATGGCATCTGCCTTTCCTTCCAAGTTCAATGTGTCGCTGCTGCTGTCATTGTGATGGTGATAATGACGATGATGATGTTACCCAGGTAACGGTATTGAGACTAACAGGTGCCTCAAATGTGGTCGTTCTCCACGGGGTCGTTCTTAGACCGCGGAGCATTTCTGGTGGTCACAGCTGGTGGGACGGGATGGATACTGCTGGCAGCTAGTGGGCAGAGGCCACGGATGCTGCAAAACATCCTCCAGTGACAGGACGTGCTCCACAAGAAAGAATGCTCTGGCCCATCACGTCAGTAGGGATGAGGTTGATGAGCACCGCTTTGCTGTCAGAGTGGAGCTAAGGGTGTCAGTAGACGAGTAAATGCCATCCCTTAATAATCCTGAAGTCCTAAGTGCTGATCGTAAAAATATGTTTCATAAAAGAATGCATTTTATGCCTTTCTTTGATCGTCCGTTCCTCATTTAAAACAGATGCTATCAAACCAGGCATCACGCCATGTGCTAAAGGTTCGAAGGTTAAACAAACATCACCTCTATTTATTTGTTCGTCTGTTTTTAAAATATTTATTTATTTTGAGACAGAGAGAACGAGGGAAGGGTAGAGAGGGAAAGAGAATCCCACGCAGGCTCCATGCTGTCAGTGCACAGAGCCTGATGTGGGGCTCGATCCCCCAGACTGTGAGATCATGACCTGAGCCCAAACCCAGAGTCGGAAGTTTAACAGACGGAGCCACCCAGGCGCCCCAAACAAACGTCGCCCTTAATACACTTATGTATACAAGGTTACACAGGAAACAAATAACTACCAGGCACTAAGACATGTAAGTCCTGGCGACTGGATGCCTGCTGTTCCTAACGGTGGGGAGTACTTACCGATGGGACTGGACAGATAACGTATAGTCATGGCACGCACGATATTGCAGTTGTGCAAAAGTCTGTGCACCTCATTTTCTAGGCCAGGGGAACAGACTTGAAAGGTTTGAAGCGGGACGTGATAGTGAAGAGACGTGCGTTTGAGAAAGCTTTTCTATTGCTCATACATAGGAGAGGATAAAGAGGCAAAGGAAGAGAAATGCGGACCAAAGAAGGTGGGCTGGCTAATGCGGGCTGCAGATGGGGAAGTTCTAACCTTGCCGGTGATGGTACAGGGAGGCCTAACAAATGAGCAGACCCTGGAGAAGGCAGAGGAGTCTCAAGAAGCTGGATTGCTGCGCGGCCGGCCGAGTAGACGGGAGGGAGATGCATCTGGGGAAGGAAAAGAGCTTGAAGTCATTGAGCTCAGTTGCACCGGCAGAGGTGTGGGGTTGCATGTTTACAGAATTTGGGAGAGGGACCATTTGGAGCAAAAAGAATAGAAAATAACCAACAGACAAATTTAGTTAGTGGGACTGGGCAGCAGTCAATGCAATAAAGGCTCACGTCTCATTGGGTTATGGTCTCGTCACTCTGGAGCTTGATCTTGTTAGAAATATGGATGTCCTTCAGGATTTGATGGATGGGTCTGGAAGCCACAGGCGAGAGCGGTGGGACCACAGACCAGTGCTGGGCGCACCCCAGCAAATAAGAGAAGGTGGCAGTGGAGTAAACAGATGGCAAAGTGCTTTTTTGCTTGCTTTTTAATTGTCTGACGCTCATTCCAAATGTCTTGGGTCAATAAAAACATACAGCTCACAAGTCGAGAGGAACAAATGAATCTGTAAGCATGTAATTAATAGTATTCAGATGTCTACGATATCGTTGCATTCTGAATTCGCAATTCGCAGGCACACTTTCTATCTCTTTCATTTAAGTATGCCAGGTCAGGCATTACCTGCAATTATTGTTCACTATCTGTTTACTGAATAAATAACTAAGTGATTATACATAGCAGAAGTACTTCTGTTAAGCCAGATTTGAGTCATGCAGGTTTAAATTTCATATATGTACATGTGTTTACATACAATGCATGTATATGTGCGTATATGTGCACACACGCTCATATACGTGCACACACATAACACAGGACACACACACACACACACAAACCTCCTTCTTGAGATAATGTTAAATCCAAAAGAAGTTGTAATTGGTCACATCTTGTCAAATGAAACGGTATGTATTTTTAAAGTCAAAATTAATAAAGAATTGTGCAGATTATATGTCCTTAGTAATATGCAGTTATACAAAATAGGACAGAAAGAAAGATAAGTTACCTTTAACCTCGGTCTAGCACATCGAGAGATAATTAATTTAGGGAAAGACTGAGGCCCACCTCAGAGGGCTTCTGGGAAAGGTCAGCCCCCATCTCCCAGGACCTCCAGGAGATGTGCGAACACTTCTCTGAGACACCCTGATGGGACTGACTTCAGGCGAGATTCCAGTCTCCAGAAAGCCTGTGCTGCGTATGATAATTAGGACAGTGTCTGGCCCAGGAAGAGAACTCTGAGGAGCCTGAGGCCTGGGAAGAACAGTGGTGCACATCACATTTATGCTTCCTGAACATTCTAGAATGTGTGTGGGCGTGGTATAAAATAATAACTCCCAAGTAGTCAACATTTCACCCATGGGTGTTGACTTTGGGCATAACTCTGTGCCTCTGGGTTGAAGGCCTTCAGAGCAAGCGAGTGGCATTCCCAACCTGCGCGTTTCCGGCCCCAGCTGGGAGGTGCTGGGTCACCCAGTTGCTGCCCTGACACCATCAATCTCACTGTGCCTCAGGACACTGTGCGCTCTCATATTCCGAGGTCCACTTTAATGCGAGAACCTCACGTGCTTGTTCAGAAAGCAGCTCGTCATTCAAAGGGGGCTGGGCCATCCTAGAGCAGGGTCCACGCGCCCACCTCCCGGTGCGGCTGGACTGTTCTGTGGGACGGGCTGTGGTGGGTCTTGCAGGGGGCTCCCTGGATCGCTCTTCTTTCTTCTCTAATTAGGGAGCTCATTTGCTTACTCAACAAACAGCCATTACGTGTTCAGGCTGTGAAATCTGCATAAGAGCATCAATAATGCCCTTGCTTCTACCCCTGGGACTTGTCTGTGCACCTGCTGAGGGTTCCCAGTCCGGTTAACATGCCTGAGTGGATGGCCTGGTATCGCTTGGGCCATCAAAGGACTCGTGCCCTGCACACTGCCCACGAAGAGGCAAATTTAGGAACCACGCATACTGAAAGGCAATTACCTCCTTATTTTCCAATGACCAATTAGAAAATGTCCTGGTTTGGGATTTTGAACCCAGAGAACTAGGCCCTGGGCCTGACTCCATCACTCCATATCCTTGAGACCTGGCATGGGTCCCCGTGGAACTCTGAGATTCGGTTATCTCACCAACGGAAAGGGGATAATTCTCGCTCTGCTTTCCACAAAGCCTCACCAGGAAGACCACTTGGGTGCGTGGAAAGTTAACAACTGTTTTGTCACCCAGAATTGCCGAGCGGTTCAGAGCCCCACTCCTGCTGGGAGGAAAGGAAGGGACCCGGGAGCCCCGATCTACGCCCGTCATGGAGGTGCTCTGGGTGTCACATTCCCCGGGGGGAAGTTTAGACACAGGACTCTTGTGGGCCCGGTCTACATTACACACACCACACCTGGCACAGAGTGAGCCTTCAGTAGTCATCCACTACCTGACAACTTTGGTCTGTGCCAGGCTGAGAATGAAGAAGACAGTCTTCCTTTCCCGGAGGCCAGTGTGGATTTCCCACACGGGAGCCATGGCAGTGCTCAGCTCCCTGGACCTCATCGCCCCTCCCCCGGCCTCCGCAGGCCTCTCCTGAAACGCACACTTTCCTGGTGCAGCACTTTGCGCACCGGATCCCAGATGTTCAGGGGAGGGTCCTGGAGGAGAGGAGGCGTCCACTCTGCACACCCTCACAGTCATTGGCCAAAACCGGACAACGATACCAAGGATCCCTCAGGAGCACCTACCGTGGTCTTTTTTTTTTTTTTTTTTTTTTAATTTTTTTTTCAACGTTTATTTTATTTATCTTTGAGACAGAGAGAGACAGAGCATGAACGGGGGAGGGGCAGAGAGAGAGGGAGACACAGAATCGGAAGCAGGCTCCAGGCTCTGAGCCATCAGCCCAGAGCCCGACGCGGGGCTCGAACTCGCGGACCGCGAGATCGTGACCTGAGCTGAAGTCGGACGCTCAACCGACTGAGCCACCCAGGCACCCCATCTCAGATTCCATTTAAAAGATTATGTTGAGGGGCGCCTGGGTGGCTCAGTCGGTTGAGCGTCCGACTTCAGCTCAGGTCACGATCTCGCGGTCCGCGAGTTCGAGCCCCGCGTCGGGCTCTGGGCTGATGGCTCAGAGCCTGGAGCCTGCTTCCGATTCTGTGTCTCCCTCTCTCTCTGCCCCTCCCCCGTTCATGCTCTGTCTCTCTCTGTCTCAAAGATAAATAAACGTTAAAAAAAAATTTTTTTTTTAAATAATAAAACAAAAAATAAAAGATTGTGTTGACCTAAGGCCTTGGGCCTTCACAGTCAGGCTTGATGTCTGATAACGATTTCTTAACATATCCACTATCATTGGGCTCTTTGCTAAGATCGGTAGTCAACAGGTGAGCCGAGCGGGGCTCCACTGAGGGCGCCCCAAAGCTCCCTGCAGGGACCTGACAGGAGTGTCCTCGAGCTCAGCTGGGGCCTGAGATCTGGAGCTCCGGCATGAAGCCCTGAGCCTACATTCCGATTCGTTTATATGATCTTATCTGGAGCTTTCGGGGTGTGCATGTGCTGTGTGTGAGTAATGATTTGTATCTGTGCACGCATGTGAGCACACACCCTCCTGTGAGGAAATGAATGTGCTTCGTTTCCTGTTGTTATTATTAGAAACGGCTCAGAGGAGTTCACAAAAGGAAGGCAGCAGGGCCACCTGGGTGGCTCAGTCGGTTGAGCGTCCGACTTCGGCTCAGGTCATGATCCCACGGTTCCTGGGTTCGAGCCCCGCGTCGGGCTCTGTGCTGACAGCTCGGAGACGGGAGCCTGCTTCCGATTCTGTGTCTCCCTCTCTCTCTGCCTCTTCCTCTGCTCATGCACTGTCTCTCTCCCTCTCGAAAATAAAAATAAACATTAAAAATGTTAAAAAAAAAAAAGGAAGGCAGCATTGTAGAACTTTCTATGCCATCATCATTTACCAGAATGTGCTATATTACATAATTTTGAAAATATTATGTAAAATACTATAAATTTGCATTGTAAAATTCAGGATAAACGTTTGTTAAACATTGGCTGTCTATGTGTTTATACATGTGGTATACATATGTATAATAGGTGCTAATTATTTATAACTGCCTTGATCTTTTCTAACTTATTTGTAATTTCTTGTGCATCAGGGCAAATTCATGTATATTTGGGAACGTTTTAAATGCACAATGCTTATTAAATTACTATAAGTGTGTTCAATGCAACACCAGGCTTACACAGATATGCATATGCACACTTCACAATTTATATTGAACACACAAGAGCAAGTTCAATAAAAACACAATTATGTGTATTCACACATCATTTATTCAAAAGCTCTGAAGAATGTTGTTTATCACATAAGTGAATTTTTCAGATCACTGAACCTTAATATTTCAAGCAGGAGCATTTAATTTCGAATACGTGCAAGGAAATCTTCTGTAGTTCACTCCCTTGAGTTGTCAGGAAGATGATGTGGACCATAGTAATAATGATGACAATAAAACAAGAATGTTACCATAGATTATCGTCTACATGGCAGGCACTTTGCACACACTTACTATGTTAGAGAATCCCAGACACTGGAAAACTGAGTACGCTCATTCGTTGCTTGAGCAAAGAGTCTTAGAGAACTGAGTAAAACGATCAAGTCCTAAAACTTGAAGAGGTAGGGTTAATACTCAAAGTTATGTCTTGCTGTCTGAAAATTGTCTTCCCAGAACATCATCTGCCCTTGAATGAACTACCGCCCTAGCCCCCGTGGTTTCTACAGGTTGTTACCCAGGACGGGTGTGCACCTGTGGCCTCCTCTGAAGCTGAGTATCCACTGATCTGCCTCCTGCCATGTATGAATTTCTGTCGAATTCGTCCCAGTTCTCAATTTTGTTTCTTGCAATATGCTCTGTCTTGGTCAATCAGAAAAGCTGGTGTGCTGAAAATGACAAGGTAAAGCTTATCTGGTAGTCAAACATATGTGCTAGCTTTAATATATATATATTTTATATAGAAATATATTATATTAAAATTATATATATAACTATATAACTATATATATAACTATATATAACTATATATATATAACTATATATATATATATATAACTAAGTAACTATATTACTTAGTTGCTTAGTTACTTAGTTGGTTAGTTTCTGTTTTCCTGGCAACAAACCTGTTGGGAAAGTTGTCTGGAAAGCAAGCAGGGTTTTCTCTGTGTGCATATTCACCTGCTAGCAGTATTTTCTTGAAGAGACATATGTAGAAGGAAATACAAATCAAGGATGACACTAAAATCTCAACAGGATGTACTCCTAGAAACACGTAAGAAATACCATAGGTCAGCTGGAGTTTCTCCAAAATATGTTCCCTTAACAAACTCCTCTCCAAATTGTGTTAGACCTTTAGGAGAGGCAATGTGTTAATAAAGACAGCAGGCTTTCTCTTTCAATGTCCTCTTTGAAGGGATTTGTGCAAAGTGCTACAGATAATATTAGGACTTGATGTACAATTTTTTTCCAAAACTGGTTTGGCTTTTGCGACGTTGTATGAGAGAAGAATCAAATCTCTCGTTTCTTTGTAGCATATAATTATAACAAGATAGTCAACGAAAAGAGAAGCCCTCGAGAAAGGAAAGTCATTCCATAAAGTTGGAGGATTTGGTAGGTTATGAAAGAAAGCTGGCTCAGGTTCACAGGTTATTAGAAAATTCTAAGAGCCCCTGCTAGCAAAACGTGTGACATGTTCTTCATACACAGATGGGCAGCGTGAAACATGAAATCAGGTTTAAGAGCTCACTGATGAAAAGGGTAGGGATATCACAAAACTCACTTTAATTAAAGATGGAATTTGAGTGTATGGTGAAGGGTGTGGCCATGTGGAGGGATTCACAGCCTCAGTGCGGTGACACCAGAGCTCTGTGTTTTCTCTCTAGAAGAATTTCAATTTTTTTTTTTTTAAATTTAGTGCTTGGCGTGCCACTTGGGCTCAGGTCATGATCCCGCGGTTCGTGGGTTCGAGCCCCGCGTCAGACTCTGTGCTGACGACTCGGGGCTGGAGCCTGCTTCGGATTCCATGTCTTTCTGTCTGTGTCTCATGCTCTGTCTGTCTCTGTCTCTCAAAAATAAGTAAACATTCAAAAAAATTTTTTTAACTTAGTCCTTGCATTCGTGTATTAAAATAATAAAAATTAGACACAGGTCTGTTCCTTTTCATCGCTTTATTGGTTCTAAAATTGCTTTCCATTATCAAAATTTATTGTGGTAAAAGAAGTAAAATTCTAAAAATCTGTGAAAAAAATAAAAGGCTCACCCCGTCCACCTACATTTCTTTTCACTGTCGCCTCTGGAAGGAATCCTAGCAATATTTTCCAGATCGTATCAAGATCAATAAAGGTCAAAACAAGTAGAAAAACAGTGGTGCAGTTTTGTGTTTCGACTTTGATCCTGAGGAACTTGACAGACTCTGGCCTCTTTCTCTCCCTCCAGCACTAGCTGTCAGCGTCGCCTGGGGTGCAGAGGTGACACTCCTAGAATTTGGGGTTACAATTGCCACCTGCCCTTTCTGCATCGTCTCCAACAGAACCACGCTGCCCTCCCTGTCTCCTCTGAGGGCACGCGTCAGCTGCCACGCTGTGCTTTGCACTGGGAGACCTGTTCCCCCCACGCCCTCCTCCCTCCCCACCGCCACCGCTTCTCCCCTCCCTTCTTGGGGTGACAATGCCAGGCAGAGTTTCCTGTTCTAGATGACTTACAAGAGAAACCTTCAACAGGTTTATCTGGGCTGACCCTTTATTGCAAGCCTTCTTGTTTGCTATCTAATTAATACTAATACTTTAATTTGCATATGAATCCCAGTTTACTAACACTGATAAACTAGTGAAGTTGAGATCATTGGAGTTTAATCAGTGGTCAATGGTTAAGGTAGCAAAAGTACCTTCATGATGGGGTGTCTGGGTGGCGCAGTCGGTTAAGCGTCCGACTTCAGCCAGGTCACGATCTCGCGGTCCGGGAGTTCGAGCCCCGTGTCGGGCTCTGGGCTGATGGCTCAGAGCCTGGAGCCTGTTTCCGATTCTGTGTCTCCCTCTCTCTCTGCCCCTCCCCCGTTCATGCTCTGTCTCTCTCTGTCCCAAAAATAAATAAACGTTGAAAAAAAAAAAAAAAAGTACCTCCATGATGTTGATGTCGTGGGCCAGCCTGGCGGGCTGTGTCCCAGGGGTCTCAGAGAGAACTCGGACCCCCAGAGAGGGTACGGACCCCGTGATCGAGAAAGGACATGAAGTTGCCAGCAGTTCCACAGTGTTGAGTGGCGGGGGGGTCTCCAGGGTGGGCCCCCCTGCCCACGGCTTGTTTCTCTCCATGCACCTGGTTCCCTCACTAAAATCTTTCTCTTTAATAAATACATAATTTGCCAGTACTTTTTATTAAAATGTATTGATCGAGTGATTCTTTTTTCTCTTATTTACGATGATGTTATTTTTTCAAGAGCAGTTTTAGGCTCCCAGCAATGTTGGGCAGAAGGTACGGAAGGTTCTCACACCCCTGCCCCCACACGTGCACAGCCTCCCCTCCCCGACTCTCCACACCCCACCCCCCACCAGAGAGCACATTTGCTGCAACTGAGGAACCTACACTCACTCGTCACAAACCCCCCAAGTCCAGAGTTGACATTAGGTTTCACTCTTGGTGCTGTCCGTTCTGTGGGTTTGGACAAATGGATGATGACACGCATCCACCGTTATAGCATCAGACACAGTAGTTTCATGGCCCCTAAGCTCCTCTGTGCTCTGTGTTTTCATCCCTCTGCTCCCCAACCCCCCCCCCCAGCACTCACTGCTCTCATTGTCTCCATAATGTTACCTTTTCCAGAACGTCATATAGTGAGAATCATACTGTGTGCGGCCTTTTCAGACTCGATTCTTTTTTTTTTTTTTATGTTTATTTATTTTTGAGAGAGAGAGAGACACAGAGTGTGAGCAGGGGAGGGTCAGAGAGAGAGGGAGACACAGAATCCGAAGCGGGCTCCAGGCTCTGAGCTGTCAGCACAGAGCCCGACGCGGGGCTCGAACTCACGAACTGCGAGATCATGACCTGAGCCGAAGTCGGATTCTCAGCCGACGGAGCCGCCCAGACACCCCCAGATTCAATTCTTCCACTTAAGAAAATGCACTCAGATACTACCCATGTCTTTTCATGGCGTGAGGGCTCATTGCTTTTCAGAGTTGAATACTATTCCATTGTCTGAATGGAGATGCCTTGATTTTAATACTCACGCAAGAAGCTGTGCCTTCCAGGAAGCTTTCCTCAGGTCGGTTCTGAGTCATTTCTTCCCCACGAGGTAACAAGTTGCTCACAGTGTGATTCTTTCGCATCAGGGATTCGGGAGATAAAATAGTTATGCTCACACAATAAGGAATCTGTCCCAAACTTGTCTCTTTTCCTTCTGGATATTAAGTTGCCCAGGAAGTAGAATACCTGTGATGAGTGTGTACCGTCTCATTGACAAGATTAAACAAACTACCATGTATTTGGCTCTGGAAATATTTCACTTTGTTGAAACTTGGCACCTGGGATGATGCAGCAGCGTTCTGCCTCAAAAACAAGGATGCTTCGAGGAGCTGCCCTGAGTTCTGCCAGTTCTAATGAGGGACCTCCTAGAGGTTTTGGTTGAATTTATTCATGCAAACCAGCTGTCTGGTCTAATGACTTCGGAACTCTGAAGACAAAGGTCAGGAAACAAATTCGATGGGAGATGGATGTGGAAAAATATCTCCAAAATTTTTGAAAACTCTACATAAACTTCTCTAATATGTATCTTGTGAATTTCAACCTAAAAAAACACAGGTAACTCATTTATGCGCATCTCAATTCACAAACCTCTTCCTATTTGAACATATTAAACTATAGAACATATGGTAAGGTGTTAATTATATATAGTTTGCGGGAGCCTATTTTATGTGTATACTTGCACAAAATACCGTATCATTCAAAGGCTTCCATGATATTGAACAGAGTAGTTACAACGTCCCAAACGTTCTCATTTGCAGGCAAAATACATAATATACCAGGCTATTTAACATACTTAAATACCCAGATGCTGGAATCAGGGAAACCTGCATTCAAGCCCTGGTTATTCTGTTTCTACTGGGAGGTCGTAGACAGTTCACTTAGTTTCTTCAGTTTTTCCACCCTAAAATCAGTTTTAGTTATTCTAAAATGGCTTAATAAAAGCACATACCTCCTGGGCCCTCGGTGGCTCAGTCAGTCAAACATCTGACTCTTGAAGTCAGCTTAGGTCATGATCTCAGGGTTCATGGTATGGAGCCCCACATCAGGCTCTGTGCTGACAGTGTGGAGGCTGCTTGGGATTCTCTCTCCCTCTCTCCCCACCCTCTGCTCACTCTCGCTCTCTCTCAAAATAAATAAATAAACTTTTGAAAAAATTTTTATAAAGATTTAAAATAAATACCTCCCTGGATTGTTGTGGAGACAAAGTGAAGTGATATTTTTATCACTTTTTGCACAGGATCTAGCCAAAAATTACGTTCTTAAACAACGTCAGTTCTCAATATCATCATCTTCAGTTGCACCGTCATCCACATCATCATCACCTTTTTCTAACATTCTTTGACCTTGTGATTTGTGTAAATCAGCTTTATTATTTACTATAACTATCCTATAAATTATATCTTTTGAAGTCTGACTTGATTTTTAGTATTTAAATACTAAAAATTTTAAATATTAAAATATTTTTATTGAAAAAAATATCAGAAGTAGAGTAAACATCTGACCAACATTGATTTGAGTATTTTTTAGATGCTCTGAACTTGGGAGATGCATAAAAAATATTGGATTAAGCTGGAGCGTGTCTACCATTCTGTGTAATCTCGCTGTCTAGTTCATCTGCAGAATGTTGGCATAAATGTGCAGTCTGCACGGCATGCTTGACGGACAGAGGAAGGCACAAAGGCTTCTCTGAACGCTTTCTGTTTTGATTTAATTCCCTTTGTATTAGAAAGTAAGTTTATCCTTAATAACTGATGATTCAAAATGTCATTCTCATTTGGCTGTGAATTCTTAGTTTGCCTCCATTATACACCGTTCAACAATGAGAGAGATTGGTGAGTAATATTTCCATTTGTTCATAGTAATGAAGGAGCTGTTCTGATAATTTAAATATTCTGGTTTTTAAGGAACTCAAGGGTTCACATTCCTGCAGTGACTAGTAACAGACTTATCTAAACAAGCTTGGAAAACTTGGATCAGAACTGATCACTTAGATGTTGCCGGACCAAAAAAAACCGATCCAGTTAGAAAATAAACAATTAGTACAAATGTGTTTATTTTCTAACTGGCTGCACACACACACACACACACACACACACGAATTTTAGATAGATTCAGGTTTTCAGTTCATAGAAGTCACAAAAGAAATGTAAAAGAAATTAGATAAATGTGGGTACATTCTCTTTATGAAAATCTAAACTCAAGTATCATTAAAAAATCACAAGAAGGAAAGATTACCGGTCGATGACACAGTATTTAAGAGTGATTTCTTCAAAATTCAAAGGAAACTAAGAGACAACTAATCAGCATATATTTGTCAGAAAATAAAGAAGAAAAGGTTTACAATGATCAAAACACACCTTGGTGACTGGGTAACACATTATAGCCCCAAACTTAGGAAGAAAAGAAAAGACAGGAACTGTGTATAAAAGAAAAAAACCCAAATAGGCTATTAGCCCCGCCTCCTACATTTCCAGTTCACCCACCCCCTCTTTGCAGTCCCCAGAACCCAGAAGCACAGTGTCCCTTGTCCACTGTCCCTTGTCCACAGTGCGGACATCCCCTCCCTTGCAGTGACACCCACCCTCTTAAGCTTCCGGTCAACCCCCCGACCTTCTCTCCTTCCGGCACACCCAGGACCAGCCCCGAGGAAACGCCGCCGGTGACAATCCAGTGGCCGTATGTGCTTGGAGAAACACCACACTGGACAGCCCGATGGCCACCTGCGAGCGTGACGTCCGGCCCCACCCAGGCCCTCAATGCTGCCACCGCATTGAGAATCGGTAGGCCAGTCGTCTTCCACCCGCCTGCTGTTCTCCTGTCCTCTCTACCCGCTGGCCCCTTCTCGGCTGCTAGCCCTGCTGTGATTTGTAGGCAGGAAGGGGGTTCCTCTGAGCCCCGTCGCCTCTGCACGGTGTCTCCTGGTGAGAGGATGGGTCGTTCCTGTCCCTGTTTACAGCCAAAGTCTATGTTTGCGTAAGAGGTCCTGCCACCTCTGGGCTTCTCGGGGCCCAGCTCCTTTGAGCATGCCTCCACCAGGGAACCTTTCTGACCCATGACTTCTATCATGCTGAAGCTCCCCCTTGCCCCCAGACTTCGTTACCTACTGCCACTTTTCAGCTCCACTTTATGGCAAAGCTCCCGAAAACGCTTCCTGTCATTTCTCTGTCTCTCCGCTTTCTTCTGGTTTCTCCTGCCTCGCTCCGACTTCCCACCCAGCAGTCCTGCGGGGCTTGCAGTGACCGTGACCTGACCGCTGTGGCTCAAAGGCCGAAGGTTAAGGTTCAGTCCTTCTCCTGGTTGGCAAGTAGCTTTGGGAATCTGTCACTGGCAGCCTCTGATGACCTTTCTTTTTCTTTTCTTTCGAGGAAAGTGCTCTGCCCACTGTGTCCCTTCCTCCCCGGCCCTGTCTATGGACCGGTGCTCCCTTCTTCCTAATCTCCCCGTATCCCTGGGCCCCACTTCTCAGCCCCAGGCTCCTGTCCTTCCTGTCTCCTTGCTCCTTCCCCGGGAGAGCACCCCCAGGCCCCAGCTCCAGGCCCCCGCTCTGGGGAAGGCTCCCAAATGCACGCCCTAACCACGACCTTCACTCTGCACACTCCTGTGTCCCCTGCCTGCCCGGCATCTCCAACCAGCTGCCTAAGGGGCTTTGCAAACCACTTTCCGGATCAGGCCTGGGACCCCCTCACTCTCTCCCAAGCCCCTCCGTGGCCAGTGGCTCAACTGCAGCCGGCGGGGGGGAGGGGGAGGCTGCCCGAGATCCTCCTCCTTGTCTCCCCCTCCTCATCTGGGAAGCCCGTCCCAGGGGCTCTGCTTTCAAAATGTGCCAAAATTGGACCTTTGCACACTCTTGGTGCTTTTCTTCAGGTCTCATCTCCGCCAGTGATAGGTGCGAGAATGTTCCAGAAATCCACCTTCTCTGCTTCCCCACCACCCTCCGATTCAGTAAGCGGCGCGGAACCACAAATGCTGGGTTCGTTTCCATCATTGCATGAAACTTGCCTCGTCAGCTTCAAACGATGGCTACTCTTCACCTGCTGTCGTTTGAGAGCTGGGAGCCCAGGCGGGCCTTGCCGGGGGGTGAGGGTGCCGTCCAGTGGCCTCAGAACTGCGTGGCCAGAGGCTGAAGCTCACTCAGGATGTCTCACACACCTCACTGCCTCACCAGCTGTCAGACTGAGGGCTCGGCCCCCACCACATGAGCATCTGCACCAGGCTGGGGAGTGTCCTCAGCACCTATCGGCTTGCTTCCCTCCCAGGGAGCCATCGAGAACCAGAGCGAACTCAGCAGGGAGGACACCATGTTTTACAACATGATATCGGACGTGAAGTGTACTTTTGTGAACTCTATCACAGACAGGTGAACTGCGGCCCAGTGGGGGAGGGGACAAGAGAGTGGACGTGGGGACGTGGGGATCTCCGGGGGCCACCTTGGAGGTTAGCTAGTCGGATGTCTTTCTAAATAAGTCAGGTCATTTTTCTTCTGCTCGAAGGGTAGCCGATGGTTTCCTCTTTCAAACAGGATGATAGAGTAGGAGTCTTCCCAGGGACCCTCTCATTTACCCACTCCCCTGTGCTCAACGTCCCCCCGTCCTACAACAAGAAAAGAAAGAAGGAGACCAACAAAACCCAGATCCCTCCCAAGTTAAGGGCGTAGGTGAGACAGAGCCAGGGAACTGATTCTCTGGAAGCGTCTCCAGAATCCCACTAAGCCCACACAGTAGAGCAAGGAGCCCGTGTCATGGAGACAAGAGCAAACTGGCCTGAGGTCCAAACTCACTCTCTGTCCGGTGAGACCCGGCCAAGTTCACCTCCACCTGTGCCGTCGTTAGCAGGGAGATCTTGAGAATGCAGCTGGTGCTCCCTGGTGACAGCTGTCCTCCATGACCCTGGAACCCGGATAGACACACGGATGCTCTGCCTTTGGAAACCAAGCAAGCCCCGAGACAGCCGTGAGGGAAGCCTCCGTCAGGGAAACAGTAGATTGTCCTCACCCTTCCCAGGCCAGTGGAGGCTCGCTCGTCCTCAGGACGGACGTGCAGGAACACGAACCACGCGCATGCTCTACGAAGGCAGGTCTCTCCACATCTGGTTTTTCAGTCACCCATCCATCTTCTGAGCTCCTCCTGGAAGCCCTGGATTCTGAAAATGTATGGACTCATAAAGATGACCTGAAACATGTGTCCTTTGTGCCTCCGTGAGGGGCACACGCTCGCGAACATCACGACCTGTTGGAGTGCTTTTTAACATAAAATGCTGTACCGTCTGCAACCAAATGCTACTTCAAACTTACAGCCATGAACACAAAGCTTTACAAAAACTCTACTTGTACCCCTTAAAACGATGCGTTTTCGCTGGTGCACCAGTGACGCTCTGACTCTGTCATTTCAGGCGCAGGATGGGCCAACTTCCAGAGCTTTCCCAGAGGCTTCTGGGTGTATTGCAGCTTTTAAGTACTGTTCAAAGTTCAATGGTGCTGTTCATTAAAATTTTATTTACCCTTGAAAATATTTTATAGAGGCCAATTCTGTTGGGTTGTTCTTGAGAAAAATATGTGAAACGCGTGGTAATAAATTAACGATGAATTTGGTTCGCGAAACACTCGGAAGATGTATATCCAAATGTGACGCCTTCTTCAAAGTGATCATCTTGGGTGAAAAAAATTATTTCTTTTGAGTATGGTCTCAGGAAATTGAGAATTATGTTAGAATTCTAGCTCTCCCTGTTAATGAGTTTAGGAACATTATAGAAACATCTTGGGTCACGGTAGCTCATCCATCAAAGAGGACAGTTCATGGCTGCTCCAGGGACAGCGCGCAGCCATGTAGGGGCAGAGGCAGGGAGGCGCATGGGTCCCCTAGGGTCATGGTAGGATTAGAGGCAGGTGCAGGACCCATTTTCCCTGCCGCTGCAGTAACACCTCAAACAGGAGCTCATCTGCCCAACACCACTCTGCATCTGTCTCCTCCTGCTGAATTCAGCCGGAAATACATGGCTTGTGGGACTAGAAAAGATTTCCGCACCTACATATTTCTACCTCCTGTTTTGAAATGTTCTCTTCCTGAACTCTTACCTCCACATCTGACCCCCATCCCTATCCATTGCTTTCCTTTGGTTTGCCATTCTTGGGATGTTTCCTCCCAGGTTAGGTGTTGGCTTTCCTGCCACCCACTCCCTTGTCCCCACCCCTTCCTCCACAATGCGTCCTGTGAATTCAGAAGAGGTCTCATACTTCAGGTCCTGCCCCTGGCTCCTGTCTGGTCCAGCCAGTCCCCGGACTCTGAAGGAGGAGGTGAATGTTAAGAAAAACAGCCTTTGCAAATACTATGTGTCTTTAGAAAATTTGCAGCATTCATTTATAATCATATTTGTATAATGAGATTGTTAGGGAAATAATATGTGTGTGTACAGACACGTTATTTTTTTTTAATGGAATTCTTTTTTCTTGTCATGTAAAGCCTCACGAAAAAGCAATTTTAGAAGATGATAAGTTTGAGATATTTCTGAAGAACACAAAAAAGAAGAAATTCTTTAATTTTTCTTTAGAACACTAAACTGTCTTTGACATACAAGTATTGGGGAAAGGAAGGAAGGAAGGAAGGAAGGAAGAAGGAGGGAAGGAAGGGGAAAGGAAAGGAAAGGAAAGGAAAGGAAAGGAAAGGAAAGGAAAGAAAAGAAAAAAAAAGAAAAGAAGAAAAGGAAAGGAAAGAAAAGAGAAAAGCAAGAAACCTACCCAAGTGCCTTCGACATAAGGGCAGCCAAATGGTGTTGGCTCACACATAATGCCTTATTTTAAAACTGTCATTTATTTGCTAAAATATGTGGGCTATGAACACCTGTCCTTTTTGGTGACATTTTATTTATTTATTTCTTTATTTATTTATTATTTATTTCTTTATTCGTTTATGTGTTTAGATGGCAGTCCACAAGAGTTTGGGGAATAGGTGCACAGCGTGTTGGCGTTCTCCGCTAGCGAGTGTCAGAGTCCCCCCGCGGGCGGCGGGCGCCCAGGGAGCACCGTCTTGCACGAAACATGGTGCAGCAGCAACATAAGGCCTCTCCAGCAAGAAGAGGGTAGGGACGGGGCAAGGCATGCAAACCAGGGCTTATGGATTCCAGGGAAGAAAGGAGGGCTTTTCCAATGTCACGGAATTTGGTGGCTCAGAGGCCACGCTGCTGTTGGGACTCAAAGGGGAGCACACAGATCCCTTCTAGAGCAATTTCAGGAGGCCACCCCCATTTGTTCATTGGACTATCGTTATTTCCAACAAAAACGCGTGATTAAATAGTCTATGTGGACAGTTTGATCTCCTGCTGGTCTCTTTGTCAATAAAAAAAGACAAAAGCAGTTAAAAATGGGTCGGTGAACGTTCTTCCCCGGTCACCCTACTGAACTGGCAGCAAACTCCACACACACTGCCCGTTCCCGGGTTGGGCTACATCCCAGGAGGGGCAGGTGGAAAGGCCCTGGGGTGGATCCGTGTCCCCGTGGCTCTTCTGCTCCTGGCCACGCAGGTGCAGCGGTCCCGTGGACAGAGGAAGGAAGCAGCCCTGCCCCCAGCTGCTGCATCAAAAAAGCTCCCTTGGATCCTGAAATGTGTAAATACCAGGAAGTAACTGTAAAGAAATAAAACCTGCTTTGACATTTAACTAACATCGTGTCAGTCTTACAGCTAAGTCAAGATTACCTGAAGTTTTTACTTTACACATTTCCAGGACTTTTCTTAAAAGAGCTGCTTTGTTCTTAGAGTCGGGATACCAGGTGTTTCCTGAAGGCCACTGATACTCATGGCTAAAAATTTTTTCCTCACACTTCTTTTATTTCCTTCGACTAGAAACATGCCCGGGGGTTAATTTTCTTCCGGAGAGCCATGACTAATCACGCATCAGCAATCACTACCACTGATAAGGTAATAATCGATAAACTCATTGAGTATCTACCCTGTTCCCTGTCAGTCCCATGCCTTCCCGCACACCTGTCCACCCCTGGCTCCTGAGATTGGTTATAACTACATAGTTGCTGCTTGAACACAGGTACTGCAAAAAAGACGTGATGAAGGGAAGCCGAATGGAGGAGGGAGGGGAGGGAGGAGAAGGAGGAAGGGGGAGGAGGACAGAAGAGCTAAAGTATCGGGTGCCTGGAGTTCTCTAGGTGCAGGACGATGGCGCCTTGACTGGAGCGGCAGTCGAGATAGCGGTCATAAATTATTCGACATCTGGAAGTCAAGGTCAATAGGATTCCCAGATGGGTGGCCATGCGTCGTGTGAGAAAGTGATT
The DNA here is from genome assembly GCF_018350155.1 of Leopardus geoffroyi. Taxonomy (NCBI): domain Eukaryota; kingdom Metazoa; phylum Chordata; class Mammalia; order Carnivora; family Felidae; genus Leopardus; species Leopardus geoffroyi. Next base: position 137,341,974 of record NC_059336.1, read on the forward strand.
TGTATTAAACCTGAAAAGAAATGTGAGTCAGAATAGTCCTCATGGGAGGAAAATGAGGAGAAGACAAACAAGAGAAGCCAAGAGGAGAGATGTTTCCGGAAGGAAAGGACACATTGCTTCCAGCGGTGTCCAATGAATCCAGTGGGATGAGAGCAAGTTACCCGCGTGACTCAGTAGGGCCAAAGTCACCGTGGGGAGGACCGAGTGACAGTTGGGGAGGAGTAGGTGCTGAAACACGGAGGTAAAGTCAGGAATAAACATGCAGGGCGTTAATTGGCACAAAGGCTGAGCGGGCGAATGGGAAGATGTTGGAAGAGACTGGAAGAGCCCCAGAGCCAGGACAGGACTGACCCTGAGAAAGGGAGGGGGGGAGGGCAGGGCGAAGGCTCAGGCTGCAATGCACTTCTAAGGACGTTCAGCCAGGCCCGCAGGGAGCCCTGGAGCCAGAGTCCTGCAACTCCCAGGGACAGCCAGCCTCCTGGTCCCTGCCACGCTCTGTCCTGGCTGGGAGCGGCCTGCGGCACACAGCCGGGGCCAAGGCCAGCAAGGCTCTGTCCAGTCCAGGAGCCCGAGGCTGTCTTCTCCTGGTCACTGCGAAGATGAAGCACCTTGTGCAAGGTCATATCATCACCTCGAGACGCCTGCTGATTCCCCGAAGAGTCCCAATACTTTATCACATACTGCATCATAGTTCTGTGTGTCTTGGCTTGCGATGGGGCAAGAAAAGCACAGTCTTACCATTTGGATGGAAAAACTGAAATACTGCTGAGCGGCATGAATGGCCATCGCCGATCTTAGAGGATAGAGAATCCACTGTGCAGTTTTAGAGCCTAAAATAAAAGGTTTAACCAAAATGTGTAGGTTTAAAAATTGCAACAAATTAGGAATTTTTATCCTCGGTAAAAACAAAGCTACTATTGTCTAGTTTTTAGCCCAGAACTTTAAAATAACATATCCCAATTTTGCTATGATTATGTAAAGTCTGCATGCCCAATAGGATATTGGGCATGGTTTTGGGGAAATAATTTTACCATGCAGGGAGGGGGAACTTATGAATGCATCCAGAGACCTGTGTTTTCCCATGTAGAATGATCTTTTTTAGGGTACTGATATTAGAGCAAACTAGAGTCGTCTACCAATGGGGGCCTTGGTAGGGAAGACATTTTTTTTTCCATGATACTTCAACAAACGCAGGTGGTGGCTGCCGTGACTATAGATGTGTTTCCAGAACATTGACCAGACACCAAAATGACTTTTAAATTTGTGCGCAGTCCCACAGCTGATGAACAACTTGGGTCAATAGTAAAGGAAGACAGCAGAAAGGCAACTGCATCATATTTTGCAGGTCAGCTCCAGATGATGCAATCCAGCATTCTGCCATTTAATGATGGGGCAGCAGCGGGCCCAGGCCACGGCATCGGGTCCCGCCACACTCTTCTTCCCCAGACTGAGCTGATGAGCTTGCCCGCCACTGAATGGCGTTGTTTTGTTATATATAGGAGCAGCCAGATAGGGCCCGTTTTTCACACATAGGAACAAAGAACATAGTTGTAACAGACAACGCTTGGGACAATAGTGATCCTGGGAGCCTATCACTTCCTACGACAGGTTCGAGAGTGAATTGTTTATTTCTTCTTGGTTTTCCACGCGGGGCCAGTCCCTCTCTGTTGGGTGAGACTAGAGGCACGTGGCTTTGGTAGGAACGAGCTTTGTTTTCATCATCACAAAGGAAACCCTGACTCACCAGCGGGGCCAGTGCTGGGTGTTTTGGAGCCCCATTTGCATACTGGAGTTACAGGGACCGCAGACAAGCCATAATGAATGGATGGTTCACTCTGGCAATCTGTGAAAAAAAAATGTCTTTGGTTTCATACAGTTTTTTTTTTCTTTAATTGGACAGAATGTTCATAAATGAATTACTGTTCATACTCAACTGTAGGTTTTTCAAACTTGGACAGGATTTCTTGGGAAAACTGGTTTAATTAATTAAGAAGGGATGGGTTGCTTGGGCTGTTTGAAACAAATATTAATTTATAAAGACTCACGTGTCCCCAGCTGGGCTGTCAAAGCACTGGCTCAGAAAGTATAAAATTAACATATGTAATTTCTTAATTCTCACAAGGAGGGAAAAAAGGACAGCTATGGAGTCCGCTCTAACTACCTACACGGAAATATTGAAATTCATCTTATTTTCACCCAGAGCTTACACGTTTCACTTGACACGGATACCACGGGGACCATGCATACACGAGATCTGATTACAAGTAGAAAAGTCCATCCAGATTGGTGTTTTTTGTTTGGTTTTTTGGGTTTTTTTCGGTCTCATAAAAGGGAGACAGATTATTTAAAGCAATTAAACCATGCTGATTAAAAGTAGATGTCAGTTGCTAATACGTGGAATATTTCCAAGGCCAGTCTGTTCTGAGAAGGACCAGGTTCTCTGCGGCCCCAGCTCCTTTTTTAAATGGATGACATCATAGCAGAAACAAGATGGCTGTTGAATTAAAAAGACCGTGAGGCATGTGGCTCCGTGGCCGGCAATCTGTCGCATTTTTATGGATGCAGGAGATGGGCTGAGTTTATCTTTGTGTTTCTCCTGCACAGGTGGTCCACTGCTGTGTTTAAAGGCACCGCTGAGCCTGCGTCTACCCCACCAGGCAGGGGCCTTCCACCTCTCAGATGTGGAGAGCGGTCTCCGGGCGCGGCCAGGCTTCGGCCCCCCGTTCTGGAACATTGGCTTTTGTCTCCTCACTGAGCATTTCACCGCAGCTGTCAGATGGCTCTGTATTTTAAATTCCGCTGCCTGTCAATCATGGGCAAATTCAGAGACAGAGCTCCACCATAAAACCAGGAGCCTGGGAGCAGGGAGGCGTGCGTTTTGCAGAGGGCGCCGGGCCACTGTGGCTTGCTGTTGATTTGCCCCAACGTGGACGGTTCTTTCTGTCTTGAAGTGTGTCTTAAAGAGTCGGTGTGGTGTGAAACCAAAGGGTGGGAATTACAAGAATTGAAGGAACAGAGCGGAATCTGTGAGGCGGAACTAGTCCCGATTCACTAAAGAGTGAAGGGCCCCGTTTCCCCAAGGTTGTGCGGGGTGGCCCCCGCCTCTTCATCGCCCGCGTGGAGCCCAAAGGTTTGGAGTCCGCATCTAAGGTGGAAGGAAGTTCTTTCATGTGCGAGTCGTTTGGAAAGGGGCTGTCCTTCCCATCAGTCTTGCCTGTGTCCTCTTGCCGGCCACTTGTTGAGGCGCTTTGGTGATACGTCTGCTGGTAGGGAGGACTGGGGAGGGCAAGGACAGCGGGTTTTTGGGAAGCTGTCCCTTAGAGCCAGGCGTCCGCCACAGGATGCTTGGAACCTCACGTGCCTTCGGCCGCGGCACCAACCCGGACAGTGGAAATTCTCAAATCTCTCGAATCTCAACTAGATGTGTCTCTCCTCCACTGAAATGACATAAAAACATGTTCTCACTGCATTATTTTGAATAACATTTTGAGAGATGTTTTATGGGCTCCCCTTTTCTTTGCCCAGGACCCGTTATTGTGTATTAATATGAACTGGGACACCCGGGTGGCTCAGTTGGTTAAGTGTCCAACTCTTGATTTTGGCCCAGGTCATGATCTCATGGTTTCATGAGTTCGAGCCCCATGTTGTCTCCGAGATGACTCTCCAGAGCCTGCTTGGAATTCTCTCTCTCTCTCTCTCTCTGTCTCTCCTCTCTGCGCCTCCCAGCTCACGCTCTCTCTGTCTCTCTGAAAATTAATTAATTAATTAAAAAAATTGTTAATGTGAACTGATCTTCCAATGCAGTGATCTATCTCAGTATCAAGTAGCATTCCAATTGTATAACATTCTTTTACTAAAAAAAATTAAAAAAAAAGGAAAAGGAGAAGAAAAAAAAGAAAAGGAAAACAAAAAATATATTAGGAATAAACTTTATGTAACCTGCATAACGGAGCTGAGTAAGATTAATACAGAAACATCTATACAGAAACAGATTTGGTTTTTTTAAATAAAATCGATTCTGTGTCTTTTATAAAGATAAATATAGGAAATACAAGAAATAATTTTTGAACCGTGTATGATGCTGCAAACACAGCAGCCACAGATGGCAGCATGCATTTCCTAGGAGAAATCCATAGTTCGGTTCATACTGGTGTCTTTGTGCAGCTGACACATGTTATCACAGGGAGCGCTATGAAACACACAAACTAGTTTTCACGTCTGCCATCAGTGCATGCACGGGCCCGTCTCACCGCATTAAGTTGCATCACGGATCCATGGGAGTGCGCGAGACTATCAGTGGACCGGTGTCCTTTCTGACTCCTTTTATGACTGAGCATTTGTTCCACCTGGCTCTATGGAATCATCTGTTCATAGGCTTTGCCCACTCACTGAGACTTTTGTGGCTTTAATTTTATATAAAACATCATGTTTACATAAATTCAATTTTTAAGCAATTTTGTCTTTCTTATTTCTCCCATAGCTTGCAAGCTTAGACAAGAGGTGGCATTCTACTAAGGGTCTTCTGATGAAAGTCGTTGCCAGACTCCTCAGCCACCCTACACATGCCCACATCAGTCCCTTCTAGATCAGGGCCCCAATCCATGCTGCAAGGGTCTGGGTGACCTCAGAGAACTGTCTCTGGACTCCCCTTTATGTTCTGACCCCTGATCATCCCCCCCCCCCTCCACACACACACACACATCCAACTTTTGACTTGGCCTGACCTCATGTCTTCGCACCCTGTGCATCCCTCTGTCCGACCTGCCCAGAGTCAGGACAGTTTTCACGTTCCCAATCTGTCCCTGTGGAAGGGAAGGTAGGGCAAGGTGATGTCGTAGGTCTCAAGACGGGTGTTTTATCATCTTTCAAGGTCATTTCTGGGAAACACACCCTTACCTGACATAAGAGAAAGACTTGGCAACTTTTAACTTTCTTTCTTAATGTTAAATTCCTTTTTTACAATTCTTTTCATGTTTCGTTATTTTTGAGAGAAAGAGAGAGAGAGACAGAGCGCAAGCAGGGGAGGGGCAGAGAGAGAGGGAGACACAGAATCCAAAGCAGGGTCCAGGCTCTGAGCCATCAGCACAGAGCCCGACGCGGGGCTCGAACCCACAAACCGTGAGATCATGACCTGAGCCGAAGTCGGACACTTAACCGTCTGAGACACCCAGGCACCCCTTAACTTTCAATGAACTTAGAGAGCTATAATATTTTACAGTTTAAAACTCCAAAGTGTGCCAACTAATGGATTTTCTTTTTCTTTTCTTTTTTCGTGCAAAGATTATACCAATCAGGTTTTTTTTTTTTTCAGTCTTGATGAGGGAGTTAAAACAGAGGTATCCGGTGGATTGCCCAGGGTCTGCTAGTTAAGGGGTCGGCAGTTTGGGATTGAGGGTGGGGGGAGCGACACCTCATGGCGTTCAGTGTTCTTCTGATTATACTTTACATTAGCCTTGCCTTTGGTCACGCCCAGATTGGCTTTGACTGTATGTAATCCTGGACAATCAGAGGAAAGTCAATCCATCAGTATCTTTATGCATCTGCGAACAACAGCGACTTCTCTGAATCATAATGAATGAACGCTGAACTGCAAATATTGAAGCTGGAATACAAAGCAGAAGAACTCTGATGACACTTGAATAGAAATGGTTTCTTCCTGTGAGGTGGTCACCAGTTTAATTTCTTTCAGAAGCATTTATACTCCTCAGAGAAGAAGCACGAACAGAAGAAAAAAGAGGAAGATGAGGGGCACACCATTAAAAAAATCACCTCTAAGAAGTTCTTCTAAAGTACAGTCATTAGATAAAAGGAGGGGATAGTTAAGTTAATTTGGTAAGTTGACAAAAACCAAATTGTTCCAAACTTGCAACAGGAATCCTACCTGTGGAAGCCGGGGACCGATTGCTGGTCCCCTGTTGGCAGAGGCCGATCCCACGATGGTTTGCCAGGGATGCTTCCAGAAACACATCACCGTTCCTCCGTTTCACACTATCGTCTGCCAGACCCTGTTCCTGTTTAATGATCCAACTCCAAGATGTGCTTGTGTTATTCCATTCAAAGACCCTTTCCTCCTCTTTTCTTTCTCTCGTGCGGTTTCTCATGGACCGCTCTTTCTGGAAGTTTCTGATATTGTAGTGCTGGAGAAGCGGTTCCCAGCAACATCATCTATGCCCAAGGGAGCTTTCTGGTTTAGTAACAGCCCTTAGAAGAGCAAACACCTGCCTCAGTAAATAGTTGGCTTGACCGTGAACAGGTGACCAGTGTGCTGCTGTCATGAGGTAGCCGGGGAAGGTTACTCCGCCCCGTGTCCACTGACTTCACTGCAGGTGTCCCTGTAAAGACGGTAGAATGGTTTGTGTTTTTTCTCTGCGGAGTTTGTGGCTAAAGAGACAGGATGGGACCTAAGGACCACCAGGAAACACGCTAGCGAACTACTCCACGAGGCAAATCCCTCTCTCATAAATGGCAGAGCCCGTCAGGTCTCTATTTTCTTTACCAAAACTTCGGGCCACAAAAAAGCGCCAAGGCGTCCTTTGGGCAACGAGGGCCAAGGCACTCGGTAGACCCTCAGGCCGGGACGCAAACCTGGTGACTACGAAGGGAGCGAGTGCTGGACAGAATAATGACAGCGGTGTCTCGGGCGTCCGGGAACCCCTCTCTGCAGAGCCCCCTCTCTCCAAACGACTCAGATCCAGACAGTTCAGTGTCTCTTTCTTTTGTTCCTTTACTCTCTCATTCAGAAACTGATGACTGGAAGTGGAGCGAAATTCGCCTTTATAGGCATTTTCCAGCATATTCTGTTTTGGCACAGCTCACATCTCTGAGCAACTCCGTTGTTCTGGGCACGTGTTGTTTCTGGGTTTTCAGGTGACAGCTGGGGGCTCCCAGAGTGTGAACATGGGACCCCGAGAGCCAGTCTGCAGACTCCGGAGCCCCCTTTCGAAACATCCTCCTGGGTCTCTCAAATACACCTGCTCAAGTTTTCACCCCCACCGGCCCTGCCCACCGCCGCCTAGCCTCACTGAGCCTGTGGTTAGCAGAGAGGACGGTCATGCTGCACCCCTGCCCTGGGCCCAGCCTGGATCTTCCCCTCACTGTCCAGCACGACACTGGTCACCTCTCCACCTGCTTCTGCTCTGCTTGCATCTCAGCAAACGCGTCCAATAGCGATCTGGGGTGGCAAGGTCTTTCGCTGGTTTCAAACGATCGGTAACGAGGAGGAATGAGATTGTGTGATGAGAAAAGGCCCTCTTGAGATTCTGCTTTTAACTTCATTTTAAACTCCGTCTTTCAGGGAAAAGCAGCATGACCATGGGGACTTTCCCGGTTGCTTCCTACTGTTTGTTTGAAATGAATGTTGATTGTTTCTCAAGCACTTCATGCTGTGGGAGACTGGACTGCAGGTGAACTCTCGTCCAGCTTGGCCGGCGTCGGCCATGTGCGCGCGGCAGGCCAGAAGATCCATTCTGCTTATTCTCCTGTCGGATGCAGTGCTGGGGTGTGAGTGGGCAGGGTGGGGGTGACCGACAGAACCCTTCCCTGGGGCTTTGCCTGTGGGTGTCCCGTGTCTGTGACCACGTGGCTTCCTGCCCACTCCTTCCAGGAAGACACTCGGTGCCATTTTAGTGACTCACATCTTCAAGTTTAACTCCTTCCTCTTCCCTCCCCTGCACGGCCCGTCAGCTTTCGGTTTCTCCCAAAACCCCCCACCTTGACAAACTGCTCTAGGAGTCACTTCTTGAAAATGCAGGTTCCAGGCCCTCCATGCTAGATGTGCTCCTTTCAGCTCCCTAGATACGAGGTGTCCCCGCGCCCTGTCTCAGCTAAGAGCGCGTTTCCTGGAAATGACCTTGAAAGGTGATAAAACACCTGTCTTGAGACCACATCACCTTGCCCTACCTTCCCTTCCACAGGGTCGGATTGGGAACATGAAAACTGCCCTGAGTCTGGCTGGGCAGGTCTGACAGAGGGGTGCACGGGGTGTGATTTTATTTGCATCCTTCATTTAACACATGTCTTCAATTTATCTTAATCCAAGAGAGGGTATGATGTGCGATTTTAGGCTCCTCCGATTGATCACCTACTGTTTCTTATTTCTCACATATTGGTATTCTTCCCTTGAAAGATGCTGTCTCCGGGGCAAAACGGACCCAGAGGCACCGCTGAAAACGTTGGGTAAATTCGGAATACTGAGACTGTTCTTACTTCCGAAACCCTTGATCAATCCAGAAGGTGGCAACGGTTTTTATCAGGGCCCATTTCCCCCATCTTCCTGGTGGTGAGAAGGCAGCCTCCACAAGTTCCTGTAAATCAACACAATGGAGCCATGAGGACTGCTTTACATTTTCAATGAAGGCACTGATGCAAATGCCTTTAACCCGGATTGTTCCCCATTGTGGCTGTGAGGATCCGGGGACAGCCTCCCCTCCTCCTTAGCATTGCAACGCCTTGACGAAGGGCAACTTGTTTACTGTCCCTGCCGTGTGTCCGTGAGATCGAAGACTTGCCTTCTGCTGAGAGTTGTTTAGAACATGTCAGCCGTTCTGAGAGCTGTTTTGTTGTTTGTCGCCCTTCACCGGGCTTCTGAAAGCAGACCTGAGATCGGAGCCCTCTACCAGTACGGAAATCACTGGGACTCCTTTATTTATTTATTTATTTATTTATTTATTTATTTATTTTGAGAGAGAGAATGTGCTGCATGTGCATGAGAGTGGGGGAGGGGCAGAGAGGGACGGAGGGAGGGAGGGAGAGAGAGAGAACCCCAAGCGGGCTCCACACTCAGCACAGAGCCCACCTCGGGGTTGGATCTCACCGCCATGAGATCATGACCTGAGCCAGACGCTTAACTGACGGAGCCACCCGGGGGGCCCCAGACATCACAGGGACTCCGAGGCTGTCCGGCTCTGTCTTCGCACGTTCCACATGAAATACATTGTTGTCTTAGGCGGTTTGCCTCAAGTCCGTGGCACCCACCCCCAATTCCGTTGACACGGAGAAATACGTGTGCTTCTGCGGGCCTCCACGTCTATGAAGACACATGTTCCACTGGCAGCACTGTGATATGGATCAGGTAGGGAAGGGAAAGACGTCTGATAAAAGTAGTTCAGCTGGATCGCTCTTAACTGTTAGCAAGACTGGCCGTTTGCCGAGAACTGACGACGACGTTCGAAACTCTTTTCAATCGGTTATCTCAAAGCAGCATTCCCATCCTTATCTTACCAGTGGGAGATTGAATCGCAGGTTGAGGACTTGCCCAAGCCACACGAGTGGCCAGGCAGGGGATGTGTGACAGACAGTCTCCAGTTTCCATGTTCTGAGCCCCTTCTCAAGCCTGAGTGTCTCAGAATCACGTGACGAGCTTGGACAACACAGATGCGGGACTCCGATCCTTCAACAGGCCTGGTTTGGGGCCTGGAAGATTGCATTCCGCGTGGGTCCCCGGGTGATGTTGGTGCTGCGCCAGGAAACACTTTGAGAACCACCTCTCTACCCTATATTGCCTTTTCACACAGTGTTTCTGGAGTAAAATACCCATGCACTTACCATGTAACCGTTTTTAAGCGTGGAGTTCAGTGACATTAGACACATGCACCTGTCATGCAGCCGTCACCCCCTCGCTCCTCTCTCCCCAGATCCCTTCTCACCTTGCGAAACGGAAACTCTGCCCCCCTTTAACAATCCTTCCCTGCCCCCCTGCCTGCCAGCCCCTGGCATCCTCGACATTCCGTCTCTATGAATCTGGCTGCGCCGGGGGCCCCACGTGTGTGGGCTCATCTAGGATTTGTCCTCTTGTGTCTGGCCCGTCTCACTCAGCGTAACGTCTTCTTGTTTCATCTGTGTTGTAGCAGGTGTCAACATTCCCTCCCTAACGAGGTGGAACCGTTCTCTCTCACACGGATGGAATCCTACACGGCCATCCCACATGTAGCTGGGCTCCAGGCTCCCTTTCCACAGACAGCCCCTGGGACTACAGCCCTTCTCTCCAGGATTAGGAGACCCCTTGCCGTCTTCAAGGGCAGAGGCCAGGCATCTGGGGCTGGGCCCTCCTTCTATGCTGTCCCTCCGCTGGGCCCTCCTTCACCCCTACACACAGCCTTAGCCTGGCGTCTTCAGCCGTTCTGACCCAGGCCTTCACAATGGCACTCTGTTCCTGACTTCCTGAGGCAAGGGAATAGCACTGCTGGAAAGAACAGTCTCTTCCCCACTGGCTGCGATGGTATGTTGGTTCCAGAAATAGTGTCTGCAGGGACAGTGCGTCTTGATGTCTTCAGTAGTATTTTGAAATCTTTTTTTCCAACATTTATTTATTTTTGAGAGAGGCTGTGTGGGAGGGGCAGAGAGATAGAGGGAGACACAGAATCCAAAGCAGGCTCCAGGCTCTGAGCTGTCAGCACAGAGCCCGACGTGGGGCTCGAACCCACGAACCTTGAGATCATGACCCGAGCTGAAGTCGGCCGCTTAACCGACAGAGGCACCCAGGTGCCCCTGAATAAACACAACTGTAGCTTGCAGAAATTTTCTGATGTCCTGGGCAAAAGGGTCACTGAGTTAATCCATTAGGCAGCAGAACTCGCGTTGGTGACAATAATCTGTAGTTGGGAAAAAAAAAAAAAAGATTTTCTTTTATGACAGCAGCCTGTGCCCTGTGCCCTTGTCAAAATATGACACAACCCGATTTGACTTATGTATTTATCAGGTTTTTGTTTCACTTAAAAATATAGAAAGGGTACTCTGTTTTTTGGAGTGAAGAGATTTTAAGCCCATCTTAAGCATCTGATGTTTTAAAAGGCACTTCTTAATGTATGCACAAAGATCTCTCTGAAGGTAACCTGGATGTACTTGAGTCGATGCCTCGCATGCAGTGCAACTTAAGTCAGGGCGTGTGTGTGTGAAAGTCGTTTGCTGTTTGCACCCAAAAGAAGATTATTAAGAAGAAGCTGCCACGGTTTAAAATACCGAGGCATGACATCACAGTTGAGACCTCAGTGCGTAGCAGGGGGTAAAAGTCATTGACTGAAATGCTCCCCTCTAAGGTATTTTACATTTATAAATACTGTGACCAGGTTTAAATTGAGATGAGAGTTTCCATCGTCTGCTGCGACATAGTTATCTTCTAGGACACCTGACATGCTTCACACTGAGGTGGAGTGCACTCATGCTTTCACGGCATATTTCTCTCTCTTTTTTTTAATAAGTTTATTTATTTATTTTGAGGGGGAGGAGCACGAGCGGGGGAGGAGCAGAGACAGAGGGAGAGAGCGAATCCCAAGCAGGCTCCGGGCCGTCAGCGCAGAGCTCGACGAGGGGCTCGGACTCACGAGCCGTGAGATCAGGACCTGAGTCAAAATCAAGAGTCAGATGCTCAACTGACCGGGCCCCCCAGGTGGCCCACACTGAATATTTCTCTTTACCTAGCTGCCCCTAACCGTTGCCACCAGACGGAAGTGCTCAGGAGACCAGCTCTCCCGGGTGAGTCTGCCACCCCAGACCTCCCGCCTCAGAATGTGCAACAGCCACAGACGGCCCTGGACACAAGGAGAAATCCCCAACTGTTTCCACCTTGTCCACAATGTCATTGAGGGTTTGGGATGGATCCGTCTGAGAAAAGGGTGGTCAATTTGAGAAGGAGCCAAAGAAACGTGCTATAGGGTACTTGGTGCAAAATTTAGTGGTTGCCTGTAATCGAATTCTTAAGCTTCTTTACCAAGGATCCAAATTACTTTGGCTGTACGTTGTTTTTTAAGGAAAATGTGCATCTCTTATTTCCACGTGCAAATTACTTTTTGAAAGAGGACAGCCTTGAATATTAATTAAGTGCAAATCAGAGTGAAGTTCGCTGCATGATCCCTAATAATTCTGTGTGATGATGGAGTCTGCGAGCTAGGACATGTACAACATGCCGTCTGAAGCAGCACCGATTTCCTGTCAAGTGATGACACATCACCACGTGATACGGAAAGCCCAGAGCCCAGTAAAGTCAGTAGATAAATCTTTTTGAATAGGGTTCCCGTCATCAAACTATAAATTTTCAGGGGCGCCTGGGTGGCTCAGTCGGTTGAGCATCCGACTTCAGCTGGGTTCATGATCTCACGGTTCCTGAGCTCGAGCCCCGCGTCGGGCTCTGTGCTGACGGCTCGAAGCCCAGAGCCCACTTCAGATTCTGCGTCTCCCTCTCTCTCTGCCTCTCCTTGGCTCGCACTCTGTCTCTCTCTCAAAAGTAAATAAATGTTAAGAAAAAATTCAAAATATACGTTTTCAAAAGGATGAATTCAAACCCGGAAGATGCTGCAAAAGGGCATAGTCATCTTCTGCTGTGTTGAAACATGAAGAAAATTTGACTCGGATATCATTCTTTGGGTCAGAAGGCCCAGGGGCTTTTTTGTTTTGTTTTTTCCCCAAAAGGACTCTGTGTTGTTTATGTGGAGAGGGCATGTCATGCTCCCATGGCCCTGATCCCTCTCACACCACATGCCAACCAGGTTTCCTCTGTCCATGCAAAGCCCGTGCCTCCCGGAGCCCCATGTTGGCTGCACGGGGGCGGAAAGCAGACTCTGGAGATCACACCTGTGCATGAGAAAGATGGTGAACAAATCAACGTCAAGTGCATGATCCATACACACAAATCATGATGAATGCCAGGGAGGAAAACACCAGCTTCAACCATTTTGTTGATTAGCCGAATGTTGAGAGTAAACACGCCTTCACAGGTGGGGGGCCCATAGGAGGTAAACTACTGAATTCTATAGATAGGTTTTGGTATCGATCCACAAGCCAAACTATCATTTTCTTTATTTGATTTTATTTTTTCAGTAACACTTCTTCGTGTCCCCTTGGAGCCCCATCTTGGTGTTCTGGAAATACTATTGTCAGATCCTGTCTTCTTTCCTGATTTGGGCAGCGAACCTCTGCTGCTCTGTGGCCAGCTGTCCTTGCAACTTACCAGTGAGAAGTTCAGCTCTGGTCTGCACGGTGTCAGAGGAAGCATAAGAACCAAGGGTTCTATCCCTCTCCACGTGGACAGACCCCTCAACTTATCAGAGCTATTGGTAGGGCGTGCAGGAGGAGACAGCCCCTTGGTTCTGATCTCCGGCTTGTCTGAATGGCTGATGGGTTGCAGAGTGGGGACGGGTGCTTAGACTCCATGCAGGAAGCCAGAGAAGGGAGTGTTTGTTATCTTAGACTCCTCAGGGGGAATTTACTGTCAGTTCACAAACCTTCCCCCACCTGAACAGGAAGATTTTGTGGGGGAGAAAAGGATGAAATAATTGAAGGGGAAAGGGAATGGTGAGAGACTTGGGCCAAGGACCCTATCCACAGCATTGGCCACATTTGAATCCAAACCTTGGCTACATATTGGAGTCACCTGGAGAGGAAAGAAATAAGGAAGAAAAGGAAAGGTGAGAGGAGAGGAGAGGAGAGGAGAGGAGAGGAGAGGAGAGGAGAGGAGAGGAGAGGGGAGAGGAGGGAAGAGGAGAGGGGAGGGAAGAGGAGAGGGGAGGGAAGAGGAGAGGGGAGGGAAGAGGAGAGGGGAGGGAAGAGGAGAGGAGAGGGGAGAGGAGGGGAGGGGAGGGAAAAGAAAAGAAAAAAAGAAAGGAAACAGAAAAGAGAAAAGAAAACAAAAGAAAACAAAAGAAAGAAGGAAGGACCAGAACGACTGGAAGGAAGGAAAAATGAAGGAAGAAAATAAAGAAAGCAGAAGCCCAACAGAACTTGTGCTCTACCCCAGACCAAGTAAATGAGGATATCCATCCAGGATTATAGGTGTCCTTCACATAGCTAGAGTTAGAGGGTACATCGCTGGGGTGTGGAGACACATTTACCAAGTCAACAATGAGGATGCGATGATATTTTCCGGGTTTACATTTGGAATCCTCAGGCAGCCCAGGGAGAATGAACCAGGAACAGGAACTGTACCACCTGACAACTGGTATTTGAGGCTAAAATAAGGCCGTAGCAGCAATGAAACAGGAACAGTTTAAGAAGCTCCTTTCCAGCAGTCATTAAGACCTGTGGCATGAACTCTGAAGTTAGGGGCAGGGAGGGGACCGGTCACCTCTGATGGGCCCTGGGAAGTGAGTAGTGCCCCTCCATGAGATGGGGCGCTCTGATCCTCTCATGCCCTAAAGGGAAGGGAAGTTTGTGGAAGTGGAAATGTATTCAGTTGGACCATGTGGTGTCTGTGGCACGTACCAGATCCAGAAGTTAAGAGAAGTCTGGAATGGCAAGAGCCAGGGGTCATTTTGTGAAAAGATGGTTAAAGATCCAGAAATGGATAGGACCATTTGAGCTCCACTTAAAAATGGAAGAACAAAGACTGTGGTCCAAGGCACGGGGACACCTTTGTTGACATGATGGCAGGGGCAGAGGATCACAATAGAATTGTAAGTGGCCCACATCGTGAGCACCAGCATCATTTGTGATTTAAACACATGCACTTGGAATAATGAGCCCATCCGATGAGAAAGGAAGGGGAGTTTTTTTTTATTTTGAAATGACTAGACGGCTAATTCCAAATTTCATTCGTACTGACTCCCTTTCCTCACATTCACGTGTCTGTAGGACCAAAGAAAGAACTCAGAGTGAGATTGCACTCTTGTGCTCCATGAGTAACTGAATCTCTTCAGTGATTAAATATCCCCATGACATATGTGTTTCTCTGAGCTTTAGCATAAAGAGCATAAGCTCATTTAATAAAGCCTCCTTACAACCACAACCCAGAACCAACGGTTAGTAACACTGGAGCGAAGGCCAGAACGGACGTGCTGTCCAAACCAAGTGTCCCGGAGCTGGCTTGAAATCCCCCAGGAGCTCAGGACTCGACACCATGCGGGGGTTAAGAGTGAAGGGGTGGGGGGCTGGGGAGGGGGTTATTGGAAACAAAATGAGGGCAGGAGAAGGGTTCTCTGTGATAGGTTTTCCAGACTGGTTAGTTATATAAGACGCTCATCTTTAGAAGAGTCATCCTGGAAAATGCATTTTAATTATCCATTTAGATTCTTACAGTTTTCACTCATTCACTGCATTTTTTTTAATGCCTTCCTGCAGTGTACCTATATCTGAACTTGGCTGAGTAGACCGGAGAAAAATGGCCAAGACCCACACCTGTCATTGAAGACCTTATCTAATATTTGAATGTTTCAACTTTCACACCAACTTACACAGTAATTTCTACTCTGTTCCTTAGGAGTTACTGCATACTAAAACTAACCTTTTCTTACTTTTACCCTAATAGGTATGTCTAACATCTTATTCGCTATTCTTTATCTTGAATCTGTTTTGTTTCAAAGTCCAGACAAGTAAACGCTGTGTGTAGATGGATTCAGTAGCCAAATTCTAAACTTCAACTAGAGAAGATCAGTTAGAATTTACCTTCTTCTGTTTTTTTCTTATTCCACCATAGGTAGAGTTTTGCTACATTTTTCTTGGACTGATTTTAAAAAGATTTTTATCTTAAAATATAACGTTTGTTGAAATAAGTATAAAAATAAGCATTAAAATACTTATATAACCTCTAAGCCCAGTGATTTTTTTTTAATAAATGCTGATGTGTATGCCTCGCAGTTGTTCCATTTGTATGCATATAAGCTATTTCCCCCAAAGCGATTACAACGTAGGTACAAAATAGCATCCTTCTTTTCAAACCTATCACAGGCAATCTCCCAGAGCAATAGGTATTTTTCCGCATTAAGATGGATGTCTGTGTAACAGTCCATATTATCACATGTGTTACCTATTTTCCTTCAGAATGTTTAGAATAGTTTCCTCCTTGTCACTCTCACGAACTATACTGGATTAAAAATTGGGGGCATATGTCCTTATTTAAATATCTTTCTATTTCCGCAGGATGAGAAGATTGCTGAGTTAGAAAGGGTAGTCAGTTGAATAGTGTCCCCAAAGCTTCATGTTCACCTAGAAGCTCAGAATGTCATCTTACTTGGAAATCGCACCTTTGCTGCTATAATTAAGTTAGAGACCTCAAAGTGAGATCACTGAACTGTAACCCCAGTGGCCAGCATCTTTGTATGCGGAGAAGACCAGAGAGCAGGGAAGATGCCTTGTGAGGCGGAGATTGGAGGATAGGACCACCAGCCGAGGACACCTGCGTCCTGTGGGGGCTGGAAGTTGGGGAAGGGCTCTCCCCAGAGTGTCCAGAGGGAGCACGGCCCTGCTGACCTTTGATTTTGGACTTCTGCCTTCTGGAACTGTGAAGGAGTAAATGTGAGTTGTCCTCAGCCATCAAGTTTCTGGTAATTAGGGAAAATGATACTGGAAGAATGATTTTTTCCCCTAGGGTTTTGAGCTAATATGTCTATTATGTTTTTAGAAAAATTTTACCTGTGATTTCTGCTGTGATTAAAAACTATTGTTTACCACCTAAACAAGAAACCGAGTTTCATGCTGCAATGAATCTTCTACCTCGTGTTTGCATCTAAGGGGGGACTCATGTGAGGGACAGAATAGGTGAATTCTAATGTTAGACCACAGTGCTAAAATAGTCACTGAATATTTATTAAATCTTACTCTTTAGGCATGGGTGGGTGAAAGCATACATGATAAAGAATCTGCCTATAGTAATACATAAATTAATAATTGGATAATAAAGTATACAGGGAGGAAAACAGAACCTCCCTTCCAGAATTGCCCTTCCTCTAACTGGGGAAGAAGAGGGGGGGAGATACAAAATGCCATTAACAGTGCTACCCTGATAACTTTCAAGCCTATCTCTAAGCTTCTTTATTTTTAAAATTTTTTAATGTTTATTTTTGAGAGAGAGACAAAGCATAAGAGGGGGAGGGGTGGAGAGAGAGACAGGGAGACACGGAATCTGAAGCAGGCTCCAGGCTCCCAGCGGTCAACACAGAGCCCGACGCGGGGCTCGAACTCGCGAACCATGAGATGATGCCCTGAGCCCAAGTTGGACCCTCAGCCTACTGAACCACCCAGGCGTCCCTGTCTCTAAGCTTCTGATGCCCCCGTGGAGATCTCCAGCCCAGACTTCTCCCCTGGGTTCTGCATCCACATATCTCCCATACACCTGGCTTCCCGCTCGGCTAATGATAAGCTCAGACTCAGCGCCACGTCCACGGAACTCATCATCTCCCCCAACTCATCTCACCTGCACCCTTTGCGCTGTCTGGTGAAGGCAACTCAATTCCTCCAGTGGGCTTAGACCAAGGGCCAACTTTAGAGTCATTCTTCATTCCTCTGTCTTTCCATATTAACCTCTCAGGGTGCGTTGCTGTTGCTGGTGTCCAAGTATGTCCGGAACTGAACCTCTGCTGTGGACACCATGGTTCGGGCCACCACCTGTCTCTGTCAGGTACCGTGGTACTGTTCTGATTCCCTGCTTCTCCATCAGTCCTGTGGCCGTGTGTGCACACACACACGTGTCTGTGTGTGTATGTCTGTGCCTTATGCTTTCTGTTCAAGCTTTTATTTCAGTTAAGTTTTTGTTTATTTATTTTGAGAGAGAGACAGAGAGAGAGAGAGAGAGAGAGAGAGTACATGTATGAGGAGGGAGAGGCAGAGAGAGAAGGAGAGAGAATCACAAGCAGGCTCCATGCTGTCAGCTTGGAGCCCCATGCAGGGCTCCAACTCATGAACCTTGAGATCATGACCTGAGCAGCAACTAAGAGTTGGACACTTAACTGACCGAGCCGCCCAGGCGCCCCTGTGTTCAAGCTTTTAATAACATCCCCACATCTGATCTGCCAGTTTTCCTTCTCTCCTGATGTCAGGTTGTTGTGATGTCTGTATCACAGAGGAGGGGTACCCCTGTCTCGTCTTTCCGGGTTCCACTTCCTCCCATTAGCTGTCCTCCGAACTGAAATGTGGTAAGGATTGTCCCCTGCCCCAAGGAGACATCAACAGTCGTTAGCCCTGTGTATACCTGGACCAAATCTAAAGATGTGTCCTGGGAAAATAATTAGGGATAAATTCGAGGACAAATAAGGATTTTGAACATAAATATCTCCCGGTGGATAATTTCTTAAAATAAACTACAGCAAGTTGCAAATGAACAATGAAATACTTTTAAAATAGTTAAACATGAGAACATAGGAAATTATTTAATAAAATGAGAAACAGTGTGGGATTATTCATTTTGTCTTGTATAATAGGAACACTCTGGCCCACTAAAATGGGATCATTCAATGATCTTTGCATAAATCATGCCATACTTGTTTGTAAGCTTAAATTTTAGGCATCTTTAAAGCAGAGGGGGATACTTAGGATTCTGAAGACATTTGAGTGCCCGCCCATATTAAACTTGGAATTTTCCTCCACCCTTTAGAGACGCCTTGTCTACACAGTTTTGAACAGGGATCTCCCTCCTCCCCTCCCTCCTCCCGGCCACCTGTGCCTTATTCCTCTTTTTTCCATCTGTTTTCAAGTCATGTGAATGGAATTATGAACTCTAACGTTTGACTTAGTTTTCTTATTTCATCAAATAGCAAATACTTCATGGAATTGTACAATTACAATGGCAATGTGAATGCCACACAAAACTGGCGACAAGTGAGACGGATTGCGGGCAGCCTGAACACCCAGAGGGGGCCAAATGCACATTCACCCCCATGAGAAGCTACGTAATTTTTGTGGGAGCGACCCCATATTTGTGCAGGGAAACGGAGGCAGAACAGACCCCCAGGTCCCCAAGCAGGCCAACAGGCTGCTACAGGCTTTGGATAACAAGACGTCAAGTGACGGTCAGCAGGTGTAGTTTCTTTATTGAAGGAGGACAGAGACTTGCAGGGGTTTCAAGGAGCTGGATTGAACTGCGGGGTGCCCTCACGCTCCCGGCTGGAGGTGTAGAGCTGGGTGGGACCCCAGCACTTGTGGCCTGAAGTGAAACCCAGGAGGCCTGACTCTTCTGGGACCTGGATTCTATCCGCTGCTCCCCAGGAATAAGCAATGGGTTTCTGATGGCCATTCTGGGGCTGAATGAAGCCAAGGGGCCCCGTGACCCCGAGCTCCAAGCCCCTCTGAAGGGCGTCTCTACACATTGTTCACCCTCTGAGCCGAGTGAATGAATGCCCTCTTGCCTGTATGCCTTTGCCAAGTTTTATCGACGAAGAAGGCCCCCTTAACAAAACGGGTGGGTGTCGTGGCTTTTTCCAATATCCGACGGGACCCTCCTCGGTCACTCAGCTGACAGAGAAGAGGCTGTGTCTGGCTTCTGTCCCTTGGCTATCAGAGCATCAAGTGAGTGCAGAGTTAGGGGGGCTTGCACGCAAGCGCAGGCCTTGCCCCAGTGCGGAGGGGCACAACACAAGCCGGAGGGGGAGGAGAAAGCCCGCAGAGGTCGGGTGGGCAAGGAGTGACTCTGCTGGGGGCCCTGAGGGATCCGGGGCCCCTGGGCTCTGCTCCTAGCTCTGCAATTTAGCTTGCTGTGACCTTAAGCAAGGCACTTAATGGACCACCTTAAAGTCCTCACAGGCGACTCAGCTGTTTCCCACCCAAACACTTAGAGGCCTCAAGGAAACGGCTCAAGGCCTGGTTTTGCCAATAATTGCCTCTGGCTGATGATAAATCACAACCAAGGCGCACAGGGCTCTCCCTCCTGGGAGATCAAAAGGAGGAATGCTTTGAAATGCAAGCTCCCCAGGAGGGAGGGCTGCCCCATCCCCTTGCCTCAGGTAAGATTTCTGTTCAGAACTTTCTGCTTCCACAGCCCCCCTTCTGAGGAAGGGGTGCTCCTAGGACTAGGGTGAAAAGTAAAAGCAAGAGACTGGGACATGAAGGGACAGCTGGTGACCAACGCCTGGGTTGGACAGTTTTACAACCTTCATCCAGAGAAGAAACCTGAGCCCACGTGTTGACTGATTTTTCCAAACTCACCTTTGGGTGCCCTCAGACCTCGGGTTCCTGGGGTCTTCGATGATAATCTAAATTTGGTCTTGGCGTTCCCATATTGAAGTCGTGGAACAATGTCTTCCCCCTGCCTCTCCCAGCTCCTCTGGGAGCCAGAGTTTTCCAAGAGCCGCATCATGGTCTCTAAGTGATTATTCAGTCCCGAGAAGGGTGTGCGGTGTGAAAAGTCCACAGAAAACAAATCACCGACAGGCAGGTCTCTTCAAAAGGTCAAGCCTCTCACACACAAAAGGTTTCCAGTGATGAGTCAGGGACAGACTTGTGAGAGAAGTGTTAACATCAAGTCCTTGTTCAGCAGAAGGCCAATTTATTCATACGAGCCTTTCTCTTCCTGAAAACGGAGGTGGCTTTACGTATGATCGCATGATTTCTCACCTCCGCACGTCCGGGGTTTTTAGCAGGTTTTCTATGTATTTTGCAAGATGGTAAATTGAGACAGGAGGTTAAGTAACATAGAAACTTCAAATTTAGAATGGCTACACCTTTTCCTGGCAGTGAGGAAAGCTCTAAGTGTCTCAAAAGCCAGAACTCTTTCTAAACAGTAGACGCCCGGGGCCGGGGTCTGGGGATTCGTGCCCGGGACCTCGGGAGATACGCGTGGCCCAGCTACTGTCCTTTTGGCCTTGGTTTAGAGCCCCCCCCCACCCCCGCGCTGTCCACATTGCCTGTGCGGTTCCTTTGAAGTGTGGAGTAGGTGGGAACTAGATCAGAACACAAAATCTGGCCTTGGGACCACGATCCCCCAAATTCTGTCTTCAAATGCGCCTTGGTTGCCGACATGTCAGTGTATTCTGAAAACAGAAGGTACGAGATGCCGGCACTTGTGAGGACACGCACACCTGAGAGAGAGCAGGGCAGCCTTCGGGCAATGAGGGAGCCCCTGACCTCCTGGGCCTGGGACCAGTGGCCTCCCGGCCATCTGACCTTAGAACCTCTTACGTGGAGGATGACCACAGCAGCAGGGCCTTCGCGGTGCCAGACGTTTCCTTGTTCTGTTATGGACTGAGCGTTCGTGGCCCCCCAGATTCATGGGGTGCGGCCCTAACTCCCAATGGGGATAGTTTTTGGAAGTGGGCATTTGGGAGGTGATTGGGTTGAGAGGAGGTCATGAGGGCGGGGCTCCGGGATGGGGTCAGGGCCCTTCCACACGAAGATACCAGATTTCCCTTTCCCTCTCTCCTCCATGTGAGGGCTCAGCCAGAAGGCGGCCCTCTGGAAGCCGGGAAGAGGCTCTCACAGAACGAGGCCACGCCGGCACCTCATCTTGGACTTCTAGTTTCCAGAAGGGGGAGAGATAAACATCTGTTGCCGAAGCTCCTTCTCTGTGGCTCTTTGTTAGGGCGGCCCGAGCTGAGCCAGACGCTGTCCTCAGTCACCGGGATCTGTTTCTAGTTTTTGCGGGTCACCATAGCCACGGTCACCACTGATGCCAGCACCGGTCAGCTCAAAGCCCTTTCCCGTGTTTGCCACCATGAAGGGTTCCCCTAAATATGCCGCTTTAGTGTCTTTCTGTAGGGCTTATTCTTGACTGCCGTAGCCCATAGGAGCTGAGACATTCACCAAGGACGGTCAAGTTGCCTGGCCTTACCGTGCATCCACTGTGACCTCACCGTGCGCTGAGCCCTCTGGTTTCCTTGAGTCAACGCTGCGAAGCCGGATGGAAGGAAGTTGCCTTCTCCTCCAGACTTGACTTCTCTCAATACAGTCCTTCGTCACTTAAGATACCTTTTTTTAAACCAGTGGAACAGGAATCGCTTTAACATTTAAGCCTTCAGAAGGCTTTCCTCCCCTTCACGGAGACAGAAAATGAGCTCATCCATTCAAGAGTTTTTCTTAAAAAAGGAGGGATGTGCCAAGGCTGGTCTTTTTCTTGGGCGCTGTTGTAAGGTAATGCATTTTGGATCAATGGCTGTTGGTTCATGATTAGCCATTGGTATTCCCCATTAAAAGAAAATTAGACTGTCACCCAGAAAATAATACTTGAACCATGTTTCAATTTCCAAGAAATCTACAACAGGGGCAGAATATTAATCAGATTGCGCTTTGGGGAGCTGAGGCTAAAGTTATAAATATTTCCTCAGGATGTATGATATAAGGCAATTCGGTTACTGATGAGGCATGAATGCTTGTAATGGCATATTCTGTAGGGTGATTTATTTTAATTGTCACTCTGGGACCTGTTATTACGCAGTGTTAGGATGGGTCACTGCATTAGAAAATTAAAGCTGATGAAAGGCATTCATTTTTAGCCTGTTTGTAAATTCAGGCTTTGGGGGTAAAGAGATGCTGACTGTATACAAATCCTGCTTGACCATTAATTCACTGTTCGTTATCCCTTCTGGAGTTGAAGAGACTTGGGGCTACAGTCCTCACTGCCATGAGGTCCCCCATACCAGCCACAGCTGCTTCTGGCCAGGATCCAGGGACTGGGATAAGACGAGATGCCACTCGCCGGGGGACACAGGCTATCAGGCTACGCTGGGTAGGTGTGAGGTTGGGTGTCCAGAATGGAGCCAGATGGGAGCAGGGGAGATGACGAGCCTTTGTCAAAGTCCAGTACACGACGGGTCCTTGTGTGCTATGTTAGAACTACCAACCCATGTGACCTCTAGTGTCTCCTAATTCGGGTGGCATTACCTGTCTTTTACTAATACGAGTTCAGAGAGATTAACTAACGGAAAGAGGCTTGCACAGTTAGTAAGATGCCATAGAATAGTTTAGTTTGTAGTTGAAACCTATGGGGAAGACAAAGACTCTTTCTTTCTTTCTTTTTTATTTTAATTTAATTTAATTTTATTTTATTTTTTGCCTTTTAATGATAAACGTTGCATCGCTAGCTATGTAAGAGCACAGATTTCATTAATAGCATAGATTCTTATATAACACCTCTACGGTGGCCCTATCTTCTAGAAAACTCTTAGAAAACATTGTTTGTTTGTTTGTTTGTTTGTTTGTTGTTTTGTTTTGTTTTTTAAGTTGGTTAGATAGGACCTCTTGGCAAGTGTGGACGATGTGTGGGGGGGTGGGGGTGGCGGGGGGGATAAGAACAACACATGCCCCAGACTCAAGACAGTGTTTTGAACAGAGCCCTCCAGGTGTGTAATCCCTCAGTGCCTGCACAATAGAACAAAAAGACGGTGATGCACCTTGGAGATACGCAGTAATTCGCCGTATTTTTTGCTGAAATGGATCCATCCTTTGTGTGTTAAAATAGCAAATTGCCTGCCATGTAATATCTAGTCAGTTTCCAGAGCAGAATAAGAAAGTGAGATGTCAAAAGTCTTGTCTGCTATTTACATAATTACCAGATTAAGTAGGAATTGTGTAAATGCAAATGAGGTGCAGGTGCTTGCCACGTGGAGATTGCCCAAATTATACCCGGTGCGTCTAGAAAAATTATTCCTTTCGTGTCATCTCACTGGCATAAAGGTTCAGAGTTTGAGAAACTAGCTTCTGGAGGTACAGCCATTGTAGCTGAGAGCGAGCGGACCAACACGCCGGGTCCCAGTCTTGGCATCCCCAGAAGGTCCGCTTTGTTGGGGACCCGATGGGATCGCGCCTCGATGGCGAAGCTTTTGTTCCTTCCGCCTGGGCGGAGACATTGCACTGTGTCCAGGCAATATATTTTTAATTACATTTAACGAGTAAATCTTGAATTGTTCAGTCATTAATTTCTATTACATCTAAATTAAGCTCTTTCGTTCTAACTCATCCTACAGGCAGCAAATGTAAAACTCTAGTATCTCACACGCGTTGGTAAAAAGGTGACAAAAAAAGGCACGTCTACCGCCTTATGGTGTAAGTCTTGAACATGACGCAAACATTCAAAGCACTGTCTCCTGGTCAAACACTGCTTTGTTTCCACATCGGATGGACCAGTTGCGGACCTTACGTTGCATATGTCACCATTCGGCTAACATTAGAAGTAGGGAGACAAAATTGTACTCATCAATCTCAGGTTTCCTTGGATACTCATACTTTTAGATGCTATATTTATTTTCAAAACAGTAGCTCATTGAAGACACAACCGAAGGTCATCGGCTATCAGCATTCTTGCGAGTTTTTCTTTAAATTTTTTTTAATGTTTATTTATTTTTGAGACAGAGAGAGACAGAGCATAAACGGGGGAGGGGCAGAGAGAGAGGGAGACACAGAATCAGAAGCAGGCTCCAGGCTCGGAGCTGTCAGCACAGAGCCCGACGTGGGGCTCGAACTCACAGACCGCGAGATCATGACCTGAGCCGAGTTGGACGTTTCACCGACTGAGCCACCCAGGCGCCCCAATTGCAAGTTTTTCTTAAATGAGAACTTGGTTTAAATGGGGGCTACTAAAAAATAAAATAAAATAAAATAAAATAAAATAAAATGACTACTTCTTCAGTTAAATACACAATGGTAATTAAATACACAATGACACAATTAAATACACAACACTGAAGTGCTGAGATCAGTTTGCCTTTGCAAACTGGTTTTTCTCCAGCAAAGGTCATCAAGTTATCTTCGCTTCAGACTCTCTCTTCCTTTCTAACTTCTCTGTTCCCTCCTCCGGGAACCTCATTCCCCTTCTGTTCCAGAAGGAACCCCTTCTGTTCCAGATGCCCGGTCATACCTGACAATTGTTTTTCTCTTCTGTTACGCGGATGAGTCTCCCCAGCACAAGATGTAATGATCATCCTTTTAATTGTTTCGTATTCATGACGCTTCCCACATCCCATCATTTTACAGCCAGACCACCACATTTGGGGACCTCTTCAGCCCCAGGTTCCTCCCACGCCCCATCCTCCTGTCCCCTGATGCCACTTCTTTTCATTGTGTTCCTTCGCGCTGTTCTATTTCTCTGTCTACTGACACCCTCCTGTCTGCTCCAGGGCTTTTCCTCATGGCTTCCTTTCCCTCAAGAGCCCAATCTTCTCACCGCTTTCTTTTGCTGTCCTCGTTGTTTGGGTTGACATGCTGGGGAGCTTTATCATACGCCCATGAGCCCTTGCGTTTCATTTGTATTTTGGTTTCACACTAAGCACGTAACTCATACGAGTAACGAGGCCGTTCTCCCACCATTCTTGCTGCTTCTGTTAAATGTGATCTGTGCTCATGGGAGCTCGTGTGTGGGAGACAGAGTGGTCGCAGCGGTCGACCTGTAAGCACGGAACCTGACACCGTGTGTGCAGAGCTTTGTTAGAGTCAGACTGAGTGTGATAGTCATCACGGGGCAGCTCTCTGCCACCACCACCTTCCCAACCACGCTGGGCCACTTGCTGAACTGAATCTGATTCAGTGCGGGAACACCAGAAAAGTTTGGAAGATTACGAACATTCGATGCGAGAATGCCTCTTTCCTTTCTATCTTCTCTTCCCTGCATACATATGACCACATAACATGCTGTCATTTGTTCCTCCACAAAGTCTTGGCTACGCTGGAACCTAGATCCATCTTTGAGAACCTTGTAGAAGCTCCTGTCATATTTATCATCGCAGGGGGCACTGCTGAATGTTGCGCGGTCACTGATTTTAGCTTCAGATGGTTTGTGTGATCGACTCTGAAGACCTTGGACTTCTCTAATTTCCTTGAGGCAAATAAGAATGTTGATACCAGACTATGTCCTTGGGACCGAGAATTCTCCTGAGTAGGAGTCCAAATAGCATCTAAGCCTCTGATCTTCAATATCCACACTCCGTAAGCGCTGACACCTTTTACGCAGGCCTGGCTGTGGGGAGTCAGTTCTTTTGCTTCTGTCCCCAATTAGAGTCGCCAGATTTAGCGAATAAAACTACAGCGCAACTAGGTTAAATGTGAATTTCAGATAAACAATGAATACCTTCTTATTGTAAGTGTGTCGCAAATATTGCAAAGTGTTAGCGTCGGTACATGGGACATACTAACATTCAAAATTCTTCATTGTTTACCTAAAATTTCTCTGGATAGCCTATATTTTATCTGGCAATCATCTCAATTTTTCATCCCCAGTAACTGGAACTGGGTAAAGCCTTCTCACACACTAGTCCGATAGGTATAAAGAAGAATTATGTGCCACTAACACGAGGGATCTGGTACGTTCCCTTCGGTGTTTCTTCGCTCTTTTTATCTGGCAACCTCCATCTCCTCTCTGTCTGCCTAAACACAGCCCGACAAGCCCCACACCGGGGCTACCCTTCCGTGTATTTGTTCACCCGCTCGGCTCGTTCTACTGCGCTGTCTTTATGATTATTCCCTCATCACGTGCCCCAGAGAGTTATTTCTGCCTCCCTGCAGATGTTGTGATCCTAGGCTTCCTCTCTGTTATAATTGCCTCTGTCTGAAGACCTCCCCCCGCTCTTTAATTTCCTCTGGAGCATCTAGGCCTGCTGATGGAGACATTTCCGCGTCCTGCTCTGACCCTGCACCCGATTGCTGTCTACGTTACAGACACTCGGCAGACTGACTATCCCCTGCCCGAGCCAGGCCAGCAGCCCCGGAGAATCCGTTACTGTCCCAAAGAGCCTATTCAGGTGAACGTCTCTGCACCCACAGCCTGTTTCCCTCCCTCGGCCTGAGCGAGGAGCAGCCTCTGGGGGCACCTGGGCAGCTCAGTCAGTTGAACGTCCAACTTCGGCTCAGGTCATGATCTCACCCATCTGAGTTAGAGCCCCGCGTCGGGCTCTGTGCCGACAGCTCGAAGCCTGGAGCCTGCTTCGGATCCTGTGTCTCCCTCTCTCTCTGTTACTCCCCCGCTTTCTCTTTCTTTCTCTCTTTCTCTCAGAAATAAATATAGCTTACAAAAACACAAATAAAAATAAAAAAAGCAGCAGCAGCTTCTGTTCGCTGGTCCTTTGCCCGCATGGAGCAGTTTCACGCGGGACTGGCTCTCCTGGACACTTTTTAAACTGTACAATAAGGAAAGTGTTCTGATGAAGGGGACCTCAAGCATCCTCCATGCATTTCTGACTTGAAAGTTGATAGTGTATCCGAGAGAAATACTGAGAAGTAGTTTTGATGTCGCGAATGGCTGTTTACAAGAGAACATCACTGAGAATTCCTTATGGACATCCCATGGGAACGGAGGCACGTTTGTCTCACCTGGCATTACGTGGGTCTGTGCTTAGGTATCTAAAGTTTCCTTGTGAGGTTTCTGACAGGCAAGGACCATTATTTCGAGGATCACTTTGATCACCTTCACAAATGATTGTGTTACCACAGGTGGGGTGGAAAATTCTTACCCTCCGATGGCTTAAGATTTCTATAAACTACATTTTTGGGTCTCTACGTAGTGACTCCTCACGTCTAAGCCCACTGCGATCTGTGAGTTTTTCTTCTTGATGGAGTTTGTGCAGAGATGGGAGAGAGGTTTCCGGATGGGCCTGGAGGGCCGGGACGTCGGGGAACTTTCTGCAGTCCCTCCACAAATGCTTCACCACAAGTGGGTGACAGTTTTCTTAACTGTTTAGTGTTTGATTTCGCTCATCTGCCAAGTAGAAAGTCCTTCGTGACATGCCTCCTTCATGTGCATGAGGAGGGAGGGGTAAAGGTGGCATTCTAAATTTAATTAGGCATCAATATTATCATTAATAAGATTTTATTTCTTTCGTGATAATGTATATCCAAATCTGAAGGGGATGAAAATACACCCTTTTCCCCTTCAATTTTTGTTCTCGCCAACATCATCAACTCTCTGGAAGTTACTCTTCCCTGTTCCAGCAATTACCTGTTGCAAATCATCTCATGGTTTATAAAGAGCTTCCACATGTGGTGTAAGATTCATATATCATCATGGGGCATCTGGGTGGCTCAACCAGTTGAGCGTCCAACTCTTGATCTGGGCTCAGGTCACGATCTCACAGTTCGCGGGTTTGAGCCCCTCATTGGGCTCTGGACTGACAGCAAAGAACCTGCTTGAGATTCTCTCTCTCCCCTTCTCTCTCTGCCCCTCCCCCTCAAAATAAATAAATAAATAAATAAATAAATAAATAAATAAACTTAAAAAATAGATTCATATATCATCCTAATACATAGACAACACATTGTATGATCTAGTGTAAAGGCTGAACTGTCATAACAATGAGACCCAATGTGGTTTAGATAAAGCCAAAGTCCTGAGGAGCGTACTTTAAAATGGCAGTGGGTCTGCTTCTCTTCCTTACTTGGGGACAAAGGTGGCTTCCAACATGAGTGTGTGGGAACCCTGGGCGGGAGCGTCTCTCTTTTCAAATGGCCAAACCTAGATATCATGCATTTCCATATTTCCATGCATCAGTTATCAACAAAAAGAAAGAATATGTAGAAGGAGCGTCTGATGTCTTCAGGTACAGAACAGGAAGCAGCAGGTGTCATTCTGCTCCCAGGGCCATACCCAAGGGAGCTGAGAAATGTGGTTAGTGGGCCATTGGCTATTCCTCTGCTGCTGTGCTCCTGTGGAAGAAAGGGGGGGCGGTGGTATAAATCCCTGCCACAAATCCCAAGGATCAAAGAAATTAAGCAATGTGCTTCTTCCTCATTTTTTCTGCATATGAATCTTCCTAATAAGGCCTGGATCTAATTCTATGTCTTTTGTAAATTCTTGGATAATTATTGCATTCGAAAGTGATTTTACTTCCACTGAATCATCTCTGTGTCCTTTAATGTCTGACCTGCTTCGTTCTCCTTTCACTATCGGCTGCCTTTGTGTGGGAGATGTTTGTTTTCAACTAGGCTGTGAACACTTAAAATTATAGAGAAATCTGATCGCATAGATCTGTATTGTATATTTTGAGGCTTGTATTGTGTGTTTCACGTAGTAAACATTAATTTTGAAATGCGGCTAGCAATCGGTGGTAGCAATCCGTGGTTGTATTTGTGACTCTGTTGTTATGCAGCACGTGGCTATGATTGTGTCAGAAAAAGGGGGTGAAGAATGGGGTCGGGTGGGGCTATGAAATGTCCGCGCGCGCGCACACACACACACACACACACACACATCCTTTCCCCTTCAACCAGACCTGTCATTTCTTCATTCTAGTTGTGCTGGATGAAAGTCCCCTGTTATGGGTTGAATTCTCCCAAACTCCTTTGTTGAAGACCTAACCCCAGTACCAGTAAATGTAACCTTATTTGGAAAAAGGGTCTTAGCAGATGATCAAGTTAGGATGAGGTGAAGAGAGTGGGCTCTAACCCAGTCTGACTGTGTCCTTATAAAAAGAAGAAATGTGGACACAGAGATACAGAAGGGGCCAGCTCTGCCCATGCCTTGACCTTGGACTTCTCTTCTCCAGAAGTGTAAGGGAATGAATTCCCAGTAAGTCACTTAGTGAAGGCACTTGTTGTAACAGCCCCAGGAGACTAATTCACCCTCATCCGTAACTTTCCGCACATTCCTTGGTGTTCTGTAGAAAAGAACCCACTCACTCCTTGTGCAGCTACCTTACGGTTGGGTGTTACTACAAGTTCAAAACTGTGTCACGTACCAGAGAACCCCACGGTCAGAACATCCTGCTTTTACATGTCTAGGTAACATTGCTTATATGTACTCTAAACCCAATGGATTAGATCCTCTTTGGAATAATGGTCCCTTTCTGGCCGCAGGTGGAGTGTTTCCATTTTAAATTGTTTTCCTATTAGTTGTGTTGTCTTGGCAAATTAGACAGGAAGAATATAATTACACTCTTTCAAGATTCCGTCTTATTCCTCTGAGCCCACTGAAACTTTTTTTTCCTGAGATCTGTGAAAAGATTTTCTCCTTTTCAAGATTCTCTTTTCAAGCCATAAATACATGCACATTTATAGAGCTAAATAGCCTGCCATGTATTTCTGCAAAATCAGAGGACTGCCTCCCTCACAGAATTAAATACTGTTTAGCAACTTGTGAGGCTGGAACAGATCTAGAGGCTACTGCTTCCCCATCTTGTGCCCTTAATGAAGCCATACGTGCCTTATTCTGGTAAAAATATATACTCCTCATAATGGTGGCTAAATACAAATTCTATAGCTTTAAAAAATAAACAAATGAGCCACATAGTATCCATCACATAGTTTTGTGTCACTTGATGTGTATCACCAAATCATAAAAATGCATATCTTTAATTAATGACATTACATTTCCTAAAAACTCCCAAACCTTTTGTGAAATGTTGGCAACAGTACGCACTCAGTAACTGCTTGTCTATTTGACTTTTCTTCTATTTACATCATTACTGAGATTTTATAGGTGAGAACCGTGAGGCTTAGTTCAGGCTTTTCTTTCTTTCTTTCTTTCTTTCTTTCTTTCTTTCTTTCTTCCTTTCTTTTTCTTTTTCTTTCTTTTTTTTTTTTTTTTTTTTTTTTTTTTTTTTTGCATGTGATGTGTATTTGCTTCTTGGCTAGCAGGTTTAGAGGTCATGGGCATGAGACATATTAGCTGCTATAATGTTGTGCAAGAGAACTTCTGGGATCCTCAGATCCTGAGGATTGGTGCCGTGATTAAGTGAGCTACTCTACAAAAACCATTCAGCCCTGCACTCCGTGTTAGCAATTATTATTAACGTCATCCGCTTTGACCAGCCTCAATGACAAAGGTTGCCCTTGACCATTTCAAGCATCATCCTTAAACTGTAATGTTTTTCTGATGCCTGTTTTCTTGGAAAGCTGTCACATTAACTCCCGGAGTTAGCCAGGCTGGGGGCGGGCTTGGTGGATTCCTGAGGAACAGCATCTTTGTGAGGATGGAAATAGGGTCCAACAAGAAGCCCACTTCCCCCAAGATTTCCCAAGTACTTTCTGATGGAGAGGAAACAAGAAAATGGCTTTTCCTCTGTCTTTCCCCTGGAAGAATCCATTCTGTGACTCACTCCTTCTGTTGCTTCTCCCTTCCAAAGTCCCTTCCAAAATAGGATAGGTAGAATTCCTCCCACAAATTGTTTTACCTTAGGTCTGAACAAAATTGCTTTATTAGCAATAAACCTAGGATTTGCATCTAGGGATGGCGGGAAGAAAAGGAACCAGTCATCAACAAAATGGTTGTGCTCAAATGTCAAAGGACGCCATGGGATGCCTTTAACCCCATCCTGCCACACAATAAAATTGCTAGAAATCCCTTCCAATGGGGATATGGATCTCAAAATCGTGATCTGATCTCGACCAAAGTTGCACAGATGTGCTGGGAATAACACAGGAAATAGGTCATTTGCAGCACACGTGTAAATCTTTCTTCCTGAAGGTCCACTGCCACTCAATAAGGTGGGTATCATGTGTTTTTCCTGGATCAAGCTGTACTAATTTTTGTCTACCTGATTGCCAATCAAGAATTATTTAAAATACTACTTCAGGGGCTCCTGGGTAGCTCAGTCGGTTGAGCATCCTGTCCAACTCTTGATTTTGGCCCAGGTCATGCATGATCTCACGGTTTGTGAGATCGAGCCCCACATTGGGCTCTGTGCTGAGTGTGGAGCCTGCTTACAATTCTGTCTCTCTCTCCCTCTCCCTCTGTCTCTCCCTCGTTCATGCCGTCTCTGTCCCACTCTCAATAAAACAAAATAAAAAATAACATACTACTGGAAAGAAAATGTTTTAACTTTAGTAATCCAAAAAATAAAATAATTCCAATCAAAACGTGAGGGAGAAATTTGAGGAAGAAGTGTGTAGACGTTAGAAGCAAGTAAGACATTTTCAGAGTCACTTGGGATGATTGTTGCTTTCATTTTTATCTACCTTTTCTCTATTTTTCTGAAGCTTTAAATCCAGATTTTTTTTAAGTCAGATGTTGTGAATTAAAATCGACACCCAGTAAATGCACGATGTTTAGTGACAGTTCTGTGAGTTTTAACAAGTCATAGTGATGGGTGGCCACCACCAAAATCAAGACATGGAAGTGTCCCAGCACCCCTGCAGGTGCCTCCTGGGTCTCTGTCGCAGAGTCCTCCCTGCTTCTGGCCACCCACAAAGTCTGATCTGTTTCCTGCCCGTTATCGTGGCTCGTTTCAAAGTGTTTTGTAAACAGAATCACACAGTATGAAGCCTTTGGTCTGGCTTTCCCCTTAGCACAGCACAAGTGATACCCATCCATTTGTGGAGGGGTCAGTGGTCCTCCTCTTCATGAATGAGAGGTATTATATCTTGTGCCTCGGGCACTGTTTGATTATTATTTATTCACAGTCGAAAACATTTGGGTGGTTTCCAGTATTTTGAAATTGTGAATAACAATGTCGTAAGCATATATGTACCAATTTGGGGGTGAACCTACTTTTTTCTTTCTCTTGAGTAAATACCCAAGAGTGCTGCTGTTGGCCATGATGACAAGTGTATGTCAAAATTTATAGACAACCATCAAATTGTTTTCCAGAGTGGCTGTACCATTGTCCATTCCCATCAGCAACAAGTGAGGGTCCCAGCTGTTACACACGTTCATCAGGACTGAGTGCACTCAGGTCTATTTCTTTCATTTTTCAATTTTAGCCTCCTCATAGGCATATCATTGCGGTTTTAATTTGTAGTTTCCTAAGGGGTGATGAAGTTGGTCATCTTTTTGTGTCCCTATATGCCATCTGTATATTTTCATTGGTGAAAATACCCTAATCATGACCCCATTTTTAAGGTTTTTTTTCTTAATTTTGCAGTTTTGAGAGTTCATTATGTATGTACTCTGGATTTCAGTCCTTTATCAAATATGTTTTTCCCAATATTGTGTCATATTATGTCGGTTGACATCGTGTTCCTAACAGGGTTTTTTGAAGTGTGACAGGTTTTAGTTCTTACAACGTTCAGTTTGTCCATTTTTACTTGTCGTGATGTTACTTTTGGTGTTATTTCAGAAATCTGGTATTCCAAGATTGCGGAGATTTTTCTCCAAAGTTCTCTTCTGAAAATTGTATAACTTTAGGTTTTATATTTATTTCTAGGAACTATTTTGAATTACTTGTATTTCTAATATAAAGTTATGGGTGGAGGTTTCCTTTTTCTTTTATAAATGTCTAGTCATTCCAGCTTTGTTTGTGAAAGAGATTATCCTATTTGCATTGAATTATATGTGTGCCTTTGTCGGAAGTCAACTAGCCACACACGTGGGTCATCTTTAGACCATCCATCCGCTGATGTCTGTGTCAAAGGTTTCGCCGGTATCAGACTCTCATTATTACTGTAGCTTTATAACAAACCTTAAACATGACCAGTGTGAGTTCTGAAATTTGTTTTTGTTTTCTTTTTCTTTTTCTTTTTTCAAAGCTGTTTTCGGCTTCTGAGTTCCTTTGCTTTTCTGAGTAACATTTATGAACAGCTTGTCTATTCCCACGATTGGAAATTCTTCTAGAATATTTGTTGGGATCCTAATAGACCTGGACTTCAGTTTGGGGATCACTGGCATCTCAACAGAACTGAATCTTCCCGTCTATAAAGATACACTATCTCTCCACTTGTCTAGGTTTTCTTGGATTTCTTTCATCATCATTTTGGAACTTTTCATGGGCAGCTCTTGTGCATATTTTGTTAGATAACCCTATATCGAATTATACTAAAGATAATTATTTTCTGAATATTCTTTCCCTGTTTCTGAATTAATACTGTATTTTTTTAATGGAAAGCACTCTCCATTCAAGGTAAATATAAATGTCCTTGGATCTCTTCATTTTATCAACCAGTGGCAGAGAAAATATTTTGAAGGCACACAGGGAAGTAGAAATGATGTTGCATTTTCATTTTATCGTATGAATTGTGCTTATTCAACATATTGGCTATGTTGCACCAAAAGGTTTATTATTTTGAAATAATAAAAGTTTGCCTTTGAAATATTTAGTATAGATGTGTACCAAATGCATAATTTTGACTAAGTGACATTTTTTAACGTTCTGGAATAAAACTGCAATTTCCTGACCCAGATGATTGGGAGCGGAGGTAGAATCCTGCGCTAACCCACCTGTATACTTCCTGTACGGAGCAGGATCCTCGGATGGAGATTTGTTCTCACCTGAGAACTGTCCACTCC
The DNA here is from genome assembly GCF_018350155.1 of Leopardus geoffroyi. Taxonomy (NCBI): domain Eukaryota; kingdom Metazoa; phylum Chordata; class Mammalia; order Carnivora; family Felidae; genus Leopardus; species Leopardus geoffroyi. The sequence goes on from NC_059336.1 coordinate 137,375,743, forward strand.
AGGGCCTCGCTGTCCATGGTATCAGTGGCATAAAGAGATACCACTGTGTTGCAAAATGCTTGGGCCAATGTAGAAGCGTGTGCCTGGCCCAGAGTAACCAGTTCAGGACAATGGAGAAGTTCTGGGATATCTGAGGGGGGTTATTCTCAGTTTTCTTATGGATTTGCTAAGAAAATAATAGAAATGATCAGTCTTTTGAACACCCATGCATATAACTACTTAAAAAATCGATACAAGATGATGCTGGCAACGGTTTAAATTACTCATGATAACACTTCCAAGCTTCACAATTTGATTGAAAAAAAAAAACAATACATTTAGTAGAAATAATGATCCAATCTCGAAATCATGATGGCAGATGTTATGGTCAATACATGATATGAATGTACAACAAATATATAAATAGAATTTTACCATAAAACTCACTCAGACAGGCATCATTCTCTAGAAAAAAAAAAAGATGTTCTGGAAAATAGAAACTAAAATGGAGAAATTCAGACATGTTTTCATTGTGCATTGTAGGTAAGGCATGAATTGATTAAATAGATTTTACTATAATTGGCTTTGAAAAATACTTTCTAAACAGAAGTCCATCCATCAGCTTGTGTTATACAGTCTAAGTCTGGCTCCCGAGTGCTTGTTTGATGGACAGCAGGAACTGATGGCCATGCGTCTGTCCCCTGGGTGGTGGGGCGCAGGGTGGAGGTCGCTGGGGGAAGATTAAGTCTAACTCCAGGGGATCAGACTGGATACACACAGGGTGGCGGTAAGCTCCGGCTTGAACATGTGGATGAGTTAGTAAGGGAAAATACGACGGTTTTCTCTACATCACCATAAATTTGCTCAGCATAAGCAGCAGCTCTAGGAGCATTCCTTTGGTGATCTAAATGCATGCCATGGTCAGAAAGTTGAATTTTCATGATATATATTAAATGTGAGGAATTGAGTCAGGAATTTAATTTCTGTTAAGAGTTCTCTCTTTTAGGGGCACCTGGGTGGCTCAGTCGGTTAAGCGTCTGCCTTCGGCTCAAGTCATGATCCCTCAGTCCATGAGTTCGAGCCCCACATCGGGCTCTGTGCTGACAGCTCAGAGCCTGGAGCCTGCTTCGGATTCTGTGTCTTCCTCTGTCTCTGCCCCTCCCTCACTCACATTCTGTCACTCTCTCAAAAATAAATAAACATTAAAAAAAAGAGTTCTCTCTTTTAGAACCTTCAAGAGTAGAATGGAGAACTTCTTATCACAGTCTATACTTGATGTCCCCCAGCACCAGGCTGGTTGACAGGTTAGATTTCCTAAACGGCTAATGGACTTTCAGGGGCTTGGTTCTGCATAACTCAATGTTGTAGTTCAAAGAAAAGAAAATTTGAATCGCAGACCTTACATCTGTGCTCACATGGGTGCTCCTGGGCTTGGCTCTGGGTTGGCCTAATCCCAGTCCGTATTTGGGACCATCTTCAAGAATCAATGTCAACCTGATGTTGTGTAAAATATTCTTCTTAATCTGTTCAGTGTGTCTCCTTCTTCTGGGACACAGCTAACATCAAAGGGTGGACCTTGAATTGCTTACAAATGGGAATTCAACAGGCAAACAACTTATGAGTATATTTTCAGACTCTGAAACAAAGAAAACAGCAGTGCATTTTGGTGGCTGTGCCATTTTAACGCTCCGAGGATTACGGAGGAAACTTGGTATTTCTAAGTCTGAAAAATACTATGTAATTGCAAGTCATGTGACAAAGAGAAAATTTTCTTTCACGCCCGTGTGGGTTGGGAAGTAAAGCAAAACCTTCCTTCAGGAAGATCATAAGCTTACTGTGGTGGCGAGAAGGTAGAAAGGATGTATAACAAAATGCCAACATGTTTTTAAGTAGTAGGTTCTGCGGATTTCCCAGGAAGAGAAGGACCATGATGAACTGGTGTCTTCAGGAAGGACTTACAAGAGAAGGATAAAAGTAACACACATTTTTGATGTTTCTTGGGATCTGCGTGAGGTGAAAGCATTGAATGGATAGAGCACAGCAAACACAGGAACAATGAGTCACCAGTGGGTGCCCTGGGAACGAGTAAGCGTTTTACTCAGTTCAACAAAAAAATGTATTGAGTCTCCCTGTGTCCCAGATGCCACACTGCGTGCTAGGGAAACAACACTAAATTAACCTTAAAACTTTGTCCTTGGGGAACCTGTTTTCCAGTGGGGAAAGAGACAAGTTAACAGTGATCTGAATGTTGCATACATGTTGTGGTTGGAGCAAGGGCAGGTGATCCAGCAAAACATGGAAGGGGGCACATCTAATCCAGCTGTGTTGTCACCACATAAACCTTGGAGGAGAGCATCTCTAAGGAGACGTCTAAAGGGTGGTTGAGAACAGCAGAGGGCGGTGTTCCAGGCAAAGGGGAAAAAAAAATGTGTGAAGCCCTTGTCCCCAGAGTGTAAGGAATAATCCTGAAGCTTGAAGAAATTTACAACAATGGAGCTCAGGGGTGGGTAACGGGCGGTGAAGAGAGAATACTTTGAGCACACAGATTAAACTTCACTAAGACATTCGGGCCATGTTTTAATGGCAAGATCAGACCTGCGTTTTGGAAATACCGCTCTGGTGGAGGGTGGAACTCCATCTCTGTTCCACAAGAGAAACATCCAGGACTGGAACAGAAGCTGGATAGTAGGGAACACACAACAGAGTCAATGGGGAGAGAGCAAGTGTGTGTTCACAAAACACACAGTCAGGGATACTCGAGAATGGAAACAGGAATCAAGGATGACACTGGATTTGTGGCTTGGACTAGTGGACTGATGTTTGTAAAAAAAAATCATAGGGATCTTGAAGGTATATTATTCATCAAACATCTAAATTGGGCAGCACATTTACATGTCTGTCCATAAGCAATCTGAGCTCAGGATTTGGGAGTTACAAGCACATAGGTATTACCTGAAGCCATGAGAAAAAGAAGGATACATACCCCCGATTATGTGCTTCAGAAAATACACAAGAAGGTTTGGTGAGGGAGGGGGTACACGAAGCAACTACTGCCCTTCGGCTCTGGAATTACTTTCGTGGAACTCTAAATATGAGGCTACAGAGTTTCAAACCATCTTGTAAACAGTGAGGACGGTACTGGGGCTCCCCCACTCCCCTCTTCCAGAAAGTTGGTACGATGCACAAGTAAAGTGAAATTCAAACCATGGCAGCTGCATATTTAATTGTGGAACTTGTTGGCAGTGTTATAAATAGATTATTACGGAAGTCTAGAGAAGTAATTAAGGAGATGAACAAGAACGGTGGCCAAGGAGACAGAAAACAGGCAAAGACAGATGTGAAAGAATCAGACATGTCTGCCGACCTGCTACATCATAAAAAAATATTAGTCTTCCCTGGGAATTTTTCTTGGGTAAGAGCAAGCAAAATAAAATTAAGTAAGCCAGAACGAGAACGAAGTGAGCAGTGTCCCCCCACCCCCAAAGCAGGATTCTAACTATATCTAGATTGGGATTGCCAGCCATGAGTTAAAGTCCCACCGAGCTGGGAAATAGCCCTGGCCTTCTAAGAATGTTCAGATCTAGGATTTTAGGCTGTGATGCCACGTTTTAAAAAAAAATGGAGGGGCGCCTGGGTGGCGCAGTCGGTTAAGCGTCCGACTTCAGCCAGGTCACGATCTCGCGGTCTGTGAGTTCGAGCCCCGCGTCGGGCTCTGGGTTGATGGCTCAGAGCCTGGAGCCTGTTTCCGATTCTGTGTCTCCCTCTCTCTCTGCCCCTCCCCCGTTCATGCTCTGTCTCTCTCTGTCCCAAAAAAAATAAATAAACGTTGGAAAAAAAAAATGGAACAGAATTAAGCCTTGATCCCATCCTGAAACCACCCGCACTCCAGGTTAGAAAAATTCCCTACCTCGTGGAAAAGATTCCTATGCAACCTGTGACTTTTCTGATGGAAAACCAACACAGGGATACAAACATTTGTTTGTGTGTAGACTGCATATTGACACAGGCATATCTTTCCTGCTCAACATCTGCTACCTGGTTAGGTATAGTCTACAGCTCACATTCCACACGTCAGATTCACTGAGATGGTTTTGGGCCTCTGTTAGTGACTCTTCTCCAACCTCATTTAAATAGTCAAGCATTCATTATTCTGATACAATTTTTTCTTTAAGTTGTGGATGAATACTTCTCCGTAAGTAGCAGAGAACTTGGATTTTGCGTTTGTAGGGCACAGTCATATCAATGTCTGGTTAAGCTGCATGGTTCCCTAGGGCAGTGAGTCATTTCTACGGAAACTTCTTGGTCTAAATGTGAGATTGTAGAGAACAGGATTAGGGACACCTGGGTGTCTCAGTAAGTTAAGGGTCTGGCTCCTGATTTTGGCTAAGGTCATGATCTCATGGTCCGTGATATTGAGCCCCCACATACAGCTCAGCACTACCAATGTGGGGCCTGCTTGGGATTCTCTCTCCCTCTCTCTGCCCCTTCCCCCTGTGCACTGTCCCTCCCTCTCTCTCTCTCTCTCAAAATAAATGAATAAATTAAAAAAGAGGGTCGCCTTGGGGCACCTGGGTGGCTCAGTTGGTTAAGCACCTGACTTCGGCTCAGGTCATGATCTTGCGGTTCACGGGTTCAAGCCCCGCATCCGGCTCTGTGCTGACAGCTCAGAGCCTAAAGCCTGCTTCTCATTCTGTGTCTCCCTCTCTTTCTGCCCCCCTCCTGCTCTCATTCTGTCTGTCTTTCTTTCAAAAATAAATAAACATTAAATTTTTTTTAAAATAAAAGAAAAAAAAGGAAGAAAGCAAGATTAGATTTTTTTGAAGTCTCGGTACTTTCTTAATACATTTCTTATACCAGTTCTCATCCTCCACAGAAGGCTCAATCAAGAATAAAAGCATCTGCCCTTGAAGTTGAAAGGGGTTTTGAGAGGTCACCACACCCACATTCCATTAAAACACTGCTGCTCCGTGGGGGCGCGTGGGTGGCTCAGTCAGTTGAGTGAGCAGCTTAGGTCGTGATCCCAGGATCCTGGGATTGAGTCCACGTTGGGCTCTGCGCTGAAAGTGGAACTCGGGGTCCTCTCTCTTCCCTTTCTCACAGCCCCTCCCCCGCTGTGTACTCGCCCGTACTCCCTTTCTCAAAAAAGAAAATACACACTGATGCTCCTTGCATATCAGTACAGATGAAACCTGAGCTTTCAGTGACTGGACACCTGCCTGGGTGTGGATGTTCTCCCTAACTTGAGACCCCCTGGCAGGAATTTTGGGAGTCGGATGTTTGGTGTTTTTTTTAATTCAAATTCCAATTAGGCTAATTCTTATCCGTGCAAGTGTCTGATAGTTTTAATCTCATTTAAAAAAAAAAAAAAAAAAAAACAGAGCTGATAATTTCTGCAAATATGACTTTTTTAGTAACTTATGCATATTCTTGGCATATGTACATGTCTTCAACCTACCCCATCGACCACCCCATTTCCCGCCAGTAGAGAACAGCACGTGTCAGGGTCTAGTAGGCATGCCTATCGCAGTGCCGGTGGTGAGTTTTACATTCTCGTGATTTCATGTACTTTCAAAAAATGAGAATAGGGGCGCCTGGGTGGCTCCGTCAGTTAAGCGTCCGACAGGTCATGATCTCGCGGTCCATGAGTTCGAGCCCCGCATCGGGCTCTGTGCTGACAGCTCAGAGCCTGGAGCCTGTTTCAGATTCTGTGTCTCCCTTTTTCTCTGACCCTCCCCTGCTCATGCTCTGTCTCTCCCTGTCTCAAAAATAAATAAAACGTTAAAAAAATAATAAAAAACACAAAACAAAAAATGAGAACAAGCTGAGGGCTGATGGGGGGTGGGAGGGAGAGGAGGGTGGGTGATGGGTATTGAAGAGGGCATCTTTTGGGATGAACCCTGGGTGTTGTATGGAAACCAATCTGACAGTAAATTTCATATATTTAAAAAACAAACAAACAAACAAAAACGAGGTACTTTCAAAAACAAAAAAGCAAGGTTTCACACAAGGACAGGGTGGTGTCACGGCCCACCCCCAGGCGTGCCAGGGAGAAGCTGCGGAAATGGATACCAACTGCCTGCAGGGCAAGCGGGCAAGTGGTGTCGTGGGGCCGCGACTCCCCCCACCAGACTCACTTCAGCCTGCAGGCATCGGAATAAGTCAGAGGCAGGACTGATTTACTGTGATACGTTTCCTCGCCCCTGTGCACCATGGACAGCCAGGGCTTGGGCAATTTCCACCTGCAGAGACAGGTACTTGCTTCCCGTTCATGGCACCATTTCCTGGGTTTTCCACCAATTTCTGGGCACTTCCTCCTGGAAAGCGTAGAAAGAAAAACCCACAGAGAGCAACGTATTTCATCAAAGTGCTCTGGACTGGGATGGCAGAGAGGAAGAGCCGATCCTAACCTAGCGTGCTTAAGTGGTCCAAAGCCACAGCGACAGTGCTGCCTTCCAGAGGACAGAGGCTCCTGCACAGAAATGTGTAGATCTGCGCTGTTAGCGGATCGATATTCCCTGAGCTTGTGCATGAACTCACATAGAGAAGCATCACGACATTTATGAAAGCTAATGCAATAGACATGTAAAATATCCACACAAGGAAATTACAATCTAATTTCAGACTTTGATATCCAATGGCTGTCTAAAACAGCAAAAGGCACAACAAATTAAGCTGAAATAATCAACTGCTGCCTGAAATCATTGATTTGAATCACACAGAACACATAATTGTCTCAATTGAATAAAGTCGCAATCCAAAACAATCCAGTTTTAATAACGAGGCATTTTAAATGAGTCACAATTATAAAGGCCCAGCTGCGACTGTATTCACCCTTAGATGAGAGTATAATATTCTGTCTCTAGCAAAAAGCAATTCCCTTATCCTTTCCTGGTGCAAGAGAAATAAATAGGGATTTTAACAGGACCGATCTGTAGTAACTTTTATAGACTGCAAAACATCTTTGTAATCATCCTGATTTAATAGCTGGAGCTACGAGTTTGTGGCTCCTTTTTTTTTCCCCTCCGCTAACTTGAGAATGATAATGCTGCACTAAACACATTTGGGAATTCTATATCCGGCATCTAGCTTTACTTGAAGAGGTAGACAAGCTCATGTTTAAAGCCACAGACTTTCATACGTGTGCTGGAAGAGATCTCATCGTAGAGTATGCTTACGTGAAAATGGCATTTTTTTTGTGTGTTCAGACAAACTCGGGTGGGATCCAGGCTCGATGAGTTACTCAACGGCTATCGGAGGGATGTTGGACAAGTCACCTAACCTTCATAAACTGGTTTGCTTAGCTGGAAAAAAAGAAAGGAAAACAACCTTTGAAAATGACATCGCACAGTGCAGAAAGTGCCCAACACATTTCCATTTTCTTTCCATCAATGAGCCTGTGTGTTTTTTTCTCTGTGTCATCAACACTTACCACAGAGACGACACTCGCAGCTTTTTTATTAAAATAAATCATACCAATGGGAGAACAAAGGTTATGGATGTCAAGCAACAATCCCAAGATCCCAGGAGATTCGGACTTAGTGTTCTGATTCAGGGTTTACAACAATTGCTGGATGACAAACCCTGGGGCTCATCGAACCAAGGGCCTTCGGACACATCATCGCAAAAACTTTTAATCTGGAAAATACTAGGACAGGAGGCAGACCTCATGCGTCTGATGGAGACCGTAGGCTCCAGCTGAAACTCGAGAATGCCCTGCCAGAAGCCATGAATATGGTTCCCAGAACGCAGATTTGAAGAACACTATTGTTATGCACTGAGTATTTGTATCCCCCCAAAATTCATAGGTTGGAATTCGACCCCCTAAAGGATGGTATTTGGACATGAGGTCTTTCGGGGCTAATTAGGTCATAAAGGTGGGGCCCCTATGAATGGGATTATTATAAGAAAAGACCCAGGGAGCTTGCTTCTTCCCTCTCTCTCTCCCTGCTCTCCGCCATGCAAGGACACAATGAGAAGACATCCATCTGCACACCAGTAAGGGCTCAGACCAGACACCAGATCTGTGGACACCTTGGTGTTGGACTTCCAGCCACCAGAACTTGAAAAATAGGTGTATTGTTCAAGGCTCCCAGTCTGTGGTGTATTCGTTACAGCAGCCAAGCAGACTAAGACAGGTGTTACCGGAGGAGAGTGGCGCCCCATAGATTTTAGCTCTCGAAAGACAATGTGGCAAAATGAGATATATAAAGGCATTCCCAAGTGGGGGAATCCTGACCTGGTCCCATGGCTTCTTCCTCAATTAGAATCAATATATTTGAACACTTGGGGATATTTCTATGGGTCAGTGGAGTCAGAATCCACAGATCTCGCTGGGATCTTAAAGAAGCACCCTCACTATCATCCCACCCACCATAAATGTCTGAAACTGCTGTGCTGAGGGGTCCTGGACGTGATGAATGACAGTGCCTTGCACTCAGTGACAGAGCGACAGGCGTCCTGTCCTCTCCGCAGGGTCTTGCATACCCCCTGCCATGTTCGGGCTCTCGGTAAATATTCCTGGAATCATTCTGGGCTGTAGCTTCTGGAAGATCGTTCTTACTCAAGAGCCCGTTTTTCACAGTACATCGAATGCCTCGTAACACTCTTCTTCATATTCTGTTGAGGTGCGTGCATTTTCACAGTGTCACAAAAACTGTTTGCTGCAGTCTTGGTGGGATGATAGCTCTCATGTAATTTTTATATTACAAAAAGATACTTTCATATCTAGTAAATCACCCACCACAAACATTATAAAATGCATCCCAAAGCTGGCAGTTGGAATGATATTTTATAGGTTTTTCATCGGAGGATCATACTTCACCATTATGTCATAGTCGTGAAATTGCTTTTCCAAACAGTTAAACTCGGAAGCATTTTGCTTATCATCATCGGAAAGCTGTTTTCTCTCTTCTCTGGGGTCCACTTTATCCTGGCACAGAGCTCTCGGCTCTATTTCCTGCTTCCAGCGGCTCATCTCCTCGTGGCCACCGCTGGGACAGGTTGTCACTGACGGAGGGAAGGAAGAGGCTTTAAATCACTGAGGCAGCGGCGCCCTTTCTGGGTCAGCTGAGTCACCGTGGCCCTGCCCTGCGCACACAGTGAGTGGGTCCCAGGGGACAAGGACCCCTTACTTGCGTCTTCCCCTCTAACTTAGTTGGTCCTCATAAGAGTGCTTAAGCAGACAGGAGAATTTTTTTTTTAATGAAAGAGGAAACCAAGGCCCCAACAGCAGAGGTGACTTAACCCGACTTAGCACAGCGCACAGGAAGCAGGTCAGGGCTCAGGTGCAGGTATGTTTCCCCTTAAGGTCTTTCCTCTGCCCACCCCAGGGTCAGCGGACAAGTTCTACGTCTATAGTATCAGTTTCCAGTGAGGACACCCGAAGTATGCTTTTCCTCTTGTTTGGTGTGATTTTGGATCAAGAGAAGTTGTTATAAACAGCTGAGAACCGGTCATGGCAGAAGCACCTGGAAAGACCACCTGAGGGGTGGGGCCGAGGGCAGGGGTGGAACTTATAACACCCGAGAGCCAGCGGGGGAGGTGTTGGAGCTGGAGCTCCAGGGGAGAGGGTCACTGAGCCTGGAAACCCAACACCGAGCGTGTGAGTGTGTGTGTGTGTGTGTGCGTGTATGTGCATGTGTGCCCATACACACGTGTGGTTACACGTGTAACAACCTTACCTGTTGGTTCAGTGTTCTTCACCCGACAAAGCAGTTGTGGAGGAGTAAGAACACGTGAAAGGATGATTGGTTTTAATGACATGTTTATTTTTCTTACTTCTAGGATGGAAAGTAAAGAATCTTGTGCACTGTCTTCTAAACTCTTTTCTGTGATCTCTGACCATTTATGTTCATATCCTCGCGATATTTAAAAATAACGGATCTCATCGATGAGGGCTATGTCTGTATCCAAGGGGAAGAGAGGCAGACCTTGTGCATCAATTACTTGTGAATCTGAAAATTTGTGAGGCAATGGAATTATGTCATCCGTATCGCATTAGTAGGTCTAATTTTGGATATTTCCAGGCTGAGGTGCAATTTGTTTTACTAAAGTGACAACACTCATTTTGAATGCAGCAACATGCAATTGCAAAACCATGGGTATGTTTTAGGGCATGTTTCATTCTTCAACCACAAATGCATCGTCTAGTTCAAAAAACACATTCATCGTGAAAATTGATCAATTGAATAAGTAAGACAAAATAGTAGAAATCGTCATTTCCTTATAATTCACCATGGAAATGGTAAACCTTCACTTCATAGTCTGTGAAGCTTGTAGATAACGTATGTCAGTCTCTCTTCGCATTATTCTGTCACCAACATGCTGTAATTCGTAAGGTATTTAGGAAAAGGAGTGCCGTAAGTTTACCAAGAACTTCTGAATGTTTGGTAAACGTATAGGCCAAAGGAAGGAGTGGACAGAAGAGTGAGGTAAAGGAGGTAGGAGGAGAGACAAAAGGAGAGAGAAGGTAGAGTATCGTATTCCAGTTGCTAAAGGGACAGATCCCAAACAACAAAGGGCACCATTATCTTTCCCTCTCTTGAGGCAGTCTTGCAGCTCGGTGAGGTCTTTCCCACCGTTCTCCAGTGTTCCTGGGTTGCTGGTCACCCAGTGAAAGTGGGGGGCACAACGGCATTTCTGGAAATGTACAGATGGCACTGGATGGCTAAGCCGCAGGGGATCACTTCCTCCGTTGCAGCGTTGGGGATGTTTCCGTGACTTGATTGTGTGTCTGTCCTTAATTGTTAACACAGAGGAAGTTAATTATATAATCTTTAAAAGTTAATACTGTGAGACAACACAGTATTTCAGAGCCTAGCCCATATTTCTGTTGGTCCACGAGCAGAATAGGGGCCACGAGCGTCCACGGAGCCCTCAAGGGGACGAGGGTGGCGCATGGTGCAACATTGTGACTGTCCACTCTCTTCCATGGAAACTCATTTCTTTCACCATCTCCATGCCGAAGGGGGATCTGTGCCCTGGGACCCAGGAAGCCAGACTTGGAGTTCTTGCCCTGCCAGAGTTTCTCGTCCAACATCTGTTAAGTTCAAGTCGTCTGGCCTTTTTTTAGATCTCGGGAAGAAGCGTTTGAATAACCAGAAAACCAGAGACTCCAAACGACCCGGGAGTCCACACAGAGTATCTACGCACGCCGTGTGCATTTCCCAGGGAGAAGGGTCTGAGCTTTCGGCTCTTGTCACCTTATTTGGGTTTTTGAACAAACAGTTGACGATCTCCCTTAATAGAATGTAACGTTTACCCGGAAGAACGGGATGTCGACAGCACAACTACTCTCCCTTTCAAGTTCGCTTTAAATTTCAAAAACGTCCCCTGAGTTTTCAGATGTGTTCCCTTCTTCCTTAGAGGTGAATGGTGGCAGGACGTGGGTCTCAAAACACAGAATGTGTTTTCCTTTCTCACAGCACGCGAACTTTGGGGGACACTGTACTCGGGCTGTGTTCCTCTAGATGTGAAACTGCTGAGGATCCCACCACACGCGTTCACACCTGGAACCCAGATGCTGCCCATCAACCGCTGCCTCCGCCGCAGTTCGCACCTCGCTGCCGCACAGCAAGTTGGTGATTCATCATGCCGCGATCTTCCTAAAGCGGGATGATAATAGAAAGTCTCCCAGCAGCTGTCAAGGCAGCAGGAACAACACGCCATTGCGAGGCGGCACCACCCACGTTCGGTGTGCGGGCTGGAGCACTGCCAGCCAGGCTCGCCTCGCAGGCTCAGTCCCGGACGAACGTGGCGAAAAATCGGCCGTGTACACCCCAAGGGAGGGGATGCGTGACCCCGTGGCGGCGACCTGCCCCGAAGGACGTTTCGCGGGCCGAAAGAACACGGTGATCTGGGCACAGAAGGCACCAAGACTTCCAGCCACACCGTGGGCCTGTTCCAGCCACACTGGGCGTGTGCCTCAAAACTGCGTCTCCCCTTGAAGAGGAAGGCGAGCATAAATCCAGACCTTGGCCGTGCTCGGCAGCACGCCCGAAAGCAGTCAGTCTGACCCCAGAGTTACACTCCCCAGTAATTCCGCTCTCTTTCTATATATATGCTTTATGCTTTATATGCTTTATATATATATATATATATGTGTGTGTGTGTGTGTGTGTGTGTGTGTGTATACATATATATGTATATATATATATGTGTGTGTGTGTTATATGCTTTAAAGCATATAATATATACATGTTATATATGCTTTAAAGCATATAATATATATATATATATATATATACACACATATATATGAAGTGTGAACAACTAAGCACTGGCTGTACGTTCAGTGTACTAAGTTAAATTCTACAGGGGACACACACGGGAGCAAGGCAGATGTATTACCTGTCCCATTACAGGGGTGTTCCAGTCCTTCCAGATATACAGATTATAGCTATATATATACATATATATATATGTATATGTACGTATATGCATGTATATGTGTATGTATGTATATGTATGTGTGTGTGTGTATATATATATGTATGTATGTATATATATTTTCTGCATGGATGTTATTGTGTTTTCTGACAGATTGTTGGCCAGTCTTTGGCATAGTGAAAGGATAATTATTTGGGAAGCATTTGGGGACTGTTAATTGATATGGGTGGCATTAAGTGCCGATGCAGAGGAGAAAGAGCGTGGTCTTCCAGAGAAAAGGAGAACAGGAAAAACAATGGGCATAACCATCATCAGAGCAAAATGAAAAGAAAGAAAATGTGGGTTGCTGGATGGCATCCAGTAAAATTGTAATTCAACCTCCTAATAGATCTCAGACTCCAGTTTCACCGAGGGAGGAGTTCACCGTGGAATGCCGCAAAGGCAACACAGAGGATTGCAGAGTTCTGTGGCCAGACTGGAAGATTGGAATTCAACAAAAAATAAAACAATAAACTCTAATGCACGTGTCCAAACCCGTAATGTATTGAAAAGAGGTTTGGAGAGCATACAACTTGTGCATGGTAGCCAAACTTGTTTGAATACTGGAACACAATTTCTTTGTTTTTCTTTTACAAGTTTGTGAGGAGATGAGACTTGAAACTTTATGTTGAAATCAAAACAAAGCCTTCGGGAATAACCCTGAGAGCGTCTGTGGAGAGCAATCAAGTTGAAGTCAACGCGGGAAACACTTGGTTTGCGGAGCTGAGTCACCTTTTGCCATGTGGCCGTCATCACGAGTGTGCATCTTGACATGGCGGCCCTTCCCTCAAGAGCTCCTTCCCTGCTGCAGGCCGCCGGCCCCCTGAGGACAGGAAGCTTAATGTCTGCCGGTGGAGAAGCGGTTCTTCCTGCCATTACTGACCCTCTTCCCGTGCCCCCCCAGCCGCCCCTCCTCAGCTTGCTTTTCAACCACCCTGTCTCTGTCCTGTCACTAAAACTAGCAACTCCTTTCGTCAAGAGTGTCTGGTTTTCACTGTTTCCCCCAAAGCAGAGAAGTTTCCAGGAGTCCCAGAACTACAGCCCCAACCACGTTCTGTGGGGCTCCAAGCTGGGAGAGACCCCAGTCCCTGCCCCCGGGTCCTGACCAGCAGACGTGCAGGTGCACATCTTGTGCTCAGTTGCCTGTAAAGCCATCCTTTATAAAACCAAGTTTTTAGTGAAGGCCTGGTTCCTTCAGCGCAGATGTACTGCCCTCAGCAGCTTCTAGAAGAAAGAGTGAAGAAGGACTTGCGTAAAGCATCCACTCTCAAAAACATAGATGCGATTTTTGCCTTATCGTATGATGGGTAATTTTTCCAATTACGAAAATTCAAGTCGAAAATCTGTATCTTAGTTTTCATCCGAAATTCCTGTCATTATTGCAGATGTGCAATATGTCTATCTACACGTGTCCCCTTCCCACAGCCCCGCGGCAGCATGGGTCCGGGGGTCCAAAGTGAAGACAGTGCCCTCTGCGATGTGGGAAGCTCCCAGTTCGAGGGCATGGTCTTTCATTCACGTATCAGCTGTCATTTTGGAAGGAGGGGACCGTGCTGAGAATCTCAGATTTCTGGAATGAAACGAAACAGGCAGATGTTCCATTGTTATCATGGTAAGCAAAGAACTCAGCTCCTTTTCTGTGAGAGAGAAAACCGTACTTAAGACAGCCCGGGTTGGGGAAATGCTCATCCCCCTCACCCACACCATCTCCCCTACAATTTCACAGATGTGCCTGGCTTCCTGGCTCCCTTCTAGACAAACCTGCAAAGGTGGGGCTTGCAGAAGAAAGTGCTAAGAAAAATAGAAAAGAGGCTATGAAATAGATTAAGCTTTTGGCCAAGAGACGGAGGCTGTCCTCTCGGAGAACTCCTACGTCTCAGCCTGAGTCAAAATGAGATTTTCTAATAGTAACATATAAATAAGATCAGACATCCATAATAATAATAATAATAATTGATAAAGAGGGGTGCCTGGGTGGTGCAGTCGGTTAGGCGTCCGACTTCAACCAGGTCACGATCTTGCGGTCCGTGAGTTCGAGCCCCGTGTCGGGCTGTGGGCTGATGGCTCAGAGCCTGGAGCCTGTTTCGGATTCTGTGTCTCCCTCTCTCTCTGCCCCTCCCCTGTTCACGCTCTGTCTCTCTCTGTCCCAAAGATAAATAAACGTTGAAAAGAAAAAAAAATTTAATAATAATTGACAAAGAAAGAAAGAAAGAAAGAGAAACAAAGGAAAGGAAGGAAAGAAAGAAAGAAGAAAGAAAGAAAAGAAGGAAGAAAAAAGAAAGAAAGAAAGAGAAGGAAAGAAAGAAAGAAAGGGAGAAAGAAAGAGAGAAAGAAAGAAAGAAAAAGAAATTAAGAGAGGAAGAAACAGAGAGAAAGAGAAAGAAAGAAAGGGAGAAAGAAAGAGAAAAAGAAACAAACAAAAGAGAAAAGAAAAGAAAAAAAAGAAAAGAAAAGAAAAGAAAAGAAAAAGCAGATGGGCAATGTGCTGCCCTGCCCTCCTGGGGCTGATAATAACGCCTAATCACACGCCTATCAGGCCCTTATCGGCCGGTCTGCACCCTGCCACCGCTTGGTATTTGGGTCACGTCTCCTAGTTCCTCGCACCAATTTGAAAATGATGACATTCACAGCTATTTTTATTTCTCTCCCATGGAACAGCGAGATTTCTTCCTCTGCTCTCTCTCCCTTCCTCACGTATATTCCAGGATTGGCCTCTGGTTGAACTCCTCTGCTCCGAAAAAGCACCTTCCTCTGTGGATTAGCACAGCAGCAGAAATGCTTTCAGTTCAGGAAAACTGCGAATTCATACGGCAGATAAAGGTGTCTGCATGTAAAGCTGAATATGCCAACGAAATGCTGACTTGCCAATTAACCAAGAGTGAAATTGTTAATCTTCCAATTACCCATCTTGGAAAGCCTTCAAGCTTTGAGTTGGGTCATTTACAGTAAAAGGAGAGAAGCCAACAGCCCGTCTGAGGCAAGAAAATGTGATTGTAAAAGTCCATGCTTGTGTGTGTCAGCATGGATTCACCACAGGCGCACAGGGGCTTCTCGAAACCTCCTTTCTAGCTGCGCGCAGAGCATGTGTTTGGAGTCAGGGGCAAAAATGCATTTGCATTTGCTTTTCGGAAGGTCACGATTCCCCCTGAATTAGTTAATGCCACGTCCCTGGATTTCATCAGATCAGCGTCCTCCCCAAAGCAAGAGGCAGCAGAGACTGGCCGGGCGGCTAGCCACTCCGGGTTACCCTGCACATCACAGTCAGGGCTGGCTTTTCATGAGCAAAAGGCAAAATAATTCATGTGTTTGCAAAGCCGATCCATTGCTAGAACCGGTTTGACAAGACTACAGCGTTTTCTTGGCACCCGGAGAAAAGCTTTTTCCTTCTCCTTGTGAGACGTGAGTGTGCACAGAACACAGAAGCAGAGGGAGAGCGGGGACTGATGAGCTTGCCCTGGGAGAGGAGCGAAGGAGACACAACCTGGGGGAGGCGTGGGGGGCGGGGCACGCATAATTATATTTGATGGTTGAAAAGCTAGAGTGCAGTGCAACCATCCCGGAAGCTCTTCTCTCCCCTCCCCCCCAAACTGAAGTAAGGACCAAGGGGTTAATATTCAAGGGAAAAGATTTAGCTCAAGGCCATGGAGAATCTTCCAAAAGAGCTGTCCGTCCCTGAGATACTCTGAGGAAGAGGTGAGGCTGCTTTCCTTGAAACACGTGTTTCTCTGCTTAACAGTGGTTACTACCCATGGGGTCGGGGCAGGTTGGGAGGAGAGAATCTTCCCAGAGAAACAGGCAGAGGAGGAGAGTCCCTCCAGGAAGTGCCGCAGAGCCAATGAGAGCTCTCCATGGTGGCTGGAGGCGGGCAGAGCCCTGGCTAACTCCTCTCTTCCTGCCTGTTGCTCACAGTCAATTCTGGTTAGGCCTTTGTCAGAGCAAATCATCAACATAAAATCCTTTGCATAAGAATCATCAACAGATTTTAAATGAATTATGGGGTGGGCTGCCAAGAGGCGCAAACCAACCTATTATTTTATTTATTTTTTTTTTTGGTCCTAACAAAATGCACACGATCAAAAAGTTGGCACGCTAATTTTTACCTCTGCCCATCCTAAGCAAATATTCACATGAAATCAAGTGGGAGAAGGATTTCCTGCATTACGTACAATTGGAGCCTTACATACTTTTTTTCTTATTTTGAAGTTAAGTATTTATTTTAGTGCATTAAAAAAAATAACTCCTATATAAAATTTTCCAGAGATAGCTTTGCTTAGATTGAAGCTAAAGGTAGAAATGGGGGTGCCTGAGAGCTAGTTAATAAATGAATATTCATCCTGTCGGTACTGAGAGAAGATCAAAATCGAGGCTGGTCCGTAGACAACAGAAGGAGGCATAACCATGGGACTAGGAAACGTCCCCAGACTGACACAGAAAAGGCCCCGCTCATCACTAAATGGGATCATGTTTTACATTTATATGGGAGGTAGTTTGGGGGACTGATAAAAATTAAAGCTATGTTCATTAAATAAAATCATATTTAGAGTGGTATTTTGCTTGTTCTTATTAATGTTTGATGTGTCGAAGGCAAACTTAATTTGCGTTTTTTATTTGCACTAAAACACTAAAAAAAAAATGAAGGACTAATTTAGAATCTGATGCAACATTTGTGCTTGTACTTAAATCAGCACCTCTATATCACCACATTTAACATTCAACAACGTCAGATCTGACATTGCTTTGAGCGGAGCCAGCTGCATAATTGCAAAGCTCAGTGCAAAATGAAAACGTGGGCCCCGTGTTCAAAGAGCAGAAAAAGATCTTGCCATTAAAGAACTAAAATATAAATCTTTCCCTTTCTTCTGTGGTCCCTTGTTCAACTTACAGCAATTTTATTTGCTTCTTTAATGCCCTCGGTAAAGAAAATTTTAAGTTATAATTATTAGCATATATTAAGTTATAATTATTAGCATATATCATTCATCTTTATATTGTACAATGCTAACTGTAAAGTTTTAGATGCAAATACCAGAACAATTCATTGTATGTGGAATCACAAAAATCGCACAATTCATATTCCATAGCTCATATTTCATTCTTACCAAATCAGTGGAAACACAGCAGAAAACTAACTCAACTGTTTTTATGTCACTTCTTGATTTTCACATATCCTACCAATCTTTTCCTTCCTTCTATTATTTTCAGTGCTAAGTAGTTGGCCAACACGGAGAAATGAAATGACAAAGGAAGACTAAAAGATGGGTTCTTTGGTCATTCCCGGTCCCTTATAAGCCATTACCTTCTTCCAGCAAATTCTGGTTTTCACAGAAAGGGTGGCCACCTGGGCTGTCAGTGACCCCATTTACTCAGTAGTAGACTTATGCCTAGCCTGTATTGATTTGAGTCTCACTGAGATCCCACACCTACCATCTTGGGTTGTCCAGAATCCTGTGCTCAAGCCGGCCTCACCGACACTTTATGAGAATGAGGTGGCAAGATGCTAGACCACGTTGTTGGCCAATCCTCTGATCGCCTGCCTTCCATACCGTCCCACTGGACTTCACTTACAAAACATGAGCTCAGAGATGCCATTATCAAGAATTCTGGCATTAACGAAGCCTGGGGTCCATTTGAGTGTGGGACCCCATGGGATTGCCTGGGTTGAACCTCAGCAGTCCGGCCCTGGCTTGGAGAGAAAAGGGCTAACCCCAGTTCCAATAAAGTTAAAACACGGACAAAACCATGATGCTTTTTGGTATCGGAATCAGACTGTTGAGAAGCTAGAATCATTTTCTTAAAAAGCCCTGCTTATGGTAAAGTTATTACTGTGGATACTTTATAATGCTCTTTTCAAAAAAAAAAAGTTCTGTTGATCTATACTCCCATGACTTGACCTTGAGTCAAGGTCACCACCCAAGCACAAGATACACAGAACAGTTTACCAAACACTTGTTCCAAGACCGCTAGCTACCACTAATTTATAGATAACTCATGGTGTTCCCTGAAGTAGGTAAATTATGGGTCTTGCTAAAATTTTAGCTCATAAAGGGGCGCCTGGGTGGCTCAGTCGGTTAAGCGCCTGACTTCAGCTCAGGTCATGATCTCAGTTTGTGAGTTCGAGCCCTGCGTCGGGCTCTGTGCTGACAGCTCAGAGCCTGGAGCCTGCTTCGGATTCTGTGTCTCCCTCTCTTTCTGCTTCTCCTCCACTTGTGCTCTGTCTCTCAAAAATGAATAAGTGTAAAAAAAATTTAAATTTTAGCTCATAAAGCTCCACGGAATCATGTGCTACCACCTAAATGTGTGGTGTTGGCAAGACATTTAATCTATTTATACCTCAGTTGAACTACATGACTTTTGACGAGGCTTCCACATCTAATTTTGGGCAAAAGCATCCTATCTTCTCGCCTGGAAATGATTCCTTTCAACAATTGATCATTTCCTGTCCTGCAACCAAAATAAAATAATCACATTTTTGTTCACTACGTGGACCATGCCTCACGCAGCAGCCTTATAGGCTGCAAAAGCAAATGGAATATGGGGAATGAAAGCAATCTCACTGAAAAATGGTTGAAATGGCAATCTTATGTTATATACGTTTTACTACAATAAGTGAAGTAAAAAAAAGACCAGCTGATCCTGTGTTTTCTGCTTTTCAGACGATTATGTATGCATCGTAACATGTGATCATCAACATAATTTTTGCATAGAAATACCAAGTGGCTTATTCTCGTGTTTTTAGGTATGGCCTTGGAAGCATGCGCAACTGAAAATGGATGGCACAAGATGTCGGCCTCTGAGCTCCAGCCCAGGCCCCTGCGACGTTCTGTCCTGCTTTTTGAAGACTATGTACTTACTAGTGGTTCCCTCAGTATCGTTTCTCCGTAGTTAAAACGCGACAACAGGGGCGCCTGGGTGGCGCAGTCGGTTAAGCGTCCGACTTCAGCCAGGTCACGATCTCGCGGTCCGTGAGTTCGAGCCCCGCGTCGGGCTCTGGGCTGATGGCTCAGAGCTTGGAGCCTGTTTCCGATTCTGTGTCTCCCTCTCTCTCTGCCCCTCCCCCGTTCATGCTCTGTCTCTCTCTGTCCCAAAAATAAACGTTGAAAAAAAAAATTTAAAACAAAAAAACAAAACAAAAAAAAAAACGCGACAACTATTTCACCGAAGTTGGTATAAACCATGTAGATTCATGTGGGGTACCAAGCCGAGCTCCCCCACCATGAGACACAGTGAGTAAATGCACACTCTCCTCCCACGACATGCTTCCCTGAGTTCAGAAGGCTGTTGCTATGACTGTCTCAATTGTGGTTTGTACTTGCTTTTGCATTGATTTTTTGCTTTCTGTGGTGATAGAAGTTGCCTTGCAAAGCTCAAGCTGTTTTCTGCGCTATTCAGAGTTCTTGAATTCCTTCCTTTCTTCATCACCTGTCACGGCCCTGATTGTCCAGTCCCTAGGATGTGAGCAGAAAGCCAGCCCAGGACAGCACCACTCTGTCTGAGATCTCTCTCCAGTGGCGACCCAAGTACAGAGGGTCTTGCCACACCTTGGCTGCACCCCGGCCCCTTGTCAAGACAGTCACTTCACCACCCAAGAGCTCCACTGAGCAGCCATGGGATGTGCCAAAGCCAGCTGCACCACAGCTACCCTTTCCCACCCTGAAATGACATCCCAAGAACCGCCTTCATCCGGCTGGGTCTCTCGCATAACTTTTCTTCCTGCTGGGTCTCTGGCATGACCTCTCTTCCTGCTGGGCCTCTGGCATGACCTCTCCTCCTGCTCATCTAGGGGACCTTGTCCCATGGAGACACTTAATTCTCCTTAGCTGGACCATCTAGGCTCCTGAAGATGCCAAGGATTCAGGTTTAGACCCCACATCCAGTTTGGGGTGTATTGTGTCACAGGGATTAGGGACACAAAGGGAATTTCTGAGAATTTTGTGACAGTGATTTAGGGTTTCACCTTTCCTTTGCATTCATGGATTACCTATAATCAGACTGAGAAGACCCCAAGGCAGGAGATGTGTGTCTTACTCTGTCAATGCTGGCATCATGTGGGTGAGACGGACAGCTGAGTACATTCATCTAAAATATAACCCTTGATGGGGCCCCTGGGTGACTCAGTCAGTTAAGCATCTGACTTTGGCTCAGGTCATGATCTCACCGTTCGTGAGTTCGAGCCCCACTTTGGACTCTGTGCTCTCTGAAGTGAGCCTGCTTAGGATCCTCTGTCTCCCTCTCTCTGTCCCTGCCCTACTCATGCTCTGTCTCTCTCACTCTCTCTCTCTCTCTGTCTGTTAAAAATAAATAAACATTAAAAAATTTTGTAAATAAATCAACATGAACAAAATGATAGAAGACAACCCTTCAAGAGCAGCGAGTCCCCAACTCCTGCAGTCGGACTTCCAGCTAAGCCCTCTGGTTGGCCTGGTGAGTGGGCAAAATGGTGCATTCAGTGGCCAGCCCCTCCCTCTGGCACATCTTCTTCTGCTTTATTCCCACGTGGCTAACTCAAAAAAAAAAAAAAAAAAAAAAAAAAAAAGCTTGTGTTTCCAACCAACTGATCTCATTTTTTACAGGGTAACGTTACTCCTCTTATAAGCGGGCGCATTTTTTAAGGCTCTTCCTCTTCTAACGCAAACAACCGAACACCCACCATTGCTGTTCACACGATTTTTTATTGTACGTGTGTCAATCACTTCTGCCTCTAGGTATTGTTCTAGTGAAACACAACCGCCAAAGACAGAAGCTGTGCGGGATAATATCATGCAATATTAACACCGAATAAGCATATTAAAATTTTAAATCAAGCACATCTACTAATTGCCAGTGCGTTCCTGTAATAACAAAACACTTAATTTTCTAGGAAGTTGTACTATCACTAACAGTATAATAATGCGGTTTAATTTGGCTCTGTTTAGAAACACGGTGCCAGAACCTCGCTCTCTGTTGCCTTTGGCTGGAAGCCACGCACTCAGCTCCAGCCCAGGTCCGGAGCTCACACGCGGTCTGCAAGAGAGTAGCACCGAACCAGAGGAGGAGACGGCCCTCCTGCTTTCCTGCACACCTTTTCTGGAGTCCTGCAAACTATCGCACCCCTTACATAAGATCTTGTGAAATTTTTTCAGTTTAGGGTTTGAAAGCACGTGTTGCAGATGATATTACATTATGATAGAAGCCCTAAGTGACCATGATAGGAAAAAAAAAATAAGACCGTAGAAAATCACATATTAGGGGCGCCTGGGTGGCTCAGTGGGTTACGCGTCTGACTTTGTCTCAGGTCATGATCTCATGGTTCGTGAGCTTGAGCCCCGCGTCGGGCTCTGTGCTGACAGCTCAGAACCTGAAGCCTGCTTCAGATTCTGTGTCTCCCCCTCTCTCTGTCCCTCCCCTGCTCTCTCTCAAAAATAAACATTAAAAAAAAATTTTTAAGTCACATATTAAAAAGAAAAAATATATGTATATTTTTACCATGATATTGGCATTGTATCCTTCCAGTCTATTTTAGAATGCTAGGAATATATTCAGAATGACTATATATATGTATGTAATATAATATTTTTTTAAGTAGGCTTCTCGCCCAGCTCGGAGCCCAATGCAGGGCTTGAACTCACGATCCTGAGATCAAGACCTGAGCTGAGATCAAGAGTCAGACGCTCAATGGACTAAGCCACACGGGTGTCCCACAAAATGCCAACATATTCTTGAAGGCTCTATCAATTCAGGAGTATTTTCATTTTTCCCATCAAGCGTTTACAACCGGATGGCATGATACATGTTTGTAAACGTGGATTTTGTTATTTGTGGCAACTCGCAAAGATGTGGAAGTGTCATGGTTTTATGAAGGACGGTTGACTGTGGATAAAGCATCTCATGAGACACTAATTTGTCAAGTCTATAAAAAAAAGAAAGAATTAAAGGAGCATTAAACTGAGGGAAGAAATGCCAAACTCATGACAGCCAAGTCTCCTGGCTGCTGCTGGCGGTGAAGGGAGTCGTGCAGTCTCCCTGGTCCGTGTATTAGTGGAAGAGGTGACACAAAGGGAGAATTGCCCCTTGGATCTCAGACTGGCTCAGGCCCTACCTTGTGGCCACAGAGAGCAAGGCAAGTGAGCCTTTGCACAGACACAATTATAACGATACCTTATTTACAAGGAGGAGGAGGAAAAAAATAAACCCAAGGGTGGAAATAACCAGATGTGCCCAGAAAGTGTTGGAAGGATGCTTAAATCTAAGACCCCCAAGTCCACGGCATGAAAAGTGGACAGTGAGATCACGGCTGAGCTTAGTGAATGGTGGACTGTGTTGTGATGAAGTCCCGAGGAGTGGGGCTGGGTGGGCACTCCAGGGGCACCGTCTGTGGGAGGTCACTGCACCTACCTCTCTGAGCTCCTGGTGGACATCTTGGAGGAGGTGCCAAGCACTCTTGGTCTTCCTGTAAGGCATCATGGTAGGACTCTTTATAGGTGTTTTTATCTGTTTTCATGAAATACTTGTTACTTCCTGAGTTTATGTGACAAAACTGGGGCACTTTTCTGTGGCCAAAGCGACAAAGCTAATGAGAGACAAGGCTGGTATTTTTTTTTTTTAATTTTTTTTTCAACGTTTATTTATTTTTGGGACAGAGAGAGACAGAGCATGAACGGGGGAGGGTCAGAGAGAGAGGGAGACACAGAATCAGAAACAGGCCCCAGGCTCTGAGCCATCAGCCCAGAGCCCGACGCGGGGCTCGAACTCACGGACCGCGAGATCGTGACCTGGCTGAAGTCGGACGCTTAACCGACTGCGCCACCCAGGCACCCCAAGGCTGGTATTTTAAACTTGGGTCCACCCGAATCCAAATCTTTCCTGAAGGGAATGTAGAAACCCCTTCCCATTCCCATCCAAGTGTCCTTGTGCTTTATAAAGTCGCAACGGAAACACGCGATCAAATGACGGGAGCATATTGAGAAGAAGTCTCTCTCCTGGGTTATCTTCAGAGTGATTCTAAGATAGAAGAGGTGGCCGAACATCAGGTCCCAGAGCCAGACTGTCTGGACACTTTACTGGACGTGTACCGTTGGCCCCATTTCTTCATACGCAAGATGGAGACAGTAAGAGTATCCGCTACAGGGCTGCTGTCCGACGTCTATAAATCAACCTATGGGAGATCTTGGCAACAGGGCTTCCTACTAATGTACAGAGCTGTACGTTCTCGTATGATGACGATGATGGTAATGATCCTGCTTCGTGAGTCAGGCTGACACGCGGCTCTTTGTCCTTCACCCCATCAGCACCGGAGTGCAGCCTCATGAAGCCCGTCTTCGGCTGGTCTACCTTATACTTGTTTTGATGAGTTGGTGAGTGAGGACGAACAAGGTCAGAGTGAGGCGGTCAGAGTAAGGACACAGAGAATTATGAGAGATAATAAGAGTAGGATTACCGCATATTCAATACCTAGATTATCTATTATTTGTTAAATTCATTATCGCTTAGGGGCGCCTGGGTGGCTCCTTCGGTTAAGCATCCAACTCTCGATTTCAGCTCAGGTCATGATCTCATGGTTCATGGGTTCGAACCCCACATCGGGCTCTGTGCTGACAGTGTAGAGCCTGCTTGGGATTCTCTCTCTCCTTCTCTGTCCACCCCTTTCTCCCTCTTTCTCTCTAAATACATAAATAAACATTAAAAAATTTTAAAACATAAGCACATGTATGCCAACATATGAGAAGTTTCTTGCAGAAAGGGCCTCCAAATGAGAATTCCAGATTGTTAGTAACGTAACTTTTTTGTGACCTAGGACAGGCAATGATTCCCTCCCCCTTTAATGACAGCCCTTGACAATATACCCTTTACTCTGGTAAGGTACTCATCTCGGTTCCCTATAGCTTTACGAGATTTGTCTCATAAGAACATGTCGTTGCTGTAAATGTATTGTCAAGATATTGACATAAACAGTAATGAAGATTTTTTTTAAGTTATGACCAGGTTTTGAAGGAGCTTGCATGTTAAGGAAAAGAGGAAGTTGAAGAAGTTCCTGCTGAGGTGACCAGCGGAGTGCTGATATGTAACACAAAGCAATTATATCAGCCCGTCGTAGTCATACATCAACATACTTGTTAATAGTAAAATATTTGAAAACACGCATAAGTGAAATGTCGATAAAAATCAGCTGTAGTCTCTTCGCCTCAAAAATAATTACAGCTATTATGATAAACACTATTCTGGATCTTTATGCCTATGTTAACATAAAGGGATTCATAGTGTACAACCTGTTTTATAAGCTTTATTTTGATTTCATTCTTTATCTTTATATGTGGCTACGTTTACAAATATAATATAATCCTAAAAGACTGCTTAATATCCCATTTTAAGTATGCACTACCAAATGTCTACTATTAAGCATTTTGTTTTCAATATCTCGTTATTATAAACAGAGTTTCAGTGAATATCCTCGTAGGTAGATCTGTACGTAAGTACTTATTTATCCTTAGGATAAAACCCCAATAACAGAAGATCTCTCCATGCGCTGGTATGACTAATGCTTCTGCAAAGGGTATCAAATGAGCTTCCACAAAGGCGTTCCCCTTCCTCTCGGCAGCGTGTGGGGTCCCTGCTTCCTCTGCTCTCCTGCCATCATTAGATCACTTCAAAAATTCCGTGTATTTAATGTATAAAAGTGCAGTCATGTTCTGATGACAAGCTTTGTTGAAACTGTATATATCAATGTGTGTGTGTGTGCATGCGTGTGTGTGCGCACGAGTATGTAGAGGTTCAGGCATACACATCCATGCACACGTACACATAGGTACACACACGTGTGTGCACCTTAGCGTTTTCAAACCACGTACTTTAAAGAACACCACAGTTTGCTTCGTGCAGCGGGGATGTTCTGTCGACACAGGAGCCAGCTGGGTGGGGAAAGGGAGAGGGTGGCACCAGGCCCTGTCCTTGTGTGTGGGCCTGGGGAGAAATCCGGGTGTTTCTGCCTGACTACATCAGCCGTGCAAAAGACGAGGGGCTCCGATGACCATTGCCAACTTTAGCGTTGCTGGTCTCCTGGGCTTTGTGAGAGTTCTCCGTTTTTCTCTTTAAAGGGAATATTTCCTCAGTCTTACTTTATCGTTATTTTTAGATACGGAACCCCCGGTGTGTCCAGGGGCCCGTGGGCTTCCTGCCAACACACGGGCATCTACGTCTGGGGTCACCTTAGCACAAAGGTGCGTTTCCTGTAAGACCTGGAGAGAGACAGAGAGGAAGGGCGCGTGTTGGAAATAAACGTTGAGCCATAAAATCCTTGAAAACCTGTCTTATTTTATAAAAGATCTGCTCACAGCCACGGCACCCTCCTTCCTCCTTCCCACATGCTCGCGCGGTGCCCTGCGGCTTTCCTCCTCTCTCCATGTCCCTGCATCTGTCCCTGATGGACAGCAATTCAACTGTCTTTCCTGTTTCCACCCCCTGCCCGTCAGCAAGGTGAGCTAAGGATGTGACAAGGTGAGCCAAGAGGGTGTGGCATGGTTGTGGTGAGTGACAAAGTTCTGCGGTCACAAGCGTGTATTTTAGTTTCTTTAAATTTTTTTAATGTTTTATTATTTATTTGAGAGACAGAGCAAGCAGGGGAGGGGCAGAAAGAGGGAGACACAGAATCCGAAGCAGGCTGCAGGCTCCGAGCGGTCAGCACAGAGCCCGACGCGGGGCTCGAACTCAAGAACCGTGAGATCATGACCTGAGTGGAAGTCGGACCTTGACCAACTGAGCCACCCAGGCACCCTGCAAGTGTGTATTTTAAAAGACTCATTACAGGGGCGCCTGGGTGGCTCAGTCAGTTAAGCATCTGACTCTTGATTCTGGCTCAGGTCATCATCTTGTGGTTTGTGGGATCGAGCCTCATGTCAGGCTCTGTGCTGACCACTCAGAGCCTGGAGCCTGCTTCGGATTCTGTGTCCCCCTCCCTCTCTGCCCCTCCCCTGCTTATGCTCTGTCTCTCTCTCTCTTTCTCTAAAATAAATAAAATAATAAAAATTAAATAACATTTAATAAATAATATTTAATAACATTTTTAAAACTTAAAAAATAAAAGGCCCATTACAGTCATTAATTTATTCCTGTTCTCATCTGACACCATTTCCATCAATAAGCATTTGCATTTCGTCCTTCTCATTTGTAACTCTGGCTCCGCCCTGGGTCCAGGGTGACCAGGGAAAGGGCCGGCACGAGGGTTACCTCCCCAAGCCCAGCCCCGGGGACGCTGTCCTGTGGCCATGTGCTCTCATGGCCCTTTGTAAATGCACCGGGCCGAGGACAAGCGCCAGGGTCCAGCTTTTGTTTGTTATGCCATAATCGATTCTAGGCGCTTGGTGTGCGCACACACGTGTAGGAGTGTGTGTGTGCGTGCCTGCCTGTGTGCACACGCTTGTGCGTGTCTCCGGGGGAGCAGTGTGCCTCACACGAGTTCTACACCTAACAGAATAGGTACCCCTCCTTTCGAGGGGGTCTCTTTCTTTTTCGCTGCCTCCCTGCTTCTAGAATGTCCTTGGGCAGAACCTATATTCGCCAGGAGACGTGATTTGGCTTCAGGACCGTGCCACCTGGGGCTGGCCTCTTTGGGGCTGGATCCCCCCTCGGTTCCTCAGTCCCCACGTCTATGGCCTGTGCCGTGTTAGCAAGCCCGAGTGCCTTCGGGAGGGCTAGGCGGCGGCCTCAGTCTGCATTTTATCTTTATACCCCTCCAAATACGGGGCCACAGCCCTTTATGTATGTTTTGTCATGAAGAAACTCACCAACGCATGATGGTCACATCTCACATTTGCTCGATCTCTTTCTCCCTTTTGTGAGTTCCAGAGGCTCCCTTCCCTACACTTGATACGGTCACGATCGGTGGTCGAATCGAGTGGCTTGCAGGCCGCAGAATGTTGTTACTTGTGCATCAGACCACGTGGACCCTAACTTTCTAGCCAAGAATCACCTTCCACGCGTCCAGGTCAAACGAGAGACAAGTCCAGTCGTGGTTACCTGCTCGGCTGCCAATTCTGGTTTGTTGGGAACAGATTTTGTGGAAAAACCGTATTCCGTTATCAGGAGCGCAGGTAAAGAGACTGATTTTCCCGAAGCATCAAGCTGAGGACGTCAAGCTCAAAGCCTCCCGGAGCTTTGAGGCGCCCGAACGGGACCAAAGCCCAACGGGACCAGGGTGTGCATGTGTCACATGTTTCCCCCTCCCCCTCTTTTGCCTTTACTGTGACGAGACGTGTGTTTTGTCCCGATGATCTGCCTCAGCCCCCTTACACAGCAACTGTGCTCATTTTCTCCCCGGAAGGATCTCTCCCGTTCACGGGCATGCTTAGGTTCTAGGCAGCTTTCAAAGAACACATCCAAGGACTGGACTCATCTGAACGCCTCTGTGATTCTCAGCCCCAGGCCTTTCCTCCTCCCTAGTCAAAACCAGTATCTTCCTCTTCCTTAGCCCACATATGCTGTGTGTACCTCCCCCAGACTTACGGATTTTATAACCCACCATATCCTTGGATCCCTGTTGGCTCAGCGGGCTGCATGGCGAAACGGAATGGTGTGAGGCTTTAGGCTTGTGTTGGACTCACAGCCCGCTATCTCGGGGCCAGAGAAGGTATTTGCTCTAGTGAAACCTTCCCTGAATTCTGCCCCTTCCGTGAGAACTGGAATGATAGCCAGTGTGGCAGTTAATGCTGGATGGCTGACCCAACCCCCTGCGGGAGTGTAGAGGCTCCAAAAATAACAACTGTACTGCTCAGACGAGCTGAAGCTGAGGTTAGAGGTGCTGGGAGTCCTGCCGATCGGATTTACTCGGAATATTGGATTTCCCAATGGATCTAAGGGGAGGAGCCCCGTATTCTGTCGACGTGCTCCGGGAGGCGTTGGCTGCCCCATGGCTTCATGCATCAGCCTCGACGTCCTGAGTGTGGCAGGGCCAGGGGCTCCCTTCATGGCTGCAGCTTGAGTGTTGCCAGGCTCCACCCCAAAACCTCAGTCCTTCTGACGATCGGCAGCCTAAAATAAAGCCCTTGTTGCTTAAATTAGCTGGGATGGATTTTGATCCGTGCAACTGAAACCACAGTTTCAACAATCTCCCAACATCCCCTGTGTCAGTTGAATGAAATTATACGTACAACTACTCACAATAATACGTGTACATAACAAACACATTATCTTTTTTCAACTGAAAGGGATCTCATTTTATCAATCCCCCAGTTCTCAGGTGTGGGACCGTTCTGATACAGCTCATTGAGAGCAAGACCCATGGTTCATTCTTCTCTTCTTTGCTCTAAATACCCACCAAGTGCATTTCTACACGACTGGTGTCCACTAATCCATTTTGAATTAAGGAAGGTAAAGGGTGGGGCGTCTGGGTGGCTCAGTCGGTTAAGTGCCCAGCTCTTGATTTCGGCTCAGGTCATGATTTCAGTTCGTGGGATCGAGCCCCAAGCTGGGCTCTGTGCTGACAGCGTGGAGCCTGCTTAGGATTCTCTCTCTCTCTCTCTCTCTCTCTCTGTCTCCCCACATACTCTTTCTCTGCCCCTCCCAGTCTCACATGTCCTCTCTCTTCTTCCTCTCTCTCAAAATAAATAAATAGACTTAAAAAAAAAGAAAAGTAAAGAGTAAGAAGGAATATTTTCTATGACACTGGTACATTTTTATACTAAGTAAACTGTCAAGAACCATTATATGTTTTAACATTTTTAAGGAAGAAACAGAGAAAATCTTGTTATTCTTGATTTTTTG
This sequence comes from Leopardus geoffroyi, assembly GCF_018350155.1. Lineage (NCBI taxonomy): Eukaryota > Metazoa > Chordata > Mammalia > Carnivora > Felidae > Leopardus > Leopardus geoffroyi. The sequence continues at coordinate 137,404,876 of NC_059336.1, forward strand.
ACCTTGATGACCAAGTAAAACGCCAAAACCTAATGATGTACCTGGCTTTGTTTCAGTGTACTCCCTGAATGCCCTTTCTACTGATGGGACCTTTCAGCGACGAGGCTGGGGAGGGGGGCAGAGGGGATAAACACAACCATTGTTGCTTTTGTTTCTAGGACGTTTGCCCTATAAAGGCCTATCTTAAGATGCTTTGTGGGCATTGCCAGAGAACATTCCTATAAGGAAAATATGCATTTAATTTAAACACATGATGAGCTAAGAGGAGGATAGGAGACCCACTCAGTGGCTGTACCAGTGACGAGCCCAATGGCAGACCTTCCAAAGGTGTGCCCAATGTCACCTGCTGACTTTCTCCACTTCCTCGAGGGCATAGTTTACCTGCTTATGTATGGTTTTTGGAAACACTGATGGAAAATAAGCCCAATTCCTGGTTGTTTCTGGTGCTTTGGAAAGAATTATTTACTGCTTTTATGGGAATGTGCCGCTTCTCTCTTCCTACCGGCCCTCAGCATTGTGCTTCCAGAATGATAACCATCTATTTCTTTCCTCACACTGCCGAGCCCAGAGTGACCCCGTCTGACCCAATTGAAATTGATTTTGTTGTTGAACTCCTGGCTAGTGCAAATTAATCTTAGATCCATACAAGATCAGGGAGGCAAGACAGAGAGGACAAAGACCTCAAGTACTGAGGGAAAAATTAGTTCTGAAGAAGGTATTTTAAGTTTGGCAAGATAAATGGCCACAATGACTTCCTTTGATAGAACATCTGTAGGAAGGGGGAGGAGAATGGCAGGGCCCCTCTGAGAAAGGCTGTAATTTAATAGCCTCATTTCCTGCCTCGTCTTGCAAAACTACCTGCCCGCTCCTGACAGCTGATGAAAATCACCAAGGGTTTGACTGGGTCCCTAGTGGGGGACAAGTTGAGACCCATCTTTCCTTCAGACTCCTGAGGCGAGAGTATGTTAGCAGGCCGGGAGGGTTTCTGCCTCCTCTCCATAAAACAAAAATTTGATCATTTTGCTGAGTTTTTCCCAGATCCCCGGAGGGACTGGCCAGGGCCTGCCTGCCACACGAGACCTACCCTCACCCCGCTGTCAGCGGGGGAAAGCGATTTCGTTCAGGGGCGGCCTTTGGAACTGACTCTTTTCCCTGGTAAGAGATCCAGCCGGGTTTCCGGACGGTGGAAACAGAAATCTCGCTCTGTAAAGGGCTCCCCTGGTTCGAATAGAAGTTCTGCGTACTTGTAAAGTCTTCTCACAGCCGCTGTAACATCTCCAGCGTGCCTGTGCGCGTTCTTGCCAGGAGGGCCCTTCTAAGTCCTTCTCTAACACGCTGACCACTTCTCCACCTCCTGCATGGTCTTCCTCTTTGAACAGGGCACCCTTCGATGGGCCTGGGGGACATCCGATCCCACAGGGTCCCGGTGCCTGTGTCGGATCAGTAACACTCCCGGCTCCTGATGCACCCTGTGAAGCAGAAGAGCAGTGTCCCTCTGAGGACGTCCCCCACGTGGGCTGCTGGGCACGGACATGTCAGGAGCAGAGGACTGAAATCTGACAGCCCTGCTCTGGGAAGACAGAAGTCAGGGCTCCACTGCTACCCTTCAGCACCTCAAGTTTGATCTTCAGGCAGATGACGCTGCCCTTTTATTTTACTTCCTATCTCACGATTTTTACGCAGATCAATTTTCAGAAAACGTTGAGTAACATTCATGGCCATGTTATAAATAAAAATGCAATGATGCCGGGTTGTTTTGTTGTTGTTGTTGTTGTTGTTAGTGTTTTTAAATTTATTTGCTTTATAATAATGTTTAGCCGCAAAGTACCAGTGTTTTATCACTTACCTTTTTAAATTTTTTTTAGTGTTTATTTATTTTTGAGAGAGAGAAACAGAGCATGAGCAGGGCTGGGGCAGAGAGAGAGACACACTCACACAGAATCGGAAGCAGGCTCCAGGCTCTGAGCTGTCAGCACAGAGCCCGATGCAAGGCTTGAACCCACGAACCGTGAGATCATGACCTGAGCCGAAGTTGGATGATCAACCAACTGAGCCATCCAGGCGCCCCAATCACTTATCTTTTTAAAATTAATAATTTAACTGGAAACAAAATAAGGTATTATGTTTTAAATGCTTAATGTAATCTTACCGGCCAAAGACAAGAACTTTCATTCAGTATGTTAATGTGTAAGTTATATACATATGTAACGTATACATAACTTAACGTAGTTGAAATCAGTAGCATATCTACTCTTTTCCTGGAACAAAGTGTCCCAATTTCTATTCATCTATATGGACCCCATCATCATAATTTTAATGTATTGCAATATTGCATATTTTACTACTATTTATAGTATTGGGAAAACACGCCCGTTGCATACATTGATTTTTCTATTAAATGATTAGTTTTGAATCAGTTGCTAAGAGTGCAATTGATGGGTTGTCACAGTGTAAAAATATGAAAGACTCTTGCTATCCATTGCCATTTTTATCCACAAGAGGTACATCGACGTGCACAGCCACCAACAAAGGCCACCAGTGTATGCATGGATGTGCGTGTACGTATGCATGCATGACCAACCTACACCGGTTATATCGATCTTAAAAAATAAGGATTGGCAGAACTCTCTAGACTTCTTATACGTAAAGTCTCCTCAGAGTATTTCGGAGGATTATTATTGCTCTATTCAATCTTCCACCAGTGAAAAAATAATTTAAGTGGAAAGGCTCAGTGTAGCTGTGGAGGATCTGGAATAAAACCTACAATTTGTGGCTGGGCAACTCTACAATGCTCTTATTCAAAAAAATAAATGATGTCATTTTCTATAAAACCAAACATGACCTATGACTCTAAATCACATGAGTGGGTTCATTTATGCTTTTAAATACGTTGCATATTAAGTTTAGCCTAAGGGTATTTTAAAAGAAGAAGCGAAAATATGTGAACTTGAAAGACACACGGTGTGGGGGCACCACACCATGGTGGTTCAGCCAGTTGAACGCCCAACTTCAGCACAGGTCATGATCTTGCAGTTCTTGAGTTCAAGCCCCGCATCGGGCTCTCTGCTGTCCGCACAGAGCCCTCTTCAGATCCTCTGCCCCCCTTTCTCTACCCTTCCCTCTCCCTCTCTCTCTCTCTCTCTCAAAATACATAAACTTAAAGACACCCTGGAAACCCCAGGAAATGGTTAGAGTGTGAAAATGAGTCTGTGATGCAACCATTTGAAAAGGAAAAGTATTTCGCAGGCTCCTGGAAGTCTGCATAAAGGACCCTGAATTATGGATAATTCCTTCTGCCCCAGAGGTAGTCTTTGCATTAAATGTCAGTGCACCTGCTTGACTGGGGAGGATTCCTTTCACTTGAACAGGAAAGTCATTTAAAAATAGCTACAGAGTTAAGGATTATCTTTTCATCCAGCTGAACAACAAATTCAAACTAAGCCACCGCATTGCCCCCAGTGGACGGACAATCGTGAGCCCTCAGTTGGGGCTTGGCAGTGCGTGATCTTGGTCAATCTGCCACACTCCCCCGTCAGGCTACCCCACCACTTTTCTAAGAAGAATCTGAAACTCAAGGCTCCACATTCTTGCAATGAGAGTGTGCGAACAGTGCTTCCGACCTGGGGATTTCCTCAGGGAAATTCTGGGATGAAATACTAAGCAAGTTATTAGAATTGTCCTTAAACGTCTACGGTACTTGGTCAGGGTACGAGTGTGAATATTAAAACCTGTGCGTTTCTATAGGTCTTCCCAGTGTTTGTTTCTCAGCAGACAGAAAACAACCAAAATGCCAGCCTCGATGAATTGTTTATCCAGTGAAGCATTCCACCTGCATTGGGGAAAATGGGTTTCACATTAGCATGAAGGAATTCTCATAAATCCAAAATATCTACCGATAAGCTCAGGATGTGTGATCAGTTACTTTCTGGTTAGTAATTGGTACAAAATGTGAAGAATCAATAACGTGTACGTTTGCTGATTTAACCAGGCAAAGCAGGTTATGTTCACTTAGTCGTGGACTAATCCTTCAGAGATAATCAATATTGTAATTACAATACATAAAGAAAAAACAAGGAAAAGGAAGCCATAATAATTTATTGTAAATGACGTCTTTCTGGTGTCTCTGGAACATTCCCAAAACAATTACAGCTCATTTTTCTACATTGTGCTTCACTGTGAAGACTTAGCATATAAATCAGATGATGATCTAATTGGATTTTGAGTCTTTCAAGAATTGTTAAATTTCTAATTTTTTCCTCTCACAGCATACTCGGGAGTTATGATACACGAGGCAAATGGTTAGGAGCGTAATTAGGGCCCAAGAACGGAGCATATGTTACGTTTAACCTTGTGAATATAAAGGCTGAAGGGCAGTCGAGTTCTGTTTAACCTTGATATCGAGACCAAATGAATAAAGTGCCTGTTAATGAGGAGAAGAGAAAAAAGAAGAAGTCACTGTAATCATATGAAAATCCATGGAATAAAATCCACATATACTTAAAAATGTCTCTCTATAGCATTTGACAATATCGCCAACTAAATATTAAACTCTTCAAAAGGTCTGTATTAGAGGTGACTAGAAAACGGGTTTTTATTTGGCACTGATCAACAGCATATTTGGAGACAACCCGTTGCTCTCCCCCTGATTTTCCGGTTTACCTTGAAGAAATCCTTATCTGTTTATGTTCTCGTCATTTCTATGGTGAACCAGTGAATCACATGCCATAAACATAGAGCTTAGTGCTTTGGGAACTGCTGAGGCATTAAAGCATCTTGGTGTTTCTGCCTGGCACTCTGCGTGGAACATGCAGGACGCATGGCCATTTCTGAACGTGTTCACACGCACTTTGGTTCCACGGGGCCCAGTCTGGGAATATGGGCAAAAGGACTTCCCTGGGCCTTTCTTCAAGCGATGGTTCCATGATTTAAGGAAGCCAAGTACATTCAAGGTAAGAGAGTCAAGGAATTCATTCCAACAGGCATAATTGACTTTGACACAAAGGACAGAGAGGACTAGAAATGGAGGGGGGCATTGGCCTCTGTTCTTTGGCTCCAATAACAGTGCCCTCCTGGCTCTACTAAATCACCTAATGGTCCACTATGAGACATGCCTCTTCACCTCTCCATTTAGCTCTTTCCTGTGAAAACACGAGCCTATCTCAGTGTGTTTATTCCTTACACATGGTTCCTGACATGCATGTCCCCAAGGGAATGTGAATGTGTAGTGAGGCACTTCATATGAGGTGTGGACCGCAATACTTGATTTGGAGTAAGAGTTCGATTGCTATTATACCAGTATTCTCATCACCGTTGGTTGTCGCCCCCATATTGGCCGTTCCAAATGAAACCAGTTAAGTAACGTGGAATGCCCTAGAAACCCCCAAGCATAAAGCAGGAATTCAGACTGACAGAGACGTCCAGAAGAAGGACATAGGGACCATTAAACCCTACCTCCTGAAAACAGTCACATCACACAGTCTTCTCCTGGCTTACCCCTAAGCCCATTTTAAACTTAAAGGAACCTAAGCTGCCACAGACTGAATGTCTGTGTGCCCCCAAATCGGTAGGCTGAAGCCCTCACCCCCAAGGTCATGCTTTTAGGAGGCAGGGTCTATAAGAGGTGATGAGGTAGTAAGGGCTCCACCTTCATAATGGGATTAATGCCCTTATAAGAAGAGGAGAGAGAAAGCTATCATCTCTCTTTCTGCCATGCGAGGACTCACCAGGTATTCACTCGGGCCTTATGGACCTTTTCGAACAGCGAGCTAGTCGCTGCTGTCCTGCTAGTTCTCGCCCCAGATTCCGCAATCCTGGAATGCCTCCATCTCCAGCTTTTATGTCCGGGTCGTGCAGCTTATTAATTGCATTTAATTGCATGTTACAATCATGGGCATCGCTACTGGCCACAGGAAACTATTGCATTATCTTTTGTTTGGTCGCCTGCCCTTTACTGGCGCGCAGAGCCCTTACCTTTCTTTAAAAACAAATTTTTTTTAATGTTTATTTATTTCTGAGACAGAGAGAGACAGAGCATGAGTGGGGGAGGGGCATAGAGAGAGGGAAACACAGAATCCGAAGCGGGCTCCACGCTCCGAGCTGTCAGCACAGAGCCCGACGCGGGGCTTGAACTCACGAACTGTGAGATCATGACCTGAGCCCTACTCGGTCGCTCAACCCACTGAGCCACCCAGGCGCCCAGAGCCCTTATCTTTCTGTACATACCCTCGTTTTTTTAAGGTACAAAGAAGGAAATCTATAGGAGCGGTCAGCCTTCCCCGTGACCCTCAATGCAAACAAAACTTCCATCTGTTTGTTTTATTTCTGCGCAGTGCCCTGAGGCTCTGTCCGGCCTCCAGGAGCGTGTGGACGATGAGAGTTCTGTCTTGGACACAGAAGGCCAACGTTGGCAGCCCGGGTCTTCCCTGTGCTTGTTTTTCACTTTAATGAGATCCTCGGGGGCAAAGGCGGTTAAAAATATAAATTAAAAAATAAATACATCTCGGGTGGCCACGCAGGAGGCCAGATCTGAGACCCGTCCTCAGTATACATTGGGTCTATTAAAATACATCTCTGAGCCAATAGAGGACAGAGCCCCAGAAATCCTGTTTTTCAAGGAAATAATAGTAATTAAAAAAAATCTTTGAACACTTCTAGAAAACCCCGAAGTTTTCTAAGTGTAAGTAAACGGGGCTGGTGCCTGCTTCCCTGGCCATTTCAACAACAGAGAGAAAGGCGGGAGGGCTGCAGACAGGACATTCTAAGTCACTAGTGGTTCTGTGCATCGTGAGAGAAGTTAAACAGTGTTGAATCCCTGGCAGTTGTCAGCGTGTGTGTGTGCGGGAACGTGCGCGTGTGTGTGTATATTGTTTCTAATTTTGTTGTTCATGGCTTGTAATTAATTTCTTGGTTTTCTTCTCTTTCTTCTCTTTTCTTTTTTGGAGAAGCGCACATCAGAACACGGTTCCCAGTGAAACCACTTACACCCAACCTTTCAACTCTGGAGGATGCGACAGCCTATAATACACGGAAAGACTACGAGCCCCGTGTTTTATTTGCGCAGTTTAAGGAACTTTGGCTCAAAGAGGCTACGTGGCTGGCCCGAAGGAAATCAACATCTTCAAAAATCAGTGAGTCTTGCCTTTTCAAGCAAGATTACCTTTTTATTTCCCCCCAGTTTTCCTGAGATATAACGCTGTATAAGTTTAAAGTGCGCCAATAACGACTGGATGGACTTAAGTACTGCGAAATGACTACCGTGATAACTTCACTGAACACCCATACCCTCACATAGTTACATATTTTATATTTTGGTTTACAAAAACAGTAAGAAAGGGAAATGGCAATACCTTAAGGCCAAGACAAATTGTTCTTCTATTCCATTTTCTAGAATAAACACAGTGCCAAGTGACACGAAATGTTCCACGATGTTGGAGTCGAGCCTGAGGAGGAGATCGGGATCGGTGAACTTTCTGCAGGCCTCGGATCCGGGCGTCTCCACGGTGCCCCGATAACAGCGGCCACCGCGCGGACCTACCAGGCAGTCACCCGGCCAGCTGCACCGGAGTGCCAGCAGTGAGAGGGCAGGGGATGGTCCCCTCTTCTGTACTGTTTCGCCTGGAGAGGAGATGGGCCATGCAGACGCTGAATTGCAGTCTTCTTACCCCTATTTTGGTCACCAGGGGCCAAGGTTCTTCTTACTGTATGTAGTGCACAGACTCGACAGACATTCTTTCAAGTAAAAAGCCTTTGGCACTCATTTGGAGACTTTTACTATGTTCTCTTTCGCTACATTCTGGCACCTGTCTCTGGAAAATGCAAATGTCTGCCTTAATATCTTGCCTCAAAACCATAGAAGACAGTCTTCACGCTAATGGCATTTGTTCCTCATGAAAGATATTTTTTTAAAGCTTCTCCAGCGGCTGGGGTCCAGGAAAGGAGAGGGCGGATGAGAACTCATGAAGTTCTTACAGGTGCACGACCACACCCAGGCGGGGAGGACTGCAATTACAACCCAAGTTCATGGCTCCATTTTTCTTCCTCTCTTGACACGGCCGAAAACGCAACATAAGCCCTGTGAATGTGGACGATTGGCTGTGTCATACCTCTGTGAAGAGAAATTAAATTTTTCATTAGCCAACTTGAATTGTTTCTTATTTTTCATGTATCACTTTGCTGGACATAGGGCTAGTCTCTTACAAAAGAGGCATTTTTCTCTTAATCATATGGAAATTAGGGATCAATTTGTTGATGAGGCCATGAAGTGAAAATTCTAAGCTTCGTGGTCGATTGGGCATTAAAAATATGACTGGAACTAGCACAGAGGCTCAGAGCAACTACAATGGCAGTGATGTTTCACCGCGGAACGGCGTGGGAGAAAAATCACCCTTGCACGCACCCAGCGCTGCTCTGTTTTAGTGTATGTGCCCCTGGCCCCGGTAAGGTTCACCGTTCACCACCCAATGTGACATCTTAAGAGCAAGACATCGTTTAGGAGGGTTTTTTTTCCCCCAAGAAGATAAACTATCACTTAGGAATTAACAGTCTAAGCAGTTGAATGTTACAAAAAATTTCCGTGCAGCATAAGGATTTCTTTTTGAAGATAACGCCTGCAAGGATGACAATTTCCCCTGGATCTCAAGAGAATACATAGTGAAGTTGTCTGGTTCACTTGAGAATAAAACCAAAACACAACAAAAATATCAGATAAATTGTCAAAAATTGTAATGGCAACAAAGGCCCTCAAGTTAGACACACTGGTCCAACGTTACCCCTACTCTGCCGATGACCAATGTTTTGTCGGCATCAGCCCGTTTTGGAAAACCACTGTTATTGTAAAATCAGTACATTCTCAGTGTGTTTCAAAGTACTGCAAAGTTTTGATTAACTCAACCACAGAGAGGACGAGAATGATTTTTGACAGGCATTTTGATTTTTAGAAGAAAGCAGATCGACACATTTATCTGGTCTTCTATCAAAAGGAAGTAAGTTTTCGACGTTTATTTATTTTTGGGACAGAGAGAGACAGAGCATGAACGGGGGAGGGGCAGAGAGAGAGGGAGACACAGAATCGGAAACAGGCTCCAGGCTCTGAGCCATCAGCCCAGAGCCCGACGCGGGGCTCGAACTCACGGACCGCGAGATCGTGACCTGGCTGAAGTCGGACGCTCAACCGACTGCGCCACCCAGGCGCCCCAAAAAGGAAGTAAGTTTTAAGACGCTTACACGAAAACTTTGCTCTGTGTGTTCGTTAGCCTGCAGTTAGCTGTCGAATAAAACACTTATGTCCCCAACATGGTGTGATCACGGTTGATCACTGTAGACGCTAAGCAGCGGTAACATTACTGTTTTTCACAGAAGGACTCCGTTTCCCTCTCCGGACGCTCTTCAGCACTAAGGGGATCCTGGTTTACACTCTGGGCTCAGTCTGGCCCATCGAGAAACAGAGGCTTGAAGCAGTGGATCGGTGTGGATGTCATGGCAGGTGTCCGAAGCTGGGAAGTCAGTTATGGCCATCGCCCTCAGTTCCATACGTTTTTGCTGTCTGATCTCTCAGGAGAAATTCAGACCTGGGGACGGGAGGGACACAGTGTAGGTATGTGGCCTGTATCCCGTTATTCCATTTTCCCAACTATCGCAAGGTGTAGGCTTGGCCTTACGCCCATCGTGGAAACGAGGCAGACGAGGGGCTTTGTGAAGTTCGGTGATTTCTAGTGATCACCCTCAAAACCACATAGATTGGAAACAGCGGAGTCACGAACCACACCCATTGTCCCGTGGGGCCCCCAAGTCTGAGCTACCCTGATGTGCAAGCAGGTTCACACCTGGCCGACTCCACACCCCGGGGCTCCGAATGCCGAGGTCAGTATTAAGAATGGAATACATTGTCAGACACACGACTGCAGGTACCAACATGCAAGATGTGTTTCGAGTGACCCTCCTGAGGAACATTCCTCTCTGATCCAGCTGAGAGGAAATTTCCCAAATTTCAGCTACCAGATGTAGCCTAGCCACTTCTTTTCCTTCCTCTGGTTATTCCTTCCTCTGGTATTGCCTCTGGTTAGTGGCAGAGACCTTGACCTAATTGATTGTTTTCTCCCAGACGTAGATAATCACAAAACCTACTTTCTAGAGTTCTTCTTTTACTAAAAACTTCTAGAAGGCAAATTATTTTTCTTCAGAAAATGACCCCAACTTCCTGGCCACAGTTGAAAAACCCAGCAAGGAACATTCCATCTCAGCGGGGGTCAACGGAACCCCAAATCCCAGAAATGGGGAGCAGGAGGAAGGAAGGGAGGCAATAGGTCTGGGGCAGCAAACAGACGAAGCTGGGCCTCGAGGATGTCCGGGTGCTGAACTGGAGGCCGGATTCAGCAGCGTGGACTCTATAAATCTCGCAGTAAACTGTGACAACACAAAGGTCCCCGAGCACTCTCTCCATCTGTGATATTTATCTTCTAAAAGGCCTGGCCTTCTGCACGGACACACATTCAGTAATTCCCAGGTTGGCATTTTCTTTTCTCTGCGTCTCAGTTTTCTGACCTTTGCGGAACTGCCAGAGAGGAGGTCGTCCACCTGCAACTGTGTGTGTCTCCGGGACAGAAGGGACGCGGGCAGGGCGTCAGGGAGGGGGACGTTAAATGCTTCTATTTCTGGAGCAGGACGTGAGCCGAGAGAGAGCGAGCGAGCCACGGCGGCCGATTAGGAGGCAGCGTAGGGTGTCACCCCCACGGTGGCCCGTGCCTCCCAAGAGGAGGTGCGATGGGAGATGAGCAAGGTGAGGAAATGCCTTACGGGGGGAAGACAAAGAGAAGGGTCTCCCGTGACACTGCGCCTCAGACAAGCTGAGTCTCAGGATACCAGACACCGAGGAGCTGGGCTTTTCAATACCTGAGGGTTTGCTATCAAAAAACATGGTGAGAACTCCCGTCTCCGCGATGGACCATGCGTGGAACAACTCGTCTGTGTCACTGAGAATACAGCCTTCCTTTCTCACGCGCAGTCAGCGGCTGGACAGACTCTCCTCCCGGGTGACCTTAAAATGACAATAAGAGGGGACACCGAATGCACGGCCTCCTTGCTACCCTCTTCCAGATGAGTCGGCTTCCTAGGAGGTTGTGAGAAATTCTGGCCACGTTTCCTGGCAAAGCCCCCGATGGCCCCAGGACAGTTCATCTGTTCCCTCTGTTCTTCCTTCGGTTCATGCACTGCCCCCCCCCCCATGTCTGGGCTAATAACAGGCTTACGACCTCATGGGACAAATACTTGGGGGGTGGGGGGAGAGAGGTGAGAAGGGGTAGTCAGACGATGGTTTGGGGGACAGGGAACACAACGCCTCACGCAGACCTGTTTGAGGTGGGGGCCCCTGGGAGCCCCTCCAGAAGCAGGTGTGGATAACTGGGGGGTCTGTCCTGTTCACTGGTCGGGTGCCCCCTGCTGGATGAATGGTACAGCAGGTTCTGTGTATTTTGGAGACCCCGCTGCTGAGAGAGCAAACTCGTTGTTTGCTTAGAAATTTTTTTGTTTGTTTGTTTGTTTGTTTGAGAATTTAGAGGATCCACTTGGTAAATGATCTAAAAGGGCTTGTGTGGACCAGGAGGACAGATCGCTCGTGACCTGACGGGCTTCTACCCGGGGCCCGCAGAGATCAAGGCCAGAGACCCTAGTTATTATCCAAAGTGCGTCCCAAAACCGGGTCCGATCGCGGCCCACGTGGCAGTGGCTCTTACCAGCAACGACGCCCACGTGACTTAGGGTCCCGGAAACAGAATGCCGGAGACGGGTGCTCCATCCGGGACATCAGTGGCACACGTGGGAGCAAAGTGTGCGCACGCGCACAGCACCCTGGGCCGTATTTGCCCGCGTCGGGGCTCGTAGGCACCGGGAACCTATCGCAGGCAGCTAATCGCAGGTTTGCGTCTTTGCGAATGAATTCTCGTTTCCAGACGAGGAGCTCTGGGCCCGGTTATCAGTCGTGGTCGCTGGTGCGGCCCAGCGGACCGTGGGGCGGACCCCGGAAGCAATTACACTGCAGGCGTCTTCTCGGTCCCCAGAAAGCAAAACGATGGCACCGCTGTCACCACCACCGCCCAAACCGGAAGTCGGGCACGCCCTGGTGACCTCGCCATTGTCCTGATCGTCACCGGCACCGCCGGCCCCCTCGCATCGGAGGCCGTTGGACACTCGCGTGGCTGAGGGCTTGCATGTGTAATTTGCTTCCCCAGCAGTCGCATGAGATCAGCTGTTACGGGTATTCCCATCATGAGAAGTTTCCCATTATTTAAAGGGGGAGAATCAAAGTTCAGACAGACTCGCCAAAGCCCATACGGCCGTCTAATGATACAGCCAGAATGGGAACCCGTAAGGTAACCTTTATTCTGGCTCTTATCCTGCGTTTGTAACACATTTATTAAGCACCTCCTGCATGGCCGGCGCCGTCGTAGAAACTAGGGATTCATTAACGACCGAAGCAAAAGCCAGGCCCCTCTGGGGGGGAAATAAACTGTGTGATTGGCCTTGTGGTGAGGAATTCCGAGGAGAGGATCGGGACAGGGTCCATGGCTGGAATTATGGAGGGGGCAGTGGGTGGACGTTTCTGGGTCTCCACTCGCTTCCAGAGTCCGGCCTTCCCTCCCTTCCTGTCCTTGTTTCTTGGAATCTTATGGGACTCTTAGCAACGGCGGACTGCTGTCACAGCTCGGCTGTTTTCTTGGAACCCTTTCCCTCTGCCCAAGAGTGACCAACCCCATGTCCCCACGAACAATCTTTGTCGTCTGGGGTACCTGGGGGGGCTCAGCCGGTTAAGCGTCCCACTTGGGCTCATGTCATGATCTCAAGGTTCCTGAGCTCGAGCCCCACTTCTGGCTCCGTGCTGACAGCTCAGAGCCTGGAGCCTGCATCGGAATCTGTGTCTCCCTCTATTTCTACCCCTCCTCTGCTCATGCCCTGTCTCTGTCTCTCAAAAAATCAATAGACATTAAAAAAAAATTGTTTTTTTTCATCTTTGCCGTCTGTCCAGACCCATTCAAGTCACATCTTCCCTGTGGAGCCTCTGGTCCCACCTTACTTGCTGTGGGGAAGAGTGGGACAGCGTAAGAGCATGCGTGTGAGAGCCTGTGCCTGGGTGTGAGCGTGTGAGTGTGTGCATGTGTGTGTGTGTGTGTCAGAGCTAGCTTCCCTGTGCGGCCACAGCACTTTGTGCACGTCTCCAGTAGAGCACATCGTAATCACACCCCCTGTCTTTTGTGTCCGTCCCCAAGATGGAGGTGACACTCCTTGAAGGTGTTATTTCTATCTCTTGAACACACTTACAGGAGCGAGTGAACATACCACATAATTACATTAAATATATTCAGTTTCCCATCTTGACTTGATTTCAGATAACCATTGCCGACAGCAGGCGGGGCCTCTGACATCGCGCTACCCCTCTGAGTCCAGTTTTTAATTAATAACAGAGATATTATGAATGTTGCTTTCTTAGCTTAGTCCTTGCGATCACTGATTATCGGCATGAACGCTCCCCAGTTCTCTTTCATTGGATATAGTCTGTGCTTAACAATAAAGCCTCGCGATTGAAACAGAGGCTCAAATTATATAGATGAGAGAACGTTTTAAACAGCACAGGCCACGTCAGCGTCAGCTGGTGTTATCCCTTGCAAAGTTCCTCCCGTGCTAGGGTTTGCTTGATCTTCGAGAGGCGTGTTACTCTTTACAGTGAATGTTCCATCTGTATGCTACCCTTCCCAGGGGCGAAGAAAAGTATTCTCCCGGGGGGCAGGCAAGATGTGAATTCACACAGAAATTGTTAGAGACAATTGTTAAAAATGAAACGAAACTTGCATGGCACATCATCATTTTTTAGAACGGTTTTTAAATCAATTTTCCTCATCACAATAATCGGTGGATGATCAACGCAGCCGAAGGTCACGTGAAGACAGCATGAGCTCTTTGAAAATCGCCAAGAGGAGGGAGACGGGACTGAACAGGATGGGAATTAAAATGAGATTCACAATCAGGACGTTTGCAACTCTGGAAAGTAATCATCTGAGAATATCACGCATTTGAAAATTGGACCATTTGTTGGTTAACGGTAGCGGTAAACCCGGTGATAGTAAGTGTTTCCTAGTAAATAGCAAATTACAGAAATAGACTAAAAGTCACAAAACCAGTTTCCTCAGTAATCCCTTACATTATTGTGAATAGTTCACACGTAACGACTTGGGCAAACACGTATCCCTTGTAACACACAGCCGCACTTTTTTAACAAGGTGGCTTTTTATGTAACGAGTGCATTTTGAAAAATAACTTTAAAATTACTAAAGTAAAGGTGATCATTTAAAATATCAAAAATAAGAAGCCGTGTGATGCAAGTATCAGCAGTAATCTTAAGACATTGTAAATACAATAGTTTTTGTAAAATAAAAACAAACTTCATATAATTTTGAACCGGATTTTTTCCCTCTGCCATGTATCATGGCTACTTTCCATGCTAATTTATAAACTTCAATAATGCTTTGCATGGTTGGCCAGTGTCTCCTCTCAGTTTATACCCCTGTACAAGTTCACTGGTAGAGCATTTGAAGTCTTGTCTAAGTCTGGCTATTCATGCAATTAATATCATTCTGACTCAATTTTCTGCACATTCTTACATTTCCCCCATTCATTAATGTGTCAAGTAGAATGGATGTATTAAAGAAGATGCGGGGCGCCCGGGGGGCTCAGTCGGTTAAGCATCTGACTTTGGCTCAGCTCGTGATCTCGCGGTTTGTGGGTTCAAGCTGACAGCTCAGAGCCCAGAGCCTGCTTCGGATTCTGTGTCTCCCCCTCTCTCTGCCCCTCCCCCACTCGCGCTCAAAAACAAAGAAACATTTTAAACATTTATAAATTTAGAAAAAAGTAAAGAATGTGCCATTTTTCATGGACTAGGATATAAATCTGTAAATGACTCTGATGAGCACATTTGCTGACACAGACACCAGCAATGTGTGCAAGCTGGACCCGCTCATCTTTCTCAATTCAGGGCGGTATTCTTTTATGGTTGCCCTTGGAGTAGTTTTTAAATGCCCCTTTTTATATTTCTAATAACTGGGCCATATGATTATTGATCACTTGCATGGTGTGAGAAATTCCTTTTTCATATGATGGAGTGTTTCAGGTGGGTGTTGGATGCTGGAGAAAGGAACACAATGATGCCTTTTATATCTTTCCGATTAACTTAGCCACGGAGACAGGCCTTAGGGGAGGGGAGGCCGGCTGGTTACGGGGCAGAAGCAAATGTAACGCTTTGTGGGTAAATCACCCCTGCTTTGCCGGGTCCCTGAGGAAGCTCCCGGGTACTCCTTGATCAGGTATGAGACCCAAGGTTGTGGTGTCCCAGTCCTGTCACTGGCAAAGCTTACAGCCCCATTCCAATAACCCGCTCCTTCTAGGGGAATCTAGAAGCAGGGCTGTGCCGACCTCCGTTTTTCTGAAAAGTGACTTCCCGACGTATTTTGTTCCTTTTCTGTCAGTTGGGTCCATACTTGTTTCGATGGCTTAGAAAGACTCTATGTATTGTCAGGATCTTTATAAGTTGCCAATCACAGGCAGCACACGTTTTCCAATCCTTTTGTTTTTGAACATTTTCCACACACAAAAGTATCCATCATTTTCTTTATAGCTTCTGCTTTGGAGTTTGGTTTCAGAGATGAAACCAATCTTTACCTATATTAAAAATCATAATTTTCTCATTTCTTGTTTTACACATTTAGATCTTTTACCCATCCCTAAGTAATTTTAGAAAATAGTGCATGTTCAGAATCTATACTATTTTGTCATGGGTTGAAATCATTCATATTTCCTTCCTGATTTGAAATGACGTTATCGTATAAATTTCCGTGTGCAGGCGGATGGCTTGGGGACACCGTAGCCCTTTTTACTGATCTGCCTGCCTATTGAGGCAACAGTTTCACCTGACGACATGCTATTAATTATCCTTATTCGCATCATATAATACACAGAATGCAAATCTTGCCACTTCCCCCACCAAATCATGACTTTTCTCGAATGTTTTTATCAATTCGTTATCACAGGTGGGCTTCAGGGATTTTCCTCATGCTTCCAAAAATATTCATTGGGATTTTGAAGGTGGTTGCACTAAATACATAGATTAATTTTGTGAGAAAAACAGTATTTATTCTCCCCACTCAGGAGCACGGTGCATTTATTTATTGAGTTTTTAGATGCCTCCTGATATTGATTTGAAGTTTCCCCTGCATGTTGTTGTATTTGCAGTTAGGTTCATTCTCAGACACGTTTAATCTTGCTGCTGAGAACCATTATTTTTGCAAAAGTTAATTTTTACATATAAGAAATTCACTAGTTTTTATAGCTATTTGAAACTAACCATCTGGGGCGCCTGGGTGGCGCAGTCGGTTAAGCGTCCGACTTCAGCCAGGTCACGATCTCGCGGTTCGTGAGTTCGAGCCCCGCGTCGGGCTCTGGGCTGATGGCTCAGAGCCTGGAGCCTGTTTCCGATTCTGTGTCTCCTTCTCTCTCTGCCCCTCCCCCGTTCATGCTCTGTCTCTCGCTGTCCCAAAAATAAATAAACGTTGAAAAAAAAAAAAAAAAAAAGAAACTAACCATCTTATTGAAACTTGGTATTCCACTACAATTTTGGTTGATCTACTTCATTATTTTCTAGGGTAGAATTTATTTCATCTTCAAATAACCCACATATTGCACACATTTTTTATTAAGCTTTTTTATGTTTCAGGCTCCGTCTGTGGCGTTGGGGCACAGAAGGGAAAAAAAAAAAAACCAGAGAGAAAAGTTCTTGTTGCCTGAAGCTAACATTTTAGTAGAAGAATACAGACAGCTGATAAAAAAGTTAAATACAAATAGAATAGCATCTACTACTAAGGGGTTATAGGAACTATGAAGAAAAGCAGAGGAGGAAACAGGAATCTGGAGTACTAGAAATGGGATGAAGTTTTTTTTTTCCTCCTAATTTAAACTTTTTGTCCCTCTCATTAAAAAAAGAAAGAGGGAAAGAAAGAAAGAGAAAAAAAGAAATAATCTTACAGCATCAGCCAATGACCAGAGAGTAGTCATTTTACAAGGCAGCGTCAGTATTCATTTTTTTCTTCGTTCTGTATTTAGAAGACATGCTTGTATTTTTTCAGTGAAGAAGCCTGATTTTAGCAAATTGCTTGAGGTAGGTATTCTTTATCATGTTAAAGAAGCATTTGCTAGACTAGACACTTATAACTTTCTTGTAATAAAGTTGATGATTTTCTTCTCTTGCTCTACAGGGGACATACTTTAGAATCAAAGAAACAGATATGGAAACAAAAGAATCAGAAATGATATCATGTCAAGAAAGCATGAGAGACTCGGAGTAGCCAAACTTGCAATAGACATACTGGACCATAAAACAATGACTTTCTTAAGAGAGACAAAGGACATTTCATAATAATGAAATATATATATATATATATATATATATATATATATATATATATACATATATATATGTGTGTGTGTGTGTGTGTCTGTGTGTGTGTGTGTGTGTGTATACACATATACTTAACAACAGAGTTCTAAGTTACTTGAATCAAAAACAGAACAATTCAGGGAGAAATAGAAAACTCAACAGTAATAATTGCAGACACGAATAGCCCACTTTAAATACTGGACAAGACAATTGGACAGATTATTGACAAGTTTAGGTAAGACTTGAGCACTATAGAAACCAATCAGAGCTAACATACCACAGACACAACACTTTACCCAAAGAAAACAGAATACAAATTCTTCTCAAGCATAAATGGAGCGCTCCAGAGGGTAACATCCATTCAAGCCTATAAAACAAGACTTCTGAATTTGAAAATATTGACACAGATATGGATACAAGTATATTCTAAAATGTCAATATAACTAAACTAGAAATCACCATGAGAAAGAAATTTGAAAAATTCATAAGTTTGTGAAAATTATAAAATATGTTTCTTAAAAAAACAGTTGGTCAAAGAAGAGACTAGAAGAGAAATTATAAAATATTTTCGGATACGTTAAAATGAAAACAAAACATACCAAACTTATGAAATGCAGTTAAAACTATTTCGGAGAAAATTTACAATGGGAAATGTTTGTATTAAAAAAGAAAACAGACCTCAAATCAATAACCTACCATTTTTTACCTTGAGACACTGAAAAGAAAAACAAAATAAACCTTAAGAAAACAAGGAAGGAAGTAAAGATCGGAGCAGGAATTAAAGAAATAAGGAAAAGAAAAACAATGGAGAAAATCAAGAAAATGCAAAGTAAGCCCTTGGGAACAATCAACACACTTGATATATTTTCAGCAAGACAAACCAAGAAAAAAAGACAGAAGACATGTACCATCAAAATTAGAAACATAAGAGGGGACACTGGGGCTGACTTTACAGAAATTCAGAAAGATTGTGATGAAATACGACTAACAACTTACGCCAACAAATTAGACAACTTGGATGAAAAAGAGAAATTCCTAGAAATGCAAAACTACCGACACTGACTCATAAAGAAATACAAAATGCAAACATACCCACCACAGGAAAGTGTCGAATTATTCGTATGAAAGCCTCCCATGAAGGAAAGAGCAAAGCTAAAATGGTTTCACTGCCCAACCGAATTCGCAATTCAAATGGCGAATTCCACCAAACATCCCAGGAAGAATTAATACCAGTCCCTCACAAAATCCTCCCAGAAATCTAAGGAAGCATCACTCTCCAGCACATGGTGTGCGTCTAGAATTTTCCTGTTCCCAAACCAAAGGTACTTCAATAAAAGAAAACTGCAGACCAAGAAATCCTCAACAACATGCCAGCAAATTTCATCCAGCAGAACATAAAAGGGATCCTGTGGATTACCACCACCATGTGGGATTTATGTCGGGTATGCAAGGTTCTTACGACAGCCAGAACCCAATTATGATGCGTTGCATTAAAAAAATAAAGAACAAAAGCCACATGACCATCCAAAGAGATACAAGAAAAAAAAAAAGGGAAAGAAAAAAAAAACATTTGAGAAAACCCAACCTCTTTCATGACAAAAACACTCAGAAATTAGACACAGGAAGGAACTTTCTTAACCCAGTAAAGGGCATGTAGGAAAATGCCACAGCTAGCATGTTCACACTGAATGACTGGCGGCTTTAAGACGAGGAGTACATCGGCCCATCAAGGCTGGTTTCACCAGGCTGTCCCACATTGTATTGGAAGTTCTAGCCAGAACAATCAGGCAAGGAAAAGAAACAAAAGGCAACCAAATTGGAAAGCGCAGCCACTTTACAAAACAGTTGGCCAATTTCTCAAAATGCTAAACATAGAGAAATCAGATGACTTTCTAAATCCACATCCCCAAGTATCTCTCTAAGAGATTTGGAAACAAACATCCACGTAAACATCTTACCCTGTCCCCGAATGTTGATAGTAGCATTTTTCGTAACGGTCAAAACATGGAGACAGCTCAAATGTCCATTGTCTGATCCTGGATAGGTAATGCGGATATCACGTACAACGGAATAGTATTCTCCAATAAAAAATGAAACGCAGATACAAGCTGCAACACGAAAAAACCTTGAAACGTTATGCCTAATGAAAGAAGCCAGTCACAAAGACCGTGTATGGTATGATTCTATTTATATGAAATGCCCAGTGTATGCAAATATATGGAATCAAAATACGGATTAGTGTGCCCAGAGCTCGGGGAATTTGGCAGAAAAGAGGAATGGCTGTGAATGGCGTGAAGCGATGAAAATATTCTAAAAGTAGATAAGGATGATAGTGAATAGATAATCACGCAACTCTGTAAATATACGAAGAAGCATTGAATTGTGTACTTTCAGAGGATGTGTTGTAGGGCTTGGGAAAGATATTAAATAAAGCTACCAAAAAAAAAAATACTTGCTGATTTTATCAACGTATTGTGGCACCTTGTTGACCTACTGGATGCATTGCGATGGTCCTATATGTTCGATGAGGCTGTTTTCCTGCAATAAATCTCAGTTGGGCTTATTGTATGGCTTTGGCTGCATCTAGTAACTTTTTTACGACTTTGAATCCATATTGTTAAGGTAGGTTATACCATTGGTCACATTTTTGTTATGGTTCATAAAATGAATCTAAGAGAACTCCAATTTCTTTTTTCTTTTTTCTTTTTTTTAATTTTTTAATTTTTTTAATATATGATATTTATTGTCAAATTAGTTTCCATACAACACCCAGTGCTCTTTTTTTAATTCTCTGGGTTATTTTGAAATAGGATGTGACTTATGTGTTCTACAAAGTTTGATTGGAATTAACCCACAATCCTGTATGTACCTGTGTAGTTTTGAGGCACTTCATTGCAAACTTTGAAAATAATTTCTGTGCTTACTGCCACATTTAATATTTAACACGTGTCTTGTGTTGTCTCATTAATTTAAATTTATATTAGAAAGTGAATATTTAAAATTGGCTAACATTTATCTATGTACAACATTTGCTTTGAATTATTAAATGCCTCTGTAGCTTAGGTTATATAGCCTTAATCAATTTCAGTATGATATATTGATACTTATTCTTTTTTGTTTTTGTTGGACATTCACTTACTAAAAATTTCAAAAATTATATTTGGCTGGACTGTCAGTCCTACTAATTTTCTGTCATAACTCACTAATTTCTCCTTATTTACTTTTTGCAGTTTATTGGTGTATACAGTTGTTTAATACTTGGATTAATTGTTGATTTATATTCATTTGTAGTTTTGGTTTAAAAAAATTTTTTTAGTTTATGTACTTATTTTTGAGAGAAAGAGGGAGAGCAAGCGGGGGAGGGTCAGAGAGAGAGAGAGGGAGAGAGAGAATCCACACTGTCAGTGCAGAGCCAGATGCAGGGCTCGAACTCAGGAACTGTGAGATCATGACCTGAGCCGAAATCAAGAGTCAGACAGCCCACTGAGCCACCCAGGCACCCCACGTGTCCATGTTTGTTTTTATTTTTTTTTACACTTGATCTTAGCCAAAAGGCCGAGAAGCGATGTTTTTATTTTTTTTAATGTTTATTTATTTTTGAGAGAGAGAGAGACAGAGCACAAGTGGGGGAGGGGCAGAGAGCGAGGGAGACACAGAATCCGAAGCAGGCTCCAGGCTCCGAGCCGTCAGCCCAGAGCCCGACGCGGGGCTCGAACTCACGAACTGTGAGACCGTGACCTCAGCCAAGGTCAGACACTTAGCCTACTGAGCCACCCAGGAGCCCCACGAATCCTATTTTAAATGCAGCTGGGTAGTTAGGAGGATGTGCACCCCTGCATAAACACGGCACATCTGAAGTAATGGAATATTTCCATCTCATACGTGAATTTTTCTGTTTCTCTTGTCAGTAGGTCTCTTGCTACCACATCCGGGGAACAACTGAATTTTATTACAGAGTGGATTTATTGTTTATAGATTTATTATACGTAAATTGAATTACACAGTAAGTATTCTTTCATACTAGGCTATTTTTGGTTCCCCGTTCTGGTAATGTGTGCAGAAAGTATCTCAAGAACAAAGCCAGAACAATGTTGGGACTAATTTAATTTTTTGCCCTTTCTCCAGGATCCCGGATCTGTATTGCCTGCTGTCCAAGATCTGACCGTATTTGCATCTGAAAGTTTTCCAGTTTTCTAGCTCTTTGCTTGAGAGAAGAAAAATCTTCAACTCTTCTAGTCAGAAGTAAAAGTCTTTTCATTCTTTCTCTTTCTTTCTTTCTTTCTTTCTTTTCTTCCTTCCTTCTTTCCTTCCTTCCTTCCTTCCTTTCTTTCTCTTTCCTTCTTTCTCTTTCTTTTTTCTTTCTTTCTATGCAGTTGTCTCTAATAAGATATTTTAATTAATTGGTATTTTTATCATTATTTTTGTTATTATTACAGCTAATATATGGATATTTATAACAAAACGGATATAACATTTGTATGGTAAAGTATTAGCCATCTGTTTTATACCATTTACATATATATTTTTTGTTATTTGTGTATTATGTGCTTTTGAGATATCTTATAAGTAAAATTAGTTAAATAATGATATAAATGAGATGATAATTTGCAATTAGGGATTTGTCTTTCTCTTCCAGGCTATTATTACAGGATAGTCTTTTTGGGTTTTTTGTTTATTTATTTTTGAGAAATAAAATAAATATTCTGTCAAATTTTTGAGAGGAGAGCATAAGCAGGGAAGGGGCAGAGAGATAGGGGAACAGAGGGTCTAAAGCAGGCTCTCAGATGACAGCCCAGAGACCTTACATGGGGCTCGAACTCACACACCATGAGATCATGACCTGAGGAGAGGTCGAGAGAGGAGAGGCAGAGAGAGAGAGGAGAGGGAGAATCCCAAGCAGGTTCTGCATGGTCAGTACGCAGAGCTTGAAACGAGGCTCGAACCCACGAAACCGTGAGATCATGACCTGAGCTGAAGTCATGAGTCAGTCACTTAACCAACCTGAGCCACCCAGGCGCCCCGGTTGAACTATATTTAATATGCACGTTTACCCATCATGAACTCAATGAAAAACCAAGCAGGTTGCAAGGAGTATTTCTCTTCTGCTCCTTTCAATAAAAACATGGTATTAGAGATACTACATCAATAGTAGTTTATAACTTATTTCCATTATTTTATTTTTTTATTTTACTTTTCATGGTTTATCACTGACAGTTTTCTACCTTTCAAATTAGGAAAACAATTCACTTAGATCTTGGCGAAAACTATGACCCAGAATAAACTATTCTTTTGTGTGGACGATAAAACATCGTGGCACCAGAAGAGTCAAATCACGATGATCCACGGTTCATTCTCCTTCTCATATTTCGGTATTGTTAGACATCGTTTTAATGTAACCATTTCCTGTTACTTGCTTTTTATAGCAACACAGCTTTTGCTTCAGGAGAACACCTGCTAAAGACCATTTTGAACATGTTGCACTGTCACTTAATAGTATTTAAAAATATGCTCACAGTTGCCATCAGGGGAAATTTGGTATTTTTTATTCATTTTAATATCCAAAATAACCTACGTCATGATAGATGCCAGAAATTAAAGATTTTCCACACTTTGGGTTTTTCTGTGTTCCTGAAATCAGAGCTGAAAATACAGGCATCGTGTGTCTATCATTTTATATAGTGTCTTACATCATTTCACTTGCTAAACGCACCTCAAGTCTGTCATCTTCATATTAAGAATGACGACAGGGGCGCCTGGGTGGCGCAGTCGGCTAAGCGTCCGACGTCAGCCAGGTCACGATCTCGCGGTCCGTGAGTTCGAGCCCCGCGTCGGGCTCTGGGCTGACGGCTCGGAGCCTGGAGCCTGTTTCCGATTCTGTGCCTCCCTCTCTCTCTGCCCCTCCCCCGTTCATGCTCTGTCTCTCTCTGTCCCAAAAATAAATAAACGTTGAAAAAAAAAAAAAAAAAGAATTACGACAAAAGGAAACTCTTAAAAACGTAGTCATCTATTCTCAGCCATAAATCTCAAGTCTAAAATGAAATACCATCCCTGGAATTTATATGTAAGGTCAAGCAGAATGGCTCTTTATGCCGTGCGGTCTTTGATTTTTAACTCTGAAGGTAAGTTCCTGGAGACAGATTGCATATAACTTGCTAATTTCAAAATTTGGAAAGGAGAAGAACAATTTCTGAGAGTCCCTCACTCTAAACTCCTTCCTCTTTGTGTTTGCTGGTGCTTTTCCATGGGGAACATCGAGTGCCTGGGTAGCAACCGTAGCTTATAATTTAGTGGGACGCATACGTGCTCCCTGATGGAACCGGAACCTCTAACCCGCAAAGGCTAGAGTTTCAGGAAAGGAAACCGCATGTTCCCCCAAGCAGGTCACTGAGAGCGATGTGAAGGAGAGTCGCTCTGACTTGCGCTCACTGTCTCAAAGACGCAACATCACAGCTCCGGAGGACACGGCACCGTGTGATGGTCATGACTACAGGCGGTCCACCCACAGATGGCACCCCGGAAGTCTAGTTGGTGCCACCTTCCCAGCAACACGCCCACGGGGCACAGTACCAGGGGAGCTGGCTCCCGTCGTCGTGGGGTTATGGGCTCAGGCGTCAGTGTGGGGCTGTGCGCACAGAACTGGGGAGTCACTGTCAGGTGCATTTTGCCTCTCCCGTTGGTCTTCTGTTGGCAGGCTCTGCCTTTCCCCTTATTGGTTATTGATCTGCTGCTCAGAAGTGGATACTGGGCTAGGGATACAGGCACCTGTAACCCTTCACAAAGCGTCCATCTTTGGGGCGCCAGGGTGGCTCCGCTGGTTAAGTGTCTGACTTCGGCTCAGGTCATGATCCAACTGTCCGTGAGTCTGAGCCCCGCGTTGGGCTCTCTCCTGTCAGCACGGAGCCTGCTTTGGATTCTCTGTCTCCCTCTCTCTCTGCCTCTCCCTCACTAATGCTCTCTCTCTCTTTCTCAAAAATGAGTAAACGTTTGAAAACGTGTTCACCTTCTTCCTATTTACCTCCGTCCTGAGTGGCGAAATTCCCTCTGAGACAGCGATACTCACGCTAGAGACAAGTTAGCCACAGCGATGGCCAAGAACGAGCGAGCGAAAGTCGTAAGAGCACATATTTCCATACTTAGCAAAATTTTACCTTATGCGGCACGCTGACCCATTGGTTTTTTAGGGGAAAAGAAGCTACTTGAATTAACTAAGTGAGTGTTGCACATAAAATATTTTAAACGATAGGCCTTGTGTAGGGAGAATGAAAGGGTGTTCGTGGTAGTGAGAATTTTGGAAACCCCTGCTCTAGACTTCTCTCCATCCACCCATGCTGCACCCATCAGACTTCTTCCTTCCGCTGACGGATGGCCAATCCATCCACGGAGGCTGAGGATACCACTGTGCTTCCTCCTGTGTGCTTGCCCTCTGGCTCCTGAGGGACTCATCTGCATAAGCCCACGCGCACACGTTCTGGAATCCCCCAGACAACTGTCTTTCGGCCTCACGGTGCCATCCACTCTGACCACATCGCTCCACTGCCCTCCTTCCAAATGTCCACCTCCCTTTTTCTCAATTCGTAGCCACTTTGTCCTCATGCTTCTCAAGTGGGTTTTCTACTCGATTCCTCCCATTTCCTTATTCCCTCTAACTGCTGGCTCCCCTGAAATGGCTTTTGACAAAGTGACTAGACATTCACATGTGGTCAAATCCAGTAAATGATATTTGAAGCCATTTCATTTCTTCTTGTTTATTCTCTCAGGAATTTTTGACGCACTGGACTATCTCTCCCGATTAAATCGCTGTTCTTGGAGCTCAGGATTTCACATACTCCTGGTTTTGATTCCTATGGCTGTTCTCTCCTTTGTTTGTTTGTTTTCTCTTCCTATTTTTCCCAGTGACTTGGGAAGCCAGTTGAATTTTGAATCCTCTCCCGCTCTGTCCTGTCATTCCACCCTTCTCTTATTTTATGGCCTCGGATCATTTTACATACCACTTAGCTGGCAGATCCAAAATGCACACCTCACACTCGGACGAAATTCAACTCTAGAGGTCGTATCCCGCACCCAATGGACATCTTACCAATATGCCTCTCCGATTTTCAAAGTTATAATATCTGAAACTGAATCCTCATTTCTACCCTCTTAAATGCATCCTTTCGTGCTTTTACGTCTTAAAACTCCTGTCCCCACAGTACACCTGGTCTCGGGCAATCACACCAATCTCAAATCATTTGCCCTACATTTGCTTCAACATTCGGAGGTATTTCTGAAGAACCTCTTTCCTTCACTGCAACACGTCCTACTGGCCATGTGTGTGCCAACCTCAAACCCATCCATTTCTTCTCAATTTCATAGCCAACGGCCTCACTCGCAATTTTCAAGCAATCACCCTCCAGTACACGTCCACATACACAGAAATTTCTTAACATGTCCAAGGACACACCGTGTGACCTGACCTCTGGAATGGCTTACTTGGCATCGTGTTTCCTCGGAAGTGGGACTCACTCCCCTGCCTCAGGACCTAGGTACGTGCTGTGCCTTCAGTGTAAAAAGGGCCCCCTCTGTGTTCTTCTCCCGGCTGGCTCCTTTTATGTCGTCTGGTCGCATTTTACACGTTACGATCCCAGGGATGTCCTCCTGACCACCCACCACCCACATCTTGTGTTTTCCCTTTCACGCTGTCCTGTTTTCCTCCCCAAAGTCCCGATTACGTACATTTGATATTTTACTCTTTTATTATAGATGGGTGCTGATCACTCTGCCTCAGAAGAGCAGAATGATATCTGTCCTGCCCTCTAACATATCGAGCAAGGGGCTGGCAGATAGCAATTACTCGATACATATTTGTTCAAGGAACACACAAAGTAATTCACCATCTTCACTCTCCAGGGTCAGCGGGGTGTGCAGTATTTTTCCCTTGACCTTTTTGTCATCTCCCTCGATGTGGAAGAAGCTGCAAAGCCCACACGCAAGATCTACTGTCTGTGCCCCACCCACAGTTTCAACTCTGTGCATCCTTTCCGTCCCATATGAGGGACCAGGTTTCAAAGGACAGACGAAGACACGACGACAGGTCACGGATAAGACAAAAGACCTAGGCTGTCAGGTGTTGCAGCCCTTCAGGGATAGGTCGCCTTGCCCACGCTTTTGAGAGCGCCTCCAAGCCCAGGGCCTGTGAAAGTCTCACGTAACGCCCTCTACATGTTAGGGCCTCCAGTCTTTCTACAGATATTATCGCAATCAACCGCTCTCAGGTTGCCCTGTGGATAGGGTTGGTATTGTATCTGTCTTGCAGATTAAATAAATAGCTGAGTCAAAAGCATCCTTGCTTTAGGCACGTTTAT
The DNA here is from genome assembly GCF_018350155.1 of Leopardus geoffroyi. Taxonomy (NCBI): domain Eukaryota; kingdom Metazoa; phylum Chordata; class Mammalia; order Carnivora; family Felidae; genus Leopardus; species Leopardus geoffroyi. The sequence continues at coordinate 137,431,687 of NC_059336.1, forward strand.
GCCCGAGGTTCGTCGTTCGACCCTCTTGTGGATGAAGGACATCACGAAAAGGGGTCTGTATGCCTTCTCTTCACACAGATTCTTGTACAACCTGTGCTGCTCAGCACCAAGAACTGGGCTGACATTAAGGGCGTTTCCTTTGTCCCCAGTTCTTCCTATATTGCAAGGCCAAGGATTGTACCGCTAAAATATCCCCTGTAAAAATCACGTAATGCGCTGAGACCTGCCCCCCGAAAAGAGTGCGTTTCCTCAGCCTCACAACATCCTTGACAAACTGCTCAAGGTGGGGTGAGGCACGGGGTCTCAGAGGCAGGCTGCTGTTAGCACTCGGCCAGCCATAAATTAAGTGCCTGCATGCCAAGTGGGTCTCCTGTCAGAAGAGTCACAGACACGACCGGTCTGTGCCACAGATCTCGGGGAAAAAAAAAAGAAAGTCGCATAAACAATATCATTTATGAGCTCCAAAACCAAGGCAGGCATGTAAAAACATCGGGGGGAAAAAGGGAGAAATGGGAAAATGCTACAGTAGTGTTATCTTTGAGAGGGAAAAAAAAAATGCACTTTATCCCAATTGTCTCCAAAATTATGCAACCAAAGGAAAGGAGCCTGTCAAATCCCTTCCTAATTAAATTCATACATTTGTTCCTTTTCAAAAATGGCCACACGCCCCATCTGCTAGTGCAGAATGCTTGGGTTTTTCAGCCAATATCTTCACGCTAAACTGTGCTGCAGAGTCGAGGGGCACAGGGGCCCTGGGCGCTCAGAGCAGCTCCCTGAAAAGAGGTAAAAGAATTTCTGTTTGCACTTGAGTTATTTATCTACACTTTTATGACTAGAAGACGGAATATTGAGGGAAAGTTAAATCATCGGAGGGTTCAAGCTGCAGGCACGGCTCTGACAGGCTGACGAGCATTTTTAGGGGTATGATAATTTGGTCGAAAAGCAGTGATTCTTTTTAACAGCTCATATTAAATCAGAGGAGTCGTTAACTAGAGCCACTCAAAAAAAGTCTGAGGCACCTCACGCACATTTTCCGCCACACGCACGTTTACTCCGTGGGTTCGTTGCCTTTGTTCTGGGCTACCGTACAGGACCCACGGTGAGCCCTTCTGCCCCTCCGAAGGACGCAGAAACGTTGCTCTATGTGATCCCCTCGTCATTGTGACCTTCTCCAGACACCTCTGTATGTTCTAATGTGACCTCCCTCCCAGCGGATCAGGTGCAACCCTGTGAGTCCCACAACGCCGGTTCTCCAGAGCCATATCCTTCCTTCTTTCCTTCCTTCCTTCCTTCCTTCCTTCCTTCCTTCCTTCCTTCCACCTTCCTTCCTTCCTTCCTTTGTTTCTTCCTTCCTTCCACCTTCCTTCCTTTGTTCCTTCCTTCTTTCCTTCCTTCCTTCCTTCCTTCCTTCCTTCCTGCTTCTCCGTCCACAAACACTCAACACTTTTGAGATCTCTCAAAATCTCTCCAAATCTCTCAAAAAATTGAGAGATTCTTATCCTCTCAAGCCAAACGCTGTGCAAAAGCTCAAATCTCTTCTTCCTCTGGATTTCAGGTCCTCATTACATGAGTCATTCAACCCATCAGCACATGGTAATTCATCTTGCATATGGTTTGATTGTTCCCATGTAAAATTTGTGTTGATGTATGAATTTTAATAAATCTGTAACTACATAAGATTTCATCAGGCAAACTCTAACTGTTTAGGGATATAATTGTTATTACCAATAATAAAATCTATAGTGAGTGCTCAGGAATCTGGCTGGAAGATTATTCTTGCTTCTAGTAGATGCTGCTGGATAAACTTTCAGGCAATTTTGTCCGAGTAAGCTGCCTGTCTTGTTATCCAATGACACACACTCACAGGCAGCACGACGTCTCTTTGACGTGCCTGAGCATTAGAGCCCCTTCCGCTCATGGCATCGCCCTCCCCGCTCCCTTCAAAAGTTAATATCACATACATGTTTTGGAAATAAAAGCTTTCCACGTTGCTACAAAAGGCCATATTTCATTCTTTCTCATTGCCAAGTAGTATTCCATGGTGTATATAAACCACAATTTCTTTATCCATTCATCAGTTGGTGGACATTTAGGCTCTTTCCATAATTTGGCCATTGATAGCCTTTTGTAGCAACGTGGATGGAACCACAGAGTGTTATGCTAAGTGAAATAAGTCATACAGAGAAAGACACATACCATATGTTTTCATTCTTATGTGGATCCTGAGAAACTTAACAGAAGACCATAGGGGAGGGGAAGGGGGAAAAAAATTAGAGAGGGAGAGAGTCAAACCATAAGAGACTCTTAAAAACAGAATAAACTGAGAGTTGATGGGGGGTGGGAGGGTGGGGAGGGTGGGTGATGGGCATTGAGGAGGGCACCTGTCAGAATGAGCACTGTGTGTTGTATGGAAACAAATTTGACAATAAATTTCATATTTAAAAAAAAAAGAAAATCAATATGCCATATTTAATATTTTCTGTTAAAAATAATACTTTTATTATTCGTTTACTTATAAAATGTTATTATGTTGAAAAGAAGAAAAGAAAAGAAAAGAAAAGAAAAAAGAAAAGAAAAGAAAAGCTTTCTCCCTTGAATAAGCCCCTTGCAATTCTAAGTGTCAAGAGAATCGTTTTATTTCACAATCATGGAAAGAGGTAAAAAGTTGTCCTCAACATAAATCTGGAAGGTAATGGATGGATATATGGTCATAACTAAACCTTTAGGCAGAAGAGCAATAGACATCTGAAAATGGGGCTCTAACCGCCACCCCCTCCGTTCCGTTTCTCTCCAGAGCTCCTCGCGCACACCTTTGGCACATTGCAGGGACCTCCTGACCCATCCTCTCGTCATCTGACGCTCACCTTAGCAGCCTCTTAGTGCCAAAGCCTGATCTGTCTCCCGACCTCTCCAGGTTCCATCTGCTGTCCCGTCTTCGGCCACCAAATGGTCCTCTTTCTTTGGGTCACTCCTCAGCCTCTGTCCAGACACTGTTCGAGATACTTCATGCATCTGGTAGACGTCGGGCCCGAGGTAGGAACGCAAGTTTCCCTGCCGTAGAAGTACATACTCTGCTTACAAACACATCCTGAGCGGCTTGCCTTGAGGTTCTATGTTCTCCTTCTCAGCAAGAAGCCCTTGCGCAATGCAGTCTTTCCAGCAAGGCTGAAAAAAACCACAATTTTGCCTCAAAGTAGGACAATTTTGTCTCCTATAGGCTTACTGGGCCATGTGTCGTACATGAGTCGTGCTTACTTATGCCATTGTTCTGCAGATCGCCATTATTACGTTTCCCAGAAGAAGGAACTCTTGAGGTATAGTTGCCTCCTGGGGACAGCAGACATGATATCAAGATTCAGAGGACATTACTGTCTTATTTCTGTCCGGCCCACTGAGCGGCAGAACCCACATCCTGTAGCGAAGCAATGCCCACAAAGGGATAGACTCCAGGTGGCCACATTTCCCTAATTCAGGTGGGACATTGTTCCCCGGATCCATTGTTCCGTGGAGCTGGCTGATGGTGGGAGCTTGTTTTCCTCTGGGCTTGGTCCCTGAAAGCAGGAAGTGAGCTGTTTACCCAGACAATGCAAAGAAACAGAAACAAAGGATCCGGGTATCTGAGTACACGTTTTATTTTCCAAATGATGGGAAATACAAAAACAGCAACACATTTTACTCTGAGGGGAAATAGAACCAAAAATTTCATGGCCACCTGCTGTAAATGAACTCACAGCAAAACTAGCAGCTGTAAGAGTGGCTTAGGAGGAAGTTTTCTAGAAAAAAATAAAGTTTTGGTCAAAACTCCTTTGCAGATGGAAGCGAATGTTTAATCTTACGTGTCAAGATTATTGTACCTATGCTTGTGCCTAACCAAACAGGCTCTTGAAATTGCACTTTCTGTTACAAATTGGTAAGAAATAATTACAGTTCTTGGTAAAGTTTCTGGACATATGTTTGGAGTAAAGGTTATCAAGACAGAAACTAATAATGAATTTTAAATGTTCATCATAGTCTACACGATCTTCTCGATGTTCTCATTCATTTATTATTATCATCTTCCCAATAAACCCGGGGTTTCAAAGTATTACTTGCATTTGAAAGAGGGTCTGAAGCTGAGACAACTGAGTAATTCCTCATGTTCGTGTGATTGAATGGTCATGCCAGGACTCACTCGGTTCTGTCTGAGTCTATAGCATTGCACCCAAATCGCACATGCCAGGAGATTCCAGAAGAAACTTGCATTCCATTTGTTTCATCAGCTATACATCCTTTTCTAAAAATTCAACTTATTGCCTTGTAAAGTCTCAAGAAGTGTATTCCTATCATTTTAGGCATGCCCGCCATAAAGGAATCACTAACTGTTCTGTTTCAAACTCTTCAGCACATTCAACTTAATCCAGCTTGGCCACCACTCGGTCCCACGCCCCACGTCACTGAAATGCATTGTTAGTCAGGTTAATTTAGATTATGCTGCAGTAACAAATGATCCCCCAGATTTTAGTGGCTAAATGCACGGAAGTTTACTTCTCCTTCACAATGCGTGTCACATATTATGTGGCGGGAAACTCTGTTCCTCCCGATCATCCAGGAGCCCACGCTTAAAGAGGAGCCAGTAGCTTGTAGATTCCCATGTGAAACCTGGGGCCTTCTTGGTTGTCCTTGTGGGGGAGATAATATTAAAGTATTGAAGTACTCTGGCCTTAAATGGCACATCCTGTCCATCTGTCTCTTCTTCTCTGGTCGATTGATACTCCATAAAGCAATTTTTGGGTCACAACAGTAATATGAAAGTAGATAAACTCAGTTTATCATTATAGGACATGGAAATTAAGAGAGAGATATATTTATGTTATTTTAATGAGAGGACAGCTATTTGCAGAAATCATTTCCAACTTCAAGCATGCTTACGTCATCGTGTTTTTATAAATCACTTTAGTACCTGGATTAATTGAAAATATATGGATTCTTCTATCTATTTCTCCACTAAATTTGTTTTTATATGCTATTGTGTTTTAAACATATATAGAAGATCCTGTCTTACACAAATAAGGTGTGGAAAAACAGGAGTATTTTAATGGTCTTTTCCGATAATTGATGGTATCCTTCCTTAATACTATACCAAAACCCAGCAAGTGGTAGTTTGATATCTGGTTGCAAAGTGGAATCAGAAACCATACCAATCAACTTTGTGCACAATCCATATGTCTATATTACATTTTGAATTGTCTTTACATTATTTTAGATTATTACAGATACAAGTTATTCACTTGAAAGCTCAACGTTTATCCCACTGGATTTTGTCATGCAGGAGAAATACTAAAAGCATACTCATCATTTCGCAATATAGACTACTTTTTTTTAATTTTTTTTTCAATCTTTATTTATTTTTGAGGGAGAGAAAGCTGGGGAGCAACAGAGAGAGAGGGAGACACAGACTCCGAAGCAGGCTCCAGGCTCCGAACCATCAGCACAGAGCCCGATGCGGGGCCCAAACCCATAATCAGTGAGTTCGTGACCTGAGCCACAGCCGGACGCTCAACTGACTGAGACACCCAGGCGCTCCCTGTAACATAGACTATTAACTAGACACATGTCCAGTGTGAAAATGCAATACTGCTTCTTCAAGGAGATCCTTACATCAAACTGTGTTTTCCTTTGTTTTTTCCTCTCTGCCTGGTGCGTGAAGGTGAATAAAATAAATGGCGGAAAGTACAGTTTGATTCTAACTAAGGCGCTAGCAATTTCACCCACCAGAGCAAATAGCAACACAGTGAAACAGGCAAATTATATTTTATTTTATTTTATTTTATTTTATTTTATTGTGTGTTTTATTTTATTTTTTATCATTATTGCTTTAATTTAAATCTGTTAGTTAACATACCGTGCAATAATGATTTCAGGAATAGAATTTAGTGATTCATCACTTATATATAACACCATTGCTCATCCCAACAAGTGTCCTCCTTAATGCCCATCACCCCTTGAGCCCTTCCCCCCATGCAACACCCCACCAGCAACCCTGTTTATTCTCTGTATTTAAGTCTCTTACGGTTTGTCTCCCTCTTTGTTCGTATATTATTTTTGCTTCCCTTCCCTTATGCTCATTTGTTTTGTTTCTTAAATTCCACATATAAGTGGAATAACATATTTGTCTTCCTCTAACTTATTTCACTTAGCATAATACCCTCCAGTTCCATCCACATTGTTGCAAATGGCAAGACTTCTTTGTGATCACAGAGCAATATTCCATTGTATATGTACCTGACATCTTCTTTGTTCATTCATCAGTCAATGGACATTTGGGCTCTTTCCATACTTTGGCTATTGTTCATAGTGCTGCTATAAACACTGGGGTGCACGTGCCCCTTCCAATCAGCACTCCTGTATCCTTTGGATAAATTCCTACTAGTGCAATTCCTGGGTCCCAGGATAGTTCTGTTTTTAATTTTTTGAGGAACCTCCATGCTGTTTTCCAGAGTGGCCGCACCAGTTTGCATTCCCACCAGCAGTGAAAAAAGTTCCCCTTTCTCTGCATCCTCGTCAAGATCTGTTGTTGCCGGAGTTGTGAATTTTAGCCATTCTGAGTGGTAAGGTAAGCCATTCTGAGTGAGGTCGTATCTCATGTGGTTTAGATTTGCATTTCCCTGATGATGAGTGATGTTCAACATTTTTTCATGTGTCTTTTGCCCATTTCTTCACTAGATTATGTGCTTCTGGGGTATTGAGTTCTTTATAGATTTTGGATACTAACTTTTATCCAATATGTCATTTGCAAATATCTTCTCCCATTCTATCAGTTGCCTTCTAGTTTTGCTGATTGTTTCCTTCACCTTACAGAAGATTTTTACCTTGACGAGGTCCCAATAGTTCATTTTTGCTTCTGTTTCCCTTGCCTCAGAGACGTGTTGAGTAAGCAGTTGCTGCAGCTGAGGTCAAAGAGGTTTTTGCTGGCTTTCACCTAGAGGATTTTGATGGCTTCCTGTCTTACATTGAGGTCTTTCATCCATTTTGAGTTTGTTTTTGTGTATGTTGTAAGAATGTGGTCCAGGTTCATTCTTCTGCATGTCGCTCTCCAGTTTTCCCAACACCATTTGCTGAAGAGACTGTCTTTTTCCATTGGATATTCTTTATTGTTTTGTCAAAGATTAATTGGCCATACGTGTGTGGGTCCATTTCTGGGTTCTCTATTCTGTTCCATTCATCTGAGTGTCTGTTCTTGTGCCAATACCATACTGTCTTGATGATTACAGCTTTGTAATGCAGCTTGAAGTCTGGAACTGCAATACCTCCAGCTTTGGTTTTCTTTTTCAGGATTTCTTTGGCGATTCAGGGTCTTTTCTGGTTCCATACAAATTTTAGGATTGTTTGTTCTAGCTCTGTGAAGAATGTTGGTGTTATTTTGATAGGGATTGCATTGAATGTATAGATCGCTTTGGGTAGTATCGACATTTTAACAATATTTGTTCTCCAATCCATGAGCATGGAATGTTGTTCCATTTTTTTGTGTGTTTTCTTTAATTCCTTTCATAATCTTTCTATAGTTTTCAATGTATAGGTTTTTGACCTCTTTGGTCAAGTTTATTCCTAGGTATTTTATGGGTTTTGGTGTACATTTTAGTATCATTATGAAAATACTTTCTATCTCACAGGACTTCTGAAAGTATCTCAGGGATATTCCCCCTGGTGGGAGGGCTGGAGTGTGGAAATCACTGTGAGAATCACTGACGTATGCACAACATTTGCTTGAGGTATAATCAAAGAAATGTAAATTATTCCTAAAATGACATCATCTTCCTCTAGGTTAAGTTAGTAAGATTTATTGCCACAGTAAGAGACAAGTTGGATAGTTCTGAAAACTTTATTCCCACACCTTTTCTTTTTTAGTTTCAAGTGGGTCTGCAGTTAATAATAATTATAAAAATCATTTAAAATAGTTTGGAATCAGAGAATAAGGCAGAAAACTCATGTAGCCTCATTGTTTTTGTTTTTGTTTTTTTCTAATGGAGTTGCTTTTGTAAAAAGATAAACTTTTAACCAAACCACTATGTATTTAGCTCCTTCGACACGACTTAGTAAAAGCGATTAATAAATAAAGGTGAACACTGACTGAAATAAAAACTCCCAAGAGCTGTGCAAACAGAGAGGTAGGAAGGAAAAGGACTTTTGTCGGTATGTATCTGTTCTGGTGAAGCGTTAGTTTTCAGATAATAAGGGCCCCAATGGATTGATTTCAGAAAACGTGCACAGCACAATTTCAATTATTTTTCCCCCAATCACATGCAAGCTGTGTGAAGAGAGACAACTGAGCCTCAGGTGCCGAAAAGTACGTGTATTACGGAAGAAGTTGGGAAGATTAACTTCGACAGTCCATGGAAACATCAGTCCGATAATATTATACTGATTTCATTCATTACTATAGTCACTGTGGATACACTATTACTGTAATAACCACACTGCACATGTTTTGCGTAGTTTTTCCAACCTCATTGGCTATTCTGACCTTGCCCAGTTTTATTGTGAACAATAAATCACATCCCGAAGACCACTGGTTGCAACTAAGACGCAGATCGAAACTTGAGGCCTTGATAGTTTTTGTACCAAACTGAGCTAACCAGACACTGCAAAGAAGCAACAGTCCTCCAAATTTAAAAAGCAATGAAGCATTCATGTGGGGATGGCAGCGATTAAAATCTTAATGTCAATTAGTGAATATTTAAAAGATCATTAAAATAATAAGGGGTTAAATGAACCTTTCAAAGCATGTAAGTCAAAATGTTCTAGCAAGTTCTAAACATCCATCTTTTCACGTCTGCAGCATGTTAAACATACTATGACATCCAAACGAACTTTGATGCTAAATGAAAAAATAACACTAACTTTACTAGTCTCTAAAATGTTCTGGTTTCCCATAGGTCATAGGCTTGCGATCATGAGAAGCCAGTGGGACTGGTGGCATCCAACTGAGCATCAACACAGGCAGAGTTCAGGCCAGTGTTAATGGAATCGCCAGGCTTTCTAGGGGCAGTGTAACAAAGGACGTTATCAAGAGAGAATGATTTGCATCGGCGAAATTGATCACTGACCCGAAATTGTTTGGAAGGGAATATGCCATATATTTTATCATAGAATTATAAAACAATCACGTATCGGCTGGATCTCTTTCTGTAAAACTGGTGTAACATTTCAAGAATTTCTCCTTACCCAGTGTTTTAACGAGTGTGATCAGAATTACACAGGCCCCACCTTCAGAGCCTCTAATTCAGACAGGAGCTCCGGAAAGGAGCATGTCGGATGACTCCGAAGTCAAATATATGCACATACACGCAGTTCACAGCATTTGTGTGCTTCTTTGGAGGATGCATTATTTGAGAGTTCATTGGTGACCAGAGCTAAGTTGGTCATGTTTAAAGAGAGAAACGATACATAAAATCCTAACGCATGAGCATTGTCATTATCGCAAATTCTTCGGACAGTACTCATAAAATGATTTTTGTAAAAGCAAGCGACATTTTACCACTCCAGTACGTGGATAAGTGTAGTTGAGCTCTAACTTCATGGTCAACCTCACTGCATAAATGGTTAGAATGTCAGACTGCCGAATCAAAGTATTTGGTTCAAATCTTACCTGCGTTCTTTTTGGTCGTTCTAAATTTTTTTTTAACATTTATTTATTTTTGAGACAGAGAGAGACAGAGCATGAACAGGGGAGGGGCAGAGAGAGAGGGAGACACAGAATCCGAAACAGGCTCCAGGCTCTGAGCTGTCAGCACAGAGCTCGACACGGGGCTCGAACTCACGAACCAGGAGGTCATGACCTGAGCCAAAGTCGGACGCTCAACCACCTGAGCCACCCAGGCGCCCCTTTTTGGTCATTCTAGATGGGCAAATTACTAAACTTGACCGAGTTTCAGTTCTATAATCTACAAATTGGGGCTACTAATATCACCTTCCTCCGTGGGCCATGATGACATTAAGTGAGACACTTGACACAATGTGCCTGGCACATAGTAAGTGGTCGGTGTACTTAAAACATTATTATTATTGCTTGTGTATATAAAAATTGTGAAGCTTCACCTTAAAATAAATTTATTTATTTATTTATTTATTTATTTATTTATAATTGTTTATTTTTGAGAGAGAGCGAGAGAGGGTGCACATGACCAGAGAAGGAGCAGAGAGAGAAGGGGACAGAAGATCCGAAGCAGACTCTCTCCTGATAGCAGTGAGCCCAGATGTGGGGTTCAAACTCACAAACTGTGAGATCATGACCCGAGCCAAAGTCAGACTGAGCCACTCATGTACCCCTAAATTAATCTCATTTATTTCTTTCCTTTATTACTTTTTTTTTTTTTCATTTAGAGAGAGCACGAGTTGGGGAGAGGGACAGAGGGACAGGGAGAGAGAGAATCTCAAGCAAGGTCTGCATTCAGCTTGGAGCCCAACTTGGGGCTCTATCTCATGAACCATGAGATCATGACCTGAGCTGAAACCAAGGATTAGATGCTCACCCGACTGAGCCTCCCAGGTGCCCCTCCCTAAAATGTATTTAATACACTTCTTGTAGCATTTAATTACTGCCAGACACTCCTTAGCTTCTGAGGAGACAATGGCTAATAGGACATAAAATGTGTTCTCTGGGAGTTTGCACATGCGCAGTGGGGAAGACAACAGAAAATAATGGAACATGTCTAGAATACAACGTTAGAAGTAACAAATGCAATGAAGAAAAAAAAAAAGAGTGAGACAGATACAGAGTGGCCAAGGGTTCTGTTTAAGAAGGTCTTTCAGAGAAATCTCTGTAGAAGTAGTACTTGAGCAGATGACCCGAGTTTACCAGAATTCTTGAGTCTTAGAAAGTTCCATGCAAATGCCACGTGTCCCAGCCCTAGGACACCCCACAGCTTATTCGCCAAATCAGCACATCTCAAAAAAGACATCTCTGACACGTGTCAGTAAATTGTAATGAACACGCGTGTGCAAGGATTCTACGTCAACGTTTGTCTTGGCAAGTTAAAATGTCCTATGCGCTCCACATTGCTATTGAAATCCATATTAAACGAAAAGTATTCTTGCTGTTGTGAAATGCACGCATGTGAGGACACAGATACGGACCCCTCTCTGTAGACACTACGCGTCAGAATGCACTTTGTGTTGATTTACATGCTCACACGGCTTGTTAGCAAAAAATTGAAAATTCGTTTTGAAAATTCATTTGGACAATAGCAAGTGTGGCGTTTTAATTATTTTATTTATTTTCCTGAGACAACCTGCGCATCTCCTGCGTTGCATCTTTCCAAATCTTTGGTAGCAGACACCTTGCAGCATCTAAAGCAGATGGCCCACGAATTTTAAACTCCCATATTAACCGAAAATATTGGAATACGGTAAAAGTTGAATTAATAAAACTCTACGCAAACATCCAACAAAAACGAGCACCTGTGCCAAATGCAATAAATACTCAGGCAGAGCTCTCCACGGCTAGGTCCTGCACAAGCTGCAATAAATCTATTCTTCAGGGCTTCTGTGGGCCTCAGCATGGAAGCCAGATGGAAAATTGTACGTAATATGGCCCTGGGAAGATGGGGCGTATTTCTACCCCTGTTATCAGGTTCCCGGGCTCTGCGTTTAAACTCTAACAGGGACAGGTCCAAAGCGTGAACTCTGTGATTTGCCTGCAAAGATATGGTGCATAGAGTACATCGGCATTCTGGAGTGGACCATTCCTTGTTGAGAGGGGGCTGTCCTGTTGACTGCAGGGTGTTTCAAGCAACCGTGGCCTCCACCCACTAGCGGCCGGTAGCACCCCCTTTGCCTCGAGTTGGGGCGATCCCAAAGTCCCCAGATATTGCCCAATATCCACTGGGGGGCAAAGAGCTTCTGTTTGAAAAGTGCTGTAATAGAGCTTGTGTAAATGACACTCTGAGGGCTACTGCGTCACAGGGACCACACCCAGCAGACACTGGGTTTACCAGATGCCAATGCCTTTAAAGGATATTTCATTTTCATAAAAATAAAATGTAACATAACATTTATTTGCCTGCCATTATTTTATATTTTTAAATTCAAGTCAAAATTCCTATAAATGTTTGAAAGAAAAACTGAGGAATCCCAATATTGCCCCCCTGTATTTCTACATTAAAGTGGCAACATATATACGTGGCATGAATAAGTAACAGAATGATCGAGCCAAAAGGGGGTATTTCCTGCCTTGTCCTTCTGCCCCGTCTACCAGTCCTCTGCTAGGGCTCCCATTCAACATCTGGTAGGCTGTACCTGGTCATGTTGGCCCCAGAAGAAATGGACATCTTCCAGCACGGTGACTTTGTGTTATTCACCCAGAACACTGATCTCTAAACCCATGAAGGCACGAGAGACGTAATCCAGCCACTGGTAAAAGCAATGGACCTCTCTGATCAATGATAGTGCACGCATCTCTTGGCGATAACAGCTTTTTAATTTACACGCAACTGGAAGACATCACTCTCTAGTAGTAGAAATTATTGTTAGAAATAAATTATTGTTTCAGGTTCTATATTTTCAAGCGAGACACAAGCTGATATGGTTAAAATATTGTCTTCTTAATTATTATGTTAATTAATAGCAGAACCAGATTGCCAACCTAGCCCGTTAACACTGAAAACACAATGCCTCGTCAGTTAGAAAAATGAACCTCTTGCAATAGAGATCATCTCATCAATCCAGTAAGGAAGTGTGCTCCCGAGCAAAGACCGTGGGCATGTGTGTTTTTTCTGCACAAGCTTCCACCTGCCTCTGAATCTCAGCAGCTGGCAAATCCCAAGGGATCTTTACAGAATCAGTCTAGCAATAATTCGTGATAGATTCAATCCGCCAGTTTATTTTCTCGTGTTCTCAAAAATACAGTGAGTGTGTTGAGGAAAATTAAATCATGTAAAATGATGTGTGTTCTAAAGCCACAGGCCCAGAACATGGTGTTGCCAAGCTTTCGAAATGATAGGCAGAGGGTCGCCTGGGTGCCTCGATTGGTTAAGCATCTGACTTCGGAGCAGGTCTCACTGTTCGTGGGTTCAAGCCCCCCATCAGGCTCTGTGCTGACAGCTCAGAGCCCAGAGCCTGCTTCGGATTCTCATCTCCCTCTCTCTCTGCCCCTCCCCTGCTCTCTCTCTCTCTCTCTCAAAAATAAACATTAACAACAACAAAAAAAGAACTGATAGGCAGGGATCATTAATTACTTCCTCTGGGTTTCTCCTCATTCCCCCAATGCCTGACGGGAATACCAATCGCCCAAATATTCCAAGAGTTGTGAGTCACATGTGTTTCATCAGTTATCAAACACAAAAAAGTCAAATTTATGACCCAGACTAAGATACACATTTATACATAGTGGCAGGAAGGAACTATGGATCCTGATTTACAAGTCCTCCTCTACCAAAGCAAGGTGGAGGCAGCCAACACAAACGTAAGAAGTATGGGGTTTAGCGCAAGACACACGAGGCTTGAGCTCTGTCTCTTTCGAGAGATTTGCATATCCATTATTCTACTTGTATGGTTTGGAAGTGGAATTTTTCCATAATAACTACTTCTTTACTAACAGCAACATTAAAAGCGTAGTCATATACTTAACATGACTAATGAGAAGAGAGGTTCCAGACCAAAAAGTGATAATTCAGCAATTATAGGTCCTTCGTAAGCAAGTGGTTTAGGCACAGAATGAAAAAGGTTAAATATTAAATGTTCTAAAGCTTCCTTTGGAGCCTGTCGGGTAACGTCAATGGTAGCCTCGAATCGGTTTTGTGACCGCAAACTGATGTCTGCTGCAATGTGCCCTTCCAACATAAGTTTCATTTGGATTCAAATGTGGCCACACCGAAGATCCTATCGTAGGAACAAAATGAGTCCGTACCAGCCCCGCCTTGGATCGCAATTGCCATGTGCCCGCTGCCCATCCATGAGTCTCCGTTCATAATCACACCCCTCTCTCGTGCTCCTGATGTTTACGTACTGTTACCTGAACATCCTACAGCAGCTCTAACTCCACCTGTGCCAAAGCGAATTAATCTTCTTCCCTTGCTCATGATGTGTATTTTCCATCCAGGCACGGGCTCCAGCCATGGGCCAAGTTGGACATAAGAGCCCTTCTTGACTCTTTCTCCACCTCCTTTCTCCACCACCCTCCATATCCCACCTTGCAATTCTGCTCATGATGTATCTCTCTGATTTATTCCAGGTATGCTGACCCGGATGCCCTCTCCACACCTCCCACGACCGCCTAATGGTTGTCCCAGACCTGGCTTCACCAACGTTCACCATTCTCTACGCTGAACTCTCAGAGCATCCTTCTCAAACAGAAGTCTGATAACACCACTCTGTTCTTCAACTTTCTCATTGGTTTCTTGCTGTCTTCATAGCAACTTTTATTCCCCCGGTGTGGTGTGCAAGGCTCTCCCTGCCCGGTTGCCCTGTAAGGGCTCAGCCCTGTGCCCAGCCCCCTCCTTGAGTGGAAGGCAGCATAGCTCAATCTTTGCCCTTTTGCTCAGATGCCACTCTCTCTCACATCTGAGGGTTTGCATAGCCGGCTACCTCCATCGAGAACGTTCTTTCCCTCCCTTCTCCTCTGCTACCTGGTAACCTCTACCTGTTAGAATAATAATTAGTGCTAACTCTGTGACACATTATTGAAAATTCCCCACGTGCCCTCTACCTCTGCTGTCACACATTCAAATCACTGAGTGCATGTCCCCACTCAGGGATATGTGCTTCTGCCCTGGACAGATGTGAACAGAAGGTTCAGAGGAATGTTCTCCCCAAATGTCAGATGACTCACAGGTAGACTTAAACACAGGTCTCTGACTATGAAATCCTGGCTATTTCCATTATGCCAAGCTGCCTTTCTGAAAACCCAAGTAAGTATGATCTCATCCAGGAAGTCTATCATGATGACTGCTGTGCGCTGAATACTACAGGCCCGTGAACGGAATTAGTGCCCTTATGAAAGACCCCAGAGAGCTCCCTCCTCCCTTCCCCACTGTGAGGACACAGCAGAAGGCGGCCGTCTGTGAACCAAGAAGGGGACCCTCACCAGACATTGAGCGCCCTGGCAACCTGATCTTGGACTGCCAACCTCCAGAACCGTGACAAATAAATGTCTTTCAGACTTTGTTACAGTAACAAACCAGCTAAGGCAATGACCTCCATGATCTGTGCTCACAAGCACATCTCTTGTGACATCTTGTTCGATCCTCTGTACACACGTCCGCTTGTCTGCATGGTGAGCTCTGTGAGGAAGGTGAATGTGCTGTATTTATGTGCCCCTCACCGACCAGCACAGCAGCCCTAGGAATCTGAAAATACCGAATGAATGTTCGAATGAAAACATTCATAGATAGAACCGGATAGAAAGCTGGAACGGAGCGTGAGTGATGGCTCACAATGTGAACATCTCCATGGTGACATAAAGCCTTCCATCACCTAGGGACACCCACGTGAGCACACACTCACGTGTATACACATCATCAGTGCATGTTCCCTTCTGTAAGGCGACGCTCTTGGTGTTACAGAAAGAACGTGTACTGATTATGTAACTTAATAATATATTAGGGAGACAGTTGGGAGGTTAAAGTTGTTGGAAAACCAGACAGGGTCTGTGTTAGCTCTCTGCTTTCTAAGTGGCTTTAATTAAACCCTGTACATGCTGTTCCTCGTCTCCCCTTTCTGTGTTTTGGATTCTGTCTCAAACTAAGGAACTACAATCCTAAGTGAAACGCGCAGCCCAGGTAGAGAAGTCAGGGAGCCAGGGCTTTTAGAGCAGGGCTTCCTCTGAGGTCGTTTTTATTTCTCTTGCCAAACAGGCACCTTTTCGATGCGGTTTCTGTCTTCATCTTAACCACGTTCTCACACTTCCCCACAGACTGACATTTTCCTCCAAATATCTCCCTAATTACACGATTCATCTACCACTTGAAACACCCTTACTTGCACATACCTCTTAAGATTTTTCTTCCCGGTGCCCAGAAATGTCAATTAAAGAGATTCCAGAATGCCGATTGTCCCTCTGAAATCAGAATTTGAAAACCATTGCGTGTCAGGTTGGCAAATATCTCCGCCACCATGAGTTAGTGTGTTACAATTAATATTTCAAATCAAAAATGTTAGCATGCCGAATATCCTTCAAGGGAATCGTTTACTCTCTCAGTGCATCCGTGTGATTTAATCAAATGTCAGTGTGAAATAGGAAACGCTGTGTCTGGGGGCTTTGGGTTGACATTTAAATTCCATTCGTATCTACCTGTTGTAACATGGACTTACATAGTGAAGAAACCAAGGTTAACCATCTTTTGAAATAAGTGAAAAGTTACATAACTTTTACCTAAATGATAAAGACCTTTAATAATGAGGACTTTTTTTACTCTCGACTCTACAGTGCTTTCTTATGTTTTGTTATTTGTGGCATTTCAGATTTATCTTGTGGAAGGGAAGGACCTTCTGTGTTCCTCCCTGTGATCCGTAGGGAATGTTCTGCCAGCTGGACGTGATTTTATAGCCAGGGTAAGAAATACTTTCAACTGGCCGGAATCCTTCTCAGGCTCCATCATCTGGCTCCTTAATATAGTAACGTTAATGGTGATCAAGAGATCACTTCTATGTCCATTACTTTAGAAAGTCTAGAAGACCTTGGCCAGTGACCTTCCTTTCTAAGGCTAATTTTAGCCACCAACCTTTCCGAATTTGAAGGTGTCCGTCAGAAGTCAGGATTGGTAACTCGGTGTAGACCTGCTTCTAAGCACAGAGGGCCAGCAAACACACACATGAGGAGACGGTCAATGTGAGGAATAGAGCGGTGTCAACGCGTGAGCTTATGGCATCAGAGTGTGGTGGTTCCAAGGGGAAGAAAGCGTGTGGTTCAACATGGGATCAGCCAGGAATCTGGCAACACTGAGCTCTGCCATGGAAAAGACTGAGCCCGATACCCTCTTGACCTGTTTCTTGGAGGTTTTAACAGATCCCGCTTGCAGAATCGGGCTTATTCATAGTTTTGGTTAAGCAAGCAGAAAATAAGATGGTTATGGCTGTGCAGACTTTTTAAGGAAATTGAATACGAAAAGCACTCCCTCAATTACAAAGTACCTTCCGTTTTCCCTTTTAAATGTGCAACCACACTGCCTATTTAAAGTTGGCCATGTCTAACTAACATCAATAAGTAATTTCTAGGGAGTATGAAATTTTTTTTACCAATGAACGTTAGAGAGTGGGGGATTTTCTAAATAAATCAAATTAAAAAGAGGAAATTGAAGTGGGGAAAAAAACAACCATGTTGTAATGAGTTTGATACATCAAACCGTACTGTCGGCTCCTTGACGGGCATCCAGGATTTGAGTCACACATTTAACTCTCAGTTTCTCTGAAAGCAAAGCGAAAGGAGGTAGGTGATTATCAATATCTAAGTGGAAACTCACAGCTCAGGAGACACGGTTCCTGCCTGTGCCTTGACTCCCCAACACCATCTCTTCCATGCGTACCTGAGAGAGTTCGGGTAATTCTCCAGAGTGCTCTCAGATTCAAACGGATCATTATCTGATAGTGACTCATGAGTTACCTGTCTAGGGCCTTCCTCCCCTACTAAGACACAGACTCCATGATATCAGAGGTTTTGTTTTTTGGTTTCCATTCGGTTTACCATTTCATCTCCTGCGCCTAAAATGGAACCCGGCACAAAGTAGATAATCGACAATCATGTGTCGATGGAAGGCGGAAGTGAATGAGCGTCAATAGTTTGAATTTCCATCTGGCTCGGCTCTTGAAGTGGCCAAGGGGTGGCCGGGGTTAACACAGCGTGCCAGCAGAGGGGCTGTGGCGTGGCCTCTCTTCTAGACCTGCCTTTCATGCACCAGGACACTTGGGACGTGTGTCTTCCAACACCATCTGTTTCAGCATCTGTGAGTCCCCATCATCTGTGACCCCTGAATTGATGAGTGTGTACCTGCAAAGTAGGCATCTGTGTAAAACTTCCTGGTTGAAACTGAATGAGCCAGTCGCTCATATCTGGGCTTAGGACAGCCCTTGGTGAAAGTCACAGCTGACTGTGTTTGTTTTCAGGGATTCCCGTGCCTGCTGTCACCGCGCTTTCCCCCCCTTGGTCTCGCACACCTTCTGCCTTTATCCTTCACCCTGACTCCAGAGTCCATCCCCCACGACCCAGGGGGGTGTGCTTTCTCCCACGCCTCTGCACTCAACCTCCCTGTCTCAATTTTCAGGTCCTGCCTACAGTTCAGGGACTTGTTGGCAGTCATGAATACATGTTCACAAATACGTTTAAGTGTCTGGTGGATGGGCTTCCAGAAACATCTCCGCATGGTCTCTAGCTCTCTGCATTTGGATGCGTATAGTGAGTATATCATCAGTACAAAAGGTGTAACCTGCAGAGAAGAATTACGAGACTACAGAAATCCACTGCAAACGAGTAGAAGGCCCAGGCAGGCCCACAAATCCTGCTTGAATCTTCACACGATGACGGGAAGTTTCTCCTGAGCATCAGCTGGAGTGACTCGGGGTGGCCCGTCGGTCCTGGGACCCTGGTCCCAGGTGATACACCTGAGAGGCCTCGGGTCCACCGATCTCTGAGTCAGAGGAGGGGCCGTGGCCCAGGAAGGAAGACCAGGTTGTCATTTGTGCTTAAATCCATGGGGACCCCAGACACGGGCCTGTCTGCAGGTTTCTTCTCTCTTTTCTCGTTGTTTTTTTTTTTTTAATTTTTTTTTCAACGTTTATTTATTTTTGGGGGGACAGAGAGAGACAGAGCATGAACGGGGGAGGGGCAGAGAGAGAGGGAGACACAGAATCGGAAACAGGCTCCAGGCTCTGAGCCATCAGCCCAGAGCCCGACGCGGGGCTCGAACTCACGGACCGCGAGATCGTGACCTGGCTGAAGTCGGACGCTTAACCGACTGCGCCACCCAGGCGCCCCTCTTTTCTCGTTGTTTTTAAGGACCTTTGGTTGTATAATAACATCCTCCTAATTTATTCATGTTCTTTTAAATCAGAAGCTTGGGATTTTCATTGAGAGTAAGTATATGCTCTTGGCGTAAAAGGGTCTCACATTTCTCAGTGCCTTGGGCAAATTTCCGTTCCTCTCTGAGCTTTCGCTTCTGCATCTGGAAAAGGATAATTCACATTGAACAATGTAATATGTAAGGTTCCTTACAGGTGTAAGTTTTCTTCTGGGTCGGTTTTCATGATTTGCTTTCATAGTCTTAGGTTTACAGGAACTGTGTTAGGAATACGTCAGGGAAGGCGGAAATACTTAGTTTAATATATGAAAACACTCACACGTGAGAATTATTATGATTACTTGTGGGAACACGTTTACTCAGCAAGAATATTCTGACCCGTCACCACAGGCACGGCACATGTGTTAGGAGGAATCTACGAGCGCTGCCCTTGAGGAGCATACAGCAAAATACGGGCCCATCAGTAATGATGTTGCAAAACCGCACATGCCATAAGGCATTTGAGTGGCCCGGAGAAAGAGCCGGGAGCGGTTGAGAAGGACGATATTCTGTCTAACGGTGTCCGTGAATATTTCAGGCAGGAGGAAGCATGTGGGCTGGACCTTGAAAATGTATAAGGTGCACGTGTAGGGAACAGAATTTGGACTCGCCACCCTGAAGGATTCGTCTAAGCTAGGTTCCAGGGGCAACATGTGGAGAAGACAGGGGCCTGTGTAGCAGCTGGCCAGAAGATGGGGAGCAAACCACCGGGAAATCCCTGTGGGTCAGACTGTGAAAAGTCTCTACCTGTGGATCGCAGTGGGAGAGCTGGCAAGAAGGTCAGCAGATGACCAGTTTTGAGCACGTTACTGATTTTTACAGAAAGGTAACCAGATACGGGTCCCCCACCCGCTCTATCCAAAAGTAGAGTGTTCCTATGAAACCTTCCTTAAGCCAAAACGACACAAAGCAAGAAGCAATTGACGTTAACTTACAGGGAAACCTTTTTCAACATTCCCGGACACCACCCTTCCCAGAGTCCCGCAAAGAAAAAACAGCTCTTTTAGATATATCTGAGAGCTTCGGACATCTCTTGCTGACAGATGTCCAGACCGAACCAAGATCACGCCGTGACACCAGCTCAGAGCCCCGGGGCTGGAGGCTGAGACGCGGGGTGTGGTTGGGGGAGGTGGGCGGGGCCCCGTGCACCTGCCGCTAAGACAGCTCGCCGCGGTACCAACGTTGCACTCTCCTCTCCTTTCAGCCTTTTTGTCCCTAGAAATGAAAATTCTCTTCAGGTTTCTTGCCCTGAGGGACAAGAGGAATCAACGTAGGTCTTTTATAAAAAAACAAAACGACGCAAAGGGAGCGTTTGAAAAGTAGGGGGGCTGTATCCGGATACTTGGATTGAATCCGAAGTGAACGGGGTAAAATAGTACTTGGCAAGACGTCTTTATGGTCAGTCAGTTAATATTGTCCTTGTTCACATGACTTTGGTAATTTTTTTTTTTTCAACGTTTATTTATTTTTGGGACAGAGAGAGACAGAGCATGAACGGGGGAGGGGCAGAGAGAGAGGGAGACACAGAATCGGAAACAGGCTCCAGGCTCCGAGCCATCAGCCCAGAGCCCGACGCGGGGCTCGAACTCACGGACCGCGAGATCGTGACCTGGCTGAAGTCGGACGCTTAACCGACTGCGCCACCCAGGCGCCCCGACTTTGGCAATTATTAAGCAGCCACTAGTGCGCCCCTTTTCTTCAACATCTCAACCACTACCGACCCCCTTTTTTTTAACTCTGATAGGAAATACCTAAAGTTTATCCGTTTTTTTTAAATCTTTTAATGTTTACTTATTTTTGACAGAGAGAGAGAGACAGAGAGAGAGACAGAGACAGAGCATGAGCAGGGAAGGGGCAGAGAGAGAGGGAGACACAGAATCCGAAGCAGGTTCCAGGCTCTGAGCTATCAGCACAGAGCCTGATGTGGGGCTCGAACTCACAGACCGGGAGATCATGACCTGAGCTCAAGTCGGTCGCTCAACTGACTGAGCCACTCAGGCACCCCGAGTTTATCCCGTTTTTAATCTGATTGCCACAATCTCTGATTTTTTTTTTTTAATATACCTAAAAGTACACATCTTTTTTATTTGGGGAATGTAAAGGCTTAGCAGAACAGATATTGGCCGGAGCAGAGACCCTGGCGTGTGGGCGAGAGAGTCAAGAATCAGTTCAGTCCACACGAAACCAGGAAGCGTGATTCTGGATGTCTGTATGCCAACTGTGAGCGATTTGACTTTTATAAGTGTGCCTGAAGAGGTGAATTACATTAATTGCACCGTTATAAGCATCTTATTTCTTCAGCATTGTTATTGATTAATAAACCAAGTAGTTGCACTCCCAACTTTCTAACTAATCTCTCTGTGCATTGAAAAATAATCATTATTTTGTTTCTTTGAGGACCCCGGGGACTGATGATTGGTATATGAAGACCTTGAAGAATGGTATTTTTTAAAGATTTAAATCCAATTTAAATCTATACTTACTTTTTTAAATTCTGCAATTTTAAGCTGTGGAAATTTAAGTTGACCAATATATCAAACATTAGATATACTGTTATACTGGGGAAACATTACGGAAGTAAAACTCATACTTTAGGTTTTTCTGTCCACCCTCCGGGATACAAATATGGCTCTCGAAATGTGCAGGTTAATACCAGAAGGTGACTCTTTTCATGAACTTTTTCATGTTGCTTTGTCATTGTGAGAGAAAATGGCTTAACCTCGTGTCCCCTTGGCACGTGTGAGGAGCTCGCCTGGACGGCACGCAGTAGGCGCTCCCTGTCTCTAGAAGCCCCTGTGGTTTCGGTCACACGTCCCTTCCGATGGTTTCAATGGCAGTGGTCACTGGGAATTGCTGAGAGGGGCCAGGGAGAGAGAAGATGGGTGTAACTACAAAAGGATAAGGAAGACAGAATGACAGGATCAAAGAATGCCCTGGCCGGCAATAAATGACCCATTTGCAGCGAGTTTCTCTGAACTGACTCAAGTCATAGGCTTGACAACACTAGAGCGATCTCTGATCCGTCTCCTTTCTGGAGTCATTCCACAGCAACAATTGTGACTATTTCCATAGGAATCTCATTATAAAAAGAGACCTCAATACTGTACTGATAACTAAAGCATTGAAAATAATAGTAATAATAATACTAATAATAATAATAAATCAGTAGCTGATCATTGTATATGTGCTACACAACTGTTTTCTCTTTTATTATTAAATTCAGGCTGTTTTGAAAATGTTGTGTATTGTCATATAATCACCAAAAAACGCACATGTATGAGTAAAATCATGTGTAACGCTTTTAACCATTTCATCATTTGATGCCATGGACAGTTTTAGTATGTAAACAAAATCATATAGACGTCATCTCACTATATAAAACTTTAATGCATTCAAAATAGTATGTTTTTTTTTCATTTTAAGTGGCTCTTTTTAAATAGTGAGACACAACCATATTTTTTAATAGAGTAATAGCATTTAAATATAGCTTGCTTGAATGAAAGAAAGAAAGAAAGAAAGAAAGAAAGAAAGAAAGAAAGTTTCTCCTACATATGTTCTAAAAGGTCAGAAAATGAGTCTTTTTTTAATGTTTATTTATTTATTGTGAGAGAGAGAAAGAACTCAAGCAGGGGAGGGGCAGAGAGAGGGAGAGAGAGAGAGAGAGAGAGAGAGAGAGAGAGAGAATCCAAAGCAGGCTCCAGGCTGTCAATACAGAGCCCGACGTGGGGCTCGATCTCACGAGCCACGAGACCATGACCTGAACTGAAATCAAGGGTCGGACGCTCAATAGACTGAGCCACTCAGGCACTCCAAGGAATGAGTCTTAAATTGATATCATTTGGATGACAGATTTTTCTGGCTAGAAGATTACTTAAGGCAATTAAAACAGTAAGAATGTTAGAAAATAATTTTTCTTTATTTTCTATAGAGACTGTTTTCCTGGTGTTCTGAAACCAGAAAGCCTTTCTCAACCTAAACAAGGCGGGTTCCGGAAGTAAAGGCATTAACTCTTCTCTCCTGACTGGGATAAAGACAGAATGGCGTGGCTTTAGGAGCTGATGTCAGCGGGAATCGGCAAGACACGATGGCAGGTGGCAAGTAGGGAAGGGGACCAAGAGCTTCGTGACAGAGACATCCACTTCTAGGCTTGACCCAGATATTGAGTCAATAGACAAAGTAAATACGTACATTGTGCAACTTGGTGGAAGGCATGGAATGCTTAGCATCTCAGAGAAAAAAAACATAGTGTGTGAGAGAGACAATGCGGTTAAGTAAGAGAACAAAGGAAAGCCTCCAGAAAGCAAATTTTACAAACTTATAGCAAGAGACGCAAAACTCTGATATTAACTAGATATTACCACTACAGAGACAATCTGTGAGTTTGGGGAAAATGCCTTTTATACTTAATCTACAGTAATATCAAAACCTCCACGGTTTCCTAACGTAGATGCCTATCTTGCCTGCCCTCACCATCAAATTTTTTCTTCCTGCCGTGGGCGCATCTCTCCAGCCTCCAGGCCCTGTCCCGTAGCCATTAGGCAGTCTAGGTGGGGATTTGCAAAGCCTGGGGGCTCACGTAAGTGACTGAGTCCTGAAAACCTTTTGGATCCAAAATTTGAAATTAAGAACAACAAAGTTATAATCAACAGGCGATAGGTCCGCAACATATACATTCTGTCAACTTCACTGTTTACTGTACCTATAATTCCTAATCTTTAAAAAGTTCATTGTTTGTACCAGTTCAGATGCTAATTTTTCTTGTTTCCATGCTTGCTTAGCTACATCACCTATAGGGATTGCTGGGAGTGCCTAGCCAACCATAACTAATATCTTAAGAGCCTGACTATAAAATTCCTTCAAAAATTAAGACAAAAAATTCATTTTTATGCTGATATGGATTCCCTGAGTGTATTTTACAAACTCCATGTGTTGGGTGTGGGAGACTGGACTACACAGAGACCGTGCAGACTTGGAAACTGCCCCACCTCCTTTGGGAACCTGGTTAACAACTCATTCCTCAACGTACTTCTCAAGTGCCAACTCTTGCAAAAAGCTCTCCCTAATCCCCTTAGACAGTCCATCACGGTCCTTAGTCCATTTCCCTGGAGGCTGCCACATTCTGCTGTAACTGGTGTAACTGCTGTGCCTCCCTCCTAAACTATGAACTTTGCGGGAGGTGGGGTAGGGTTGCCATCAACATCTTCTTTTTATCCCTAGAACCTTTCAAACTTCCTGAACTTTTATAGAACTTAATATTGATTGGATTGAACTAAATCTAAAGACAGGACCACCAACGTGAAAACAAAAATAAAAATAATGTGGAAAGAGAAAGGGGCATTCCAAGACCTAAAAAGCACAGTGACAAAACCAAAGGTTGCCGTGAATGTTTGACCTCTTGGCTGGAGGGCGTTGGCCATCACGACCATCGACCCCCAGTAAGGAAAGACTGAGGAGGTCTTTCACTCACCCGACTTGTGCTGAGCACTTATGCTGTATCATGGACCATATTATTTGATGAGGACAGAGAAACAAATATTTATCCCCTGAAAGTCCATAGCCGGTAGCAAAAATATACTGAAAGCTTAACACAATGGTACAGTAAAGACACATACACGGTAGTTTGGGAGAACCAAGGAATTAAGCATTTTGTTGCGGAAGGTTAAAGGAAACTTCAACGAGTGAGTAGGATTTGTGTTATGTATGGCAGAGTAAATAGAACACCACTGGCTGAGAGCGTACAGCTGGTCTGCAACAGGCAAAGGTCGGATGGGGTGGGAGACCCCAAATAGTCCTGCAGGACTGGACCTGAGAATGGTTGGCAATCACAGGGGTGCAAGTGGGCGCGTGGGGTGGTCCCAGGAGGTCAGGTCCTGAATACTAAGCTGGTGCTTAGTCCTAAGTCAGGTGTTCCACCTTTCATGTGGACATGTGATTGTACAAGTATTCACACCTATATCTCTCACACAGGTACATGGGTATAACTGTGTAGCCCCAAACATACATAAAGATTGATATTTGTGAATGGAAGAAAAGAGAAATTTCTGAAACCATATGGTTTTTATTCAAATCCTAGCTCTACCCCTTAATGACCGCATTTATTTTTTATTTATTTATTTATTTATTTATTTATTTATTTATTTATTTTATTTATTATAGTTTTTTATTTATTTATTGTATTTATTATAGTTTATTTATTTATTATAGGTTTATTTATTTTGTTTATTTATTTATTTATTTATTCATACTGAGAGAGTACGAGAGGGGGAAGGGTAGAGAGAGGGGGAGAATCTCAAGGAGGCTCGGTTCTGAGAGCTCAGAGCCCAACGGGGGCGGGGGGGTGGGGGCTCAGTCTCACAAATGGTGAGACCATGACCTGAGCCAAAATCAAGAATTGCATGCTCGACCGACTCAGCCACCCTGGCGCCCCTGAAAATTCTCTTAGTTAGCTTCAAAAAGTTTCGTTCTGGGGGCACGTGAGTGGGTCGGTCAGTTAAGTGTCTGACTCTTGATCTCAGCTCAGTTCTTGATCTCAGCATCACGAGTTCAAGCCCCACCTTGGGCTCCATGCTGGCATGGAGACTACTTAAAAAAAAAAAAATTTTTTTTCCACTGTGTTTTGTACCGTTGTACCACTTTAAGTTTAGTCAAGAAATGTAAAAGAGAAAAGCATTAAGAAAAAACATAGTGCTGGGTAGCACCAGCTTAAACACCTGTAAACGAAGGTGGCGACTCCTTTGGGAGATTTGTATGGCGTTTGTGTGAGCACTTTCTGGTCGGCACCATACAATGAAATGAGCATGCAACAGATACCTATGAGGTGTGAACAATATGCCGGGAACCATCTGTGCCTGAGAGAGTTACAGGTAACAGCATGTTGGATCGAGGTGGTTCTCAGGACGAAGTTTAGGACAGCCTGCATTCCAAAACATGTCAGTCGAGAGTAAGGTCTACACCTTGGCTTCTGACAGTCAACAAGAGCAGCGTCTGTGATCCCTCCGGCTGAAGATGTCCCTTCCAACATGATGGATTGCAAAAAACACAGGCTTTGGGCTCAGCCGTTCTCATTTACGACTCCAGCACGATCAGTTCCTGAGTGATTTTAAGCAAACTAGCTACTGTGCTTCTGTTCCTTCACCGGGAAAGTGAGGCTAATACCCACTCTTAATCCTTGAGCCCGGCACAATATGTGACGTATAGGAACACTGTCTATTACTGGGCAATCCTATTATTATTAGTGAATCTCCAATTATGTATCACTTCACTTAGGCTGCTGAGATATCCTGGCTCTCTTCTTTTCTCTCTCTTTCTCCCTCCATGTACAGCACACCTGCTTGAGAGCACAGACCCCATGTATCCTCTGTGGTATTCCCCACGGTACTTGGCAGAGTTAGGGGACACACCTTTAAGCCTATGAGTTTGTTTTATAGGCCGAGTACTATACAAATAGCCCGTGGCAAATCTCAGAAACGATTTGGCTTCGGGAGATTTTGAACCGCCTACTTTGGGAGTCCTTCTGCCCCGGGGCTCCCAGACTTCAGACAGTTCCGCAGCGGTTATTCCCACTTAGATATCTCGTGTGAAAGTCAGACTTTTGGAACCATAGCTATCTCCCCAAAGACTCTTTCATTCTTTCAATAACATGGCATTTCTGCTTCAAATCTGAGCTTTCTTCTCCCCCCCCCCACCCCATCTTCAGCTCAACCTAAATTTGCCTTGCAGAACAGCAAGCCCATATCTGCCCATTAATCAAACCTGGAATAAACTCACCGCCATATTGTGTCTCCCTCCTCGACTCCTCCTCTCTTTGAGCTACTGGTTGTTATGTTAACAAACAGCTGATTTTTAATAACATAGGTGAAACTGCAACGCGAACTAGACCAGATTTTATTTGTCCCTTTTGCCAGATTTGGGCCAGTATAATTCTTGCTGTTACGTCTCGAGTACCAAAAAAACCCAATATGAATAAAACCATTTTTTCAACTTGCAAAATTACGAGCCTGGAATTAAGGGTTGTTTTAATGGTTAGTTGATGACGGAGCTCCCCTATTTCATCATAAACCAGCTGTACCAGCGCTGGCCCCGAAGCACGCTTGTCCCGCCCAAGTAGACTTCCAAGAAAATCTCTGATGGGGCACCAGAGCCCTCAGCATCATCAGGAGCCAGGACCTGTGCCCGTACCAAACCTGAAGCCATGAGGTCTACTCACAGAAGAAACAGTCCTGGGTTGGGGGGGGGGGGGTTCTACCTTGACCAGCACGTGGGAAATGGAAGGGCAGGAGGGGCAGGGGCGGTGGGCTAGGCTTAGGCTCTGTCGTCGCTTAGCTGGATAAGTTGAAGGTGAGTTGCCTCGCTTCTGTGACTCTGTTTTTCACCCCCAAAATTGAGCATACCATTAGTTTCCCGATTCGTCTTTTATGAAAAACCAAAAACTAAAACAAACAAACAAACGAAAACCAACCGGCACACTGCTTTTCACGTGGTGGTCACCAAGTAAGTGTTTCTTCTTGTACTAGATGAAAACTCACTTCCTCTTCTCCATCTCTGGACAGCTTAGGTTTTTTTAGCAGTTATGTTTTAAACTGAAGGGAAAGTTTTCCCAAGAGCTACAACTGCTCTCGGTTAATCCTTCAGGCCTGAGAGCGTCCATCCACTTGATTTTCCTTGACACATGAAATTAGTTTTCGTGTTCTCCTCGGCCTGTTTTCCATCAAGCTAAAGAGTTGGAATTTCTTTAATGAATTCTTAAAATACATGGTTTATAACCTCACACGCTTGTGGTTAATCACAGCTTCAGGTTTGTTGAGATCCTTCTTACAAGTTGTGGGCCTGGACTTGGGGAGATATTATGGCTGGAGGCAAAAAGCGCTAATAGTCTAGCCAAAGCCCTCCCAAACTTTTAGGTACTTGGTTGGCTGGTGAATGATAGAAACACCACCAAAGAGGAGAAAAACAGTTAATTTACTGTGGGAAGGATCGTTAGTGTCATTCCCTTAATCAGTTAGATGAATGCTGGTCATCAGGAGCTGACTTTGAAGGCATCGATTGATTCAGACCAGGATTTTCCAGAGAGAAAATTAAACTTTGGTAGGTCGACTGGATTTGCCAATTTCAAATTCCGGTGAGTCTTGAGCCAAAGGAAAACCATCCATGGAATGCTTGGTATACTTAGAAGCTTTGCAACGGTTAAACACTTGAGTACTTCTAAGGAATGTTTGAGTGATAAGGACAACTATATTGGCAAAATTTAATTGTTTGGAGTTCTAATTGTGCATGAAGGAAGGTGAACCTTGCTATTGGGACCCTCTTGCAGCCACAGGCGGCCCTTGACATCGATGGGAGCGATGGGAGGTGAGATGCTTTTAGGGTCTCTCTGACCTTGCATGGGAGAATGAAAAGCCTTGTACTTTGGAGGAAGAGTAACCTTGGCTTTATATTTTTTCTAATGGCACGTGTAACTTTTTCCAGCTTCTAAAACATGTGAGCTTCATCTTGCATATATGTAAAATGTGAACGATAACACTGATCTCAAGAATCATTAAGAGTACGTACCTAGCACCTCTCCCGTGGAGCCTCCTTTGTTCTTGCGAAGAAATCTAGGTGGCGCTGCCCATAGCTGGTCTTTAAGTGACCAAAGAGCATAGTGTGTGAAGGTGGCAGACACCAAAAATGGGTCTTAGTTCTGCTGTTCAAAAAAATTTTTCAGGTTTATACACTTCTTTATTTTTTTTTTATTTCTTTTTTAACATTTACTTATTTTTGCGACAGAGAGAGAGCATGAACAGGGGAGGGTCAGAGAAAGAGGGAGACACAGAATCCGAAACAGGCTCCAGGCTCCGAGCTGTCAGCACAGAGCCCGACGCGGGGCCCGAACCCCCGGACCGCGAGATCATGACCCAAGCCAAAGTCGGACGCTCAACCGACTGAGCCACCCAGGCGCCCCTCTACACTTCTTTAAAAACAAACAGAAAATGCATCCTTTTTTTTTTTTTTAGTTTGCGATGATCCATCCAAGCACTGCCATATGCAAAGTCTTGCTCTCCACGCTGAGATCCTCAGAAGAAGACACGTAGAGAACTTACCTTCTGAGTGCAGACTCATCACACAAAGCAAACACACAAAGAGGGTCATTTCATGTCAACAGTTTAATGGAGAAGCGCTACCCAGAGGTAATGCTTTGTATAAGGAGGCCAGAGACACAGGTGACACTTGAGATTTATGTGGCAGTGAACAATAGTTGTGGGAAACACTGGGGTCGAGTCACGATGACTGCGCCTAGTCTACGGGACCCACGGTTTATCGGACGAAACATCCAGACTCAAAAGAGCAACGATAATGGTTATAACACATCGTGGCCATGAAGGAATTTGACTCCTGCCCATGATGGACCCACATGGACCAGCCACACCTAGGGGAGCGTATTTAATCCCGTGAGTAAACTGAGGGAAGTTAACTAACTATACAGTGGGGCCAAAAGCCACTTCATAGTGGTTGATGGCACAGAGTGTGAGTCGGTGAAAAGGACCGTTTGACACATGTTGCCCCCTATGGGCACATTATTTAGCCGTAGACGTCTGTCTTTTCTCATTCGTAAGATGGAGATACTAACATACCACCCTTAATGCCATTTTGTTGCCAAAATGTACCGAGATAGTATTTTCAAATGCTGCACGACTTTAAATTTGTGTACCGTGATATATACATCCGTATACATATATGTACAGTATTTACATATAGAGACATACACATGCTTATATGTGATCATTATATAAAATACATTTTTTTTTTCCCTGAGCTGATATAAACATCGCAGGAAATGAACCTGCATCCACACAGTGGGCCAGTGAATGAAATGAGCAGGGTTTTCATCGGAAGCGGAGGTGAGAAGCCCAACTTGCTAAAATCCAAATTGGGACACTTTTATTTTGTCTTACCAGGTTTTCTGGCTTACCTGCAACTGTAAAGAAGAACATTTTTGCTGCCTCAGGACTTAACGATGATAAAGTTTTATTCTTCTATGACATTGACAGAGACACCAAATACTTTGTGATTATCATTTTTTACGATAATCCAAATCTATTATTATACTGTTTTGATAGTAACCATCTCTGAAGTAAAAGGCAAAAATGCAGTCCTATGGAAACTAGTGATGCCTGCAAATTATATAAAAATATCGAAAGCTCTTTAGATTTTCCAGATGGTTTCGGCAAAGGCAAACTCAACATCGACTCCACATGAGGATAAAGTTGTGTTTTGATGACAAGCATATGCATTTCTAAAGGTAACCTAACTTGTGGGAGGGCATAAAAGAAAACAAGAGTAAATGACCAGGCCTTCGAAACGTTTAGAAGATGGCAATCTTCACTTAGCACGCCGTACTCATCATCGTACTCTCGAAACTCCTTCCTCGTCATGGATGGAAGAGACTTTAGTATGTATATTCCAGGTTTCAGCTCAATACCGGGTAAATACATGAGATTTTCTTAGACCTTAATCTTGGACCCTTCAGATCATTCTAACGTAAAAATAAGCCTCTTTAAACTGTAAAGGATCCTACAAAGGGATTTCAGATCAAGCTGGTGGCATGATGAAATGATTAAATCACTGGTCTAGCTGAATGGCTGCAGGCCATTAAGAAAGATGCTACTATTGAATGGAACCAGCAAAACCCTTTAATTACTGATTAAAGATATAAGCAAGTGACAGGGGCTACAATTTTAGCCTTGGGCTTCATCCTTCCTGTTCATTGTCATCGGCAGAGTTCCACCACAGATCTCTATTCTAAATGACTTTTTAGTTAAAAGAAACACGAAAGAAAGGAAGAAGGGAAAACCCTTCAATTTCGTAACTATTCTGTGTACATACATATACATACACATATCATAGTATCTATTTATCTAACTCCCTATAGACAGAAAAAGATGAAATGCCGCAAGATACACAAATCAGAGAGAGCTTCAAGTGGAATATAGTAAAGATAAAAAGAACAGTTTTCTCTGGATAGGGGGATTATACGTGATTGTTTCACTTTCTTATTTTCTGTGTGTTCTTCCTTCCTTAATGAGGATATATTACTTTTGTTATTTGAAGAAAAATGAATCCTATCATCATGTGTTTCGCTGCTGACTTCTTCAGACTTTAGGCACAGAAATTCTTTAGTGCTAACCACTTTTAAAAGAATGTAACTGCTATAATCCTTTCCTCGCAATTGACAACTGTTATGTTATGTATTATATTAGTAGTTAAAGATATATCATTCCTTAAACTCGATGTTGACACACAGGGCATTTTTTAAAGATGAATCACTTTGTACCTTTCTCGAATTTCTAGTAAGTCCCCCCCGCCTCCACCACCACCACCATACCAGTATGTTTCAACTGAAGCAGAGTGTTTGGCATCTAGTAGGTCGGTAATAATTGCACCCTAGGTTGTATGAAAGGGATAAGAGAGCTTTTTCTTTTCCTTTCTTTTCTTGTCTTTTTTCTTTTCTTTTCTCTTCTTTTCTTTTCTTTTCCTTTCTCTCCTTTTCTTTTCTCTCCTCTTCTCTTCTCCTCTTTTATTATCTATTTTTTACTGAAGAGCTTCTGAAGTATGTTTAGCAGCAATCATCTGTCCCTGGTGTGTAAGGGAAGTATCTGGATGGGACAAATCTAGAGGCAAGAACACCAATTAGTTGACATTCGACTTTGTTTGAGTCAGTGACACATCCATTTCTCTCTCGAGCTGGTATCTAACCCACGCCTCACTAATTATCCGTTTGTGACTTGTGTTCCCTAGGTCTGTTGCAAGCTGTTTGGGAGCAAGGAGTGTATTTTCTGCTTCTGGGTCTTCTGTCCCTGCACAGAGCCCACCGCTTCTCCCTATCTTGTAGGAGAAGCCCAGAAAGTGTTCTTAAAGGCGTGACTCACACTAGTGTAGTCCGATTTAGACCCAAGAGCTAACTGAATGTGTTTGCCCTCCTGAGTCGGGAAATAGAGTAAAAATCATTTACAGATTTCCTAAGTGTAAATCTCACGTGTAATCCTGGGTAAGCCCGATGTGACCGAAGTTACCAGTTTTGGGGTAAGAATTGAACTATCTGGGTTGCTATGTTTTCTTAAAGATTTAAAAATTAATTGAGGTTCATTCTGCATTTAGTCAAGAATGATCTCTTCTTTGCCGCTTTCAGTATTATCTCCCCAGTCTGGTTGGAGGAAGAAGATTACGCCGTTCTCAGAAATCAAAAGAAGCACAGTGTCCCCTTCTCTATTCCCTGGAAAAGTTCCTATGAGACGGAATGATCTGCTTATTGTGAGAAACTGTAATGAAATCACTTCTACAGATACTCAGCTTCTTGTTTTCTTTGTGGGCATGCATTTAAGCTAGTGATTCAACTTGCTTAATGTTAAATATTTCTCTGGATAGTTCATGTCACCCATTTTAAGTTATACGCTTTCTAGGAATTTGCCTATTTCACTTAAACTTTCAAAATGGCTGCCCTGAAGATTTTTTATTCAGTTTTTCATTTTAATTCCCGTGTAGTCAACATACAGTGCTGTATTAGCTTCAGGTGTACAATACAGTGATTCAACACTTCTGTACCTTACTCAGTGCTCATCCTGAGACGTGTTCCCTTCATCCCCGTCACCTTTCCCCCACCCCCACCCACCTGCCCTCTGGTGACCATCAATTTGTTCTCTGTAGTTAAGAATCTGTTTCTTGGGGGCGCCTGGGTGGCGCAGTCGGTTAAGCGTCCGACTTCAGCCAGGTCACGATCTCGCGGTCCGGGAGTTCGAGCCCCGCGTCAGGCTCTGGGCTGATGGCTCAGAGCCTGGAGCCTGTTTCCGATTCTGTGTCTCCCTCTCTCTCTGCCCCTACCCCGTTCATGCTCTGTCTCTCTCTGTCCCAAAAATAAATAAACATTGAAAAAAAAAAAAAAGAAAAAAGAATCTGTTTCTTGGCGTGTCTCTTTCTCCTTTTTTGCCCACTTTGCTCATTTGTTTTGTTTCTTAAGTTCCACATATGAGTGAGACCATATGGCATTCGTCTTTCTCTGATTGCCTTATCTCACTTAGCATTATACTCTCTAGCCTCAGCTATGTTGTCACCAATGTCAAGATTTCATTTTATTTGTGGCTGAATAGTGTTCCACTGTGCATATATATACTGCCTCTTGTGTAACCATTCATATAACGATGGACACTTTGGCTGTTTCCATATCTTGGCTGTGGTAAATAATGCTGCTATGAACATAGGGGTGCATAGGGGTAGCCCTTTGAATTAGTGTTTTTGTATTTTTTGGGTAAATACCCAGTGGGTCGATTACTAGATCATATGGTATTTCCATTTTTAACTTTTTGAGGGACCTCTATACTGTTTTCCAGAGCGGCTGCACCAGTCTGCATTCCCACCAACAGTGCATGAGGGTTCCTATTTCTCTACATCCTTGCCAAACTTGTTCTTTCTTGTTCTGACAGATGTGCGGTGATATCTCATTGTAGTTTTGTTTGCATTTGCCTGATGATGAGTGATGTTGAGCATCTTTTCATGTGTCTGTTGGCTGTCTGTATTTTTTCTCTATTTGCAGACAACACGATATGATATACAGAAAACCCTAAACACTCTACCAATAAACTACTAAAACTGATCAATTAATTCAGTAAAGTTGCAGGATACGAAATCAATGTAGAAATCCATGGCATTTTTATATACTAATCATGTCCTAAAGTTTTTGATGGCATTTTCCTATTTTTTTTTAAAGTTAGCTGTGTCTGCAACTGTTTCCTTTTTCACTAGCAATATTATCTGTGCCTTATCTTTTTTTTTAATTTTTTATTTTTAACGCTTATTTATTTTTGAGACAGAGAGAGACACAGCATGAACGGGGGAGGGTCAGAGAGAGAGGGAGACACAGAATCTGAAACAGGCTCCGGGCTCTGAGCTGTCAGCACAGAGCCCGACGCGGGGCTCGAACTCGCGGACCGCGAGATCATGACCTGAGCAGAAGTCAGCCGCTTAACCGACTGAGCCACCCAGGCGCCCCGTGTGCCTTATCTTTTTATTTCATTGATGAATCATATCAGAAGGGTGTTAATTATTTAAATAAACTTTTGAAAGAATCTGAATAGTTTCAGTACTTGTAGGTTTATAATAATGTTGCAAGTACAGTAGAGAGAATTCCGTATGTCAGATGCGTATATTTGAGACAAACACAAAACTAACATGAATACAGTATTATTAGGTAAAAGCCAGATATTATTCAAATTTTTCCTTTTTTTAAATGACGCCCTTCCTCTGTCCCGGGATCCCATCTGAGACCCACATTACATTTACTCACCATTCTCTTCACCCTGCTCTGCTGGGCAACAGTTTCTAAGACTTTGCCAATTTTTCACATCTTGATAGTTTTGAGGTCAGGTATTTTTTAAAATGCTCCTCAGTTTGGGTTTGCCTGACGTGTTTTATTTACATGGTCAGGTTGGGTTACAGGATTGGGGGAAGAGTCCCACAGAAAAGAGATGCCCCTCTTATCACACCATGTCAAGGGTCTGTGTTGTCAACATGATGTCCTAAGAGATGTTCCCCTTGACCACCTGGGTAATGGCAAATGTGCCCTATTTCTTCACCATAGAGTCTCTCCTGTCTCCCCCTCCACACTCGGTTCTTTGAGGCAAGATACTAAGTTCCACCCCACTGGGATGGAGAATGGGCCTTGAGGTAGGGAATTAAATCACTTCCCAGAGGAGTGGCCATCCACATACATTATTTGGAATTCTCCTGTATGGAAGATTTGTCTCTTCTCCCGTAATTATGTATTCAGTCATTTATTTATCATTACGGATTCTGGATATAGATTTTGTACTTCTGGTTATAATCCAAGACTGTGCTACTTAACCGTTTCTCTAATTGTTCTACCTTCGGCCGTTGGGGGCCACTTCAGTTTGTCTCCTGTGCGCCTTCAATATACCCCGTACTTTGGTTTTCTGAGCACATCCTTCCTTTGGGGAAATATTAAATGATCCAGGCACAGTTTCATTTTCCTTGACCCAGGTCTAGAATCAGCCATTTCTCCAAGGAGCTTGTGGGGGTTTTATTCGTTCTGTTTTTCTAAGTTTAATTAACTTCTGACTTAATTGCTTTGTTTTCGGGAATGTGCTCTGTACTGTATTGTTCGGTTTTGTTTTGTTTTGTTTTGTTTTTTGAAATTTGTTATCTCTTACTCTACGGCCTAGCCTCTGGCAAATTTTGGTAAATGTTTTATGTATGGTCTGGAACAGCATTCGATAATTGCTGGGCTCAATATTTTCCTGAATATCTAATAAATCAAACTTGTTGATATTTATG
The DNA here is from genome assembly GCF_018350155.1 of Leopardus geoffroyi. Classification (NCBI taxonomy): domain Eukaryota; kingdom Metazoa; phylum Chordata; class Mammalia; order Carnivora; family Felidae; genus Leopardus; species Leopardus geoffroyi. The sequence goes on from NC_059336.1 coordinate 137,467,029, forward strand.
TTCTGTGTTCATGGATCATTTTAACCTCTGGGTGTCCTAACCTAGCCTGAGAGAAGAAAGATGTAATGAGACCTTGCAGTATGATGCTGGATGTGGTATTTATGTGGTGATTTTGCCGTATTTTCATTTTGGCTCATTTGAAGCCATTTAATCAGTGCACCCAATGAAGGGATGTGACGTGAAGCAGGGGCCCCGGTGCCAGAGGGGCGTGTAGGACCCCAGCCACTGGTGAGGACGTTAATAGCTTCTTCCCACTGGCCTTCCCCTCTGGCCCCCTGTAGAAGGATGGCTCCTGCTACGACCTCACAGCAGGATGGGACAGGTGCCTGGACTGAGTGTGAGCCAGAGGCACTGCCAAATGTGCCACAGTGCTGCCCTGCTTCTCTGCCCTAAGACAGCGTGGGGTGCGTGCCCACCCTTCCCGTTGCCACATCCTTCTGGGGGCGGAAGGTAACGGCCCAGTGTGAGCATCCCATCCTGAGATGACCTAGGGGGGCGAGGGAGGGGACCGAGGCTGCAGGGTACAGGTGTGAGGACCCGAGGACCTCTCCCTACAAGTCATGAGCACGTGTGAGCTGAAGCTCCAGATCCCCAACGTATGTTCCACTGGATTTCAGTTACGAAGACAATTGCAAATGTAATATGGTTTACAATGTCACTATTCTAATTGCTATTTTATTATCGAAGTATAGTTAACATACAACGTTAGCTTAGTTTCAGGTGGACGACACAGTGATTCGACCGTTTGGTACATTGTGAAAAGCTTGCCACAGCACGTGGGGTCACCAACGGTCACCCTACGATGTTACCGCAATATTATCGACGATATTCCCTACGCTGTATATTTCATCTCTGTGACTTATTTATTTGGTGGCTGGAAGTCTGTACCTCTTAATCCCCTTCACCTATCTGTCCTGTCCTCTCTAGCAACCACCTTAAATTCAATATTTAAAATTTGAAACTGACTAATATAGAAAAAACTCCACAGGGGTCCTTCTGAGAACAGGGTTCCTGATGGCGCTGGCCACGCCCCCAAGGGATTGCACACGACCTTCCTGCTGTATTTCCTGTTTCGTGTCTTAACATTTACTAAGTCTTTTTGGTTTTTATTTGCCAAGTGTATCTTTGTTTTTCACTTTTATCAATTTTTGATAGTTTAAATTGTGTCTTTTACAAGCAATATGTAACTTCACTTAGTAATTTTTTTCACGTTCATTTATTTTTCAGAGAGAAAGAGAGAGACAGAGCACGAGTGAGTTAGGGGCAGAGAGGGGGGGGGGAGACACAGAATCCGAAGCAGGCTCCAGGCTCTGAGCTGTCAGTACAGAGCCCGACGCGGGGCTCGAACCCACAAGCCACGAGATCATGACATGAGCCAAAGTCAGATGTTTAACTGACTGAGGCACCCAGGCGCCCCTACTAATTTTTTTAAGTTTGAGGTGTTTTTGTAATCTTAGTAGAGTTTTCCTCATTTGTCTTTGTTTGCATGAATGAACATTTTGTTTCAACCATTTTACTTTGTGTTTTCTGTTGTCATGATTTTTCAATACATTTTTTCCCATCGTCCCCCTTTTCACACATGATCAAGTTTTTAAAAATATTATTTCAGTTCTCCTTTACCTGGCAGAATGTGAGATATCTATGCCTATATATGTTACTCTTTAGCACACATAATCAACCATTTATAAAGTACATTCTTAAGCCCGTCTTGAGTAACAAAATAGCTTTAGAATCAATTATGCGGATTCTTCCCCCCCACAGACCCCAAGTCTCTGCACACTTGCTGTTACCATTTCTCCAAGGATTCGGTCGCTGGTAGTAATTCGTTCCATGTATTTCCATCGAAAAGCCTTTACTGTATTTTGTTTCTACCCATAACATCCTTTTCTATATACACAATTGATAACTAGCATCTGTTTGTGACTCATCTTTTTGAGGACAAATTGTCCACTCTCTTCGAGGTTCGATTATTCGATGGAGGAGTGTATTATACACCGAACTGGTTTTTCTCGGTGAGAAATCTGTCTTTTCTCTATTTCCAATTGCTCTTTGACTTCTGAGTTCTGTGGTTTCACCATAATTATAGTCCAAATAGAGTTTTCCTTTTATGTATCTTCCTGGTCCACATGGTTCCTCCTGTATCTGTGATCTGACTGGGGACCTGTGTATTTCATTAGCCCGAAAAAAGCTCTTCTAATCACCTCCTCCAGTACTGCCAACCCTCTGTTCTTTGTAGTGTGGCTGCTGGGATACCCATTAGAGTTTGATACATGTTCTCATACGATCCCCTTAGCTCTTCATTCTTCTTGCATATTTTCTGACTCCTGTGCCTTTGGGCTGAATTCTGGGAAATTTTTGCAGATTTATCTGTGCATATGCTTTTTCTCATTGGTTTAATCAGCTGTTTAATAATTAATTGAGTCATCGAGTCTCTTAAATATGCATGTATGTGTATTACACACACATATATATTTACAGATAGATCTAGAGCTATCCATTCACCTCTTTCTGTCTATACCTATATCTCTATCAATATCTATATCTATATCATCTATAGCTATGTATCTATACATTGTATCTGGTTATTTTTCAAAGCTTTCTTGTATGTGTGTATATATATACATATATACACGTTTGTGTATGTATATATATATATATATATATATATATACACGTTGTGTTCAGTTATTTTTCTTTTTTTTAGTGTTTATTTATTTTTGAGGGAGAGAGAGAGAGAGAGAGACAGAATCCGAAGCGGGTTCCAGGTTCCGAGCTGTCAGCACAGAGCCCGACATGGGGCTCAAACCCACGAGCTATGAGATCATGACCTGAGCCAAAGTCAGATGCTTAGCTGACTGAGCCACCCGGGTGCCCCAGTGCTTGGTTATTTTTCAAAGTTTTCTTGTCATTTAGGATAGCGTCTTGTTGTTGCCTCAGTTTGGGCGACAAGAAACTATCTAAATGACAAAAAAAGTTTTGAAAAAATATATATATATCTGATTTGTACAATACCAAGTAATATTTATCTTATCATTTCAATACTAAGGAGTCCAAATGTGATGCTTACATTTCCCACGAATCCTCATGCATGAGGCTGGCTCTTTTTGTAGTGTTTGCTAATCTTGGATTATGGTCTTTCATATTTAGTTGATTTTAACTAGTGGAAAACCAGAATTTCTAATCTGAGGATATTGTTTCAGGGAGATTTATGTCTGATTCTTCAGAGGTCTTCGGGTACCACTGACATGGGACCCTTTCATCCTGAAACACTGGAAAGTGTCGATGCCCAGTGAACAAGTCTGACGGGGTCGGATATAGATTTTGTCTGATAGCGAGCAGTGACTTCCACACAGTTTTGGAATGTTAATGTGAGTACAGGCGAAGTTTAGAACTAGAGAAGACTTAAGAGTGGCTCCAGGGCGCCTGGGTGGCGCAGTCGGTTGAGCGTCCAACTTCGGCCAGGTCACGATCTCGCGGTCCGTGAGTTCGAGCCCCGCATCAGGCTCTGGGCTGATGGCTCAGAGCCTGGAGCCTGTTTCCGATTCTGTGTCTCCCTCTCTCTCTGCCCCTCCCCGTTCATGCTCTGTCTCTCTCTGTCCCAAAAATAAATAAACGTTGAAAAAAAAAATTTATATAAAAAAAAAAAAAGAGTGGCTCCAATAGAGGTAAGAACATTGGAGTCCAAAGTGAGGATTGGACCATGAAAGGAATGGAAAATATACCTGTAATTTTCAAGGTCTTCCCTAAGTTTTCAAATGAGGGTACTTAGTAAAAGACAATTGAAAGAAGTAAAGGTTGTTTATGATAAAAAATATACTGGTCCTCAGTGTGAGTTCAGGTACAACGTGGCCAAATGAGAGAAAAGGATGTGGCTTCTCACTCCCGCTTCCGTCGCAGAATGACTAGTGCAGAGTGACTTCCGGTAGCTGTTCTTTCGTAGGAAGAGAGCCCCTGCTTTTCCTCAGAATGGCAAAGCACACGGCAAAGTAATGCAGTGTTCAGTCTCCCCCGCAAATACGTGGGGTCAAGTGCATGTTGTCAGAACCAAGCATTAGCATCAGTTCCGGAAAATGCCCTGCAGCATGGGCTGCTTCATCTAGGAAGTCAACTGTCTTGTTCTTCCTTCCTTTCCTGCCAGAAACTAAGATCCGTGTCTAGACCTGGAATAGTCTTGTGATGACTCGACGATAGACGCCAAGTGATGTCAGGAAAAGAAAGACGTCTGGCCTCTGATAATCTTCAGCAGCCACCACGCAGGTCCTCAACTGTCCAACTCCAGAATGACAACCCAAGTCACCCTTGCTTGACGCGCTATGGGAACCTGATGATGAAACTTATAACTCAACTGAAATGCAAACAATATCTCCCTCACAGGGGCGGAGTGAGACATAGGTTGACATGTGCGAAAGAATTTGCAAGACTCTGAAATACCAGCAGATGAAATTCCGAAGCCAGGAAACATTCCCATGACTGCTTATGTTCCATATACACAACATGTTGTTCATATAATGTTTAGGAATTTTTTAAATCCTCCCTCTATTCAAAATTTGTATGTTAAACTTGTCATTATTTGTGCATCAGGGAGGGTAAGCTTCTGTTTCACATTTTGGTGCCAAATGTCCAATTCTGTGGATTAGTAGGAGACAGAGAGAAAGGAAAATTGATTTCAAGACAGTCACTTTATGGCAACTTGCATTTTTACTCTTGATTCCAGTGTTGTCTTCCGTCCACCATTTCCTTATGGAAGTACCCTTAGGACTGGTGAAGCAGGGTAGCCCCTTGCATTCTACATCTTCCCCACAACAACTGGGGTGGTTCTCCCAGTCTCGGGCTCCTAAACCATAACCTCTTCTTGACTGCCACACGCTTACTCTTCCAGACACAACCGTTACCCTTGAAACAGTTAAAGGCTTCCATTTTTCACATAAATGAGTAGCTTCTGAATCCTTAGAAATGGAACAAATTAAGCCACGCTGGAGTGGTTCTACTGACGGTTATTTACACATCGACAGTCACACAGGTCTTCTGAAAATGATGGCATAATGGTTGACTTGAGCTGGCAGGGAGCTTCTTACACATTCTAAGCACCCAGCCTTGTAGACGAGGTCACCAGCAAGTGTCCATAAATTTGTAAAGACTCAAAGAGAGGAAGAGTGATCACACGTGTGACATGGCCCGAAAGCAATGAGGAGAACACTCTGAAAATTCTCAGGAAGCCATCACAGGAGCTCTGCTGAAGATCCCCCAGAGAAATGTGCTTGACCACCGAGCCTCAGGGCGAGAAGGAATGGTGGAGTGTTAGATTATAATTAGGGTCGCTGCAACAGTTCCATAATTTCATCCAATTATAGCTTTTAAAGCAGAGATGATTCTGCTCTGAAACTCTTTCTAAGAAAAATCAGCCTCCGGCAAGAAGCTTTTCCAAGATCCAAATGAGGGAAAGGCTCTCCAGATGAGAAGACACGTAGTACTTGAGCTGAACGCGCCAGCAACTTGAAAAGAATTGAACACCCCAGGAAACTGATTTTCTTCTAGGGAAAATTGCCATGAAACTCAACAACTATTTACCATCGCTGTGGTTTCTGGAGGGCAACGTGTGGAAGGCACGTCCTGTCCCGGAGGAGCCTTGACTGCAGAAAGAGGGGTCAAGGCCCAGTCATAGATTATGGTCCAAACCAGAGCGGGTATGAGAAGAATTCTGTTTTGGGGCTCGGGTGTTTCCCCCGAGGGAAATGAGCAAGCAATGGCACAGAGGGTGCTAATGAATACTCTGGTTGCCAAGATGGCTACCTCTGAGGTCATAATGGGGTCACAGCAGGAAAGAGGGAAGGGAAAGAAGAGATAAGGAGATGAATCTCTGTATCTCCAGCTCCCATTGGAACAGAAGCAATTCCTTTACATTTCATAATGTTGAGTCTTCACATGGTTGTGTGTGAAAATAATTAAAATTATTTGCAAGGCCCTAAATTAGACTACAGAGAGGAAGCCACAAAGTGTGGTCTGTGGACCCCCGAGGCTCCCCAAGCTTCTTTCAGGGGGACCACACGGTCAAAACTGTTTGCACCATAACACTAAGACACTGTTCGCCATGTTACCTTCACTGACATTCACACTGATGGTACAAGGGCTATAATGTTGATGCCTTCCCGTGAGTCGAAGCACCAGCTCTGAAGCATATGGGAAATCACGGCATTCATCGCCACCCCACATGCAGGAGGGATTTAGTATTTTGGAAAATTTATGTTTGCCATCATGACCCTGACAGCTTCCCAATGCTTCAAGGCTCTTAGGATGAATGTGGTGTCTAGATGTTATTTAATGAAGCATGTCAACATTGGGGAGCCTAACTCAGTGAACCAGTATTTTCCAAATAACCGATGAATGATGTTACAAAATCAAGATCAATAAATGACCCACTCAAGGTGCAAAACAGACCAGGGGCACCTAGGTGGCTCAGTCGGTTAAACACCCGACTTTGGCTCAGGTCATGATCTCACGGTTTGTGAGTTCAAGCCTCACATCAGGCTCTGTGCAGACAGCTCAGAGCCTGGAGCCGGCTTCGGATTCTGTGTCTCCTTCTCTCTCTGCCCCTCCCCAACTCACACTTTTTCTCTCTCTCTCAAAAATAAATAAATATTAAGAAAAAAAATTTAAGTGCAAAATAGACCAAGAGAATTTAAGGTAACATATTACAAAACATTAATTGATATGTTTTGGATTCTGCATGGTAAATAAACTTTAAGAAAAGTAAATTCTGGTTTGCATCTGAGTAGACTATTCACAAACATCTGAAAAGCTATTAAAATAGCTCTCCCTTTTCCAACTACATATTTGTGTGAAACTGAATTTTCTGTATTTTAAACAAATTAACATATGACAACGAATTGAGTCAATAGCGTATATGACTATCCAGCTTTTATTTATGCAGCCAGATGTTAAAGAGATTTGCCAAAATGGAAAGCAATGTCACTGTTCCTTCTCTCCTCCTCCTCTTCCTCCTTCTTCTTCTTTTTCTCCTTCTCCTTCTTCTTCTTCTAATCATTTTTTATGAGAAAGTTTATGTTCATATATAATGAACATGGGGTTGCTTTTACATGAATTAACAAACAAGCAATTTAAAATTTTTATATTTAATTTCTATCTATAAATATAACACACATAAAAGATTTTTGATATTGTCAACAGTTTTTAAGAGTATGGATGAGTCCTAAGACAAAAATATTTGGGAATCTCTGATGTACCAGGAAGTAACTGGAGACAAATATGGAAAGAAACACTAGCTCAAAATGATAGAAATGTGGATGTCACTGTGAGCAGCGGGCTTTTTATCTGGAAGGCGATGGGCAATCCATGAAGACTTGGAGACTAAAGAGTAATGCTTTCCTAATTATAATGGACTTAGAATACAGTGCTGATTGGGATAGGAAGCAACAGAAGGTGGGAAGACGAGCTGAAACAAAGCTCTGCGGGTGGAATCTTATAACAGGAAATAAATGAGTGTCGTTGGAGAATTTTCAAGGGTGTGATTTAGTGGCCGATGAAGTGTCAAAGGGCGGATTGTAAAACATTGATATTTGGGGCAATAATTTAGAAGATCAAGGTGTTGCTCCAGGAGATATCGGAGAACAAAGACACAGGGAGAGGAGAAGTTGAGGTTTTGATTTAGGGCATGTTGAATTTTTGCTTCCAGAGACACACAAAGTAGACTGGGTGGGATGGGGAAGAGCTTGGAAAGGTTGGGATTCAATCTGAGCACATTAGCAGGGCTGGAGGTTGATGGTTGATTCCGTCAAGATGGAAGGGGTTGTACAGGCCTTGAGGGTGGAAGAGACACCAGTGAAAAGAGTAGGCACAGAGCTGAGAGGTGGATTGGTGATATTTCCAGTTAGGGGGCCAGGAAAAAAAAAACAGGGGATATGAGCGAAAAATTAATCAGAGGTGGGAGAATATAAAAAGTGCCATATTGGGGCACCTGGGTGGCTCAGTCAATTAAGCATCTGACTCTTGACTTCTGCTCAGGTCAGACTCCACACTGGGCATGGAGCCTACTTGGGATTCTCTCTGTCTCTCTCTCTCTCTCTCTCTCCCCCCTCCACCCTCTGCCCCTCTTCCCTGTTGTCACTCTATCCCTCTCTCTCAAATTAACAAAAAAAAATCCTATCAAAGAAGTCAAGACATAAATTGTTGTGAAGGGTACACTTTGGGGGACTTTTCACACAAGTGCAGTTGATTTTAACTGTTGCATTTGTTTGTGGTGTCACCTTTCTAAGAGTTGCATGGTATGCAGGTACTTAATTTCAAAGGCAAGATTCATGTAACTCAGCCTATTCTATGTCCCTGGCTGCTGGAAAAAGCAAAGAAACATTGTCTTACAGTAGATCAGAAATCTGGCATGGAGTTCACTGCGTGAAAACCAAGCTGCTGATTGGATGCATCGCTTTCTGGAGGCTGCAGGAAGAATCCACTCTCTTGCCTTTACCAGACTCTATTGGCCACCTGCATTCCTTGGCTCATGGCCTGCTTCCGTCCTCAAAGCCCCACATGGCAAATTGAATCTTTCTCGACATCACATCACTTGGCACTGACTGTTCTCACGTAAAGACCCTTATGATTACAATAGACCCACTGGGATAATCCAGGATAATATCCCTATTTTAAGGTCTGGAGATTAGCACCCTTAATTCTAGCTGCTGTCTTAATCCCCCTTTGTATCTTTGGGGGACTGCCTACCACACTCAACTATACTTGTTGACTTCCACACTCAACTGTACTTGTTGACTTATTAACTGTACTTGTTGACTTATTAACTATTTAATAACTGTTTACAGAATCATAAGAAACCAAATCATTAATATAGTCCTATTGAGTTCCTTTTTTTTCTAACTGAAAAAAGTACACAAATTTTAATGTCTTTCATTTGGGAAGGATTTTATTAACAACAAATGCATTTTATAAAATGCATTTTATAAATCATGCCCTACCTAAGTTACATTAATCAAAGCATGCCAACATCTGGCAAATCATGTCTCTGACAAAAGGTTACCTTTGGAAGAGAAAAGTCTCTGGAAAGGTGTTGATGCCCATGGTCACCCCGTTTTAAGCACATACCCTTTTTGTGCTGTATGATCTATTGCACGGCTGGGTGTGATGTTTTTAAACATAAACATATACAATTCTCATAATAAAGTCCATTTATTCCTTGCTCAATTTAATGCAATATGGTTTTCTATTTCACATTGCACTTTGGATCTCCTGTCTGCATCCCACACCAAGTTTTATGGGTTATTATCATTTCGGTGGTAAAAAAAAAAAAATTTAAAGTGCATTTCAGAGACGCGAAGTGATTTGCCCAATGTAGCACATCCACTAAATATTAACAATAGAACTTAAGCACGTACCTTTTCACTAGAGAGCTTTCTCCTTCCACCATGCCGTTTTACTATTACAATATGTAATTTGGAGTTAATTGTTAGAGGAGAATGTCAAGCCTGTTGATGACTTATTTTATTATATTGCCTGAGAGGCCCTACAGTCATGGAAATTGACTCTATTCACTGGAGGCCCACAATTAAAGCTGATTTCTGGAAACTGTATATTCCAAGTGGGCCTCTCAACAGATGCAGACGCATGGGTTTCTGCCAGTTTGAGGGTGACTTCTGTTGTTGGAAGCAGCACAGGTCCATCATACGGAGCAGGAGGAAACACACCCCCACTCTAGCCATCCTCTTGAGAGAAAATATCATTCTGGTAAAGACAGGTGAGGGAGAAGGTGCTTGTGCGTGTTATGCTCACTACAATGTTTGAAACATGGGCATGAGGAATAAAGCTCTTACCTTCGGGGAGATTCTGAGGCAGCCCCCCTGAGGGTGGTCTCTCTTCACCTGGGGAACATCTACTTGGCTGTTTGATGGAAGGATATGAACAGGGTCTAAAAACAAACCTTACAACACATCTTTATCAATTTGCTCATTTATTTCTCGTTCCTTAAAGGAGTTGAGGGACAGAAATGAAATAAGAGAAACATACAGGGCATCCGAAGAAACCAAAAAAAATTTACTGAATAAAGTTCTTCATAATAAACTGTCATAAATAAACTATGATGCTGATCCCTCTCCTTCGATTATAAATGCAATCTAGTGGCCACATTAATTCTGACTCTCCCTCTCTCTCTCGTTTTTTTTTTTTTTTTTTTTTTTTTTTTTTTTTAATGCTTATGTATTTATTTTGAGAGAGAGCCAGAGAGAGTGCACTCTGGGGAGGGGCAGACAGAGAGGGAGACAGAAAATTCCAAGCAGGCTGCACACTGTCTGCACAGAGCCTGATGCAGGTATTGATGTCACAAACTGTGTGATCATGACCTGAGTCAAAATCAAGAGTCAGAGGGCACACCTGGGTGGCTCAATCAGGTAAGCATATGACTTCAGCTCAGGTCATGATCTCATGGCTCATGGGTTTGAGCCCCGCTTCTGGCTCTGTGCTGACAGCTCAGCTTCGGATTCTGGACCCAGCTTCGGATTCTGTGTCTCCCTCTCTCTGTGTCCCTTCCCTTCTCACGCTCTGTCTCTTTCTCTCAAAAATAAATAAACATTAAAAAAAAAAAAAGTCAGAGGCTTACCCAACTGAGCCATCCAAGCGCCCCTCCGTGTTCCTTTTCTAACTTCACCAAAACAGCTGCTTGGGTTTAGGAAATGGAGCTTCCGGCCATGTTTTATTCACCTTTCGCTGTGGAAAACTGGACGATTCAGTAAGTATAGAGGATTAAAGATTTTAAATGAAGGAACTCCTCGTTAAATTCTCTTTCAAGACTGAAATCGTGCCCAGTTTAAGTTCTTGATGTCAATGTCTTACCCCTGCCCCTGCCAATATATTTATAGTGGTCAATATTTTTCTGACTTGGAAAGCTACAGGAATAGGGTTCCTGCATCTGTCCTTAGTGAGAAATTGCCCTGAAGGCACATGAACGAGCCAGCCCTGCCCTATAATGAGGTTGTACACAAAAGTAGGAGTGGAAATTGGGAGCAGTAGAAAGGCCTAAAACATTTGCACTTGACGAAAGGGCATAACCTGATCCCCAGACTTCTGTAAGTTTGCTATTATTTCGCAGTACCCCATTTCTGTGTTACAACAAATAGAGTCATATGAGACAAGTAGGAGCCAGCCAACTTTTTTCCATAAAGAGTCAAAAGTAAGTATTTAAGGTTTTGTGGCCTTCCATCACAACGACTCAAATCTGCCACAACAGCACCAAAACAGCATAGACAATACATGAATGAATGAGTGTGCAGGTGGCTGTGTGCCAATAAAACTTTATTTCCTAGAACAAGTGGTGGGCCAGGTTTGACTCATGGGTTGCAATTTGCTGACTGCTGGATTCTAAGCTAAGAACCACAAGCAATTGTACCTTATGGTAAAATTGAACAGGCATTCATTAATCTAAAATCGTATCCAAATTGCAACATAAGAACACTAGCCCTAGGGGTCAGGAGACTGTGTGATACAGTTCGGGATAATGGAGTTTCTGTTTCTAATCTTGAGTATGAAATCTAGAATGCAAATGGTCAGCTCTACAACCTTGGCTACCTTATCGGATCTTCAAATTCTTCATCCGAAAAACAATAATTCTGAATCATCGTTATAAACAATGATAACGTGTTTTTAGAAGACTAGAGAGAACCACCCTCCTTCGTACCCACACAGAAGAGTGTATTTGGGTCGGGATGCAAGGAGGGTTGTGGGTTTTGAGACACTCATAAGAAGAAATAAACTTCTGATTGCTTCTATTTTCCCCTAAAAAAGTATGAGATGAGGTCTTCAGCTGATGACATCTGGCAAAGTCGTGATAGGATTACACCGAAGATTCAGAAAGTGTATTTGTTAAGGAATGGAAGAGAATTTCCCAGACCTTGGGCGGGCTCCTTGGGGTAAAGTCGCTACTGGCCATGGCTGCCAGGTGAGCCAGACTGGGGGGGGGGGGGGGGGGGCGGGGAGAGGGGTGTCCACCCAGAGGTCCGGGGGGAGGGGTGGGGAAGGGGACACGGGAGTATCTGTCAAGACAAAGCTACAAAGCTGTAGGTGAGGGTGGGGAAAGGAAGGCTAACCGGGAGGGAAACACGGGAGAGTGGAGGGTGGGGCCCTTCCCCGGGCTCCATCTTGGGTTGACATCTGGACGGACAGAGGCAGCCATCTTGGGTTGACATCTGGATGGACAGAGGCAGTGGTCAGAGAAAGCTCAGCCCTGAGCAAGTCCTGGGGGCTGCGCAGGTGCTGATGATCAGGAGTCGGCCCAGCATGAGCCCCAAAGTAGAGGATGCTTGTAGCTGGAGACGGTGATAACTGAGTAGAGATGAAGCAGGTTAGTTAGTATTTATTAATTTATTGAACACCTATTATGTGCAGACACTGTCGGGAAAGCATGAAAAATGTATACTACGGCCCTGTATGCATTTGTGGGGTGGAGATGTAAGAATTACATCTAAAAGTTTACAAACCAAGACAAATATTTGACATAAAAGGGGAAATAAAAGTGATAGGGAGGGACCTGACATTTTTGAGCTCTGTTTCTATTCCAGGCCCTGCTGAGACGGTGGAATTTATAATTATTCCTTGTGCTCCGGATGATGAGGAATATTAAGTAACGTGTCTGATGTCTTGAAAGTATTAAGACAGAAAAGCAGAATATTTTCTCAGCACCGGTGTTCCAATTCGATTGCAAGGTAAGCAATTTTGCATTTCCCTCCTGCCTGGAATCTCCACGGCCTTGCAGTGAGTCACAGGGGGGAATCAACCTTTGCATCACATACCTGCCCCTCTTCCTCTTCCCACATTTAAGGATGGGGAAAACCCAGACCTACAGACATCGGGAGAGTTGCCCAGAAATTTCGGTTGAGTGAGTGGCAGAGCCTGTGTGCCCTCATCCATTCCTGTCTGGGCAGGTGCGACCCCAGAGGCAGTTAACAGTCTCAGCTCCCCACACTTTGCCGGGGCTCAAGGGCCAGGACCTGAACCGGAAACGCAGACGCAGACGGGTAGAAGCAGTTGTCATTGGTGTGAGGACATCAGGTAGCATCTGAAATATTTCATGTAGGAACATCACTGACAAAGTCTCTTTCAGGCTGTGAGTGATTCCTAAATCTCATAACCTGTAGGACCTTACAAATAAGTACTAATTGTCCACCCTGTTATTATTGTTATTGTTATTGTTATTGTTATCGTTATTGGAGAGAACACGAGAGCGAGGGAAAGGGGTGGAGGTAACTAGAGAGAGAATCCCAAACACACTCCATGCTCAATGCGGAGCCTGACGCAGGACTCGATCCCACCACCTGGGATCATGACCTGAGGTGAAATCAAGAGTCTGACGGTCAACCAACTGAGCCACCCAGATGCCCCGGCAAGGTTTTTCAAGACCTCCAGATTCTGGGTTACATAATGCAAAAGTCTCCAAGAGGGTCTCAAAAATAAGTTTTATTTTTGTCAATTGTGAAAAAAAAATATCACTGAACAAAACCTGTGGCCAAAGGAATACATTTTACCTTATTAAGAACTGTCAGACGGGAGACTGTTTTGGTAAAAAATCTCGTGTACCATTTAAGGTACCAGCTTGATTACAGACTAGCCCAAAGTTGCCTATAGCAAAACTTCAATTTTCTAAGGCTTTAACCACATGCCTAAGTAAGAGTACAGCTATAGACAACCTCTAGTTTATTATGTGATAGCATAAGGATGTAATGTGACAGAAAGAAATGTGAGTTTTAATTATTTAAGTCCAAGGTCAAATATTTCCATCTTAGATTCTAATAAATGTATTGACATCAGAAGCATGCTAAATATTTTGTATTCTTTAGTTCAATGAAGCAATTTATCCGTTAATTTATCCCAATGTCTTTGCTGTATCATTTTATACACATACTATACTAAATGAATCGCATCTAGGTGCCTTAACATTTAAAACATATGCTAAAATGTTTATCACAGGGACTCAATTCAACAGACTGATCTCTGTCTGCAAAATATACTCCTGTAGGAAAGTTTTTTTTCTCATTATGTAAACATAGATATCAGAAATAACTGGGGTTCATAGTTCTACAGAAAAATCCCAGAAATATGTAAACAGGCATATTTAAATACCGATAAGACACTGTCCCCAGACCAAGGATGTAGCTATTTCTTGGAGAGCTTTAAAACATCTGGGAGGCAGTATGTGTGTGTTACCGTTCCTCTTATAAAATTACTTGTTTGCTCTCTAGGATATCATGTAATTAAAGATCTCAGATATTCATGTCAAATGAAAGCCTAACTCTGCAGAGCTGCAAGCACTGAGGAGACAGTACTGACAAGGCATTTGTAAGATCTTTGGACAGCTTAGAAACTGGAAGACAGAAGAACAAAAGAGAAAGGAACATAATATTCTAGGGCGAGTGAGTGTGAGGCAAGTTGGACGTTTTTCTAGAACAAGCCTTGTTTAGAGACGGTTCCTCTTCTTCGTGGGTGACTACCATGCAGACACCTACTGAGTGTCCAGCCCTGGGATATGTGCCGATTCTTGATCAGTTCTCAGCCACAGCGGCTCTGTCCCTTCACTTCCTGTTTCCCAGTGTTACGGATGAAGAAATTAAGTCCCCAAGGCTGGGTGGAGACCGTCCACAGCGAGTGATTCCAGAGACAGGATGAGAGTCCGTGTTACCATGGTCAACGTTCACTGTTCCTCCAACACGCATCAGTGGAAATCATATTCCTTTAGTGTCTTCATCAAAATTACTATAATTGCTCAGTAAAAGGTAATGACTAGAATAAAGGTCTGCACTAAAATGCACGGTGGCTGGTGTCAGTATGCTTACTAACTCAGGAGGAGATGGAGAGAAATTAAAGTTGCCCCACCAGGTCCCCACACCCTTCCCCCCGACACACACACACACACACACAACAGGGTACAGCAGTGAAATAGGGAGAAACTCACTTAGAAAAGGGACAGCAGAAGACAAGCGATGGGAACAGTCCATGGCATCGTGGCAGGCCCTGCCCTGGATGTGGGGAAATCCTTGATTAGGAGACAATTCTGCTTCCTGAGCAAAAGAGTCTGTCTGTTTTGTCTATCGCGCCCTTATCCTCCTCTGGGAGACCCTTCCTTGCTCAGTATCCTTGCTGGAATGATCTTAGCGGGTGTTGAGTAGAGCGCTCTTCCCTGGAGAGAACAGATTTCATAAGCTCAGTACCTGCTGATGCTGGTTAGGCGTCCAGATATTGGGCTGATGCTACAACAGTCAATCAAAAAATCTCCTTTCGATGGGTTCCTCAAAGTTCTTCGTCAGACGACATTCTCTTGCTGATTTGTTCCATGGCTCGCTTGTCCCCAAGGCTCTGTCCCTCAAGTAAAGGTGGCTTGGTGCCATCAGGCTTGACTCGCAAAGCCATCCCCCTCTTGCACTCCTCCCTTTGGGTTGGGTCTCAATGGCCATGTGGACGGTCGTTTTGTCAACGCTTTGTTAACCACACTTCTGAATCGACTCCAGTCAGAGAGTGGGGTGGTTAAGATGCCCTCTCTGCCCTCCTCGGTCCAGCCGTCCGGCCGTCCTGGGGGTGACAAGGAAAGCGAACGCTGCCGCGTGTCCAGGAGGAAATGGAGAACGTGGGTCCTGCCAACCTTCTCTTCGTGCGGCCACACCTCTCTGCAAGGGAAGCTGAAAAGCATAGTCTAGTCATGCGTCCAAGACGAAAGGGAAAAATGAAGTCAACAGCTCATCAGTCTCTGCGAAATCAGTCTGCACTCCATCACTCCGGGTCATTCTGGTTACAATCCAATTCTTCACAAACTGGCAGGTGCCGCGAAGTTCTCGAGGACAATTCTTAATACCCAAAGCTCTCCTTTCTTCCTTTGAGAGAAGTCTAAATGTGATGTTAGAATTTCTATTCCGCAATGTGAATTTACCTTGCCCACCATTATGAATCAGGTGCATCAAGTTCTGTTGACAAAAATGTCATGTCTTTTATAATAAATACCTTAATTTTTTAAATGGTTGTAGTAACGGTATTTCACAATAACTATTCTGATCTTGTAACTATTTTATAATGAATATTTTAATCAAACTAATGCTTATGATTAAAAATAAGTAACAAATAAAACTTTCATGACAAATACTACCCCTCTGCTTCCCAGCCCTACTTACGGATTTTCTCATTCCTTCTATATCGCCGATTTTAGGGGCGCCAGGGTGGCTCAGTAGGTTAAATGTCGGACTTCTGGTTTCGTCTCAGATCCTGGTCTCATGGTTCACAAGTTCGAGCCCTGCATGGGGCTCTGTGCTGACAGTGCAGAACCTGTTTGAGATTCTCTCTCTCCTTCTTTCTCTGCCTCTCCCCATCCTCAGCCTCTCTCTGTCTCTCTCTCTCTCTCTCTCAAGAAATAAATATTTTTTTAAATGGACAATTTTAACTCTTTCAGCTCTTTGTTCTACTCTTTTCCTTCTCTAGATAACGCTGCTATCATTTTAATTTATTCTGTGGGCATTATCTCTTTGCTCACATCCTTCCATGATGAAGGTTTACTCGGTTGCCTTCCCCAAATCCCTTCAGCGGTCATCCAGTGGACTTATATTCATTTCAGCTTTCTCTGTGCCAGCCATTGTTGAAGGGCCACACTCTTTCTTAAGACCCCAGAGAAGGAGCTTTCCTGGCTTCTTCCAGGTTCTGGTGTTGCCTGCAATTTCAAGGTCGCCTGGCTTATGGCCACATCCTTCCAAGCCTGTGTCTGTCACTACACGGCTTCTCCCATAGGTTCCCATCTCTCTGTCTTTTGGGGACAGGACCACCTACAGTACTTTGATTTCATTTAACCAGTTACATCGCCAACAGCTTTATTTCTAAATAAGGTCACATTCTGAGGTACTGAGAGCGAGGACTTCAACATTCGTTTTCAGAGGACACAATCCAAATCAGGACACCCTCTTTCCCTTTTCTGTTTTATTTTCATTCTCCTCATCTTTCTGTGGCTTCCTCTAATCCTTCTAACTTGTGAGATTTTTCTTCGCTTCATTTTCCAAGACCCCTGTTACATTTTTATCTTGGCAATTATATGCTTAATTGGTAAATGGTTCTTTCTCAGGTTTTTTTTTTTTAATGTTTATTCATTTTTGAGAGAGAGAGAGAGAGAGAAAGAGAGTGGGGGAGGAGCAGAGAGAGAGGGAGACTCAGAATTCGAGGGAGTCTCCAGGCTCTGAGCTGTCAGCACAGATTCTGATGGGGGGCTTGAATTCTTGAACGGTGAGGTCATGACCTGAGCTGAAATCGGACACTTAACTGACTGAGCCACCCAGGCTCCCCATTCTTTCTCAGCTTTAAATTGTCCCTTTCCTGATTTTTTTTCCTCAAAACTTCCCACATATTCTATTTAGAATAGGCGCCTGGGGGGCCCAGTCAGTTGACGTCTGACTTTGACTCAGTTCATGATCTTGCAGTCCATGAGTTCGAGCCCCGCCACGGGCTCTGTGCTGACAGCTTGGGTCCTGGAGCCTGTTCAGATTCTGTCTCCCTCTCTCTCTTCCCCTCCCCAGCTCATGCTCTGTCTCTCTCTCTCTCTCTGTCAAAAATAAATAAATATTAAAAATAGAATGATATCCATTTACCTCCGCTTTTTCTGAAGAATTAATTTTTCTGTTTACTTTTTATCCTTTATTATTTTTATTTTTATTTTTAAGAGAGAGAGGGAATTTTAACCAGGCTGCACATCCAGCTTGGAGCCCAATATGAGACTCCATCTCAGAACTGTGAGATCATGATGTGAGCTGAAATCAAGAGTCAGAGGCTTAACCGACTGAGCCACCCGGGGGCCCCTATCTTTTGTCCCTTTTTCTTGTTATAAGGTCTCCTTAAATCTCGGCTGATCCTCAGGTGAACCATCACGTTTCAGTGCCCGACCTGGACACGTCGTTCTGCCAAGCCGTGTGCATGGGAAAACCTTCCTACGTGAGCTGCATTTTCAGACTGATACTCACTTTCCACTCTTTCCACCTTCGTGATTTTAAAAAAGTTACTACCTTGCTGCCATTACAGTGGGATCTCAGAGTGCATCAAATGTCACGGGATTACTGACGGGCAGACTGTGGGTTCCACCTGCAATATTTGCTACGTATTCTTAAGGATCCTGGAAAACAAGTGATACGGAAGAGATACCCCGGTCCAGGTATAGAATTTAATTGAAACTCCGGTAGTCTTTGCTTATTCCAAGGGGCAACAGTAAGACCCCACAACCCCGAGATTGCAGACTCTGATACATTTATGAAGCTTTACAATGGATCCATTTGGATTCCCTAATTTTCATATATTACCATGTGCTAATCAATTCAGTGTTTGACACTTAACAAAATGATTCGAGAAACATGACAGAATTACCATTGTAGTTCAAAGAGATTCTTGTTAGTGAGGTTCACTTATCATACGGGCCAAGTGTATTTTGTCCATCAAGCAAAATGATTGCTTTAATAAGAAGATCCTTTGGCCAATTAAAGAGAAAGTCTACCGCATGAAGATTTTGATCAGTTTTTTTCCCTGCACTTTTATTTGGAGAATGTGGTTACTGACCCTCCCGTACTTCCCCTGTAATGATGGGAGAGAAGGAAACTCAAGCCATTGCTTTCCCATCTGTCAACTCATCTGTTACCCAAGGACGTGACGTGGTTTCCATTTTGCTCCTGACAATGAAGTTCTGTTTGCAGGGTTCACTATATGGTTTCACAAGCGATCTAGCAAGGACGCTTTTATTAATGATATCAATACTGCCCACAATTGTTATTTTGAAATATGCTTCTGCTCTTCTCTCGATATTAGAGGGAGGAAGAGAGAAGGAACGTGTAAACTTATCTCACACTCCAGGTTCGGCATAAACAGAAATAACGCTAAATAAATGGCTATCCTGGTGAAAGGTTAAGAAAGATTCATTTATATTTAACCAGCTTTTTCTCAGACGTGGCTGCCTGGCTGCCATGCAGCATCACAAGGAAATGCAGTTCTTCCCCCAGAGTGGAGACTGGATGAGGTTCACCCGAAACACAGAATTTGATCATCAAACAACGCACAAGGTTATCGTTTCCATGACGCATGTCCCAAAAATGCTCTTCAAAAGGGGTCTTTGTGCCAGCAGAACCTTAGAAACCTGGCCTGGACAGACTTAGGGTCCAGCTGGACCCTGAGGCAACATGTGGGGGGGGGGGTCATCCTCTCTTTGGGTCTCACAACCAACCATGGTCAGTAAAGGATTAGAGTCGCTGACCTTGCTGGGGTTAAGTATAGTCAGTTTGTTGTTGTTGTTGTTGTTTCCAAAATGAGAAGATTCTTCTAGATGTAGTCACTCTTTACATTTGACATCATAAAAGTATGCTTTTGAGGGTAACAAATTTTCAAACATGAGACAAACACTCTAGTTTTTGTTTGCAAGATGGTAGGTCTACCTCTCAGATTTTTGCCAGTCCCTGGCTGTGTTAACATGCTAACAGTTATATGTATCTTTGAGGAAAAATATTATAAAGGTATAAAACATCTTTGAGATACTATTTCTGTGTCTGCTCCACAACTGTGAGTAAGTTACTGTATGAAATTCATGTTTAACCAACACGGTGGCTAATAATTACACATCGTGCCCAACAAAATTGCAAGAAAGCGTTCTTCCATCGTGGGTGCTCTCCCGCCAGTGAGGTGATTCCGTGATCACTCATGTGATCACATACGCCGAACGAAGAACGTAGGACGTGCTGGTTTAAAACCATAAGCTCCAGCCTCTCTCCACACCTCACCTTCCCCAACGCCTCCCAACGATGGCACAGGACAAGGCCAGGAGGCTGACAGTCTGGGAAGTGAAAAGTCCTACAACATGGGGACGCAACATATGCTTCAAAATGGATCTTTAAATTTGTTATTCGAAGCCACTGAGCGTAAACTGAGGGGTATTTGGCTTTTGAAAGAACAGAGCCTGGTCACCGAGTGACATCCAGATTTATATGGCTTCTCTCGTTGAGAGGACTTCCGGGTTGATCCCATCCATGTAAGTATCAGTGTGGAACTAGACGCAAGTTACAGTCAGTCATTCTGCCTTGAAGCATCGGAGAACCACGTTTGGGGATGTCAGAGTGTCTGGAATGAGGAAACCCCCCCCCCCTGAGTGGAGGAAGGCACAGAGGAGAAGCCACAAAATCTGTGTATAATATGCCTGGCTGATGTCTAAACTGCAGGGTGCTGTGGAGACTCCAGGAACCCAGAGAAAGGCAGCAAGATGGGGACGGAAACAGAGCAAAGACCACCGCAGAAGCAAATCATGACTTGGAGTTTAATAGCCAGACAAAGGAGCTCAAGAAACACGTCGGGCTTTCCCAACATCCACCCTAACAGAGCGTGAGATCAAGAAAGCATCCGCAAGTTCGAGGCCATCAGACAATGACGTACCTGCCTCCCAGAATAAATTCAGACTGCTCAGAAGAACACACCCACCTGTTCTCTACAATAAAAAAGAGTAAGAGACTTGTGAGAATAGGGGGAAATTTGAACACCGGTGAATAGAACAAAAATTACAGTAAACGGAACCTAAAATGACCCCCGCATGTTGGAGGTATCAGACAAGGAATTTAAAGCAGCCACTATGAACATGACCAAGGATTGAATGGTATTATGGTCATAGTGAGTGGGCACACAAAGAATCTTAAGTGGAAAATGAAGCTATATTTAAAAAAAGGATATTCTAGGAATGAACGATACAATATCTGAAATGAAAATCTAACTATGGGTTTAGCAAAAAGAAGGGCTGGTAAACATAACTCATGTCCAATTTGAGAAAAAGAGACAGAAAGATAATAGCATGTTTTGCCATGAAAGAAAAAGAAGAAGAAAAAGGTGTAGGGCACTTTTTCCTGAAAAATCAGAAAAATGAAATAACATATTCTCCTACTGGAACCATTCCTTTTAGTGAGTTCAGGAGACAACTAATAGCTACCACAAGGTACTCTGTTTTGTTTACATTTATTGTTACATTTATTTTATGTTTCACTCGTGAATATAAGACAGGAGTTTTTGTAACTTTTGTCTTTAAAACTGAAGAAGCACCTGAGCTTCAAAGGTATTACGTGATTTATCCAATGTCAAATTTCACTCTGCAGGCTTCGTGTTCAAGTCTCTCAGATTCAGAACCCCAAGTCTCCAACATACAACAAGAGAGTCTAATACCCAGCACATTCTAAACCCAGACCCTTTTATCGCCCAGGGATTTATACATAAGAACTTTAAGTTTTTAAACATAAATGCATATTAGCTAAACAATGAGAGTGTTAAGAGAGTGATATTTTGTGTCTTAATGGGATTTTTCTGAAGCTTATGCCTACACTATATGTATTCTCTCGAAATACAAAATTTTCAGGGCTTAGTCTACAGGAAGAAGCTAATTTAAGGCAAAGGAGCCCTTCCTACATACAGACTGCTCCCAGGAACTGTGTTTTGGAACTTAAACGCATTCACATGAGGTTTTACAGAGAATTCAATAGAACATATCCTAAATCATATAGACTGCACACATGCAAAATATAAATTTTGTATATAACCTCACCTGCTTGCTAATTATAGAAAAGAACATAAAACAATAATAAAATAAAACATCTGTTATTTAAACTGCAAAGGTTATTGAAAAAATGTTTTCACATCGTGCTGGGAAGCATGCAAGTTACAGCAATTCCTACAGAGAAGTTAAGGAGGTAGCTGAGAAGAAACATATGTAAAAATACAGATATACACTCATGACGTATTAGTATTCAAGGTCACTGTGCAAACATTACATTTATATTGACTTAATAATGTACCTTGACATGTTAATCAAAGGGCAGCACAAAAACAGATATATACCATGTCAACTTGTGCAAGACACTATTTAGAATAAAATAGAGGCATAACGTACCTCTAGATGGTACAGATACGGGTAATTTTATGTATCTATTAGGCTTTTACAAACATTCATTCATTCATTCCACATTACCAGCAGTGTGAGTTACATCATGTTGTGACAGAAAAACAATTAAAATCTTTTTTTAAGTTTATTCATTTTTGAGAGAGAGAGGCAGAGCATGAGCAGAGGAGGGGCAGAGAGAGAGGAGGAGACAGAATCCGAAGCAGGCTCCAGGCTCCGAGCCATCAGCGCAGAGCCCGACGCGGGGTTCGAACCCGTGAACCGCGAGATCGTGACCCGAGCCGAAGTCGGACGCTCAACCGACTGAGCCACCCAGGCATCCCTGATAAGAAAACCATTTGAAACTACCATTTCTCATTAGGTAGTCTGTAACATTCTACCCATGTTTCTTCTGTACGTACTACGTCTCTCCTGACCTTTGGTTTTTTTTGAAAATTGTGTTCGTTCTCAAGAGTACAGCTGAAAAGGAATCATCTCACGATGTATTAGAACACATAGAGTGTAAGCAAGTAAATTAATATCTCTTACGTTGATTCTTTGGTCAGGCCTTTCCTGACTCCCTCGGTGCCAGGCAGAACAAATAATATCGTGATTTCTGCTTCCCCGTCACATTTAGTTCCTTTTCCATATTTCTTCCAGGAGCTTCACTGCAGTCAGTTCCAAACCCTCAGGAGAAGGATTACAAAATATTTAGTATTCTATGCTCCAGAAGATCTCTTACATGGAGATCCTTCAGTAAACTTTGTGCTACTTTGAAATCTTTTTTTCTTTTTTAAAATTATTTAGTTAGTTAGTTTTCAATTTATTTATTTGAGAGAGAGAGAGAGAGAGAGAGAGAGAGAGAGAGAATGAGCATGCAAGCAGGGGAGAGGGACAGAGGAAGAAAGAGAGAGAATCCTAAGCAGGTTCCAGCACAGGGCTTAATCCCACGACCGTGGGATTATGACCTGAGCCAAAATCAAGAGTCAGATGCTCAACCAACTGAGCCACCCTGGCACCCCAGAAATCTTTGGCTCTTTTTAAACACAACAGTTAAAAACCTCAGTTGTGTGGCAAGATCAAGGGAACAAAGTAAAGAAAATTAAATTTGATTCAGTGAAGAGTCTGCTTTTCTTTCAGAGGTGATGTGACATTTTCGTTTCTTTCAAAAGAGCCTAAATCTATTGGATGTATCTCCTACTATGCTCCATTTCCAGAAATGAGGTAAAACACTATGCGTGTATATTTAGTTCCATGTAAGTTATATATATTTAATTTTATTTCACACTTTCCCTGTAAAATCTAAACTATAGTTAGAATTTAGCCACCGCCCTCTACATCTAATTAAGCATGTAAGGGTTGATGTTCAAGGCACAAAATCTCCACTACAGTCTTTTTATATTTTTTAAAGAAATACGCTGGAGACAACTAGTCCCCAAGATTATTTTCAGTGAGAAAAAAGAAATATTTATTTCAAGCAGATGTTCAATTTGTTATACTCAATATGTATATGTGTATATACATATATCTACAGCCATTTTTAATTAGCCCTTCCATATCATTCCGTTAGAACCACATGCAACCCGGTGAGGTAGGTAACTATATTATTAACTACACAGGAAAGCAAGGGAAACAGCTGATGGCAGTTATTTTGGACAAAAACAATTTTTTTTTTGTCAAATAGCATACTGTTTTTTTGACAAATAGCGTAATCCATTTGAAGTAAGCTGAGCCGAAAAGGACCCCTTATTCTAAGGATGTAAGAACTGGCCCAAAAAGGTCTTTACTCTTCGTATCCTTCTCTTGGCCTCTCCTCCCCCCGCACATGCCATTCTGTCCCCCTTCCTGCTCTCCTGCCGGCTCATGATGGGGTTCCATGTCTCTGTTTATGTGGAAAGGGGAGGACTGTGCCAGACCCCACGTCCCAGGTTTACATGCCACAGACTCAGCGTGAAGTGAGACAGTCTTATATAGTCCAAATTCCCCACAAGAAGGGCTTCCCCATTGGCCCAAGTCCATTAGGCCATGGGCACAGTTGTCACGGCTGAGACCTCACCACAGTGCTGTCTGCGTCACTGGCCACATGAATGGAGATAGAAGGAAAGCTGACCCTGGAGGAGAAGGAGGCATCTGATGGGTATGTCATCCCCTGCAAACGCGGACCAACGTCCAGGGACACCATTAAAGGTGAAAGATATATATTTTTTTGCATATGTGAAAAAAGGCAGGAACTTTAACAATAGCAATACCACATTGTGATTTGCATACTGTACACAATGCACCATTTTCTTAACTAAAACCATGATTCTACAGTCCCCATTCTACAGACAAGGATTGTGGGGGCAATGATTAAGAGAAGGGTCTCAAAACATAAAGGTAATGACAGAGGGGGCCAAGCTGTGTCTTCCTGGAGGAAAAGGGGGCTCCCAGATCTGGATGGTCAGGGACAGGATGAATCCAGTGAGGCCACCCGGTAGTCCCATCCATGGGGACAGGCACACCCACAGACGCACGCCATCTCAAGGCGTGCGAAACACGGGATCGCTGCCAACTTTGGCTGAGGGCGGAGGGCCGAAGGTGTAAGCCTCAGCTTGCTGAGATGGGAGATGGTGGGATCAAAGAGTCCAGAAGTTGTCTCTGTGAGATTGAGAATCACACAATATTTGAGTCACTGGGCTGGGCCCTGACCATCCCCCTGCACTGTTGGTTGATAACCTGTGCTGTTTTCTCCCCTCACATCCTCTAAGGGTGGGATCCCCACTGCTAACCAGTGCCTGGCTAGAGCCCCCGGGACAAGTGCTCTCCTGTGCAGGCCGAGAGCACATTCGGACCCTCAGAAGCAGAGCCTTCTGGAGCAAATGCTGACTGATGGGAGAGAGACCCATTTTGAGAAATGAGCCTGTTGTGTGGTAGGAGGTAGGCAAACATGGCTGGGAAAAAATCAGAAGGAAGGTGAACAGTAAGAATGAACGGAGTTTTTGTTGTCCAGACAGGAAGTTCTCCGGTGGGGTGTCCCAAGACACCAGCCCAGCAAGGTCTGAGACGCTTCCGTCTAGAATTATGGAGAGCCGAATATTCAAGAATCTTTACCAGTCACTTGAAAACGTAACAAAGTAAGACAGGATTCAAAAGAAACCCAAGCAGAGAAGAGAGCTGCAGGCAAAGAGATTCTTACTAATCATGCAGTTTGCCCGATTCCTGAAAACACATCCTTTTTTTTTTTTTTTAATATTTATTTATTTTTGAGAGAGAGAGAGAGACAGAGCACAAGCAGGGGAGAGGAAGAGAGAGAGGGAGACCCAGAATCTGAAGCAGGCTCCAGGCCGTCAGCACAGAGCCCGACGCGGGGCTTGAACCCATGAACCATGATATTATGACGTGAGCCGAAGTCGGACGCTTAACCGACTGAGCCACTCAGGCCCACCAGCAAATTCTTGATCAGGTCACAGTAATAAAGCATTTCTTAGGTGCTCAGATCAGGAACTGACCATAACCTGTAATCTCTGTTTACTGGGAGGTAAAATGACAGCCTCAAACACATAAAGAACAGTTGGGGCTGGGCATCCTTAGTCTTTGCTCTTACTAAATTCGTTTAAATTAGTACTGAAGGAAATCTCAATTACCCAACCACGGTGCATCACGTTGGCAACTGACGTGATGACGACGTGCTTCTAGGTGAAACTACAGCAGAAAGACCGGTCTGGGCGTGAAGGTAACGGTCACAACCGACCGTCACCTCGCGTGGGTCCCTCACTGGGAATTAGCGGGTAGGCGGTTGAAGATCAACCCATATGTTCAAAGGTCATAGTGACATGACTTAGGCTCACATTTATCCCGGGGAGAAGAGAAGACCCACTTTCTGTGAACAGGCCAGCTTCAGAAAGAGCATCAGAATCCGTGTGGCGACTGGTCTCTGGTGACTTTATTATGTGCAGTGCTTTCTTTATAGCCTGCCTTTGAAACCACCTGTCTAAGGCACTTCCTGCTTGTGACAGTACCAGTCACACCATCCCGGGGACCCCACGCTAATTAGGACTAACCTTTGCCCGCTGAGATTACCTGACTCTGGCAGGTCGCCATCAACGGGCCCTCGAGGGTCCTGTTACCGCTTAGGGAAGAGGGGGGAAGGATGCTTTCAAGTGGCTAATTGTGGAAGAAGGGTTAATGGAGAACAGCCTGTGGGTAGGGTAAATTCAAATGCAAAAGACAGTATTAAGAAGGCCTTGTGTTTTGATGAATGTGATTACAGAATGTAGGTGTCAGAAATATTTTGAAGCTCCACGTAAAACGACCCTATTTTAAGCTGGTCTTCTGTTAAAATAGCTTTCCAGTGGGCAGCCGCTTTGGGAGTTGGCTCCGTTTTTGCATTGAATAAAACATTTGCAGAGATTCAAGTGACCTAACAGAGTTAAAGAATCAGGGGTAGTTGTTTAAATGTAGCTGAAATAGTGGAGGTCATGTATTCTTTTCATTTTTTTAATTTTTTTTTTTTTTTGCATATTTAAATTCAAGTTAGTTAGCATATAGTGTAGTGTTGGTTTCGGGAGTAGAACCCGGTGATTCGCGGCTTACATGCAATACCCAGTGTTCATCTTGACAAGCGCCCTCCTCAAAGCCCATCGCCCATTTTCCCTCCCTCCCCCCTCCCCCCCCCACCCCCCCAACTCCCCCCCCCACCTCGCCATCAACCCTCAGTTTGTTCTCTGTATTTACGAGTCTCTTCTGGTTTCCCTCCCTCTCTGGTTTTATCTTCTGTTTCCTTGTAACTGATAACAGATTCAGGTGTTTCTTTAAAAGTCTTTTTAACATATAGCATTGCCCCGTAATTGATAAGAGATAGATACTGATGGTATTTTTTATTTCACAAAATAACTGAAATCACATTCAAAATAGTAACCTTAAACGAATATCATCGGAGAGAGGGGGATAGGGGAAAAGAGAGGGAGAGAGAGAGAATCCCAAGCAGGCTCCTCGCTGTCAGTGCAGAGCTTGACCTGGGGCTAGATCTCATAAACCGCGAGGTCATGACCTGAGCCAAAAATCAAGAGGAGGACGCTTAACAGACTGACCCATCCAGGTGCCTCCAAAACCAATTTTTTAAAAGCATCTTCCAACGTCACCACCTGTAGTGTCAGCACCCATCTGTTAACTCTGTCCCCCAACTGATGCGAACACAACATCGGTCCCCATTTGGAAAACTTAGAATCGCAAATGGGCACCCGGGACTTGAACTCTTACCTTACAAAGCATGCTTTCAATCTACACTCTAAGGATCATTTATTTCACACATGCTTTATGCCACATACACGAATCTCTTTATAATTTCAATTCTCAAGGTTTCGTTTAGGTTAGAAGAAATTGGGGAATCTCTGATCAATTTTTTGAGCTTGCCAGCTGATTCTACATTTTATTTAGAAGACGACGTGTACCTAAATATTTGATCGGTTTGAAAAAAAATTGAAACTTCCTCAGAAAATTGCCTTCTCTGTCTGCTCTAGAGGCATTCAGCCGCCCGTGAGTCGTGAGCTCGCCTACACAGCACCCAAACCACACAAACCATATTTAAAGAGGATTCCTAGAATGTTGTTTTGTACTTCCGTAGTGGTCGGGAGCAGATCTAATTTCAGTTCGTCTTTGAAAACTTCATCACTCAAAAGAGATTACGCGCACAAAAATAATATTGGATGTGTGTGTGAAAAAAGTGTTTTCATTAATTAATTAATTTATGAATAATTCTCTTGCAGATATTAACCAGTTCAGTAACTCTTCTGGCTTACATGTCAGAATATATTCAAATTATTTTCAAGAGAGAGAAACAGAGAGAGGGGGAGAGAGGGAGCCCCAAGCAGGCTCCTCGCTGTCAGCGCAGAGCAGGACTACAGGGCTAGTCATGAATAAAAAATGCTGTTTTGCCATTCTTAATTTATATAGTACGATGGTTGAAGCTGACTTTTTAACTCCAAATATGCCATCGAGTTATTCTTTCATTGTATTATATCTCTTTTTGTTAATATGCATGTATTAATTAGAATAAGCCGGAGATTCGGCATTTTATAACTAAGGCAAAGCAAGAGTATCTGATTTTCCCCACGCCATTAGGGGGCGACGTCCCCCAGGCCACTGCCTGCCACGCGGCCCCAGGGAGACTGAAAGCTCAGAATTGTGGTCTCTGAACTACACCCTCCTGAAAACAATTCTCTTTTTTTCCCTCATCTCATTCTGTTTCCTAAATTGAATAGAGATAAGCCTGGTCAGTGTTTACCCTAGAGGTCACGGTTGCCTCAGGGGCTACTTAGAGTAACTGAGAAATACATTTGTTGGTGAGACACCTTCTCCCCTTGAAGCAAAAGGATGAGAGCAGGGGAAGCACGTTGATTGGGGTTTTGTGAGCTTCAAACACGCGCGCACGCGCACACACACACACACACACACACTATACACTGTGGGTGTGTGCAATTTGGATTTCTGGCCATTTGTTGTCATTACACCACACACAGGTATCATTTTACAGTGATGTCCACTGGAGTCTGGCGTTTTCAGTCTTGCTACTCTGGCAAAATTCCAAATTATGTCCCAACCCCTTCCCTTCTGTTAATTTAAGATCAAATGGGGTCGTCACTTGCCTCATTACCTATTCGCCCCTGGTTACACGAGACTGTGGCATTCACTCATAGATGCTGATGTGGGAAAGAAAGGCAAAAGGAAATGGTAGACAATACCAAATTTCCTAATACCTGCACCCCGTTGGCAAATACTTGAGGCTGGCGGAGTGTCCGTTCCTCCAGGAACTCCCAGCTGTCTTAACATTAATGCTTTGTTAGAGGGGAAAATATCTTTAGCTTGACAATAGCCGGGCCTCCAGGATCCTGTGAGTCTTCTTGAGCATATGAAAGTCCTTATGGAAACTTCCCCTTGCCTTTACTTCCCCCAAATCCCAAGTATATGGTCAGTCTCTCCTCACAACCCAGGGCAGCTCTTCCTGCCCACGGGTCCTGTCCCCATGACTTAATAAAATCACCTTTTTGCCACAAAGACGTCTCAAGAATACTTTCTTGGCCATCAGCTCTGGACCCACCACTACTCCAAAACCACATCAGCTTCCATTTTAATTTATCCATTGGTGCCTCTAGGAGAACACCTAATATCAGCATAACCCCTACTTACAGGGGTCTGGGCTCAGCCCTTTAGCCCCCCTGGACCCTCCTTCCCCAACACTCCCCACCCCCTCTTGGTATTGTAGAAATGCCAGGTATCTTGTATCTCCTCGGGCTGTGTGTGATTTCCTGCTGTAACTGGGCCTTTTCTCTCTTCTTCCATGTCTTCCTTGCCTGAATCACACCTACCTGTCTTTCAACCCCAAGTGAAGCTCCTTCTTCTCAAGACCTCTTCTCTCACCCACCCGACCAGCTTCAGTTGACCCTTTTCTCAGGCGACAGTATCATACTAGAACCAAAGTGTGTGTGTTTCTATTTCCCCGCAAGCCCACAAGCACTTTCAGAATAAGTACAAAGATAAGTCTTTCCCAAATCACACCCCAAGTTCTAGTTCACGGTGACAACTTCTGTTCCATTGAGCTGAATGAATGCTAGGGAGGAAAATTAGATTGTGCTACCGAATACCGTGGCTCCAAACAATCCTGAAGTTAATAAGAATGAAAGGAAAAGAAGATATTGAGTTGGGCAGAAAGAATTGAGTTAGTTGGAGAGAATGATTTCTATGGAAAGGCAATATGGGACGTCAAGGGCTGACACTCAACAATGAGTTAAGACAGCATATCCACATCCTTGGAAAAGGGCGAAAACTAAAGGAAATGAATCAATAGGGTTATTTCAGTCAATGTGTATTGTCTGAATTGTATTTGCGTCTCCCACGGCACGACTCTCCATTCCTTCCACACCACATCTTGCTGAAATCATGGCTTCCTGGTGGCAATGCTGGAACGAGTGAGTGAACAATAGCCATGTACTGAGGCATTGTCATTTTCCTGATAAGTCAAAACGAAAAACTACATATTTTATATCACAACATAAAACTGTCCACATAACGTACTAAGTGTAAGGTAACAACAATACGGTGAGGATGCTCATATCAATATCGTATGACAATTCTTCTCAAAATGGACAACACTGCATTCACTGCACGGTGAGGGGGAGGAAGGGAAAGAAAAAATAGGTGGATAAATACTGAAATATTGAGTATTCATGGCATGTGCTAGAAATGTTTGCAACGAGCACCCAATATTGCTCAAGCCTCATATCATGACTGCACAGCTAATTGCCGAGCCTTCTTGGAAAACTACCCAACAGTGACTTAAACCACAGTAGCCAACTGTTCTCCGTTTTCACCGGGTACTCGACAAACCAGTGATGCTGGCTCTAGAAGTGTTTGCATTCAAACACATGAAGAAAAACAAACAGCAGTGTCATTTATTTTATATACATCATTGATACATATCATTATTTGTTATACTTATAACTGTTATTACTTACAACAGCTCTGTGAGGTGGGCTTTATCGGTTCAGCTACACAGGTGTGAGAGTTGTGTCTCCGATGGTACCTACGAGAGGATCCAGGGCATACGACCTATCTACACTCATACTGGGATTGGAACACAAATTGTTCTGACCCAGAATCCCACTGGTACAAGCATATAAAAGCATCTTGGGTAATCTACGATGCAACAGAAAGTCGTACATTCTGGGGGACGTTGTGTCTCCTGTTCATTGTCAATATTCTACTGTCATCAGTCACCAATGGGGTTGTACTGTTTTTGTGTTAATTAATGTCACCTACCAGGATCCCTACAGAGACTCGGGGAGCATATGACTAGAGTCAGCTTGAGGAAAAGAGTGGCGGCCTGATGCTTTGGGGCGAGGAGGGAACAAAGAAGCAAACTGTGCATGGAAAACAAGACTTGGTTCTATTTCTGACATGGCCACCCACCAGCTATCCAATCTGCAACATGTCACTTAGCCTTAATCTTGTCATTGTAAAATGCGAGATATGGGGCAGGATTTTTATATTCAGTTCTAGCTTTCCAATTAGTCAAGCTTATGTTTGTCGACAATGCGAAGGATCAAATTTAGAAAATGATTTTAGAATTTGAGAGGCCACTGTCTATATTTTGACTCAGCAGCACATTAGCTATGAGACTTTGGACAAGTTATGTAATCTGCTTAAGCAACTGTTTGCTCACCTAGGAAGTTAGCAATAACTTTTATGAATTTAGCAAAAGGATTAGACTTAGTACAGAGAGCCTACTGAACAATGTGTCTACAGATATTATTGTGGTTGTTGTTAATTGCTTATTCGGTTCAATTCTTTATCTAAAGAGCTGAGTGCTATCCTCGGAGGGGTCCTAATTCCCCCATTCTAATTCTTTCTCATCTATGCAGGGACTTAGGATTCATAACACAGAGCTGCCTTTCTGATTTATTCCCACAGCAACGTAACAATAATGCACCGGACTAGCCTTTAGGGTTGTCAAAAATCAACCTGCTTATGATGCCACAAAATGATCTCTATCTCAAACACAAAAAACACTAGAAAGCTAGTTCGGCTTTCAACATAACCAGTTAATGGGAACGGGCTGTGCATTTGGGGAGAGGGAATGCAAGCCCGGAGAAAAGGAGGAAGTAAGGGCATCAGAGGAAGGAGCGGGAAGAAGGGTAGACTTCTAAAATGTTCTTGTCCTTAGTAGACTTCTCTTCCTTCCTATCTTTCTTGGCTCTGTGGACACATTATTCAGGAAACTATAGAAGGGGCATCCGCTTTGGAGAGTTGGCTCCAGAGCTCATGCTGCAGGAACCTATTCCTTGACCTTGGAGGTAAATCTTAACTTCTCAGACTTCTAGGGCCTTTTGGTAAGATTGGTGTCATCTCTGACCTGAAAATTTTCATATGAAGCTCAAAGGAGAAGAGACATATGGGAATGTTTTGCAAGTAGAACTGCTTATTCAATGGAGAATAATCATTGGCAATTATTTGACACACATTCCACACTTTCCACCAACTTATATTATCCAGTTGCTTCCAATACCGCCACTTGTCTTATGGGCCATAAGATTAGATTTCATTATCCTTAGAATCAGGTGTATTTCTTATGTAAAATTAATACCATTGTATGGAAATGCAAATTTATGTAAATATCATGCAAATTAAAACTCAGCACATCTTGTTGAGCTCCCCCATGGAATACAGAAAACCAGGCGTGGATCCTCTTACAGGAGTAAACATAAGCTTGAACATACAAATTTTATGGCATAATTAATCATATGCAACATGACAACAGTTGTAAGCCAAATTTCCAGTAAATAAAAATGAATTATGAGGCACATACACTTTTAATTCGATAAGCTATCCTAGGGTTTGTGATGCATGTGATTACTCTGGCAATTACCAGGAGTGAGGTGTGATTCTCTTATTTCCTCTAAGGAGGTGTTCGAATTAGGACACTGGTCAGGGCAGAATGGGTGTCAGATATAAAGACTAAAAGTGTTCCCAAGCAAAAGGACACAGTCGTTAAGGCAAGGTCTCCAAGTTGGTTTTATTTGTATTAATTTGCACTTTGCATAATTGTGGTCTAATATGATGTCCGGATCATAATAGGTGTTCCATTAGTGCTTCCTGATAGTTAGTATTCCGTAATAAATCATCCTGGATGTATTTATTTATTCAGCAGAGGTTTAATAGTTACTTAATATGCACAAAATGGAAAGCTAAATACAAAGGGAAGGTCTTTGCTCTCGTGAAGTTCTTGGATAACTAGGGAGATAAGACAAGAACAAGATTCATTAGAATTCACAGTAGAAGATGAGGGAAGGTTCAGGAAGGCTTTGGGGAGGCGATACTGTTGGCTTGTGGTATGGGAAGATAAATAGAGTTTATAACCTTGATATAGGTTTAGGATTTTGTCAGAAACTCTGTTTAGAAAGAATTAATTTTCAGACTAATTTGATATCAAGGGGCCTTCATGGAATTTCTACAAGCCAGGCTTTCTCTTTAAAAAGATGTTTTATTATCCAATATACTTCATTAGTTGTTTCTATGTGGTCTCTAAGTACTCCATTTATTAGACAAATAATTTCTAATTCCCCTTATGTGTCAGACACTAGGCACCAGGTGTTGGGAATATAAAGTTAACAAGGTAGGGTCATTCGTGGCCTTCATGCAGCATTTAGATTAGTGGGGGCGATAGATATTAAGTGATCAAATAGGTAATGATAATGACCGTGAGTGCTACAGAGAAGCATAGACACTGTTCTGTGCCTTGAATGATGATATTTACTGTGTGACCGACATTATAATTAGGAGGTCACCAAATAAAGCAGAAAGAGGGATGGTCTGGGGTCTAAAATGGACAATGAGGGAAGAGAATACTAATCAAGGGACAGGATGGCCGGAGGTGTTGACAAGTGCCCGGTCACAGTGTTGGTCTTGCATAGCTGGTGGCTTTGCACACTGGGAGCATTTCTATTGAAGAGTTTTACATAAGCAGATAGTATGGTCAGTTTATTTTGTTTTTATTTTTCTTTTTTAACAATCTCTCTGTCTCCTGTGAGAAGAAAGCGTTCGAAAGAGGCAAGCGTATTTGTAAGGAGAAAGGTTGGAATGTTTGGCCCTGAGCCCAAAGGAAAGGACAATGGTTGAGACTGAAGCCACCTGAGAGGTTGAGGTAAATGGACGTCTGTGAGGAAAACGGAAGTGGATTGGCTGCCTGTGGCGACTGTCCAGGTGGGTTAACAGACAGGAAACTCTGAAGGATAATTTCTGCTGTTTCCTCAGGAGCAGTCAGGTGACTAGGAATGCTCTTCCCAGAGAAGAGTGACACTAGAGAAAGAGCATAATTTTTGATGTGTTGAAATTGATGGTGGTTCATCCAAGTGGTGATATTATAGATCACGGGACACATATGTTTGGGACGTGGACCCAAGTTCCGGAAGTAGCATATCAATTTGATAATCATAGACTTATCAGTAATAATCACTAAGCAGTGAGTGGCGAAAGGCAGTAGGTAGAGGAGAGTACATTGTGCGTAGTGCAAGTTGAGGAGTGGGCATGGCAGAACTCTGACGGGCAAGGCAGTCAGGGGCAACAAGAGACGCCCCCCAGATTAGCAGTGGAAGAAGCCCAGTAAAGGAAGGAGAGGAACCTGGGCAAAGCCCTGAAGTAGGAACGGAACAAAACACACAGGGACGGGCTCATTCTAGAAGCTAGTGGACTCCCCCCCCCCCCAGTGAAACGAACCAGGAGTAGCTGTCCCCTAACTCCATCCGTTCAGGTTCCCCCTTTTCTGCCCCAGTGAGTAAAAGGAGAAGAAACATCCAGACAAACAAAAAGAGGTGAGCAAACTTGAGGTCTGAATGACTAGATGTATGGCTTTGGGCAAACGCCCTAACACACATGCATTTCCACAGCACATTCAGTTTACTAAGTATGATGATACCTCTCAAATTCATGGCAAAATTGAAGTTACCCTTCCCCTGACTCTAAACTCTCCTCTTCCTCCCCTCTCTTTCTCCCAAGAAAACCATACAGACTTGAGCTTCCGTTTCCGTTTCTCCATCTCAAGAAAATGTTCAAAATATCTTGGAATATATTGATTGTAATGACTTATCTTTCCTATGTACACACCCGGGCACACAAACTTAGATAAGCCTCAAGTTCAAAACTGGACCCGTTTTGTCTACCGGAGAGCAAGTGCTTTTCAGCCTCATGTCATGGCCTTTTAAACTAAAAGCCAAAGAATGAGCAAAACAAAACAAAAAAAAAAGTATATAGCCACTGGACTTGGAAATCAAAAGAGGAGAATATTTAGAAAGTAACGAACACTGGGGGAAAAAAAAGAATTCTGCATAAGTCTTAACCAAATGGATACTAAAAATTGAACTAACAGCCAGCCTTGGGGGAAACAAACAAAACCGGATACGAATAAGCAAATAAGAAGAACGGTGCCAGCCCCAGGATCCGGCCACCAAGGGTCTCTGGCTTCCCTCCAGGCACATGATGGTGAACTTCACAGCCATCTGAG
Source organism: Leopardus geoffroyi (assembly GCF_018350155.1). Classification (NCBI taxonomy): domain Eukaryota; kingdom Metazoa; phylum Chordata; class Mammalia; order Carnivora; family Felidae; genus Leopardus; species Leopardus geoffroyi. Next base: position 137,501,969 of record NC_059336.1, read on the forward strand.
GTCAGAGGCGGCCACCGCTTCTTTGGCCACGGGACGTGTGCCATTGCACATCCGAAGCCCTAACGGCCAGGTGTCCTCGGCTATTCTGTCCTGTCCCTGTGTGATGCAGACCACGGTACCGGCTGTTTCCTGGAGTCGGGGCCTCTCAGAGAAGCGCTCCTGTCACCCCGCGTGGGATGGGGACCAGGAGAAGAAGGGGATCTGATGCTTTAAGCCACTGAGAATTTGCGTTGCTTGTTACCTCAGGCCCCGTGTCCTGATGGGCTGGCCAGCCAAATGCATTCAAATAGGAAAAACACTACAAAGAATAGCAGGAAATAATAAAACGGGATGTCCCATGCTACAGGAAAACATGAATAAATATACGACCTCCAATAAATTTCTGATGTATGAAATTAAAAACATTGAGAGAGAATACACACACAAATTTCAGCAGGAAAGGGGGGGTACCACTGCGATTCTAGAGAGGAAAAATTTTCAACTTTTACGAATGTTCTACATTATTTAAAATCCTGTTATTAAGTTTGCAAATATACTAAAATAAATTTTCTAGGAAAATGAAAACGAAAAGAATTCTATAAATAAGTACCCGGTTCACATGTTTTAAGAGCTTTATATGTTCTTCAAGGAATACATACTTCCTAAAGCATTTCAAGTTTGAAAGCACAGAAAAATATCATTATTTTTAAGAGACTGATAACCTAGATATCTATCTAAATGTGCATGGATATGAACACACGCGTGCACACACAGGTGCACACGCACGTGCACGCACACGCAATTTCAAGGTGACAAGGATGTTCCAATACTGCAAAGATATTAATGCATGTTTCCTAATGTATGTGTATAATTCATCTAAGTAATAGGTTAGAAGTGGAGATCCATCCACGCTTTGTGAGTGGCAATAAAACTGATTTTAAAGTGTAAAATATTTTTCTGATTAACGGAGATGTCAGTAAATTTGTTATAGAAGAGAAATGTCTTGGTATGATAAATGGAATATATCTAAAACTGGTTTTAAGTATCCTAATGAACGCAAAGCACAGTGAACTCCTATTAAAATCAGGAGCAATCAGTCCCATTATCGCTGTTATAATTCAACATTGTTCTTGAAAGTCCAGCCGATGCGTTAGGCAAGAAATGTAACTACCTAGTATAAACAATAGGAAGATTATTATGACACTCAGAAGACCTGAGAGTCAAAATAGAAAATCTAGTAGTCTCAAAGGAGGAATGGTTCAAATTTTTAAAAACTCCTAAAACAAATAGTGACATCCAAATTCCATCTGTTTAAGATTAGATGTATTACCTGTATCGCTTCCAGCGCAGGAAATTACACTGGGTTTGCATCTGCTAAAGATAAGCTGCTAAAAACAACACAGAAACATGTTTATTAATGTTACTTTATTATAAAAACCGCAACATATTATTTAATAAAACTATTAGAATGTTGCCAATATGTACCATTACAAATAGCGAGTTCTTCATGAGGGCTTGGTGTGCTGAAACTGTGCCCATCATGGGGCGCCTGGGTGGCTCGGTCGGTTGGGCATCCGACTTCGGCTCAGGTCACGATCTCACGGTTCGTGGGTTCGAGCCCCCGTCGGGCTCTGGACCGCCAGCTCGGAGCCTGGAGCCCGCTTCAGATTCTGTGTCTCCCTCTCTCTCTGCCCCAACCCACTCACGCTCTGTCTCTCTCTATCAAAAAATAAATAAACGTTAAAAAAATTAAAAAAAAAAGAACGTGCCCATCATAATTTGTTTCCTTACGCCTTTTTCTGTTCAAGACATAAAGATATGTCAGCAAATTGTCGTCTCTTTGATGAAGGCATTTTGTAAGAGTTACTGTCACTCTCCACACATACTCACCATAGTTGTTTTCAAACTTTTCACGGGAGATTAAAGCAAAGCCCTTTGCTGTTTGAAAGCATGCCCCTAGCAGCCCATCTGATACAGCGCGGTTTCCTCTGCAGTAACTGAGCAGTGACCCCCCTCCTCCCAGCACCTTCCCCTCCTTCCAGTTGCATAATTGTAGCTCTTGTTTCACACAGAACAATAAGCTGAGATGGCCTAGAATGCCTACTACCTATTTTATTTCCATTCCCAAAACTAAGCATGAGCTTTTGCCTAGCTAGAGACCTCTCACATAAAGATCTTTTTGACTCCTTGGAACCCTTTGCCGCATTTATTATTGGGCGTTGTCAGCCAGACCGCAAGAATTCCTGTTGAGTGGCCCTGTTGAGCAAACTCACTGTGAGTTCGGGATCCAAACCAGCGAAACCGATGGACTCGTTTGCTCCCATCTTACGGAGAGTGAATTCACGTAGTTGCCCTGTTTCATCTTGGCGTTGGCGGCCAGGGAAATCGAACTCCATCTAGTTCAAAATGGCACGCAAAGCACTTCTCTGGGCCGACTTATGCCACCTACCCCCCTCATGCTCTCTCACACCATTCCAACTTTATTTTTTATTGTCCCTCTTGAGATTGTTTTAGTGTACGTTACCTTATCTTTGCAATGAGCTGAGCCATTTCCCTACATAGATATTGCTGAAATTTCACAAATGTGCATCGCGCCTTATTTTTCCTCTTCTCCCTGTTTTCTTCTCCCTTCAAGGTGAACCACTTATATCTATGTTTTGCCTGCGTGTCTGTCATTTCCCGTGTCGGAATATTTTGATCAAAGGAATAGAGTCAGTTACGCTGTGAGCAGGTCCCACTCTGTGAAGGTGGTGAGCGTGTTCCCTGCTGTGCATTTCGAGTCTTCTTACCAACAGCGTAGCCACATGTGTGAAGAGAAGGAAAAAAGGAGAATTTTCAGAAAGAGCAAATGCAGATCAGTCCTCTGGGACGTCCGAGTACCCGTAGGATCTTGTGAACTGCTAATTGCTTTAAATACCACTCTTGAAAGTGGTCCAGGGACCGTGAGTCTGTGCAGTGTCTTATTAGCTGAATCGGTATCTTTGCTTTAAAAACCGGCAAGAACGTGAAGACCTTGAAGCTGCTTTTGTCACGAGGAAACCAAAATGGAATATTAAATATTTGAAAAGTAGGTCAGACTTAATAAATGCATTTTCAAGGAACCCAGCCTTTAAATGAAGCCCGAGCGTGGAATACGGGGTTGGAAACGACGTGCCAGCAGCCACACCAGTCCGCGTTGGCACTCCTGTTGTGTCAAGATTCTATTTACCCAGAAGCAGCTTAATGCACATGTACATCCAAGACGCCACAATAAGGACCCAGAAAAATTAAACAGCTAATTCTCAGGAGAAGCAAATGTGCAGGCGGGGGCGGGGATCATGCCAAGACTTGGTGTCATGAAGTCTGGGAGGCACAGTTACAAAGAAAAGAGGTTGTGACAAACACACGCTGCCACCGAGGTGTCAGAATTCCCATCTTGCTTCTGTCACCGAATGACAGGATTTTCCCCACCGCATTGAGAATGATGTTTTCCAGTCACCGCCAACAGGCCCTGGGAATGGGGTGGTTTTAATGAAATACACGCCGGGCTCTGCAATCTTTCAATGCGCTACATAGGTGGAGGTGGAATATAACCTTGTCTCTGTCGCTGACTCTGGGACGGTGCTGCTGGCCTGCTTCCATGAAGATCATCTTCCTGGGGAAGGTGGGCGGGCCAGACTGTCAGCATCTGTCTCTATTTGAGGCAAAGACCGGAAGACTTGGCTGATACTTGCCTCTTGAATAAAGCAGTAATGAACAAGGCACAGATCAGCGCTCTATTTAAACTCCATCAATCTGCTCCCAGGGCTCTGCACCAAGACCGCCTTGCCGGCTGGGTGGGCAATCTAGACTGATGCTCAACTATACTCCATGGTTTTAACCCCTGCTCAGCACAGGTACCTACGACAAGCACAAGATTCGCCCAGTGAGAAACAACTCTAGAAATCAATTAGCAGACACTTTCTGAATTCAGGGTGCACGTGAGAACACCCAGGGAGTTATTCTAACCACGGCTTAGAAATAATCACGATGAGGGCCCATCTTTACCACGGGGGCCAGGCATCCTATAGCAAAATGCATCCCAGGCAACTCTAATGTTCCATCCAGAGTGAGAGCATGTCAATTCCTATCTCTGCCAGGTATGTGGACAGGCTTAAACATCGTTTACAAGAACTTGTCTACTCTGTAAAAATTATATTGCCTGATACTTCCTACTGCAGAACGTGGTCTATTTCCATTTCAGAAAATTCCCATTTTTCTAAAACAATTCCTTTCTGTCTCATTTCCACACACGGTCTCCCCCACATGTTTCGTTTTGATTTTAAAGCATTATGGACATTATTGTTTAAATAGCTTCACTTTGAAGAAGCTATAATAAAAAATATAAAGTGAGAGAGAAAGTTCTTAATTTTAATTGCAATGCATCTTGCCTTTAACTGTATCACTGGAATAGAATATGATTTGAGGACAAAATGTGACTTGTGTTCAGAGTTTAATTACTTACCTTTAGTGCTCAAATCACCTCATTTAATCCTAAAAAATTTCTGTAAATAGGCACGATTATTATTATCAACATCATTTTACAGACGTGAATGCAAAGTGTTAGTGAGGATAAAAATTTCAGCAATCCAAAAAATTATGGATCTCTATTGACTTTAATTATTTTGCTTCCAAATCGATTGATATTTCCACATTTTCTCATATGCCGAGAAAAGGTACATATTTCATTTTGTTTTTAATTTTTTTTAATTTCTTTTAACGTTTATTTATTTTTGAGACAGAGAGAGAGACCGAGTATGAACGGAGGAGGGTCAGAGACAGAGGGAGACACAGAATCTGAAACAGCCTCCAGGCTCTGAACTGTCAGCCCAGAGCCTGACGCGGGGCTCGAACTCACTGGCCGCGAGATCGTGACCTGCGCGGAAGTCGGACGCTTAACTGACTGAGCCACCCAGGCGCCCCGAAAAGGTATACATTTCTGATGAGAAAGCGGTCATTCTTCCCAAACTCCCAATCTTCCCCACACACGCATTCCAAAAACTGAGGCAAAGAGAGAAGTGATTAGCATATCACCACAGTCGAGCAAAGAAGGATATTTATAGGAAATGTGTCTTTACTGAAATTCCTAAATGCTGGATCTACAATAGCTCCTTACTATATTTCGCTATCAATATACACATTTAATTTCCTATGCTGGGTCACTGGCGTCCAAGGACTTAAACCGGAAAGAGTGCAACCTTCTTTATTTGTAAACCGTGTATTTGTACCTGTTCTCCACGACCCAGAACCTCCAGCTCGACTGCAGAGGAACACGCTGTCACCGGTATCAGGGAATGACGGCCTCCCACCGCTGGCTCTCAGCAGAGTCCTCCACGGGAGCCTTGGTCACCTGCTCCTCTGACCAATACTTAACTTCTCACGGTTAACCTAGAACTTCCTCTGCCCCAGCATCTTTAAACTATAATGAACTTTTCTACATGTTTCATTAAAGATGCCTCCACGGGGAACTCTTCCATGCTCACTGTTCACCTGTACAGCCCAGGAGTCCAGGACCGTGCCTTGCCCCATACCGACACTCAGTAACTACCTCTTAGTTGAATAAATGAATGGAAACGCAACCCCGGTACGTGACGGGACAACAGGACTGGTGCCCGGGTGCAAGGCTCTTCTGGCCTGTAGCCTCCCCAAGGCAAGACTTGTTCCAAAGAGATGAATGTGGACGACTCAAGTGAGGGAGGAGGTGCATACAGGAGACGAGCGTGCTTTCTAAACTTGAAAATTATCCCGCTATATCTCAGACAGGGACGACAAAATTAAACTCACTATGAGACGTACACGTTTGTCATTCATTTCTTTGTTCATTCACCAAGAGCTGCTCCCTCACGCTTCCTGTGTGCCAAGCATACTCCCGTGCTCGGGAGTACCACAGGGAATCAAAACAAGACATCTGCCATCGTGGATGTTGACGCTCCTGTTCCAAATCGACATCTGTGGCATCCTCCCCGGAAAGGAAACGCAGGTAGGGCTCGCTCAGGCCTCAAAACGCCAGTTGAGCAGGAGGGGGTTGGGAGGAGAGGGCTGTGGTTTGCTGAACTGAAATCTGAAAGCAAGTAAGTAGACAAAACAGTTTGATTCCAGGGTGGGGTGGAATATATATCATATATATCATATATGTATGATTTTTAAAACTGGAGGGAATGAAAATTAAAAATAGGAAAAAACACCAAACATGGTGGCATTTGAACAAGGAATAGAATGTCTATAGCGCACCATGGAAGTCATTGCTTAAGTGAAGACGCCGTGAGACAAAGGGTCAATCCCCCTCCCCTGAGAGGAAAGACCGAGGTCCTCAGAGGGCGCCAATTACCAGACGCTGAAGCTACTGTTCTGACAGCATGCACTGCTTGGGAAGTCAGCATCAGGGGCACCTGCATGGGCAGCCATCCATCTGGAGGGGCGAGGGTGGCCTCATTCCTGAAGTCGCCGACTGTCCTGGCCTGGAAGATGCACCAGGGGCCCTGGGTGGAGCCGCGTTGGCATCACGGGGCCGGCAGGCAGAGGCGCCATGGGGAGCTCTGAGACCGGCTGTCACTCAAGGAGTCATTAGTAGTAAGGCTTGTGGTGTCGTCATCACCCTGCGAGAAGGCTGGCTGGCGACCAAATTCAGCTCGCTTAGGGAGTGTGAATCAAAATGACATGTAATCTGAATGTTAATGAAAATTTTCTCTTGCTTCAGGCTTCAGATTCCATCCAGAAAGCTGTCATCTGGAAGACATTATCTTCCTTCTCTCTCCCTCCCTCCCTTCCTCCCTCCTTCTCTCTCTCCCTCTGTCTCTCGTTTTGATTGGAATTTTCAAGTTTACATACAATATAAAAATAATTTTTAACCAGCAGTGCTGAGTGCTTGGACAACTCACGTTTAGTAAATTATATGGCTGAATCAGTGACGGAGGTCCTTCCCCGAGGAAAGGACACGTTGCAAGATGGTAATGCAGTTCTTTGCTTGCATTTGTCTATGAAATATGACAACTCTGATCCCAAGTGAAAATACTTTTAAGGCAGTAGGTCCAATAATTAATGTTAACAACAATGCATTTCTGTTTCCTCCTACACTCCACAGTACAAAGTGGGGGAACACCTGATGTGATGAGGTGTTCACTCTTATTTTAAAAGGGCTGCATGTGTAACCACTAGCCGTGTATTCACTTATCATAACGGCTTCCATCAAATCGCTCACCATCACGGTTGCTTATGTTTTCCCGTAAAATATTTGAAGAATTTTTGATTTGATGAAGTGGTCAAGTCGGGTAACCATCGGTGTGCCGATGAGGATTTAATGCATGTGGATGTGGTGCCTGCCCAGGCCGGTCTCACAGTGCTTCTGGGTAGAGATGTTCAGAGCTGACATTCATCGCTAAAACGTTAGAGAACAACACTCCTTGATTGGCAACAATCCTGTTCCACTGGGCATGGGGATTATTAGAAAGGGGGGTAGTGCAGGCTCCATGTCGTAAGACGTTCCGTATCGCTTTCTGTTTTATCCATCCTTTTGGAAATATAGCGAAGTTAGAATTGCAGGAAACTAATCTCAAAATTTGTCTAACAGAGAGACCATCTGGGTGGCTTCTAAACCATAACTGAGCCAAAACTAAGTTTGTGGAGCCTTCGTATCAAAAATTATAAAAAGACATGAAGAGATATGGGGCCTAATATTTGAGAATGTTAACACTACTTTTTTTTTTTTCTTTTTCACAAGAAAGATCCCTTGTCTGCAAGAAAAAGGATCTCTATTTTGGTCCACCTCCCTAATTAGTAACTAGTTGTGAAAATTTTGTAAGATCACTAATCAGCTCTTTATCTTGAGTCTCCATATTTAGAATATATGATCATGACTTTAGATTTCTGCATTTCTAAGCTATTAGTAAAACAATTTAGGGCTCGTGAACTTACGTACGAATAATGATAATAACAGAACATCACTTTGCCGAGGACCGTGCTAAATACCTAATACGCATTACTCCATTTACTTTTCACACCAGTACTAGGAAAGATTATTAACTTTGTTTTAAGAAGAGGAAGCTGAGGTCTGGAGAGATCACATCACTTCTTCAAAAGTACAGGATGTACTAGGGTGGCCTGGATGGATTGGAATCCCGACCCTCCCGAAGCCAAAGCAGATTTCCCCAACATGCATCTGCTACCTGCCCGAGAGACTCCGAAGCCTACGGATATCTCCGAGGTAGTTGTTCTCAAAGACATTGACGTGTATTCTTTAAGATGTTTTGAATGGTGACAAAATTCGTTTTCAAAAAATCATAAAAACAAATGAATACGTATTCATTTCTCAGTGAATTCTGAAAAAGGCTACTCTGAAATGGTTCTAGTTATGGAACCACAGGAATTCTTATTGGCCGTCGACTCCACACGGGGGACCATACTGAGATTTTAATGTCCCCAGTAGCACTATCAAGTGATTATTGAAATGTGAAAGAAAAGGAAACCAAGACACACTGGAATAATCAAGAACGAGTTGGAACAAGCTGTTGGAGAAAACACTGCAATACGGCTACTTTGTGATTATTACTATTTTTTGTATGCTTTACTTTCTCGAGGAATCTTAGATTAAAAATAGAGAAAATTTGAATACAGAAAAATACAGGAAAACTGAGAAGATACTACACAGAGTTCCCATAGAGTCATACACAGTTTCTCTTTTATTAACCTCTTACATTACTATCAAACGTCTGTTGTGGTTCATGAAATGATATGAATATTTTATTATAAACCAAAGTCCACAGTTTATTCAGATTTCCTCAGTTTTTACCTAATTGACTTTTTTTTCTTTTCAGAATGTCGTCAGCATTACCTACGATGTTTAGTTGTTGCGTCTGTTTACGTTCCTTCCGGCTGGGACGGTTTTTCATTCTTTCTCTTGTTTCTTGTGACCTTGAGGATTTTGAGGAACACTGGTCAGCTGGGATTTTCCTCTGTTGGAACCGGTCCCATGTTTCACTCGTGGTTTGATTGGGGTTTGGGATTTAATTCATAAGATCCCAGAAATCAAGGGCCATCCTCATCGTATGACATCAAGGGCACATGATCAACACAGTTGATGACCGTCGTGGTTGACTTGGAACCCTTGGCTAACATAGTGTGTCACATTGCCCTACTGTAGTCACCTCATCCCCCGTTTCCACCCTGTCCTCTTTGGAAGGTACACCCTGTGCAGCTCACGCTTGAAGAGTGGACGGTGATGTTCTTCCTATTTTAGGGAAGAAAAAATATATATGTATACGTATATTATTTGGAATTCTGCGCAGGAGACTGATCTCTCCTCCCTCCTTTATTAGTTGGAAATCACTTGTTTGTATCAGTATGGACTCGTGGATATTTATTTTGTACTTTGCACCGAAAGCCAACCCTACTGTATTCATTTTACGGCTCAAATTGTTCCAGCTTTGTCCAGCGGGGGCTCTTTTCGTCCACCCCCGTGCTCCTTGGGAACACCCTCGTCAGTAGGAGTTGCCGTTGTTGTTTCTGCGCCCTCCTTACTTTCAGGCACTACCACGTGCCCGTCTTGCACGCTTCCTGCTCTAGTCCTAGAATCAGTCATCTCTCTGAGAACGTTTGGTTCCCTTTACCGGTGAAGGGTGGTGGAAACCGAGATGTGGGCACTAGATGGGCTTGTTGGACTAAAGCGTCACCTCTGTTTTAGTTTGTCAGAGCTGACGGAGCAAGGAATCGCTTGTGTGTATATTGACCCGAGTAGACACGAACAGCCACAAGTATTTTCATGCGTAAGCTTCTGTATCTACGTTAACCCATATAGGAGTTCTTGTTGATGGGCCCAGCTCCAGTCCACCTCCACATGGGTCGTTTCAGCCTCCTCCCTGTGCGTATCTGCAAATAACCTCAGGCAGCCATCCGGCTCTGACCACCTGCCACCATTCACTATGTTGTGTCCTCCCTATATGCACACAACGCACGTGAGGAATGTTATCCGGGTCTCCTGTGGAAACAACGCTAACAGCTAGAAGGTAGTGCTTGCGTGCAGTTCCTTTTCCTCGCGTGATTTGCAATAACGTTGGAATCTGTTGGCACGGTCTGTAGGTCTCCCCAGCATCCCTCAACCTTCCAACTTAATTTTAACGTACACACAATAAGGCTCATCTTTTGTGTTGTGAAATTCTATGCATTTTGGCAAACGCACAATATCATATATCCACCACTAGAGAATCATACACTTTAGTTACGCCTCCCTAAAACCCCTCAGTGGTTCACTTCTTTGCATCTGTCTTCTCCTCCTTAACACCTGGGAACTGCTGATATCTTCATTGTCTTTAGTCCTGCCGTTTCCAGAAAGTCATATAATTGGCATCATAGAGAATACAGCTTTTTCCAACTGGCTTCTCTCACTTAGCAATGCACCTTTAAGATTCTTCTCTGTATTTGTTTGTTTCTTTCTTTTTGCTTGATAGTTTATTTAACACAAATAGCTAGTTCTTTGAATAATTTTGATTCTTAAATCAAATATGCATTTTATAAATATTCTTTCACAGTCTGTGACTTATCTTTTTATTTTCTTAACTATGTCATTTGTGGAGCAGAAGTCTTTATTTTTTTACTTTAAATTTTGTTTTTTAATGTTTTTATTTTTGACAGAGAGAGAGAGAGAGAGACAGAGCATGAGCAGCGGAGGGGCAGAGAGAGGGGGAGACACAGAATCCGAAACAGGATCCAGGCTCTGAGCCATCAGCACAGAGCCTGACGCGGGGCTCGAACTCATGGAGTGTGAAATCATGACCTGAGCTGAAGTCGGACGCTTAACCGACTGAGCCACCCAGGCGCCCCGAAAGAAGTCTTTAACTTTAATAAAGTCCAGTTGTCCAGGGGCGCCTGGGTGGCGCAGTCGGTTAAGCGACCGACTTCAGCCAGGTCACGATCTCGCGGTCCGTGAGTTCGAGCCCCGCGTCGGGCTCTGGGCTGATGGCTCAGAGCCTGGAGCCTGTTTCCGATTCTGTGTCTCCCTCTCTCTCTGCCCCTCCCCCGTTCATGCTCTGTCTCTCTCTGTCCCAAAAATAAATAAACGTTGAAAAAAAAAAAAATTAAAAAAAAAAAAAAAAAAGTCCAGTTGTCCAGTTTGTTTTCTTTCAAGGACCATGCTTTTGATGTTCCATCTTAAATCACCATACCCTAGATTTTTTTTCGTATGTTTTATTATAGACGCCTTATAGTTTTGCATTTTTATATTTAGGTGTCTCATTGAATTAAATTTTGTGAAAGGTGTAAAGTCTGGACTGATGTTCTGTTTTTTTGTGTGTTTTTTTTTGGCTATGGGCACTTGTTAGTTCTGGTGCCGTTGGTTGAAAAGACAATCCTTTCCCTATTGAATTGCCTTTGTACCACTTTCAACGATCATTTGACTCTATTTATGTGGGTTTCTTTCAGGGCTCCTTATTCTGTTCTGTTGATCAATGCTTCTGTGATTTTTTTCTTCTTTTACCAACCCTATGCTGACTTGACTGTAGAGTTATAGTCAGTCCTGAAGTTTGATAGTGTCAGTCCTAGAATATTTTTCTTCCTTTTCGGTATCGCGGTGGCTAGTCTGTGTGTCTCTACCCCGTTCATGTAAACTATAGAGTCCGTTTGTCAGGGTTTACAAAATAACTTGCTGGGACTTTGATTGAGATCACATTGAATCTATAGATGAATGCAGAAAGGATTGACATTTTAACAATAAGGGGTCTCGCCATCCATAAACTGTCTCTCAATTTATTTAGGTTCATGAGAGTTTAGGCGCATTATTTTCTCCTGATGAACTGACACATTTATCACTGCGAAATGACCTTCTAGACCTCTGAAAAGTGATTTGCTGTGAAATTGAATTTGTCAAATATTAATATAGCCCCTCTAGCTTCTTTGAGTGCTGTTACCGGGTTACATCTTTTCCACCCAATTTCGTTTAACCTCGTATTATATTTGTAATAGAGCACGTTTCTTGTAAGCAGCTTGCAGTGGAACCTTGTTTAGTATTGAAACTGACACTCTCTGATCCTTTAACCGAGGTGTTTAGTCCCATGACAGTGATGTAATGCCATGTTCCTATTGTTTTCTTATTTCTCTTTGTATGATTTGTTTCGGATATATTTTTATTTCCTTCTTCTTTCTTTTCTTGGCTTTTTATCTGTAGCGATTATTAGTTGTTGGGGTTTTGTTTTAGTATTTTAACATGCCCATTCAGGATTCTTAGTGACTTTTTCCCCCCTCCAGGATTCAGGTGTAAACCCAGAGGTCAAGAACTGGAGAAAAGCTGAGTGATACACAGAGAACTACAGTGAAGTCCATGCATCCCATTGTCAAAGGTCTGGTTCCTCCGAGCAAACGTGTGAACGTGGATGCTAAACTTCCTGAAGGTCACGGGGTCACACGTGGTGTGGAACAAGGGTCAGCTTGCCCTTCCCACGGTTTTCCGGATGCCTCCTGAAACATATGAATGGTTGTTTAACCAAACAGACTCCAATCATATAGATGGAAGGACTCCTGGTGAAACATACCTTTAGGAGGCAATTTCTTTTTTCTGAAGTAACCACCTAGAAATCATTTTGCACAGTATCTGCCTGACATGTTGTGACTCTGTTACCCGACAACAACATCTAGGAACAGTGACAACATTTTGCATCACCAGGCTCCCGTGGCCACCTAGCATTCCACTCCAAGATGCAATCATTATCGCCAGGTGGAGAAATGAATTATAGCTCAGAGGAGTTGAGATGAGTTGGAAGCAGCCAGGTTTCACCTCACGCAGGAGAAAGATGATTTACAAAGCGGCCATGGGGATACAGAAAGGAACGCCAGCGTTGTTAGAGAGATCTTCCATTTCACTCTTTCTGGAAACTTTGTCTGCTTCATCCTCTTTACAAATAAGAAGCATTGTCACCTTTGCAAAAAGCGTCCACAACAAACAATCACCTTAAAATTCAATTCTGAGCAGCTGTGGAATGGGGAAAAAAAATCCCTGAGGAATATGTGTGCAGGAGATTTGACATGCTAATATTTCTGTGGGAGCGCACTTTCAATATTTTTTCATAAAGAAGCAATCTCCACATCCTAACAACTCATACGTGAGGTGAGAACAGCGGAGGGGAAAACAAGGTAATTTTTAAGATAATCTGCCCCTCAAGTCCTGCGGTGGAAGCCTCAGGTTCTCTGGACATTTCAGGAGTTGGGACAGCCGCCTGTGTGAATGCCGTCAGCTCCTGTCCCTGTCCCCAGCCACACGCACCAGGTTCACACCCGCACCCCTCTCTTATTTTGCATAAATGGCCCCCATATTCAAAAACGGGGTGAACTGCAAACCGGCATTTGCTCAGATGGAGTGCCGTGGCCGGCCGTCGGAGACTTGGGACTGAGAATGACGACAAGTGGAAGGAATCCATTGTCAAACTCCCACTGCGGACACGGAACCTGGACTTGGCTTTCAAAAATGAAAGGAGACTATGCACCACACGGCACAGGGCACGGGAGGGCTCCTTCCCTTCCCTTCTTGCACATATCCTTATTCAGAGGAAACTTTTGCATGTGGTTGGGAAGAAACGTGGCGAATAAGGCCCAAAGAGAGAGTAAAAGCGAACATAATCAGAAGAGAATCGGAGTAACCACTCTCTATGAAGACACGTCCTTCTAATCTAATATTTATTTAAATATCCTGCCTTTGCCAATCTCCTGATTATAACCCAAATAATTCATCTGTGCTCACTTGAAGACAGCATTGGAAGATCTGTAACACTTTATTAGGATTCTGCTAAGTGGCACCTGGGAGGTGAAAATTCTATACTTTTGTTTGTTCTAGTGATTCTCTAAGGGACTAATTAGGGGGAAACCTTGGATTTCTTACGCTTTTCCAAAATTGCCTATATATTCTCAAGTGGACTTTACAAAACTGTTTGAATTGTGAGGACTCCATGCTTCAGCTTTTAAATAAATCAATGGTCTGATAAAAAGCAGAATGGATTCAGATGTTAATATACACAAGTGAAATTTCAGTCCCTGTGAAAACACAGAGAAAAGTGTTGAATTGGAATTTTCATTGAGAAAGGAGTCCCAGGTGAGTATAGCACTGTATCTACATTTGAATGGATCTTTTCTTCCCTCATCATACAGATGCGTGGAAAAACTGGAAAACGGGGTGGAAATTTCTTCACAGCCTGATTTTTTATCTACAACTTACTGTGTTGGTTCTGCAAAACCTGCTAAAAGCTCTGAGGAGGGTTAAGTTTACATCTATTAGTATACAACAATGGAAATTTAATTAAGTATTTATATCATAGAAATGGAGGGTGTAAATACAAAATCAAAGGCCATATTATGTATTGGAAGCTAGTATTTTGGTGTTATGTTTCTTGGACGCCAAGGGAAAAAAATGACCAGGCGCCCATTTCAAAGTTTCTGTCGCTTTCTTCTTCCAGGACTGACAATGTCACTAGCATGCCACCCTGAATAGAAACTTTTGACTTTTGACTTTGGAGGAAATGTTTACAAATTAGTTGCATGGTTGCTCGAACTTGCCACGTCTGTGTTTGTCCCGGGATGTACTCAGTTAATTTTCACTGTGCATAAGATGTATCTCAGAAGTGATGTTTACTATTCTGGTTTGGGAAAAGAAGGAGTAAACACATTGTATCCAGTCTTTTCCACCGAAGGCACCGGTAAACAAATCTCTGTAGCGGTTCTTTGCCGAGTCTTGTAAAGCAAATAGTAGCAGGTGTATTGGAGTATTGGATTTGAAGTTCCACCCAGCTGGTGATGAGTTTAACATTTTGCTTTTCTTTTTGGGTTATCCAGCCTTGAATCAAGACACAGAAATCCCAAAGTGGACAGTGATGAGGAAAGAGGGTTCTGGGAGGCGCGGTGTGGGTGTGAGAGTGGGGGCTTGGCTCCTGGGCTGTGAGAGCCTCTTGGGGTTGGGGGGCGGGGGAGCACAGTGTGTGAAACTCCAAGGAAGGGAAGCCTCTTCCCAATCGGAGGGGGTGGAATTCAAGGGAGCTGACAATTCTGTGGCTTACTTTCTGTCGCCCTGTTTCCAGTGCTTGACGTCACACGTAGACCCAGTAGCAACACTGGGCAGGATAGCTAACGTCCGAGTGCACAGCTGAAGGAGCAAAGGGGGGCTCAGGAAATCAGGGAGGACCAGAGGGGTTGCAAAGACAGGAGCGGAAGCAACCTTGTGTTGCAGCGTTCTTTGCAAGCTGGAGCGCTCCCGGGCGGCAATGGCAGGACCCTGGTCCCAGTTAGGGGGCCAACGACTTGGAGAGCCGCGCTGAGTAAAGGCTGTGCATCCTTCCAGGCCTTGCACACTGGATGATGCCCTCATAGAAAGCTCCGAACAACACATTCCAAGCTTTGAAAATTGACCAGCTCTGGAGCCACAGCCACTGATGGTGGTTAAAACTTGTAACTTGTGGTTAAAACTAAGCCCGTCAGTGGCTTACTAAATTCATGACGCAAACACTGCCCAGGTCCCACAGTCCTATAATGCCATGTCTCAAATACAGGATACAGTCGAAAGGTGCTCATCGTAGGGAAAAAAAACAACAACAACAATACCAAAATCTCAATTTGTAAAAAAGACAATCCATTGACAGCCCCGATGAGGGGATGGTGTAGATGCTCAGAGCATCAAGCAGGGGTTTTAAACCAGCTATGAAAGTGCTCGGAAAAAAAAAAAAAACCTACCGGAACATGTTGAAACAATATGAATTTAAAAAGCGCTAGCAAAAAAAATTTTTTTCAAAAGAAAATATCAGGAAAAAACAATCAGAAAATTTAGAAATTAAAAAAATGTAGTAATAAAATAAAATCTCGCTGGATGGACTTGAGAGAATCATGGATATGGAAGAGGAGAGGAAAACTAAGGGGGATGTTGTTCCAGATAAATAAACGACTAACCAGAGTCTCAGTAAACTGTGGAACAAGTACAAGACCAGTCACGTCATCAGGTTTCAAGAGAAGGGAACAGTGTGGTGCTAAACAATTGCATTGATGAAATCATGACGGAAACTCTTCCAAATTTGGTGAAAGATGCAAAACATACAGATCATCGATGCCCATTGAATCCACACAGACAGAATCAAAAAGAAACCCATGGCCAGATGCACTGTAATCAAATTGCTTAGAATTCAAGTCAAATTAAACATCATGAAAGCAGAGAAAGAAAGCGGGTCATCGTTCTCAGGGGACGATCACCTTAGTGGCTGTGGGCCTCTCATCAACCCCAGAGGACAGAACGGAGCGAAGCCTACTGAACGTATTGAAAGGCAAGAACCTTAAGCCCAGATTCTGTGTCTAGCAAAAATAGCCCTTGGGAATGAATATGAAGCAAAGACATTCTCAGTGAAGACAGACTAACTGAATTCATCAAGGGAAGGTCATTCGGAAAGTGCCGCTTAAAGAGGGGACACGACACAGTAGGAAGTTAGGACAGAGGGACAAGAGAAAGAAATGAGACTTGTGAGTATCTGGGGAAAAACGATAAATCGTTCTTCCACTCTGTTCTTCCACGTAAGTCTGGAGATCGAAGACAAATGAAAATAACATTGGGGTGCCTGGGGGGGCTCAGTCAGTAAAGCGTCTGACTTCAGCGCAGGTCACGATCTCAAGGTTCATGAGTTCAAGCCCCACGTCGGGTTCTGTGCTGACAGCTCGGAGCCTGCTTGAGATTCTCCTCTCTCCCTCTCTCTCTCTGCCCCTCCCTTGCTCTCTCTCTCTGTCTCTCAAAATACATAAACTTAAAAATATATAAATATCAAAAAAAATGGAATTACACGAAAAAGTTTAAAGAATTTAAAGGAGGGAGAGAAAAAAAAAACAGCAAAATGAGAAGCAGAAGGAAAAAATAAAATAAATATTAAAATGGTAGACCTAAATCCAAATGCATCAATAATGCATACAATGCATTAAAGATAAGTCATCTGACTAAAAAATTTATAACACAGATTATATCAAAATAGATTTTAAAAAATGACCCGACTACTTGCTATCTACAAGGAACTCACTTTAAATACATTGCCAAGGTAGGTTAAAAGTCCACAAATGGAAAAAGATGCCCCATGCAGAAACGAAACCCATAGGGTGCCTATATCTATTTCAGACAAAGTGGGTTTAAAAACAAAGACAATTGTTATGCGTAAATAAACGCATCACACAATGACGAAGCATCGGTTTTACAAAGAGACATAACAATTCCAAGTTTCCATGCACCTAGCCAGAGAATAAGGAAGGCCCAAAGGGCATGGAAAGAAAAAACATAATAGAATGGAAAAGAAATAAACACACATATTATTTTATTATTTGGAGACTTTAATACTCCTTTTCTAGTAATTGAACAGGTAAACGGGAAATCAGCGAGGATATGAAAGCACTGAATTCCATCAACGTTTATAGAATCCTCTACCCAAAGGCTGCAAAAGAGAAGCTGTTTCCAGGAGCACACGAAACATTCTCTGAGAAATATCCTCCCTGGCATCATAAAACAAACTCGACAAATTTCAAAGAACTGAAATCACATCAACTGTTTTTTTTTTTTATTACCACAATTGGTTAAAGAGAAGTCAATAGTAGAAAAATAATCAACACATCTCCCAACATTCAAAAACTACACAACAGATTTCTACAAAGTCGATGGGTAAAAGAGGAAGCCTCAAAGAAAATACTTTTGAACATGTTTTAAACTAAACACAAGTGAAAATTCGGCACACGGTTGATGGGATGGCCAAAGCTCAGCTGGAGGAAATGCCAGACTCCATGCACCGATGTGCAAAGAGAAGGAAGGACCCAAGTCAACTGTCAATGCTTCCGTGTGAGTGGGTTAGAAAAAGATAAGCAAAATAAACCCAAATAATGTACAAGGAAGATAGTAAGCAATACCAAAGCAGGAAACCAAAATTAGAGAAAATCAACCAAACCAAAGCCAGTTTCTTGAACATACCAATGAAGTGGATAAAACTCTTACAAAGGTCATGGAGAAAAGGGAGAGAACAAGTAAACAAACGACAGTGTAAGAAATTAACAACAGATGTCACTATAGTGTGCATTAAAAGTATAACCCACTAAAGGTACGATAAAATAATAAATGTAATCAACATACTTATAAATATATAAATATTAATAGATATAAATACGACTATAAATATATAAATAAATATAATCAACAAAAATAATACGTGTAATAAATACATATGATAAAAGAGGTCGATGAAAAATTCTATGAATGTTAATTGGACAACTTGGAAAAAATTGGCCAGTTCCTCAAACAAGACAAATTACCAAAGCTTATCTAAAAATAGCTGGACTGGGGCGCCTGGGTGGCGCAGTCGGTTAAGCGCCCGACTTCAGCCAGGTCACCATCTCGCGGTCCGTGAGTTCGAGCCCTGCGTCGGGCTCTGGGCTGATGGCTCGGAGCCTGGAGCCTGTTTCCGATTCTGTGTCTCCCTCTCTCTCTCTGCCCCTCCCCCGTTCATGCTCTGTCTCTCTCTGTCCCAAAAATAAATAAACGTTGCAAAAAAAATAAAAATAAAAAAATAAAATAAAATAAAAATAGCTGGACAACGTGAATAGTCCCATAACTGTCAGATATATTTCACCGTAGTTAAATGCACCACTCTCCCCACACCACACGCATACATCTCTAGGCCCAGATGGTTTCACCGGTGAATTTTACCAAGTGCTTAGAGAGGAAATGATACCGATTCTACACGATCTGTTCCAAACGGTAACAGGAGACACAGGAAAAAATCTAACATGTTTATATGACCAGTATCGCTCTCATACCAAAACCCAAGACAACACAGGAAAAGAAAACCAAATCCCAAGCGTAGAAACCTTCAACACAATATCGGCAAACCAGGTCCGGTAATGTATAACATGGCCATCATGGCCTGAAAATTCAGATTGCTCTGTGTGCAGGCGTGAAACACAGCAGTCACTTGGTAAAGGCACCAGGATGGAGTGCGGACGGCGCTAAAATTCTGTTCACTCAGTAGTTCTAGTTAGAGGGAACTCGGTTAAACTGATCGAGCCTTCCTCAAAACTATCATTGCGTTTTCCTCCTGCCCTGTCATCTGCCCAGTCTGAAACACGTCTTTCACACTGGAATTAGATACAAAATTAGACCCTCGCTCCAGACGACAGGGATGTTTCTAACGGGTATGTTACGAACACATTTGAAAAAGCAAAACAGAAGTGATTCCTTGCACAACTTGTTAAGGAAATACTCACAGTTTTGGTGTGGTCTTTTTTTTAAAAATTATCCGTAGCATTTCCCAGGCTACAGTCCTGGCATGGCGATAAATATTTAGGGATGTTAAAAACGTGAATCACACTTGCTCTCAGAACCAAGCCATCTCTAGGTATAATTATGAAGGCACCCCGATGTATGCATATGTAAAATACTGTGGGAGTCCAGAGGCAGAAGACCAGCCTTTTGCCAGCCGAAATTCGAATTCCCAAGTCTCGGTATGTGTGTTTACTCGTTCAAAAAATTGCCGACTGGCATTCAGTGCCACCTTTTAAGACAGGTGCTAGATCTACAAGGGGTATCAGTTCATTTATTCTGTGGCCCAGCAAATACTCAAGTGCTGGCTATTTTCCAGGCACACAGGCTATATTTTAAAGTGGGGAGAAGGCAGACAGACGGCTGTATCCGCATAATAAGCATCAAAACAAGCACACGCTGTGTGTTGTGGGGAACAGAGGACGACAGCACAGCCAGTCCCGCTCGAGCAGGTCAGGGCGTACTTCCTGGAGGAAGCGTCATCTGCACCGCACAGCCAGGGAAGGGGAGCAGCAGGTCAGGGAAACTGGGCTGAGGACATGTCCAGGCAGTGGCATCCTGTCCCAAGTGTCACAAATGAGGTCACGTGGCAGATCTGAAGACGGAAAGAAATTGAGCAGCCCCAGTAGGTTCTGCGTGGGGGTGGTAGGAGCTGCAGGTGACAGGGGGAGCCCGAACTAGAAAGTGGAGAAGCAGAGGGGCGCCTGGGTGGCTCCGTGGGTTCAGCGTCCCAGTTCGGCCCTGTCCATGATCTCGAGGTCTGTGAGTTCAAGCCCTGCGTCGGGCTCTGTGCTGACAGCTCGGAGCCTGGAGCTTGCTTTGGATTCTGGGTCTCCCTCTCTCTCCCCGCCCCTCCCCTGCTCATGCTCAGTCTCTCTCTCAAAAATAAATTTTAAAAAATCATTTAAAAAAAGAAGACAGCGGAAAAGCACAGACAGTAGGTGTGCAGGTGTCACTCGAGGCCTTGAGATAGTAAAGCAGCTGGAGGGATTTGCGGGTGGGAAGGACTGCTGTTGTTACCGAGAGAAACACAGACGGAAGAGTAGGGACCCCTCCCCGCCAGAAACTCAGGGTCTTCAGTTAAACCCATTTTTCTTTCCTCTGCCACCCGCGGAGTCAGTTATCCGGACCAGCAGCCAGTGAAGCATGGGTAGTTCATATTTTTCATCAGCACCACATTCTTCGAGAACCTGAGACTCTACCATTGTCTTGCAGGCACTTGTTAACGTCAGGAAGTTAAGACGGACAACGCGACCAAGTGGCCACAGGCACGGCGGGACAGATACACCCGTCTAGTATTTGGATAGAAAATGTGGCTCCCGGAGTAGTCTCCTCACTGCAGTACGTGTCCACCCCACCCCACCCCAGCCGCCACGTGTACACCCGTGTAACCCGGATCCAGGTGGTGGCTGCAGCACCCCGGGTGTCAGCATCCATGCTGCTGCCCCACCTCTTGTACTTGCTGCCCAAAGTGACTTTTTGCCTGAAATATTTGACGGCCGGCACCTATCTTATCGTGTTGTGCAGTGGTGTGTGTGTGTGTGTGTGTGTGTGTGTGTGTGTGTACTATATACCAAAGTTCTTTTTTTTTTCAATTTTTAATGTTTATTTATTTTTGAGAGAGAGAGACAGAGAGACAGAGCATGAGCAGGGGAGGAGAGAGAGAGAGGGAGACACAGAATCCGAGGCAGGCTCCAGGCTCTGAGCTGTCAGCCCGGATCCCCACATGGGGCTCGAACTCATGGACCCTGAGATCATGACCTGTGTGGACACCAAGAGTAGGTCACTTAACCAACTGAGCCACCCAGGCGCCCCAATTTTTTATCATTTTCTAAGATTAAAGAAGAGGCATAAAAGATCAAGACTTAGCTTAATCTTTCATGAGTTAAGTCAACAGACATTTATTGTCTGCCTTCTATGGACAATGACTGTTATTTAGACCAGTAGTTAGTTCTCAAGCTAGCGCCCAAAGAACATTTGCAAATTTGGGGGATTTTGTTGTTGTTGCTGTTGTCATAATGGGGGGCGGGGGAGATGCTCTTGGCACCTGGTAGGTAGAGGCCAGGGATGCTGTTAAACATCCTATCAGTACACAGGACGGCCCCACGGCCAAGAGTCCCCTGACCACCAAGTCAACAGCGCTGAGGTCGAGAAACCCGGGGAATCACCAGTCACATCGCCGGCCACCATGAGTCACTGGCCTTCACCCTTTAAAAATGCACATGTTCAACAGTCATCAACTTAGGGCATCATTCTGGAGGGAAATTTAAAGCTACTTATGCCATCCACGATTTGGCCTCTTACCGCTCAACATACTTTCATGACATTGTCCCGCTAGGGAGAGAAAAGGGTTCAAGCTCTGTCAGAAACTGTGGGTGGTATAAATGTGCACAGAGCAAGGTTATCCTCAGCATCAGGGACTATAAGCCCACATTATCAAGGCGATAGATATTATATTGTACCGAATTCCATCTCCACAGGTATGCATCCAAGGATTAATTACATCCCAATGAGATAAGGGAGTTATTCCCGATTTATAGATGAAGAATGTTACAGTTAAGTGACTTGCCCAAGGTTTTTCCAAGGATGTGATTTAGGTTCTGAAGTTTCAAAACACAAAAGGCACAGACCAAAGCATCAGCAGACACTAGTTTGCAATCGTAAATGGCACACGCCAGTCAATGCTTAGGAAAAACATGTGCATATATTTTCTTTGGCTTTATTATCCGTATAAATCCCAGCTTCTGCTCTGCAGGATTTTATCTGAGAAATTATTTCTCATGTGTCTTCCTCTACCCTTTCGAGCGTGCCGTTATCAGTCAGCGGGGGTGGCCACAGCAAAACACCGCACACTGGGAATTTGAACAACAGTTTCTTACTTACCTTCTTCCGTTTATGGGTGCTAGAAGTCCAAGATCAAGGGGCCAGTGACTCTCTTCCTGATGAGGGCCTTCGCCCCGGCTTATGGGGGCCACCTTCTCACTGAGAGAGAAAGCAAGCTTTCTAGACTGTCCTCTGAAGGCCACTCATCCCACATGGAGGGGGGGCCCACCCTCATGACCTCATCTGAACCTAATCACCTCCCAAAGCCTGCACCTCCAAGGTGCAGGGGATGAGAGCTTCAACATACGAATCTGGGGGGAGGGGGGACACAATTCAATTCACAGCATGGATCATTTGATGCTGAAAACTGAAGTTTCCTCTTCGGAACAACCGGGCAAGGTAGACTAAGAAGCAGGCAGAAGAACAACAAGAAAAGACTAGACTTTGAGCTAAGAGGCATAAATAGTTCAACCTCAAAAACCATCATTTCCACTTTTTAAGATGGCGGACATTTGCTCCCAGCTAACTTGATTGAGCCTTCTGTGCCTTTTGGTAATGGGCAAAGGCAGTTAGTATGTACGGGTAGAAAGACTTATTTATTTGAACAATTCACTGCTCTCTCGAGAAAAAAAAAATGCACTATTTCTACGTGAGATCCCCACAAACCTTGCCAGGCATGGGGTGGGATTTTGTGTGTGTGACAGGCTGTGTTGTCAGATCAGACAGAAGCCCAAGGCATCATGAGCGGCATTGTTTATTCTGTGTGTCTTCAGATCCCGTGAACCCTGCCTTTGTCTGTGTGAAGCAGACCAGTTCACCTACCCCTCCTGCTCACGCGGGTGGGTCCTCAACATCCCTGGCTGCTCTGGCCCCCAGCCACCCTGCCTTTGCTATATGCAAAGTGCTTTCCCTCATCCTGCCCTGCCCGTAAGTGGTCTCCCCTCTTTCTGAAAGTTTGCCTCTGCAGCCATGACCTTTCACCTTCCTCTGGCCTTTTGCATTCGGCTGTGTTCTGCCTCAGTCTTTTTATTTCTTTGTTTCGGGAGAGAGACAGCAGGCGAAGGGCACAGAGAGAGGGAGAGAGAGAATCCCAAGCAGGCGCGGGCTGGAGCCCGATGCGGGGCTCGAACTCATGAACCACGAGATCATGACCTGAGCCGAAATCAAGAGTCAGACACCTAACTGACTGAGCCCCCCCCCAGGCATCTGTCTCTGTCATGTTGTAACAGTGGCTTCCCTGATGGTTGCCGCGTGATCCTGAGACAGAGAGATGAACTCTGTCTGTAACTCACAGTTATGTAGAACTCAGCTCTGTCACCCAGGTCGGCCTGAGGAGTAGAGAATTAAAGAGTTCTTTGCACCAAGCTGTATCTGCTTATGAAGATCTAAAGGGGTTTATTGTGCAGAAGGTATGTTTTCGAGGCCTCACAAGATCCTCAGACGATGTCATATTTCGCTTTAAATGAGTACAAGTCTACAACACTCAGCGGTCAGGATGGTTCACGTTTACCATTCTGAGTGCTGCGGGACCTTCATACTCCGCTGACACAACCGTTCAGAAAACAGTCTGAAGTTACATGCTACGTGCAAGGTACCTTTTATTCATGACCAAACACCTTCATTCCTAGGTACGCGCATAGATGCCCGCACACCGGGCCATGTTATTAATCATACCCTCAAGCTGCAAACACAAATCCGTTGAGGGAATAAGTAAATCCGTGCAGTCTCACGTACGGGGAGGCTATACAGCAGCATGAGGACAAGCTACCAATTCTAATGCAGGTGGATCCGGCAAACACTACGTTGAATGAAAGAACTCAGACACGAGAAGGGACTTACTGATGGTGTGTTTTATATCAAGTTCTAAAAACACTGGCAACATGAACCAAAAGTATCGAAGACACGTGCTTAGTTGGTAAAATTTTATGGAAAAGCCAGGGCCGTGACATCCGTAAGAGGCTAGTTGTCGACTTTGCAGGAAGGGGACAAGGAAGGGTGTGGGTGACGGTCTGAGGCACTCTGGAATGCTGGCCGTGGACGCCTCCTACCTGGGCTGTGGCTGTGTTATTGGGATCTGCATGGTGACAGCCGCTGAACTATTCCTGCACACGCGTTAGCACTTTTCTGTGGTAGTGCTATAGCTTACTGGTTAAAGACTGGCGTGTTTACTTCATGCAGACTTTTGGGAAAAGTCAGGTTTTTCCTCCCTGTTTAGGCCAGTTTCTTTAAGCAGATGTATTGATTTTATTAATCAAAATAATGGCCCGCACATGTGACGACACCTTCCGTCTTCCAGAACATGTAGGCTCTTTGCTTTGAGGTGACCCGGGTCTCTGCCTGACCGGCTCTCTGGCTCCACTGTCAGGCTGTGAGCCTTCCAGAAGGGGCTGAGGATTCATGACAGGAAGAGGCTCTTCTCCTACTAAGGCTGCCCCTGCCTCCTAACGGTCCTTCACTAAAAATGGTTGAAGAGAGGTCTGGAATTTAGTTCATGGTCATGCACAACTGTCCGCTTCTTCATTCTAATGGCTGTGCCAGGATAATATAAGATGTCGGCATTGGATGATACCGAGTGAGAGGCATATGCAAACCCTCTGTACCATCTTTCCAGCTTCTGTGTAAATCTAAAGAAATTCCAAAGTGCCAAGTGTATTACACATCACATCTTCTCTTTCCTCTTAGCAAAGAAGACAGAGAGTCCTGGAGGAAAGAATTTAACCAATATTTCTTAAGTTCCCACAGAAGAGAGAGAATTGCAAGTCTTCAGAGATGAAAGAAGGAAAGAAATAAAGAAAGAAAGAAAGAAAGAAAGAAAGAAAGAAAGAAAGAAAGAAAAAGAAAGGAAGGAAGGAAGGAAGGAAGGAGAAAGAAAGAAAGAAAGAAAGAAAGAGGAAAGAAGGAAGGAAGGAAGGGAAGAAAGAAAGAAAGAAAGAAAGAAAGAAGAAAGAAAGGAACAAAGGAAGAGAGAAAGAAAGAAAGAAAGAAAGAAAGAAAGAAAGAAAGAAAAGAAGAAGAAGAAGAAAGAAGGGAAAGAGGGAGGGAGGGAGGGAGGAAGGAAGGAAGAGAGGAGCATTTACTTCCCGCGTCTTCCTCCAAACCCCCCCCACCTCGCTCACCCTTCCGGATGGAGGGACGGCCACTGGTTGGCGGGACCGGAGGAAGCCCCCGTGGGTGAGCGGCTCCCGCACCACCGGGTTCACTGTTCCAGCGTCTTCCCTGCACCACACACGCTCCTCTGCGCCTGCCTGCCCTGCCGAGGAGACCTGCGGTTTGCTACGTCTTTAGTGACACGGAGAATACCGGGGCGTGGGCAGCGCTGAATTATCCGAGTTCATCTGGGCCTGAGAGGAGCCGTGTGCTTCAGCTCAGCTTAGAAAGTAAAGTCAGTACTTTGATCCTCATCTTCATGTTCACATTCACTTCTGCTTGTGCGCCCGGGAGTGAGCTCTGTTTCACGGGGGAGAGTTGAGTCTCCCTGCCGGGCTTATGTAAATTTGTCAATCTTTACCCGTCTCTGACTCCCTTGACCAGTTTCACGTTGCCAGCGTTTGGGCATTGAAAACCCAGACCGTGCATATTCTCATCCGGCTTCAGATGTAAAACAATAGGGAAAAGAAGATTTCCTGATGTTTACGATAGGATTGTGATAACATAATTTGAATTATGTTGTCTTCCAGCCCTGGTAGACAGTTTTCTAAATTGGCTTTTATAATGCGTGGCAGATGGATAGATTATGATATGATATGATATGACATGATAGATAAAATATAATATCTCTGTTGCAAACACAGGATTTAGGAGAGTTCAAAATTAAGGGAAATAAGATAAAGTCATGGTGAACCTTTGGAAGACTGTGTGTGTGTGCCTTTGCTTGCTAATGATGCAGTAAAGATAGCACACTAATGACTTCTAAAGTATATTTTATACATTTTAAATAAATATTAATATGCGCTATACTGTTAATGCCCATTAAGCATTTTTTTTCCTTAAACTTATTTTAGCTATCCCATTCCCTGAAATTCCAATGGGATGACCGTGAATTCATTTTTCTTTGTTGAAACTGAAACAGAAGATCAGAGACATTTTTCTTTGTGTGGCTGGCCATCTAAAGGTTTGATGTAATCTATGCTATTACTTCTGAACTTCATGGTTTCCCCTCCCACATTATGCCTCCTGGACTCACGAGTGACTCCCCTGTACCTTTGCCTGCTCATCCTGGCCAGCCCCCCCCCCCCCCGGCCACACTGTCCCAGCCACGGGGTCGGGGTGAGGGGGGAATGTTGTCTGAGCTGCTCTGCTTCCAGAGGTATCATTTTCTGCTCCCCATAAAATTCAGAATTCAGGACTAATGTTCTTTCTTCGTTTGTATCAAGGCTTGGACACAAAGAGACACACAGACAGGTGGATGGATACATCGATAGGTCGATTTAAAATCTTGAGGCTTTCTCTGCCTCTTTGGTGATTCCCATTTCATTAATTTCTTCTTTATTTTACACGTTTTTAAATGTTTTTATTTTTGTGAGAGAGACCATGAGTTATGGAGGGACAGAGAGCGGGGGCGGACAGAGGCTCTGAAGTGGATTCTGTGCTGACAGCAGACCCCCCAACACGGGGACTCCGACTCACAAACCTTGAGATCATGACCTGAGCTGAAGTCAGATGCTTAACCAACTGAGCCACCCAGGCGCCCCTCTTTCATTTTTTCTGATTAACAGCCCCCCAGTGACTAAACATTTATGTATAATGAAACAGAAATGACACGTTTGACCAGAAGCTACTCACAAGGGAACAAGCTCTTGTGTGTCCGGGACCACACGAGGAAAATTACGAGCTGGCGAGATGGGCTTGCGTAACTCAATGAGACTTGGCTTTTCACGAGTTTACAATTCAGGTAATACTTGAGTGACTGATGCCGAAGGGCAGTCGGGAAGCGACAGTGAGAAACGCGTGCGTCCTAAACTGGTATGTAGAGTGGTCAAGACCCCGTCACCAACATGACCCTGGACGAGGCGTTCGCTGTCCTGAAGAAGAGAGCATCTGAATTATTAAGAGGATTTTAAAAACCCACAAAATTACCCACAAATTTTCAAGAACTCAGCCCTTACTTTACTTTTGCTTATTTTATTTCAGTTTTACTACCCGCGAATAGCGCTCCTTAAAGAAACGGAAGAGCGCTGCGAAATTCTGCTGTGGCCCGGGAGTCCTCTGTCTTAGCCTGACTGAATTCAAAGTCTCTCTCTGATTGCTGAGGTGTGGTCAGGATGAGGGGGGCTCCCTGAACCCTCCGTGTAGCATGCACGTGACACCCCCACATCACAGGCGAAAGCCAGGGTTCCAGGTGATTGACAACAATGTCTTTCTTACCAGGATAGACCATCATGCGCGTCTCTGTTTTTACCTTTATGACCCCAAGTGTTGTCTCTACTCCTCCCCACCACAGAGGTGTGTGTTTTGCCACATCATCCCAGGAATGGAGTCCTGCATTTACCGTCTGTGTTTTGGATCGGCGTGCCCCTTCAGATGTTGGCAATGCTATAAAATTTGCTAATCCCGCTCGGCCATGTTGAAACTGACTTCAAATCCCCTGTCACCGGAAAAACACCGAATGCGGCCGGTTCCCTCTCTGCGAGGTGTGCAGGGAACGGGGATAAGGTCGAAAGGTGGGCTAAATCCATGCATTTGGTAAAACATTTGTCCCTTGGGGACAATGATTGAGGAGCTGCTTCGATGGGCTCTCAGAGCATCCTCACTGTCACATTTTTGCTTAATTGCCAACAATATTGGTCATTTAGGAAGCACATTATTAAACAGTTTGAACTTGGATACAAGGAGAAATGCTTCTCTCTAACCACTGCCTGCACACGCGCTCAATCCCACCACCTTTCTCTGCCACTCTGGGACATCTTAGGCTCCATAATCTCATACCAGCCAATTTTGTGACTTGAATGTGTGAATGCATCCTGCAAAGCCTGCGTCGCGCTTTGTCCTCCGGTCTAATTCAGTCTCCCTCCTTGATGTGCACCTCCCACAGCTGCCCCTTCGGGTCTGATGGTTGGCCAGGGGTCTCCTATGGGCGGGAACACAGATGGCCTGTTCTCTTTTTCTTCCATCTCTTTGTTTCTTCTCTTCTGGCTAATTCAGGGTCAAGTAGGGAAAGAGATATTAGCAGAAAAGGGATGAAGTGCTTGTAGATTTGTCTGTTACCTTAATTGCTTCTGCTGGTGCACCTGTCTCCTGGCTAACCCCGGCTTGCCATTGACTACCCTGGTGGGGCGTGTTAGAACACGCGGTGTCAGTGCAGGAAGCTTCCTGACATCGTAAGCTAGTCCTCACTCTTCTGCCCGGGGAATAGCCTCTAGACCGCCTTCCCCTCAAACTCTCACTTGGGTTGGCTGCCATCTTGGTGCAGCGTCTGTAAGATGGCTCAAGTCTACCAACTTCGATGACGTCTGCTTGGCCGAAGGATGTGCCACAGAGCGACTACCTCCTTGCCTACCATCTCAGGCTGCTCCCAGCCTCTCACCTTCAAAATTTTCATAGATAAGAAAACGCTGGTTCAATTACTTATCCCAGTTCCAGCAGACGCATGTGAGATTTCTCTCCGTGTGGTCCGTGTCGAGTTGGGGGAGCCCGAGTTTCAAAGCTCTGCAAGCACCCAGCCACGAAGACAGAAAATGCCCTTTGTTGCACCACAAGGTACACCCACCATGTTGCCGACTCATTATGTGGGCCCCCCCCCAACCTGGTTGGGATGGAGTCTTCTCACAAGCGATGATACACTTGTGCTGTGAACTCGCCACCTCGGTGAACGGCTCTGGAGGGCTGCTGTCCCAGTTGATCGTATATTTGTGGGAGGAGGTCACATACGGGTCCTAGCAGGGTATAGGCAGGGCTGGCTGGCTTTCCCCTTAAATGCTCTGCAAGAGATTTCTCACTGCCCACTGCTGCTATCTTTGCACAGATGCTTCCCAGCTTCCGTGTTCCATCTGGGGACTTCAGACAAAATTCTGAGACAGGAAAAGTAGCAGTCAATATCCTGAATGACTGCTTGCTGTAAATTGTTTATGGATCTTGATTAGCAAGTGCACGATGTTATTTTACATTCATGGAACATGAGATCTGCAGATCATGAATGAGTGGCTTCAATGACTAAGATAAGTCTCTAAGATTATAAATTGGTTCTTTTTAAATTTAGAACAATATTGAAACCTTAGGTTTTCTTCATCAAGAAATCTGTGCAATTTAAATTAACTTGATTTCTTTCCTATATATGTATACACACATACATATTCAGAGCAAAATATAAACCGTAAGATGGTACATACTTTGCAGAACACATCGTTAGACACAATTCCCGCAGAAAAGTATTTTTTTAAGCCAAAAGAAAAATCAGAAGGAAGAACCATTGGTGATTTTTTAAATTATTTTTCTTGCTTACGCAGAGTCCCTCCTCATAAAATTTCAATATACTAAGCTCGAAAGATATGGTGGTACTTTAAAGCTAAATAAAAACAAAATTCCTAAAGAATAAAACTGAAGACGCAATGTTTCAAAGCTGCTGCGATCTCTCGAGATCATAGCTTGATAACACGGTGCGTGGATGGTTCGGAAAGTACGTTGGCACATTATTTCATAATTTCGTGGCCCTGACATCTGAAGCTCTTATCGTGTTTACTCTCCATCGACCATTTGATGAATTCAGCTCACCGGAGCCTGGCAGCAGCAGGCTGAGAGCAGTAATAAACCGTATTTACGGTCACGGGTGATAGAGCTGGGGGGCTGTGTCCGAAAGAGGGCTGGAAGGTAAAAAGAGCAGGAATGTCTGCAACAGGGAAAAGAGGGAGCCAGAGCTGAGGGGGGTGGCCACGTTGAGGGCCAGGCATGGCGAGCGTCTGGAGCCTTTGAAGCAAGCCAGAGTGCAGTAGGCTTCCGTCCTCACACCGTGAGGCTCGGTGTTGGACCCCTGACTAGTATTTGCCTTGGTGGGGAGAGGGGGCCCAGAAGGGTCACACAAGGGCTGAAGCGATCGTGCCCTCCACATGCTTTCCTCCCATCCTGGTTTCCCTCTGCTTACTAGTTTTGTGCTCATACATGTTGAAAGAACCCTGTCGGTGGATTTCCTCGGTCATGGTTTGCCTGTTTGTAGTCAGACCTTTCTTAGCGGTCCTCACGTGCAGACAACGTTGATGTGTCCAACAGGGAATGGAATCTCCCATTTCCGGCGAGTTCTTACCTCTTCTAGTGATATGTTCTTCCCACCACCCGTGCCTTCCTCTTTGGCGCTTGGAACCAATATGTGGCTGAGAGTCCCTAAGACATTTTCAGGACGCAGTGCTGCTGGCCGACAGGGTTATTCGGCCTCTACTTTTGCATGGAGGTGGGGGTGGCGGGAGGCTTCAATCTCCACCAGGGTGCAGATGCCACTTCACCTTGATCTTACTGTCTCTTCCCGGCCAATTCCGTCTTCATTTCTGTACGGAGGGTGGGAAAGGAGTCTTCAGGAGAGAACCATTCCCTTCTCTGAAAGTGGTGCTGGAAGGAACGTTCAGCTTTGGGGGTCAGTAGACCTTGCGTCTCTGAGTTTGGGGAGCGTGAAAACACAGTATCTTCGAGGTCTGCACCTAGAAGCAAAGCCAGTGTCATCCTTGAGAAGAATCATAGGGGAGAGGACTTCTTAATATACATCCATTTTTCTCCCACTGAGTATCAGATTATGTCCGATTTAGAGCTTTCAGGGGTTGTCATTTGATATTTTCAGCGTGACGAATTGTGGCCTCTCTTTCTAGCCCTGTGGCGTTCTGGTGCAGACACGGGTGCGGAGGCATCGCGGGCTGCCTGTGAGACATCATGTTGACCCTAATGCCCCAATGTGAGAGTCTGAGTGATCTTCTCTCTATTACAGATTAACAACTGGAGACATTATTTTATAAGGTTAAAAACCACAGTTCCATAAACACACTTCAAACATTGATGCACAATGCATGATCTTTTCTTTAAAAAATATTATGACACCTCTAGGGAACTAATAAAATTTTCTGCATACCTTCTGGGCCCTTCATCTCTTAATCAATACTCTCATTTGGAGGTAATGTGCTGAATTCAGGACTAATTGAAAGGATGCATATTATTAATGCCAGACATTTCCCCCAGCTGCACAATCCAACAGGGCTCATTTTTGAGATGAGCAAATTAAAGATTAATTCCTATGGCAGAAAAATACCCAGCGAGAGAGCCTAATCAATTTATATAGCGAGCCATCCCTTTTGGTCCAAAAGGCATATAGATTAGTAGCTAATGCGTTCAGGCTTAGACCAAAGAGACAAGACTCTAATTGCAGCTTTTTCAACAACTCAGTGGTATACTATTATTTCTCTTGGGCTAAGTTTCTCGTGTGGCAAAACACAAAACCTACTTGTTTCCTTCTTAGCCAGGGACATTACAGAGATCAGAGATTTTGGAAATTCCTACGTAAATTAGCCGGGAAAATTATTGCTACTTTATTGGTCCTGCCTTTGTCAGGTGAGATAACACAGTCTTCATGCTCAGTGGCACAGTATTGACATGCACACTCAATGGACCTTTGAGATGATACACAACGCACTTGAGAGATAAAGAAATTCATTCTAACGAGAAGAGTAGTTGGAAAAATAGCGTACTAGGCAGGGTTCTCCAGAGAAACAGGCCAAGAAGGCATCTATCTTCATGTATATATTTAAAGATTTATTATAGGAATTGGGTCATGCAATTACGGGGTCACAATCTGCCGTCTACAAGCTACAAAGTCAGTTCTGTAATCCAGCCCCAGTCCAAAGGCCAGAGAAGTGGGGACCAATGGTGTAAGTCCCCGTCTGAGTCCCATATCCCAAGAACTAGGAGTGCCAGCACCTGAGGGCAGAAGAAGATGGTTATTCTGACTCCAGCAGGGAGCAAATCCTTATTTCCTCTGCTTTTTTTGTTCTGCTCAAACTCTCAACATGTTGGGCGATGCCCACCCGCATCGTCTTTACTCAATCTACAAGTTCAAATGTTAATCTCTTCCAGAAACACCCTCATGGTAAAAGTGATGTTTTACCAGCTATCTGGGCATCATGTAGCCCAGTCAGGTTGACACAGATTTAACCATCACAAAGAGTACTCCCCCTTTTCTAGTAAATAGAACGTTAAAGATGAGGCTCATGAGGGCGCCTGGGGGGCTCAGTCGGTTGAGTGTCTGACTTCGGCTCAGGTCATGATCGCACGGTTCGTGGGTTCGAGCCCCCCGTCAGGCTCTGTGCTGACAGCTCAGAGCCTGGAGTCTGCTTCGGATTCTGTGTCCCTCTCTCGGTGTGCCCCTCCCTCACTCATGCTCTGTCTCTCTTTCTCTCAAGAATAAAGAAAACATTTAAAAAATTAAATAATAAATAAATATGAGGCTCAAAGTGGTTTTGAGGAGCTTGATATGCGAGAACTGGACAAGAAAGCACTGATGGTCATTTCCCAGCTCACCTGGACCTCACTGCTTTGGACTTCGGAAGGAAGGAAAGAAAAATATTTCCAGTTGAGACCGTATCAATAATCAGAATAGGTGCCTACCAAAGGGAGAAGCGTGAATTCTTTTATTTTCACTGCTCAATCTTGTTCATTCATTCATTCAGCTGGAGTATCTGCTAGGCTTTGGGATACAATATGTTCTTTACCATTAATTGTCATCATTGTTTTCTGCATAACAGTTGTAGTATCGTCTTTGTAAGTAAGCATAGCCAACTAGTTGGGATGGGATGGAATAGTATTTCATTTAGAGCGTAACGTACGCAATCTGGTATTCTAGTTACTTTCTATATTTGCACATTATGTATTCTGTTGTCTTCTATTTGCTTTGGGCCGTAGAAAGATGCAATGACCGCTGTATCCCTGTGAGTGAGTTTCTGTTCGCTATATACGTTTTCTGGGAGTTATTTGAAAATTTCCAGCCATTCCAGCAACTCAATATGTCACTGTTAGAAGCACTGCTCATCTCAGGAAGGAAATATAATCATGAACGTCCCTCTACCCTGGCAACAAGAAAGAAGTAAACAAAAGACAAGCCAGTCTAACAGCTTCTCGTTGCCATATTATTTCCACCTTCCTGGTGGCAGGCAGGCTCCAGGCACCGGCAGTGCAGGGGCTGAGGAGGGGGTTTTTCAGGCTTGGATGCCGGCCTTTCCATTCCAGTGCTGTGACCTGGGGCACATTCCTCAGCCTCTGTGTGCCTCAGCTACATGATTTAGGAAATGGTGACAGTCATCATTGGACTCGGTTGTTGTGTGAATCAGATGGGCCGGTTCTCATCGTGTTTAGATCAGGTCCTGGGATACAGTGGCAGCCAGTGAAGTAATTAGCAGTAATAATACCAGGGCTGATACCATAGCAGTTAGCCAAACTGAGCCTGGATGGAAATGAGGAAGAGACAAGTGGAAAACAATCAATAAATGTAAAACGTTTGAATGTGAGTCGGTGCCATGAGGCAAGGCGAGGGACTAGGGATAGACGGCAAGAATCACAGCACATATTCTCTGTAGCTCTGCCCACTTCTCCAGCCGCATCCTGTGCCCACTTCCCTCACGGTCTACGCTGTTTCCCCACTGATCTTTCAGCGTCTGGCAGTCAGCAATGCTCCACTGCAAAAGCAGTCTTTGCGCCTCTTGTCCCTCGGGTCTGGAATGGCCACCCCCTCCCTCCCTGGCCTCGATGACTCTGTTCTGCCTTCCGACCTCTGCTGAAGGTCTCTCACCTTGACCTCACATGTCACATTGGAGCAACTACTTCTCCTTTCCTGCATTCATCAAATTTGGAATCTAAACTGATTTGTGAAATTCTATGAATGTCATCCTCCATATGATATTATTAATACATTTGGGCAGAGATTCTCCGACATTCCCTACCACAGGCCCTCATGAAATATTTGTAAGAATGACTGACACTGTCTTCAAAGTCAGGATCAAAATTCATCTTCAGAACTATCATCCCAATGCTTGGATGAGGTTTGCCCCTTCCAGCGCTGAAGTACAACAGCACCGCATGTGATTTCCGTTAAAATTATTTATGGAGAGGGTTTCTCTGCCTTACGAGATCATAAGAACCCAAGCATGGGATCCATTTATTTGATGCGTTTGTTTCTTCCAGCCAACCCAATGAGAAACTTACATCTAGCTTTATGAGCAGAAAGCACTTTAGGAACCTTGCTGGGTAGACAAAGTCATACTTGTGAGAATCCCGGGCTCGCTGACTACCACAAAGAAAGAAAACAAAGTTACAAAGAAAGTAGTTTGCAGGTACATTTCAATGATTTTCTCAAAACCGTTAGTGAAGGAAGCTTGTAACTTAGAGGTTATCTCGAATACAAGCCGGTTTTCGCTGCAAAAAGAGCTTGCATCGGTGTATATTCATAATATATTTAGCATTGCGTTAAAATGAGATTTATATGTCTTTGGATCTATGACTCTAGCACAAGTAACCTCCTGAATGATGTGAGAATACCAATGTTAGCCTGTCCTCCACAGACGCTTCGTCTGGACCACAGCCAACAGACACACTACCTACCCCACCCCCACTTTTTAAAATGAATTCTCTTGGCTTATTTTTGTTTGGCACGCTATTTACGTATAGGGTCCTTTCCTCTCCTTGTTGCATGAATAAGGCACAAACCGGTGCTACTGTGAAAGAAAACTGCTTGCCTTGAGAGAATAGCCCTGCAAGCTGGTTTCCTCCAAGGAGCTCAGAGCTGTGTCTGAAATTGATCACCAACAGATATTTACCTAGATGCGCTAGGGAAGTGTCGGGAAAAGTGAAAAAAGACTCTGTGGGTCCACTGTCAGGGCAAACAGAGACAGATTCACAATTTGTATATGGCTCTGCGTCTACGTTGAGATTTGGGGGCAAAGCACAAAAAAAAAATGATCGCTTGGGAGTTAAATCGTTTTTTCTGTAATGCACAAGGTGGAACTCCAAACTGGGGCCAGTGCTTCTACTCCTGCCCCTGCCCAGACACAGCAGAAAGTGCCAGCCACTCTTCTGAGGTCTGGAGGGAGCCCTGCTCTGAACATGCTCAGAGGTAAGAGCTGTGCTGACAGGATGGCCCTGCTGCATGCAGTGACAGCTTCCACCCTTCTGGAATACTGCCCATTTCCGGAATAGACACTGATGCTCTCCTTTTCACGTTGACGGACGCCTTCAAAGAAAAGAACATTTATTAGTCTTCACAGATGTCGGGTGCTTCCAGCTCCACGACGTCAGCTAACTGTCATAAAACCTTTGTGAGATTACGGGCATCGAGAGAAATTCCAAAGGTCGTCTAGGGTCTCACTTCTAGTCGAGTGACCGGGTCAGGAATCAAACCTCGGGTATATCGCACAACAAAAGTCGTGCTCCTTCTGGCACACGGCATCCTCTTTGTTCCTTTCTTTGTTTTGAGGAGGCAGTCCCCATGCGTGACGCAAAATGCAGGAGTGACAGTAAGGAAGAGTGGGGAGATCCCTCTCCACTCATGGCCCTGCCTTACCCTGTTCCCTCCCACGTCAACCACTATTAACCAGAGACTTTTATATCCTTCCAGACACATCCCATGTGTATGTATTTACAAACATACCGACTACAGTCTTTTCTCCCAAAACATGGTAATTCCAAAGCAAGGCTCTTTTCCAAAATCTCTTAGAGCTCGATACATATATCACCATAGATGAAGCTTTTTCACCCTCCTTAATAGATGGAGACTATTCCATCGTAAAAATAGACCACGATTATTTAATTGGTCTCTATCAGTGTCGTTTCATTTGGTACAAACTTGTCCACCCTCCCACTCTCTAGAAACACAAAGAATTGCCTTTAAAGCTTAATATTAGGAGGTAATTGGAGGATGGAATAGAGAAGGGGTAGACAGAATAAGGGTGCTCAACACCACACCAAACCAGATAGAAGACTTTGGAAGAGGTGTTGTCAGTGAGTAATTTTTTTTCAGAGAGCCTCTTAATATCACTGACATAAATTAAAATAAGAAATAATGTAAAGAACAAATACAGTCAACAGGTCGACAGGATCTTAAAAACGCAGCTAGCTTAGGGGCGCCTGGATGGCTCAGTCAGTTGAGAGTCAGACTTTGGCTCAGGTCACGATCTCACAGTTGGCGAGTTCGAGCCCCACGTCGGGCTCTGTGCTGACAGCTCAGAGCCTGGAACCTGCTTCAGATTCTGTGTCTCCCCATCTCTCTGCCCCTCCCCCACTCACACTCTGTCTCTGTCTCTCTCTCAAAAATGAAATAGAAACATAAAAACAAACGCAGCCAGCTTGCCACAGCACACAGCTGCTTTCCTCTGTTCAGTGTTTCAGGCAAACTGCAGCCATTTCCCCAAACACCACTCAGAACGGAAAATGTGGCTTTGTTCCCAAATATCATCTTACCTCGAGATTAAACTAAAACACTACTCCTTTGTCAAGGTTACGGTTGTCACCACGGTAGCACAACCTTATTAGCTACACACATTGGGTTTATCCCAACTGCATTCAACTCTTCCTTGCTTTAAAACACCTGTTCCAAATAAACACATTTTCATAAGTCTTTAAGGCAATTATAAACATGTGCTTTCAAATTTTTATTATTCATTTCAGTTTTGCCATTTTTTTTAAGGGAGAGAGGATTTGCAAGCCGAGGGGAGGGGCAGAGAGAGAGAGAGAGAATTTGCAAGCCGAGGGGAGGGGCAGAGAGAGAGGGAGACACGGAATCCCAAGCAGGCTGCAGGCTCCAAGCTGTCAGCACAGAGCCCGACACCGGGCTCAAACTCATGAGCCATGAGATCATGACCTGAGCGGAAGTCGGACGCTCAACCGACTGAGCCAGTCAGATGCCCCAACACATTTATTTTTAAAGAACGTGATATAATCCGAATTTCAGGATTTCGGCCACTAAGCTCTCAAGGAAAGACGTAGACACACAAAAGAGCATCGTTAGTAACATCGTTAGTCAACACAGGAAGTCTGTGTGGTGTAAATATTGAGAGGCGGGGGCCCGAGAGAGAAGAAGACTAACACTGAGAGGCCAGAAAGAGAGCAATTCAGGAAGGCATTATATTAATTTGGTTATCCCATTACTACTTCATGATGTGTTTATTTGGTAATTAGGAGGGAGCGGTCAAATATCTAGACTTCACTCTGGTCCTCGAAAGTCAGACACTCCCGTGAGCTCTGCGTTTTTCCCACAGAGGTATTTCCCGCCATGTGCTGATGGACAGCATAAGGCTACAAAATGATTTTTCTTGTTAGGCACCCCTTCCGCGCATAAAAATTGTCAGTTGTCGCTGACCTGTAGAGCCAATTAATTAATCCTAACAGTAGACTGCAGTGTATTCAGATGTAGTCACAGAGCTATAATTATTTATGGCACGGAAGTTAATTAGATAATCAGCTGAGAAAGTAAAAGTATAGGAAAAAGTCCAGCATCCTTCATCAATGAACAAGAAAGTCATCTTTTTTTTTTTTCCTGAAGAGCCAGTGGTTATTGTGTTTTGTATACACATCATTTCTTTCAAAGGTTGCAAAAGAACACTGCCCTAAAGATAGAACATCCCAGAGATGTAGCTAACATAATTTTGTTGGTACCTAGTTTAGTTCAAAAGGATTAGGTAAGTGTACTCAGAGATTTTAAACCAATCAAATTACAAAGCCAATCCCTGCGTTAATTTTCCAGCTAACTTAATTATACAGCCCCAAGCTCTGACTTCTCTCATCAATTAAGTGAGCTGTAAAAATCTGGAGCCCAATTCTACAATGTATTAATCAACACATCTGATGTAAGGAAACAGACTTTATGATGGTCTCTGGGCTGGAAATCAAGCCAGTAACCACTGTTGATTTAGCCATATTGAGCTTAAAGACGCATTAATACCTTAATTAGTCAGTTTTTAAAAGTTGGGCCAGCTGACCAGATAAGATAGCAAAGCAGATACATAAAAAGCAAGGGGGGAAAAAAAGATGCTAGTGACAGAATATTAACCAAAGCATTTTTTTTTTTAATTAAATGAAAAGTCAGAAGACAGGTACCAAGTAGCAAGAGCTGTTCAAATAGGATAAAAAAGAGGCGAAACGACAATGGACAATCAGGAATCGTCCCGAAAACGGCCACATGAAACAGCCCCTTTCGTCGCTCTGCCCCGGGTGCATTCGGTGGTGCATCTAGTCAAGCCAGACTAGAAAGGTCCAGAGCTATTCCGATTCAAGGGGCCCTGTTATCTCATTAGAGGCTGTCCCGCCAAAACGTCTCCAAGATGATGTGCTGGGCTTGCGTGATCGCCGTCTGTCAGGCAACACAGAAACATGGAACACGGAGCTAGTGAAAGCCCATCCCTTCCTTTACCGCAGGATGACGTAAGCACGTGGCCCAATGGATCAGACGTCTTTTGGTACAAAATTAGCAGACATCTGAGACTCGCGGTCTGTAGTTTTCAGGATAGAAGGAAAACAATGTTGGAAGGACTTTCAGTTAATTTCTTTTCTTTTTTTAAGATTTTATTTGTTTAAGTAATCTCCACACCCAACATGGGGCTCGAACCCACAACCCCGAGATCAAGGGGCACATGCTCCACCGACGGAGCCACCCCGGAGCCCCAGTTAATTTCAGTTAATAACAGTTTAGCATTTGTACACACTGGCATCTTCCAGACACACATGGTATTCAGGTCAATCTTAACTAAAAAATAAAATGGGTTATATGCAGTGAAGATATACTTACTGCCTAGAGACCAAGGTCCAAAAAACTTGCAAGGATGGTGTCTCATTTTCCTCTCATCCCATCTCCATGTGACAGATAGAGTCTCAAAATGGACCCAAAACCCCCATTCTTCGAGCTTTTCCCTCTTTGGTGTGCTGTCACTTCTGTCGAAAATCCAGGGACCATGGAATGAGAGTAATGGATGGCATACTTGATATACTTTTTTCTGAGGTAGAAAAGTCAATAAACTTGTTCTTTTTAACTTAAAGCCAAGAGAAAGTAGTCAGTGCTTGCCAGGAAATGGACTCATAAATGTGATATCTGGGTCACATGTCTTACCCACTAATAGCAAAGTCCCACCTCATGGGACTCAGGGAGATTCCCTGAGATTGACCTTCTCCTCTAGTGAAACTTCAGACCACTGCTCATCCCACACCCTTGATGAGCCGTGTCATTCGCCTTTGGAAAATCTTCCTCCTTCCTCTTCCCACCCACCATCATCACCCTCATTTCATATGTTCTCAAAGCTTAAGAGATATGTTCTTCCTCACACAGAGGGTATAATCTAAAGCTACAAGTGTCCATAAAGTCTCCGTTAGTCCCAAGATCTGGATGTCAACTGTATAATCTTATCATATCCCTATAAGCTTACTTCTAGCTTACTTCTTAGTTTTTGCAGCAATTAGACATTATATATATATATATATAATGTAATATAATTATATAATTATATATAATTATTATATAATTGTATATTATATATATATGAATACATATGTATATATAATATATAAATATATAGTAATATAATTATATAATTATATATACTTGTATATTATACAATTATATAAATTATTTAATTTTTATATAATTGTTGATGAAATATAGATATCATGATTATATACTTCTAATTATTGATGAAATACATACATATCAATCATTATTATATACCGTCTCAACTCCAAAGTCTTTGCATTTTGCATTTACTTCTTTTTCATTTTTCTTTTCTTCCTCCAATATCATCTGCCTCCTGCATTTGTCACAGTAAGAATATGTCCTGTTTGATGAAAGTAAGATTTTTTTAAGTTTATTTATGTATTTTGAGAGAGAGAGAGACAGAGCACACAAGCAGGAGAGAAACAGGGACAGAAAGAGAGGATCCCAAGCAGGTTCCACACTGTCAGCGCAGAGCCTGACATGGGGCTCGAACTCACGGACCATGAGATGGTGACAGCGGAAATCAAGAGTCGGATGCTCAACCGACTGAGCCACCCAGGCGCCCGACTTCAGCTCAGGTCTTGATCTCACACTCCGTGAGTTCAAGCCCCGCGTTGGGCTCTGTGCTGACAGCTCGGAGCCTGGAGCTCGCTTCGGATTCTGTGTCTCCCTCTCTCTGCTCCTCCCCTGTTTGCACTCTGTCTCTCTCTCTCTCAAAAATAAATAAACGTTAAAAAAAATTAAACATCAATTGAAATGTAATGCTCTATATTAATACCTACACATATATGAAATTCGAAGAGATGAGTTTGAATGAGTTTAGTTCGTAGAATTTATACAGTGGATAATAAGCGAGATTGAGTGTGGGCCCCAACAGTCATGTAGCTGCCAGTTCATATCAGTGACATTTACTCAGGCTTAGCTCCTTCATCCACGACAGGGATATAATAAATCATCACAAGTTTATTGCGATAATTCAATGACTTTCAAGGAGGTAATATGAGTGAAGACATTAGCCACGTACTTGGCATGTCATGAGCACTCAGTGTAGGGAAGCTATTATGCAATAAGAAAGAGGCCATTAGAGACGATCCTTCATTCGTGAATATTATGGAAGAGCTATTATGACTAAGTGCTCAAATGGTCTTGGTGTAGCTTTTGGAGGAGTGAGTTAATTTTGGAGTCATATAATCTCAGAGTGGGAAAGAGTCCTGGAGATAAAATCCCGTAATCTTCAGAGCGCACACGCGGACGGGGGAGGGTTGATCACGCCCTCCCCCCCAGAAAATCACATCTGGCCAATGGACGCTTGTACTTTGAGCAGTTTCTTCAATTTACTTATAGTTTATGCGATACAATCTGCTGAACAGTCCTGCAGCATTTTCTAGTCTCCAGGGTGTACAGAAGAGGCAGGATGAGAACTAAACACAGAGATGGGAACGAAGAGGAAGGAATGTCAAGTCTTCTCTTTCCAGCCACGGTGCACATGACAGCGTAAGCGAGGGGGTCACCAACACTTCTGACTCCGGGATTTTTCCTTCTGTAAAAAGACCCCTGCATGACGGAGTGTAATTGCTTCCTTTTACCATCCACTTGCACTAAAACTGTATTCCTCTCAGCCAAAGAATTATAAATAGCTTTGGAAAAGATTGTTTTTAAACAAAACCTGGCTTAAACCAGCCCGCGGTACACATCATCTGCTCTGCTTCCAGAAGAGTCCTTCTCTCCACAATGACAACCACAGGCAAAGCCCCTTTCAACACAAAGAAAATCTGTCTTTGATCTCAGCGGGAAAGGTCCTTTCTAATCACCCCTGGAAGTGATTTCAAACAGCAGGTATTTTTAGCTTTCTCTCAAAGTTAGAACAGGCATGTGTGTTCGCCTGTATGTAGGGGTGTGTGTGTGTGTGTGTGCGCGCGCGCGTGCATGTGTGACAGAGAAATGTGTCTATGTGTGTTTAGTTCTCTTGGATTATTTTTACACATCCACATTCTGTATTCCATCAGATTGTACCGCGGATAGCTCATGAAGGAAACAGCAGAGAGAACTAAGATAGGACACTATTAATTAAGGTAGTTATTTTAATCTATACTTGAAGGTATTAATGCCGGATAGTATGAAAATACCAATCAGGGGAAAGTTTCACCCGGGGACACCAAGCTGCCCGCCCATATTGGGAAAACACTGCCCTTTCGAAGTTGGGCCGACTGCTGGTAAACACCCTGTACTTTTCATTTAAAGAAATCCTGAGGACTTTTCCATTTCCTTGTCTCCTGAAACATAAATTGAAAGAAATAATTAGGAGCCGGGAACCAGAGGGCAGGAGAGGCCTAGGGCATAGAAGCAGGTCTAATGATATCACCACTTCACTAGTCTGGTTTGAAAAAGGGATCTCTGGGTAGGGTGCTTTCTTCCTTTCTAAGCCCTTGCAGCAAAGCACCTCCATGGCTCACAGTGTTGTGTTCACTGTTTGGCAGAATTGACGGGGGAGATGGCCGGCTCTACAGCAAGGGCAAAGAAAGGAACCCCTAACTGCCTGTGCACAGCTTCTCACCTTCCATGATGGGGGGAATCAGCTCAGTGCAATTGGTATTTTAACCAGATTTTTAAGAAAAGCTAGAAGTATCTTGTCGGTAAAATTGCAGGACAATTTTGGTTCCTGGAAGACATTGCCACAACCTTTCGGGAGAATGAAACAAAACGAAGCAACGCACGCCCAGAGACACACACATTACCTACTGGGTGGGACGGGCAGGGCCAAAAAGCCAGCCCTCTTCCATCAGTACTTTTGAGTAATCCGTAGAATAAAGCACTTCTCACGCAGTTATAAGCAGTTTAACAATTTCCAATGCTGTTTCTAAAAACTTTGGAATCAGAGAGTCCTTGTTTCGATCCCCACCAGAGCTACTTGGCTAATCTATAGCAAAGTATAATCTATATTTTTTGACTTCCGGCAAATCGCTTCGTGTCTTCAGCTTAGACTTCTCCACGTGGTGAAGTGGGGTGAGTGGCGTTGGCAGGAGCCCAGCCCCCTGAGGTTCACCAGGGCCATTTGCCCACATCGCCTCCACCCTTTGGGCTCCGCTCGGACCCTGGGAGCTGGAGTCGGTCGTGGTGGGGGGATTTTGCACCCTCACAACTGGCGAACCCTAAATGTGCGTTTCCTCGATAGCTGTAGCTAAACGTTTACCAGCACAAACCGCTCTTTCGGTCGTGATGCGTTGTGAACGAGACAGAAGATTCGAGACCAGCAAATGTTCGGTGATTTGGAGCTGCCATTTCTTGCCCTGATGAGGTTGGCTCTTTCCCTCCTCCAACATTCCCTAAACAACCTCAGGTTTGCCTGACAGCTGTACAGAGCTCACTGGATTGAAACAAAAGGGAGATTTTTGATAACTGATTCAATTTCTTCACTGGGTATGGGTCTGTTCAAATTTTCTATTTCTTCCCGTTTGAGTTTTGGTAGTGTGTGGATGTCTACGAGTTTGTCCATTTCTTCCAGGTTGTCTGGTTTGTTGGCATATAATTTTTCATAGTATTCCCTAGTAATTGTTTGTATTTCTGTGGTGTTGGTTGTGATCTCTCCTCTTCAATTTGTGATTTTATCTATCTGGGTTCCCTCTTCTTTTTGAGAAATCTTGCCAGGGGTTTATCAATTTTGTTTTTTCGTTCAAAAAACCAACTCTTAGATTGACCGAAATGCGCTACTCT
The DNA here is from genome assembly GCF_018350155.1 of Leopardus geoffroyi. Classification (NCBI taxonomy): domain Eukaryota; kingdom Metazoa; phylum Chordata; class Mammalia; order Carnivora; family Felidae; genus Leopardus; species Leopardus geoffroyi. The sequence goes on from NC_059336.1 coordinate 137,545,219, forward strand.
TTTTTTGTTTTTGGATTCTATATTATTTATTTCCGCTCTGGTCTTTATTAACTTCTCTTCTTCTGCTGGGTTTGGGGTTTCCTTGTTGCTCTGCTTCTAGTTCCTTTAGGTGTGCTGTTAGATTTTGTCTTTGGGATTCTTCTTGTTTCTTGAGATAGGCCTGGATTGCAATGTATTTTCCTCTTAGGACTGCCTTTGCTGCATCCCAAAGTTTGGACTGTCGTTTTTTCATTTTCATTTGCTTCCATATATTTTTTTAGGTTCTTCTTTAATTGCCAGATGGACCCATTTGTTCTTTAGCTGGATGTTCTTTAACCTCCATGCATTTGGAGGCTTTTCAAATTTTTTCTTGTGGTTATTTCAAGTTTCATGGCATTGTGATCTGCAAATATGAATGATATGATCTCAATTCTTTTGTATCCAACAAATAAGAGTCCTGGGCCACATGGCCTCCCAGGGGAATTCTACCAGACATTTAAAGCAGAGCTAATACCTATTCTTTCCAAGCTGTTCCAAAAAATAGAAATGGAAGGAAAGCTTCCAGACTCATTCTATGAAGCCAGCATTACCTTGATTCCCAAACCAGACAGAGACCCCACTGAAAAGGAGAATTAAAAGTCAATATCCCTGATGAACAAGGATGCAAAAATTCTCGGCAAGACATTAGCAAATTGAATTCAATGGTATATCAGAAGAAGTATTCACCATGATCAAGTGGGATTCATTCCTAGGCTGCAGGGCTAGTTCAATATTCACAAATCAATCAATGTGATACATCCCATTAATAGAAGAAAGGATAAGACTCATATGATCCTGTCCATAGATGCAGAAAAAAAAACATTTAATGAAATACAGCATCTTTTCTTAATAAAAACTGTCTAGAAAGTTGGGATAGAAGGAACATACCTTAACATCATAAAAGCCATATATGAAAAGCCCACAGGTAATATCATCCTCAATGGGGAAAAACTGAGAGCTTTCCCCCTGAGATCTGGAACAGGACAGGGATGCCCACTCTCACCACTGCTGTTTGACACAGTGTTGGAAGTCCCAGCCTCAGCAGTCAGAGAACAAAAAATAAAAGCATCCAAATAGGCAAAGAAGAAGTCAAGATTTCACTTTTCACAGATGACATGATACCCTATATGGAAAACCCGAAAGACTCCACCAAAAAGCTGCGAGAACTGATACATGAATTCAGCAAAGTCACAGGGTACAAAAATCAATGTACAGAAATCAGTTGCCTTTCTATGCCCCAATAATGAAGCAACAGAAAGAAAAATCAAGAAATCGAGCCCCTTTACAATTGCACCAAGAACCATAAAACACCTAGGAGTAAACCTAACCAAAGACGTAAAGACCTATATGCTGAAAACTATAGAAAGCTTATGAAAGGAACTGAAGAAGACACAAAGAAATGGAAAAACATTCCACGCTCCTGGATAGGAAGAACAAATGTTGTTAAAATGTCAGTACTACCCAAAGCAATCTACACATTCAATGCAATCCCCATCAAAATTGCACCGGCGTTCTTCTCAGAATTAGAACAAACAATCCTAAAATTTGTATGGAACCACAAAAGACCCCGAATAGCCAAAATAATGTTGAAAAAGTAAACCAAAGCAAGAGGCATCACAATCCTGGACTTTAGCCTCTACTACAAAGTTGTAATCATCAAGACAGCATGGTATTGGCACACAAACAAACACGGAAAATAGAGAACCCAGAATTGGACCCACAAATGTATGGCCAACTAACCTTTGCCCAAACAGGAAAGAGCACCCCCTGGAAAAAAAAGACAGTCTCTTTAGCAAATGGTGCTGGGAGAATTCGACAGCTACATGCTGAAGAATGAAACTGGACCACTTTCTTACACCAGACACAAAAATAAATTCAAAATGGATGAAAGATCTAAATGTGAGACAGCAAGCCATAAAAACCCTACATGAGAAAACAGGCAACGACCTCTTTGACCTCAGCTGCAGCAACTTCTTAGTCGACACGTCTCTGAAGGCAAGGGAATTAAAAGCAAAAATGATCTTTTGGGACCTCATCAAGATAAAAAGCTTCTGCACTGCAAAGCAAACAATCAACAAAACTAAAAGGCAACCAACAGAATGGGAGAAGGTATTTGCAAATGGCATACCGGATAAAGGGTTAGTATACAAAATGTATAAAGAACTTACCAAACTCAACACCTGAAAACAAAACAATCCAGTGAAGAAATGAGCAGAAGACATGAATAGACACTTTTCCAAAGAAGACATCCAGATGGCCAACAGACATGTGAAAAAATGCTCAACATCCCTCACCATCAGGGAAATCCCAATCAAAACCACACTGAGGTGTCACCTCACACCAGTCAGAGTGGCTGAAATTAACAACTCAGAAAACAACCGATGAAACAGCCCAAACATCCATCAACTGACGAGTGGATAAAGAAGATGCGGTTTATATATACAATGGAATACTACTTGCAAATGAGAAAGAATGAAATCCTGCCATTTGCAGCAATGTGGATGGAACTGGAGGGTATTACGCTAAGTGAAATAAGTCAGTCAGAGAAAGATACCATGTGTTTTCATTCATATGTGGATCTTGAGAAACTTAACAGAAGACCATGGGGGAAGGGAAGGGAAAAAATAGTTTCAAACAAAGAAGGAGGCAAACATTAAGAGACTCTTAAGTACAGAGAACAAACTGAGGGTTGAACAGGGTGCCAGGTGAGAGGGAAGATGGATGACGAGCATTGAGGAGGGCACTTGTTGGGATGAGCACCGGGTGTTGTATGTAAGCGATGAGTCATGGGAATCTACCCCTGAAGCCAAGAGCACACTGAATACACTGTATGTTGGCTAACTTGACAATAAATTATATTAAAAAAAGAAACTAAAGGGAATCGAGTCGGGGGGAAAAACGTAGGGGGAAATGTCTGCCCCACAAGTACCTGCTGTATAATGTGGCTACAAAAAAATCTGGTGTGCCGAATCTATGTTTGTTCACCTGAGAAATATATAGGTAAACACTGCCTTGTGAAGTCAGTATAAAGGAATATAAGAGATGTCCTAACTCATTTAGGGGAGACAATTTAATGTCCTTATTTTTTGGTGAGATTTTGAATAACTAAAATAACAACAACAAATGTATTTCTCACTTTCCTTGAAGGGGTGCATTCCTGGGGCATCCCAGAGACACATGTCAGGATGTTGTAATAGCCAACAAATATCACACCTTTAAGGCGACTTTTTCTCAGGTAAGTGCATTGTTCACCCGAGCACCAGGCGAATGCAAATAGTGCTGAGTAGACAGAACCTCGGACAGGGCTTCCCCAGAAGGGAGGGTAATGCTTGCAGAAACATTTAACAGTTAATCTGTAAAAGGCCACTTTACGCACGACAGTACAGAGAAAAAAAAAAACAATCAGGTGTTGGTTATTATGAGTATTAATTATAACAAAAATAAATTCAGAGCAAAAAAGGAGACATAAATTTGCTTGCAAATGATGCAGAAAATGGTGGTGACAGTATTTCACAAATATAATTCTGTGGGTCAGAAGCATATGCTCTTAAACTATGGAAGGGAAACGAGGCAGCAAATCCTGGGACACGTGATGCTTGAGATGAAATCTTTTTCGCGATTTTAGCATGTCATTTTTTTCGGCCCCAACTTGCAAGATTTCTGTTTTCCTGTTTGAAAATGAAGTCCTAGATGTGTGTATAGCAGTCATCATAGATACAGTCACCTTGGGTGGTTTAAATTTTAGTTTGGGTCTTATATAATCTCACCCAGCCCACCCATTGCTTATTCTTCAAGGACTATTTACAGAAAAATAAGAGGCTACAGAGAATATACATTCTGGTGGAATTTTGTAATAAAACAATCTAATTTACAAAGCCCTTTTCTCTTGTAAAGGCAGTTGGGGAACAACATAATTAAATGACTACCATAAAATTAAGAGCATCGATTTTCTACTCTCATTTGAAAAGTTGGCTGGGATCTTAACATAATAGCTATATTATTTTTATAGTTTCTCTATTCCTGTTTTTCTGTATACATTCTGTCGTCTTCTCCATGATTTCTCTTGACTCTTGCTTTTCAAGTGTACTTTGTGCCATTAAATGCAGAGCGTTTCTGTATGTCTGCATAAAGAAATAGTCGAACACGATTGTGCTGCACAACAACTTACTGTTATTAATATGTCTAAGAAGGAATCGAACACCCTAATGTTGGCAGTAGAAAACACATCAAATTGGTTCATGTTGATCCTAAAATGGTCACTCAGCTATTTCCCCTCATCTTTGCCACTGACCCTTAATTCCCCCAAATACGCCACCCCGAAAGCTATATGACCTCTCTCCAAGTTCCAGAATCCCTGAAATTCTGTTGAGGCCCAGAGCAGGCATTTCTATAAAAAGTTGGAAACAGAGCCCAACTATCGTGCTCCTCAAGTGTGCTATCTATCTTGGAAGGATTTTGCTTCTTTTCACTCAGATTTTGGTGATAAAATGTTTTTGTGTCACTACAGATGGCCCGAATGCTCTTCCTCGCATTCTCCTCTCAAGTTCTTACTATGCTTGGACCCCTCTCTTCATTTCTCCACCTTCTCTGTCCTTCCCCCTTCCACCCACAGCCCGCAAAGCTCTCGTGGGCCAAGTGGCCCCTTGGCGATTACTCACAGACAGACTTAGATTTTTCTCTGGACGTTTCCTGTGTTCTTGCCCCCTGCCCTCCACCCCTGGCTAGACTATAATTCCCTTGACATCAAGGAAAACTAACAGAAAAGTATTATGTAAAGACCAAGTGTGGGCCACTCAGGATTCTGAACAGGAAACAGAAAACAGTGCAGGGATTTAAACAGAAAATAGTCTCAAAAGGAATTCGGTGGTCCAAACACTGTTTTGGAAAAAAGTTTGGTGGGCCTCCAGGAGTGAATTCCAGAGGGAGAAACGACATACACACCAGTGTTCTACTTCCCGCAAGACGACTACCAAAACTATCAAGGTCAAGGACACACGTCGCTGAATCTAAGAAACTGGGCAGCCAGAAACCAGAAGCGTTCACCACGGGAGCCACGGGAGCAGCCTCCCGTGATCACCAGGAAGCCTGAGTTGGCCACTGTAGGTGCCAGAGAACCGCGTTGCTACAATCTTCAGAAGCAGCCCACGTGGTGCAAAGATGGCCTCCATTTTATTTCCGCATCGCAAGAGGGTCCAGCGCTCAGTGGCCAAAGGATCTGCAAAGGGTCATTTTGGCTCTCTAGCTCTTGTGGCGCCCAGCAGGGCGAGGCAGGGAGGGATGGAATTTGAGCAGCTGATGGGAGTAGCCACACGCCATTTACCCGGTACCACATCGAGACCTTTCATACAGTGCCATGTACAATCCCTCCAAACCCGTATGTGGCTGATAATATTACCCACATAGTAAAGACAAGGCAATGGAGATTCCAGGAAAAGGGTGGGCAGTGACTGCTTACTGAGCACCTACGTGTGCCAACATATTGCTAGATGGCTTGCAGACGTGCTTCCCCTTAATCCTCCCAATGGTCTTAGCATATCAGTATCAGACAGAAGACACTGGGGCTCAGGGAGGCAAAACGTTCTCCCCTGACACAAAGTGAAAAGGTTGCCGTTCAAATCCTTGTTTGTCTGGTGGCGAACTCCATGATCTCTTCATCAACACGTGATCTCTGAATTCTTTGAAAATGCTATCACACTTCCTTTGATGTTGAGTGCACTGTTCAGTGATCAAAGTAACATTGATTTATTGATAATAATTTCCGGAATAGCTGATCTTGAGTAAAAGTGATTTGTACCGATCTGATCATTAGAAAGGCTTATCCCTCCCCAGGCTGGAAAGCAAACTGTATATGAAAGGTAATATTATGCAGCCGTCTTGGACAAAATATAAAAGCCGTTCTCCGCATTTCTAGGGAGAGGAATGCAAAATTTGGTAAATGAGGGTCTACCAACCTCATTTTTACACAAACACACACAAACTACAGCATCTGCTCTCTGCTTTTCTGTCACTTTATCTTATATCCTCAGAATAATAACTTTTAAAATATTGTCTTTATCTTGCCAATAACTCTAAGCCTTTAGGGTAACCAGGTGCAGGTAGACGGCTTAAGCCCAGGAAAATCTATGCCACGATCTATCTGGTCAGAGAATCGGTCAGTTTCCATACGGCCAATCTTAGGGTGAGAAATGACTTTTCCAGCCCTGATCGTGGGAGACGGAGAACGAGAAAATGTGGCTCTGTTTCCCCCAAAAGTGCGTAACTGACTTACGGAGAGAACAGGGTAGACATCCTGAGAGCATATCAACGCCGTTTCCTTCTTGGTGCTTATGGCTCGGCGTACAGATCTCCTGGTCAAAAGAGTATCAGGTGAGACGGAGAGATTGAGGTCATTTGGCCTCTGTAAAAATTTTAAACTAACAAATAAACAAAACCAAACTTTGACAACTGACTTGGGATTTTCTCCGAAGGCCAAGACTAAAAACGTAGGGCTTTTCCAGGCGAGCTGCCAGCTAGTTCTTAGAGAGAACCTTTTTTTTTTTTTTTTTTTTTTTTCATTTTCACTGCAGAGCAGAACTATGAACAACGCTGACAACTCCAAACAGTCTGCTTTGCTGATAACCAGCCTGGGTGTTAAATCGGAGATGTTTAATCATCAAGGCGGTTGGCTGTATCGTGAGAGCAGGGTAGCCAGAACCCGCAGCTATATACGAAGCGGTGTTGGAGGCCGCCGGGTTAGAAGAAACAACAACATCCTGAGCTCCAATTCCAGGGCACTTTTTCTTTAGAGAAGATAAAGAGATCTCTTTTTCCCTTGGGCTGAGGCTTTGTTCCATTTTGTGGTCTTCTACTCCTCTCCTCCCCCCGCCCCCACACCTGCCACTTTCCAAAACAGTGATATTTGCCTTAAGAAAGTCAGTGTTCTTATCATGAACACCTTTTTGGAGATAATGAAGGCATGACGTATTAGAGGTCTCCAGAGAAACGGAACCCTGGACATAATATATGCACACACACAGATACGAGACAGACACAGAGAGAGACAGAGAGAGAGAGAGAGAGAATGAGAGAGAGAGAGAGATGTTAAGGAATTGACTCATGTGGTTAAGGAGACGGTTAAGTCTACAATCTGCAGGGTGGCCCAGTCAGCTGGGCTAAAGTACAGCTATCTGCTGGCACAATCCACCCCCCGCCCCTTGCTCAGGGAAGGTCAGTTCTTTGTTCTACTTGGGCCTTTGACTGATTGGGTGGAGCCCACCCACATTATGCAGGGCAATCTGCTTTACTCGAGGCTGACCAATTTGAGTGTTAATCATGTCCAAAAACATCCTCACAGAACTATCTAGAATAATGTTTCACCCAATGTGGGGCACCATGGCCCAGCCAAGTTGACACATAAAGTTAAGCACCACACGTGCTTCGGCTAAGAATATTTTTGCAAGTGAAGCTATGTTACATTGATATTTGTACCAAAATAAAAACAACCCTTCTATCTTAGGGTAAGATGTAACTGCTTGTAGTAAGACATGGCCCATTCTGTAGATTATGCAGCCCAGTGAGAAACAGAGCAGTGGTCATTAGCTGGGTCACCAAGATGGCGGGCAGAATTGGTACCATGCTTATCAGACTGGTGACCGGCAAAAGTAAAGGAAATAATCATAAAAACAGACTTTAATTTTTGCAAAAAGAGTTCCAGAGGCAAGAAGCCCTCATTAACATAGGAAGTATTAAACTCTGGTTTCTCTAAACACTTTTCAAATTGTCTTGGGCTTTTTAGACCTTCTGCCACTAAAGCTATTTAGTATAAGAGAAATACGGCCAGAAATATGGGATCCCAAGGGCGAAGAGTCATTCGATGTGAATATTGGAACAGGTCTCAGATTCCTTTGAGGGTGCGTAACCAGACCACAAATTAATTCTACAGATTCGTACATCATACCTTCCTCATTAAACCTGTGTTTTACAAAGAAGTCTCCAACTAAAGAAAACATTGTAACAATTATTACTCAGACATTATTCTATGTGAATCCGTAGAAAGAAACTTTATCATTGACTCTTCTGCCTGATACCTGACAAAATGAGCAAAACTAAAGGAAGACCTACTAAAAATACGGTCAGCGAAAGGAGAAACACTCATCAATAATCTTGAGAAAATTCTGGTAAAGGGAAGAAACAATTCTGGCAAGGATCAGCATGTTCTCTCCCTTCCCCCATTCTTAAAAGGCCATTCTGCGAAAAGGAATAAATGTAAAAGATCTTTTTTTTTTAATGGTTATTTATTTTTGAGAGCGCGCCAAGTGTGGGAAGGGTAGAGAAGGGATGGACAGAGGATCTGAAGCAGGCTCTGTGCTGACGGCAATGAACCCGATGTGGAGCTCAAACTCAGAAACCGTGAGATCAGGACCTGAGCCGAAGTTGGGCACTTAACTGACTGAGCCACCCAGGGGCCCCTATAAAAAATCTCGGATATTTGTACCACTTCCCCAAAAGGTGGGGAAAAGCCCTCAGGGGAATTCAATCGGTACGTCTGATGAAGAAGGAAAAGCAGAAGAGTCTCAAGTACGGAAACTTTTACTCCCGAAGTTTGGAAGAGGCAGGAAATACGTGAGTGAGCGTCTCATTCTTTACCAAGGCATCTAGCGAAAATAGGAAACAATAAAGATTCTGAAGGTATGCTTTCACGGGCGTAGGTTACCCTTATAACTTGGAAAATTGAATTTTGATAAAGCACATTTAAGAAAACCTCAGAAAAAAAAGAGCAGGGCTGTGGTTTCCAACAGCCCAGAGCTCCTGTTCCAATCCCTTGCCCTCCAGCTTAGATTTAAGGGGAATGAGAAAGATAATGGAGAAAGTGTGAGCCAGGCCTGAAGGGGAACCTGAGAAGGTGAAAAGAATCCGATGGTCATAATGCACAGTGGCCAGAGAGAGGACAGGGGGGAGGTGGGGGGAGGGGTGGGAGGAGAGGGGGAGAGGAGGGGGGGAGCTCCAGGCACAGATGGGACCGGGAGCCCTGGGCAGAGGGGGCTAGGGGAGCCCTGGGCAGAGGGGACTGGGGAGCCCTGGGCAGAGGGGGCTAGGGGAGCCCTGGGCAGAGGGGGCTAGGGGAGCCCTGGGCAGAGGGGACTGGGGAGCCTTGGGCAGAGGGAACTATGAGAGCCATGGCCAGAGAAGGGAAAGGGGAGGGAGACCCAGGGCCAATGAGGGAGACAGAATCTTTGTGAGCCTCAGATAAACACTCAGATGGGTTAGGTTGGCGGGGCAGGGAGTGAAAAATAACCTAAGAGGGAGACACTCTTTCAAGTTCTCCCTGCAGAAAAGCTTAATAAGACCCTCAATTCACTGAGTTTAGCAAAGAGATGCTGTTCAGGACAAAAAAAATTACAAAACACAGAGAGAGTGCAATTAAAGAGCAAACAAAACAAAATGAGAACTGACACAACGTCAGAACGGGACAGAAAAATCTATTAGAGACAACTAAACAAGGCTGGGATTTGAATTACTGACACAGAGAGAGGTTAAGCAGGAGGTAGCCTGACCGAATGTTAGGAAAAGAACTCAGAGATTAGAGCAATTAAGTAAAGATAATTGCTGTGGAGTACAAAGAGGCCTTTGAATAATCTGTGTCCCTGAGGTTGAGACCGTAACAAACATGCAGGAAAAACAAAAGAATTTGAATATATAACAGAATTATATTTCCTCTAAAGAAAGACCGAAGTCTGCAGAAAGAAAGGGTAAAATGTTTCCCAGAGAAGGAAACTGATACAGCACGATTAACACTGGCATATCCTGGATAAGTTATTAAACGTTGAGGAGAAAGGAAGAATTTATTCAAGAATTCAGGATGCAGCCAAGTCGCTTTGGGGGCTGGGGTGGTGGAGGGCGGTCCAGTCAGATTCCTGTGTTCTCAGCAAGAAGACAACAGACTTCAGGTGACAAGGGTTGATTGGAAAGAAAATGGGACCTCAAAATACAATATCCGGCCACGCTGCCATTTATTATAAAGACAATGGGCAAACATTTCAAACGAGAGTAAAGTCAAAGAGCCGCTTCCATGAGCCTTTCTTGGGGAGGAACAATTATTTTATGACAAAAGCCAGCCGATCGAAAGAAAAATGCAAAATCCATGATAAAAGTATACGCACAGTGCAAAATGTCAGAAGACGGAAGAAAATACCCACGCAGTTCTGGGTAGATGGATGTCCCTCACAGGAATGCCGCCCATGTGGTCCCTGGGAGTCCTCCCTGAAAACCAACTTGCCGAGGAAATCTGCCTGTTGATGCGAGGCAGTGGAATAAGCGATAAAAAGGAAAGACGGGAGATAAACACTGGATACATTACAATCCAAGACAGACAGCCACGTGGAAGTCATGGGCACGGATGGCGCGTTCAGTTTTATAAAACTCGAAAAATCGCACTACTAAGTCATAGCAGCAATGGAAACTGGCCTACAACTAGAACTATCTCTGTGAATTTTAGCAATAACTTCTGTTTCCAATCATTGTTTTTCTTCTGTTAAACCGAAATATTATTTAAACTTTATTTTTTTCTGAAAGTCAAGACTGTGGGATATGATCCCATGGTTTTCAACTTATTTCGTGCTACATCGTCTCGCTCCCTTTCATTCTTTTTTACGTGCATAGTAGAGAAATATAAACTTAATGGTCATTTCTGAGAGATGTCACATGACTTTTTAAAAATATTGGTTATAATCTGTATTACACTTTTAATTTAAAAAAGAACACGTTTCGGGGCGCCTGGGTGGCGCAGTTGGTTAAGCGTCCGACTTCAGCCAGGTCACGATCTCGCGGTCCGTGAGTTCCAGCCCCGCGTCAGGCTCTGGGCTGATGGCTCAGAGCCTGGAGCCTGTTTCGGATTCTGTGTCTCCCTCTCTCTCTGCCCCTCCCCCGTTCATGCTCTGTCTCTCTCTGTCCCAAGAATAAATAAACGTTGAAAAAAAAAATTTAAAAAAGAACACGTTTCAAAAAAAATTAAAATAATAAATTATTCTTTAGAAACGTGGTTTAGATAGAAAAAGAATCCCCCAACCAGCCATTAAAAGTCTAAGGAAATAAAAAATGAAATTAGCCTTCAAACTAAACCTCGACCACGGGTAACGATAGTTCTGCTTTTGGCTTAAGAATTCTTTCAACTCTGCAGAAATTCAAAAATGCAGGAATGCTATTTCTTTAAACCACTCACTGCATAGACGTGGTGAGAGGTGAAGTGACCCGAAATCACACCGAGTTCAGAATCTGCACCTCTTTCTCCTGACAGTGGCGTGTGACTCGGCCGCCATTGTTACCACATACGCACGCCTATCGTAACTCTCTGCTGCCCCCGTCCATTAACACCTGCCGTCAGTGGTCACCACAGCCCGGCCGTCTGAAGCGGTACTGATAAGTTGTTTCCGTGTGGGTGCTTTTCAAACTCTCTTTGAACCACCGCAATGATAGGAATGAATTTTAGCAGTATTCGGTGGTGGCGGTAATGGTGTCGTAGTAATCCCAGTAACAGTCATAATAACATCGGTGTTACTTCTGCTGGAAATAGCACGAGTGTTGCGGAGCTGTGAGCCTTGTGAGCGTACCAGTTTCTCGGTGCTGCTGAGATCAATTACCACAAACTGACTGGCTTGAAACACCAGAAATGTCATCTGTCACAGTTGCAGAGGAAAACTACAGAATACAGGTGTCGGCAGGGCCCCCACCGAAAAATCTAGGGAAGAACCCTCACCTCTTCTGGCTTTTGTTGTTGGCCTACCTTCCTTGACATTCCTGGGCTTATGGAAACATCACTCCAATGTCTGCCTCTGTCTTCATATGGCCTCCTTCCCTGTGTCTCTGTGTCTCCAAATCCCTCTCCTTATAAGGACACAGACGTTGGATTTAAGGCCTGCTCTAACCCAGTATAACCTCATTTTAACTTGCTTGCTGGGTTTTGATTACTTAGGGTCTGCAAAGACCTGAGTTCCAAATAAGGTCATGTTCACAGGTACCAGGGGTGAAGATTTCAATATATCTTTCCAGGAGAAAACCGTTCAATCCACAACAAGCACTATTTAGGCTGACCTATCTCTTTTTAAGCTACATGAAGGGCCACTCGATATTGTATAACCTAAAATATCCATTGGCAGAGTTGTTTCAACTTGTGCATGATCATTTCTCCTTAGGTAGCTGCACTTAGAACTTCCAGAAGCCTTCCAAGCATTACTTGTCTTGTCACTTCCTTCGGCTTCCCAAGCAAGGAGGCCTCATGCACTCATTCATCTATTAAGATACTCTTTCAAACTTCCAGCCTCAAAATATTTTCTTCCTGGCACTTGAAGTACAAGGTTGACATTTCACAGTTCTTTTTTTTTTTTTAATTTTTTAAATTTATTTATTTATTCTGAGAGAGACAGAGACAGCATGAGTGGGGGAGGGGAAAAGAGAGAGAGAATGCCAAACAAGCTTCGCACCTCAGTGCAGAGTCCGATGCGAGGCTCGAACCCACAAACCGTGAGATCATGACCTGAGCCGAAACCAAGAGTCGGACGCTTAACCGACTGAGCCACCCAGGTGCCCTGAGGTTTCACATTTCTTAAACACTTTCCCCTACTCCGTTTCTTTACATTTCCCTCTGACTATAGCTAAAGGTTTTTCACACTTTCATTTATGCATAAGTCGGGGAAGTTCTAAAATTCTGAAAATACTTCCAGGTTTGAAACCTTATATTCAGGTACATCTTAACTCCTCCGTGCTCTGGCACAGGAAAGAAGGAAAGAAATGAAGGTACGTTTTAAACATTCCCCTATTCAGAATGATAATTAGAAAGTCTGATAAAACGAGTACCTTAACCTCCATTAACTGTGTGTTTGCTTCAAGGGAAATCCAAGGAGTTGAGGAATTCAGCCCCACGGGTGCCATCGATGGCTCAGTCGGTCAAGCCCACGACTTCGGCTCAGGTCATGATCTCACAGTTCGTGAGTTCGAGCCCCGTGCTGACAGTTCAGAGCCCAAAGCCTGCTTCAGATTCTGTGTCTCCCTCTCTCCGTGCCCTTCTCCTGCTCGTGTTCTGTCTCTCTCTCTCTCTCTCTCTCTGTCTCTCTCTCTCTCAAAAATAAACATTAAAAAATAAATTAAAAAAAAAAAGGAATTCAGCCCCAAAGCGTGCCATCCACATCCCAGCTGGATGCCAAGATGTGGTCTCATCTCTGCATAGTCCGGGGTCAGGCTGAGAGGTCAGGCCGGCTGGGCCGGCGAAGGGCTTGGACTGAAGACCATGTTTGCAGGTTACAGCCGCCCACCCCACAGCCTTCCTTCCAGTGACACAACCTCATCTTCCTTGAGAAAACACGCTCACCTCCCCATGTTCGATTTTGGCGAAGACTCCTGCGTGAGGTGCCCTCTCTGCACCAGGAAAGCACGTAGCAGACATAACCTACACCCCGTTAGCTCTTGTGCAGTTTTGAAGTAGGGGAAGAACAATGGAAAACTGCAAGGGGAAAAAAAAAAAAAGGAAAGAAAAAGGAAACACAACACTGGGAATGATTCATTCCTGCAACCGTATCTCAATCCACATGCAAGACGTTCGGGCCACTGGCACCCAGCTCCGTCCTTCCTGGCCTTTTTTTTTTTTTTTTTTTTTTTTTTTGAGTCAGCTTTTTCACTCTCCTTTTCTTTTTCTTCTTTTGCATATGAAGAATGCTCAATGTCACATAACTAGTTTAACTGGTTGGCACTGAGATCAGGGAAGAAAAAACAACAAAGAAACCTTGATTGCCAGTTCATTGCTAGTTCCCTTCCACCCTGTTACTCTCCTCAAACACAGTTTTATAAAGTCGAAGCCATCAATGACACTGGTAGTTTTGAAACTGCATTAGGTTGTCCAGAAGCTGCTCCAAGAACTGACGGACAGAGTCTCTGCGCCTTGATCCAGCTGGGTAGCTCATCTTCCTTTCTTCCACAAATGGAGGTGTCCAATAAATTGGATTTGGAAACATATGCTTCTTAAATGAAATATCCTCCAAATATAAATACAAAATTACAATATTTTAGATAAACAAGCGATGACATTTTTCATGACAATCGTGCTTCACTAAAGAAACTATGAAAAGAAATTCTTCAGATGGATAGAAGTTGATTCTAGAATGAAGCTCAAGAATGAATGGAGAAAAAGAAGGGATGAACATATGGATAACTAGATGAATTTTGATTATGTAAGATAGCAATGATAGTCCATAGGGTTATGGAACTCAAGTAGAATTATAACACACTACAACAAAGATGCAAAAACTGAAAGAAAAAAAATTGATTTGAAGCCTTCTATAATCCTTGCATTGTTGGATAGTGACCAGAGAATCATATTTGAATATAATATTAAAACACATTTGAAATCTGTAGGATAACTGCTACAGAAATAGTGTGATAGCGTATGATTAACAAGTTGGTGGAGGAAAAAATGGAACGACAAAATTAACCCCCCAAAATAAAAAAATAAAAATAAAAAGATTTCTAGAAAAGAACATAGGAAAGGTAGATTAAATATAGAACACTTGGTAAAATGTAACATTTGGCAACACTAATTGTGTCAAAAAGCACGAAGCCATAATGCTTCTCTTTGGAACTCACACAATCAGATTTACTGAGGTCACCTGGTAAGCACAGGTGTGATTATATGCACTTGGGTCAGAGTCATGGACAAAACAGAAATTGCTTCTGCCTGCATAGACCTCACATTGTAGCTGGGGAGAAAGACATGGAAAGAGGGCAATGATAGATGGTGGTAAGTACTGAGGAAAAGCAAACAATGTGTGGAGGCAGAGCATGACAGAACACAGTGGGAACCTCCTTAGATCCTAAGATGATTCCATCGTTGGCAAAACTGTCTATTTGGTAAGAAGCGTTTCTCCTCTGGACGTCATATGGTAAACAGGACCTTTCTCTGTTGAACTAGCTGATGATAAGCTGTGACCATCGGTGAAACTACTGACCAAAAATCCCTCTGTTTGATGGAGACCCATAAAGATAGTTCCGTCTCCTGGAAGCTCTTGCCCGATCGCCTTTCAGTCACTAAAGGGGCTAAATTGCAACACGGCCGTTCAGCATTGGCTTCTCTGTTGTCTCTCTTTTTGAGAAAAGTTAAAAAATTTCACTTATTTTTTGTGTGAATGAATTCCAAAATGGCTTCCCTTGATTGCCCACCACCCAAACAATGAGATAGCACACCAGAGGTAATGTCACATTATGTGGAAAATGGAATTTTACAGATGTCATTACAGCTACTTCAGTTGACTTTGAGTCAATCAAACAGGAGGTTAATAATGATAATAAATGCAAATTGCTCACGTTGCTACCTTGGTGCTGATATGTTGAGAGAAAACTCACAGAGTCAGGTTACCATGCGTTTCATAAGAAGGCATTGATTAATAATGCAAGTCAAATAGTGTACATATCCCATAATTCAGAAACTTCAATTTGTTTGTTACTTGCCGTTAACTCAACTTGTGATGGGATAAAGAATGTACCTCTCTGACTCAATTTCAGTATCTGTAGAACAATGGAGGCAGGCGGGCGGCTCTCTAAAATGTCTCCCATCTCGTAAACTCTGTGATTTCTGGGTGCTCGACATCTATTAGGAAACTTTCGGTCACCCTCCCTACAGTAACATTCATGACAGCCACTCTTGTCATAAAGGCATCTCCTCGTTGTCCAGAGTGGTCACCCTGTAGATTTTATTGGCTCACTTTGAGACAAGAACCCAATTATTTAGATTTCTTTTTTTAATTAAAAAATATTTCTGGGGCGCCTGGGTGGCACAGTCGGTTAAGCGTCCAACTTCAGCCAGGTCACGATCTCGCGGTCCGTGAGTTCGAGCCCCGCGTCAGGCTCTGAGCTGATGGCTCAGAGCTTGGAGCCTGTTTCCGATTCTGTGTTTCCCTCTCTTTCTGCCCCTCCCCCATTCATGCTCTGTCTCTCTCTGTCCCAAAAATAAATAAACGTTGAAAAAAAAAATTTTTTTTAAATATATATATTTTTAATGTTTATTTATTTTTCCCTATTTGACTTTTTATTATTTATTTATTTGTGTGTGTGTGTGTGTGTGTGTGTGTATAATTTATTGTCAAGTTAGCTAACATACAGTGTATACAGTGTGCTCTTGGTTTTGGAGGTAGATTCCCATGATTCAATACGTACCTACAACACCCAGTGCTGTCCTCATTACACCCTCATTGCCTCGATGACTCATTCAGTTCATCTTATTTTGAGAGCTACTGTTAATTTAGGGAATCTGCATAGAAAGGCAAAATTATATTTTCTGAATGCTTTTCCACATACCTTGCCCTTTGGCCATATTTACATAAGCACCCTCTTGCACTGTCTATTTTGATACTTTGTTATCTCACCCATAGCTTTCATGATTATGAAATTATAGATGGAATAAAACCATAGGCAAACAAGAGGCCAATTATCCTACCAAATTTTTCTCATTCTGCAGATAACTTCCCTACCCTACCTATGAACGACAAGACCTTCCACAACCTCACACTTTCATAAGATTGATCCACCCATCAGGCTCTATGTTGATAATGCAGAGCCTCCTTGGGATTCTCTCTCTCTCCCTCTCTCTCTGCCCCTCTTCGACTGACCGTCTCTCTCTTACTCTCTCTCTCTCAAAATAAATAAATAAACTTTACAAAAGAAACAGCACAAGACCTTTGGATCATGGCTCCAAATTTGGTCTAAGTCTAAAACACCTGCTGAGAAGGCATAAATCAACAGATATAGAGGCAAGGGGTAAATCTCCTTCTGGAGGAGTGGGAACCCTCTGTGACGAGCAGTTGTAACACAGAAGGGGAACTGAATCAATTCTTGTGATCGGTCCACTGAAGCTATTCTGTGTAACCGCTGTTTTGTTTTTCAATTTGAGAATATACTTGTAAGTTATCTACAAAGGAAGGGTCTCCATTTTATTATCATTGCTTTAATGTTATCCTTAGATATTGTAAATGCATACATAGTTAAGCCCATTAGAATACTTTTCCCTGACAAAAGATAAATCAGGAATGTGACACAAGACCTCAAGCTGACTCTCATTAAAGTACTGTGAGCATTAAGTGAAGAAGAAAATAATTGAAGATACAGTCAGAGGTTTAAACAAAGGTGTTGAACACAGCCCGGCATAAGAAAGCCATAGCACATACGTAGGCAATGGTTATCAGTAGAATACGGGCTAAGCAAGCTATGAAACATTCACTTAGTAGAAGAATACAGTCATTGAAAACGATAGTGAATATGGGCTAATATAGAACACTGTATATTCAAAAGAATAAAACCAACTCTTCCTGTGGCTGTCTCGAATGAAAGGATGACGAGTAAATTGTATTCTCTTCGCTTAACTGTACTTTCAGTCTCTACTACACGAGCGTTTAGTTTGTATGTAATTTAAAAAGTGTTTCACCAAGTAAAGGCTACCCCACTTTGGGATTTATCACTAAGCATCTTGCACGACACAACTGGGTGCGCACTGGTGCGTGTGTGTGTGGTATGCGCGTGTGTGACTGTGCGTATCTTCGTCCGAGCACTTGGCTACTTCCCCGTGGCCTCGGTTGGCACTGGCGCTGGGACTTAGCCGAAGCAGCCGTGGGAACAGGGAGATCTCCTCAGTGTCTCTGACCTCATTGAGCCCGATGTGGTACCAAGGCCATCCTTTCCGAATACCTTGTCTGTTTGGGGCACGGTCATTTACTTAGATTTTTGTTCTCTTGGATCTTTACCTGATAATCCATGACTCTTTCCCTCCCTTTGCCCTTCCCTCCAAGACCATCAAATTAATTTTCTCCTTTCTAAAAAAAAATTTTTTTTAATGTTTGCTTATTTTTGAAGGAGAGAGAGACAGAGCATGAGCAGGGGAAGAGCAGAGAGAGAGGGAGACACAGGATCCGAAGCGGGCTCCGGGCTCCGAGCCATCAGCACAGAGCCCAACTCGGGGCTCGAACTCACAAACCGTGAGATCGTGACCTGAGCCGAATTCGGATGCTTAACTGAGCTACCCAGGTGCCCCAAATTAACTTTCTTCTTGAACTGATAGTCTTGTTTGTTTCCTGAAATTCACCCACTTAGGGTGACAGGGTGCTCTGGTGTAATGGCAGCCCGAATGCTGGTATGTCTTTTCTTCACTGTCTCTTCCCAAAGTGGGTGAACGTTACCTTGACCAGAGGCTTTTGTGGTGTGTGTATCATATTTTAACAAACAAACATTTATTTGGTGCCAACTCTGTGCCCAGCACTGTGTAGGTGTGGAGAAAATAGACTTGGTCTCTACTCTCATAAATGGAGGAGGCAGATATTAAATAAATGCATGCATAGCTATTATGTCACTTGACATAAAGTCTCCGATGAAAACGTGTGCCGAGAGCCCACTAAGGGGTGAATTGTGCCCAAAGTCACACGTTGAAGTTTTCACCTCCAGTCCCTCTGAATATGACCAGACTGAGAGACAGGGTCTTTCACGAGGTAATAAGGTTAAATGAAGTCATTAGGATGGGTCCTAATCCAGTATGACTGGTGTCCTTATAAAAAAAAGATGCAGAGACAGATGTGCCAGAGGGAAGACCACATAAGGACACAGTGAGAAGGTGGCATCTACCTGCCAAGGAAAGAGGTCTCGGCAGAAACGAACCTTACTGACTCTTTGATCTCAGGCTTCCAGACTCCAGAACTGAGCGAATACATTTCTGCTTTTTAAGCCACGCAGCCTGGGGCGTTTTGTTACGGAGGCCCACGCAGATGAACATCCTGTATCCCAGAACCCTAATTTCAAAAGAACATACATCCCAGCTGACCCTGAACAATGCTGGTGTATATCTGCTGTTTCAGCATGATTACTGGTGATGCACCCTCCTACCTTCAACAGCGTCATAGCTTAAATGTAAATTGCCTGGGACACAGTGCCTCATCCAATGCTCTCCTTAGAAAGAGATACTTGAGGGGCGCCTGGGTGGCGCAGTCGGTTAAGCGTCCGACTTCAGCCAGGTCACGATCTCGCGGTCAGGGAGTTCGAGCCCCGCGTTGGGCTCTGGGCGGATGGCTCAGAGCCTGGAGCCTGTTTCCGATTCTGTGTCTCCCTCTCTCTGCCCCTCCCCTGTTCATGCTCTGTCTCTCTCTGTCCCAAAAATAAATAAACGTTGAAAAAAAAAATTAAAAAAAAAAAAAAAAAGAAAGAGATACTTGATCGCCAGTCTAAGCCACGTGGAAGAATCTGACCAACCAATGTCGGGGGGTGGAGGAAGGGGTGGGCAGAGTGGAAAGTGCTCCAGAAAATGGTAACCGATGGTCCAAGAGATACACGCTACACGCCGCAGTCCCGAACCTGCCCCGTCATTTGACCCTCCTGCTATCGCGGCTACCAAGGGATCTGTAATCCGGAAAAGAGAATCCAAATGGGAACCAAGTACCATTTTATTACAAATCCATGAAAAGAAGTGTCTAGTATGTTTGGGTGATGGGAAACAAGGCCTATCTCTTAAACTCCAAAAGCCAGTGTCAGATTCTATGATACCATTCAACCGGAAGGGAAAGGAAAGCCAACAAGGTAAAAGGAAACATGGCCCTTGGTGGAAATCGCTTCCCTAACTTACCAGCTGTCGTTAAAGTCACATTCCCTTTCATGTGTCCTAGGTATCTCTTTTACACACGCAGTCCATTCTATCTGGTATAAATATTCTGAACTTTAGATTACATTTCCTAGGTGTCCATTTGGTTACTCGGTAATTTTTCAATCAAAACTAAACCAACTATCCAGCCTCGTAGGGATGAAGTACACTTTAATGATTTTTGCTTCGACCGAAAAGTATTATAAGGCACTTCAAAATACCGTAAAATCAAAGGGTCTATAGATTTTCATTTGTACAGCTGACACTTCATGCAAATACTTGATGTCTACGGATATACCGCCACCCTTCCAAAATATCCTCCACTCGGACCCGACGGTGTCTGGATCTTCACGCAGTCATTCCAGAGGAAGTCATAACGTGCATATTAATATGGAATGAGGTCTGCACACGTGAAACACATTTCTTATGCACGCTCCAATCCCAAAGAGGTTTGAGAGATCATTGTTTCCCGGGAAACCAGAAGTACCTTTCCAGAATTTCCCATTACCTTAAACGAGGAAAAATTCAACCAAAGCAAGTGTATTTTAAATGTTCTTAATTTCTTAAGGAATGTTCCTCAAGGCACAGAAAAGACCGAGATGGCACCATTTCCGTGCAGGGAAGTTACAGCAAGAGTGCGTTTCGCGAATTACCAAAATAACATTCTGTGATGTGTACGAAATACAGAGCAAATGATGATACCGTCCAAAGAAACGTATCAACAGTCTGAGTTTGAGCGAACGCTTCACATCTTGTTATCTCATGAAAACAGAAGTAAACCTTTCCGAAATTAACTTCCCTTTACAGGAATCGAATGGTATGGTTCGTGGAGAATGAATGAGACTTGTCTATTTTTTCCTTCCTGTCCGTATTAGTGAGGTCTCGTCATGTGGCACCGTATTCATGCCAATCAAAGGCGTCTTTAGTTCAGGCTCAGAGTGAAAAGAGACGTTGCAGCTGCACACTTTGAACTCGGAAATTATCGGTGCGGGGCCAGCTCCCAAAAGAAGCAGACTTGGGTTTTGGCATATTCCAAAGAGGGCAATTGTTCAAAGAAAAATTTTAATGCAAAGCATTTAGGGTAATGTTATGTAAATAAGCAGTAGGACTGTGGCTTTGGTTCTTTTTTCTTTCTTTTTTTTTTTTTTTTTCCTTCCTTCCCTTAGCTTTGTGATTTTGCTTTGAAAGTTTTTACTTCTCCAGAGCTCCATACAACCTCCTTATTTCTTCTTGGCATTTTCTTTAAGAGACACAACAGCTGCATAATATTGATAAACTCTAAGAGAGCCAGAATACCCTACCGGCTCTGCCTTTAATCTAAATGGACCGTATATAGAAACTCTGAGTTGGCATTATTTCTGATGCAAAACCTTCAACTGGGTCTTACGCTAAAACTTCAGTGTCTAAAAGCTTTTCACAGGAACTCAGAACACCTTTATTCTAGCCTAGTAGTCTTTACATTTAGTGTATTGCCATTGAATTTGATAATAAAAAGGTCTCCAAAATTATACACAATCAAGATCGGTCCGTAAGAAAAGATGACTCAATAACGCCATTTTCTTTTAGAGTTCTTCTAGCTTCTTTCAATGTAAAGCCAAGCCATCCGTTAAGGTGTCAGTAAGAAAATCCTATCGGGGAGAGGACAACTGGTCACCATAAAATAATGGTGAGACGACAGAGGAGAAGGAAATGATATGCGGGTCTCAAAAGTAAAAGCCAAAATAAAAATAATTTAATAGGAATAACATAAACAAATAAGAAATGTGGAGCAAATATTTGCAGCAAGCGTTCAGAGAGGGGGAAAATGTGTTTTTAATAAATGCCTCTTAACAACACAAAAAATGCTGATAGAAAAATGGACAAACGCCGCGTTTGGCCAATTTGCCCAAAAGCAAAGAAACAGCATGAATAGTCCATAAGTGGATAAAAACCCTACTTGGCTCATCAAGAATCAGAGCAAATGTCCAACAAAATGCTATTAGCTGACAGTGCTGAAGGTGCAGGAGACACGGTCACCCTGCCGGTGAGACTATCAAAATAACTGCCATAACCTTCCGGAAGGAAAGTTGCCGACAGGTACCAGGAACTCACCAAGATCATTCTAAACACCCACGGCTTTGTGTAATCCATCCAGAACCACCCTGGAAGTTAGCGACGGGCTCATCCCGGTTATACGCATGACGGAACAAGTACAGCTGAGGTGCAGCGGCCCAGGTGCAGGGAGGGGACCGGCAGTGGGCAAGCCAGGATCTAAGCCCCGGGCCTCCCACTCCAGGGCTCATGCTCTTAACCGGCCAACTCTAATACCTCTGGGAAGGAGCCGCGCTGGGAGAGTCGGCTGGCGGCCTGTACTGGAGTCACACGGAAGGGCTTTGAGGAAATGAAGGTCTCATTAGGAAAAGCACAAGGCAGAAGTTGGGGTGGGCTGGGGTTTAGGAGGCAGTCAGTGGCAAGGAATGCCCGATCCCCATCCGATCAATTTGTAGTTTTCGGTTCCCACTATCTGAGCGATTTTTAAGAATCTCTGGGTACTGCCCTAACAGCCGCCTTCTCTGTATTTACAACGCTCTAGACGGTGAAGGAACAGGGGACACGTCCGAGTGAGGAACCAGGAAAAGTGGGCCCTGGCAGATGAGGAAAGGCAGAGTGGGATTCAAATCTCAACAGAGGCAAGAAGGGGAAGAGAGGGGAGAGCTCCCCGAGTTCCCCGAGGGAAGAGGGCTGGTTTCCTCACAGTGTGGGGGTGACGAGGGGCTTGGAGGACTTCCCAGCACCTCGGGCTAAATAGAGTCCAAAAGGCAGCAGCAGTCATGCTTACCCCCGGGGGACAGGTCTAGACCTTGCATGACTCAACCCTGATCTTGAGGGAAGAGGAGACCGTCGACTCTGAGGATGTTCAGAAGCCCGGGCTTGGGAAGTCTGTGGAAATGAGAGGAGAACAGACCTTTCCAGACAGGATAAAGCTCAAGCATAAAAATATCTCCCAACACTGGTTTTGTTTGTCCTGGGGTCGTCTGGGCTCTGCTAGAAGTTGGGTACATAAGGCACTCACCACCCCCGGGCCAGTCCCTGTGAAATCAGACAGGACCGCTCTGTCCTGAAATCACCAAGACGGATCGGCCATTGTCCTGGTAAGGGGACTCCTGTGAACACGTAACTACACTAAAATGCGATTAGGATTAAGAGGGAGAAATGCACAGAGATCCCTGAAGACCGTGGGGCCTGGGTGGCTCAGTTGGTTAAGCGTCTGACTTCAGTTCAGGTCATGATCTCACGGTTCATGAGTTTGAGCCCCACGTAGGGCTGTGTGCTGACAGCTCAGAGCCTGGAGCCTGCTTCGGATTCTCTGTCTCCCTCTTTCTCTGCCCCTCCTCTGCTCGTGCTCATGCTCTGTCTCTTTCTCAAAAATAAATAAATGTTTAAAAAAATTGTTTTTTTTTAATTTTACAATTTAAATTTTAAAGATTTAAAAATTTTAAAACCCCTAAAGATCAGCAAGGGGTCAACCAGTGAAGACTGGACAGGGTCAGGGAAGGCCTCCCCGGGGGGGAAATAATACCTACAAGTTGATGTTTCGGGGCCACACCGGAGGTGGCCAGATGACGCAACATGGAAAGAGGGTTCGAAGCAGAGGACATCGCACATTCCAAGGCGGGAAAGCAGGGGACCCTGGTGCAGGTTGAGGGACCGCCGTGTACGGCTAGATCTGCAGCTCGGGAGGTTTCCCCGAAAACGTCAGGTGGCAGCATCCAGGCTTGGTGAAACCATACAGCATCTTAAATTTTGAGATGGTCGGGGGCCAGGCTTCTGATGAGCAGACCCAGCGACCCATCATGGCCCGGCCAGCCATTCACAGGCGAGAGGGGACAAGCCTCAGGGAATGTCGTGCATTTCCAGAAACAGCCCATCCCCACGAGGAAGGGTCTGGGCCAGACAGCGCACGCCTCTTTGTTACTTTGATTCGTGCACCACATCCTTAGTACCGTCGGGTTTTCTCTTTGATTATTAAGACATACATGTTCTGATGACTTTAGCTTGAATAAGGCGGGCCTGCAATCCTCTCGAAAGGAAAGGGCTCGTCGGGTGTCTCGCTTATGTCTTCTTAGGCAGGAAACAGGGTAGCGGTTCCTTCCTCCGCGAGGAACCCAGGTCGTTTCCGGTGCGGTTGGACCTCGGACGCCGACGCTAGATTGCCTGAATGGGAAGGCGGTTGTGTCATTCGGTAACCGTGTGGTCTCGGACAAGTCTTCCAGCCTTCTGTGCCTCAGTTTCCTCAGCTGTAAAGTGGAGGTCACGAATACCCGCTTTAAGCTTGTGGTGAGGAGTAAGCAAGTTGATACACGTAGATCTCTACCACAGACCTTGGCACGTGCCACACACTCAGTAAATATCAGCCGTATCAGAGTTCCGGTATTTTAGAAGGTTTACGCTGTGATGTCTTCAAAAGAAAAGGAGTATTGCCTCTGCTTCCTCACGTTGATGTCTCCATTAGGGCGGAGATCAGTACATACTAATTCGTATCTTAGAAAATTCGGCATGGGATTTTCAAAATGATCAATTTCAGAAATGTCTCCTTTTAGTTTAACTTAGTAAGTGGTGCTCTCAGCCTTTATTTGGGTTTACTTTGGGTTTTGACTTCTGTCTCCCATTAAATTATAAGTTCCCTGAAGGCAAAGACTTGTGCTGCGTTTGCGGCTTCTTGGAAAGGGCCCAGCCAACATCTGTTTAATAGACTGTTCAGACGCTAGAATCATGCTCGGTGGACAAAGGCATTCTTTTCTTGGCCATTAGAGTATCACCATTAGTGCCACAAAGTGTACCATTTTCTGCATCCCTAGGGACAGTGCCACATAGCAACATACGCGGAGTTTCCGAAAGCTCAGAAATGATCATTTGCAATGTTTTCTGCTTTATTAAAACATAATAATGGGGTTTAGTAGATACCTGCACTCTTACCATCTCTAGAGTGAACTTTGTGAGTAGGATGGAAGTGTGTATTTTATTTTTAAACATCAAAACTTCCACACTGAAATCTGCTGGACAGAACTGTATGCAGAGGGGCACCCAGGTGGCTCAGTTAAGCGTCCGACTTTGGCTCAGGTCATGAGCTCGCAGTTGGCGAGTTCGAGCCCTGCGTCGGGCTCTGTGCTGACAGCTCGGAGCCTGGAGCCTGCTTTGGATTCTGTGTCTCCCTCTCTCTCTCTGCCCCTCCCCTGCTTGCTCTGTCTCTCTCAAAAATAGATAAACATTTAAAAAATAATAATCGAACACAGAGACGATGCTAGAGCAACTTTTATTTGCCATTGCAAACATCTTAGAAAGTGTTCTTCTGGACACTTGACCATGTTAAACTTACCTCATTACAGGGCATTAGATAAGGCGTGTCCAGTGAGACAATGAGGCACAAAATGTATCATATTTTGACCATGTACGTCCGTTTACAAGCTTATTGCATAAATTCCTCCAAGGCTTTAGGCAAGTGGAGCCTTTATTTGGCTAAGGAACTCCTCCTAAAACATCTGCATAACTCTTCTAAAGGTGCAAGTGCTCTGGGAGCCTGACTAGCCATCCTCCCTTCACGTCCCCTAGCTCATCTCACACGGAAAGCATGGCCTTGGCACATTTGCCCAACGTGGAGAAGCAGCCGACCGCTCAGCTATGCACCCAGGGCACGGTGACCTTCAAACACACACAGGTGCTCCTGAGGGGGGACCCAAAAGAGCAACAGTGAGGGGGCAAAGGCTATGATCCATTCAGAGTGAAAGCCCTCGCCTCTTTGGGGACACCAATGGCATCAAAGACACCAGCTACCCCTGACTAATGTAATTGTGACATTTCATCCTTTTACCTTCCGGAAAAGCCAACCCACTCATTTATTACGTATTACGAAATATGCTGTAATTCAGAGCGGAGGATAGCGGTTCTGGAAACCCACCTGGCTGAAGGTGTAAGCACGGATGACGGGCCAGTAGGTTGGGGGCATCTGGCTGGCTGTCTACTCCACGGAATGGCCGTCTTGCCTCTCGGTTTGTTTGTTTTTATAACAAGTTCCTGGAAAAAGCTTTGAGCTTGGCTGTGTTGTTTTTTTTTTTTCTTTTTTACAGGAGGCAGAATAGACACGTCCTTTGTAGTCTCCTAGAGAGCGTAGCTGGCCTGTCATTCTGCAAAAATAATTAGCAAATCAAAGTCAGTGGCAGCCTGTCCCCCCTACCGTCCCTGAACACAGTGTTGCAATCTGTGGCCGTAACTCTCAATCACTCTTCCGAAGGGAACTCTGGATTTCCTCTATCTCTTAACACAAGGGTCCCGAGATGCCACATTTAAGATTGCGTGCCTTTTGGGGCGCCTGGGTGGCTCCATCGGTTGGGCATCCGACTTCGGCTCAGGTCATGATCTCGCAGTCCGTGAGTTCGAGCCCCGCGTCGGGCTCTGGGCTGACGGCTCAGAGCCTGGAGCCTGTTTCGGATTCTGTGTCTCCCTCTCTCTCTGACCCTCCCCTGCTCATGCTCTGTCTCTCTCTGTCTCGAAAATAAATAAACGTTAAAAAAAACTTTTTTAAATGATTGTGTGACTTTTTACAAAATCACCGGGTGGCAATATTAAAATGACACTGCAGGTGTCACCCAAGCTGAGTGAGGACAGGGGCCCTCTCTCCTTGCTGATGGTCACTGCACACACCAGCACCCAACACTAAATCACTATTTAGTGTATGCACAACCCATTTCTCATAAAACACTTGTCTGTAATATCATTTCGTGCTGCTCCCTGCACTGTGAGTCGGGGAGGCAACACCAGTAGACCAGATGATGCCGGCGTTTTCCCGAACCGAATATCCCCAAGGTGAGCAGGGCGGTTTTCTCATGGCAGAAACGCTTTGCGACTCTTCACGTGGATCTGGGGCTCTGCAAAAAAATACTATTTTACCAAGGGCACGAAAAGATGAGGGCTTCAGACAGGAAAACAATGTTTTGTGTATTCATGCTTTGGAAATACCGTGTGAGTTTGTCATTTGAAAACAGTATAAAGAGACTATTAAAGGCATAATGATTTAAGAGAAAAATGGTATAGTTCAAACATAATAGTAAAGTCAGGAATCGCGCATTTAATTTTACCTCTGCCTGTACCGAGAGTCAATAAGCACTCTGAGTTTAAACTTATCTGTCAAATCAATAGGTGTAACTCCGTAATTTTTAAAATACTCTCCAGGCTTATGCCCTAGGACCTTTCGTTAGGTTGTAAATCAGCCAGCTCTTCAAACGGTGCTTTGAACAGCTCATGTGAAGGTAGATGATGACAAAATTATTATGTATAACTGTGTGCTGTCTTCTCCAGAGCAGTGCGCTACGGCAATGGGGAAAAACAGGAGTTTTTCTCGTGGCCGGAACCCTGCTGTATGCTTGGATTTAGACAGGAAACCCATAAGGAGAAACTCTACATCTCATAGGGAGCATGATACAAAAATAGTGGTAGTTTGTTCAGTGATCGGGATAACGGGCGGGAAAGAATCTCACCACCTAGCACAGAGACGCAGCCCCAACGTTTTTCTTGCCTGAGCTGGGGGAATTACAAACACCTCACTTCCTTCCTTATACAAAAAGGGGGGATCATATTTATCTCGAAACATAGTGGGAGTATGCGGGAACATTGGACACATGGCGATTTTTTTCATTTAAAATAATGAGGAGACACTTTGCTCATAATAACCCAAATTGGGAACAACTTAAGTGTTCAACAGGAAACTGAAAACAAATACGTGACATATTTATTTAATGAAATATCACCCATCAGTAAAAAAAAAAAAAAAAAAAGAAAGAAAAAAAAGATCAGAAAGGAATATATGTAGCCTCATAGGTGAATCTCAAACACATTATGCTAAGCAAGAAAAGTCAAATAGAAAAGTGCTTGTTGCATATGTCAATTTATAGGAAATCTATTATAAGTCGTGTCCCAAATGCAAATGATAGATCCCTAACACCCAGTACCTTGGAATGTGGCTGTATTTGGAGGTAAGGTCTTTCAAGTTGTGATTAAGTTAAAATGAGGCCATTACGGTGGCCCTGATCCAATGTGGCTAGTGTCCTTGTAAGAAGAGGAAATTTGGACACACACAGAGACCTTCAGGGCATGAGTGCACAAAAGAAAGAGCGTGTGAGGACACAGGCCATCTACAAGAAAAGGAAGGAGGCCTCGGGAGAAAGCACTTCTGCTAATGCCTTGATGTTGCACGTCTGGCCTCTAACAGTCCGAGAGAATGAATATATTTCTGTTGGGTGAGCTTCCAGATTGTGGTATTCTGTTGTGGCAGCCGGCGGAGACCAATCCAAAGTCTGAGAACAAAAGTAAGTCAGGACAATCACCTACACCGACGTAATTATTTTTTTTTTAAGTCTGAACAGTAATGGTTTCTTGGAGGTGAGACTGCAGCAGGAATCTAGGAAACTTTCCTCATAGTGGCTGGTTCTATGTGATCAAGATACATTCTACGTGCTCAAACGTCAGTAAATGGCACACTAAACAAAATACGTGTGTTGCACTATGTAAATCTCACCTTATTTAAAACAAACAAACAAAAACTCTGCGTGGAGGTTACAATGGATTGAATGTTTATGTCCCCTCAAAATTCATATGTTGAAACTGTCACCCTTAAGGTGACGGCATTAGGAGGGGAGACTTTGGGAGGTCATTAGGTCATAAATGGATCCTTCCTGGTGGAATGAATGGCCTCACAAAGAAGGGCCCAGAGAGTTCCCTCCCCCCATCCACTGCATGAGGACACAGCAAGAAGACGGCCGTCTATGATCCAGGAAGACTGCTCTCATCAGACATTGGATGTGCGCATACCTGGATCTTGGACTTCCCACCTTCCAGAAGTACAAGAAATAAGTGTTTGCTGTTTAAACCATGCGGTCTATGATATTTTTGTTAAAGTAGCCTGGACGGACTAGTTTATGGGTATAAAGGTTTTCAAAGCTATGTCTAGCTGTGTATTTGTTTGTAATAATCTCTGAAATAATTGACTATTCTTAGAATAAACTACTGGATATAATAAAAACCATTTAAGTGGTTTCATCTGAAAGTGTTCTTATGGTAGGATAATAGTTCATTGGCTTTTTTTCCTATTTTTAATTACTCATTTATTTATTCCATTTTTATCAAATCACTATCGATTCTATACATGTTATGAGTGGATATAGAAATCAGCAACTTCTTCCCCAAGACCTTTTTTTTTTTTCCAGGACTCATTTTTTTCATAAGGGAGATAATATAAATAATTTCAACACAAGGCAGAAAGTGGCTTACAAAATTGGGTGTGGGTATTCAGGGAAAAAAGAGACCTAGAATTGCTATATGTTCCTGACCATTTGAAAATGAATGTGTTTAGCACAGTGGAGTCCCCAGCTTCTATTACTACGTGAGCAACTAACTTAATAACAGCAGGGTTGTTTGAAAAATAGAATGGTATAAAGTACATTACAGCATTTGGTCCAGACATAGCACATCGTAGCTGTTTAAGAAATGTATACATTTTAGAATATACATATTTTCAAACATGCTCTTAAGAGTGACGGAATGAGCTTGATTCTTTACTCATCAAAGAAAACTACTACTGATTTGTGAAAATAGCTGTACATTTCATTTTAGCACTAGGAGAAAACACACTTTATTTTGCATTTCCAATACAATTGGTATGTGGCATTCATGGAACTGAATACAGTTCACAAGGAACTCAGTGTTGATCATAGGTGTAATGATGGCCCCTGGTCAAAACAATGTGAACATTTGTGGGGTTTTTTAATTTCTTTTTGGGGTTTTGTTTTTCGTTTTGCTTTTGTTTTACAAAATACAAATCTGAAAAGGTTAGTCTTCAGTAAAGTACCTTCACTAGCTCCCTGGATAAATAAGTCTGCTGATTCAGACACACGGGGCCCCTTAGAAGTGGACACCTGGGGCGCCTGGGTGGCGCAGTCGGTTAAGCGTCCGACTTCAACCAGGTCACGATCTCGCGGTCCGGGAGTTCGAGCCCCGCGTCGGGCTCTGGGCTGATGGCTCGGAGCCTGGAGCCTGTTTCCGATTCTGTGTCTCCCTCTCTCTCTGCCCCTCCCCCGTTCATGCTCTGTCTCTCTCTGTCCCAAAAATAAATAAACGTTGGAAAAAAAAAAAGAAGTGGACACCAGAGGTGGACACCATTTGAAATCTTCCAGTGGTCTTCAAATACATCAGGTGGCCATGAGTTCCTGGTTTCCACTTCGTTCTCCCCCCCACCACCCTGTTGCTAGGGTTACCTAGTGAGCGCTCACCTGTTTTGCTCAGATCAAAGTCGGCTTCATTTATAAAGTTCCATACTCCAGAGATTTAATATCTATAAAAACAACATGCATCAATATATTAACATTTCAGGGTTATAGCTCTCCTTTTCTCTCCCGAACAAGGTGGAATTGTTTTGTGTTTCTCGTTTGTATTCCCACTGCCTATCATGGAGCTTGAGAGCTGTGTATTGTGTCCTCACTTAATAATTGCTGGAGGGATGGATGGATGGATGGATGGACAGACGGACGGACGGATGGACAGATGGATGGACGGACAGATGGATGGACGGACGGACGGACGGACGGAAGGATGGATGGACGGACGGATGGATAGATGGACCGATGGACGGATGGATGGATAGATGGACAGATGGACGGACAGATGGATGGATGGATGGATGGATGGACAGATGGTTGGACAGACAGATGGATGGATGGATGGATGGATAGATGGACAGATGGACAGACGAATGATTTTTTTCTAGAAGTACACAAAGGGTGCAGATGAGGTTGGAGATGAGTAGAGAAAGATGAAAACATGATCCTTTTAGATTCCGTAGTAACAAACTTTTCCAAATATGTTTTCCAAAAGTACTTCACAACACAGGATTTTAGGACTATACGATGTGCAAACCGCGTAAAGGATAGTTTATCTGAAGGGAGGCAGAGATGACGTATTTTACTGATCCTGGCCACAGGTGTATAGTTCATGTATACATGTTTACCAGATAACGTTGCAATATTTTATTAAAGTGAAATTTACATATAAATTCTACTCTGGCTGTGATCATCTTAGTTAATGCAGAAAGGAGAAAATCAATGTGTGACACAAATCAAAGCGGCCTCAAGGACTGAGTGAGACTGGCGGGATAGCCGTACGAGCAAACCCTTGATGTAGGTCAAGCCTCGGTTCACATTTCAAATTAAAAGTTTGTTGCTATGTTTTAAGGCTACAACAGTAACCATGCATTTAGCACCAACCATGTGTCAGACTGTGTTTTAAGAGCTTGCCACAACAGTTTACTGAATCCCACAATGGCCCCACGAGACAGGTGTTGTTACACCCCTTATGCCTGGGTAGAAATCCACGCTCAGAGAGGAAAAGTAACTTACCCTTGTAGCATGTTCAGTGAGCAGGGAAGCTTGGACTCCTTTGAAACGCAACCACCGTAGCGGTCCCTGGGCAGCTCAGTCAGTTAAGCTTCCAACTTGATTTCAGCTAGGGTCGTGATGTGGAGCCCCCCGTCGGGCTCCATGCTGAGTGTGGAGCCTGCTTGGGATCCTCTCTCTCCCTGTCCCTCCTCTCCCTTCCCGCAAAATAAATAAATAGACATAAAAAAAAAAAAAGACATGCGGTCACTCTGGAGCTAATGGCTAATCTCCTAGTGGCAGCCTTCTGCTCCCTTGTGACTCCCGGAAGGCTGTCTGACCTGGGGCCTCATTTTTGTCATCTCTAAAATCTAAGGGCACCAAGACTTTCAGAAGTTCTCTTAAATACTCATTGTTTTTTTTGTTTATTTTCTTTGTCTTCTGGAATGGAGATTGGCCAAAGTCACTCTCAACGAAAATACCGTCACCGAAGATACGCATTTCTGTCATATATGAAAACACCCAGAAGTGGCCACGTGCTCAGACACGATGATCATTTGTTTACCCAGGGTGGTGACGCTTTAACCTTGCTGTCAGGATAAAAATCTTTGATTTGCCTCACACTTAAAATTGCAATTGGACTCAATCTGGTTCACGGTTGCTGGGAAACGTCGCCTGTGCCACTGGAGATGTGGTAACGTGACAATTTGTCCGGAGCAAAAGCTCTTCAGAAGTCTGTGGTCGGCACCAAACGTGGGGAAGTTTTGAAAATAGTAGCAACGATCTGACTCTCACTGCAAGAAATTTTGTATCACTTTATTCAATTAAAATATGAAATGCATTAAGCGTCGTGTCTGAAATACGGAAACAGCTGTGAAAATTATCTCTCTGTCTTCAGCCTTGTGTCTTT
This sequence comes from Leopardus geoffroyi, assembly GCF_018350155.1. NCBI lineage: Eukaryota > Metazoa > Chordata > Mammalia > Carnivora > Felidae > Leopardus > Leopardus geoffroyi. The sequence continues at coordinate 137,577,173 of NC_059336.1, forward strand.
CTAATTCATTCATGATACTGTGGATAAAATGATATTTTAAAATGCAAATACGACCATTCTGTTTCTAGGTTTAAAGTTCATGGATACATCTCCCTGGCCTCAGATGAGCCTAAACTTCTCAGCACGACCTCAATGTCCACGAAGACCCACTTTTCTACATGTTCTGCTATCCCTCCCTGCCTCCTTACACCTGACGCCTGAGAATCCTGGGTGGTATTTTTCCAACGCGTCACTCCGTCTGCCTCACTTCCACACAGGGCCAGCTACACGTCCTTCGGAACTTAGTCAAATGGCACTACTTTTAGGAAGGCTTTTGTGCTGTGATCAGTCCGAGCTTGACAGCTACCTTAGATGCAGTTCTGGTTCAATGCTGAAAACGACAATGTGAGCCAGACAGAGATCTCTGTCAAGGTTGCAAAGCTGAGTGAGACCGAGAACCTGAACAAATTCTGTACTGGGGAAAAGGCAGAGTATGGATGTACCCATGAGGCACACAGGACAAGGCAATGGCACAGCCTGATATGCTTTTCCCCAAAATACTGTTAGAATAGCTCTAAAGGGACCTCAAAAAGGAACCAAAATGCATCTTTAGTGAAATACTGAAAAACAGTAAATTAAGTCTATAATTTACTGCTGGTTACAATTGCAGGAAAAAAAAATACATTTACGTTTTTTTCACAGTATAACCCAAATATATTTTATGGAGGCTTAAGTATTTAAAGAGTTTGGTGTTGGTATCTGGCAGATGAAGATATGTAGAGAAACTGATCCCATACGTGAAACGGTGGTGAAAGACAAGAGTATCGCTTTAATGATATAGCTGAACAGGTGTTGAAATAAGAGGAACTACCAGAAAGCAGAACCAGCCAGAAGGCTGAGTCTAGGACCAGAATTTCTCCTGAGAGCATCTGCTGATTCCAGGTGGCCTTGGGCCATATTTCTTTCTGGCTTTCCTAGGCAAACAGGCAAAGAAACAAAATCAGAAGCCCTGTTCTCTGCAGGATCCTATCACAACATTCTGCATAAAAATGGACAATGCAAGTGTGACCTCGTCATGAGGTGGGACAAGCATCGAGGCTTGGTGATACAGATCAATGGAACGGAATGGAAAATAAACCTTTCCACTTCTTCCCAAGTGATTTTCTGCAAGGTGTGAACACAACCCCGCGGGGAAAGAATCGTCCCTTTTCAATGGATTGTGCGGGGATAATTATGTATTAAGTGTGAAAATTAATTAAGTAATGGAATGAGACCCTCTAAGCATAAAGCGGTCTATACACACAATGGACTATTATTCAGCTTTAAACAAGAAGGAAATCCGGGCACACGTGGATGGGTGCACCGTGAGAACATTACGATGAGTGAGTAAGCCAGTCACAGAAAGACAAGTGTTCTATGATTCCACTCTACGACGCATCTAAAGTATTCAGATCTACAGGACCCGGGGAAAGAATGGGCGTTGCAGAGGCTGGGGCAGCTGTTTAACGGGTAGGTATAGAGTTTGCAAGACGAAAAAAATCTGGAGAAAACAATTCCACAGCAACGTGAATGCACGCAGGTAACGCTACTGAACTGAACCTAAAAATGGTAAGGACGGTACATTTTGTGTCAGGTGTTTTCACCACAACGAAAGCACACGTTACAAATGAAATCAGACCCCGACTTCGAAGAAGTCATAGACTTAAATAGAAGAGCTTAGGCCATCGACATCTAGAAGAAAACATACGAGAATCTCTGGCGGTCAGGCCAAGTTCGTAGGCAGGAAGCCAACAGCACGGTCCGGGAGGGAAGAGGGCGGAGGAAGCAGGCCTCCTCAGAACACATGCTTGTATTTCAGAAGGCGGCATTGTAGAAGATGAAATGACAGCCAAAGAGCAAATCCTTGGACCCGCTAGCCGACCAAAGACTTGCATCTAGAAAACCAAAAAGAACATTCCAACTTACTAATAAGAAAAACACAACTGAGAAAAACGGGCAAAAGATTTCAGTGGAAATGTCACCGAAGATGCACAGACGGCTCACCAACACCTGCTAAGGAGTCCGGCATCGTTAGCCGATAGGGGAAAGCGTGACCCTTGCCGGTTTCCAGTTCGGAGCTTCGGGAGCTCGGGGACAGCTGTTCCATTCTAGCAAGTAAAAGGGGGAACGGGTGGAAACATCAGCAATTTTTCTCGGATCTGGAATCGACAGGGGTGGGGACGGAAGGCAAACGCTGCCTACTGGACTGTGAAAAGCCAGGGCTCACCCGGACACAGGCCAACAGTGGACATGGCCTTGAGAACCAGCCCGGGCCGGGGCGGGGGGTGAGGAAGCTTCCCTGTGATCGAGGTCATTGCTGGGGGCTCGGTGTAAACCACTCTGAGAGATCAGAGCTCCAGAGGGACGCAGTCATAGCCACCCCCCACCATGCCCTATGAGACTCATCTCCAGGGGCTCCACTGGTACCCAAAATAAATATTGCAGAAAAATCCCGCTGGGGAGGGAAAAGGAACCATTCTGAAATTTGCCAGAGCCCCGTGTCCCTCCCAAGGCCAGCCCTCAGCGGAAACTAGGTCACCAGACCTAACCTAGCCTGACCGCCCTGGGGAAGGTAAATCCCCAACTCCAGCCCCCTTCAGCCCTCCACGTGGCAGAAGGTATAACAACGACGACAACACAATGTGATACCCTCATATTCCCAACAGAGGAGCTATAATCAAGAAGACAGACAGTAATAACTGTTGACAAGGAGAAATCAGAACCCTCCTAGGTTAGCACCGTGGGATGTAACATGATTTTATGGAACGTAAATGGCCCAGCCGCTTTGGAGCACACTCGGTTAAGCAACTTCTTCAATAAACAGGCGCTTAAAATTAGACTGGACAGTTCCATTCTGTTGTAGCCACTGTGCAGAAAGAGGAAAAACCCCCCACCTGAAGTTTGGGTTAAAGGCGGACACTATAAAGAAAGTTTGCTACTCACAAATGAAGCTTTCTGAGGCAAGCAGGAAAGAAGCCCGGCTGGGGGGGTTAATTGTGGGCGGAGGGGGGGACCAGGAGAGGCTTCCCATGTGGGCAGACGCTTGCATGGTTTGAATTTTCTGCCTCGAAGGAGCACGCGAGTATTCTGATCTAGTTTTCCAGATGTGGGACACAAGGGGAGAGGGAGAGATGATATTTTAAAAGCTATCAGCAGTCAAACATCAAAAAAATGGAGTGAAAACCACCAATGTAAAGGATAACAGTCAACGCTACCTGACTCCAAGGTGGTCCCAGGATGACGAGAGGGTGCCCGAGGCCAGCTTGCTTGGAGACAGACAGAAAAGAAAGTTCCTCGGCAAAGGTGCCATTCTGCATCAGGCAGCAATCACCTCAGCGTGAGCGATTCGGATAGAGGACCACTATTTCTCTGCAGTGGTTTTAGGTCAGAGGTTGGTCTCTGGAAAACCCTAGTATTGTATACAATTTGCGATTCTGTAGTTTTTTTTTTTTTCTTTTTCCTTTTCTCACTTTCTTGATGAAAATGCCAAGCAAGCATATAGTGACATTCTGAATGGTGTTATAACTGATGAGAGTTTTGGGGTGATCGTGCGGTTCGTGGGGTCCAGAGCCCACGGCCAGAAAAGAGTTCTTGAAGACATTCTTTGGTGCAAAAAGGTGGTTTTATTAAAGCACAGGGACAGGATCTGTGGGCAGGAAGAACTGCCCTGGGACCACGAGGAGAGACGGGTTATATGCTATGGGGTTGGGAGAGATCAAGTCCAGGGGAAGTTTCCAGTGAGATTTTCATATGCTAAAGAGGACTCCCAAGTTCCTGGAGGCCTGGCTATTGTCAAGCTAAGGTTTGTTTCCCTCCAGCAAAGCATGAGCATTAACACAGAGGAGAGTTCTGGAGAAACTCTGCTGCCTCAAGTATCTGTCAATGGGCTGCAGGTTTTAAGGAAATTTAACTTTATCTGCCATTTCCTTCTACTTTTGTTCCCACATCATAACCAGCACCGAAATGGAGTCAAAAACGAAGTTAAAACTAAAACCTCACAAGTAAGAGCACCTGAGTGGCTCAGTCGGTTAAGCATCCCACTCTTGATTTCGGCTCGGGTCATGATCTAATGGTTCGTGGGTTCGAGCCCCACGTTGGGCTCTGTGCTGACAGTGCAGAGCCTGCTTGGGATTCTCTCTCTCTCCCTCTCACTCTCTCTTCCCTCCCCTGCTCACGCTCCCTCTCTCCCTCAAAACAAATAAGTACACTTCAGAAAAAGTATTAAAGTCTCAGAAGGAAAAACGCATGGCCCATTCTTGTGTAAACACTTCCAGAGAATAGGAAAAGGGGGAATCCTGCTTGATTCGTTTTATGGTTTATTTTAATCCTGGATATTAGATCCAGAAAAAGAAAGAATAAGAAGGAAACCGTTGTTAAATAAAACTCAGGAACATATTTGAAAACCTTTGAAAATATCAGCCAATAAAATCGAGAAATGAACCGCTTCTCCAGCTGGCCTGTCTCCATTGAGTCGACATTGAGTCGGACATTGGGAGATTGTGTGTGTGTGTGTGTGTGTGTGTGTGTGTGTGTGGATCACCACTCATATTTTTCATTAATTCATAAAAGTTAACTACTCTGTGATCATCTCAATGTATCCTAAAAGTAATTTAGCAGATTCTGCAGGGATTCGCAAGAAACACTTGTGGCAAACTAGAAGACAAGGGAACTGTCTCCACCCCGAAATGCTAGGCGGAATTCACTAGAAACTGAACGCATGGTCAAGTATCAATGCAGGAAAAAGTCAAGGAGACCCGAGGCCCTGCCCCTGCAATACTTCAAAGGAAAACCCAGGGCTTAAAGTTTACAAAGTTTGGAAGAAGTAAAAAGGTCACCACTGGCCGATGATCCCATTGTCTAAATCAGGCTGCCTAAAGCTTCTGTTACATTCTTTTTTTTAAATGGTTACATTTGTACAGCACGCTGAGTTTTAAAAATCTGTTTACTGCCGGCTGCAGGCAACAAGCCCCCAGGCTGCGGGCAACCTTAGGACTGGAGGAGCTGAATTGATAACATTTTCAGCATAGTTACGGTTCACCCCAGGCACCTGTTCGGAGACTACGACTAGTAGAAACAAAGTGTTAGAATCTAAAAGTAGGCTGGGCAAGGTGGTTTTTCACCGTCTCCTGCTCTCCCCCTTGGAGGGGCTGGAGAGACACCGGCCCCAGGCTGGTGGGGCTCGTGCCCAGGACGTGACCCGTGGCGCTGGGAGGGTGAAATTGACAATTCTGCTGGTCACAGGGTGGGACACGGCCCCACAGGGGCTGCCCTTGCCAACAGGCTGAACCCCCAGGGGCTGCATGGGGCGGGCTTTGTAATATCAGGAGGGGAAGGGGTCACTGGGTCCCCTGGCTGCACGTGGCTGGCTTATTTGAACAAATCAGTGGTCTTGCCGGCCTACACTCTTGGATAAGCGGGAACTGCCTGTCTCCCTTGATGAGGAGGTGGTTTGTCTCGGGGGTATTATGATGAGGTGTTTGGGGTGACAGTGGGGTTTGTGGGGTCCGGAGCCAACAACCAAGGGAGAGTTCTTGAAGACGTCTTTGGTGCAAAAAGGTGGTTTTCTTAAAGCACAGGGACAGGACCGTGGGCAGGAAGAGCCGCCCAGGGCACCATGAGGAGAGACCGATTACATCCTTGGGAGTTGGGAGAGGTGAGCCCCTCTCCCCCCAGGGAAGTTTCCAGTGAGGTTTTCAAATGCTAAAGAGGACTCCCAGGATCCTGGAGGCCTGGCTACTGTCAGGCTAAGGTGGTTTTCCCTCTAGTGAAGCATCAGCGTTGAGACACCGCCTCCAGTGTTTGCCAATGGGCTGCAGGTGTAGGGACATTGAGCTCCACCTGCCATTTCCTTCTGCCTTTGTTCCCACGTCGCTGCGGAGGGTGACAGAGACTCAGTTCCTACAGGACTGCGACCTCTATCAGTTAAACCTTTGCTTTTCCCCCTTTCCTCCGTTCTTGGGCAGCCGGGAGAGCCTGGGGAATATCACACATCTCCCACCTGGGGTGGAGGGGTGGGTGGGGGGTCAGCTTGTCTTCTGCTCTCTCCTTATGTTCTGGAAGTAAAGTCAAGGTGGGGGAAGCTGCAGGCCTGCCTGGTTTTCCCGGATGTCAAGGCAGCACATAATACTGGGCCACACTTTTAGGTCTCGCACCACAAGGGGACTAGATATAAAATCCTTATTAAAACTTCGCTACGGGGGCGCCCGGGGGGGCTCCGTTGGTTGAGAGTCCGACTCCTGATTTCGGCTCAGGTCATGATCCCAGGGTCGTGGGATCAAGCCCCGCATCAGGCTCTGCACTGACAGCGTGGAGCCTGCTTGGGATTCTCTCTCTCCCTCTGCCCCTCCCCTGCTCTCTCTCTCCCCTTCTCTCTCTGCCTCTCTCCCTGTCTCAAAAATAAATAAATAAACATTAAAAAAAAACTCAGCTACATTTCTATACATTGATGACAGGATTTGGGAAACACAAATTTTAAAATACTTCTTATAAAATAAAAGAAAATACTTTTTACAAAACATGAACAGACAGAGACCAGCAAGAAAGCTATCAGTAGAGATTCCAAACCTTTCTGGGCACAACTGTAAGCCTTTGCTAAAGGTCATTAAACGAGGCTAAATAAATGGAAAAATGTGTGTACTCATGGGTTGTAAAAATATCAGTTCTTGCAAACACTGCCTGAAGAATCAATTAAATTTTTCATGGAACTTCACAAATGCATTTCCCAATTATAGAGGATTTGCAAAACTTGCCAGTTCATTGCTGCAGAAGGGCCAGGTGGAGCAAAGCCCCCTCCCTGATGTCATGACTTATTACACGACGTATTTAGGGTTGTGTGTGCCCCTCAGACTGAGGGAAACCAGTTTTAGTGCCGATAAGTCTAATAAGGAAGAAATCTCCAACAAATGGTGTCAGGACAACCCCGATCCATATTGTTGAAAAGAAAGCTAAATTGATACTGATTCCATATGATTATCCCCCAAAAGTAATCCCAAATGGATTACAGAATCGAAAGCAAAGCCAAATTTAAAAAACGTTATAAGGAAAGTGGCAGAAACTTTTCATGTCCCTGAAAAGGAATTAAGTCTATGATACCCAGTCCTTAAAGAAAATAAGTAAGTGTTAACATTAAAATTATATTAAGATAAATACATTTTATTCAACTAGCCACCATAAAGACTTTGACCACTGGGAGAAGATATTTGCAAAGCATACAACTAAAAAAGGTTAATCTTCCTAATATATAAAAAACTGAGAGGGGCGTCTGGGTGGTTCAGCCGGCTAAGTGTCTGACTTTGGCTCAGGTCATGACCTCGCAGCTGGGGAGTTCGAGTCCGGTGTCGGGTTTTGTGCTGACAGCTCGGAGCCTGGAGCCTGCTTGGGATTCTGTCTCTCTCTCTCTCTCTCTCTCTGCCCCTCCCCCACTCACACTCTGTCTCTCAAAAATAAATAAACCTTTAAAAACCAAAACAAACAAACCAGAAAGGAGCACATGCACACACACCAAGCAGAGGAAGGGAGCGAACAAAACGAGGCATCATTGCACAGAAAGGAAAGCAGAAATGTCCAGAAAACTAAGCAAATAGATTCCACCTTCTCAGTAATTATGAAAAGGAAAATTAAAACCACAAAGAGATTACATGCCATGTCTACTAGTATCAAATGCTAATTTTGGAAAGTCATTGGCATTTCTTAAAAAATGATAACATGTGTGCAGGCACTGGCAGAGCATTTCCCCTGCTGGGCAGGTGCCCCGGCAAATTCCGGCAAATTCCGGCAAATTCTGGCAAATTCTGGCAAATTCTGGCAAATTCTGGCTCCTGAACACTAGACGAGGAGCACGAGCATGTTTGGGTCCACAGTGGGTCACTGCCACACGACGACTCCAAAGCCACACTTCTTGGCCCCGCTGCGTGCTCCCAGGGACAGGCCCTGCCCGGAGATCTCCTTTGCCGCCTGGCTCTAAGCTGGGCTCTGTCCGTGGACACCGCTGGAAAGTCATTGCAAAACTGTACCAGGAAAAGGCTTCCTTTCCTGGTTCTGGGGTGCTGTTTTTACTGCCTCCAGGGGTCAGCATGCAAGACGCCCCGTGGCATCCACCTCTGTGGCCCCCATGGCCAGCTGTGGCCCGAACCCTCCGTAAACGCCCCCGCCGTTGGGCCAGCCCTACCCACGTCCTGCGGTGGCTTCCGTGATCGCAGTGCCTCCTCCAGGACGGCAGGGTCTCGGCCTGCTCTCCTTTCCTCCCTCCCTCTAGCCACCCCCTTGCAGGCATGCTTGAGATGAAGACCACCTTACTGGTTTGTGACTCTTCAATTAAATTTTCACAGTTCTCAGGGCACCTGGGAGGCTCCGTCAGTTAAGCGTCTGACTCTTGATTTTGGCTCAGGTCACGATCTCACAGTTCATGAGCTCGAGTCCCACGTCGGGCTCTGCGCTGACAGCGTGGAGCCTGCTTGGGATTCTCTGTCTCCTTCTCTCTGCCCCTCCCCCATTCTTGTTCTCTGGCTCTCTCAAAATAAAGAAATAAATAACTTAAAAAAAAACTCACAGTTCTCCTGACCAGACCTTGACTGATACATGTTTATAGCAGTGTGCTTTATAGCAAAAAATATTGGAAGAATATTAAATATTCATCCACAGTAGAAGATATCATTAAACCGTGCTACACAGGCGCAAAGTAATATATCTGGGACTGAAAATAAACACACCACAGCTATCCACATGAACATAACTGAAACTGAAAGGTGTCGTGGTGATTGAAAAAGAAAGTCCTGCCACACCGTGCACGTGGTACTCACATATATATTTTTAACTGGCAAAATCAAATAATATATTATTTTGACATGCAGGCATTTTTAAAGTCTGTCTCTTTATTTTGAGAGAGAGGCAGCACGAGAGGAATAGAGGCAGAGAGAACGGGAGAGAGAGAATCCCAAGCAGGCTCCACAGTGTCGCGCAGAGCCCGACCTGGGGCTCGAACCCACAAAGCCATGAGATCGTGACCTGAGCTGAAACCAAGAGTTGGATGTTTAACCGGTGGAGCCACCCAGGTGCCCCAAGATAGAGGCATTTTTTAACCAATATAATAGCAAGGGAATTCCCAAGCAGAAAATTGGTCTTAGTGTCCACCCTACGGGGGCAAGGTGACGGATGAGATCAGGTGGTGATGCCAGTGTTGCTCTATTTCTTAAGCTGTGGAAAAGCGCGGAGAGTTGTTTGTCTCAATATTGTACTTTTAAAATGTGTGCGGGTATACACGCACGCGTATATAACATTTCACCTGTTTCTTTTGAATGTGTATGAGTAGAGCAAGACTTGCTAAGTCTAAAATCAAGAGGAGATGGCACAAGTTATAATAGTTCCAAAAATAAAATTCAGATTTCCAAATCAACTGGGAAAGAAATTGCTACAACGGTAAGCAATAAATTAATAGGTCAAAATTATAAAGTCAGTATATGATGAATATAAGCAGATAAGTAAAACGCAACAGAATGATAAAATGATGATTGAGAAATAAGTCAATAGTGTTTGAAAATAAACATTAAAAACCTTGGTAGTGAGCATATCAATACAAATTGATACAACGTAGTATGTTCCTTTATTTAGTTAAAAGTTTCAAGTAAATGAAACCACCCTGATGTCCAGGTGGCCAACATTTGGGTTATGTTATCTCTGTCGCATCTTTTTCTGAATCTTATTTGACAATAATTACCAGGAATTTTTTAAATATCCAAATCTTTCCTCCAGCAAATCCACTGCTAAAGAAGTGATTTCCGTGCACTTAGAAATTACGTGCATGTTATCCCAAACCAGAAACCTCCGGAAAGTGCAATGTATGTGGCTGCGTTGTCTGTAGTACATCTCTAGAAATAAATAATAGAACTGCTCAGAATGTCGATGAAAAATATTTCCTGAGGTGGAAAATAATTGTCCTAACACTAATTACACAGTACTTTACCGCATACGTATATGATCGTACACAATAAAAAAACGAGAGACATTTGTCAAAATGTTGATTGTCTTAGGTGAAGAGATCTGCGTGCCATTTCTCTTTTTCTCCCATTTTTGTGTTTTCCAACTCTTACCTTTGTCACTGTTTTCGCAATTGTGGGGGGAAAGCACAGGAAAAACGGGACCCCGGTGTGAATATGCTTTCTGCCAACTCTTCCTTGTATCAGAGGACAGTAGAGCTGATGTTTTGTTCCCTGGGAGTTCATCAGGGCGTCCGACGCAGCGACGGAAGGGGAGAGAGAAGGACTGATGGACACGAGCTTCTCCCATTCGTACACTCAGGGAAAGTTTGCCTGAAAGAGAATTGTCACGTCTCAGAGATTTGCCGCAGAGAATCAATTCCTTTTACTTTCTCATTTGACTGCCCGCTAAAACATGCCTTCGTCCCTCAGTCATGGGTCCAATCCACACGCGTCCCCAAGTGGAGACGTCGCGGAGGGAAGGTCCTGAGGGCAGGAAACCAGAACATGGCTCAGGTGTTCCAGATTCCTGCAGATGCCTGCACGGCTGGCTGGTCCTCACCGTGGTCGAAGCCTGCATTTCCAGCTTTGTGCAAAGTACAGTAGCTAATGCTCCGAGGTGATTGCTACCTGGGTCCTTGTTCCCATTTGAATCTCTCACAGATCTTTCGCTTTGAAAAATGCAACACTTCCCAGGAATCATGGGCTGGAGACCAGACTTTGCTCGTCACTTTGCTTACAAATCCAGGACTATTTCTGTTACTGCAGAGCGCGTCGAGGACCCCCCTTGTAACGTTCCGAATCTGAATGATGATTGGAGCTCCTGGGCAGACAAAAGTAAAAATAACAATAATAATAATAATAATAATAAAATATCCCAAGCCCATCGGCTACAGAATGGGACAGCTGCTCCTGGGAATCATATTGGGAAGTTTCTACCTCGTCTGATCAGCAGACCCAGAAGCCTCAGGTTTAGAGGCAGGGCTGTTGGGAGCCACTTGCAGGTTTCTGACCCACAGGTGGCAGAGACACTGCTGGCATTGTGGCTGCAGGAGGGAGACTTCTGGCATTCCGTCTTCAGCCGTGACCGCGAGGCACTTTGCTGCGTGTGGAAACAGTGGGCGCCCTTGCTCCGAAGCTCGGCGTGGAGCCCGCAGTTTTGACACCCAACGTCTTTCCTGCTCGAAGCAGACAGAGGTTTCATTGTTGCAGCAGAGAATTCTGACTGCTAAAAAAAAAAATCGGTCCACCCCACTGCATGCACGGATACAGAACACAAGGAATATTACCTCCCGGAATCATCTCCCACACTCCCACAGAGCAAGTTAAAGCCGCCCATCCAGAAAATAAGGAAAAGCAAAGAACGAAAATATTTTTCCTTCCTTCCTTCCTTCCTTCCTTCCTTCCTTCCTTCCTTCCTTCTTTCCTTTCTTCCTTCCTCCCTCCCTTCCTTCCTTTCTTCCCTTTCCTTTCCTTTCCTTTTCTTCCCCTTTCCCTTTCTTCTTAAACGAGGGCCACAGATCCAGAGGTCCACTAGTAGAAAAACTGAAAACCCAGTCCAGGCCAAATACTGGAGACCAACGTGAGTAAACCATGCCACGCAGGGAAACAGTGTTTCTGGAGCAGCGTCCGGGTTATGCCATCACAGTTAGGTGGCTGGTACATCCTCTCCTCGTTCAGGGAACATCAGAGCTCTCCAAATCCATTGCAAGGTCAGGGAAGGGGCTGAGTAAACCCAGAGGCAGGACTCAGGCTTACTGTCCTTGTAAGTCCTGATGCCGCTATCCCGTCCGGGTCCTGTGGCCGTGGCTGCGGCCGCATGAGGGCTCTTTCCCAAGGAGCACAGGGACCCCGGATTCCCCAGCTCTGCCCAGGCGAGGGTACTGCCCCCTCAGCCTAACCATAAAGCCGCACATACTTCTGGAAAACTGAAAGACCTAGCCAATGAAACTCCTAGTCCCTCCAGGCATAAAAATAGGAGTGAGCAGCCTGAAACTCAGAGGCAGGTTTTTTTAGCCTAAGTAGCTGTGGGAAATGGTAAGATGGCAAGCTCTAATATGTTCTATGTTTAGGTTATGTACATTCCTATAAGAAAAATTTTATAAATTTCTGTATTTAGAATTGACTTTGGATTGGAGACGCCTTGGGCACAGATAGGGGAGAAAACGAGTTCTGCCTTTCTCTAGCTAGCAGTTCAGTTCTATTTTCTCCGCCTCCGTCTTCCATCTATGAAGGGTGGGGTATGTGCCCGACCTCACTCCCCTGTCCCTTCACAGGAAGCAAATGAGGTAACCAATATCCGATGCCTGGCAAAAAGTAAGGGGTCAATCCATGCCGATGCCTTCATAACCATGAATACACAGAATAGTAACTTTTCCTGTCATTTTTCGTGCGCTCACTCGTTCACAAAGCAATTTCTCCAAGGGAGGGAGTGATGTGCGAATGGGGTTTGAGGGCATAGGAGATTCTAGTTTAAGAGAAATGTTTTAAGGTTTTTTTTTTAACGTTTATTTATTTATTTTTTTAAGACAGAGAGAGACAGAGCATGAATGGGGGAGGGTCAGAGAGAGGGAGACACAGAATCCGAAGCAGGCTCCAGGCTCCGAGCTGTCAGCCCAGAGCCCGACGCGGGGCTCGAGCTCACGGACCGCGAATTCATGACCTGAGCTGGAGTCGGACGCTCAACCGACTGAACCACCCAGGCACCCCAAGAGAAATGTCTTAAAGGAGGCACAGAAGACAGCTATAGGTGCAGACGGCCCGCCAGACTGTGCTGGTGAAGTAACAGCATTCTTCTTCGGGGAACAAGCATGACTTCAGCTTCCACCCACCCTGGACTAACGAGCAACCACAGACTCTCCAGAGGGAAGCGGAGGAAAATTACGGATATGAGTAAGAATATGTTACCTGATCTTGCAACAGTGAACGAAGATTACCTGCTGGAAAATAGGTCCCAAAAAGCTGTTATTTACCGCTGGTGTTGATCCCGGAGGCGCAGGTAGGGGCCAAGGCTTCTGTGTCCGAACGTTTTCTTCCCCCTTCAGTATGGTGCCGGCGTAAGGCATATAGCGATCTGCTTAGAATTTTCATAGTTGCAGAAAAGGTCTGAGACTGTTTAGATAATTTTATTAAGTTTGAAGCAAAGCTGATTTCTCATTTCTTACATCAGTCCCGAGGCTGGAGGCAGTAAATGGTTCTCGGTTTCTCCTGTTCATTAGTCCGTCTTGTCACACTTATCTTATGGGGAAAAAGAAATTAGAAAGATAGATAAATGGGGACCAAATGACTTCCTTGGGCATTTTTAAGGCAGGAAAGTTGACTGAGAATTATCCTAATTATCTTCCTGACCACGTTGTGTACCCTGTAGGTGGGTGATTGAAGGCCTAACTACCTCTCAGACTAATGAGACTGAGGTGTAATTTTTCTCACCCTAAGTCACGTCTCACGAGATATTTTTCACACTTCGACGTGGGCCTGTCAGAGAGCAAATGGCACTCTACAGAAATCCGCCGACTTCTGTCTTGCCAACAGATTTGTCCGCGTGTATCTCAGACAGGGTAACACTTGGTTACCTTGGGTTTGGTCTACACAGAAATTGAGTGGCAGTTTGGTTTGGTGTAGGGAACCGTTTTTACGTCTGAATTGTTTCTCTCTCTTCCTATGGAGATGCTTCCTCCTTTAAACCCAGAGAGATTATTCTCTCTTAATTGCATTTGTGAGAGAAATATCAGAGTAGGGCACACCGATTAAAAATGTGTATTTTTGTGGGGTGCCTGGGTGGCTAAGCATCCATCACCGGCTCAGGCCATGATGTCATAGTTCATGGACTCAAGCCCCACATCGGGCTCTGTGCCGACAGCTCGGAGCCTGGAGCCTGCTTCGGATTCTGGGTCTCCCTCTCTGTCTGCCCCTCCCCTGCTTGCTCTGTCTCTCTCTCTCAAAAATAAATAAGGACTAAAAAAATGTTTTAAATGTGTATTTTTGTAAAGTCAGGAAACAAAAACAAGGTGTGTGTTTCATCATGCAGGGTCTCAGGAAGGTTTATGTGAGATTCCAATGTGGAGAATGACCAGTTCGATAAAATAGCGGCCATGTCCCTAGAAACAAACAACTGTGAGCTCATCAGTCACTCTCTGCTCCTAGAAGATGGATGTCATTTGTGTGGCAATGGTGTGTGACCAAATCTTCTAGATCAACTGGAGGCAGAAGATTTCAATGAGCAGGGTTCGTTCTACTCTTGCTCACTCAGTCATTCAAGAATCATTCATTCATTCACTTAAATAATGATGGCATCCTGTTTGTACCAAGTCACTTGCACGGTCAATTATGAATTCGCTCCCTGTTTGGAAGAAAGGAAGCTAAACATAAATTGTGCAGAATGTCATGTGTTCTGCAATGATAAAAACACAACCATACTGTAAGGTGTTGCTACGATTCACACAAAGAATGATCTCCCTTGAGGACGAGAGAAGAGGAAGGAAAGGCCCAGGAGAAGAAATGAAACTCGCTTGCAGACTCTAGATCAGTGGATCGCATGAGGCTTGAAGGACGCTGTTAGCTTCAGTCCAAACTTCTCTTTCTTTGAACTCTTTTATTTTATCTAATGTAACATATGTGTCTCTTCATTTCGTGCATATTTAATAAGCATAGTTAAAATTTGTTTGCTCACTACATTAGCATTTGGGAGAGTATTCTAGTACGTCTTCAGACAAATAGAATCCTGCAAAATTAAAACTATGTGTAATGAATAACAACACTCACTTTTATCCCCTTCTCTGATGATCAAACTGAACCGTGTTCTCGGTGCCCTATCGGCATCCCAGTCCCCTTGTTTCTGATGTCCCGAACGTAGAGCCCGTGAAAGCTGATGCACATTCCATTCCCTCAGCTCCCTCTCTGTGCCTAGCCATGCCTCTATAAGGGGATATTCAGTGGTAGTGATGGAGACAGGGTCACAGAGCTTTGATTTACTAACTAGACCAATGCAACACACAAATCTTTTCCTCCCCCTTCTCTTCTCCCGGAGTTGGATATTAACAGGGCATCAGCATCACCTACAGCATCTTCTGTTTGCGACAGAGAGGGTTAAGAGAATTGAAAAGACATGAAATCTCAAAGCCGGGAGCTGTCTGCATACCTCCAGAACCCTCACTTTGTGGGAAATACAAACTTATTTTTATTGAAGCCACACTAGGTGGTGTTTTCTGTCGCCTGAAGACAAAGGCCAACTCATTAACCAATTCTGGTTCCCCATTGGTAAGAATTAGCTTCATTTTTTGGGGGGCGCCTGGGTGGCGCAGTCGGTTAAGCGTCCGACTTCAGCCAGGTCACGATCTCGCGGTCCGTGAGTTCGAGCCCCGCATCGGGCTCTGGGCTGATGGCTCAGAGCCTGGAGCCTGTTTCCGATTCTGTGTCTCCCTCTCTCTCTGCCCCTCCCCCGTTCATGCTCTGTCTCTCTCTGTCCCAAAAATAAATAAACGTTGAAAAAAAAAAATTTTTTAAAAAAGAATTAGCTTCATTTTTATGTAATGCACCAGACCATTATACTAATTTCATGTACAGCAGAGTAAAGTTTGTGTTCCGGACGACCTGTCACCACATCCTCTATGACAATGCAGACCTGAGGTTCTCACTCCCATTGGTGCTCTTACCGGAAACCTATCAGCTGAACTAATTGTTTTCCAGCCTAAGCTCGCATGGCCCATCTCCCCAGTCACAGGTACGCGACAGTCTCTTCCAGTCCAGTTTAGGATATTTGGAAGCAATAATTGGACCTGGGTCATGAGCGTGCCTATCATAATTCTGCTTGTGAACTACATGTCACGTTCTTCTTATTGAATCAATGGCAGTGATGTTCGTTCTCGTCGGAAGAGAGGCAACACCAAGAGTTCAGGCTGGATGTTACTGCTTTTACTCATGCTCCGAACAATCTCTCTAAATCTGCATCAGAGTACGTACTGGTACCCAACCTGCTTCTTTTCCTCTCTTCAATTCTGCCCACATTTATTGAGTGCTTACTTTGTGCTGGGCAATAGGGCTGACAGCAAGGGAAATTACACCGTCCCTGTCTTTTGAGAGTCTGGAAGCAATTAACCTTTAAGTTGATAAGGGACTGATAAGTAGGCTACTTTTGATATCATTAATAAATTTGTTCTTTCACGGTAAATTGTGAGACAATTGTGACAAACTATCCATTGCCTTACTAGTGATTGCATTCTTGAGATGACAGGATGCAAAGCGTTTATTTTATAAGATTAAAGCACAAATGTTTAAAAAAAAACTTGAGAGAGAGAAAGAAAGAGAGAATGTGAGCAGGGGAGGGGCAGAGAGAGAGAGGAAGACAGAGAATCCCAAGCAGGCTCCGCCCTGTCAGCACAGAGCACAACTCGAGCTCAGTCTCACGAACCGTGAGACCACAACCTGAGCTGAAATCAAAATTTTAAATCAGGATATATATTAGTCAATCCTATCAGTCATTTTTATGTCATTTCTGCATCATCATCTATATAAATGATTACAATTTTGAATCTTTCCACACAGCATGAGGATATCGAGTTGAATTAACACAAGGGGTCCAAAGAAATCCCTGAATTTCTTCTCAAAATATAAGCTGAGAAAGTTACTATTAGCTTTATTCCTAACAATGAAGAGAAACGGAGGAGAAAGGTAGGCTATGCATCCTATTTTTCTGAGCTTGCAATCTTCTACGGGACGATATGCCACAAATTAGAAATACATGACTTCCATCTCTGAGGCTGCTTAGTTCTCGTACCACGTGAGGTCCGGTGTCGAATCAGAGATCTTCTGAAACATGACATTGCAGATAACATAGCTTAATTTGAGGAAAAGGCAATCGCAGTACAGATAAGCTACATTAGAAGGAATATCTGGCTGCACGTTTATCCTTTGACTCACCCATTCAGCCTTTAAGAGGATGACGAGTGGGCGTTTTCTTGTCCACGTGCTGTGTGAAAGGTACAAAAGAAAGAGGAAAAAAAGGTGCCAAGTAACAGCTCCGAATGTCTCTGAGTGCCACACGGAGCTAAACATCACGGAGCAGAGCTGTGTCTGGCCAGCCAGCGCCCCACGTGCAAGCCGTGCGCAGCAGGGGTGGGTCATGTCCGTGGTCTTTGACCTCAATGGGAAGTATCTGCTCCCCGCGCTGGGAGAGTGTGCGGCTGCCTTCCTTCTCTCTAAAGCCAAAGGACTAGGGCCCAGAGGGAATCGCTCTTCATTCTTGGAGGAAGAGCACCCAGAGTGCTCGTCTCAGGAGATACGAGCACACAGCCCCTGGAGTAGCAGCTGGATGGGAGCACGGGGACGGCTCTCTCCCTGTGACTCACTGTCTACAAGGACGGGGACCTTCCGGAGATGCTCATGTCGTAAGGATCATTGTCAAGTGTTTCTGAGCAAAAGATGGGGTCACCCTCTCTTTCCTCTTGTCCCCCACAGCCTTCGAATTTTTATTTTTTCCTTCCAAAGGAAAACCCACGGAGATTGATGGAGGGCAAGATAGAGGGCCCAGCAAATACAAGCCCCATCTCTGTAAAGAAGATGGGAGTGTGTACCAGGAGGGAGGCCGACGAGTGACCTAACTTCATCACTGTGACAGTCACTGGTGGTGGATGCGACCGAGGTGAAGTTAACAATCTCTACAAGAAGCCACACGTCAGACACACAGAAATCTCCACTCTCCAGGCCACACAGGACAAGAGCTGTATCTGAATTCCTTCCTTCCCAAATATCTGGCCAGCCGAGTAAAGAGGTATCTCAACCCCTTTCCTCCAAGTGAGGGCTTTGCTAGGGGGAGGTGATGTGATGTCTCAAAGGGAACTACCCCTCCCTCTTCTCCAAGCCGCGGAGGTGACAGCAAGGCCTGCGCTGACGTATAGGGTAAAATCAGGTGGAGATTAAAGTTTTAAAGGTTTCAGAACGAAAATGCACAGAAATGTACGGATCCCGCCTCGTTGTAACTCTAGGAGCAGAAAAAAACATACAATATGGCACAAGTGAAAGCTGTGAGTGGCAAAAGGAATAAATATATAATCACAAGGTTATTATGAAAAATTCATAAGTATTCGGACTACCTACTATATACGAACCCTGGTATATGTCTGTGGGGTGGGAAGTTGGTAGGAGCGGAGATGAAATTATAGGGTTTATAGGGAAAAAATTCCTACTGGAGAGACACTTGGCCTGAGGTTTGGGAACGGACTAGGTGTTGGGTCACTTTGCCAAGAAAGAGGGGACAGGGCCCAACATAAGAAGGGACATGGTGGTTAATGCCCCCAGATTCTCAAGGGATCACATACGGTTCCTGACCCGCTGAGCGCTCTCTGGGGCACCGTCTGTTTGTGAAAGAGTCAGGAGCCTGGAAGAATGAGGAGATCCTGGTCAGACAGATGTAAGCAGGGGCCGTGGTTTTAAGACTGTGCCTGGCAAATCTTAACAAACATTGGATGATTCTTCGCTGCAAATACTAACTCATACAAGCAGGAAAGCTGGTCAGGAGCAATGATAAAGACCAAACGACAAAATTATGTCAGATTGACTCCAGGCCTCAGGTAATTACCCAGGTCTTGAGTAACTACTTGACATATGAAGACATCGGCAAGGTAAATAAAATTTTAAAACACACGAACACGTGGGACTAGGCAGTCATCATTCTAACACACTCGTTTCACTAACGCAGTAAGTGCTTATGTTGAGTTAATTAAAGTAATTTCCCAGAACTGCTTGCTGCTAAAAACAAACATCTGATAACACAGGAGTATCACCTTGCGAAGCCCCCAAGAAATACGCTGAACCAAGACTGCAAGATGCTGGAAGATTAAAGCATCGTAGTCATGATTTACTAATTCCTATAAATGACCTTGCATGTAACTGTATTAACGTGGGTCCTTGGGTCAGTCCCCTAGGAGAGGTCCAGTGAAAGAATGAGTTGCCACTGGGATGAATATTTCCCCCCCAAAAGGAAGGTGGCAAAGTAGTTTGGGTTAATTTTTATGAACATTTGAAATGGTCTGTATAGTTTCTTGTTGGTTTCCCCTCAAATGCGTTCCCAATTGTTTGATATTTATTCAGTAAATATCTGCAGACTGGTCAGTGTATCTGGATATTGTGACAGGGATAAAAGGCACTGTATAAAATTGTGCTTGTACTCAAGGGTTTAACAGACTACAAGGCAGGCACAGCTAACCAGACAAAGCTGTAACGTCACGTCGCAAGGGAGCGTGGCATCGCCCAGAAAGAAAGGGCCAGATAACAGGTGCTAAACACCATTGCTTGCTCCTTCCTGGAAACCCCGACCCTTCCTCTCCCAGAACAAAGACGGACTTCTTCACAAGAACACATCTGACAAGTCCATAAACTCCAGTAATTTTCTCCCACCGCAATTCGATTTCAGTGTCTTTAAAACAACGTGTGGAAGGTGTTTTCTGATCATGTAATGATGAAGTGTGAAATGTATCACTGCAGAAATTGCCATAATTTGAACTCTCTTCTTCTTCACTCGTGTGGCCACCTCGTATTCATTAGGGACTCGCTGCTATCCTGTCAGGCCATCAATCCGGACAATGATTTGCTAGAATTAATCACTCAAGTCTAAGAACGTGTAATAAGGCACTACCCCTGAAGTTCCCGTTAACAAAATAATATTCATGATGTCTTCTAACAATTCTGGAGCTAAAGAAAATACGTTGTTTTTTCTCTCTAAGTCTGCATTTTTCATTTATCCCACTCTCTGTCCTCCGACGCTCTCTGTCCTCTCTGCTGCTCCTTCGTAACATTTGAAAGTGCTGAAGTAAAAAATGAAAACTAGTTCACAAGACTGGCAGATTCATTAGGCTGCATAAGCATCAGCACCAGACCCTTCTCCCACCTCACGTTGGGTGCGCACGTACATTCCACGGTGGCTAGCTCGCTACTAAAATATCGTCATGCTGCATTGTTTCCTTTTTAAAAAATGTTTGTGTATTTTTGAGAGAGAGAGAGAGAGAGAGAGACAGAGCATGAGCGGGGAAGGGGCAGAAAGAGAAAGAGGGACAGAGAGCATCCCAAGCAGGTTCTGAGCTGTCAGCACAGAGCGTGACATGGGGCTTGAATCCAGGAATGCTGAGATCACGACCTGACCTGAAGTGGGACGCTTAATCGGCTGAGCTGCCCAGATGCCCCAATGCATTATTTCTTAAGTGAAATATCAAATAATGCATACTGCATATATGTGGGATTTAAAGCAGAATACTTAAGCAGAGCATGACATTTATAATTTTTAAATATAACGCAATATTACCAAAGGCAAAATTCTGTTTATGAGGAAAATAGAAACCGAAATAAGAGACACACCCTGAAGTGACTTCACTTTCTTGCTAAATTTGTCATTTTTCCACTAGGGCGGAAAAAAGGAAAAAATGACAGTTTTGCCACAGATTTCTTACTAATTCTAATCATTATTCTATTCATTAGCATGACCTAATTATTCTTAAACATTTATCATTAAAACGTGTAACTCCTAGATGATCAAAATGCATAGTAACCAATGTGAATAATCCTAGCATTTTTCATGTTTCCCAAAATAAGGTGATCTTTTTTTAATGCTTGAGTAAACTGTTTAAAAAAAAAAAAAAAAAGATATAACAAACATGGACTCAAATTAGAAGGAAGTATTTTCTCTCATCGCAAAGTGCAGGCTTACCGAGCTGGAGATGATATTTGGGTTCAAGGATATGATTCATTTTGCAATAAGTTATTTTGGGATTTTGGAAGCATAGCCATTGCATCACCTAAGAAAGTACCCTATCGTTCCAGATGGTCACAGTATTCAGTTTAGGACCTCCAAGAATTTGAAGTAGGGTGTGGCTAGGGGTCAGGAGAGAAGCAGGGGCTCTGAGTAGGGCAGAGATAACAATGGCCAAGAGCGTGTGAAGAGGGAACAGCTGGGCTCGAGGGAGCTAGCCTCTGGTTCTTCTATTTCCAGGTGGCTTAGGCATCCAAAACTCCTATGAGATAGGGATTCCACTGCTTTCCTCACAGGTTGCCTCTAAGCTCGAGGAAATAAGGTACATGAAGTGCATAAGTGCCTCGGCACTAGGTACGTGAAGGTTTTGACTGGTAGGCATCTGCGGGTCATAACCTGGACCAACCAGGCAGACAGGCCCATCTTCACAGTGGGGGTCTGTGGCTTCTCTTGTGTCTCCTGGTCGGCAGACCACGCTTGCTAATATTTTAGAATGCTACAAGGAGCACAGGATTTGGACCCTGATGTTGAATGTGACTGTTTGTCTGCAACTGGGTCACAAGCCGCTTACAGGTATGACACTTATCACTAAGACTGGACATAATTTACGCAGAACACCGGGTACGGGGCCTGGCCCTTGGTGCCTGTGCAGCTGGGGCCCGCTGTGGGCACTAACAGCGGGCTGTATTTGGGACTGGCCTGGCTCAGCAGCCATTCAGAAAGTACTTGAACTCAGAGCTGAGGCAGTCTGATAAAGCGATAACCCGTGCAAAATTATGTGTCCTGCCACGAATCCTTCCCAAATAGTAGCAGTCAACCTGAATTGTTCTTACCAAAAATATTGTGATTGTGGTAGCAGGACCCACAGAACACACATTTATGTCCTGGAACTCAAAGCCAGTGTTCAATAAGCACTGGTGATAGATGTCTGGGAATAAACTTAGCCAAGAAGGTAGAAGACCTGTACTCTGAAAACTAAAACATTGATGAATGAAGTCAAAGACAACCAAAACCAATGGAAAGATACCCCATACTCATTGGAAGATCCAATATTGCTAAAATGCCCAAGCTACCCAAAGCCATCTATAGATTTAATGCAATTCTTCTCAAAATACCGACCGCATTTTTCACGGAACCAGAGCAAGTGATCCTAAAATTTCTCCAATTTATAGCCAGAGCAATCTTGAAAAAGAAGAACAAAACAGAAGGTATCACAATCCCAGATGTCAAGATATACTACAGAGTTGTGGTGATCAAGAGAGCATGGCACTGACACAAAAATGGGCACAAGGATCAGTGGAACAGAATGGAAAACCCAGAAATAGACCAACAGTTATATGGTCAATGAATCTTCGACAACAGAGGTGTGGGGAAAAGACAGTCTTCTCAGTAACTGGGCTGAGAATACTGGGAACTGAACAACCAAATGCAAAAAAAAGAAAGAAAGAAAGAAAGAAAAAGAAAGAAAGAAGAAAGAAAGAAAGAAAGAAAGAAAGAAAGAAAGAAAGAAAGAAAGAAAGAAACTGGACCATTTTCTTACACCATACACAAAAATAAACTCAAAATGGATTACGGACCTAAATGTGAGACCTGGAACCATACGAATCCTAGAAGAGAGCACAGACAGTAATTTCTCCCACATCAGCCATAGCAACATTTTTGTAGCTATGTCTCCTGAGGCAAGGGAAATAAAATAAAAAATAGACTATTGGGACTACATCAAAATACAAAGCTTCTGCACAGCAAAGGAAACAATCAACAAAAATACAAGACAACCTATGGAATGGGAGAAGATATTTGCAAATGGCATATTCCATAAAGAGTCAGTATCCAAAAAATATAAGGAACTTGCACAACGTAACACCAGAGAACAAATAACCCAATTGAAAATGGGTGGAAGACAGGAACAGACATTTCTCCAAAGAAGACATCCGGATGGCCAACAAGCACATGACAAGATGCTCAACATCACTCATCATCAGGGAAACGTAAATCAAAAACTACAGCGAGATATCACCTCACCCCTGTCAGGATGGCTGAAATGAAAACTGCAAAAAACAAGCCTTAAGGAGGATGTGAAGAAAAAGGAACGCTCTTGCACTGTTGGTTGGAATGCAACCTGGCGCAGCCGTGTAGAAAACAGTATGGAGTTCGCTCAAAAAAGTGAAAATAAAATTACCATATAACCCAGTCATTCCACTACTGGTTACTGACCCAAAGAATATGAAAATGCATTCAAAGGATACATGCACCCAGATGTTTATTGCAGCATTACTTGTAATAGCCAAATTATGGAAACAGCCCAAGGGTCCATCAATAGATGAATGGATAAAGAAGATGTGGTGTGTATATTTTATTCTTTTTATGGCTGAGTACTATTCCGTTGCATATGTATGTGTGTGTGTGTACAATTCCATTTACATATATATAATTAATTCCATTAATATATATGATTATATTATATCCATTAATTCCATTAATATATACGATGGACTATTACTCAGCCGTAAAAAGAATAAAATCTTACACTTCGCAACATGGATGGATCTAGAGAGTGTGATGCTAAGTGAAGTCAGTCAGTCAGAGAAAGACATACCATATGGTTTCACTCATCTGTGAATTTAGGAAACAAGACAAAGGGGGAAAAAAGAGACAAACCAAGAAACAGACTCTTAACTACAGAGAACACACTGGTGGTCACCAGAGGGCAGGTGGGGGGGTGCGGGGAAATCGGTGATGGGGATGAAGAGTATACCCATCTGATGAGCGCTGAGTGATGGATACAAGAATTTGTGAATCACTATATTGTACACCTGAGGCTACTATAACACTGTATTCTAACTGTACTGGAATTTAAACGCACGCACACTTTTACAACACTGTTTCTTTCGTCTTCGCAAAAACTCTGTTCGTTTAAAATTGGTTAATGTTCACTGAGCTCTTA
Organism: Leopardus geoffroyi; assembly: GCF_018350155.1. Taxonomy (NCBI): domain Eukaryota; kingdom Metazoa; phylum Chordata; class Mammalia; order Carnivora; family Felidae; genus Leopardus; species Leopardus geoffroyi. The sequence continues at coordinate 137,600,841 of NC_059336.1, forward strand.
CTATATGCCATAATCTGTCCTGGGTGCTTTCAGATCTGGTGTGATCCCTCCCTTCTTTAAGGGATTTTGTCTCTAAAATCCCTTACTTACCATAGTGAACAAGGTTCACGCAAAAAATCAGAATACGCACAGAATTAATTTTCTATATGGAGAGGAAAAAAAAGAGAGCGACCAGAATAATAGACAAACTGTTTGAAAGTATGAACCAAATAAAAAAATACCACTTTCTTCATTAACAGAATACCCAGGTTTATAACCGTGATAGTATTTGTCTTTCTGCCTTTTTTGTTGTTGTCTACATTTTCATATTTTAACGAGTACCTGGATGGAGTCAGCACAAATCTAAGGAAGTAAAAATTAGACAGAGGTCTTGTGCTTGACTTTTTATAGCTCCGAGGCAAACAAGGCGTGATATCCTGGTAGACAGGCAGTCAGACATTACAGGCCATGACCTCGCCATAAAGAGTTTTGAATGCCATCAATAAATCACTCCCTAATTAACCTTCCCAAAGAACAGAGTGCAATACAGCTGGCTACGTTTACGGTAAAATCACCATAAAAGAATGTGCATCATCAGAGTTATTTTGGAAAGGATTAGTGCATTTTAGCAATCTATGTAGTAATAATTGTTCCAACGACCAACTATGTAGAATTACCAACGAAACACTTTAAGCTACATTTGCGTGGACGTATACATGTATGCCATTGAAATCCACAAGCAGCTGTGAAGCATTGTAAAAAAAGTAAAACAACAAACAACCAAACATAAATTAGCTCCAGGGGGACAGAAGGAGAGGTCAGGTTATACCAGATTAAAAAATCCTGAACTTGCATACGTTACTTAATACATATGAGTATCTGTTTCCAAGCTTTAATTGCATACGGAAATGATGCCTGTCTCATATTACTGTTGAAAGTATTCATTGAAATAATATGTTAAAAAATCCTTTTAGGTTCTATGTCTATATTTAGTATAATTTTGTGTCCTTTAAGGGATCATGGATTTTTTACTTATTTAATCTTTAATAACCTTATTTACCAAAACAACTCATTGTAATACATAAGACATCCATTTTTAGTGAAGTTCTTACTTGATGGACTAATTACATAGAGACAGGACTGATGAATGAGGGGAGTTTATTTCAGTATTTCTGCACACGTATTTTGCTATAGTGCTTGATATGTCATGATTAGCTCTAGGAGAATTGACTCAGAAATGGAAATAGTGGCGTGTAAAATATAAATTCTACAGTAATTCCATTGTTTTATCCCAACCTATATAAAACTTACTGTGTCAGAAAGTTCCTCGTTTTGCTTCATCTCAATTTTTGTACAATGGGTATATTTTTGCTAACTCACAGTAAAGGAAAAGTAGAATAAGTTAAATATGATAAAATGCAGACATTTTCAAAGGTCATGTATTAACTTTTTTTTTTTAATAAACTGAAGTTTATCATTCTTTTTGGTTGAAGCAGAGAAGGTAGAATTCTTGAAATTCGCCAAACAAAAATACCATCGGTGGCAGACAGATCTAAACCGAATCCAGATGTGTCCTTAGAATGGTGGTGTCTCCAGGAAGAAAGACTGAGTAAAATTTACAAAACTGAAGATACTTAGACTAGAAAGAGAAGGCTTAAGATCTGGGAGAGTATCAGGAAGTACAAGACCTGGGGTGATGGGCACTTGTTTAAAAATACATTGAGAACTTGTCTATGGAAGAATACCTAGACCAAAGGAAAAAAAAAAAAAAAAGACAGAAATAATAAATAAAGTATACAGGAGAATAAATACAACTCACCTAAAACTCTTTTCAAAGGACAGCACGGAATAATAATGAAGACTGGAATCTATTGCTGAAGCCCAGAATATCAGTATATAGGAGCTTATAAGCGAGGTGACGTTGAATGAGTTATTCAAGTTCAGGTTTGGGTTTCCTTGCGTGTGAAATAGTGTCACACATGGGATCTCTATAGTATCTGGGAAAATTAAGGAAAGGAATGTAGATAAAGTGCTGAGAAAGGAGAGACACGAAATAAGTGACCTGTAAAAATTGCCTGCAAAAATTAGACTTACTGCGAATAACAAGCCATCTCCTTTTAACATAGATATTAAATATATGGGGCGCCTGGGTGGCTCAGTCGGTTAAGCGTCCGACTTCGGCTCAGGTCATGATCTCATGGCTCGGGGGTTCGAGCCCCATGGTGGGCTCTGTGCTGACAGCTCAGAGCCTGGAGCCTGCTTCGGATTCTGCGTCTCTGTGTCTCTGTCTCTGTCTCTGCCCCTCCCCCACTTGCGCTCCGTGTCTCTCTCTCTCTCTCTCAAAAATTAATAAACACTTAAAAAATTTAAATATATATATTCATATTAAATAAATCTAAATCCATTTTTAAGATAATAATAAATAATATATATAATAAAATAAGGTAAGCATACATTGTTTTCAAGTAAATAATATCGATCGTCGCTGCAGACGTTTTGGCAACATAGAAACTGTATTTAAAAACTCGCCTTTGATCTTACATTATTATCTAAATGTGACTTATTCTGATCAACTGTATTGAGATTGTAGGGCATATAAGTCACATCTTAATATGCTCACTGAGCAGTGATCTTTGGGGAGCATAATGGTGGTGTCTATTATCTCTTAATGCAGGTGTAACCGTAAGAGCCACATTATCAACTACCACACTCTTGATCGTTCTATAGTCCCGAAAAACATGGTAAGAATATTTGCGTCTATTTCATGAGAGATTTTTGTTGTTGTTGTTTTTCTTGTAATGTCTTTATCTGGTTTGTGTATCAGGTTAGGCTGAACTCATGCAATTACTGTGAAACTATCCCTTCCTCATCGATTTTCTGTAAGAACTTGTGAAGAGTTTGTGTCATTTCTTCCTTAAATATTTGGTGGGGTTTACCACTGACACCGTCTTTTTAATGGAAACATTTTAAACTACGCATTTAAATTTAAATAAATACAGGACCATTCAGTTCATCAATTTCAAAGCTCTCTGGGGAGAGTTTCAGGGGTTTGTTTCTTTCAAGAAATTGGCCTATTTTATCTAAGCTGTTGACTTTATTAGCATAAAGTTGTTCATGGTATTTATTTATTTGTTTTTTGTACATAGTCTTTATTTATTATTCTTTTAACATCTAAGAACTCGTATGCTCCCTCTTCTATTCCTGATATTGATTCTCATGGTATTAGAAGCATAATTTTAATAACTGTTACAGAACCTTGTACATTACTGTGTTCAACATTTCTGAATCTCCTTTTTCTCTTTGGTAATGCTTTTTGATCTAAGATGTCAGATCTGAACATACTAAGCATCAAAATATGACCTCGGCTCTATTTCTTCATATTTAATATATAATGCTCATGATTTTAACTTTTACTCTTTTGATCTCTTTGCTTGAGTTTGTCCTTTTTAGAAGACTTGGCGTAGAATTCGCTTTTGAATTTTGTTTAGAATCCGAAAAATCTTTTACTCTAGTTGTACTTAATTTGTTTTTTTTAATGTAGCTGTTGACATTTAGGGAATGCATTTTTCCCTAATAGTTTCTTTCATACAATAACTTTCTGTAATACATTTAACTCTCTTGTGTTTCGAACTGTCTATTGCTTTCCTATCATTAGCAATTTTCAAACTAGTAATAACTTTTCACTTTCTCTCTCTTTCCTGTAGCAGCCAAATTGAAGAAACGGCATCTTTCCAGTTCATTCCTCTATGGTAATCAATGCAGTGTTTATGGATTTGGCTATACAGATACACTCTCTATATTCCCTCTAAGTTTTTATAATTTTACATTATATTTTCTGGTCTTATATTTATTTTATACTACGTAATTATTTTCTGAAGGTCAATTTGGTGGATGTACTTCTTTGGATTATATTTTCCTTTCCTGATTATGTTAAATATAGTTTCCTATGGTCTGCTTGCACGTATCGTCACAACCAAAAATTATGATGTCAGTTTTGTTTTCTTCCCATTGTAAGTGGCTTGGTATTTTTGTCTAATAGTCTTCAAAGATTGCTAATATAACTATGGAGAATATAATAGAATAAACTAAGACTTAATAATGAACATATATTGAAAGTTCAACGATATAAAAAATTATTAATAAGCTACGTATTGTAGGGTGTTTTCCCCAGGGAGGCTCCATGTTCTTTTATCTTGTACTTTCTTTTTTTTTTCGATTTTTTAAATTATTTATTTGTTTATTAATTTTAACATGAAATTTATTGTCAAATTGGTTTCCATACAACACCCAGGGCTTATACTTTCAACTCTCCTTTTTTTCAGAAACACTTTCTTAAATTATTGACTTAACATGTTGAATTATTTCTTTGGTTTTCCTCTTTATTAACTCCTAACACAGGGATGTTAAATCTCTCTTGGCTATTTTCTATATCATTCTCTACTGCTTTTTACTTAATGCCTTTCTTCATTAATCATGTTTTTCTTTATATCTTCTCATCTATTGAGGCATAATCTATGCTTGTTACTTATTTACTTGCTTTTCACACCCTCCTGGTATAGTAATTTATTTCTGAAATGGTTGTTTTATTTATAATTCCCCCCTAAGTTCTCTTTTCTGGAATGTTAAATCTTGTTGGCCTAATGTTAAAAAAAATACGGTAGTCTCCTTCTAGACATCAGGTGGCTTTCTGCCTTTCTCCTCCAATGGACCCTCCCTTTCCTTGGGACCTACTGAGTCAAGCTGAATCATTAGTTTTCCACTCATAGCATTTTCTGTTTAGAGTCAACTTTTTACCTGGAAGAAAATTGTGGTTAGCTTGTTTTCCTAATTCATGAGTCCCAGAACCTTCCAGCACTGTCCAGCCTTTCCATGCATCCACGGTAGTGGAAAGGGACTAAAAAGTCCCTCCCAGTTTCAACGTCTGCCTTCAGGTTGTACCACTGACGTTTCCACTGAGTGATGGTGAATTTTGAATGTTCTTCTTCCCTGGATTTCAAAATTCTCCTTTTCCTGTCCCAGCAAATCTCATCCTGTATAACTCTCCCCAAAAGGAACTCTTCTCTGCTATTGAAATACCTCCAGTGCCTTCAGATACTTATATCTATATGTATTTTGATATTTTTTCCAGAGTCCAAGATTGTCCTCCGAGGCTTTGGTTTCTACAGACTACTTTGCCACTACAAGGAGTAGAACCGCTACTTTTTAATTGTTTACCTAAATACTTTTTTTTAATTATGGGAAGTTGTTAGATTAAATGTTTTTTAGATTAGTGTTTCTTATGGCAAAGGAGTTACCTGAAATCCAGAGTAAAGCTGAGAGATGAATTTCAGAAGAATCACTTGCCGGGGAGCCCTGGAGGCAACATAATGACTATTTTTCTGGTAATTGGATTCAGTTGAATTTAAATATTCATTGAATATTTTTGTTCTTTTTGTCAGGCATGGTGCTAGCTGGGGATTCAGACATGAACAACATCTGGCCGTGTCTTCTAGGAGCTCAGATCTTTTTTTTTTTTTTTTTTGAGCTCAGATCTTAATGCACATCTCACCCTACACAGAAGTGACCTTACTACATGTGGCAGGTGAGTTGTGCTGTGGATATTCACAAGGTAGACAGAGTAATGTTCGCCAGAAGAATAATATCAGCCTGCATCAAGTGGGTGACAAATGATCGGTTCTTGCAGATAGTATGGGGTTGGGAGGTTGAGAAAAGTATTCGGGCTGAAGATAGATTATGAGCTCGCATAACTATCTAAATAAATTCACGATAATAAGGAGACTCAAACACGCCAAAATAAGGAGACACATTAGATAAGCCTGGAATCAAAAGCCAAGACTTTTCTTTTCAGTTGACCTTGAAGGAGTTACAGTAACTTTCTGAGACACAGCTTGCCTCCTTTTGAAGTCTTATAATAAATAATACCTGTGTCTCAACATTTCTGTGAAGGTTGTGAAAACATTCGTATGTTTCATAGACCATAAATCTCATCCCAGATACAAAACCATCGTCCCCACCACTGCATACACAAATGCACATACGTGCACACACACAAACACATGTGTGCACGCTATTATGGGAAAAACAGTTGCACATATTATTACTATATTTATGGTTCTTATTTCAGAAATTGCACCGATCTAAATTGCCCTAGCCTCTGGCTCAACGCCCTTGGAAACAGAGTGTATATCTGGTGATGCGCAGTTTTCATAGTTAACAACCGCAAATTAGGTTATTTAAATTTTTTTATTTGAGAGAGAGAAAGCACACACGAGCAGGGAGAGGGACAGAGGGAGAGAAAGAAAGAGAGAGACTGAATCCCAAACAAGCTCTACACTCGGTACAGAACCCGACGTGGGGCTGGATGTCACGACTGTGAGATCCTGACCTGAACCGCAATCAAGAGTCAGACTCTCAACCGACTAAGTCACGCAGGCACCCGGGAAAACCAGTTGATTAAATAGATGCATGGTTTACATGTTGACTCATCCACTGATGCCCAAAAGCAATACCATAAATTGCCTTTGAGAAAATTTTTGGGGACAGAAGTGCCCTAATCTTAGAAACGACTTCTTAAAGCACTGTGTCCTCTCATTTTATAGCTTCACACGCACACACAAGTCTCAGCTGGGTCCTGTCACCGATGCCGGGGAGGGTTCCATCTGATTTCATCTTCTTGGTAACGCGGCATTGAAAACACTTTGACAGAGGGTTCTTCTCTTGGGACTTATCGAATATTGCAGGCAGAGGGTTTGCTTGCTCTAAATATCTCCTTTCCTCAGGTACCCGAGAAGACCGTGTAATTTGTAATGATAACTAGGATAATGAGTGCGCACTGTAGTCAGCTATTACCAGTAGTAAAGGATTAGGACCAAAATGCAGCTATCATCTCTCTCATTTCCTGACTCAGACAAAAGGCAAAAAAAGGTGCCTGCCTGTGCTGATAGGTGTCTGATCAAAGCGGCTGAAAGCTGTCAGAAGCCAGCCAGCCTCCACACCCCGACTATTTCTTAATGCAACTTTGCCTTTGATCTGCTGGCCGTCTACCCGCGGATCTATTTATGTAAAAAAGTAATAATAATAATAATCAGGGTTGTAATTGAACAGAAGAAAGTGCCATTTTCTATTTTGATGCTGGTTTTGCAGTCTGATAGAGCTAGGACAGGCAGACTAGTTCTGTCCAGTGTGTGTGTGTGTGTGTGTGTGTGTGTGTGTGTGTGTGTGCAGCTCATTCACTAAAATAAAAACTACAGCCAAATGCCTTTGAACATTCATCACATAAACCCGGCAGTCAGCTGGTGTCAGAATGCTGGTAGAGAGAAATTATTTTCTCGGAAGGTTAAAAAAAATTACAAACCTTAAGTGAAATTGCGACAATGTGGGCATCGATACTACATCTTTCAGCAAAATCCACCAGTTATAGGTTCGTGGAAGGAGAATTTGTCTTGGAATTAAAATATTTGGGGTCAAGGTGCAGGTCTGTCACTTCCTGGCCATGCACGTTTAGACTTATTATGAGTCCCAAGTGTGCTTCAATGTCATCATCTGGTATTTACATACGGGTACATTGCTACATGCTCCACCCCCCTGGTATTTATATGTGCGTACAATTCTCTGTGCTCTGTCCCCGTGAGCGTCGGATGAAAACACCACGTTGTAGGCAAGAGAGGAGGGCTTTTGTCCAGAGAGCGGAAAGACATGTGTTAATAGCACTTAACCCCTTTCTTTTCCGGGTTCCAAATTTCTGAAATGAGTATAACTGTATAGGACTAAATTAAGGCATGAAAAGCACTTATCTCCACGTCCAACACATGGTAAGACACCAATAAACGTCCGGTCTTGTTGTTGTTGTTTAGATTAGCGATCCGTTGTGGGGTTTTAGAATCGACGGTCTAGAGACTCCCATGCCACCCTCTCGATGAATAGAACCAAGTGTCTCGTCTCTGCAGTAAAATGTACTGAATGAGTAAACAAACAAACACATGTGAGCAAGGAAGGGATGACATTTTACTTGGAGAACCAGAATAGCATAGGGAGAAGTTCCAGAAAAGCTCTATTTATGGCTCGATTACCGCGATCACTAGCGATTTGTCTGCACTCGGCCTTGGTACCCAGACTCACGGACGTGCACGCTCACATACACGAAACAGGACACCATTTCTATTCCTACGAAAGCCTCTGGCAACTCCATCTCTCGCAAAAATCCCATTCCTCATCCTCACGGATGGAATCCTTAATCAGCGGCAGTAGGCAGCTTTGGGTCCATCCTCCCATTGAAGCGCTGGAAATTGCTTCATCATTAATTAATTCTCTTTTCCACTCATGAGCCGAGGCCTCCGGTTGTGAGAAGGAACCCAGGAATTCAAGCGCCGCGTCTGATTCAGGGGTTCCATTCCTCTCCCTTGAGGACAGACAGGGCTCGCAGCCTCCGTGCCCTCCGCCACCACGTCCCTGGCGGGGAGCTCCTCTGTTCACTGTCTCACCATCGTCCACTCAGCTGCCGTAAGAGGACAGAAGAAGGCCCTGAGCTCCTGCTTAAATTCCACTTTACAAATGCCTGGGTCATCTGTCTCCTGAATTCTTGACACTGTAGCTCATGGCCTTGCTTCCCGTCCCAGCGCCCGGTACAACTCCTGGCCCAAGTGCGTACCACTAAAACCTCTGTGACCGTTACCCTAAGTAAACGTGCTTCCAAAGTGACTATTTAAAAGAATCAGTACATTAAAGAATATAAAGTGTGATCTCCAAGAATCAGTACCTTGCACAACACCCAAAACATACATTATGATAAATATTTCTTGATAGAGTCGGTCATTCTTAACATTCTGAGGGTGGGGAGGGAATTCTCACACAACCTTTAAGTATATTTTACCATAATTACCAATTATCCCTCATCGTTGCCTGGAAACTCGGCCCTTTTAGACATCGGGGAGCCTGAGACTCACCTGGTCTGGTAAGTTCCACGGGCTTAAGCAATGTTTGCAGAAAGAATTCAAATATCTGTAAAGAGCTAGCGATGATTAGAGACTCACATTTGTTGTGACCTTAGGATTCTGGTCAAACAGGCTCCTTTAGGGACAGCGGAGCAAGGCTGGAACTTTGAAGGCTCAACTAGGGCCCCTCAGTAAACAATCAATGAACTACTCCAAGAAACCACCATTACTGGGTAATTTCCATATTTACCTTGGACGCGTTTTCGAGGCTTGTAATCAACAGCTCTGCTCTGCAGGCTGTTGAAATGTTTGCGCTCAAGAGGCACTTTTAGGTCAATTCCAGTCTTGGATGCACTCCCTGACCTCTCAGGGACCCACAGGCTGGCAGGAGACTGCTGTGCTGGGTGGTTTTCAGTCTCAGCTCAAAACCGTGCCTCTGTCCTGGGCCCCCTCCCCACATTTTCTCGTCTGTCCGCGGTGGAATATCAGAGAAGACTCGGCAGAATGTCTCTTCAGACTTATCTCTGATATGGTAGAGGGGAAGAAAATGAGCCCTTTAGGAATCGATCAGTATAATCGCATCCCATCCGAAGTTGTATGGAGAGCAGTGATTTCCGGACTGTGCGTGTGTCTGTGTCTGTCTATACCGTTTTACAGTAACACTCCATGGACTCTTCCTGAGTCCCAGGCTTCTGCCCACTTTGCAGATTTGGGACTTGCCAGCCGCTCCCGCCTGCTATTGGTCCCGCTTCTCCGGAGAAGCCCTGACAAGTAACCTCCCCGTGTTTTGAGACTTCTGCGCTATTCCTTCTTCTCACGTCCGCACCACGTCTGCACGTGGATGACCCGCGTCTTCCCTAAAAGTTGGTCATGAGGCCCTGAGAAAGGAGAGTAGGGAAAGGTCTCTGTAGTCCCTGAGCTACTGGGTTTTAAGGTCAGAGTTGAGGAGCCCTGCTTGAAGCAATTCTTCCTGGCTGCCTGGAAAGAGCGGGAAGATAGGATGAGCAAAACATACCCAGAAGACAAAGGCAAGACATGGAGAGAGATACATCTTTGGAGTCCACGGTGCCAACAGCATCTAAAGCCAGGCTGGCCTCCTACAATTCCCAGTGATGTGAGACAAACCCTTCCCTTTTTTGTTTAAGTTCATTTGAGCTGGGTTTCTGACACCTGTAAATGACAATATAGTGTTAAGAGAAGTGTTGTTTGTTGGCTGGTTGGTTGGTTTTTTTTTTTTCAACGTTTATTTATTTTTGGGACAGAGAGAGACAGAGCATGAACGGGGGAAGGGCAGAGAGAGAGGGAGACACAGAATCGGAAACAGGCTCCAGGCTCCGAGCCATCAGCCCAGAGCCCGACACGGGGCTCGAACTCACGGACCGTGAGATGGTGACCTGGCTGAAGTCGGACGCTTAACCGACTGCGTCACCCAGGCGCCCCTTATAAGTTTTATTTATTTATTTTGAGAGAGAGAAAGAGCATGGGAGGACAGAGAGAGAGAGGGAGAGCGAAGAGGAAGGAGAGGGAGAGAGAGAGAGGGAAAGAGAAGAAAGCACTGGCTAGCTAGCACACAGAAAAAAGATGACAGTCTACACAAGAACTTTTGGGAATGTTCCTCCACGGGGAAAAAAAAGGAAAAAAATAGAACAGCCTGTCTCCATAATAAGCTAAAATAATTCACACATGAAGTGATGATAACCATAAGATCCAAGAGACTATCACCAAAGGGTGAGGCGATTTAATGAATTTAATTTAAAGCAGTTAAAGAAATTCAGGGGAAAGGAAACACCTCTGTGTTGACGCTGAAGACATCAATGTCACCCTGTTTACAGAGCACAGTTTCAGGTGACAAATGGGGCCAGAGCCGGGAGAGTTAATGAATAGACAGGAAGTAATAAGGGCTAGTTGTTTGTTTAAGGCTTTTGGTGGTGAGTGAATTCAGACCTTAGAGGAAAAAAAAAAACTACAGCAGGAGGAGATGTAGTTGAGGGTTTGGTGAGAAGGCAAATGCCAAAGTCGTGAGGGAGGGTGGAGGCCCAAGGGCTGGATTGAGGAGGGGATCTTGACGGGGGTGGGGCGGGGAAGAGCATCCACTGAGGCGAGAGGAGGGACTGAGAGGGGTTGAAGACACGGGGAGACTCTGAGGACGATCTGAGCTGACGTCAGCACCATTGTCTTGCCCTGGAGCACAACCCCCCCGGATCGAAGACCTGACCCGCACCCCGCCAGCACAGCATACGCAGGGCTCCGGACTGGGCTTATCGGGGACTCCTGTCCACTGGGGATGGCATCGCCACACCCGCCTTCCTCTGTCAGGATCACATTCCTCAGGAACAGCCCGTAATGGAGAAGGGGACTGGCACGTGGCAGAACATTTAGGGATCACGCGCAAGAGAAGATTCCAGGCAACTTCCCCCTTCCCCCTTACAGCTGGAAAACCACATGCAGGAAGGAGAGGCGTCAAGGGTCCCTAAGTGACGTAAAGGCATTTTGTCCTCACACTTCTGATGCTAAGGTTTCTCTTGAACGTGGAGACAAAACTGGATGTTCACTCAGTGCGGCGGCAGCAACAAAATAAATACAGTTGCTTGAGTGGCTCGGTCCGTTAGGCGTCTGACTCTTGATTTGGGCTCAAGTCCTGATCCCAGGGTGGTGGGCTTGAGCCCCATGTCGGGCTCCGCACTGAGTGTGAAGCCTACTTAAGATTCTCCGGGCGCCTGGGTGGCTCAGTCGGTTAAGCGTCCCACTTGGGCTCAGGTCATGATCTCGCGTTTCATGCGTTCAAGCCCCGCATCGGGCTCTGTGCTGACGGCTCAGCCTGGAGCCTGCTCCCCATTCTGTGTGTCCCTCTCTCTCTCTGCCCCTCCCCTGCTCGTGCTCTGTCTCTCTCTCTCAAAAATAAACTTTAAAAAAAAATTTTAAAAAAAGAAAAAGATTCTCTCTGTCTCTCCTTCTGCCCCTCTCCCCACCTGCTCTCTCTCTCTCTGTCTCTCTCAAATAAATAAAAATAAGAAAGAAAGAAAAAATAAATAAACATAGGCTCATGTTAATACTCTGAGGATGAAAAGAAAAAGAGCAAAGCCCCAAAACCAGTTCCACTTAATTACTGAAAATCATCCATATAAATAGAGGAGAGTTCAAAATCAACAGGGATAGACACACTGGCATAGTCAGACAAAGACCCAGTAAAACAGGATGAGATTACGCGGGCTCTGTGCAAAAAAGCAAGGTCTGTGTCCAGATGATGCAGGACTAACATTTCAGAAAAATAGACCCTTAAGAAACGAATAAACAAACGAAAAGGGCAGGGGGGAGGGGGGGCTCCTGAGACCCCGGACTTAGAGAAAAGTCCAAAGGGGGTGTGAAAAGGACGTGTAAATGTCCCACCGCAAGAGCCCGTAGACAGAACAGCACATGCCCCAAACCACAAGGCAGCAAGATCAGACACAGTGTATTTTGTTCACACCAGCTGATCCTTTGCTCCCCACGAAAAGAACATCCCCCATTATTTTGTACGAAAGGGGCAGATGGCAATTTAAACTGCCTGTTGAAAAGCAATTTCCTCAGGAAACGTCTCAGATGACGGTGAGGACTTGGACTGTTTGGGGAGGGGGGTAATGGCCAGTGGGCACCATGAATATAACACCTTTATAAAGTTCACAATAAGTTTAACTAAGTGATTCTCAGCATGTCTGTTGACACTAGGAAACATTTTTTCCCTTTCTCAGGATGAGTCAATCTACGATTTGATGGTTTCAGATTCCTCCTTCCCATAAAGATAACTGGGCACACAGACGCTTCACCACATAGTCTCGACCTCTCTTCTCTTCGGCTGTTCAAAACACAGATAAACTGAATACACAGAAATAACCTACTCTTAGCTTCTTTGTTGAAAAAGAAAGATAAGGCTAGTGAAACAGTCACAGGTTTCGAGGCAATAATTACCTCTACTTAAACCGATAAAAATGTCTGCCTGGACCAAATGATGCTTGTTCCCGAAAAAGTCTCATTCGGTTTTTGAAATCCACTTGGCCACAAGCTCCTTACCTACCCACCAAACTTTACTGCCACTCGATCAGACATCCAGGAGAGAGGAGTTGACCTCTTTGTCACAAACACCTGGAACTTCCAGTGAAAAGAAAAGTATTTCAACCAGTAGAGAAAGTTGACAAATGGTTTCAGTACATCCATAATAGAAGCCTGTATCTTAGGATGAAAACCTAGAGAGTCAAAAGAGCTTATTCAAAAACAGTCATTTTAACTCATTCAAATTGGTGACAGAAGAAAGTGTGGTACAATGGAAATTACTTTAAGCTTACAGCCAAAGAGATTAAGACTCAAATCCAAGATCAACGCCCCGGTGTTCTTTCTGCATGACTGTGACCTAGTGACTTGAAATCACTGAGCCACTGTTTTCTCATCTACTAAATAGAGTTAATGACATTTTTAATATGGACTTGACCGTGCAGGTAGTCCAGGAAAGGTTGTCGATACACACAGAAAATGGAACTCAGCATTCTTAAAGTAGTTACGTAATTATTGTGATTCCAAAATGAATTGAAAGGTATTTTCAATAGATACGTGGTCTCTTTGAAAGCATTTCACAATGAATGCTAATATATTCAGCAGACAGGCAAATTGTTATGCAAAAAGGAACGAGCACACCATTGAGATACTGTTGCCTATTTAATATTTATTTTGGTGGAGTCCCCATGTAGGCTGTTGGTAAAACAACACAGGATACGGAATGGGAAGCCCAGGGTGGGGGCAGAGAGGATTCTCAAGGAGCCTCATTTTGTGGCTGAAGCTGGCACCCAGGAGTGGCCCAAGGGAACCTAGAATTAGACACCGGAATCTCTCTGTCATGTTCTGCTGTTGAATATCTGCGTGGCTTCAGGGCAGTCTCCTGCCCTTGCCGGTCTGACTTAGAGTTAGATGTCTGTGTGAACCAAGTTGTGATTAAAATGGCTTCCCCGGGAGGTGTCTACCAAGGTGGTGAGGAAGCTGGCCATTCTCAAAGGAAGACCCAACAACCAACAAGCACTGGCTGGGGGACCACCATGGACTTAGAACACCATTTTCCCCCTTAGAATAGTCCCGTGGTGCTAACTGGAGCGATTTCCATATCCTGCAGTAAGGATATCAGGAATAGAGATGGACAAAAATAACATCAAGATCATGTAGGGAAGTGAGGACCCTAGTAGTGAGTGTCTGATGCCACTGCACAAGCTGAGCCTTCGTCGCTGGCAGAGTCGTGGTGCTGGCGCAAAGTGATAGAAGAAATGGCCAACTCAATGGGACCATTCATAGAGCGGTTGGTGGTCCAGCCACTGCCTTCACATTCGTTCAATAGACACTTACTTGTGGAACCTCTTCTATGTTTTAGACCTTGTCCTAGGCACTGGCACAGTGACCAACACTGAAAAGATCGTAGTGCAGAGATAGTTTAAAATCTCGTGGGAAACACAGAGAAACAAATGGTGTAACAGGTAATAAAAGGTTGGTTTTTTTAATAGCAACATACACATTTTTACTGCCACACTACACTTACTTGAAAGCATGGGCAATTCAGAAGTTCTTGAGATTTATTTGTCTTGAACCTTGAGCTCCGACCTTCTTCCAACCTCTTTGAGCTTCTGAACTCAAGGGGTAATGTTTACACAATTTAGATCCAGCCACCTACCCAGGGATGAGCTCTGTCTCTAGTATAGAGTGGGGACAAAACACATATTTACTAAACTCCCCATTTGAAAGTGTGCCATCTTTATTAGGAGTCATAATATTAATGGCATAGCTTCATGGCCTCATGACGTGAGTTCCCTATTCATATTTTTTCTACTCCTCGCAGATATCCAGCACCGTAAATATTATTTTCCCAGTTAAACACCTGAGGTAACTAAGGAGATGGAAGTTAAGCATCATGAGTTAAATAACCTGCTTCTAGAAGCCGCAGAGGTGGAGTTTGAGGGCTTGGATTGGTCGTTCTTCAAAGTCATGCTCTTCCCTCAGCGAGTGTCGCAGCACCTTATCCTTTCTGGTTCTGGGGATCTGCAATCTGACCTTTCCTGTGACTCCCTGCTCCTGGCCAGCGGCTCCGGCAGGGTGAGTGTATGGGTCCCTCGTCCACTGGCTTCTGGTCGTGTCTGCCCATTGGTGAGGAGGTAGGAGAGAGGAAGGGGAATCAGTTAATACTTCCTCCCCCAGCTCTCCTTCTTCAGGGTCCCTGGGCCAGCTCCACTCCTCCCGAAGCTCCAAACTTGGCCAGGGCCCTACTCCTTTGAGGCTCGGTTACTGGCTGCTGGGAGTCACCTGCTATTCTCCCTCTGGGTTCAGGAGCGTCAAGGAGTCATTAGCCCCTGGAACCGCAGCACCCCTGGTGGTTCCCTACCCCCTTACCACGCACTTGTAACTACCCCGTTTCACCGTGCCATCTTTCCCCCAAGATGCGACTCTTAGAGATGAAGGCCCAAATCATGCAAAATTGACATCAGATTGAATTTTCCTGAAACTCTCTTAAAATGGACACCCTAAAGTTCTACGTCACCTCCACCCAAACCCAGGGCCAACGGGTCCTACCTTGAACCCACTGTTTCCTTGATCTACCTACCCATTCTCTTCTGCCCTACCATAATCTCTCTATCTTCATGCACACCCATGCACGTACACATGCACATCTAACATGCACACACCTACACGCACACGGCTGGGTTGCTTACGAAATAGCTCTTGCCTTTCCTTTCCTCTAGAGGTAAGTGCAGCTGATTCATATGTTTAATTATTTCAGAAGTAAATGTTTGGTCTGATATCATTTCAATATCACTTTAATAAGTTTTGTTTTTACTTTCTCTTTTTTAGAATAGCTCATAAAACACAGTTTATAGTACACTAGGGGGAAAAAAGGTACCAAATTCTTACCTCAATTGCCAAATTTCTATACCTATTTCCATAACTAGTAAAGTGTTCTCAACATTGTCAGGAATAGCATTTTAGTTCTTGAGCCATTTATCATGCCAACTTAGTGTTTTCAAAAATATTTCCTGTATTTCATTTATGATAATCGTGCGAGGAAAGTACCATCATAATCCTTGTGTGTAGTGAAGCCACTAGAGCTCAGAGAGTTTATGTGACTTGCCTGACAATGCACAGCCAAGAGAGTCAGGACCTGAACCCAAGGCAAATTACCTATCCCACTCCCTTCCCGTTGTACACCATTCAGCAAATCAGGGCAAGGAATTCTTGATTTTCTAATATAAGAATATCACTCATTTGTTTCAGTATGCTGTCACAATGTCAAGGTGACTGCTGTTAACATATTGGCTGTAAGCTGTCTTTCCTTTCATTCACTATACTCTTCCAGAAAATCAGAGGAAATGTATTACTAAACAAGGCTGTAAGGCAAATAAGGATGTTTGGGAGGGAGGGAACCATCCAAATCAGTGTTGGTTCATTTTATTTTTTGTATCATTTAAAAAAAATTTTTTATGTGTCATTTATTTTTGAGAGACAGAGACAGAGTGCCAGTGGGAGGGGGCAGAGAACGAGGAAGACACAGAATCCGAACACGCTCCAGGCTCTGAGCTGTCAGCACAGAGCCCGACGCGGGGCTCGAACTCACAGACCGTGAGATCTTGACCGGAGCCAAGGTCGGACGCTTAGCCACCTGAGCCCTGCAGGCGGCCCAGTGTCGGGTCGGTTTAAATGAGACAGACAAAGACACAGAAAAATTCCACCCTTGGCCAGAAATCTTGCAACAAACAGAGGCTGGATAAAATGGGATGAAGGAAATATGTGCATTCATTCCCAAGGTTTGGGTTTTTGGCACCAATGAGGAGGAAGAGTTAAGTCTATGTAGGTAATCACAGATTCCCAACTCAGCTAGGATTCCCTTCAAAACCTTTAAACCTCTCCTCCATTCCCAGCTGTGGAGAAATGGTAAACACTCATCAGTAGACAGGATTTTCAAATATATTTAATTAACATTTGTAAAGAATGGAATGATCCCCAAAGCAGTATACTTTCCAGCTGGAAAATAATCATCAAGATTCAGAAGTACGTAAAGGTTCTAGCTGGAAACCAAGGCTTCGGGATTCGCCACCTTACCTAAATAAATGGGTTTGGAGTGGGTTTGGGCAATAAACTCACAGGCACATATGCAAATAAAGTCTCTTGGGACAGCCTGTTTTCGCCCATGCCATCCCTTCTTCCTCTCACAGTTTATGCAGAATATATTCTTTTCCGCAGGAAAACCTACCGTCTCCAGCCAAGCAGGTATTTCTAGGTGGTGTCCTTGCAAGTCCGCAAAGGTAGATTTTAAAAGAATCTGAATTCTTCAACCGAGTAAGGGCAAAGTTTGTCCTGCGGAAAATTTGTACGGGCGTACGCCTCTGTGCTCATGTTCTTCTGGAAGTTCCTCTCTCACACATCAGCCATCCCTCCGTGCGATAAGTCATCTGCTTTCGAAACCCAGACCCTCTGCCCTACCCCTGGGACTTTTCACAGTGAAACTCCTGTCTTAGGCTCCCAGGCTGCTGTCACAGAATATCATAGCCCGGGTGGCTTATAAACTAGAGACATGTATCTCCCACAGTCCTGGAGGATGCAAGGACATCAAGCCTCCTACAGATTTGGTGGCTGGTGTGGGAGGACATCCGTGTTCCCAGACAGCCTCACCTTCACTGTGTGTTCACGTGGTGCGAGGGGTGAGGGGATTCTGTGGGGTCTCTGTCACGAGGGCATCGGTCCTCCTGATTGAGGGCCCCACTCCCATGACCTAACTGCCTCCCAAAGTCCCCACCGACCCATGCCATCACATCGAGGGTTAGGGTTTCAGCCTATGGATTTGGGGGCGGAAGGGGGACACCAACATCCAGTGTGTGGTGCAGCCCAACATTCTGTGTGACCTTGAAGACCTTTCTTCTCTGGTCCTCAGTTTTCTCACCTATAGAACACGGATCTTTGATGGGATTAACTCTGTGCCGCTTCTGGCTCGGACTTTGTACGAGAACGGGAACTTTCCTCGTCAGGACCCTCCTCAGCAGCTCTGCCTCCTACCTGCCAATCTCTCCGGCCCTTGCCTTCTGCCAGGCTCGAGCCGGCTGGACTACTTGTCCGAGTTCAGAGAAAGGGAACATAGCTGAGCCAGCACTCCATTCCAGCTGGATGTGACTCTGTACTGCCAATCCTGAAATGAAGCCTTCTACTGCACCTCGCACGCACGAACTCAAAGAGATATTCAGAAAGCTCGTCTGCCTACACGTTTTTCTTTCACAGATACGTGTCAAAGACAGTATCTACATTACAGATCCAGCTCTAGCTTGTCTCCCGGTCTAGAGTGCTCCGCCGTAATCACTATTAACAAATTCACGCTATGATGTCACAAGATCCCACACTGCCTCAGCATCATCAGAATAAATATATTTTGCCTACGGACACTTTGAAATTAGTATAGATGGTTGGTTTTCTTCCTCTGGAGTTAATATGAGATACAGTCTGAGTGCAATGCAATGGTATGAGAAGTAATATGAAGTCTAATGAAAAGACTCCGAAACCAGGGGGATTGAAATAGTTTGCTCAGACATCGAAGGTTTGGCTTCCTTTTAACGTCTCCAGTAGAAATCTGTCTGTTTGGTCTTCCCAGTATCCCTCCTTCCTTCTCTTGGTAAAAGCCTTTGGTTTACTCTCTGGGAAACTAGCCATGCTTTGCAAGGATTTCGGGGATCCCTGGAGGCTGCGTGTATATGCCACTCCCCTGGCAAGTAGTATATGACTCTCCCACACCAAATCAAAACTCTTTTCGAGAAGACTGGGACATAGGAATAGTGATGACGGACAAACATGTAAAGTTAAACGGTCCTGGGGAAGGCACCCCAAGGTCTGTCTTATCTTCTGGCAGCCAGATCCCTGGATTATCCTGGACTCCATCCTCCTTTAGGTCTGTGTTTCCTTCGCTTCTGTAACCTCCAATAATTCTATTTTGTTTGGTTATTTTATCTGTCTTTGCCAATTAAAGGACAATTGGCTTCTGGTAGTTGCATCCAAATGGAAAGTGCTACAGATTCATTTATTTAGTATATGACTTCCTAAACAGAGAGCAAGCACACAATTAACTTCAGCACTGGAATGCCTCGGTGATGCTGCATTCCCAAATCATTGACTGAAGTAACCTCTCCAGTTTATGCAAAATGCATTCTGTTCCTCATGAAAACCTATGGTCTCCAGCCAACTGGATACTGCTAGGTGGTATCCAAAACCACAGCAAGTCAGCAAAGGTAAATTTTAAAAGAATCTGGATTTCATCAAAATAACCCTTTGACGAAAACCACAAGGGTGGCCCAAATATCATGCAGCCACCCGGGTAGTGATGCTCAAATGTGATGAAGGGTTACACGGAGATTCTGGTGTTGGATAAATGTAACACCTTTACTCTGTGACTCAGGGAGGAGAAAAATACTGCTTTTATGAAGGCAAACAGAAGTAGCCAACCCTTCAGCCTTTCCCCCATTCCCATCCAGAAGGCCAGAGCTCATTCCCACAGGATACCTTGTCCCTACTTCATAGTAAGCACTTTATGAGAAGAAAAAGGTGAAAAATCTTGGGGCAACAAACACAGACCTCACGGAACCAAAACCTGCACTCGGCCTTGAAGATGTTGAGGTCTGTGAGGTGGCGACCTGGAGGAAAGAACCCACTCAAGAGGGTGCATCCGTGAAATGCCATGGACATTCTTGACCCAGAATGTCCGTGACCCAATCATGGACTCACCTTGCATCACCTGGGGCTCCCTTGAAATTGAAGTCGTCCCAAGGGTGAGGTGGTAACTTCCTACAGGCATGATTATAAGCCACTTCTGTTAAACAGTATAGAAATACACACTGCTGTTTCAGGGACTATCCCCAAAATGCAATGCAGCCTCTACCCCCAAAGTCTAGATCCCTGAAAAATTGAATAAAATGGTCCCCAATAAACTAATAGGATGTTTTCTCTTAAGAAATTATGAAAACGATATCTGTTGCACAGTAAGTATTCAGCGAGCCCAACTAAGACAAAGGACATCTCTTGGTGTTATAAAGACCACAAAACAACTTTCTGCCTCAAGTCTCTCCTTTTAGCACACTAACCTATGCTATCTGGAGAAATTACTAGCTTTACAGTGATCTTGCTAAACAAATAGTCTTGTAGGGGGCACCTGGGTGGCTCAGTAGGTTGAGCGTCTGACTTCGGCTCAGGTCATGATCTCACGGTCCGTGAGTTCGAGCCCCATGTCGGGCTCTGGGCTGACAGCTCAGAGCCTGGAGCCTGCTTTGGATTCTGTGTGTGTCTCTCTCTCTGCCCCTAACCCACTCGCATTCTGTCTCTGTCTCTCTCAAAAATAAATAAACAGGGGCACCTGGGTGGCGCAGTCGGTTAAGCGTCCAACTTCAGCCAGGTCACGATCTCGCGGTCCGTGAGTTCGAGCCCCGCGTCAGGCTCTGGGCCTGGAGCCTGTTTCCAATTCTGTGTCTCCCTCTCTCTCTGCCCCTCCCCCGTTCATGCTCTGTCTCTCTCTGTCCCAAAAATAAATAAAAAAATAAAAATAAAAATAAATAAATAAATAAATAAACATTAAAAAAAGAAGAAGAAGAAAAGAAATAGTCTTCTAAGTACATATTCCCGGTACAAAAATTCCTTACAGGCATTGGCAAGAGTCTGGGGAAGTTAGCTGGATCAAGGAGTTCAGCTTCCCTTTATATACAAAAGTTACAAAGTTGAGCCTGGGTGGCTCAGTCATTTGAGTGTCCGACTTTGGCTCAGGCCATAATCTCAGGGTTTGTGGGTTCGATCCCTGTGTTGGGCTCCGTGCTGACGGCTCAGAGCCCGGAGCCTGCTTCAAATTCTGTGTCTCCCTCTCTCTCTGCCCCTCCCCCGCTCATGCTCTGTCTCCTTCTGTCTCAAAAATAAGTAAACATAAAAAAAATTAAAAAACACACAAATGTTAAGAAGTTGAACAAAGCACACACGAGATGCCCCTTACAGGCTGGCGGGCATAACACAGTTCTAACCACGTTCAAGGTTTGGTTTGTTTTCCTGTTCGTAGGTTGCTTGCCTTGGAGAAACTATATGCATCAAAATAGATTTTTGTTTGTCGTGTCACTTAATAAATTCAGCCATTTTAATTGTACTAATAAATCAGGTTTTAGGAGAAATTATAGGCGATCACGTTGACAAAGAATCCCTCCATTAATTCTTAATTATTTTACTTATTTATTTCTTCATTCAACCAATGACTGTTGAGCCCACACTCTTGGCTCTGGCCCTCTGGTGGTTAAGCTGAGCCCCTAACCTGCTGACATCCGATTTCCGATGAAGAGATACCCAAACCAGAAACGGACGACAGCATGAACCACGTGTGTGTGTGTGTGTGTGTGTGTGTGTGTGTGTGTACCACAACAACACATACGTATACATATCTATATACCATGTTTTGTAAATTTGAGTTTTTTAACGAGTCGAGTGGTGGTGCCACCCCCAAGAGGTTCTCCGTGATCTCAAGTTTACCTCTTGTCTTTCCCTCGACACCTTCAAGCCCTAAGTAACCATGCATGTTGAAACCTGTGCTCCCTCTAACGGTGAATAACTGTGAGCCGGTTGTTCGCTGCACTGAACGTGTCTTTTCTTCTGTTAGGTGGATGGTCATTAGGATCAGAGGCAAAGCGTTCGGCCACTCTCAGTGTAAACGCGTACAGAATTCTGCTCGTTGTCGTAACCGCTATTGTTTGCAACAGCGACTTAGTAACCATCATGCAGACATCTTGGAACGCTACCTTAATGGTGAAGGGTGGTCTGACCGCCAGGACGTGTTTTAAATCACTTTGACCCTAAAGAGTGTGTGCACCAGGAATGAAGGTCACTGTAAGCATAATACTGCACCCTAGTTTTAGTTGGCTTTTCATCCAGAAGAAAGAAAACCTGTTCTGTTTGTCTTTGTTTCTGTCTTAAAAGGTGAGGGCTCAGCATATCCCATTCATAGTGACATCTTGCATTTATTTAACACCTTAGCTCCCTAGCCAAGCGATCCAGGAATTAGGCTGTGTGTTTTTCCAATTAAAGTTCTTTTAAAAATATTTTTAAATAAGACGCCCTTGTTTTTAATAGCTCTTGGTCACACGCAATGTCTACCATTCCATCTTATAGTTAAAAGGACAATAGGGAATTTAGCATGGATGCAAACATTCTACCCCGTTGCTTATTCGACCTAGATTTATATTTTAGAGATAGAGCTGAGAGAACCAAAGTGCTGGGTCTGAATCAAGGCTGTTTATCTCCTTTCTATACACTCAGAAGTGGAACCAATCATAGACATGTTTAATAATGATGAAGTCACCTACGTGGTTATTAAACAAATTCCACGTGTACAGACCAAGAGGGGCATTCGTGGTAAAAAGAAATCATGAATGTGGCCTCCAGACCTTCCCAGAGCCCCACACAGAACATCACAGCACTTCTTGCCTAAGACACTTCACTGCTCCCTAAAACCCAAACCTCTATGCCCAGGAGCCAATGAGCTATGCCCATACTTTTCCACGTTTGGCTTGCTCACTCCTCTTTCCGGCTTCCCTTTTCCCAGTACGTCTGTCCTCTGTTCTATTTTCCCTGGAGAACTCTACTCATCCTTCAGTGGCCAAATACAACTGACCTATTGTCGTTATGTCTTCTCTGACTCACAGCAAAAACATCAGCCCATAGGACTCGGGGAACACCTGTCTCTGGATCTAGAACAGCATGTCAGCAGACTTTTTCGGTAAAGGGCCGGATATAAATATGCTCTAGGCTCTGTGGGCCATGTGGCGTCTGTCCCAACTGCCCAATACTATTGTGTAGCATGAAAGGAGCCTTAGACAAAAGTGTTCCAATAAAACTTTATTTACAACGACAACAGTAGGACACACACCAGATCTGGCTTGTCAGCTTTAGTTTGACGGCTCCTTTGTAGGAAGGAGTCTAGAAGAGAAAATATGTTGCCTCAATATAAGTATCAAAGAATATCTAAGTCGCCTTGCGAAGTCCTTCTGGTCTTGCTCACACAGAACTTTGTCTTCTCGTGAGAAATAAAAATAGAAGGAAGCAGAGTTAGGAGAATGAATCTGTCAGAACTCTAGTGTGGGTGGATCCCACTTGCCTGTCCCCGGGGGAAGGAAAACTCCAGAGGATGGGGCACCCGGGTGGCCCAGTCGGTTAAGCTTCTGACTCTTAGTTTCAGCCTTGGTCATGATCTCACAGTTCGTGAGATCAAGCCCCGCATCCAGCTCTATATTAACAATGAGGAGCCTGCTTGGGATTCTCTCTCCTCTCTCTCTCTCTCTCTCTCTCTCTCTCTCTTTCTTTCTCTCTCTCAATAAATAAATAACCTTAAAAAAAAGAAAAGTCCAGAGCATGATCTGATTTATTGTCTGGGCTTTTTCAGTTACTACCAGTGTGGACCCCGGACAAAGCATTAACCTTTCTGGACTTTGTTTTCGTGATCTATAAAATGGGAATCTTACCGAGTGCTTCAAGTCTGCCTGTGAGGAGTTTTGAGATAGTGCGTGAAATGCTGACATGTGGTAGGCTTGCATCCATACTATTTTTCTTGTGGCTTTCACCCCCGGAACGCTAGGAAATGACAAGTTCTGTTGCAAGTGAAGACCTCTCGGGATCAAATATGGACCCGAATGCTAGGCAACCAACCTTCTCAGGTAGAATTCAACGTGAACAGTGTATCCATACTCATTCTTTCCTTTATTTCTTTTCATTTTGCAAGCAGATTTTTACCAAGTAAGCTGACGAAGAGTGGAAAAGTTTGAAGAGACCCCAAAGACAAATGTTGCTCTTTGGAGAGAACCGTCTGAAGCCGACTCCATTGACAGGCACAAGAGGAATCTAAGCATTTAGGTAATTATTTTTCCCCCAGGCAAGTTCTTCCAGGTTCAGCAGAAACCGTCTGCTTTCTACCATCAGACAACTGACCCACCCCGCTAACAAACGTGTAGCCGTGTACCCAAGACAATGGAAATCACATCTGCCGTGGGTGAAGCCACGGAGGATGGCATAATCAGATTAACCCTGGAGTTAGGAAATGTCTAATATGCGCCATGCATCCCAATGGGCACCAAGAAGACAGAGACCAAAAAAACCATATTTTTCCTTGGAAAAGCAACAGCTTAGTGACCAAAGACTGATCACGAAACGAACAGTGACTAAGAGCTTTATAAGTGTTAAGATAAAGGAATAAACGCTCCTCTAACATTTCTCCTTGGGGAAAGAGCACTGATTTATAAATTAAAGATGCAGATTCAAGACTTCTTTCTGCTGTTTACTAACTTGTAACATTTCGGGCTAAGTTGGGACTTTGAGTTACTTTGCCTGCAAAGAAAGGTATTCTGGTTGTGCTTCTACTTCTGAAGTCTTTAATCAAGAATAATAAATATATATAATTTAAATGAAGAAAATAATTCATATTTCAGATGATTGCAGTAAAAACCAAATGTGAAAAATATTTGTATTAAAGACCTTAAAATTCTGGGGTCTTAGGCATGTGAGTTTTTATTATTAACTCATTCAGCATTCAGATTTATCAAGTCTTTACCCACCCAGAAATGGGTTTTCTTTTATTCACACCACATGAGGTATACACATGCCAACTGGTTATATCGCATTAATGTAAATAAAAGTAGTTCATAGAATGTTTGAAACTTAAAAGTTTATCCAGGTCTGTCTCTACCCTGATTCTCGAATGTGTTTGTTTAAAAGGATATTTCCAGGACATGGGCTGACTTATTTCATCTAAATAAGCCAACTCTGACTTTATCATTTTTTTTGTTTTCTTTGTACTTAGTAAAAATGAATTTTAATATAAAATATCTTTTCAAAAGCACTCTTTTCACTTGGAAAATATTTTTATCTCCGCATTTCTTCTCACCCGAATACAGGTCCTCTTGACATTGGTAGTGTTGACATCTGCTTTACCATGAATATACAACTGCCCACACTTTAATCTGAATTTCCCAGTGCAATCGTATTTTCTACTTCGATTATATTTGATGCACAGTTTATTCCATCTCCGTGCCTGGAGAGCAATATGGCCCCGTTTATCTTGGGTTTTTAGGCTAGGAAAATCTGCTGTATATCCATCACTTTTCCTCGAGAGAGTTCATTGATATTCAACGTCGTCATCTTCTTCTTTTTAAAATAGCGTCAGGCACTCATTGTCTCGTTTGTGTACATGCGCCCTGGGTGTGGCGACACCAGGTCTAGAGAGGAGTAATGGTGAAACTATAGGGTGATCCTGGGAATTAGCACATCAATGTCAGAACAAGTCTTGAATTTTTAATTCACAAAATCATCCTCCATTCCCTTAATTATACAGTCATCACACATGCGTTCAATCTTCACAGATATTGCAGCAAAGCCGATGAATGCTGTACGTCGCGTTTGTATATTGTCAGCGCATTCAATGAGGAGTGGTCTCAAAAACGATGGAAGAGAGGTTATGAGTGGCAGAAAAGCCATTCAGAGGAACGAACCCACGGAGGCCATCACATCGTTCAGCATGAACGCATCAGCGACTCCTGATTTACAAAGAGTTCTTGGCCCCTTGTCTCTGTAAGTCGTATATGCATTTTTTTCAGGTTTGTATTTCAAAGTGGCATCATGGTCATTGGGTTTGGAGGCTGATGTTGGTCATCTGTGGCAGCCAAACTGCAAACCCAATTGCCCGACCTCACTCAGTTTTGACCTCTTAAACCAACAAAACAATTGTTCAGTGCTCCACACTGAGAGAGAAGTCTCTGAGAACGACCGTGATGTTGTATTTTATGGTTTTGCTGGTTTTCTGGTTTGTGTTTGTTGGAGTCCACACCAGATTCCAGATCTATCCTTTATCGTCTTCAGCTCCCTTCCACAAAATGGGAAAGGTATGTATATTCAGCTGGAACTGACCGTCTCCTTCTCCATGACCATCAATAACTGCTCTCAAAGAATTACAATATTAGCATTTATACCTTATTCTGAATATGTTTTTCCTTGCCTTATCTTACAGAATTTGCACTACAAGATTCATTGCCCCCCCCCCCCCCACACACACACACATACACCTCTTGGGAAAGGTTTTGTGTTCCCTTTGAAGGATTTCAGAAAGAAATGAGGCACCAGACTGGGATGTGGGTATTGTTGTGGATTGGGGGAGATTCTTTTTTTTTTTTTTTAATTTTTTTTTTCAACGTTTATTTATTTTTGGGACAGAGAGAGACAGAGCATGAACGGGGGAGGGGCAGAGAGAGAGGGAGACACAGAATTGGAAACAGGCTCCAGGCTCTGAGCCATCAGCCCAGAGCCTGACGCGGGGCTCGAACTCACGGACCGCGAGATCGTGACCTGGCTGAAGTCGGACGCTTAACCGACTGCGCCACCCAGGCGCCCCTGGATTGGGGGAGATTCTGAGGGCTCAGTCCCATCATTTGGGGACCTTCTTATTCTGGGCTCACAGAGGCTCTCTCTCTTCTGCTGCTACTCCTAATTCTTGGAAATAGTTGCTTACAAACTCTAGCAGGTTAGCCATTTTTACTTTTATGTTAAATCCCAGGTTAATTTAAGCCTAAAATCTCTCCCGAGTAATGGAAGTGATTTTTTTTAATCATGCCTATTAGGTGTCCACTGCATTGAGAGCTCCATTAAGACAGCCATATATTTCTCAGTCTATTGATAAGACCTTCTGAATGCTGTCCATGAAAAGTCCTTTTAGACAGTAAATTATGACAGTTTTCAGAAAGAAGGAAAAAACACGCTCTTCTCTGAGCACAGGTGTATTCACACACACCAGAAAATTGAGATCCAATTCAGAAGGCAATATTGGAAACAATTTGAGCCTGGATCCAATCTGGCTAGGGCTGAAATAGCCCAAGAAATGACTTTGAAGATGATTCTGCCATTTTTTCAGTTCATTCTATATAACTGGAGCCATCAATATGGAATGAACTGGAAAACTCACATTAAATTCCTGCTTATGTCATTTCAGCCAGACCAGCGGCTGAAAGCTACATCCAGTGATCCTGTTTAAATAAAATGTCACCCAATGAAGTTAAAAAATTAAGAGGCAAAATAAAAAATGTGCATACTCATAAAAATGCAATTACAAAAAAACTCACAAGTGTACAAAATACATCGTCCTAAACTTAAGATGAGGTTACATCCCCATAAACCCATCGCAACTAAAAATATCATAAGTTGGAAATGTATCTGCTACACCTAATGTACCAGACATCATCGCCTAGCCTACCTTGAACGTGCTCAGAACACTGACATTAGCCTACAGTTGGCAAAATCATCGAACACAAAGCCTATCTTCTGATAGGGTTGAGTATCTCATGTAATTGACTGAATGCTGTACGGACGTGAAAACAGAGTGCTTGTCATTGTATCTGGAATGGCAGCTGCTGCCCAGAGTCATGAAAGAGGATGTCCCACATGTTGCTACCCCCAAAAAGATCCAAATTCAAAATTCCAAGTACACTTTCCCCTGAATGTATATCGCTTTGCACCACAGTAAAGTCAAAAAGTCTAAATCGAACTGTCCGGGATTGTCTGTAGTTATTTTCAAGTCATACGTTGGAATCCCTAGTTCAAGCACAGTGTATGCTTTAGACATTCTCTCATACTGTTCAAGCTATACTTTGATTATATAAAAAAAATATTGTTTTTTTACATTTTTTTTAAGTTTATTTATTTTAAGAGAGAGACAGCACCAGTGGGAGAGTGGCAGAGAGAGAAGGAGAGAGAGAATCCCAAGCAGGTTCCATGCTGTCATTGCAGAGCCCGAGGCAAGGCTCAAACCCACGAACTGTGAGATCATGACCTGAGCTGAAATCAGGAGTTGGATGCTTAACCAATTGAGACCCCATGTGCCTCAAGAATATATTGTTTTATACAATAAGTTCACTCCTAAAAAGGTGTTGTTCTCATTGTTTCGGACATTGATTTTTCACAAAACAGAAGTGTGTGTTGCATGTGTTATATGAGACTGAGTTCAAGAAAGCTTCCTTTCATAAAGGAAGAATCTTTCTGGCATATAAACAGTCAAGTCCTGTGAATTTGCCATTCACTGATCTCTGAGACTGGTCAGCACTTCCTGACCAGAATCAGTTGGAGGCCCCAGTACTCCCCTCACTGTGTACGGCTTTTTTGAGCCTCACTTTCCCCCAGAGACCAGAGAGCGATAGACAGACACTGCTGGGGATCAAAGTCCTCTATGCCTCCTATTCAGCCAGGGTTTGTTTTCTGGGCCAGCTGGGTTTACTTCTGCTGTCCAGTTTTTTACTCTCTTAAATAGCCCTGTTGTGACAAAAAAAAAAAAAAAAACTATCTGTGACAAGAAATCCTTACAACTGAGCCTCTCTGATCCACCAGGCTTTGGACCCACCTGTCCGACTTTCATCCCTGTTGGTGGTGTTAATTCTGCCTGTCTCAGCTGACACCTGGAGTGAATTAGTGCCCTTACAGTTCCCAAAGCAGTCATAGAAGCGTATTTGAAGAAAGATATGACCCGATTTTACATCTTTCTCCGTTATTACACACGAACAGAATGTTGTTGTCAAGGGTGGATAGAAACTAGTGGTGCCCAGTGGTAATTTTTGGTGTTTTGATTTGTGCTTCTTGGTCATTTTAGTTTCTGGCTTAGCTTTACACAAATTACCATCTAGCTTACCTCATATTCTCCCTGTCCAAACACCCAATTTATGGCATTTAAAGAGAATTGTTTTATGAGCAATGAGCCCAGGATGAGTCGTCTAGAAGACCTAAATATAGACAGGAGTTAATCATCACCTTAAGAGACATGGATAAAATTGATCTTGGCAAAAGAAAAGAGACGTAAGCAGGGCAAGGAGCGTGACTTGTGGGTATATGCAGAGCACATGCATGGTATTCAGAGAATATCAAGATGGTGAGGTCCAGGGCCCTGGTGGGAGGGCTTCCGTAGCAGAAACACCTTCTATCTGTGTTGTCCTGAAACAGGCGTTTTCAACCAAGGCTTGCAATGCTGGGAATCTGGATCTCAGCATAGGCTTTATATTTATCTCTGATAATCTTTAGCTGAGGAGATAAAATTGAACACCTTAGCCTCCCCTAAAAACACACCCACAAGGTGACAGTTTGGCTGCTTCCCGATCAGTTCTTATGAGGGGAATCTACCTCTCTGGAGACTGCAGAAGACATTGACTCTTGAGTACTGTCTCTGATGGTGTGGATATCATGTGATAAGAACAGGTTCGCAGCTCCCATGATTCATTTGGCTCATGTTAAACTCAATGATTTCACTGTAACTCGCTTTTCGGATGAGAAGTTTTCTTGATGTGTTCCTACCCTGCTAAACCACCAATCCGTTACCTTGTCTTCTGCTTTTAAAATAAGAATTGTCCAGGGAGCATCAGCTGGGTCAATTGGTGAAGCGTCCGATGTTCTATATATTCCAGTCATCTTTGTAGAGACGGCTCAGGTCATGATCTCATGGTTCGTGAGTTTGAGCCTCCCGTCACGCTCTGTGCTGACAGCGTGGAGCCTGCTTGGGATTCTCTCTATCCCTCTCCCTCTCTCTGCCCCTCCCCTGCTCTCTCTCTCTCTCTCTAAATAAATAAATAAATAAACATTAAAAAATAAAAATAAATAAAACAAGACTTGTTTAATAGAACCATCTTTTAACACTTCTCCTTTATTGCTAACCTCCTCTCTTTGTTTTGTTGAGATCTCACAGCCAGAGTGGGTTTCATTGTTCCTGAGCGAATGCTGTGCCCAATCCAGCCTGGCCTGGGGGCAATGGTTCTCATGAGCCCTATGAGCTCCATACTGAGAAACCTAGAATTAATGGAGCTAGGGTGGAGTACAGCTTCTCGTGGTTTCAAAATTCCCATGTGATTTTAATATTCTACACTGACTACAATCTATGGCCCTGATGGAACCTCCTTGTCACAGTTCTTGCAAAATATGTTCCAGCCTTATAGACAGAAACGAAATTCCAGTAATCTATATAGCTTGCCCTCACACTGGATGCACAGAATGATCTTTCCTGTTCGGCATTGTAGACATTACTGTGTCCCACTTGATTTCTACCTTCTACGTTAACATCTCCAGTATTTTCTTAGCATCTTTAATAATTTAAATTTGTGACAGTAGAAGTGTGACAAATGATGTTCTTTATATTCCAGTCATCTTTGTGGAGAAAACCTGATTCACACTCCCAAAGTCCCTGCTTTCCAGGTGCCAACACCTGGGACTAAGGCATTACATGTCAGTTAATACTAAAAAGAGATTTATTACACGAGCTTCTGATGAAGAAAGCACGAGTACAGGCAACAGAAGTCTCTAGCTGTTGTTAGTACTGAAACTAAATACAACCCTCAATAAATCAAATTGATAAAATTGTTTTGTAGCTTTAAGTCAATTTTTCTTAATCTTTCTGTGCTAACCAGTTGTCAGCTGTTTACATAATATCCCTTGAATCCCTTTCATCTCCTGGTGAAAAGATCTAGAAGTCCATGAGACCCTACATTCTCCTCCTCAATAATTTTATGAACCTGTGATAGGAACCAACTCTACCTCTCTCAGCAGCTAAATTTTGGAATTTGGGATTGTGAAGCCCACTGTTGATTTTAAAGGTGTTCGTCCTTTGCAATCTAGGATGCAGGATAAAGCTTGTAGTTGATGCCCTGCACCCAGAGGCTCCTGGTGAGACAAGGCAAGCATTTTGGGGGATTCTTTTAAAGATACGGGCTGTGAGAGGATCTGACAGGAAGGATGGATTTGGGAGGGCTTGGATTGGGAGATGACATTGTACCAGTGGGTCAACATCTTAACTTTAAATACATTTTTGAAAATTAGTGTTGTTGGAATCTGGATTTGCGTGAGAACAGACTGTTCCCAGTACTCTGGATTAGGGGGGAGGATATTTCTCTTAGAGACAGATTCCAGGGTTCATCTGTCAGTAGGACCCAGGAGGGATCCTCGATGGATAAGGCCAGGAGAGCAATGGCCAGGGTACGTAGGCTTATGGGCAGCAGTGAGCATTTCTGATATGCAGTCTACACAGGGTGGAACCAAAGGTTCCAGAAACACCCCTGAGCCCGTGCTGGAGGAACGTAGTCCAGCAGCAATGACAGAAGGCAAACAACAAAGACGTTCAACTCCCGGATGCACTGCCAGGGCCTTGCCTTGGTTCCTTGCACCACCATGGCGCAAGGTTCTAGAAGGACTCCGTAGGGAATAAAGGAGGAATTCTCCGTGATGACTGAAGCCCACCTAAAGCTACACTTTATCTTGATTAAAAACATAAAATCACTATATTTTTTGCTTTTGTATCCATACTTCCAACCCCCAC
The DNA here is from genome assembly GCF_018350155.1 of Leopardus geoffroyi. Classification (NCBI taxonomy): domain Eukaryota; kingdom Metazoa; phylum Chordata; class Mammalia; order Carnivora; family Felidae; genus Leopardus; species Leopardus geoffroyi. Next base: position 137,632,128 of record NC_059336.1, read on the forward strand.
CCCCCTCCGCACACACACGTGCCAAAAATGTAAATAAGGTTGAGATCTGTCTTCTGTAAAATATTCTGGAAACATAGAAGATCCTCAACAGTGACTGGACACTAGTGTGTTTTGTGTTTTGTTCTTCCTGTGAAGGGTTGTTAGATTTCTTTTTTAGACCTAGTGAGAGGATTTTATGTTTATTTTTATCAATTTTATACCCTTCTTTAGGATTATGAAAATCTTCCTGGATTTTTTGTGTGTGTTTCTAGCATTTCCAATAATTCTTTCAACCTACATTTTATTAAAATTTTAACTTTAATTACTCTATGTGTATTAATAGACACGACAGGTGAATAGATGCATGCGTACGTGTAGAAACACTTGCTGTGTTATCCTTGACAAAGGACTGCTCTTCCAGTTTGATAGCCATCCCTTTGCCAATAGTTTTCGACATTTTTTTCACAAAGCTATAGAGCCACCAAATTCTGCTAGACTTCAGCGCCTCTGTTTTAACGTTTTGCACCTCTGTCTTGCAGCACGCGCGGGCAAGTGTAATGCTGATGCTAAAATAAATCCAGCTGTATCCTTGTCTGTAACATTTCCCTGAACCTACTGGTCCAGCCATGTTCCCAAAGTCAGGATGGGCTTCTAAGAGGATACCTTGTTTTCTAAGGTGTGGTAGGCCAAAAAAAAAAAAAAAAAAGCCCCCAAAGATGTTCACATCCTAACCCTTGAAACCTGTGAATATGTTTTGCAACACAGCAAACAGGATATAAGGCTGCAGGCAGAGTCAAGTGGCTAATCAGCTGACCTTAAGCCGAGATTACCCTGGATTGGTCAGGTGGAGCACAAAGCAATCAAAGGGTCTTTAAAAGAGAAAGAGGAGGGGCGCCTGGGTGGCGCAGTCGGTTGAGCGCCCGACTTCAGCCAGGTCACGATCTCGCGGTCCGTGAGTTCGAGCCCCGCGTCGGGCTCTGGGCTGATGGCTCAGAGCCTGGAGCCTGTTTCCGATTCTGTGTCTCCCTCTCTCTCTGCCCCTCCCCCGTTTATGCTGTGTCTCTCTCTGTCCCAAAAATAAAAAAAAATAAAAAAAAAATTAAAAAAAAATAAATAAATAAATAAAAATTAAAAAAAAAGAGAAAGAGGAGGCGAGAGGTAGAGAAGTGAGACTCCGCGGGAGATGCGTGTGTGGAGGAGGAGGGCAGAGAAACTGGACACAGGAAACACTCCATTCAGCATTGCTGGTTTTGGAGATGGACGCGGGCCCTGAGCCAAGCGATGTGAGTGGGCTCTCGAGGCTGGAAGAGGCAATGGAAACACTAAGAGTGTTTCCTGGTATTTCCAGGATGGGACACACCCTGTCAACCTCTTGATAATGCTCTGACGAGACCCATCCGGACCTCTGACCTCCAGAACTGTAAGATAATAAGTAAGTTAGCGCTAAGTTGTTGAGGTTTCGGTAACTTGCTACAGCAGCAGTAAGGACACGGACACATAAGGTAACCTGGTCCCTGAGATGACAGTGGTGAAATCTATCTTCTATTTGCATATGCAGATTGATGCGTGCCTTCTACGTGTTGTAGTCAGGAGTTAATGCTTCTTCTATTTAATAACATTTAAACAAATGATAGACATAAATCTGGCAACGATGAAGGAGCAGAGGAAAATGTGACCGTGCCAGGTGGAAAACATGGGAGCTTTCAGGATGCACGCGCCATCGCCGATAGAAGCACAAGTAATAGATAATATCTAAGTGCTCGTTTTCCTTAGACAAATGGATTTGTTAAAATGTTTCAAGTGGAGACTCAATCCTCTGACTCCTGGGAGAGAAAGTTTCTAGATGGCAAATGAAATATTACAAAAAATGCACTAAGGAAGGAAATAAGGTAATAGTAAAACGAAAGCAAGGTATCTGATAACCAGAACTCAAAAGTCAAAGAGAGAGAGTCAACCAGAAGGAAGATGGAGGCCTGGAACGTGTAGAGCCAACAAAGAAAGACCTCCCCGGTGCGCGAACCAGATTCACCAGTCAATGCGTCTAGGCTAGAATGGGCCAGTTACAAGCTCACGTAAGAGGTAACGCTCCTTTAGTGAGAATCAATCTAAATAAATCTAAAACCATTTTTCACATTTCCTCTGACTACATACTAGGAAGAGAGTGGCCTCCTGTGGAAAGTGTTCTTCCAGCGATTTTGGACATGGGGCTGCCATTTAGGGCCTCACAGGGACGTCTTGCTTACCCTTTGTTGGGGGTTAAGTCAGAACCCTTAGTCCTTTTCAGCGCCCCCATCATAAGTTTTCTAAGATAACCCTGAGTCATTCATCCACCTCATATACAAGTTCCCTCTGCATTAATCTAGGCTGTTAGTCCTCAAGGTCAAGACTTTTTTTTCTTTGTTTTTGCTGTTCTTTTTTGTTTTGTTGTGTTGATGTTGATTCTTCTGGTTGAAAGTTACAGAAACTTAACCGTTACTGGCCTAAAAGCACACACCCCAAGGATGCAGATTTTATTGGGAAGATCCCGAACTTCACAGACTTGAAACTAAACGGCTAGAGTTAGGAACTCAGTGACCATTGGAACAAATTCTGTTTTTCTGGCCTTTTATTCTCTCAGCATACATGAGTTTTATTTTCATGATAACCAAGCCAGTGTCTTGACTAAATAGACTCTAGGGAATGGTCCTTGCAGATTCAGAAGAAAATACCTGGGGAAGGCACACGTTTAGCAAGGTTGAGATCATAGCACGTTGTGCAAAGAAGGTTGGAATTCTATGACTGGTTGTTTCTGATCAGGTGCCTCCTTCTGAGTCAGAACGAGGTGGGTCCCTCTTCAGAGAGGGAGAGGAGATGAACACCACATAGATTTTTGAAAAACGACCACAAGTCAGTGCTCTTTCAGAATTGACCTCATCTGTTTTGAGTGGCAGCTCTCCAACAGGAAATTTGCTTTACGATTTTCCTCCCCGAGATCCTATGTCTTGTCCGAGAAGTCGGAAGCAGAACCAGAATTGAGTTGTCCTCTGTCTGTCTCAAGACCCCTGTCTGCTGCTGCTGCCTCCTACTTTCATGCCTGCCCTTTCTCCTCTAGAAATCGGTCATTTTTCATTTTCTTTGAAATTTTACAAATCTCCCCTTTGTCTAAGATCCAGATTTCTGGCACTGGTTATTTTAGGTGTGTTCTAGATCTTTATTTTCACCTTTGGTTTATCACCTTCACTTTTTAAAAAAATTCACTTTAAAACCCAAGAGCATATTTTTGTGGGGGCAGTAACGTTGTTCTCATATAGTTAGCTGAGTCTCCTGGCTCCCCTTTCAAGCCATTTGAAGTTCTAGAACCTGAATCGTAGAACTGCCTCACTGTCTAGATGCATCTTTCATGCCAGATAAAAGTGATAAACCAATCACTACACCTATCGCTTTTTTTAAAGTTTTTTTTAACGTTTATTTATTTTTGAGGGAGAGAAAGAGAGAGGTTGAGAACGAGTAGATGAGGGACAGAGAGAGAAAGGGACAGAGGAAACAAAGCAGGGTCTGCACTAACAGCTGTGAGCCCAACTTGGGGTTTGAACTCATGGACCATGAGATCATGACCTAAGCTGAAGTCAGATGCTTACCCGACTGAGCCAGCCATGTGCCCCAACCTATCACTTTTATGATAAAACAATCTTGCAATCCCTAATCAGGATATTAAAAAAGTCTCAGCACCTGGGTGGCTCAGTTGGTTAAGTGTCCAACTTTGGCTCAGGTCGTGATCTCATGGTTTGTGAGTTGGAGCCCCTCATCGGGCTCTGTGCTGACAGCTCAGAGCCTGGAACCTGCTTTGGATTCCGTGTCTCCCTCTCTCTCTTCCCCTCCCCTGCTTGCCTTCTGTATCTCTCTCTCTCTCTCTCTTTCTCTCTCTCAAAAACAAACATTAAAAATTTTTTTCTTAAAGTCTCAGAAACATGTCCTGTCTCCATAATTTCTTCTTGTTTTCTTCCCTGTTGTTTAAAATTAGTTTAAAATTGGTGGTGTTCTCTTCATTCTCTCTAGACCCAGTGACAAGTCATTATCAGAAGCGCAACCCAAGAAATATAAAAGTTTTTTTTTTTTTTGAAGCTAAGACCACCAGCAGATGGTGTAAATTCTATTTTGTCACCACGTCTAGCCACAGCGCCAGTTTAGTGGTTTTAATGGGAACATGGGATCCATTTCCTGCTTTCTTGTTCTTATTCTGTTCCAATCTCTACCCAGGATTTCTGCAAATAAATGTACTCCGCAGCTGTGGCTTTTTACGTGGGCATATAGATCTTGCTGTACGTTGTTATTTCTCCTCCATGGCCAGCTAGCTAACTTATTTGTAAATATACACAAGAGATGGATGAGTGGGTGACTGGCATGCCACTAAAGAAGAAGGCTGATTGCCCGGCAGAGCCTTGCAATGTGACACGTCTGTGGTTCTCGCCGTCTCGTCTCTGGGCTGCATTGCTCCCAACCTTAAATCTGTAGGACAGACTCACACTAACACAACTTGGAAGAGCCTCACAGCTAAACCGGAATTGCCACCCACGTATGTTAGTGATATATGTATAATTAACCAGCGGCGGTATGTTTGTGCCCCGGTATGTTCTCTCTAGAGAATACAAATGGCCAAATGGCGAGATGTTGTATGAGAATAGTGTATAAGCATAAAGACTGAGCTGGAGGACATAATGTCAGTGCTCTGGTTTGTGGAGCTTGAATAGCTTTAGATAAGTACTCCTGACATCAAGGGTCTATTTTTCTACTTTTTGAGGTGACCATCCCTCTTATCCACGCTTTACAACTGTGAGACCAGCATCTCGCTCTGTTATTCCTGCCTTAGAATCGGGGGCCGCTCCCCTTTGTCGCTGGGTGGTCCTTCTCCGGAGGCTCATTTTCCTACTTCAGGCTGGCGTGTTCTCACAGTACCTGGCCCTTGCCTCGTCCTTCTCTTGCTACGTTTCGTTCTCAAGCTCTTTTTCACTGTGAGTCTCCATGATATCCTTGGTCACAGTTAAACACTGTCTTTTGACTCTGATTAGCCGTCCCTATTATCTGCAGGCCTCCAGGGGTGAGTTCAAGACCGTCCCCTTCAGTCCTCGTCCAACCAGCATACTGATGTCATCGCAAAGACACTAGGATAGCTCCCAAATGTAAACAGTTGCCCAAAATCGTGAGTGATTCTTCACGTTTTCGGTATTTTTGTCTCCTCCCTAGATCGTGGGCTCCTCGTGATGAACAACTGTTGCTTGTTTCTACCTAGATGCCATATAGGATGTAACAAGTGCCGGGGAAAAGTGTTTTCTGAATCACTTTGAAAATTCCCCAGGGGGGGAAATGGTATTGATATAAATGCATTCTTAATTAGTGTGATTCATTTTTTTTTTAATACTGGGAATGTGGTGATAACATTGAGGAAGTGGGGCATCACAATATTAGGGAATATTATGGTGATAACATTGAGGAAGTGGGGGCAGGAGCGTGTGTGTGTTAGTGCCGTGGGGGGCTGGGGGGCGAAGGGTGAAGAGTGGCCTCCCGGCACAGAGGACATAAATGCATGATGGGGAAGGTTTGTTGGACGCCATTGAAAAAGGGCTGCCTCCTGCAAGGCATGGTCGTCAAGACACAGGTCAGAGGATGCTGAGAGTTTTTAAATGTTTTCTAGCCACTCACTCTGAGTCAGACTCCTACAAAATGAAAGTTTAAAAGAGAACTAAGCCTGCCTTTATTTTCCTGACTGCACCTTCTTAATCATCGTGAACCACCGCCACCCAGAGCTGTTGATTTTTGCATTACGCCTGAACCTTTACGAACCAATTCTGTAATCTGTACAAAGTTTAGCTCGTTTTCTGTCATTTCCAGAAAACCAGTTCGTGTACAGCGTCCGCTTTTCTCTGAAGACACTGGAGGATGTTTTGTGAACATGCCTTTATCCTCTGATGCAAGCTTTCCAGTCTTCTTTTAAAACATCCTGTGGTTGCCTTAAATAATTAAGTCTTGCTCATTAACTCCCCACTTGACAACCGGTTTTTAAAAGGAGGGTTCCTCCCTAGATTGGGGATGAGGTGAATGGAGAAGGCATCAAAGAAATCTTGGGAGCACTGTAAAACCAAGGACTAATCCTTTTACTGAATAATCTGGCTCAGACTCCTTCCCCCACACACGTAATGTCATGTTCAGTAGGAATTTAAGCCCTGGGGATTTCCCTAAGAATGAATTCCTTAAGGGAGATAGCAGGACGCTTTACTCCATATGCTGAAAACTCATGGGTGTAGCGTAATTGACAGTTGGTAATTTTACCACGGTTGTCCCCTCTTCTGCATCAGCGACTTATTGAAATGACATTCATAATAAAAAATGCAAGAAGTTATTCTTCCTACTTTTTCTCGCTTCAATTAACGCTATAGGTGAGCACATCGGCTGCGCAGAGCTCCTGGTACATTAATCAGAAGGAAATCGTTGGAATTCAGAAAGATTTATGGTTCCACTCTTGGCTTTAACAAAAATGACTATGCTAATCCTAATATAATTGATATATTTGGTACATTTCAAATTTCAATTTCAATAATGATTCAGTGCCATGGTTTAAGGACTCAATCTATTTGATCAGGCACGCTCCAGCCAGGAAAAAAAAACAAAAACAGCGTTCCGGTGATATATAAGAAATTAATATATTAATATCCACTTCTTTTCCTTCTACTTTACCCAAATCCTAGTCATTCTCCAGGGAGAAAGGCCCACGTTCCCATTCACCCTCAGCACACTGTCCCTCCGGGCGTCGACAACACCACTGTCCCTCCGGGGGTCTGCAGCACCCCTAGGCGTGTTGGGTTCATTCCAAGCCACACAACTTAAGGCTATTTTTTTTTTCATATTCCTCGTTTTGATTGTCTTGTCTCCAAAACGCATTTTTAAGTTTCTCTAAACATCTCCCTGCCCACCCTCCCCCACCACCCACCCGGAATTTCACCCCCAACACGGAGCAGGTATCACTGTCTCCCAGTGGACTGACTTAAAAAATAAATAAAATAGCCCCATGCAGTAAATTTCCACCTACTTGCATCAAGTGCAGTGGCTGACGAATACACGTGGAAGAAGGTGGCAAGATCTCTGACATCCTCGGTCATTTCCAGCAGCAGGTGTCAGTTGTCACTTGGGTCATTTTGTCAACGCTTATGATGATTAAGGTTATCCTAATGCAAAGAGCCGATATACCAAAATCGCTTCAAGACATAGACCAAAACCCACCTAGGGGTTTGTCTGTGTTTGCAACTGTGGTCAGTATTCAAATTCAATTTTATGTAGATTAATAATTGAAAAGCTAGACGGACGTCCAGCCTGGGTGGCTCATTCTGCTGAGTGCTCGACTCTTGGTTTCTGCTCAGGTCATGATCCCAGAGTTGGGGGACCAAGCCCCGTGTTGGGCTCCACACTGAGCATGGAATCTGCTTAAGATTTCCTCTCTCCCTCTGCCCCTCTCCCCTGTTCTCTCTTTCACTGTCTCTCTCTAAAATAAACAAACAAACAAATAAATGAAAGCTAGATACCCAACGGCCCAATTTTATCTTTGTCTTGAATATACACCTAAAGTGCACATTTATAAAGATAAAATTTTATACAACGGTAGCTTGCAAATTATTGACAAATAACATTTGGCAATATAAACGTGTCCTGCTTTATACAACGTCCATAAATTCAAACTTAAAGACATGTTAAGGATCAGTTATTTCACCAAAAGCTTTTTCCAGGGGATTCCGTTTTTGAAAATAGTTTCAGGCACATACATCGACGATTAGTACTTAGACAATTATACTGAATGAAAAAGGTCGATGCCCACCTCCACCGCGCATCCCTTAGAGACACTACATTGTGGGAAAAGCAGAAAAGCCGAAAATTCTCAGCTGCTTCCAGCTAACAGATGACCTAAAATGGCATATTCTCATATTTTCTAAACATTGTCCATAAAGAAGCGACCAGGAAGAAAACACTTAGCACGCCAAAATGTTATCTCCGAGGAGCCCACAGTTTCAAACCTTCTCAGCGCCAAGTCACAAAAAAGTAAATGACCAAAATCAAAAAAGCAGATGAAGCGACGATATTTACCTGCCGAGGAAAATGGGCAAGAACCCGACTGAGCCTTACAGACACCTGACGTTTTATATCCCCTGCAAAGCTAACTGCACGGAACACCTGCAGGATGGACCCTAGACCAACCCCAATCGTCAAACATGCCCCTTTCTCCCTATCGGAGAGCTGCAGGTGGGTGTGGGTGTGCGCACATGTGTTTGCTTGAATAGGAAGAGGGTGGATGATGGTCTTTGTCCTACACGGGACAGAGAAGAAGTCTGGAAACTAACTGGACAGATACTCGTTGAGTATCTATTAAGCGGCAGGAACTTCCAGATGCCGGAGGAAACCAAGTTAAGCAAAATGCATTTGAATCTGCGCTTAACTCTCATGATCATCAGTGGTATTGTTTGTTATTGCCTGACAAATTCCAGCCAACAGGGCAGAAGCCCCTTTCACAGCACCTCTCACTGAAGTCTTGGCAACCCTGTGCACATGAAGTTGAGCCGGACAGTGAGAGTTGTTCGAATTACCGCTATTAGTAATTTGCCGGAAAAGCTGTATATTGGACAGCACAGTACCACTTACGATTATTTCACTTTCTGGGGTAAGGTGATACAAATCTGTTCCATTTCTCCCATTTTATGCTTACTCTTCAGTTTTCAAAGCGAACGATCTCTACACGTCCCAACCTTCTTTCTTAAGGCAGTTTTCAGTCTATCACCCTTCTATTCATCACTAATTGTATGATTGTGCGACCTTATAAATATCCGTGCCCAGATTAAACGTATAGCGAGAAATGATTTATTGGGGGAGGAGGTTGGGGGGGGGGGCATGTGACTATCATCTTTAATCTAATTATCACATTAGATTATATGATTTCTACAATGATCTCCAATCTACTGATGAAGAAACTTAGGTTCAGGAAGGTAAGCGAGGCATCACTCCGATGTCAGAAAGCTCACGCATGATGAGGGTAGAGTAAGCTTCCGGGACTGTTCACTCTAGACACGTGCATGTGTTGTGCACCCAACGGGCTCCTGGGGCTTCAGATTTAATGGTCTCACCCTTGCATCAAGTTCCTATCTCAAAAGGAAACAGAGTTCAAAAACTAAAATGTGTTTTTAAATCGTTCATTTTTCCTAATCTTGACATCTAATTCAGTAATACTTCACTTGCCTAAGAAACATGCCGGCACCGTGTTAATTATTCAGCCCTTCCCAGGCTTCTGCAAGCTTTAATTAGCAAAAGAAGTTTTCGGGACAAGTTATAATTTGCATGCCAACAAATTTGTTTATAAATTGCACAGTAAAGGTAAAGCTTGGTAGTGCACCTATGTCCTTCGCACAGCTAGATTTACGAAACAGCTAGATTAGCCACCGCTTGTACCTGAACGGGTGGCCATGAAATTTGGTGAACACGTTGTTCCATTGTATTTCTCTACCCTAGAAGTCTGATTAAGTTTCATCTGATTTCCATTTCTGTACATCTCTATTTGTTATAATAGTGCCCCAGTTCACAAGCCAAAGTAACTACCCCCCCCCAATTATACAAATACTGTCCTTGTTATCTTAGATATTTCCATAAAAATAAGATGATTTGGACATGGCCCAGGAGAGTACACCTCACCTGGTAAATAACAAGTATAGTATCAGATTAATAAATAAATTTTAAAATCCGGACTTGTTTCAAAGGAAAAAAGGAAGAACACTCACCTTGCATGAGACCATCTTGGCCATGACACCAGGGTCCGAGATTACACGGTATAAGGTTATGTCTTAGCAAGAAAGCATTTGATTTACCTTACATGTCCTTGTCCTCATAAGAGTAGACTCTCCAAGGGGGTTCATGTTCTTGATTTCAAATTTTGCCTTAAAGTCATCAGAGGAGGATCTTATGAATTTTCACGAATCCTCAGACTAAACCTATTCCACAGTTATGGCCCTACCTGCCTCGGTCACCTCCTCTCACCCGGAGACGCCGTACTTGGGGCACAAAACGATGGTGGCAGGAACCTCCCTAATAAATCAGTAGAATCCTGGTGTCTTTTATACTTCATTAATATTTTTGCTGTTTGAGACAAACTTTAGGTCTCCAAAGGCCATGGACTCAGAAGCAAATGTCCAGAGGTTTCAAAGGAGCAGGGAGGCCCCGAACTACCCAGACTACAGGCACTGGGTTCAGAACTCCCCTGCTTTGTTAACTCAGAACCTCCAGCCGGGTTAGCATTAAAGCAGCTCCTTCCTTTTCGAGCTGCTTCTCTGCACAGAACTCTGACGTGGAGCTTTGGGTCCAGAGCGGAAAACAGGCCTAGAGATAAACTCCAGGTACCAGGATCCTGCTTTTCTCTTCCGATAGCTTCCGTGTGGTCAGCGTTCCCCACACGGAAGGCCCGCTCTGTCTTCTTTCCTTAAAAGAACGATGTGCGTACAACCTGTGGGCACGCCCTCCAGCCCTCCATTGACACCGGAATGACAGTGGCGAGCACAGCTGTCACCATCCTCTCTCACTTCTGCGTCTGGGCACAGACGGGTGAACTTCAATAGTTGATTTGCTTTCCTTTTTTGCATGACCAATTCCTATTTGGTTTCGTCTTGTTTTCGATCAAAAATTAAAAATTACTCCTCCTGGATTCCCCAAAATGTGGTGGTTCAGGCCCTCTTTACTATCATGGTACCATATGTGTGTTCACCGTCAAGGAGCTGAGTATGCACCATACTGTAAACACCACTTGGCAGCAATAAGAACTGTTCCTTTAAGAAAAAAGAAAGAGCAGAAACAAGCAAAATCCCCCGTGAGTGAGGACATCCAGGATGGCAAAGTAAGTAACAAATCATTTCCCCCCAAAGAACATAAAAAAGTAGACAATATTGCCAAAATCACCAGGCCAGAACTCTGGAAAAATTGAGCAAAGCAAACATTGAGCAAAGAAATGGTAATTCACAAAGAAGGAAGGATCTTGATTGTACGGAAACAAATATAATAGTTTTTATTTACAGATGCCATGATCCCTCAGAGAGACAATATTAAGAAAGCCATTAAAAAAATCTAGAGCTAAGGAGTTCAGCAAGGTAAGAGGCTACAGCATTCTTTTACAAAAATTAATTAAATTTTTATTTATTTTCAAGTAACAATCTGAATGTAAAACTAAGAAAATAATTTTACTCAGAGTAATATCAAAATCATATTATCCTTAGGTACAAATTTAATTTCTCCAGACGTCACACAATCCCTAATCAAACCCTAGCAGGCTATTTTGTAAACAGTGACAGGCTTGAGCTAAAATTTACAGTGAATAGAAAGACACACAGAAAAGGGGGAACCATTTTGAAAAGGAAGAAGTTGGAGGAATTACAATAACTGATTTAAAAACTTACTACAAACCTATAAGGTAATCAAGACAATGGGTACTTGCCTAAGGATAACATTTGCATAGGCATTTTACCAAGTAAGATATACACGTGGCTAATCCGCATGAGAAGATGCTCCGCATTATTGGTCTTTAGGGGAAAATAAATCAAAACCATAATGAGATGCCACATACAGTCAGTAAAATGGTCATGGTCATAGAAGAAGAAGAAAAGAAGAAGAAGAAGAAGAAGAAGAAGAAGAAGAAGAAGAAGAAGAAGGGAAAGGGGAAGAGGAAGGAGAAGGGGAGAGAGACAGAGAAGAAGAAGAAGGACAAAAAGAAAAGAGAAAGCATTGGCATGGATGTGGAGAAATTGGAGCCCTCGCATATTGCTGATGGGAATGTAAAATGGCGCCACCAATTCGGAAATAGTTTATCAGTGTCATTAAAAGTTAAACATAAACTTATCAGTGATCCAGCAATTTCTATTCCTTATTATCTGACCAAGATGGATGAAAACATAGGTCCACACACAGTCTAGTGTTTGCACATTTGAAGTAACATTATACATAATAGGCAAAAATCTAAAACAAGCCAATTGTCTATCAGTTGTTGGTTGAATAAACAAGATGTGGTACAGCCATTCAGCAGAATATTATTCAGCGATAAAACGAAATGACTGACCCATGCTCCGTCACGGGTGAACCTCAAAAGCTAAGCTAAGTGAAAGTAATCAGAAACAAAATACACATATTTTGAAATTCCATTGATACAAAATAATCAGAAGGGACAATTCTAGAGACCCAGAAAGGAAAGCAGTGGTTCCCTCAGGCTGGGGGCGGGAGTCAGGGATTGATGGCAAGGAGGCACAGGTGAACTTTAGGGGTGATGGAAATGGTCTAAAAGTACCCTACGGTGGTGGTGGCACAACTCAATTTATTTTCTTTTAAAAAATCTTTGAATTGTACACCTCTATTGGGTCAAGTTTATACTATGTCAATTATGCTCTAGCAAGATTGTAAAGAAGATACTAGGGTGTAGGGAGGTAAAGATGAAAACCATTGGGCTGTCCATTGATAATTATTTCAGCTGATGATGGGTGGGGGGTTGGGATTTGTTTTACTCTCTGTTCTCCTTTCACGTATGTTCAAAATTTCTCATAAGGAAAAGTAAAGCAAATAACAGCTAGCAAGCTCTGTTATCTTTTTGGGGAGACACCAATAAATGAACCCACAAATAACGTAGTACAAGTGCATATTCTTCATTGAGGAAGGAGCCGGATGTGATCGCGGCAGCACAATGGCGAAGTGCGTGGTAATCAACGGTCTTTCCTGGAGGTTTATTCAAGAGCTGGTTCAGAGTTGTGTGTACATGGCTTTCTCCTCGCTGTTAGTCAGTCAGACAATAGGACTCACTGTCCCCAGACCAACTAAGAAGCATGGCAGCCATCAAGGGTAGGGTGAGACACCCCTGACTCACAGATTCTCCTTAAAATGTCTGGGGCTTGGAAGAAGTTCCCCTCACTGGACTCCTGATGTGCTGAGCGCGTTCGGTTTTATTCCCACGCATTCCCTCATCATCCACAGCATCCAGCTCACTTTCCGTACGCAACCCCGAAGAGCAGAATTGGCTATTGTCATTTCTGCAGACGAAAACGCTGAGCCTCGCAGAAGTTCAGTTAGCCTTGTAAAATCGCTCCAAGAATTAAGTGGCTATTTAAGCCAAGGGTAGGTTGAAATTTATAGCATCAGCCTCCAAAGCCGGTAGTTCTTCTCATCTGTGTGTGTGTGTGTGCGTGTGTGTGTGAGCAGGGGTGAGGATAGGTAGGTGCACACCGTTCCCCTGCTTCCTGACCCTGCGGTCGACCCTCCCGGCTCCCATTCCTGCCCCCAGAGCCCCCCACCTGTGCACGCTGCATAAACACTCATGGCTGCGGGAGATTACAGGTGCACCAGCACATACTGATGCTCAGATGTGTGCACGTGGCTATTGTTCCAAGAGAAAGGGGAAGGCCACTGATGGGCTGGCCTGGCGGTGGGGACACCTGGCGGTTGGTGCACACCTGAAAAGAACAGCACTGTGGGGACACTGGGGGGATAGGAGGAGGGTCCCGGATGCCCGTGGAACTGTCGGGAAACCTTTTGTGACAGGACACCGGGGCCCTGCTCCTGACCGTGGGCTGCACGCGGCAGGGCGAGATGGCAAAACAAAAGGAAGGAAAACCGTGCCTTGTGCTTCGAGGCCCCTGGGGTCGCATAGAGGAAAAGTCCAGACAGTGTTCGCCCAGAGAAAAAGCCAAGCGATCTCCCTAACACGTGGTTTACATAGCACACTGGATTTTCAAAACATGTTTATCAGCAGAAATTTCTCTTTGTTGTTAAGTTTATTTACTTATTTTGAGAAAGAGAACGAGAGACAGAGAGAGCATGAGTGGGGTAGGGGCAGAGAGAGAGAGAAAGAGAGAGAATCCCAAGCAGGCTCACTCTGTCAGTGCAGAGCCCGACGTGGGGCTCGAACCCGCGGACCGTGAGATCGTGACCTGAGCTGAAATCAAGAGTCGGGCGCTCAACCGGCTGGGCCACCCGGGTGCCCCAGCAGAGATTTCTGTGGTGATGGGTGGTACGGATGCGTCTCCCATGGACTTGTGGTGTGTGCCCACACCAGCCTCAGGAAAGCCCGTTCGCATGTGACACGCCCGTCAAACTGCCCGGAACCTGCTACTCTTTCTGCCTTTCTGAGGCAGCTCTGGAACTGGGACTCTGCTCCTGGGATCCGGCCTTCCAAGACCGCTCTGACGAGGTGACATCTCTCGTGTCCTGAATATGTCCATGGGCTATTCTAAACCACAAAGGAAAAGGTATAAACAGCCGACTATCCACGTGCGATCCGAATCACCCTGGAGCCATGAGCTGTTAAAGAGAGAGAGTGATCTTTCTCTCAGTGATCACAAGATTGAGGGCAGACTGAGCAAAAGCTCTATATTTAACCTTCTCCACCCATGTCTCAGGGCCCACCGCGCGGCCGCCTGCACAGGGAGACTGAGAGCGCTTTGTCTCCGATCGTTCTTTCTCTTCAACGTCCTCATGTCCTTCTTTGATCAGTTTTATGCCTGGGTTTGCTTTCAGTGAGGCCCCAGACCCACCCCCATCCTGGCAGCACTAACTGCTTTCCAGCTGTATCCTGGAAGAGACAGTTAACTGTGGATGTTCTCTGTCTTTGGGGGAAAAGGTTTAGATTTTCCTTGAGAATGGCAGATCTAAAACAAAGACTTTAAAAAAAATGTATTGCTATTCCTGTCGGCACATCCATATGCTATTATGCTAACATTCCTTATGTCTTTTTATTATATTTTTTTATTATAAACCCCCTCGCCACCGGGGGGTGAGCGGGGAAGATGACAGAGAAGTTTCCAGCCACATACTCATTCCGTGAATATTTACTGAGGGCCTGCTTGCTGTGTCTCAGATGCTTTGTAGGACCAGAAATTCTTAGATGTACATGGTAATGTCCTTTGTTTAGAGTGGGGCCGGGGGCTGTCAAGATCACAGGCGAGTGTCATACAGTGTGACCTGAGCCACAGTGGAACTGTGTTTTGTCTGGCTTGTATTGGAACACAAGGAAGGACAACTGGCCAGCTCCAGGTTTGCTCAGTCATTTTGGACACACGTATTGCGTGTCTACATTGTGGCTAACACCACTAGGTCTTGGTACACAAATATGAATGGACTCACGCTCCGACAGAAAATTTCGGAATCTACCCGGAGAAGCAGGAGAGTGAAGGAGACAACATCACGTGTGTCAATGGCTGATGTTCAACTTACTCTCATCCTACATTTCCAGGAAACTACAAAAATCCTTGGAAGAGCTTTCCTGGTAAGAAACCCAATTGCTCTAAACTTCCATTAAGATGGCTTCTGGGGAAAAGACGTTTCCGAGTGAACTAAGCCCGGACGTTTTCATCTGTACACATGAGCTGCCCCATCAGTTTGTGGTGAGGCTAGAACAACGTACTACCTGCAAAGAGAATGATAATAGACTATTGACGAATGTTAAACACAGTTTTATTTATACTCTTCTTTAGATACACCGTGTCATCACAACTTGACGCCTCCAATGAAAATTAATACTCAGCACGACTCAGACCAGATAACTGGATAAGCTTCAACTTTACTTTGAAATATACTAAGCAACCGATTGATCCTTCCATCCGATTGGAATCATATACAATAAGCATGTTTCCTAATACGTTTATCTGGGTAATAAAATGGTTTAAGTACTTCAATCACTATTCACTCGACCTGCTTCAAATTACTAGAAGTTTGTAGAATACCCTCAGCCCAAAGTGGATATGAGGATTACTTTATCTTTTGATGAATATTAGTATAATTAAATGTACGTCACTCTGCCCAGAAGACATGGTAGGTTCGTTTCAATGTCAATTAATAATCAGACACTTAGAAAGTTGTAAAACCTTTATAATCTCAGAATCATCACCATTGCTCTTCCTTGGTTCAAACTTTGAAGAGTTGTAAGGGGCAGGTGGAGGTCTGGCATAGATTAAAAAATTAACATAGTAATAATAATGAGTCTTCAGAGATGAGGTATAATTGGTTCCCCAATCTGAAGCAATAGCCATGTTTTCTTAACACATTACTGATGCAACACACATGCTGTAACACCCCTTGGGTTGTTTATTAAACTTTTCGTAAGTCCGGAGTTCCGATTTTAAAAATCGATAATTATGGATATTTATAGATCTTATATATCAGATGCTTTTAGAAAAACATAAATTTAAGTAATCAAAACATTCTTTCCCTCAGCCTGATTATGTTGACTGTATTTCCAATAATTTTGTTTGCCAATATTTACACAACCCTTCATTTACATTGCCAGAAGCAGTAAAATTAAATAAAAGTTGATGGCTCTTTTAAAAATTTTGCTTTGTTTATTTCTTCTGCAGCTCTAGAAAGGATTCAAGGCATTGCACTGTTGGGCTCACGTAAAATTTTTGCTTAAGGCTTCCTTATTTCACTTACTCGTGTCCATGAGTACAATAATACACGGGTGCTTTCTGCTGTTTTCTTTTTCTTTCTCATTCCCAGCTTTGAACTTGTGTGCCTTCTCCTTAGAAATGACATATGTTTTAAAATACTGCTAATAATAAAGCTGATTATTTTAAGCAAGTAGAAGACTTTCAACTTAAAGAGAGAGCAAGGCAGATTCTATAATTTCACTCTTTCTAAAATAGAAAATATCCTTATCTTATGCATCCATATACACATTTCCTGGTGGATATGTGTCCATGATGCATGGACATCAGCGGTACGTGCTGCTTTCTTTCTCATATTGGCCTTTTAACACTGTGTTTTCTCTTGAGTGATATGGCATTGAATCTTCTGGGCCCTTGAAACTCAACTCTAATGTCCACATGTGTTCCCTCAGAACATGTCAATAAAGGTAGGGTTTGATACAATTATGTGTAAGCACTATGATGGTGCTTAACAGTTGGCAAGTTTCCCCAAACTAGAGATATTTAAACGGAGATTGGATTAATTCAGTCTAGGATATAAGACTTGTAATGAAAACTCTAGAACATTGCTCAAAGAAATAGAATAAGAATGAAGTAAATGGAAAGGCGTCCCATGGTCATAAACTGGAAGGCTTCACAATGGTAGGAAGGCGATTCTCCTAAAGTGATCTACAGAGTCACTAAACTTTGTATCGAAATTCCAATAGCCTTTTTGGAGTAAATGGGAAAAAAATGAGCTTACAATTCATCTGGAATTGCAAGGAGCTCTGAATAGCCAAAAAATACTGGGGCGGGGGAAGAATAAAGTTTCAGAACTCACATTCCCCTGTTACAACTTTTCTACAAAGCTACAATAATCAAAACAGTATGATACTGGCATAAAGCTAGACATATAGATCAATGGAATAGAATGTCCAGCAATAAACTCACACTTATATGGCCAGTTTTCAACAGGAGTGCCAAGACTTTCCAATGAGGGAGGGAGTGTTATCAACAAATAGTTCCAAGGAACATGGATCTCTATGTGTAAAATAATTAATAATAATAATAATAAAATTGACGCATCACACCATATATAAAAACTAGCTCAAAAAGGATCAATGACTTAAATGTAAGTGTCAAAAGTATAAAACTCTTAGAAGAATACAAAAAAGGCAAATCCTATGACCTTCTACTTTTGGCAATGATCTCTTAAAAAGGGTACCCAAAGCACGAACAACAAAAAATTGATAAGTTGGATTTCATCCAAGGTTAAGAATTTTGTCCATCAAAATACTTTCTCAAGAGAATGACGTGCATCCCACAGGATGGGGGGAAATATTTGCAAATCACCTAACTGCTAAGGGTCTAGTATCCAGAATTTATAAAGAAATCTTACAACTCAGCAACAAAAAGACTTTTTAAAATTTTTTATGGTCAAGGACTTAAATAGAGATTTGTCCAATACATGCAAACGGCCAATGGGTAGATGCCATTAGTCATTAAGGAAACGCACATCAAAATCCCAATGAGTAACCAGATCACACCCACTTGAATGGCCATAATCTGAAAAAGAAGAGAAAATATCAAGTGTTGGCAAGGATGAGAAGCTGAACTCTCCTACATCACTGGTGGAAATGTAAAATGATACAACCACTGTGGGAAAGTTGGGTGTCTCTTCAGTACCCTAAACATTAAGTTGCCATAGGACACAGTAATTCTGCTCACGTTTACACACCCAAAATAATGGGGTACAGACCTTCAAACAAGCCCTTGAACACGAATATTCAGATCAGCTCTGTTCACAATAGCCTAAATATGGAAACCACCTAAATGTCCATCAACAGATGAGTGGGTAGACACACTATGGTACGCACATACAATGGAAGAATTTTCAGTGATAAAAAGCAATGAAATACTGACAAGAGCCACACCAAGGAATGAACATTGAAAACACCGTGCTCGTGAAATAAGCCAGACACAAAAGGATGACTATCGTATGCGTCCCTTAATGTGACGTAGCTAGAATTGTCAAATTTATAAAGACGGGAAGTAATTAGAGGCCTCCAGGAGCTGGGTGGAGGGAGGAATTGGAAGTGACTGATTAATGGGTTTGGGGTGAAGGAAATTTGGGACATAGGGAAATGTTGTACACCATTGTGAGGTACTTAAGTCCAGTAGATTGTAGAATTTAATGTAGTTACTTTGGTAAGTTTTCTGTTAAGTGTATTTTGCCACAATAAAAATGCATTTTAAATGGATCAGTAAAAGAACAAAAACGTTGACTGAGCCATCTGCCATATGCAGATGGCTACAGGGGTGTCGTGCTAACCCTTGGTGACACAGCAAGGTAGAAGCTTCGGTCCTGGTACTCTGAGGTTCACGTTGAACTGTGGGACAGAGCGCCTCCACAAGTATAATACGGGATTTTACAGTTGATTATAGATAATATTGACAATGCCACAGGAGCACTGAGAAAAGAGTCCTTAAGTCATTTCAGGCAGGGACTAGATGAGGCAAAGTGATTTGGATTGTGTCCTCTAGGAAATGAAAGCGAGTGAACGGTGGTGGTTTATGGGAGCAAGCGGATGTGAGTTTGGAAGTACCACCCTGGCGGTGATGGGGAGAAGACGAAGTAACATCTACTCGGATGTTTGCTTCTCGTCTCCTCCCTGGAAGCCCTGGAGTTGGGGGAGGGAACAGCAGGGAGGCACAGAGGAGGAACAAGGAGCTACAGAGGGACCCACATCCATCCCTGCACCTTACACTGTATCCTAGTCGATTCCAGCCACTCGGAAGGTCTAACATTCCAGCTTCCATTTGACGATGAGGAATCTCGGGTGCAGAGATTTTTCGATGACCTGGGTAGACCTTACTGGGCAGGCATGGATTTAAGATCAAACCCAGGCCTTTTGACCAACAAAGTCCCCACTTGTTTCCCTTGTCACAACACCTAACCCACTTCCTGATTTTCCAAGGGGGGTTAAAGCTCACACAGCTAGAGGGCAGGGTGTAGACAACGCAGGGGTGCGTCCCACCTCCTTCCAGGCAAACTCCATCTAAGCCTGGCCTGCGATGCTAGCAGTGAGGACGCTTCCTTAGTCCGTCCCTCCCTTTGACGTCCTTCAGTCCAACCGGATGCAACATTTCAGCGTCCCTGTCGGTGCAACTGTGAAGCTTATCCGTCAAGTTTTCATGCTTATCCGTCGAGTTTCACCTGGCCTTTTTTAGCTCATGTGCGATGGCCCACTTCTTCATCTGCCGAACTGCCAACTAAGAATGATTCTACTTATGACTATTTCCTTGTCCCCATAAGAAAAAGAAAGACTCTGAGTCATCAATAAGTGTATACTTATTATTCCCATCCTTTAGCTGGGCGCTGTATTTTTTAACAACTCTGCCCTCTGGGTGCATCGTGTCACATGTTTCCTTCCATTTGCCACGTGGCTTTCACACTAGAGATCTCCTTGTGTTTTCTTCTCTTCCCTTTCACAGCAGAGCATTTTGACACATCACCAAGAATGCACAAGGGTTTAAATAATTTACTTAAAAAAATCAAAAATGGGGCACCTGGGTGGCTCAGTTGGTTAGGCGTCTGACTGCAGCTGAAGCCATGATCTCTGGTTCGGTGGGTTCGAGCCCCACGTGGAGCTCTGTGCTGACAGCTCAGAGCCTGGAACCTCCTTCAGATTCTGTGTCTCCCTCTCTCTCTCTTCCCCTCTCTCTCCCTGCGCACCCTTTGCCACTTGTGATCTGTCTCTCTGTCTCTCAAAAGTGAGTAAACATTAAAAAAAAATCCTCAAAATTCCCATCTCCTATCTTAGTAGATATATTTCCACTTTTCTGAGTTTCATTAAAAAAACACTTCAGATCCAAATGAATGATGATCATTGCAGTGTCACTGGATCAGTGAGTTAGGATAGAGAGGACCTCTCACACTCTCACAAAGTATGTTGCAGTTGGAAAGGTGAGGCTAATGCTTTACCACTCTTGAGATAGTCACTAATACGGGTGGAAAACAAATTAAAAAGCCAAAAACCCAAAAAAACCTCCTCTTCCAAAAGAGAAAGAAACAAACAAATAAAAAAAATATACATATAGATTTACCATTTCGAGAGTAAAAACGTTCAGTAGAAAATAGCACATTTTGTCTGGCAAAGGAAGAATGGGAGCGTTCCAGAAGTTACGAAGCGTCTCGACAAATTCCTGGGCTAACTTTCAGGGATCCTGACTGGGGAGGTTCAGGGTTGTGCCTGGGGATCTACTTGGCAGGCAACGCCTCAATTCTTGTTCACCACGGCTATTGAAAAGCACTGACCTACTTAGCATGATAACCTGGGGAAAAGAACATTTGGAGCTCTTCTTAAAGCTACCCACCTCTCTTCAGACTGCTGCAATTCAGATCCCCAGCTAGGATTGTTTGGAGACGGTGCTGCTATTCACGTCGGTACAGGTTCAGCCTTCACGAGAACGAGCAAGCAATGCAGAGCATTTGGAAAACATAATCTCAGGGCTTAGAAGGAGATGGAAAGGCAAATAGTTTGCAGAATCACAAGTGAAATCAGCTATAGAAAATGGCTTTGTCCATCTGTGGATAATAGCACCAAATGGGCTCAGACAGAATCAAAGAAAATGGAAATGGAATACATAGTCAGTTTAAAATGTAGCTGGATGCTTCATTACACATTAGCATTGGTTTCTTAATCTTCTAAAAGGGAAAAAAAGCACAGCTGAAAAAAATCTTTTAGGCAGTCTGATTTAATGTAAAATTCACTGGACGAGGGTCTGGAAGCCACGGGTTAGAATCTGAATTAAACAATTGGTTTTATTCTCTCCTTCGTGGTCAACAGACTCCCGCCATCGATCCGTGCATCCGGTGGTGATCTGTGCATGTGCAACGGTCTCTTCCCCACCTCCCGCTGTCTAACACCCGTGCATGGGGCACCATCTTCTTTTTGGGTCCTTTAGTATGAGAGAAGTTTGAAGGCATGAGAAGCCAGGCTCTTGCAAAGGCCCAGCAAATGGCTGCACAGCAAAAGCCATCTCAGCAGGGCGTTGTCATTGGAGAAACCAATTCCGACAGGGGAAGCAATCCAAGAAATTACATAGCAGGTGCAAACTGTGTAGCCAGAGGAATATTCTCCTGGGACATGCTTTGTTATTGTTGCATCCAGAACATCTATTTCTATGACAGTCTTTAAATAATTTATGTATTGCCCATGAAGAATATCATGATTGGTCAGGTTGATGTGACATGCATACATTTCTATCACTTTTGAAATACTAAGAATACGTGGGATGGGCTAAATTCTCTGTGGAGTCAGTAAGTCAAGACAAACTTGGGAGCAAAGATTCCCTAAGATCTTTAGACCTAATGTCGAAGGATCTGTTGTTCTAGATGTGGGGGCTAGGATGAATGTTTGAAATGCTGCTTCCTGTCTTGTTGACAGATGGTTATCTTGATATTTAGCCTGGTGTGGGGAACCCTTGAAATCATATCATAAGTGGATTCTAGGAAAATTATTTTGTAATTCACTTCAAAAAGTTAAAATTGTCAACGGAAAAAAGCAACAACACAAAATTATTGATGGACATCCCGCTGCAGTTCAGAGATGGAGAACTGGAAAGTGTGCCACTCTCCTCCTACAACAACAACCAAAAAAGCAGGAAAAATGTCAGACGCTTAACTGACGAAGCCACCCAGGCGCCCCTGGATGCATCTTAAATGAAGCTTTCTGAGTGCAGGAATGCAGAGATTTATGTGACGTCCTGGAAAAGACAAAGCTACAGGGGAGAAGGCAGGTGGTGCTTGCCTTGGTTTGGGAGAGAGGAGAGCAACTGACAACCAACAGGAGACACGAAGGGAAGTGTAGGGTAACGGGACACCCTTCCTAGGGCTAGGGCGGTGGATCTATGAGTTTATGCATTCGTCCAAACACCGAGAACATCTAGACACAAAAACTGAATTTTACTGTGTGTGACTTAAAGAAACTGGGATTGCAGAGGAACTCAGCACAGAGTTTAGTCTGTTATAACTAAATCCGACAATGTCACAAATGCAGGACATAACTGCACTGAGGACACCGTGGGGGGTGGGGGGGTAGCCAAAACAACTTTGGGTGTTTTTCTTGACACTGTAAGAGGAAAGACAAAAGAAACGGACACGAACATTCTATACTGGTTGGCAAGTTGTCCTTCACTGGGGACCATATTAGGACTTTTGAGACTAGAATGAACCAAGTAACTAAATACATGGTAGATAATGAGAGCTCAGTTACTCACTGACAGACAGATAGTTACAAATAAGCAAAGAGGAAGGTTAGAAGGAAGCTTATGAAGCTAGATTAGAATCAGTGAGATAAATAAGGGTTCATGTTTATTTTGCTCTAGATATAAATAAAAAGTTAGATGCATAGAGACATTCTTGCAGACACAGGACAGTACACAAACCCATATTTTCTAGCTCTATCTGCTGTCGGGGCCTGGAAGCAATGGCTCCCCAGTGGCAATGAGCACACTCATTGCTCAAATCTTGGTTTCTAAATACCATTCTCCGATAAAAAGTAACCAGGGCTCCTTGAAGCAAAGACTGATTTTAAAGCTGGGGCAAAGAAAATACAAGACAAGCTTGGAGTATCGTGTAGGCCAGAAAGTGAAAAAAAAAAAAAAAAAGCTGATGAACAGAGGAGGGGCCGTGTCAAAGGTAACACCAGACAGCCTGATAGAGCAAATATCCAAACACGAGGCTGGACCAAGTGGAACAACAAAATAAGGAAAGGTATCATGTAGGATTCTTACCCAGGTCATAAAAAAGTATCCAAGAGTCCAAATACTATAAACATGTGCTTGAATAAATAAATGAATGGGAGAGAAAAAAACAACTATTTTATAGAAGAATTCTAATTAATAAATACAGAAGCAAGGAGGGAAATAGAAAATCACCATTAGAACACCACCGTAGTAATCACTGTAGGCAAGGTTCGTTGATGAACACTATAATTAAGGGACACAACTTTAAGGAGAAAGAGAACATGTTCACGGCCTCAATGTCTCTCCCACAAAACATGCATTAATTGCTGTTGTGGTTTTAACATATGTCTACAAATGTTTTATAATTCTTCCTTCGGGACCCGGGGTTCTCTCCCTTGGGCTGTAGTTAGTGACCAGCTTCCAGCACATACAGTAGGAAAAGGAAAAAGGGTAAACTTACAGTGGAGAAATGCGACAGAAAACAAATAATGGAGTGGTGAAGGTCATCAGAAGTAAGTCATTTTGACCTTCAATATCACTGTTATGGTGGGATGAGTAGGGCATATCACCTCTGTGATCTGTGTCATCTGTGGTAATCTCAAAAATCTGTTAGTTATCCTAGTTACGAGAAAACATCAGGCACGCCCAATCTCAAGTAAATTCTACAAAGCAATTCTTTAAAATTGTCGAGGTCATAGAAGGCAAGGGAAAACCGAAAGTCTGAGGTAAAGGACACATGACGGCTGCATGCAGTGGGAGGTAATGTATGGAGTCTTGGAACTGAAGAAAGCTACTAGTGGAAAAAATTGGGGAAATTTGAATAAAACCCATAGATGTATTAACATTATGGTGCCAGTGTGGCCTTCTTGTTTAGCTTCTTAGTTATGTAATATGTTTTTTTAACTTTTTAATGTTTATTCACTTTTTTTTTTTATTTTTTATTTTTTTATTTTTTTTATTTTTCAACGTTTATTTATTTTTGGGACAGAGAGAGACAGAGCATGAACGGGGGAGGGGCAGAGAGAGAGGGAGACACAGAATCGGAAACAGGCTCCAGGCTCTGAGCCATCAGCCCAGAGCCCGACGCGGGGCTCGAACTCCCGGACCGCGAGATCGTGACCTGGCTGAAGTCGGACGCTTAACCGACCGTGCCACCCAGGCGCCCCAATGTTTATTCACTTTTGAGAGAGAGAGAGAGAGAGAGCACAAGTGGGGGAGAGGCAGGGAGAAAGAGGGAGACACAGGAAGTGAAACAGACTCCAGTCTCTGAGCCGTCCGCACAGAGCTCGACGCAGGGCCCGAACTCACAAACCACGAGATCATGACCTGGGCAGAAGGCAGATGTTGAACTGACTGAGCCACCCAGGCGCCCCTATTACTTATATAATGTGTTAACGTGAGGAGAAGTTGGGTGAAGGGTACCTGGGAACTCTGTACAGGTTTCGCAACTTTTCTATAATCTAATATTTCAAAATAAAAATGTCTTAACTGTCTGTATGAAAACTACTGATATCTGCCGCTGTATAATTATTCTTTTGTTCACTCATTCATTTTCTTTGTTCAGAATGTTTAAAAATATTTCTTATATGCAAAGTGCTTATTTACTCATTTATTGAGTTTCATTATGCCAAGGTAAAATAACCACACAGTGGGAAATTAGCATACCACGTATGTTCTAGAGGGAGTTTCCCCTGTCTAGAAGGTTCTGCTGGAGCTTCCTCATATGTGAAATTTTTGAGGAAGCTCACTAATCCGAGGAAGAGAGGACAGGGACGTCAGGAAGGAAGAACACATTGGTAAGGACCAGACAATGGGAGACTTGGTTGAACGAGCTACTTTCTTGAGACATTAGAGTAGCCGTGCCTGCAACCCAGTGAGGAGTTCAAACACTCTTGAGATGAGATTGGGGAAGTGGACTGGCCTAAATTGGGGAAAGAGCTTTGCCCCGGGAACAATGGTGAAGACCTAGAGAAGGTGAAGGAAAGTGGGTCAAATTTGTCTTTTGTTCAGGTTGTTCTGGCTTCAGGTGAGGACAGGAGAGTACAAGAGGCCAACATTAGACCCATGCTGGAAGACAGATGTGGGGAGAGGGTGAGTACACACAGGGCTGAGGTGGAAAGGAAAGGAAGTGTCTGAGGGTCCACGGGTTGGGGTTAGATCGGTTCACTATGCGGGTACCGTAGGATAGGTTATGGATTTTTTTTTATCTTTGCAGTATCTCTTTCTGATAGTCCCTCAAGTGATCTCCCATATGAACAATTAGAATTTTCTTCTTTTCTATTTTGTCTTCATTCACCTTTTGCTTCTCTAGCCAACGCTACGATCACGAGTTTGGACAAATGCTATGGAGATACCGGGAGATGTGAAGTCAAGATGCCATTTACCAATCCCTTCTCTGTTTGGAGGTAGAATTTCTTCCCTTCCTATCACGGAGGGAAATATGCCAGGAGGGGCGGGTCATGGTCTTCCTCGTATGAACTTGCTCGCAATGAGATGGGGTTCTGCCTGAGGATACTGCTTCCAGGGCAGCCTCTAATGTGGTGGTGGCTGTTCTCCCACACCCACCTTGTTCCCACAATTCCATGCATTCAGGACATTTATATTTCTTAGAAATGAACGCGCGTCCGAAAGTATGAGGTAGGAAACAGCTAGGTTAGTCTGTTGTTAGTTTTTACTTTTTAAAACACAAAAAAAGATATTATATATCTTTATACATATCATTATATATATAATTACGTCATACCCATACACATGCTACACTGGATGGAGTTCACGCTCCAATGGACACTGCTAGGTTAGACTGAATTTTTTCAAAGCCCAAATCCAGTTGCTTTGGAGTGTTTCTGGAGTAGGTGCCTTGAAATAGACACAACTGCCTGGAATGAATATAAATTGAAGATCCACCATACTCCACCAGCGGAAACAATTCGAAGTTGTTCTAGAACGATTTCTGCTGGACGGCTTACTCTCCTCCAAGGCAATCTACCACTTTCTGGACCACACGCGTCTCTCGGATACTGCGTGTACTGCCACTTGTGAGGGGCGTCTAATCATCTGATGAGCTCCACATTTCCACCCGTAAGAATACATGGTGTTTAATCAACTTGGAAAATACCGCTAACGTTATGTCTTGGCGATGTCAAAATTAAACTACGTGAGAAGAAAAGCAAGTGGGAAGAAAAATATTTCGCGGTCATCTCTAAAACATTTCTCTCCACCCCCCAGCACCTTTGCGTGGTCTCCTGCTGCTTTTAAAGCACACACCTTGAATTGTTTGTTTTCCCTGGACTGATTAAAATGTTTGAAGTCAACAAGTCTCCCTCCTTTTTTAATGAATTAAATTACACTTCTTTTTCTATTTTTTTTAATGTTTATTTATTTTTGAGAGAGATAGAGAGACAGAGTGCGAGCAGGGGAGGCGCAGAGAGAGAGGGAGACACAGAATCCGAAGCAGGCTCCGGGCTCCGAGCTGTCAGCACAGAACCCGACGCGGGGCTGGAACTCACGAACTGTGAGATCATGACCTGAGCCGAAGTCGGACGCTTAACCGACTGAGCCACCCAGGTGCCCCTAAATTATACTTCTAAGGCGGTTTTAAAAAGCAACCTATGTTCCTTATTACTTCTATACACGCATACGTTTAGTGCTAAAATGTAAAGATACGAAGGCCTGATGGGAATGCTACAGTTGAAGGAAAACTACGATAATGAAACAAGCATAGGATCCATTGACAAATACCTTGGATTATGAAAATCTAGATGCACTTTTCATGAGCTCTACGTTAAGCTGATGACTTAGCGTCCTATAACTTTAGTTACCGTAGTGCATCTAGAAACCGAATGCAATGAGAGTAATCTTGGTGGTTGTTGTTTGAAATGATATAAAGCAAATCACCTGTTACGTAAAGAAGACGTGTAGCACAGGTTCCGTGTCCGATCTATAGGCAAACGCCCGAGTTGAAAGCCTATTTATCACTTACAATGGCCAAGTTAGCATTAACTAGTTCTTAGTTTCCACATCTATACAAATGGGGATAAATATAGTACATCCATGTCACAACATTGCTAAGGGGCTTAACTAAACGTTTGAGTGTGTGTGTGAAATATATATTGGGATAATACCTGACACATAGCAGGAGACAAACATCAACGGCTTTTTAATAGCAGCTCAGTCAATATTACTCAATTTGTTCATCTTCAAATTTCATTAGTAAGTTACTTGATTTTCTATTTTTGGCACTGTGGGATTTATGGCTCTTGATATTCACAGAGTTTAAAAATGCATATGTCAATCACATTCAAATATTTTTTCAAGTATTTATTTGAAAGTTTCTAAATTAAATAGATACCACTTAATAGGAAAGAATAAGTCTCAGGTCGCCGGCACTCGTGTTTGAATAGCAGTGTCTGAGATTGTAGCCAGTTTGCAGTTTCTGAAAGGGCTTTGTTACCCATGCGAACAGTGTTGGCAATAAATGTTACCTAAAAAGTACTGTGCTTTGGACCTATTAATAGTATTTGCAAGACAAGGGGAAAGTTTTCTGAACATCACTGGGTCTGATGCCTTGTGTCCAAAACCAAAAAGCTGTTTATCTAATTATATTGTTAAAACACAGATTCTTAGAGCAGTGACTTGTAATTGTTGTAGCCAGTTTGTGCCCAACAATTCTAACAAGTTTTAAATGCCATTATATTAAACCATCGCAAGATTTTGCCAAAGGAAACATTATGCACAGATTCACCCAAGGTGATTTGGGGTAACAAATCTCTATGAAAGTGACGAACGCCAGAAGGGTGTTTTTAACATTTACGTATCAAAATCCGAGTGGATCACGGCACCATTATGGAAAACTTATAAAACTTCTTTCTGTGAAAGAAATTGAAGACCATATAATGAATTAATTAAAAATTAAGAAACGAGGGTGTCTGGGTGGCTCAAGTCGGTTAAGCCTCCAACTTCAGCTCAGGTCATGATCTCAAGGTTCGTGGGTTCGAGCCCCGTGTCGTGCTCTGTACTGACAGCTCAGAGCCTGGAGCCTGCTTCAGATTCTGTGTCTCCCTCTCCCTCTGCCCCTCCCCTGCTCACACTCTCTCTCTCTCTCTCAAAAATAAATAAACATTAAAAATTTTTTAAACTATGAAACAATTAATTAAAAATTATCGTACTACCCAGTGCCTCTCTGCCTATGCACAGGCCCCTGTATACCTTTAGGTTTTCTATAAGATCGAAGCCCCAGGTCATACTTTTAGGCATAAAAAAAATAACAAAAAAAAAGGTGATAATTCATGGAAAAAATCCAGAGTCAAGTCAAATTTTACTTGTTTTGTCTATACTGTAATTATCAAAACAGGTAAATGCATTAAAAATATTTTAGAATTTTTTTTTTCCAAAACACAAGTTAAAACAGAAGAGCTGTTGCTTGACCCTCAGGTAACAAAAATGTCTAAGTTGCCATACGCAATTGTTCCCCCATATTAGAATTTTGAATTTTACTGTCTGTGGAAAGAACATGTACGTGTCGATTCGTGTGGTAAGTGATTGCGGAACGTCCATTCGACGCCGAGGGCCAGATAGTGAACGTGGGACCAGAACAATAGCGCACATGTAAGGCTATAATGCTGGACACGATGTCATACCTGCTGGTCCGCGAGCAACCGAATCCCAGGGGTTGTCAGAGGAACAGCATAGAAGGAAAGGGGGGAATAAGGAAAGTGTAATTGATGTCAACCAGACTCACCTAGTCCTCTTAGATTCTGACAAAATTGGCTTGAATTTCCAGCGCAGGTACCCCAGGATGCCCCATCGCCCTCAAAATTTACTCTCCCAAGTGTGCTATTCCTGAGCCACACCGCACTCCCCGTGATGCTAACTGCTGCACTCCCCTCCCCCAGCCGCCCCCACACAACGCAGTGTGTCCCGGGCGATGGGTATTGAACGGTCAAAAAAATAGAAGAGGTTTGCATGCAACAAAAGTGTAGCCCAAAGGGTGTTTGCAATATGTTTTGTCCAAGTGGGCAAAGAAAGAAACGCATCTTGAGTTGAAAACGGTAACAAGTCTCTGCCCCCAGGATCCGCATGGCTGACTTTAAAACAGGAAACTTTGTGGCATGAGTATAATACCTACTCCAGCACACGCGATCTTCTTGTGTCCATCTGCTTGAAACTGATCTTCCCAACTGCTTGCAAGCAGGTACCGTGCAGGGAGATGCGCAGGGAGACTGAATTCAGATCAGTTAAAGAGCAGAGACCCAAGTGGAGAAACGGCATCTTAACACGTCTGCAGTCACAGCTGGGAAGTGCACAGTCCACATCTGAACACAGGTGTCCCTGCATCAAAAACACAAGCCAAGTTTACTATGAGATGATGCTTCACCCGGGGCGCCTGGGTGGCTCCGTCGGTCGAGTGTCCACCTCGGCCCAGGTCATGATCTCACTGTTGGTGAGTTCGAGCCCCACGTCGGGCTCTGTGCCGTCAGCCTGTCAGCGCCGAGCCTGCCTCGGATCCTCTGTCCCCCTCTCTCTGCCCCTCCCCCACTTGTGCTCTCCCAGAAATAAATAAATATTTAAAAAAAAAAAGAAATGGTGCTTCATGAGTCAGAAAATAAATTAAGGCTGTATTTTGGGGGGAAAGTGTCATGTACACAGACTAACGAAGACAGCAAATATCTCCCCTGGGGTGTCACTAAGTGCGGACGTAGATCAGGCACCTGTGGGGCCTTAGCTGCCCACTCTCTGCTGCTCAAAATGGGATCTTCAGACCCACACCCCCAGCAACACGTCAGCCTTGCAGGAATCGCAGACCCTCTGGCCCCAGCTCCGAGCCGCAGAATCAGACCTGCGTCTTCCTGAGCCGCCCAGCTTACCCCTCAGCCCTCCTGGGTCAGACAAATGCTGATCTGGATGATCCCATTACTCCCAAGGGGGCTCAATCGAAAACACGTAGTTTGCAAATTAAATGGGAGCCTCCAGACGTGTGATGATGCGGTCAGACCCGCGGTCACGCTTCCCGGACGGAAGCGCATGTGACGTGCCCCTGTGACTTGGGGCCGAACAGATGCGTCTTTCAAAGCAGAGATTACTCAGCGGACTCCGTGACTAGGATGCTATAGGTGGGGCCACCCACGGCCATTGACAAAATCCAAACAAGGAAGAGGAAGAGAA
The DNA here is from genome assembly GCF_018350155.1 of Leopardus geoffroyi. Classification (NCBI taxonomy): domain Eukaryota; kingdom Metazoa; phylum Chordata; class Mammalia; order Carnivora; family Felidae; genus Leopardus; species Leopardus geoffroyi. The sequence continues at coordinate 137,662,445 of NC_059336.1, forward strand.
AGGCGGTCCCGCCTTCACTCCCACCGTCCAGGTCCCCCGGCTGAGTCAGGGCTGTTCTTGGACTCTGGTTCCTCCCCGACAGACGCGTGCGGAGCCGGAATTAGAGGAGGTGCAGGTGTGACCGCCCCCTCCCACACCCCCCTCGCCCGCTTCCCTCAGCCCTGCCGCAGGCTCCTTTCTATTTGGGGACGGGTGACTCAACCAACAGTCGTGAGTAATTCTCAGCTCGATGATGGCATCCCGCCTTCCCAGGCCTGAAGTCGAGCGTCTGACTTATCTGCGTCCTGTTTCTCTTTCCCCTCGAGCAAGGAGGGAAGATAGTTCTTTAGAAAAAACAAATGTCTTCAGGCTGCTGAGCCCACGGTGGCCTCCAAACTTGACATGCAAATCTACCAGAGAGCTGGCTAAAACGTGGGCTCTAAGTCACCGGGTCTGGGGTGGGGATGTGACGCTGGCCTGCCAAGGACCCGCAGGCCTGGCAGCTTCTCTGACCGCGCTGGGGACGGTTGCCGCGGTGACAAACTGCAAAACCAGTAATGCCCGCGTTTGGGAAAAGTCACCTGGAAGTAAGTATTTAAAGTATCAAGATCCTTTAAATACACTTTCCTGACACCGTGACTACACTTTTAATGAATTTGTTCTGGATAGATGCTCAGGAATGTGTGCAAAGATTTCCAGAAGAGCCTTCTTCACCGACTTATTGCAATATCAGAAAGGAAGGGAACATCATCTGACGGTTCTCAAAATAGGGACTTGACCCCAAAATCATGTAACCTGAAGTTACTGAAACACAGGTTATTGAGGAAAAAAAGCATAGGTATCGGCACGGAAAAATATTCGACATATAATTTGAAGAGACTAAGAGGTCATGAAACTGTGTTCAGTTAACCTCATATTTCATTACTTTATCTGGATATTAAGCGATATGTGGACATTTAAAAGCATGAAAAGGATATGCAGTAAAGGCGATACAGTCACGTATGTGTAGTATCGGGGGTAATGGCTTATTTTTTTCTCACTTCTTTTCAAAACCTATATGCCAAATTCACAAAAATTAAATAGATATAATAAAATGTCTAAATTGTGCATCCTTGAAACTGATGCCCCTTTTAAATTATGATGTATTCTCTGTTATATGCAGATAACATTCGGTATCACATTATCTTCTATATCATAGCCTAATAACTTTTAATGGCATGTCTAGAAACTAAAAATCTCTTTCACAGATACTCAGCCTCAGTGGACCCCAGTCTGAGTCCCCGACAGACACTGACCTTGGTCCTGTAGCCCATCGGAAGTTGGTCCTGTAGCCCATCAGAAGTTACTCCTGGCTCAAGCCGGCTGCATCCCTACCCCTGCCCTCTCTTCCCAGCCCCTTCCCTCTTTGCCGTTCATTTGGATGGTGAGCCTGGTGTTTAATTCCACACCCAAAGGAGAAGAGGGTCAGGAAATGCTGCCTGGACACCCTGCATGGCAGGCTCTGGGCTGAGACCCCCACGGGCATCCGGGCTCCTGCCTAGACCTGGAGTCTAGGCTGCTGGCTCTGCAGAGGAGGGACAAGTGTGGATGTCACTGAACCTGAAATCAAGGGAGGAGGGCTGAGTGTTTGCTGTGGGCCAGGTATCTGGCTAGCACCAAATCCTTTTACACCACGCAAACCCTACACAACCCCCACGGCAGGTCTCCCCTGGTCTCAGGATCCCCATTTGACTGACTGACAAGACTGAGGCCCACGATGAAGGAGCTCACTCAACTCCCGCGGGCAGGAGGAGACCGTGCTGGGTTTGTCTAAGCCTTCAGATTCCCGGTTAGCTCTCTTTACACATTAAACAGGAAACACACAGATAAAGTAGAGGATGTCCCGGTCAACCTGAACTTGAGCTAAACAACAGGTAGTTTCTTTGGTGTGAGTATGCCCCACACGGTACTTGGGACATATTTATTGTTCTGACCGAATGCGTCCTCCCCAAATTCATATGCTGAAGTCCTAACTCCCCGTGTTATGGGGCCTTTGGAAGGTAATTAAGGTTAAATGAGATAATGAGGGTGGGATCTGTGCCTTATAAGATGAGGGAGAGAGCGCGCTCAGGGGAGGCTGGGTGAGGACACAGGGAGACCTATCATTAAAGAACTAAAGATCTTTAAGACAAAGAGGGTCTGGGCAGTACCTCATACTGGGGGATATGTTCAAACAGAGAAAGAAGGACCAGGGAAATCAAGTTTTCACTGTGTCAATGGCATATGGATCTTCCAAAGATTAAAAATTGCAATCCCCATAGCTGTCCTTCATCCGCGCTAAAAATTAAAATTTAAAAGTATTTCAAAAGAAGTATCGAAATATACCCCTTAAACCTGCTGGCCCCACGCTGGCCTTCTGCATGATCTTACGGGAAACACGCAAGCAGATCCAACTATTCAGCTAGCCCCGGTCTTCAGTGGGGTAGAACCTAGAGCCCAGCAAAAAATCCCCACTCACAGAGCCAACTAGTATTTGGCAAGGGATCCAAGCGCACTCAGTGTAGAAAGGAGATTCTCTTTGACAAATGGTGTTGGGAAAATGGGTAACCACATAAAGCAAACAAAATTCTTCTTAGACCACTCAAAAGAGTACCTTGAAATGGCTTCAAATTTTAAACATAAGCCCAGATACGTAAAATTCCTCAAGAGAGCTCCTTGACATTGGTCCATGAAATAATTTCCCACTATCCGGGCATCCCCTGAAAGCCCACAGCTTTGTGCTGCATTCTCCACGAGTTCCACTCTGACGACCGTATTTAAGACTGTGACCGGCCACCATCACCATCCTTGACATGTTCCTGCTCTCTCTGCTTCATCGTGTATTTTCTCGTAAAAATAAGTCACGATCACCTTTTTATCCACTTAAAATTCTTATTGTGTCTATTTCAAATCCCATGAGGGCAAGGGCTTATGTCTGATTTGCTTCTATGTCTCGTGTCCCTAAAACAGGACCTAGCACGCAGCAGGCACTCAACAATAAATGAGTGATAACTGAGTGATTACATTTGGAAGAGGCAGAGCTGGGTTCCCAGATGAGACAAAACACTTAGCAACTCTGCGTCCTGGGCAAGACTCTCTAGGCCTCGCGTCACAGGGTAGGAACGAAAATGAAGTGCCGAGGTAGGTATGTAATATTGACCCCATTGACCAGCCCCTTGCACGCACTCCACCAACGTGGCTATCCTTTCCTCTCCCCGTGAGTCTTTTTCCCTGCCGGAGTTCGTGCTCAGTAAAGCACGCACACAGCGTTGACTCCATGAAGGTCTGTGTGTCGTGATGGTGGGTGCCTCATTCTCCACTACTCTGGTTCGGGCCGTCTGGAGATACTGGGAGGGATTATGACTGATTGGTATGGAGAATAAAGCATTTTAGCCACGGTGATGAACAGCACGGTTGCAAACTATGATCTGGCCCGCTACCAAGGTCCCTGCCAATCCCACGGACAAGCACCTGCGTGGTGATTAACCTTGACATTTCAATCATGAATTGACTCAGGAAATGCTTGATGGCCTATTTCAGATTATTAAACATGAGACACCCAAACATCTTTTAGAGTATGAAATTACTAAAATGCCAGCATTTGGAGTTCAAAGGTGTGGAATGTCTTCTATGCTGGCTGGTGCAGTGAGGCAGGACAGGTGACCCCTGAGTCATGCATTTCAGCAGGGAGCTGGACGTTGCAAGAAGACTGGGCAGAGCCTTCCATGCATGTTTGAGCAGATGACCTAAAACAGGGGTCCTGTCGACGGTTCATTTCAACCTAGTGATACAATTCACTTCAAGTGCCTCTGTGGAGTTTTGACTTTCTGTTCATATTCACTCGAGACAAACTTTTAAAAGCATGCCATTGTGCCTGGTTTTATCTTATAAGCACAGTATTTTACTCATTTAGTAAATAGTGGCATTCCTCCAAGCCTCGCGAGAAGGTTTCTTGAACCAAATCATGATATTTAAAAATATCTTCCTTGTAAATACCCCTTCTCGTAGGGTAGAAAGTGGGGGAAGAAAAAAATTTTTTTAATGTTTATTTATTTTTGAGAAAGAGAGAGAAAGAGCGTGAGCAGGGGAGGGGCAGAGAAAGAACAGGAGACACAGAATCTGAAGCAGGCTCCAGGCTCCAAGCTGTCAGCACAGAGCCGGACGTGGGGCTCGAACCCATGAACAGTGACAACATGACCTGAGGCAAAGTTGGACACTTAGCCAACAGAACCACCCAGGCACCCCAAGAAAAATGGCTTAAAAATAGTTTGGGCCCTTCTCCTTTGTGATCTTTGTTGTAAACTTATGAATAGGAAATATTTCTAAAATATTCAGGAACCAGGAAATCTCTGGGGACCGTCTGTGAAGTATGAGTGAGCCAACAAAACAGATAATCTGGTGTGATTTTCAGGTTCCCACCTGCGTTTTGTGGTCTGAAATGTTTCTATTGCGTCCAAAGCACCACCAAGGACAGCTTGATCCCATTTCTCTTTAACTCACACTGCAGAGTAAGCCTTCTGAACGCTGGAAAATGTAGAATTGTTCTTCATCACCTTGGCCTGTCCAAGTGTGACAACAGTGGCTGTCGAGGCTGAGATAATGCGCATCTGAGGTCTATGGTAACAAGCATGCCGGTGAAGGACCTGACCAACACGTGAATGTTACCTCCATGCAGAAGAGGAGGGGACAGCAGAGCCCCGACACTTGTGAATGACTGTCATGTGACAAGTTCCTTGATGAGCTGTCCCCGTTACTCCAAAGTGGACATTACCATCTTCGCTTCTATCACCTAAAGTCCTGGCAATGGTCTAAGTTTATGGTCTATTCTCCAGAGAAAAACTTAGGACATTAATCCTTTCGCAGGCCTCTGTTGAGAAACCCACAGTAAGAGGAGTCCCCAAATCCTGACCTTCTCAGCCATTGGAACAGTAGGTTGGCAGGAATAATACCTCACATCAGGGTCATTGTGAGGATTACAGTTTACGTATAAATGTCAATGAACATGGTGCTGTTCAAATAGTCGCTGCGGTACTAGTCATAATTGTCGCACCCTACTCCTGCTAATAATTCGCAAGCATTATTATTACTGGGACGTGTCATTTCCCACCTGCTTTGCAAGTTGCTAGAGGAAGAAGACAATTACTTATGCAATAGAAGCAGAGTTTTAGTGTCTGGACCCTGGAAAGTATTTAAATATTTGTGGAAAATACATTGGATTAAACAAAATTATGCCTGACTTCTGCTCTTCATTTCCATTTGCATTAATTCGAGAGAAAGAAATTATCTCCTAATTAAACATGGTCTTTACAAGGGATCCAAGAAAATGAAGGATATTTTTTTTTACTGCTTTTTCAGAGCTCAGTCGTTGGAGTAAAGGATTTACTAAATCTCTCTCTTTCTTTGCAAAATGTGGAGACCCAGTGTTTTAGGAGACTCTCAACTCAGTTTATCACCGCCATTTATAGGAGAAGGATTTAAATAAGAGATACAGTGGATAATTTCCTAAATGGCCATTTTTTTTTTTTTTTTTTTTTTTTTTTTTTTTGGTGAGGTTAAGAGGAATGGGGAAGCCCATCTCCAGATCCCAAGAAGAAATCCGAAAGGTAAGAAAGAGAAGGGTCTGCTCTGTGTTCAAGGACAAGTTCACCCCACTGAGAAAGTGTGCTGTGGTGGACAGTTGGGCAGTGTGTCAAGCACGACCCTGGGGCACTTTGGAGGGCAAACTGAGGATCTGCACCATTACCCAACCACAAAGGAAGAACCATATTTTATTTTAATAAAAGTCCATTTGATACACTTTGGCCGACAAGGCAGAATTACGGGGGAGGGAGGGAGGACCGGGAAGGACAATTTCGTAAGATCCGAGTGAAGAGAGGACACTTCAAGACTGAAGAATGTGTAACAGAGACTCAAGACCTTCCTTGGAACCTCACCCGGAGAGAATGGAAGGCAGACGCGTGAGAGAGGCGCCCTGGTGGCACAAGCAGTCAACAATCACGTGTGGATGGGTGAGAAGGGTGAGGAGGGCACGTACATGAGATCAGCTCTGCCTGCTAATCATTTCGTCTGTGACCTGGCCATCCCAGATCCCGCGGCCACTGCCCAGCCTTCTGTATACATGTGCACAAAGCTTCTGCATCATCAGATCTTTGCCCTGTTGTAAACCAGTATTTAAGCAAAGAAGTACCTTCCAAACTACCGAGGGAATACGCTCCCATGAGGCCTGTTGGAAATGGCTGAAGACCAACCACCCAAATGAGAACAAAAAGAGGCTATTTACTCAGAGTTTGCTGTAGCCAGGACGTCAGCCACTACTGGCACTGGGAAGAGAGCGGGAGAGCGGGGCGGTGGGAGAGATCTACGGCGCACGGCGCCCAGAGAAGGGGGTGGAAGGTTCCACGTGGGCTCGGACTGGAGGCGCGTGGGGCTGAGGAAGCAGAAAGCGAGCTACTGGAAGTAGGAAGTTTGGGACACATTTGACTTTCTCCGGTTGAGGCTGAGTTGGAAGCAGGGCCGAAGAACAGAAAGCTGGCAGTTGTTGACCGGGTGCAGACATCTGGGCTGCGGGCCGCAGAACCGTGGTTTGTCTTCCGTGAGCGGTCACCGTGGTCAGAGTCCTCGTGTCAGATACGGCCTGGCCCCTGGCCACGCACAGACCCATCCTTCAACCCTGCATGCGATGCTCACGGGAGGTGTTCCACTCAAAGGAACGTTGAGGAATCATTTTAGCTAATGAGCTTCTCATCAAGAATATCCACTTTTTCTTGTTTTAACGGGCAGGAGAGATTACTGATTATTCAAATACAAAGATTTTAAAAATCATAAATGCGAACGCCATGATGAAACTACCTCTCTCACTTTTACCACCGACGTTCTTAGAAAGGATATTTCCTCTGAATCTGGTTAACCCAGTGTCTCCTTGTTTTTAAAACTATATGATTTCCAGTTCTGTTGCTTTGCCGGCAAAAACCGTGACATTAATCGGTACAGAAAAAAATGCAGATGTTTTGGCTGAATAATAAAGGATGTTTGTCTGCAAATGTTTGTGTGTCACAGGCTGGGGGCTCTGAATCTCTCTCTCTCTCTTTTTTTTTTTCCTGCATGACTTAATGAAAATTGAAATTATCCACCAAATCCATTAGGATTAATTTAATAACAAGAAATTAACTAATTGGCACGAACAGCCATTTAGATAATGGGACAAGCTAACCCAATCTTGAAAATCACGAGTGACTTTTCAAAGCCATTTTGAGCATCCATAATTTACTAGGAATTTTCCGTTCTAGAAAACAAATTGTTGTGAAATTGCAGCACTTTGTTATTTTTCAGGGGCCTCACAATAAAAGCCTGCTCTGTTCAAACAGGTTATTCTCATCCAATTTATCATAATGGTCCTGATTTGTGTAGCCCCTTCAAAGAAACACTGAAAAAGGAAAACACAAAATTACAAGTATTTTCAGTTCCTGGAGATTCATATCATAGCACAAAAAGTGACCTCATAAAATATTTGACTTGAAGAAAATCTAATCTCATACTGTCGGTGTTAACATTTTATAACACTAAAGAGCATCTGTTTTTCCAAAGCACAGCCATCATGGTTTTCTAAAGTGTGTCTTTAACATTTTCTTGGCAGAATCAGGTACTCCACAGAAGTAAATTGTATACTTTAGACTTTAAAGGTTGTTGAGTTATCGTTTAGAATTTTTTTTTTTTTGTTGCATAGAACATTCTGATACTCTAACCTAATGCTAAAAATTTAAGTTTTCTATCCATTTAGAAAATCTACTACTTGAAACACAAGTTGCCCTTTGATTACTTTTCAGATGATATATTTAAGCATAACAGCTACACTGGAAAAAAAAAATCCTGAGTTAGACATGTTTCATCTCAGGGTAGCGAGATTTCCTAGTTTCCATCTCCTGTCTCTCTGTCCCTTCTGCTCTGCCCCCTTCTTGCAATTGTAAAGACATTGGCTTTTGGTTGTATTTCGACAGAAATGGTCTTAATGGGTTTTTGAAGCACTCCTATTTCTAGTCCTCGGGACACATAAACTATCCTTTAGGATACACTTCAAATACTGAAATAGCACCCCATTACTGGATCTCATTCGTAAAAATAATCCAGGAGCATGTAACGATCTCTCTAAACATCACCCATTAGTAATATTACCCAAATATTGTTTAGATGCGCAGATGTTCAATCTTCTATTTTGTTTCACAGCTAATGAAGATGTCTGGGAATATCCTTGCCCATCCTAAGAGATAAAGCTTCTGATGCAACCAATATTGACTCATATCCATCTAGGCTCTGGTGGCCAGGCGAACGCTTTTTTGCACAATTGCATCGTAATGGTCAAAGCAGGCCGACTTACATCACTCCTCAAATTCCAGTCTCCATATTGATTTCAGGGAGAAAAGTAACTAACGTAGTCATCATAAAATAATCTCAGCATTTATTTCTCTATCTCTTCTCAGTGCACTATCATTAGCTTTTGCTCTGAAACATGAATCTCGCCAAACACTTCGGAACAAATGCGCTTTATGGGCATCGCAATAGAGATCTCCCATAAAGAGAACCCGCTGAAATTGCAGCCAGGGTTTTTCAAATCATCTTTATGAGGATTTTTCACTTAACCCAAATGCAACATTAATGACCTTTATCATCAATTTATTGCTGTTTATTATTAGAGTTGGAAGAAAAGAAAGATAAGAGATTCTCTAAAGGAATAGGAACAGACACACGAATGCCTCAAGTAAGTGGCCATTTACAGAAAAGACACTTGCTACAAGAGTTTAGTATTTCTCAAGGAATTTGTTTATTTTGTGAGTTTTATAATGAGAAGCTCTGGAAAGACTTTTATCCAAGATGAATAAACAAGTCGATTCTACACCATTTTTTGACACTAAATAAATCGTAAGTTGGTACTCAATGACTCTCAGCTCTAGCCGATGACACAGATTATCCCCGTCTTTAACAAAATGGGATATAATTCTCAAAAGTAAACTGCACTTCGAGTAGAAAAAAAAAGCATATAGTACAGACTTATTCTATGAAACGTGTCCATGGTACAGAATTATTTCAAAGAAGGAGGAAACCAGAAGGTTTTTGAACATGCAAATAATTAACACTTCTTTGAAAAAACATTTTTCGGGGCACCTGGGTGGCTCAGTCAGTTAAGAATCCGACTCCGGCTCAGGTCATGATCTTGCGCTCTGTGAGTTCAAGCCCCGCATCAGGCTCTGTGCTGACCGCTCGGAGCCTGGAGCCTGCTTCGGATTCAGTGTCTCCCTCACTCTCTGCCCCTCCCCCACTTGCTCTCTGTCTTTGTCTCTCAAAAATAAACAAACGTTAATAAGTAACTAAGCATTTTTCTTATACTACATGAATCAAAAAAGAGCATTGTCGTCAAAAATATATACTAGGCCACATGGCATTTGTTGTCAGGATGAAGTGATGTGTGTGGCCCCCTGTCAGTACAGCCAGGACAGAGATGGTACCTTTCTCCTGGTGTTATCCTACTGCAAAGAGTGGGGGCCTTGGAGGCAAAAAGACCTGACTCTTAATAAGGGCTCCGCCCTCTAATGGCTAAAGTTTTTATGTTTTCACAGTTTATAATCCTCACTTCCTTTTGGGTTCCTCCATCAGTTCCCTGGGGCCACCGTCACGAAGCACCGCAGACATGGGGCGGCTTGCACTGGAGACGTGTGGTGTCTCAGAGCCCGGAGGACCAGAGCCCGAGATGAAGGTGTCGGCCAAGCTGGTTCCTTCAGAGGCCGTGAGGAGAAACTTCCAGGCCTCTGCCCTGCTTCAGGAGCTTTCCTGGCCATCTTCAACATTCTAGCCCTTAGCTTAGAGGTCTCCGCCTTCGTCGTCACATGGCATTCTCTCTGTGTTCCCATGTTCCAATCCCTCCCCTTTAGAAGGACACGAGTCATGTCATACCAGGGCCTCACTCTACTCCAGTATGACCTCATCTTAACAAACTACAACTGCAATGACACATTGGGAGGTCCTGTGGGTTAGGACTTCAGCATATGAATTTTGCAGGGACATAATTCAGCCCACAATAGTGTCCGTTCTGCAGAATTGCTATAACTGAACATGTACAGAAACCAACTGAATAAGTGTTTAAGCACACGCTTGTAAAAGAGAGAGGCGGTCGGCATACTGGTAAAGAGGACCCTGGAAACACAGAACCTGGATTAAAACCTCACATCTGTCATCTTTAGCTCTGTGACCTCACCAAACCCTGACACTCCTTTCAGTAAAATGGAGATATCTAATGCAATAAAATATGTGAAATGTTTACTATGGTACTTAACACATACCCAGCACTCAATAAATGCAACCCAATTTAATTTTACTTATTTTTTGTTTTGTAATTTTAAATTTTATTTATTTTAAAAGAGAGAGAGAGAGACACAATCCCAAGCTGACAGCACAGAGCCTGATGCTAGGGCTCAATCCCATGAACTGTGAGATCATGATCTGAGCAGGGGTCAGGAGTCAGGCATTTAACTGACCAAGCCACCCAAGCGCCCCATCTCCTTTCTTGTTTAAATATGCTCTTTGTTTCCACGTGTTGCTCCCAAGTCCCCCAGTTACTGATTCTGCACCTGCCTTCAATTTGAAGGATGGGGTTCTCACACCACCAAGGATTCTCTGACACCAGTCGGGTGCCTTACAGTTTGGCTCAGTTCTGACATTTCCACCTGGACGCACTGTCAGACCCCACAGGGACGGCTCAGCCCCGCAAAACTGACCCCAAAGTCCAGTCACACGGACGGGTCAGCACTTGTGCTTCTGGTACCCCAGCTCCAGAGCAGATGCTCCAACAACCCCTTCCTTGGGTTCCATCCATTTGCTAGCTTGGCTCACAGAACCCAGAGAAACCTTTTCCTCACCAGATCACCAGTTTATTATAGAAGGATGGAACTCAGAGCAGCCAGGTGGAATTGCGGCACAGGGCAAAATACGGGGAAAGGGACTTCCGGGGTGCCAGTCTTCCCAGACCTCTGTGTTTTCCAACCTGGAAGCTCTCAGAACTCCATCCATTTGGGTTCTTACGAAGGCTTTATTACAGAGGCATGACTGATTAGATCATGGGCCATTGACCACTGATTTCACCTCCAGCCCCTCTCCCCTCCCTCGGGGTCAGAGGTGGGCCTAAAGGCTTGGTTGTCCTGGCAACCAGCCCCCATCCTTAGGGGCTTCCAAAAACCATGCCATTAACATAACAAACGACACCTGTATTGCTCTCATCACTTGGGAAACTCCAAGGATTTGGGGCGCTCTGCACTATGATCAAATATACATATTTCTTATTGTAAGTCATGCTATCACGTTTCCCTGGTTGTGTTTCTAAGGGCTAGGCAGACTAAACCCTCGAGAAGTTTTGATTAGCTCCTTAATTGGTTCTGTGTAGTTGACATTCCGTGGGTGTCAAGTTACTTGTCTTAAAAATCTGAGTTAACTATCATAAAAGACATTTAGTCAATTCCTCTTTCCTATTAAAGTTTGAAAACTTAAGTTTCCACAAATATAGAAATGCCCAAATAAAGTGAATACAGATTTTAAATTGTGGTTTTAAATTATTTTCTGGAAAAAAAGAATCAAACTTTCCATCACAATCATTTATAAAGGTTGTTAAAGAACTTAGTGTTTCTAATATTTGAGAACACAGAAAGGACTTGTCTTGACAAAGACCTAACTCCATTTTATACGTGATGACACAGTAGATGCTTTCTCTTCTTAGGTACCATGAAAGTCTAAGATATTAACTTTGGTGTTTTCATACTTACTCTCTTCTTCAAGCTCTATCAGCAGTGGACACACTAGAAAGATATAAGCTTCATTAAAACTGTCACGGGAGACCTTGTTTGTCTGGTTGGGCCAGACAAACTCTTGTCCAGCCAGGCTAAGTATAGTAAATCCTTGGTTTGCAAGCATCATTCGTTCCGGAAACACACTTGTGATCCAAAGCACTTGTCTATCAAAGCGAATGTCAAGAACCATTGGCTCAGTTGTGATCGTGTGACATTCGGCGTCGCGTACTACTCGTATCGCAAGACATCGCTCATTTATCAAGTTAAAATTTATTAGAAATGCTCACTCGTCTTGCAGAACACTCACAGAACAAGTTCCTCGCAATCCAAGGTTTCACTCTGTCTCTATATAATAATGGAGAGCATTTTTAAAGATGATGTGGAGACCTGCTTATAATAACAAGCCCATCCCCAGGAACAGAGAGGGATACGGGGTTCCCATGCAAGTGTAACCAAGACCCCTGTTCTGCAGCACCCAGGGGTCACCCTGCCAAACTTCTCCAGGCAGCACAGATCGAGTCCCCTCTCCTGCGTGCTGGCCCAGTGCCCTCCCTGTAGCTGATGATTTCTCAGGGCAAGTGGGGCAGAGAATGGGCTCACGTTTGCCTGACTCGCTTCTTCCTTGGGGTACATCTCTGACAGCTGGAGTGTCTGTCTTGTCTCCACAGGGTCTGAGTTCATCAGTCCTCCAAACAAAGTCACAGAGGAGTGAGGTTACAACGGCCATGGACAATAAAGATTTCCTAAGAATGGAAATGGATTGCCGAGTAAGTACGAATAAGTTTCTCATTTGCGTAAGAGGTCATATTGCCCTGACTGCCCTTCCTTGTATCCATTTCGGGTTCATGATTACCTACTGCTTTTCCTTGCCCCGCGCCCACTGGTGATTTCCCTCCTTTAGGGAACCGCCAGCTCCAGATTCGGTCCATGTGGTTCAGTCGGGGCGACTCCTTCCTTTATGCTCTAGGCATTGGCACGTGTTCAGTCCTGGTAGTTGAACAGATTTACTCAGAAATAGGTGTGGGCTCAAACCATCCCACTGTGAGAAACGATCCAGAACTTTCGCAGGAGCTGTCAGGAAAGGGGCTTGTTCTTCCAGCTGCGTTGCAGAGGCACATCGAATGCAAGGCTAAGGCGGGACGCCGGAGAGCTTTCCAACCAAGGAAAAAGTGGCTGAGGAGTGGAGGCCAACCGGCCGTGCTCCCTGAGCAACAGGCTGCAGTGTGCCTAGAGCACGGCCGAGTCTTGGGGTCTTCATGGGATGTGCCACAAAGCTCCTGTCCCCTTTCAGTGTAGGGGCTAGAAGCCCAGGACTTGGTGCCAGGTGGCTCACATTCAAACCTCAGACCCACCCCCCGCAGGCATATGACTGTGAGCCGATCACGAACCCCCTCTGTGCCTCTGCGTCCTCTCCTGTACCCATCTCACAGGTTGGAAAACAGAAACAAGAACGGTGCCTGGCATATTGCACGAGCTGCGCAAGATGAAGCTACCATGACGCTGTTACCGGGAGCATTTGTTTAAACCAACTGAAACTTGATTTTTGTCGCTCATAGCCACCAGGATCTCTACCTACCTTTCGGTGCTGTTGTTGGATTCCATTGACATCTGGAAAGCCCTGGGATACAAGATCCATTCAAAGAAGATTTTTCTTTTCTTTAAAATATCGCTATTGTTAAAAGAAATGATTACTTCCCAGCTTCGAAGATTTCTTAGTAACCACACTCCATCCTTAAGATTTTGCTTCTGACATTTTGGGCAGCCTTTTCTTTCCCCCTTGATGTTGGCACCCACTGACCAAGTATCTTTGATTTTATTTGTCAAATTCAGATCTCCACCACAAAGTAAGTCATCTCTTGGGGTGCCTGGGTGGCTCAGTCGGTTGAGCGCCCGACTTCGGCTCAGGTCATGATCTCGTGGTCTGTGAGTTCGAGCCCCGTGTCGGGCTCTGTGCTGACAGCTCAGAGCCTGGAGCCTATTTCAGATTCTGTGTCTCCCTCTCTCTGACCCTCCCCCGTTCATGCTCTGTCTCTCTCTGTCCCAAAAATAAATAAACTTTAAAAAAATAATAATAATAAAAATTAAAAAAAGTAAGTCATCTCTTTATATCCCAAGCATTAAAATACTGCGTTCTTAACTTTTTTAACGTTTATTTATTTTTTGAAGGAGAGAGAGATAGAGCATGAGTGGGGGAGGGGCAGAGAGAGAGGGAGACACAGAATCCGAGGCAGGCTCCAAGCTCCGAGCTGTCAGCACAGAGCCCGACGCGGGGCTCGAACTCATGAACTGTGAGATGATGACCTGAGCCGAAGTCGGACGCTCAAGCGGCTGAGCCCCCCAGGTTCCCCATAAAATATTGGGTTCAGTGGGATTCTTCCTACTCCAAAACCTCATCTTAGAAATACAGCTTACCAGTAGTTGCTTTCGAATTATAAATGGTTCTTCAGTGAATTCTGAATTTAATTCTTACGAATAGTCCCGTTTCCAGCCAGTGTCACAGACAGCAAGGGCCAGGGAGATGGTCTCTTTCAGATGCACCAGTGGGGAGTGAATATCCACTCCCTGATCTGCCCACCAAAAAATCCTGAGGGCCCTGGCTAATGTGGTTGAAGGATTCATCTTTGGGCTGGTTTGACCTGGATCCTGTTCTCAGGGCCCCTTGAAGTTCTTGCACACCTCAGTCCAGTGTCCCCAGAAGGTCTGTGGTATTCTGCAGAGTATGGAGTATTGACCAAAGAGCAATCATTTCTTAGTTTAAACCCACACTACCTTATAATGTGTAAATACTTAGTCTATACTGCTTACTTCCGGTGACGGTTGGTAAAGCTGCCACTCTGGGTCTCCAGTCAGATAGTTTTTCTATGGGGTCATGGATGGCTTTGTTCCCTGAGTGTTTCAATGATGGTGGGGGGGGGGGGCGTGGAGGTCACTTCAGAGAAAAGAGGCATTTCGACTGAGTATCTCTCCTATAAAACCAACTCCCCCATCATGTCACACCACGACCCTTCCTGTGGAACAACTTTAATGCTCTAATGATAAGAGCTCCTAATACCACATTCATGACTTTATTCTCAATATCATGTATATTACCTCAGACATGTTCCCTTAACCTAGAATGCATTTTTCGCTCTCCTCGGTGACTTGAGGCCCCATCTCAGACTCAGACACACACACACACACACACACACACACACACACACACACACACGGTAACTTCGTCCTGTCTTCCAGAATGTTGCTATTTCTTTCTTTTTAAATTGGAGTGAATTTGACACACAATACTCAGATGTGCGACGTAATCATTGGACATTTGTATACATTGTGAAATGCTCCCCACGGTAAGCATGGGGACAGATCATAACCACAGAATATTGCTAATTCTTATTCCAAGTTACTTATCCACCACCTGGGAAACTTCCGGAACAACCAGACCGCGTCAGTGCTCCCCTTCCGGGCTCCCTCAGTGCCCTGTGGATACCTCCAGTTGTCCACAGTGAATCAAGTTACGGAATTTAGACTCCCTCTCTCTCACGCCACCGGTCCTTGAGAAGAGAACCGCCATCTTGGTGACTGCTTCCTGTGTCAAATGCCTTTGTTGACGCGCCTCACAGACTGCTCTCCAGCACGGTGGCTCAGAGGATGTAAGTCTGGAGACAGTGCCAGTCGGTCTTGCTAAGTTTGTAGGGGAGGCAGTTAAACGGCACGCATGTCAACCAGGCCCTGGGCTGCAGACCTCAGAAACCCCCTCCAGCTCAAGTTAATGCACTGAACCTCATTCAGCTGTTCAACCATGAGTCAACTCAATAAAAGGCATCAGGGTGCCTGGGTGGCTCAGTGGGCTAAGCCTCTGACTTCAGCTCAGGTCATGATCTCACGGTTCATTGAGTTTGAGCCCCATGTTGGGCCCTGTGCTGACCGCCTGGAGCCTGCTTTGGATTCTGTGTGTCCCTCTGTCCCTGCCCCTCCCCTGCTTGTGCGCTCTCTCTCTCTCTCCCTCTCTCTCAAAAATAAATAAATATATTTAAAGAAAAATGGCATCAGAGGATCCCAGCTGTTGAGCACAGGCTACAGTGGCCACCCCTGCCCCCTCCTCCTCTCTGCACCATTTCCCCAAGTCACCGCCCCATTGTCATTTGAGCTCTTTCCTGGGGCGCCAGGAATTAGAGCCATGTTCCTGCAACTTGCCTCAATTAAGTGGCTGCTGGAGCTCTGTGTAGGCAACATTGCTGTCAGAAAGATGCAATAAGAAAATTACTGGCCTCCAGGTTCATTTGTGATTATATATATGTATATATTTTTTTAAGATTCATTGAATTTATTTTGAAAAAGAGAGACGGAGAATTAATTTATTGAATTTATTTTGAAAAAAAGAGACAGAGCAGGGGAGGGACAAAAAGAGAGGGAGAGAGAGAATCCCAAGCAGGCTCCACACTGTCAGTGCAAAGCCTGACATGGGCTCGAACCCATGAACCAGGAGATCATGAGCTGAGCCAAAATCAAGAGTCAGACGCTTAACTGACTGGACCCCCCAGCCCTCCCACGATTATATTTTTATTAAAATGTTTAATGGCTGAAATCCAAGTTTCCCACAACCTATAACCACTTTAATAAGCCATGAAATTTTACAGATTACAGTAGAAAGTCAAAGTGCAAAACTGAGCTAGCTTAGCTATCTACGGCATCTGTATTTTGTGTAACGGTGGATACAAAAAAAAAAAAAAAGAATTTCTTGATTATGTAACAGTTGGTACGGATTTAAAACTCTGCTCAGTCTCCTGGTGACTAACTTTGGTTCTAATAAGAAACATGTAAATACCAATATAAAAATAACTTGCAGAGGTAATGTGAGAAATAAAGAACAAATACAGAATAATTTAAAAAAAAAAACAGGGGCGCCTGGGTGACTCAGTCAGTTAAGTGTCCGACTTGGGCTCAGGTCATGATCTCATGGTTTGTGGGTTCGAGCCCCAAGTCGGGGTCTGTGCTGACAGTACAGAGCCTGCTTGGGACTTTCTCTCTCTCTCTCTCTCTCTCCCCCCCTCTGCCCCCCCCCCACTCACGATCTCTCTCTCTGTCTCTCAAAAGTAAATAAAATTTTAAAAAAGAGGGAGAGAGAATAATTTAAAGAATAGCCACGGCTCTGGGAGGTGGGAAATGCGACACTATCTTGTCTGGAGTTATTAAAAATGATAATTATTTGAAAACAAAAACACCACAGAATACAACCATAGATCACCCTGTAGGTCAGAGTGTGTAAACTCACAAATACTTCATAAAATATGTTTTTAATAGCCTCGATCGCTGAATGTCAAGTGTGTTACTAATGACCTGTCAGTTATGTTTACTAGCCACCCCCCAAAAGTGACAAATTGCTAAATAAAGGTGATGGATGAAAATCTCGCGTAGGACGATGAAATGCATGACGTATCTTTATCTCACATCACAGACGGGTCTGCGGGAGCAGGGGCCAGCCGCTGAATAATCTGCAGGCAACTTTTGCAACCGCTTGTTCATTGGAGTTTGACATTTTTGTCCCCTGTGTGAAGAACGTGTCAGAAGGAAACTCGCACGCTTTATGAAGGTACCCAGTCTGAATCAGGAAGACAAATAAATACAGACATGGATTCGTGATGGCAAAACAATATAGAAAGACTCATTGTCATGCTGTTTAGTTCTGAAACAAAATGCTCGCTTACCAGCCTGACCCGGGGTGACGTCAGACCGCCACCTCACCAGTAGGGGAGGTTGAGGCCACCGGACCCCCCTCCTTCCACCTTCCCATCTGTGTGCCTCTGCCCCCGGTGTAACAATCCAGAAAGCTGTGTTCCTGTCCAGAGCCTGAGACCGTGCTGCTGGGGTCTCCTGCCCGCCCCTCCCCACCCCCGAGTCTCAGCTTTGCCTCTGCAGACCACGTTTGTCAAACTTTCAGGAGTCTGGGATGGATGAAATGGAAAGGAGTAGATGTGCACAGCATGGCAAGTCGTTGGCTTTCATATTACAGAGACACCTGCCTGTTTGTCTCTCTGTCCGTTATGTGTCTCTCCATCCGTCTTCCCACCACGTCCTCGCGGTTCTCACGGTGATTGTGTATGGCACATTCACGCAGCTCAATGAGGACGTGTGCCGTCGTGGCTGGCTAAATGGGGTAATAAATAAGTGATTGAATAAAATATGAAATAAACACCAAACTGATTCTGGGTTAATCTGGTTTGTAAACACATGACACTCCCATACCAGCCCATCAACCGAAGCATCTCCCGAAGCATCTGATATATCCAGTCACCGTGTCTATACAGGCTGGTATATGCCCTCATCGATACGTGGTTTTGCACAAGCAGCCGTGGGAGAACCCAAGAAACAGTGAGCCAGCATGCTCTTCTAATAGAAATTGTAGTCATATATAATATAAAATAATATGATAGTAAAAAATGAAAATTATTGTAGCACATGTAACTCTGGGGAAAAAAATGTAGTCAGTCACATTTTCCCTTCTGGGAGTTCAGCCACCAAACTTGATAGAGACTGTAAACTTTGGAAGACAGGGACGGGCAGAATATTCCATAACCCCTTTTTTTTTAATTTCTTTTAATGTTTATTTGTTTTTGAGAGACGGACAACGTGAGAGCAGGGGAGGGGCGGAGAGAGAGGGACACAGAATCCGAAGCAGGCTCCAGGCTCTGAGCCGTCAGCACAGGGCCCGATGCGGGGCTCAAACTCACAAACCTCGAGACCATGACCTGAGCCGAAGTCGGACGCCCAACCGACTGAGCCATCCAGGCGCCGCCCCCCACCCATAATGACGTTTGAAAATTATATTTGCTGTGACATTACATCGGACAGAAAGTTTTCAAACAACAGTCTGACGCAAGCTAGCCAAAACCAAAACCACAGTGGGGGGAGGCCAGATAAAAATGGGTTCCAGGGGTGAATTTTCTGCAGGGATTCGGGTGACGTCAGGGCTCGGAGTATCTTCTGTTGCTGTCTGTCCTCTGCTGGCCCTGCCAGGTGAGTCAGCATCAGCGTGTTCTCGGGTGCACCTGTCATGAATGCTGATGGCTGCACTGGTGCCTGACCTCTGCCCACACCTTCACGGCCACCTTCACAGCCACCTTCACGCCCCTTCACGTGGAGACAGCTCAGGCCAGACATGACCCATTGAGCCCATCCGTGACCTCGGGGCAGTTAGCGCCTGCTGGTGGTATCCAACCTCCCCAGAGAAAATAGACCACGAAGCACAAAAGGGGACCTGTGGGAAGGGGGACACAAGTTCTAGAAAGCCCACCAATGTCCACATTGATCATTGCACTTCAATTAGCCATCAGTCTTGCTACAAGATACTTAGGATTTTTGCTTTCCTACTTAAGTGAATTTCATAGTTTCTCTTCCTAGAAAGTATCAAGCTTCCCTCGCTCCTGTGATATTTAAGACACAATTTGACTCCTATCTATCGTTTTCAGCATCGTTTTCTCCTGGCGCCCTCTTTTCTTCATCGGTCACTCCAATTGCATTGTCCTATTTCCTGCTATTTCGAACATCACAATTCATAGTTATATTCAGTTATATCTTTTATCTATCATGTATTTTCTGTGTCCCTCATGCCCAGCTTTCCACGTGTGAAAGGTCTGATAGCCTTTCTAGGCTACTTTAAATATTATATCTTTTGTGAAGCCTTCCTTGGTATCGCGCACCCTAACGCTTCCTTTGGAAGTAGAACCATGGCCGTGAGCCTCCGACATGACCTCAGTGATCCCTGTGTCCTGAAGTTCACACTCGAATACGGTCTCCCTCCCATAGTGGCAGGAGGGACGGCGCGTGCCTTCAGGCACTAGATCATGAGAGGCATGTGGCTTCCTCGTTCTGTCTCTTGGTTTGTGTGCCCTGGGAGAAACCAGCTACCGGACCGGACCGTAGGACACTCCAGCCCTGAAGGGAGGCCCAGGTGACAAAGGGTCTCCTGCCAGTAGCTGTGTGCATGAGCTCTCAGTAAAGATGCTCCTCTGGCCCCAGATCAACCTTCAGGTGACTGTCCTGCCCAACAACAAGACCAACACAGAGAAGGAAGGAGACGGAAAAGGACAACGGTCGAGAAAGAGAAGGTCAGTGCTGCAGAAAGGAAGTTTCGTATCAAATCAGGGCTCTGAAATCCTGGGCGCTTGGAAGTGAGGTTCTGAGCTTCTTGGGACGTGGGACAAAAGAGAAAACAATTGCTAAGGAAAAAGCAGCATCGCTGTTTGTCACGAAGACCTAAAATAATACTTCTGCAGATGCCGTGGGTGAGGAGGCGCCCTGTGGACGTGCCTGGCGTCCTCAGTAGCATCCTTAGGGGAAGCGTGTTAACTCGGTCAGACTGTGCACTGCATTCCTGCTGCTTAAACACAGTTCAGTTGGGTGTCGTCGCGGAGGTCAGTGATAGTTGGCGGGGAAGAACGCCCCTGTGTCCCGAACATCCTCTGTGACGTGAAGTGTGCCCTCACCACCGGCTTTGTCGCTGCCATATCTGCTCTGCCCACACCGCTGTGACAGGCATCCTGCCCCCTGCACGAGATTTCCTCAGGTGGGCCAGTGAGTGCTACCTACCTGCCTTGTTTCGGGAGGTACCTGGGAATCGTAGCAGAAATCACAGCCATGTGTGGCTCCCGTCCCCAAACGTGCATTCCTTCAACTTGCACGTACTTTTCTCTAGCACTGCACTTGCTCGATGATAACTCTTTCATCGTTAGGGAATGTCCCCATTTTCCCTTGGTAATACTTCTTTTTGTTTTTAACTTTTTTAATGTTTATTTATTTTTGATAGAGAGAGAGACAGAGACGGAGAGACGGAGAGCAAGCAAGGGAGGGGCAGAGAGAGAGGGAGGCACAGACTCCCAAGCAGGCTCCAGGCTCCGAGCCATCAGCACAGAACCCGATGCAGGGCTCGAAGCCACTACCCATGAGATCACGACCTGAGCCGAAGTCGGATGCTTCACTGACCGAGCCACCCAGGCGCCCCTCCCTTGGTAATATTTCTTATTTTGGAATCTACTTTGTCTAATGTTAATACAACTAATCTAAATTACTTTGCAACTGTGTTTTTATGACCTTTCTTCCTTCGTCTATTCACTTTTAGTCCGTTTGTGCTTCTGTTTAACGTTCTTCATGTAGATGGTATGTGGTGGGTGTTTTCTGTTTCTTTTATCCCATCTGACAATCCCAGCCTTAAGTTTTATCACTCAGGCCATTACTATTTCACATTATTGGTATGTTTTCATTTAAATCTGACATGAAGCTTTAAAGAAAACTGTCTTTCATTTTAAATAAAAACTATTGGTGGGGGGCAGGGCACCTGAGTGGCTCAATCAGTTAAGTGTCTAACTCTTGATTTCGGCTCAGGTCATGATCTGATGGTTCATGGCTTTGAGCCTCGAATCAGGCTGTGCGCTAACAGTGTGGAGCCTGCTTGGGCTTCTCTCTCTCCTCCTGTCTCTGCCGCTCCCCCCACCTCTCTCTGTCTCTCTCAAAATAAATAAACATTAAAGAAAAACTATCTGTTCCATCTGTTTCTTACTCCATTTTTTCCTTTCCTTTTTTAGTTTGAATTAGGTATAGTTTTACGTTACCATTTTGTCTCAACTTTCTGTCTACTAGGCAACCCCTTTTAACATGAATGAATTAGTTAAGTTCTTTATTTTACGGATTGTTTGGGGATGTACCAGATCCTCACACAGTCTGGCTGCAAATAAGCAGATCATGCGACACGTCACGTAAGGTCCTCCCAACACTCTGCCCCGTCACCTCCCATCCGGGGTGCCGTTCCCACAGACTTCACTTTTACGTGTGTCATCGAGTACAAGCCCCCACCATTATTTTCATTTAAGTGGCTAATTAGCTTAACACGATTAAAATGGGGGAAGCTATCTGATTTAGATGGCTCATAATCACAAATGACGGTCTTGCACATTCTTTTATGTACATGTTAATCTCCATCTGGTACTTTTCTTTCTGCCTCCTGAACTTCCTTTAGCGTTTCATATAATGCTGCTCTGCCCCTGATTAAGTCTATGGTTTGTTCGTCTGGACGGTCTCCTGTCACCTTTACCCATGAACAGAACGCATGTCAGGTAGAGACATCCATCCCTGAAGACACAGAATGTTTCTGCCCGGAAATGGACGTGTCTCTTTCTCTGCCAGGTTCCCGGTGGGTACGATGAGTCCCTCTGGGAAGCAGCTGGGTTTCTGGAATTCCCTTAAGCAGCTGTAGATTCTGTCTCACTTGGATTTGGTGCCAGGGGGACACCTCCACATTCGTGTTCCACTCTCAGCTTCCAGCGACTCTGAACACATGCCCTCCTCGGGGGCTTCTCCATGCCAACCCAGGGTAGACCACTGTTGCTTGTTACTGGAAGAAAACTTGTGACGGGGCAGGGGGTCCCTTGATCTCTCTGTGCCAGCCTCAGCCTCTGCAGACCAGTGTGTCCGAGCCTTCAGGGTACGACTTCCTTCCTCAGCATCCCTGCCCTCTCCCAGTGAAGGCCGCCCTGTCCCCTGCTCTGAGCAGGGTCTCCTGCCATGTCCTGCAACATTTTTCCTAGAACCGTATTTAATTTGGTTTTAATTTTTTTTTTCAACGTTTATTTATTTTTGGGACAGAGAGAGACAGAGCACGAACGGGGGAGGGGCAGAGAGAGAGGGAGACACAGAATCGGAAACAGGCTCCAGGCTCTGAGCCATCAGCCCAGAGCCCGACGCGGGGCTCGAACTCCCAGACCGCGAGATCGTGACCTGGCTGAAGTCAGACGCTCAACCGACTGCACCACCCAGGTGCCCCAATTTGGTTTTTAAAAAAGAGCCAAAAAGAGCAGCTGAATGTGCTGGAGAAAATTAATAATTGTCAGTTATGTCTTGGTCATCG
Source organism: Leopardus geoffroyi (assembly GCF_018350155.1). Classification (NCBI taxonomy): domain Eukaryota; kingdom Metazoa; phylum Chordata; class Mammalia; order Carnivora; family Felidae; genus Leopardus; species Leopardus geoffroyi. Next base: position 137,685,155 of record NC_059336.1, read on the forward strand.
CATAGAATCTTTTCAAAACAAACATCACCGCACAACAGAGTCCTATTCTGCATCGATAAGACTACGAGGGAGACATTCTATAGTTCTTTTGTTTCTTCCAACCCTCTGACACCTGAGAATGCAGATACATCTATACAATGGTGTTCAAATCTTTGACAGGGTAAACCCAAATGCATATTTTTCTCAAGGATGAGCAAGATGATATAAATACTGTCACGGTAAAGATCAAGGAAAAGTTAGGAAAGATGATTCATGGAAGAGCCTTTTAAATCTTTAATTTATCCAAAAGTATAATAGGGGCACCTGGGTGACTAAGTCGGTGGAGTGTTTGACTCTTGATTTTGGCTCAAGTCACGATCCCAGGGTCGTGAGATCCAGCCCTGTGTCAAGCTCCACACTCAGCACAGAGCCGACTTGGGGCTCTCTCTCTCTCTCTCTCTCTCTCTCTCTCTCTCTCTCTCCCAAAAAAGTGTATTACAATATTAGAAATACCAAAGATGATCCAAGAATCATTTTATGAAACAAATACATTTTCTCACATGATCTTAGACTCTAACACCTTAACACTCACTCATAATTCCCCAATGATATTGAGCAGACAATAGATGTTGCTACTAGGAAAATCAATAGAATACCATGTGTCCTTGGCAAGTTTGGATTACAGTGCAAGGATTGATAGGAAATCCCTTTCGTGCAAAATAAAAATATTTGTATACAACAGAAAAGGGTCTGCTGTAGAAACACCATGTAAGATGTGGAAACGAAATACTCTGTTCACACACAAGAGCAGTAGTTTTTACTTGAAGTCATTGTGGATCAATATAAAACAAGTTTGAGAAGCTTAAAGAAAAGTTAAAATACCAATTGCTCATTATAAAACTAATAAACTGGAAAAGGATGGGCAATTTTTTCTGAGTTAATATGTTCTCGGTGACTCGTCTCTTAATAGGACTTTGGCCACATGATAAATAATATTAAGAAATGATTACGGAACAAAATCAAAAGCAACAACAAGAACTTGGCCTCTCCTTCCTCATCCAAGTCAGCAATCATCCAACCGTGCCCATTCCCCAAAAAGTCCCCATGTCCTTGAGTTCATTATGATATTTTAAGAAAAAAAATGATGCTTGTCTAACACTTCACTTTTCTGATGGTAAATGATGCCTTTCAGTACTCAACAACTCTTGGGAATGGAAATGAAAATATCTCCCTTTTACAAATGAGGAAACTGGAGTTGAGGAAAACGAATGATGTCTTTTCAAATTTTAGAACATCGTTTCCACGAAAAGAATCCTTAGCTTTGGAGAACACACTTATAAAAAGAACCGAATCTTTAAATGCATATCACGAAGTGAAGGAGGCTGCCTTAAAAAGGCTCCACACTGTTCAGTCCCAACTGTAGGACATTATGGAAAAGGCAAAACTATAGAGCCAGCAGAAGAATCAGAGGTCGTCGGGGGCTGGGGGGAGGAAGAAGTGAGTGAGAGAGCATTTCTGCACGGGGTACGTGCAGTAATTGTAGATAATTAGATTCTGCACGTGTCAAAACCCACAGGATGCACAAGACAAACAGGGAGCCCTACCATGAAGTATGGACTTTAGTTAATGCAGTGGACTGAATGTTTGTCCCCCACCCCCACTGCCTATACAAATCCTTATGTTGAAATCCTAGTCCCCCCTACCCGCCATGATGGATTAGGAAGTGGGACCTTTGGAAAGCCGTTGTGTCTTGGGGGTGGGGCCCTCATGAATGGGATTAGTGTCCTTATAAAATGGACCCCAGAGAGTGCTCTTGTCCTCATTCTCCCATGCAAGGCCACAGCAAACATGTCAGACCCAGTTCTATTCAGACACAATCCCGATCACTCAGATGTGAAATCACTGTGTGTATAGACAAAAATTAGAAACTAACAGTGAAGGGAAAATAAGATAATTTTAGATTTTAAAACCTGCTCTCCCCATTTCTTGCCAAATAGGAAATAAAGTCCGTGAGGTTTTCTTTCAAATTATCTCTCATGGATTTCTCACTCTAAGAATTTGATTAAAAGGGCGTTAAAAATACACTTACAGCCAAATATAATCTTGTCTGCCTAAAGCCGTATCATTTCATTTTCTCGTATGAAAGGCGCCGAGATCTTGCCAATGGCTCTTCCTCCCGTCGTACAATTGTCAGGGGCTCTGAAACTCTGATCTCCTCTTGCGAAAACGGTTTTCACATAGACAGTTCCATTAATGGTTTCATTAGTAAGCGTCAAAGTATCTTTCCTTGTTCTTATTTCACTTTAGAGAAAGCACCGCACTAAAAATACTTCCTTCTTTGGTCAAAGCTTCTCAGGGGGGGAGGAAAAGCAGAGAACTTTGGAAGGAACTATTTTTGTTTTGCATCAGTGACTCTCCAAGCGGGTATCTATTAGTCTATCCACTGGTCTATCTGGTTCTCTATCTGCTTCTATTGCCCCGGAACCTCTGGGAGGTAAGTGAAGGGCCAAGGTGACTTTGGGAGACTTCATCTGTCTTTCTTCTGGCTCAAGCTCTCACCCGAGAAGGAGATAGCATTGCACAGTTCAGATCTTTTCCTCTTGGGAGCATTCTGGTTCAAGTTGTAGAGGACACTCTACCAATGTTCAGCTAGCACTTGCTCCGGCCTGGCCATGCTGCACGTGTGACCTACCAACCACTGATGCCCTCATCTCCCAAAGCGTGTGCTGTCCTTCGGGGTCTCCAGCCACCCCGCCCTGAGTCCTCTACATTGATGGACCCAGGAAGGGACACCACTGGAGCGATTCTCCTTACTGCGAGCATGTTTCTGTGGCTGGAAAAGCAATCCTGACAATCTTCTAGGCATTGTATCATATTCCCACGTGATTTCAGCTTTAGCTTCCTTGATATTGTGATCTCTTAGCCGTTGAGAATGTGCAGGATTAATTGCCTCAATGAGGAGTATATCTCACTTAAATATACAACTCTCAGCAATCAATGTTTTCCACTCTGTTCAAAACTTCCTTCTTTACTTCCTCAACACTGATTTCACATTCTCACCACTGGTCTCCCCGATTCATAAGAAAAGAGTATTGCCTCTCATATGTAAGTTTAAGGTCCTCTAATACATCCACCATGCCCTCTCTAATCTTTCTAGATTCTTCTCATGTCTCCACTTGTAATTGTATTTACCTTGGCATCCTCACTTTGACCTTTAGACATTAGTTCATCCAACCTTAAGCTAGAAACATGATATGTCTACTTGGTTTGGGGCATCCCTATCGACAGCATCTTAACCACAGAGCCAAATAGCGTCACATTAGCACAAGAATTACGTTTTAAGAATGCAAACTATGATAATGACAAAAACTGAGCTTTTCAGAGTAACTGAGTCAGTGCCCTGGAGAATTGCAGCCCCGCGTCCCACACACGAATGCGCAAGGACTGTAACGCGCCTTGTCAGCCTTAGTCCCTCCTCGCCAAGTGGGAGCTGATGATCAAATGTCACCCAACACAGCAACTCTAGTTGAGACAAGGTCCTCTCGTGTGCCCTCGGCGACCTTGTCTTCAGAAACAGATGGAACACACACTTCTTTCCCTGGGGTCTCTATTCCTGGGTTCTTGTCCCTTTCCACACACCTGTTGTCCCCGTCCATAATCTGACTCTGTGGTCAAGAAATGTTTGTTGACTGTCTACTGGATACTAGCCATGGTTGTACGCAGTGAAGACAAACTGAGGAGCCCGACAGACGCGTCTAGTATCCTACGTTCCGGAGGGAGAATGATGAGATCTGCATTAGCGTTCTCACATGTCAGGGTGTGTGAGTGTGTGCTCTCACGCTGGGCGAGCTTAACCTCTGCTCTAGTTATGCATAACCCAGTGTTGGTTGTAGGCTAGCATTTACTCCAAAATTCCAAATTTCAGAGAAAGCTATTAAAAGTTCTTTAAATACGTGGATCTCTCATCAATACCAGAGGCTTTGCTAGTTAGTATAATAAGTGTTAGATAGTCGTCCATCAAAACACAGTCTTGTTCATTGGCAAGCTGATGTTAGAAATTCACTCTAGTGGATAAAATTATTAAATTGCGTGGATTAGCTGGAATACGTTCATGGACCTTTCATAGACATTAGTGAAATATAAAGCGCTAGTGAGCCCACTAACCTCTAAATTTAGGATTGTCTCCAATGGCTTGGTCCCTGAATAACCCTGTGCCCCGAGGATCCTGGCTAAAATCTCTCAGTTTTCATTCCCTTCCCCGGTGGTCACCATGATGCTTCTCTTTAATACTACGAACTGCTTCAGAGCAGGAATTGTGTCTTATCTTCACAGCCCATACAGTGCTTTAACTCAGGACAAAGTGTCTATCGTATGGTAAGTCAGGGTTTATTGTCTGAATGGATAAGCAAATGAATGGATGTCTCTGAACATTATTAATCATCTCCAGGTACATTGGTAATTCAAATCTAAATTCTTAGGTTGAATCTGTATTGGCATCAGCCTATTCTCTGAATGTTATTATTATTTTTTTTGCTGGAAGGAATTTTTAAACATTTTAAACAAAATCGTGAATAAGGGTTTTTATTTATTTAATTATTTATTTTAATGCAGGATGCAAGAAAAAAAAAATTGTTAAGTTCTGGTTAGTGGATAGTTCTGGTTAATTGGCCTCCAGGCAACAGAAACAAAACTTGTCAGGACTGCTTTTTTGTGCTCTATCAGTAAAGGCATTGATAAAGCACGTCGAGCAAAGCCAAGTCAATAAAAGGTCTGTTGTCCTCCTCTTTGGAGTTTGAGTTGAGGGACAAAGGGCTTTAGCCACGGTTTGAAGATACTAGGTAATAGATACGTTTTTCTCTCCATTGACTGTCTCTGAATCGCAGAGAGGAAAAACCTGACGGCAAGACCAACGACTGTTTACCTCGATGGCCCTACTCACCCAGGAAACACCTTTTGCCAACAGCTAATGTCTACTGTGATTGATTTCTGGCACATCTTTCTGAACGGATGACACTTCAGTCTTTAGGAGGCTTTTCTTTCTCTTTGAATCCTTTAACCTCATCAGAAGCGATCGAAGCTCTTAAAAATAACTTTTATGCCAGAAGTTGAATAGCTCTGTACAGCTTGTTTTTGTTTTTACCAGAATATGTAGCGAGAACTTAGTGAAGTGCCATATGCCAAGTCTGGAGTCAGATTAAAAACAAATAATTAAAATATATCCTTTCTCCATCAAAACAGATTGTGATATGTTGGTAGAAGGAAACTGGGTCTGACATGTCATGTTTTGACAGGTTTTTTTTCTCCCCCCCAGAAAATCAGTCATATTGTCAGAAGTATTGTATCTGCAAGCCATATATTTTTGTTCCTGTGGACTGCCAAGTTTTAAGTCGTAATTAATCTAACCTGCCACATCTATTAACCTGCCATAATGAAATAAGGAAGGCACATATTTGGGGACATATGGAAGCATCTGAGGAACATTCACTTGGCATACACACACCGAAGAGGAAAAGAAATGTTGAGAGGTTTTGTGTGTGTTGATGATGGTGTGTGTGTGTATATGTGTGTCTGTGTTTGAGCAATTTCACATTTCTTCCTAAACTCACATTGATTTTTCACTATGATTTGAACAGCAAATTACCCCTCCGTGAGGATGTATATTTTCCAGCGTGGTTTTTTTTTTTTTTAAATGAGAGGTGGATAAGTTTTTGTTTAAACTTTCTAACACTAAAAAAAAAAAAAAAAACCAAACACTGCAGGCCAAATTTCAGGCCCACTTATGAAAAAGTAAGCACAGACCGTCTATAACAATAAGATTTTTCTTCTTACTTCTCAGAATGGCTTAGACGTAAAGCATTTCAAGGCACTGCTGTGGCCGGGGCCACCTGGAGATGTGTGATGGCATCGTCCCAGGGAGAATTTGAGACACATGACCTTGCCACAGGGCAAGGGCTTTTCACACAGCTTTCCCCAGCTCTGGGTGAGCAGGAGGGCGTCGCTGCAGGGGAAGGCACAACCCTGGGATCTCTTGTTAAGCAGACTTCACACAGGGAGCTTAATGAGTCCGGAAGCTCCAGCAGGTGACACAATGAATAAAGATGATCGAAAATAACAATACTTGCTGAGAATGGAGTTTGGGGAGCTCCGAGCACGCAGGTCAGTGTGGGTGGCACCGTCGGGGAGCTGCTTTCTCATCCTGGGTCCCTTACAGCTATTCCTGTGGTAGCCCCCCTTCTTCTGGCCGGGTGGAAATAGGAAGGTCACGAAGAAAGCTTGTAGTGCTAATTATACTTGTGACAAAGACGCACCAGGACAGGCCACATCGCTGGTTGGCAAGCTTGTGTGTCACTGTAGGAGTTCACCTGCTCTTTAAAAATAGAAGTGTTCTCCTGTCTTGGCTCTACCCCAGAGATCCCTTTTTAGCCACCTTCAGGAATTATCCCCAGCTCAAAGCCTGGGATATCTCTTTCATTACTGATCCAATCACTACTCTTTCCTCTAGGATCTGGTTGTTGGACCAATGAAGATAACAGGGATCTTTTCTCTGCACAATCTCATGGGCCGCACGCAGAGGAGAATTTTATAGTCCATAAAGCATTTTGCGCAGGGAGTTGGGAAGCTTGGCTTATAATCTAAGCTCTGCTTTTCACTCACGTTGCGACCTTTGACGCCTACATAACTTTTATCTCAATATTTTCCTCCCTAAAACTGCAGTTCTTGTCATGCTTACTAGTGAGGCTTATTGAGAAGACACATCGACAGCGTCATTGCTGCCCAGTGTGTGTAACGGGACAACAGTGGGTCCCCAGAGGAGTGGCATGGATTGCGGGCAGGGCAGGAAGGTTCTGCACTAGAGCCTGGGCCACAAGCTCAGGCCAGGCTCGTGCGCTCAAGTCACAGCTCTACCCACTTACCGCGTGACTTGAAGCGTGCTTCTCACCTCTCCGGGCTTCAGTGTCTTCGTCCCTCAAGGTACCAATTTCACGAGGTTCAAAATATGAGCCATGTGAAGATCTAAGCAGAGGACTCAGCAGAATAAGTGTTCCGGGTGCCCACACGCTGCACAGTGGGGCATCTAACTAGTGTTCCCTCACTACCCACAGACGTGTGCCCCCCATGTCAGGAAAACACGACCGGGAGACAGAAGTAGATCAGCACAGGGCTCAGGCTGGGCCTCCTCGGGAAAGGGAAATCTGGGCAAATGCTGGAAGGAAGCGAGAGAATCAAGCAAGCAGATCGTCTTGGGGAAAGGTTTTCAGGAAGAGAAACAAGCCAAGGAAAGGCCGGAGGGGAGCAGGCCTGCTGTCTAGGAACCAGTCTCGGGGCCAGTGGAGGTGGATGGAATGAGGGAGGGAGGAGCTGTAGGAAAGAATGGAGGACAGGAACTGGGGAAGAAGGAGAAAACTCCCCATGACTTTGACTTTGTCTCAGAAATAAACTGGAACTCACCGCGTAAAGGCTTGCAGTGGTGGCTAGACTGCGAACACGCTGTAGCATTGCAGGAATCTGGGGAAGAGGAGGGGGTGGAGGGCACCACGGTCAGGGAAAATGTGGTGAACAACGAGGAACAGTCGGCGTCTACACAATTTGAAGGAGGTCCAACGGGATGAGCTGACGGATGGGGTGGAAGAGTGAGAGAGAGAAGGAGCAAGGGTGACTGTAAGAGTTTTGGCCTGATGAACAGCAAGGTTGGCGTTGGTCTTCCCTAAGATGGGGAAGGCTGCGGCGGAACAAGTTAGTGGGCAGGGATCAGAGCCCAGTCTAGGATTTGCCGGGTTTGAACGGTCTGCCAGGCATCTCAGCAGAGATGTTGAATAGGCGGCTGAGTTTGGAACATGGGCGAGGGGTCCTTTGCTGTTGAAAGCCAAGGGACTGGATGGGGTGGCTAGGCAGTGAGTACAAAATAGACAAAAGACGAAACAAAAGGCCTTCCCTTTAAGGCTCCTAAATAGGACTATGTATGCGAGAAGTCATCACTATGGTGGCTGATTTTCCTTGTAGAAAGTCAGTGAACATTGTAGTCAATCAATAATTTGCCAAACACATTGTAGGAGACAGGTGAGCTATATAACTCACTATCTTCTACAGAATTACTTTCGTAGACCCATGAGTCAAAATCATGCCGTGACCATCACCAACGGTGATAGGAGTGTGGGTTTTGTGGGGAAAACCTCTGCATGATTTTGCAATGCCCTCCCGGGAATTATATCTAGTCCTGATTTACTTCTACTAGATAGTTACTATTCAGTATTTTCTTCCTGCAGCCCAGGACCAGGTAAAAACTTGTCTCTCAAAGAACCAATAGCTTTTAGGCAAAAAAAAAAAAAAAATGCATAAGATGCATCTCGTGTTGAGTTTCCTTTCTGTGGAAAGGAAACTTTCCTACTATTGAATCATCAGGCAAGAGCAGTTAAGTGCCCACACTCTACCGTTAGACCGCCTGCCTTCTCTGCCCCTCCACCGCTAACCAGCTCTAGGGCTTCGGGTTATTTCACTTTTCTTGATCTTAGTTTTCTCATTTGTAAAATGAGGGTAATAGTAGTAGCTACTGAGGCTGGGGAAGGATGAAATTAGATAATTTACCCAAGACATGTAGACGAGTTGCTGAAGGCAGATCGTGGTCTGCGTAAATCTTTAGTTATCGTTAATGTCAGTACCACCATGAACAGGCAATATTTACAGAAGTTTTACTGTTCCAGGTATTGTTTTAAACAGCTGCTAGAGATTACCTCATTTACTCCTCTACCTTATGAAATGTCCTCTGTTGTTATCTCTGTGCTTTTCGTGGGGCAAATGGAAAAGGAGAATACCATTAATTACTTTCTGTACCTTGGACTTTTTATCACATGTTGCCTCTCCTTTCCCAATTACTTGACTTTTGTATGTAATTGTCATGAATTAAACAGTCTTGCTAGAAAAAAACTTCAACGTACATTCGGTGAAGATTAAGGAAGAAACAAGAATGTTGTTATAAAACCCCAAAGTTTTCTAAATCATGTGAAAAAAAAGACTCTTTATAATTGCTTAGAGTATTTTACTACATCATTAATAGAGAATGTATTATAAGAAACAAAGGATTCAGTGCCAGGACATGTGAACTCTACTAGCGATTTTGGCACTGGCTCTCAGATGACCTACACTGAGGTGTTTCAGCCCCGTGGGGTCATCTCTACTCAAAGTGCGCATCTCTGAGACACAAGGAGCTTGGGCACAAGCTTCCCTTCCCGGAACAACATCCTCTGGAAAACTGTTGGTTGAAACAAATATGTGCTCAGTGATATGGTAGACATACACCTGGGGATAGCACCTAATCCCTTAGCAGACCTTCAATCAATACTCCAGAGTTGCCACACCAGCAGTCTGTCCATGGCTCATTCTCTGAGCAACCCTAGACCTTTTATCACCATATCTAAATGGAAGAGAGGGTTCCTTTGCTGACAGGCCCAATGATGTACATCTGTGATCATCTGTGTGTAAAACCATGATTGCCATTGTACCGGTGAGAAAAAAGTCAAGAGGAAGTCATAGACCCTACTGTGACTCCTTGAAAATGAGAAAAATATCATCTACCTGTTATCCTTCAATGTCAAGCCCATGGTTTGCATGCACTGCTCAGTTCTTCCCCTGGAAGAGTCATCACCTGGGGGAGGAAGACGCAGTTACTCAAACTTCACAGCCACCCACTGAGTAGAACCCAAGTATTCCCTCTCACTCTACTCGGTGCTGTATGTCCCGTAGGTTCTCATGCTTTTTACTTGATGTTAGCTCTACAAAGCTCCTCAACTTTGCTTCCCTTGAAAGGGAAGCTCTTTCAAGAAGTCACTTACGTACAGAAGCTGCAAGTCTTTGCAAAGGAGCCTAGAGCTTCACGATCAGGAAGGAGGCATCCTTTTCCCTCCTGAAACTGGACTGACCAGCATTGGAGGTTGACAGATCCCATGCTTAGAGTGTTCTACATCCTGGCAGAGCCAATGTTCACCAATCAGAAAGACCCAGTGTATGGTGAATGTCAATCAAGGCACTGGATAATAGACCTTCAAGCAACTATGGTCTCCCAGTTAATTTCTTAAAGAGACAGGGCTTAATGTGGAAGCAAGAAGGAGCCCAGAGATGCTGTGCTCTCCACCCACCCACGGGTAGGATTCTGTTGTTCAGTCCAAGGGAAATGGAAGGAAATGAGAAGGAAGAGCCTGTATAAATCACAATGAGATGGCAAACTCATCTGACATATTCATCTCAACCAAAGACACAGCTCATCTATTCCAAGAATGAATTTGGATATTTGCCACAAGAGTGGGCATCTAAAGTCAACACACCAGGAAGGGAAGATCTGTACTGTCAGCATCTTCATTGTCACTGTAGACATTTCTCAGAGTTAACCTTCCTTCCTTGCCCCTCTCCTGTATCTGACCAAGCTCTCTGGCTCTGTCTTCAGAGTACGTGCCGTCTTCTGCCAGCACAGTCCCCACGAAACGGACCCTCACTTAGCGCTGCCTTCGTAACTTAGGGGAAAGAGTTGACACTTACTCAGCACTAGCCTCCTGCCAGATTTTGTACTGGGTACTTTTTAGGTATCGCTTCTGTTAAATCTCACAACTTTCTTGACTCTCTCTGCTGGATGTTGGCCATCGCGTCAGTTGATTTTGGTCTTCAGGATCTGCATTCACCAACAAAGAGTCCTTCGTCCCCACAATGATTCCAGTTGGTGTGTCCCATGTCTTATCGTTGCCTATCCTACAATCGATACCTATGGTTTACCACCAACTATGTTTACCTCCCTGCATATTTATTCCCCTGCCTAACATTGTTTTCTTAATGGTCATCATAACAGCTGCTATGGACTATAAAACCTGCTAATGTCATTTAGGACAGAAACCAGGATGTTAACTCCATACTTTGACTAGTATCCCAAGTTCACTCACATACCAGAAGAGGCCATATAGTAAGTGATGAAGACATCCTGGCCGAGGGCCTGAGGAGACCAAGGTTTATAGCAAGTCTGTGTCCTGGGGAGGCCAGCATAATTGGTTTCTGAAATATCTATACTTCAGGACAAGAGGGGCCAGGGAATCCAATCCCCTCTCACCTCGGCAGCAACCTGGGAGCACTAACGAGGAAGTCGCCGCCGCCGAGGAGTCGGGGGACACCTGTTGCCTCCACGTGGCACAGGAAGGGGCGACTAATTGGGTTTGAGGTCTAATTGCTCTTACGCTTTAGGGCTTTCAGCTGCTGTTAGTTTGGATGCCAATTAAGTTCTTCTTTCCCCTTTCATAAGGGAAGTCTTCTGAGGAAATGATGGTTTTATTTCTTTTCAAGGTTGCATGTCTCCCTTATTGACCCTCTGTTTTATTGTGAGCCACTTAATACATTGTTGGCTCACTGAGGATTAGGCTCAATTCCTAAACGTAACTGAACAAAACAATGACCCTGGTGAGGCGCACTGAATCTGCCTGTTAAACTGGAAGGAAAAAAACAAAACAAAACAAAACCAGCTCTCATTTGCATGATTCTTTATTGCTTCCAAAGAATATGGAGGATGAGGACCAACCCAGACAAGGCAAAATCGGGTTTGGGCGTTTGTTTTTTATATGTTTGTCATTTGATTCGCTTTTGTTGACAGTTTGTCCAATGGGGGCAGGGGAGAGTGGCTGCAATGGCTCGGTGTCCCCCTCAGTGTCCCCCTCAGGGTTCCCCTGAATTCTACTTCCGGTATTGACAGAATGGGGGAAATAAGAAATAATAAAAAGAATAATAATACATAATAAATAATTTACTTGAAAAGCCAGCTGCCATCACCTCTAATGGAAACAATATATACTATTTCAGTAAACCACTAATTTTTTTGTTCTGAAGGTATGATGCTAACTTTTAATTCTTTTATATTACAAATATTTTAATACACTTAGTGTTTTTCTATGTTTATTTACTTTTTGAGAGAGAGAGAGAGAGTGAGTGGGGGAGGGACAGAGAAAGAGGGAGACACAGAGTCCGAAGCAGGCTCCAGGCTCTGAGCCGTCAGCACACAGCCCAACGTAGGGCTTGAGTCCACGATCTGTGAGATCATGGCCTGAGCCAAAGTCGGACCCTTAACCAACTAAGCCACTCAGGAGACCCTAAGTTGCTTAGGGTAATATTCTCTTCCCTGGCCCAATCAGTATGCCTTACGTTGTCTTTTCCCATGATGCAATTTTAAATACTGCCATTGCGTGGGGCTCCAGGGTGGCTCAGTCGGTTAAGCCTCCAACTCTTGATTTCCACTCAGGTCATGTTTTTGCGGTGTGAGTTTGAGCCCCACACCGGGTTCTGTGCTGATAGCACGGAGCCTGCTTGGGATTCTCTCTCCCTCTCTCTCTGCCCTTCTGCCACTTGTACTGTCTCTTTCTATCAAAATAAATAAATAAACTTTATTTAATAAATAAATAAATACCACCATTGTGCACACGCACCCAGACCCTGGATGCTGCTCTGGTGAGAACATTCCATGAGCCCACATTCCTGCCATCAGCCACTGGAAACTCTGGTCCCCTAAGAGCTGCCAGGGTAAAATATGGGACATTCTCAGCACTCTAACTCCTTGCCGTGGAAGAGGAAGCGATGTAACTCATTGGTGAGACTGCAGAAAGCCGGCTAAACTCCTATCACACAGTTCTGGTCCCTCCGCGTCCACCCCCACCTTCGGCTGCTCTGTCACCAACCAGAGCAAGCCCGGCCCGTTGTGGAGCCATCTGGCCTGAGGTTGGGACGTCTGTCACTCAGGATCCAATCAGAAAGGCTTCACAGAGAGAATTTAAGGTAAAGAAAACATCACTGGAGTCAAAGGACAAAGAGAAACAGGCCTGACAAAGCCAGAATAAGCAGGTTGCAAAGGAGCCCACTGCCCTCAGGCCCGAAGAATTGAGAGAGGAAGCCGCTCAGGATGGAGACTAACGGTGGCGTCGGTGGTTGTGCCTCCTGTGGCCACCACCTGAGAAGACATGGTGCCTTCCAGAAGTGCCCAAGGCAAATGCAGAGGAGGAAACACACTGTCTTCTTCGTTCCTCTGACCCCCTTCCCTTTGAGACTCCCAATGGCCAAGTCAGTCCAAAGCAGTTGAGCCAGGAAAGAAAGGCCTGGGAATCCCTAGTATTCTTGGAGATTCAGGAGAAACCAGGCGTATTCAGAAGAAATCTGCCATCGGGTTTGGGCTTGAGAAATAAGAAATATAAGAGATGTGTGCATTTGGGCAGGAATGGAGCTAATCAAGGCAAAACCTGTGTATCTTTGCCATGACCGGATCATACAGCAGTCCCTGGGGGCACACCTGGGTTCTGTCACACGGATGCACACCTACAAAATCAATTCTCTTTTCTCGTTTTATGCTTGTAACCTGCTGAGTTATAACAAACACAACTTAGAGACTGCAGGTAGAGAATGCCCCCTTCAGAAAAGATTCCCTCCCTGGCTCCATTTGAAGACCGATAGCCCTAGGCCAAGTTGATTCTTCAGGGACAGGACTTCACTCAAGAGAGCAGGAAGCAACCAACCAAGCCCCACATTCTGGATGCTTCCTACCATTTCTCCTCACCCTGCAGTCTCGGTCGGCGCCCGGTGGAGTGTGGTCGCAGGACAACAGACTACAGTTTCCCAGGCTGTTGGGGTTTGGCCCTCAGTTCTGACTCCCCTCCCCCGCACCCCCATGCCAATGCCTAAATGCAGGCTTATTGTTTTCAGTCCTCACTTTGAGTAAATGAAAGCAAGCTTCAAGCAGTAAGACCGTCCCTGAATCATTAAAGAAGCAGCATGGAGCTGGGCAGCGCAGGTCTAACAAAGTGTCTCCGCTGTGCCCCCCGGGCCGGACTCCCTGTGTCTTCCTGTTCTGCCACAATTCCATCGTGACTTGTCCACGTGACTACAAGATCCTACAGCATCTCAAGGCACCTTATCTTTGTTCCAGTGAAACAGTCTATCTTGGAAGCCACAGTGAGAGACATCTGCTTACACTGGTTTGGCCAAAATGGGCGACATGATTATTCCCACTTTTAGGCATCGGAGAAGAATTGTGGGGGCAGAAAGAGAGGGTACAGTAATATCTTAAAATTGGGATTTTTTTCTAATACTTTATCATGGAAATGTTTCATCCTACACACTAGTTAGAAGAGCAATACAGTGAAAACTCTTTTTAATTTTTTAACGTTTATTTATTTTTGAGACAGAGACACAGCATGAATGGGGGAGAGTCAGAGAGAGAGGGAGACAGAGAATCTGAAACAGGCTCCAGGATCTGAGCTGTCAGCACAGAGCCCCATGCGGGGCCCGAACCCACGGACCATGAGATCACAACCTGAGTGGAAGTCGGGCACTTAACCAACTGAGCCACGCAGGCACCCCATGAAAACTCTTATACGTACAACTGAATTTCACAGTTCAGGGTGAATTGTTATACACAGGTTATACTCGCTGTGATACTTATCCATTATCTACACTCTATTATCTGTTAACCCATCTTGTTGCGAGCCTTTCCCTGATGAACAGTGATGTTGAGTGTCTTTTCATAAGCTTGCTGCCTATTTGCATGTCTTTTCTGTGGACACGTAGAAAATGTATGCCTGTCCTTCTTTTATTGGAGTGTAGCATTTTATTATTGACTTGTAGGAGTAATTGATATATTTTGGATATAAGCCCTTCATTACTTAATTTTTTTAATGTTTTTATTTATTTTTGAGGCAGAGAGAGACAGAGCATGAGCAGGAGAGGGGCAGAGAGAGAGGGAGAGACACAGAATCCAAAGCGGGCTCCAGGCTCCCGGCTGTCAGCGCAGAGCCTGATGCAGGGCTCAAACTCACAGACCGTGAGATCATGAGTCCTGACCTGAAGTCAGACTCTCAACCGACTGAGCCACCCAGGCACCCCTGGGTACTCGGGATTCAAAGACAAGTAAAATGGATTCAATCCCCTAAATACAACAGATTTGAAATCTATAGAGAGTTAAGTCAATTAATGATTCAGATTTATTTTCTGAACATATCTTGAAAAATATTTTCTACCTTGACACCGAAGACTTATCGTGAAGTCATGAAATCCCAGGCTGGGACAGTGTGTTCATTTCTTACGGCTTTTGTAACAAAGCACCACCAACTGAGTGGCTTAAACAACAGAAGTGAATTGTCTCAGTTCTGGAGACCAGGAAGTCTGAAATCTAGGTGTTGATAGGGCCATGGTGCTTTTGCAGGTCTCCTAACTCCCAGTGTTCGCTGACAACATTTGGTGGTTCTTGGCTTATGGACTCTCCCCAGGCATTGCCTTTGTGTTCATGGCATTCTTCGTGTGTGTGTGTGTGTGTGTGTGTGTGTGTTTCCCCTTTTTACAAGATAGCCAGTCATATGGGAGTAGGACTCACTCGCCCTAATGATCTCATCTTCGCTGATTACATCTGCAAACCACCTATGTCCAAACAACGTCGCATGTACGTGTACTGGTTTTTCTTCAACATGACAGGAGCAAAAGCTCATAGCAGACCACCACACTAAGTAGTGAGTGTGTTCCTGGCGATAAACATCATGGGAAGATAGCTATGCGCTATTGTAGGTCAAGACCAGCGAACAAAACAACGATAACCCATGGTCTAATTCCTGTTTGAATAAATAGTCAAACAGAAAGAAAAAGAAATGTGGAGGTGGGAGGGAGTGGGAAACAGAGAAGAGACAAGCACACAGGGTATTTGGGGGAGAGTTATATCCGTATTACTTAACGTTTGCTAAAACCCTCTATCTCCTGATTCCAGCCAAAATCCAGTGAGTGGCCAATGCAATTATTTATGACATAAACTAGTCTCTATATCAAGATACCTCTTTATCCACAAGATTCTCCCGGGCCGACCAGCTGCCAGGCATGGCTGCATTCCCACTGGGCTGTTAATGACTACTTTTGACAAGAAACTAGAGCCTTCTTACTGATGAAATATATATGTTTAAGACAGGGTTTCTCTGAACGTATGCACATAAGACTGGTTTTTATAACGTATCCTAAACCAAACAGAAACAACGAAATAACACTAAAAAAAAGATTATAAGAAGAATGAAAAAAGAAAAGGCAAATATTATTCTCCTCCGAAATATTTGAGCCTACAATTAATTTTTCTAAACAAAATCTCACAAGCAAACACCACAAATCTGAACATTTGCTCGATCAGCTGGTTGGCAAGGACTGTTGGATGAACAACTGAAGGCGGGAAAAAGGCCCTCCCAGCAGAGCTGGTCTGGACTCAGAGATTTGGGGCACCTCCTGTCACACTCCAGATGACATGGCTTGTGCACACGTGGGAGAAATGTCGGGGGAAAGGAAAAGCTAGAGACAGAAGACTGAGAGGCTGACCAGGGAGAACAGAATTCATGACTCCTGACAGTGGCCTTCCAGACTGCAGAAGCCCATGTGACCCTCCCTCCTTGTCATCGCCCTGCGGGGGGCATTCTTTCCTGGAAGCAGGGCCTCTGTCCTTAACGCGGGGGGGGGGGGGGGGGGGGGTCAGCTCTAGTTCTGCAACAATGACTCACCCTTCGTCCTGCCTCCCCTATGTGTCAGGCTCAGAACAAAGGAGCACACGAAGCCTGCATATCATTGCTGTCAAAAAGCGTTTGATTTCTGTCTCTCTTTCTCCCCCAACCCTCTCCGGGACTAAGAGATTAAGGCACATGTGAATACTGTTCACAAGGGATGCTTTTTACACCACAATGACATTCCCTCCTAGAGGGAATTTTATGCAAAGCCTGTTGCATAAAATACAGAGATATTTCCAGGTCGAAGAAACAGATGGAAATACAAAATAGTCTCTCTTCTGGAATCAGCATCACCAGCCATCTACCTGTCCCTGATAGCTCCTAAATTGCTCACTGGAATTTTTTTAAATTATGGAATACAGTCTGTTTGTGGTTAAGAATTAAAAAACATGTCCTCACTTCATATGACATCAGCTTTATGCTCATATCAAAGCTAGTTAGAGACATTAAAAGAAAAGTAAACTGCAGACCAATAACTTTTGTGAATATTGATGCAAACCCCCTCAACAAAATATTATCAAACTGAATCTCTGATGATAAGGTAGCAATCAACAACAAAACAAAATAACTAGAGGGTCCACAGTCATGTAATAAAAAAAAAAAGAAGAAGAAAAAACAACATAATCCTAAATATCTCAAAACTGAAAGAAGAAATCACAATGACTATTAGAAATATTTTGATCTAAATTCTAATAACGATGTTGCATATGAAAACTTTGCAGTATGCTGATAAAACAGTACTTAGAGGAAAATTTATAGCCCAAAATGTACACGTTAGAAGCACGTAAAAACTTAAAGTCAATCCAATTTTCATATAAAAATGTAGAAAAACTCAGCAAATCAAAATAAAACAAAAAGAAGGAAAAGATCATAAAAATAAGAAATCACTGGAATGGAAAATAAACACAAACGGAGTAAATCAACAGAGCCAAAGTTGATTCCTTGGAAATATTAATTCAGTTTCGAAGCCGCTGGCAATACAGATCAAGGGCAAAGACAGACAAGGCGAATTGTCAATGTCAGGAATGAACAAGGGTGCATCACTAGAGATCCCAAATACATGGGGATTCCATCTTTCCTGGGCGTTAAGAATAAACGGACATTGGCTGTTCTAGGGTTAATTAAGTAGTTGAATCGTTTCGGGGCACCTTGTCTTCTCCTCTGGGCTGCCGAATGGCTGCCCAATGGCTGCCCCAGCTCCCGACATTCCATCCTCAAAGCACTGGGATCAAAGGCATTTCACCGTACTGAGACTTTCTCCTCACTTGCCCTTTGGTATCAAAAGGAAAACCCTTCCCAGAATGAAGCCCGTAGACTTCACCTTCTACGTCATCAGTCAGAACGGAGGTTATGTTCCCCTCGAACGGAGACTGTGAACAAGTAATGTGGCATTGAAGGTTCCTCAACTGTATTTGGAAATCGTTCAGTGATCGAGAAAGAAGGGTAGTAGTAACTTTTGGGCCGACACCAATATTCTCTGTTAGACTTAGAATTCTGCTCAGCTGCATGAGCAAATATATGTTCTCTTTTTCAGCAGCTAGAACTGGTGGTCTGTTATTTGCCCATAACCTGCGATTATACGGGCTCAAATGAACTAAATCCTGTTCATTGATTAGTATCTGTCCTTGGAAACCAACACAATGAATGTACTAGCTACAAGCCGCTCATAGTCATTAAGTTAAAAAAAAATTTTTGTCTTTCGTTGCCAACCATTCCTATGTCTGTGTTACTACACGTGTTTATGAGTAATAAAATGACATTTACTTTACAATATTTTATAAGGCAAAGGTTCTTTTTTTTACCCTGCAGATAACAAGTACACGAGTAAATAAAACACAGCTCCATTTAAGAAGGAATGCCAGTTTAGCTGGACCAGATATTCTGCTCTGTGATGCATACACGGGCCTCTAAGAGCTCCCGTGTCCATAACGTGCACAAAATAATTCCAATTTACTGAGCGAGGGGGTATGTTGGAAGTACAGGGGGTTAAAAGAGAACAGACGGGTATCCAAGAAGAATCGGAAAAATGCTCTTGGAAGAGAAGCACGGAGTAAAAATATACATCCTGATGGTTGACCATGTGGTTTTCTCGCTATAACTTTACCCAAATAGAAATAGACACTGACTGATGTGGTGTGGCTCGTTCCTGAATCGTACTGTCTGTTTATGATGGAAGGCTATTGTGAGATGGCCTGAACTGGGTGGTGCACCGAATCTTGATGCTATGATTGAATCAGAAATGCATTTGGATGGCCTGAATATCATATAGTTGTTTCCTAAACAAATCTGGTTAAAGAAAACATCAAAGGTATTTTTGAGAAAATAGAACTTGGGAAAATAAATTCAGTCCAGCTGACGTTAAACTCTGCTCCTGTCAAACCAAACAGGATTTTAATGTTTCTTGCCTGTTAAGTATTAGTGAGGAATCTGTCCAAACAGTAAAAAATAAAATCCCACAGTCATTAAATCAAAGTAATTAGGACTCTAGTGAAAGTGGAATCAGATGTTCTCTCTTACTGGGAGCCATCCATCCACCGAGGTATTTGAAAATCCGTGACTTCAGATGGAGAGCTAGTTAGATATTATGATGGAGGGTTTTTCTGTGTTATACAGGTTACACTATATTTTTGTCTATTTCATGCAGGGCACGAATTCTATAGCGAAATTAGAGTTTCGGAAGCTGTGTGCTGATCTTTCGACTGCAACCTGGATCACTTAGCAGCGTACACATAAGTAATCCCCAGACGTTGTAATATTTTCCTTGTAAATTGTCAGTGTGGAATTCTTCTTTGGTTTGGGACTCTGGTGTATTTTACTCCCTCACTCCCGTAACAGGGTGGAAATTCTATTAACTATGCTGTGCGCTGTAAATCACCTCCACCGAGGAGTAGAGTAAGATAGCGGCAGAAGCCGCAGATGCAGGTGCCTCATGAATCAAAGGAGCACTAAATCCTGAGTTCGTTGGTTGCATGGCTAGGGGCTTTCTCTGTTAATTTTAACACCTCAAAATGTGGTTTTTCGCATCTATTTTTGATCCTGAGTTACACTGTATATCAGAGACTAGCCAGTAGGAATAAATTAATAAAACAGGAGGAAAACAACCTCCAGAAACAGTTCAATGAAACTGGCCGCTTTGTGGTGTTGTATATAAAAAGAAAAACCACAATTTTTCGATGATTAATAATACTTGGGATTACTATAGACATTAAGACACCTTGCATTTCTAAGTCTAATACAAATAAAAATAATGCTAATTGCAAACACGTATTGACTGGTCACTGCACGGCAGCGTCTGCTAAAGGGGGTCAGGGATTCGCACTCTTTGCTGTGGAACCACAAAGTCAATCCTTTTTAACCAGTTTCTTCCCCCACCTCCTAACTTAGAAACAAGACATGCCGGAAAAGTGGGTCTGATGATACAGTTGTAGGATGATGCTATCACCAGCAATTTGCATGGTTTCATTTCAAACGATTACATCATCCGTTTCAAAAAATTCCCATTTCCGTCAAAACTTTACCTCGTAGGCGTGAATAATAATGATGGAATTTCACAGCCCACCAGGGTTTTGGAGGACAGAGCAATCTGCACCTGGGGACAAGGAAGACCCCATGGGGGGGGGAGGGGGGGCTGATGCCATATTCTCATCCTCCCCACCCGTTGCCCTTTCCACTGTCCCTCGCACCGCCTCCGTGACACAGGTAAGCCAGCCAGGGTGTTGCAGGCAATATAGTTGTTTCTCTTGTCTTCTTGCTCTGCTGTCCCAAGTCCACGATCAGCGTGGTGGTGGTGATTTATGGAAGTCAGCGGGGCATTCGTGACATGGTGGGGCGTGGAGGCGGGGGTGGGTTAGGGGGCACCAAAACACATTGTTCTGACTTAAAATTTCCATCGTACTGTTTATACTGTGAATAGTACAACACCACCTTGAAGAGCCCCCTGACTTAGCGGCAGGGGTCACCTGGAAGGGAGGTCTGGTTAGCTCCTTCCTCCTAACGTCCTCGAGAAGAAGCCGGAGGGAGAGGAGGCGTAAATAGAATGAATGTTCTGTGCTCAGCGATCCTGTGTGATACATACTAATATTTCTGTCTTGCGTATGAGAAAAGTGAGTCTAGGTATGTCCGTGTTCCTTGCTCAAAGCCACAGACTTTGCAGGTGTCAGAATCTGAAGTCAAAGCAGGGCTTAGGTAGAAGCCCCTGACGATAGACAGAGTTCGTCTGGGAGGAGGAGACCCCTGCAGACCGATCACACGACGTCTGGGGATTTGGTCCAGGGTAGTCTGGGGTAAAGGTGTAGTTCTAGGGACCTTTAGTTCTCTCATCTTGGAACATTGCCAGAACTAAAAGAGGCGATCCTTACAGCTTAGTTGGCTAGACAAGAATGAAGCGACCTAAAAGAGAACATGCTGACTGTTAACAGTCCCCTTTGACTGGGACGCCAAAGGCACAATGCAGGAAAAAATACAGAAGTTGAAGAGTCTGAGAGCATTTGGTACCAAGGTAAAGGGCCCGACTTACTGAGGCAGCCCGTGATGTCATCCCCGTTTAAAAATCATGACTAGGGGGCGCCTGGGTGGCGCAGTCGGTTAGGCGTCCGACTTCAGCCAGGTCACGATCTCGCGGTCCGGGAGTTCGAGCCCCGCGTCGGGCTCTGGGCTGATGGCTCAGAGCCTGGAGCCTGTTTCCGATTCTGTGTCTCCCTCTCTCTCTGCCCCTCCCCCGTTCATGCTCTGTCTCTCTCTGTCCTAAAAATAAATAAACGTTGAAAAAAAAAATTTTTTTTTTAAATAAATAAAAATCATGACTAGGACTCATCACGACAATGTTTAAAAGGAAAGAAAGATGTACAACAAACTCTGAGATTATCTTCACAAAAATTGTTCAAAAGTCTTAAAGGCTAGGACTTCTGTTGCCTGAGACATTTTCGTAGGTAAATCATCTCCTCGCCAAATGATATTGGATGTACGGGTGAGCAGTGAGTTAATAAACAAAATTTGTATGTGGAAAAGAGAAACAGAGTTTTTTTCCCTTTACTGCTCTTTCTATTGAATTGTCTCCATTCAAGATTTTCTTCCATAGCTTCGCTCTGCAATGCCATTTGGAAAATGGAATTTAATTTTGAATAATATAATCAACTATATCAGGGATTCATCGGGGACGCAACCATTTGTACAAATCTCATGTTCTATTGACTCTCGTTTATTAAAAATGAAATTATCTCAAAATACACACAAGAAATGAAACAAGGGCTGTGAACTCCCCTCCCCAGAACGTAAATACTAATGTGAATGTTTTAAGCTGTTTCTTGACATTTTTTTCACATGAAAGCAACATAATGGCTTTCACTATAGCCACAGTCTCTCACATTACTGTTATTATTATTTAAATTCCAAGAGTTATTGGTCTCTTTAGTTGCTGCATTGTTATTATTCATACCAGTTGCTTATTTAGCATACAGAGTTTTAGACCTCCAGGTTGCATTTTGGAAGACTGGTGGCAGAATAAATCATCAGCTTTCCAATTGTTTAGTAGAAATTGAAGCAGGTAACATGTGCTGTAACACTATCGTTGGAAGCATGCACTTTATGAGTAGATAGGCTGGTCATGTATGGAATATGGGATAAAGGGCCGGAACAAAGCTGTTTCTACCCCAAACTTGGATTCTAGGCAGGGGTTTATTTCTGTTAGCCCAGAGGCTGTGTGATGGGCAGTTTGATACAAGGGATCCAAGCCAAAATCCTGGAGGGCAGCTGAAGTCAAGGGACTAAGCAGCTGTCTTAAAAGAAAGATGGGGATTTTACAAGAAAATTGAAATCCGGAATTAGATATGGATGGAAATTGAACTATCCATTTCACACAGCCAATACACTCTGTTCCCTCTGGCTTCGATATTAAGTCTCTGCTATAAACTATCGAGGTAAATGTGGGAGGGAGAATTGAATTTTAGCTCAGGGAGGGTCCTTCTGGGGGCTCTCTAGGAAAGCATTATGACATATTGCAAGTGTTATCAGTCGTGTGATCTTTTTGGAATTATTTCAACTTTCCAAAACCCTCATTTTCCTTACCTGTATGCAATGGAAATCAAAAGAACTACAGGACAATGAACTTGCAAAAAGTAAAAAGACAATGAAGTCATACAGTAGTTGACACGGAGGAGGTGACATATGACGTGAGCCCCTGGCCCCTTCCCCTTAAAGTGGACAAGCTGCTCAGGTCTTATGTCTGAGGTACAGGCTTCCTTTAGAATTTCCATCCTCCCAGAGGCCCCGTTTCTGTGTCGAACCTCAAATACTTACATGTTGGAAGATGTGGGGAAGAGAATTCGTTGGTGGACTCATCACCTTGGAGTTGAATCCCTTGGATTCTTGGAGATGTGTCTGCAATAGATGTCTGTTCTTTGTGGCAACGGGATACGTTTGCCCAAGTCCTAGATTGCACCAAAGGTGAACCGAATGAAGTAGGAAAGACAAAGGGAGAAGATCTCAGTGTCCCTGGCTGCACGGTCCCCTGACGCTTCTGTGGCTCCACTGCTCCCGCCGCCTGCGTTTTCCTCCGCGGGAGTCTTGTGTTCGTTAAGCCCCCTAAACAAGAACCGCTTTATCCTCTCAAATAAATCATAAAGCCACAATCTGTGTGGCCTGAGGGTCGTGGGTTTTGAAGTCAGAAGGCAAAAATACAATGTGCAACACGGGACTTTTCGGGTAAGATCCTATCTTGGTTGCCCATATGATGGTCTACGTACTTTTCTGAGACAAACCAAGGATTACTTACCTTTAGGCACCTGGTTTTCATTCAGAAAACAGAGAAGTTGCTTTCTCAAAGGCTACCCCAGGGCTGTTCCCAGCATCTTGCCAGACACACAGACCTTTAGGTGGTTAATGGGGCAAATTCTCTCAGGCTTTGTATTGTATACATTTTATTAATGTGGCCAGTTGTGTTGAAAAAGTGAAGCATAATTAAGTCTTCTATTAAGTTCCCTAAGTACTTTATTTTACCTAATTTAGCGTCATTATTAATTAACATATCATCTCTACTGTTTGCCTGGAATGTACAAAAGACAGTAATAATGCATACGCGTGGATGTGGAAATTAAGGTGCCTGGATTCTAATCTTTTTCCGTTTCTTGTAACTATGGGAGCAGAGGACATTATTTCAGATGGGCATCATTTTCTTCACCTCCAAGTCGGGCATACAGAATGACTTCTTCATTCATTTCTTAACATGCTTCAGCATACTCCTCTTGTGTGGAGACCCTATTCATGACCGGAATCCCTGCCTGTCTAGAACTGGCATTCTAGTGAAGGATGACAGCCAATAAAAGATAATCGGAAACTAAGCACATTCTAGAATTATGTGGAAAGGTAAGTGCTATTAAAAACACAACAGATGGGGCGCCTGGGTGGCGCAGTCGGTTAAGCCTCCGACTTCAGCCAGGTCACGATCTCGCGGTCCGTGAGTTCGAGCCCCGCGTCGGGCTCTGGGCTGATGGCTCGGAGCCTGGAGCCTGTTTCCGATTCTGTGTCTCCCTCTCTTTCTGCCCCTCCCCCGTTCATGCTTTGTCTCTGTCCCAAAAATAAAATAAACGTTAAAAAAAAAATTAAAAAAAAAAATACAACAGAGTGGGGCGCCTGAGGGGCTCAGTCAGTGGAGCGTCTGACTTCGGCTCGGGTCGTGATCCCGGGGTTCATGTGCTCGAGCCCCACATCGGGCTGTGGGCTGATGGTGAGGAGTCTGCTTGGGACTCTCTCTCTCTACCTCTCCCCAGCTCATTCTCTCTCTGTGACAGATAAAGAGCCCAAGGACTAGAAATACTAAAGCTAGTAAGGGATAGAAGTAGTTGAACCCGGTTTTACGTTCAGGCCCTCTGTCTGAGCCACACCTCACTGACTCTATCCACGACGCCTCTTTTCCATTTCTCTTCATTCTGACTTCTGTCTTCAAGTGAGTTTTGCAGGAATTATGTTTGCATTAATTTCCTCAGTTCTGTTCAGTGTGGGAGTGGCTAACGGGCTCTCCCTGACAGGGACCCACTGACTCCCATCCCTCTTTCCTTTAGACAGTACTTGGCACAGCGTTTCCATCATAGACACCTGATTAATTTGTGGATTAATTTCAGCCCAGTTTTGAGTCATTCTTTAGAAACGTGGAAGGTTTCCCTCAATAGGGATGTCACTTTCTCTCTTTGTGCTGGGACCACTTTCTCCAGAAATACTCGAAGCATCTTAACCAAGAGCCAGTAAGTACGTGCCTGAAAGATTTCTACTTTTATTTTGCGAAGAGGGGTTCAGTTAATTATCAGACCGTAAACAACAGACAGAACAGACTGAAAGCAGATATTCAATAGCACTTTAATTAGGCTGTGCTACTTGAGGATTCTTTTCAAAATAATAGTCTTAATATTGCTATAAACATTTTTAACAAAAGGGAATATTGGCAATGCTTACTGTCAGACCTGGCAATTAATTAAACCAACATATGTATTTAGAAATAGGAGGGGCGCCTGGGTGGCTCAGTCCGTTAAGCGTCCAACTTCGGCTCAGGTCATGATCTCACGGTCCGTGAGTTCGAGCCCCACGTCGGGCTCTGTGCTGACCGCTGGGAGCCTGGAGCCTGCTTTGGATACTGTGTCTCCTTCTCTCTCTGCCCCTCCCCCACTCGCATTCTGTCTCTGTCTCTGTCTCTCTCAGAAATGGGTGAACATTAAAAAAAAATTAAAAATAAAAAGAAATATGAGCCCTAGGGGCCAGGACACGGGGTGGCTGGGTTGAAGCGGGAGGCCCGTGAGGACGTGGATGGGGCACAGAGCTACTGCCCGGCAGGCCAGGGCTGCCAGGGCCACGGGGGTGCTCCAGCAAAGCTCACACCAAAGAATATGGTACCGGAGAATCACAAGACATTGTAGAGTAAAACTCTACTTTTCAGCCTCTTAATAGGATCACCCTAACTAATGACAAGGGATGAGTGAAGACAAACGAGTCATTGACATTTAGAAAGATGGTAGGCAGTGGTCGTTTTATTTTATTCTACTTTTAGTTTATTTAGTTTGAGAGAGAGAGGGAAAGACAGGGCGAGAGCATGGGGGAGGGGCAGAGAGAGAAGGAGAGAGAGAGAACCCCAAGCAGGCTCCACGCTGTCCGTGCAGAGCCCAACGTGGGACTCGAACTCGTGAACTATGAGATCGTGACCTGAGCTGAAATCAAGGGTCAGATGCTGAACCCAGGCGCCCCCGTTAAAAGCAGAGTAAGAATAAAAGCTGATGCATTTCCTGGAGTGGGGGAATGATTTTCTTGTGTTCATAGCATTTCTAAATGCATAAATGCTCAAGTTTTCCCCGTAGCTTGCTGTGTAATAATAGGAAAAAAGGTACATTGGCAACAGCAACCAGTGACGAAGAAAGCACATCACAGACAAGGGCTGTCCTCGAAGAGCGTTATAATAGTTGAAAGGGAACCACTGGGAGGCTCCTCAATTAAGATCGATGACCCACCCGGGGTGGACGCCACTGACCAGGACACCACCAAGCCCCAAATGACCATCAGAAGCTCACAGAAGGCGGTGCTAACACTTTAGAGGACTCCGTCCCTGATGGTGAGTCCAGCGTTCTTGGTGGCATAAGACAACAGAATGAGAAATTGACGCTTACGGCAAAGGTCTCACACGTTAAGTTGGGCAGCTTACCAGAAGTGCTTACCGATGGGTGTTCCTCATCTATTTGCTTAGTTGGATGATTCAGTTCTTAATATAGCAACAGAATACATTTTTTTTAGTTTCTTTCTTTCTTTCTTTCTTTCTTTCTTTCTTTCTTTCTTTCTTTTAAGAGAGAGAGCAGAGGAGGGGCAGAGAGAGAGAGGGAGAGAGAAAATCCCAAACAGGCTCCACACAGTCAGTGCCAAGCCTGATGTGGGGTTTGATCCCACGGACCGGGAGATCATGACCTGAGCCAAAATCAAGAGTCAGATGCTCAACCGGACTGAGCCACCCAGGTGTCCCCAGACTACATTTTTAAGCATGGAGCAGTAGCATCTCGCTGACCAGTACAGATAGAAGAACGAACAGAGAAACGTGGAGCCATCCTAGGACAACGGTAGAAGGGAGAAGGTGATTATACAGCCTGCAAATTGCAGGGTCCAGTTGTGTAAATATACTTAAAACTATTGGGAGGACGTATATGTACGTTCTGAAGCCGAACTCACGGTACCGCACATTCCGCAGTGCCAATTATCGGTGCACAGTCTGCGCCAAAGAGATGGCCAACAAGGTGGAGTCCTTGGAGTCCCCCCAGATGGGTGCTTACGTTGGTTCCTTGGGACTAGATGGCTGGCTTTGAGGGGTACGAACAGTTGAAGAAACACAGCCCTCCAGCAGGATTCCAAATTCTCAACGATTCCAATTCTCTACTTCGGTGCACAAACTTATTTTTATGGGCAGAAGTCAACATTCAGAGTTGAAACTGTATTGGGGCTCCTGGGTGGCTCATTCGGTTAAGCATCTGACTTCGGCTCAGGTCACGATCTCACGGTTCGTGGGTTCGAGCCCGGCTTCAGGCTCTGTGCTGACAGCGTGGGGCCCGGAGCCTGCTTCGGATTCTGTGTCTCCCTCTCTCTCTGCCCCTCCCCGACTCACGCTGTCTTTCTCTCTCTCAAAAATAAATAAATGTTAAAAAAAAAAAATAAAAATAAAAACAAGAAAACAGAGTCGAAATGGCAGGATGACAAATGACGAAGATCCTCTCCCTGACCAAACGCTGGCCAGGCCTCTCAGAGCCCCCTTCTTGCCCAGCACACACGCACTTCCCCTGGACTATTCAGGACAACCGGGCATTAAAATAAACACTGTTGTCAATGGATTATGATCCTTTGGATAAAAACAGGAAAACCCAAGTCCCTATTGATGTAAATAAACGCTTGAGGACCTTACACTTTTGTTGAGGAACGGAAAATTTAAAGCAACCACGCCCACGCAATGCTTGTCAATTACCAAGGGTGACGACTGAGCTGTGAGTGGAGAAGCCGAGGAGACACCACCCCCGCCAAGTGCTCAGAGTTAACCTCACAAGCAAAGGGACAAACCCAAGCCACACGTGGCCACTTGGGATGCGACGAACACAGAGACGCTTCTGTGGTTTTCTTGCCCCAAATGAAGAGTGTGGTTGTCATCATAAGCAAACATCAGTGTGGGCCTTGGTACAAAATGACAAACCCGGAGTCTTTAAAAGTGCCAAGTTTATGAAAGTCATGGGGAAGACCGAGGAGCTGTTTCAGGTTGTAGGAAACGAAGGAGAAATTGCAGTAGCAATGTGCAACTCTGAAATAGATCCTTTTCTATTAAGGACATTCGTGAAAACTGGAGAAGCTCCATTGGCTTTGCAAATCTCGGGATTTTGTGATTGTGGTGTGGTCGTGGACGAAGACAATAGGCTTGTTTGTGCAAAAAGCACACGAACGTATCCACGCCACAGTTTATCCTCAACAATTTGTTTAAGTTTTTGTTTAATTGCAATTTTTCTGGAAGTTTGAAAGTGATTCAAAATCGGTGGAATAAGGCATAGAAAGAAAAAGATGTCTGTGCTCTGGTTTGACTGTGTCCAGTAGAAACTTCATCGCTCTATGAATCGATCTAATTCAGAGACATACTAGGTGCTTCCTAAAGATTCACCAAATTGATGAAGGCATCGGGGAATAAAGGAACGATGAACACGTAGTTTATACATTTTCAGTTTACAAAATTGCCTTCCAAATATTTCTGACTTGCATTCTTTTAAAATCTTGTCAGCATTGGAAACTATATGCGATTAAAATCAAATTCCCCCACTGTGTTTATGAAGTTTTCTGGCATAGTCTTCCGTAAACAGTACAATTTAGTATAAATTCGGCTTGAGGCAACAAAACTCCAAGTCAATTAGTTAACCACGTCGACTTTGATTCTCTCTCATAACAAGAAATCCAAAGGCAAGAAGGGTCTCGAGTTGATTGGATCAGTGGTGCTTCAGCACAATCAGGGACCCAGAATGTGTCCTTCTTGCCACCGACTTCCCTTCAGTAGGTTGGGCTTTGTCCCCAGCATTGTTCCCCCTAATGGCTGACACAGTTCTAAGCGTCTCCTTATCCAACAGTCTCCTCATCAAACAGTTATAGACGTGTTCACCAAAGGAAAATTCCCTCCACACAGCCCTTTATAAGGGTAAAGAAACTTTTTCTCGGAAGCGGGCCCAGGATTGTCTACTCAGGCATCAGAATCACCATAAGCTTTTGTCTCAACCGAGCATTGGCAAGGAGAAACCACCATACTGGCTTAAAACAGTCAAAATTGGCATTTTAACACTGGTGATAGAGGGGGAGGGGACAAGTGTTCCCTTTCCCTGATTCCATAACCATATTAAAGGTGGATATTTAAAAAAAAAATTGTTCTTCTAGCAAAAAAAAATACGGGAATGACAGCAAAATATTTGAAAAGGTCATCAAAATCTTTGCAACCATGAGTAAATGGCGATGGTAAACAAGAGGAAAAATGATGTACCAGGACAGCAAATAATCCCAAGGTCTAGTGAGATCACAATGCAACAAGAATCAACACAAAACAGTTTCAGTATGTTTGTACTAATATCTTATTTAGATAGCACTAACTTACATATAAGCTGCTTCAATTGTCACATAGATATTAAACCAACTGTGCTCTCTGGTAATCATGTAAGAAATCAAACTGATACCACAAATCTATGAAGTTGGTCACGGGACTAAGCCTGCTTCGATAAGACACAACACTGTACAGAAACACAACACCTGAGGGCAAATTCATTATTTTTTTTTCTCGATCTCATTGTGTACCAAATATTTCGTTTCCCTGAGTACACACAGCCGAAGGAACATCAAAGTTACTTTCAATATGATAGAATTGGGGAAAACAAATTGGATCCAACTGACACCATAGCCCTGTCAAATAGAACAGAATTTTAATGTTTCTTTTCTGCTACATATTAGTGAGGAATCTGTCTGATCAGTAAAAAATAAAATCCCACAGCTATTATATCAAAGTAATTAGAACTTCGGTGATGGGTAAAAGTGGAATCAGATGTCTTTTCTGAAAGTAATTACGTGGCTAAAGTATGTTTTTATAAATCTGGTGCATGGGTTTGTAAATGTATTAAAAGAAGTGTTTATTCTTATAATGAAGTCTGTCGAGTCGGATTTACTGGAGTTTGATGCAAGATAATCATATTACTTTCAAAGGAACTTGACGCTGAATGTAGAGAGAGGAGACCACAGGACATCACTCATGATGTCCGAACCCATCCCTGAGGATGACCCACAGACTTGGCATCCTTCACCCCTGTACCAAAAGCCCACGAGTCAGCCTTGACTTTGGGTGCACAGTTCAGCCCGACCGCTAACGCCGCCGTGTAATTATACATTCCACTTATGGATGCACCACTGGAATTTTCTAGACTTCTCACTTAACACTTGGAAGAAAGGGTTTTTTTTGTTTTTGCTTTTGTTTTTTTTCCAAATTTTCAGAAAGGTTTTGTGTGGACAAGAATGAAAATTGTGAGTGATGTGATAAATTCCAGGTCCAATCAACTTTTTCCACTGATTCCAGTTAACTGACAGAAACATGTTCCTAGATTGAGAAGCGTCAGCTTCCTACACTGCATTAATTGCATTAACATTAACTACAAAGTCAATTCTGCCAAAGCATTGTGCATAGCAGAGCCTTTTAAAAAGGTCCCGCCCGGCTCTAAAAGGAGCAGTAGAGGTCATCGAAAGATCCAATGTCTGCATGTCTGAAACTGACTCCTTTAAGTGTGTCCAGAGTAAACACTAGTTTCACTTAACCACTCTGCTGTCTTGGTGATTTTCAGAGATTCATGGCTTACCCGTATGGAGGCTACCCGATCTCTGGCTGCCTTATTTCTGCTTTTACGGGCGTTCAGCTGACCTCACCAGTTCAAAAACGTGCAGCGATATTTGGGCAAAATAAACCCATGCATCGTTAGCACCAAGGACCTCTGTTGTGAATCCAGGGTCATCATTTCCAAATATCCAAAACCAAGTTTACAAATTCCCTCCTCCACCCTTGTTAGGATCCAGGTAGATTTCATTCAAGTGGTGATTAGACAACTCTTAGATCAACTTCCAGTGCTGCTAATGAACCCTGCAGGGGTTCTTGGAAGGCCATTCAAGTTTTGTAGCTCCTTTGAAATTTCGTTTTAGCCCAAGGCAAGTGGGGGGGGGAGGTGTTGCTGGGGATGGGAGGTAAACCTACTTTAATGATTTAAACGTTTTACAGCAGAATGACCTTAAGTGATTATGCTCCCACAGAGATTAACTGCACAAATACAAATGTGTATGTGTGTGTGTGTGTGTATAAACTTATGACATACGTGCACACACATGCACATATAGAATGGAGGTACAGTTTTTCATAAACTTGAAAAAAAATTTTAATATTTCAAATTATACCTGAGTGAGCAAACTTTCGATCCTCCAAATGAGCTCTACGAGTCTTCCCCTGTACCAGATGCCAGATTCTAAAATAGCATTTCCCCTGAAAAATGAGAAGCAGCTAAAATGTTATCATTTGTCTCAAGAAATAACATGCTCAACAAATGTTAGAATGTGAAATTGTACATGATGTTCCATAACAAAGAGTTTGCTAATTAATCTCTGCAGGGAAAAAAAAAAATGTGATTTGCAAAAGAATAAAAATATGTACATGAATCATCGATATTTTGTTACATAATCTGTCAACAAAACTTCCGTCTGCTTAAAAAAGAAATGCTGTTCGGTCGTTAGTGGCTGATGGAACATAAATTGCCATGACTTTTGCATCATCCTTTAGAAGTATTATCCATAACCTCCGTAGCCCTGGAGGTCACGTGAGCGTTCTTTTCAAGCCAAACACCTGCACCCCTTCCATTCTGAGAGAGCGTCTACTGCTTCCAACCTTATTCTTTAGTAAGAATACGGTTGCTTACTTTGCCGGAACAGCAGCCTACCTTGGAAAGG